>NW_026988443.1:20472500-21672500 GCF_030222135.1 Aotus nancymaae
CAAATGGAAGTGATTTTAAAATTAAACCTAAAGACAGGATTAATACCATAAGGGTTGGGATAAAATAAAGGATGTTGCTAAAGGTGAAATAATAATCTTAGAAGTGAAACTGTGCCAATTGTCATGCTGAGTGCTGTTTATTCTTACAGCGTTTTAGATTGGTATTCATTCAAGTCCAAGATTAAGATTCATGATAGATCTATGGTTCAGGCTAAGGTGGGGATTAAGAGCAGAGCTGTGAGACAACCCTGTCAGTAGATTCTCTCCAAAGAGCCACCAAAGCCCAGTAATTATTTTGGACAGATGCAAACAGCTCAGCCACCATCTAGTCCGAGTTCCTGCAGTTCAAGGTGGGGACAGAACCGATGTGACATTTACAAGTGAGGAAGGCCCTCTCTACAATTGCCCACTTACCCAGGTGTTATGACTGAGACATCTGGAGCACGTCGATGACCAAGGTCCATCCCGTGTTTGTATCCCTTTCCAGGAGGCAGAAGCAGAAGTAAACTGGAATGATTTGCATTTTAAGTGAAGGGAAAATGCCGTGCATTCTAGTACTAAACAAACTTTGAGAAAACACAGCTGTTTGTTCACTTTGCATTTAGAGAATATGAAATTTATAAGGGTCGAGCTAATGCCTCTACCCTGCATCAGTCAGTCCACAGGTGTGGCAAGCATCCTCAGAATCTAGGAGAACAGGGTCTTTGAACCAGTAACGAGAGTAACAGCTGTCTGGTCACATCTTACTCTCAGAAGGTAGGTCAGCATAACCACACCAAAATGCCAAGACAGATCTGTAATATCACAGTACATAAGAATAAAGAAACCTAAGACATTGCATGGTATCCTGGCTGAGAAAGACTGCTCAAACAGAAGGCAGGTTGTCTGGATGCAGCATGGTGAAGGGAAAGGAAGGGAATCGACTTGGCAGCCATTCACCTGCGGTGTCCTCATCAAGACTTACCGAATCTGAAAAGCAGCAAAGTGGTCCATAAAGGGCCATCTTCAGTAAAAGGCTGGTTTGTTCACAGGCCTCTTGGGTGACTGGTAAGAAACATCCCTTACTCTGTGGTCTTTCTGCATACTCAAGAGAGTGAGCCACAGATGAACAACCATCTCCCAAATACTCAGTGCAGAAAGCAGGGGCCCTGGTAGGATGGCATGAGCATTCTTCCTGGGAAGGCAGGTTTCTTTATATCAATTTATGAAGCAGAATTAGGTTTGCATTTCAGTCTCTAGAATCTGCTTTCTGGTGCAATTCCCCACGGGCTAGATCTTCTCTGGATGTTCTGCCAAAATATGGTGAGAAAAGGAGAAGCAGAATTCTTTTTCTTTTCTTTTTCTTTTTCTTTTTTTTATCGAGATGCAGTTTTGCTCTTGTTGCCCAGGCTGGAGTGCAACGGTGTGATCTCGGCTCACCACAACCTCAGCCTCCTGGGTTCAGTGATTCTCTTGCCTCAGCCTCCAGAGTAGATGGGATTACAGGCATGTACCATCACATCTGGCTAATTTTGTATTTTTAGTAGGAATGGGATTTCTCCATGTTGGTCAGGGTGGTCTCTAACTCCCAACATCAAGTGATCCCCCTGCCTTGGCCTTCCCAAGCGCTGGAATTACAGGTGTGAGCCACTGTGCCTGCCCAAGGAGAAGTAGAATTCTGAATTATAGTGACCTTGCTGTCATACACCTATAGTAAAATCCTCAAAATTTACAAAATAATAAAAATAACCCCAATTCCATCTTAGAACATTCCTCAGTTTAAGATATTGGGCTTGTTTGTAATTAAGCCCTGTTCCTGTCTCCTGGAGTTCTAGAGAATCACTCATCTGTCTCTATAGATTTGCCTTTTCTGAGCATTTTGTATAAATGGAATGACATATTAATTACGTAGTCTTCTGCATCTGGTTGTTCTCAGTTAGCATGATGTTTTTTGAAATTTATCCATGTTGTAACATTTATCAGTACTTCATTTCTTTATATGACCAAATTGTATTCCATTGTACAAATATACCACATTTTGTTTGCCCATTCACTTGTTGAAGGATATTTGTGTTGCTTATACTTTTTGGCTATGGACTTTCATGTATAAGCCTTTTGAACACATGTTTTGGTTTTTTTCTTTTTTAATTTTTTATTTCCATAGTGTTTTGGAGACAGGTGATATTTGGTTACATGAGTAAGTTCTTTAGTAGTGATTTGTGAGATTTTGGTGCACCCATCATCTGAGCAGTATACACTGAACCCAATTTGTAGTCTTTTACCCCTCACCCCCACCACTCTTTCCCAGAAGTCCCCAAAGTCCATTGTATTAGCCCAAATGTCCATCAATCAACAAGTGGATAAAGAAATTGTGGTATATATACGTACAATGGAATACTACTCAGCCATAAAAATGAATGAATTAATGGCATTTGCAGCACCCTGGATGGACAGAAGACTATTATTCTATGTGAAGTAAGTCAGGAATGGAAAACTAAATATTGTATGTTCTCACTCATAAGTGGGAGCTAAGCTATAAGGACTCAAAGGCATATGAACAAATGTTTTTATTTATCTTGAGTAGATACCTAGGATTGGAATTGCTAGATCACTTGGTAAATTTGTTTCCACTGGTAGGATCTTGACCAGCCACAGAGCCAGCCTCCTCCTCAGCATTGGACAGGGTTATAATGGGTTAGCAAGAACTCACCTGCTACATGTCTACATCATGTGTTCCTTAGGAGATTTCCTATATAAACTTTGGAATTCCACCCACTTTTACATGGAGGACAGCTTTTTAGTCACTACCTCAGGTTGTGATTTCAATAAGATGATCCTCTAAAATACAAAAGATGAGAAAGTACCTTGGAGAGTTGACAACATGAAAGATGATAATGTGATATTACTGCCATCATTAGGGTTATTCACTTGTCATCTGCAACTTAAAGTGATGCTGATTTCAGCTCTGTCTGGTAGGATCAGGGAGCAGCTACGATCTAATTCAAAGAGCCCTTGACCCTGATGTTTGTTCCATCACTCTCATTTCCCAGTTATGGGAATTTCTGCAAAGTGATTTGCCTCCCAAAGCGTTAGATGCTTCCCTTACAAAATGGGACCAGCGACACAATTTCTCGGGGTTTCCAGAGGATTAAATAATGGCAGCACATTGAATCTAGTCCCTTGCGCTGTTGGGTAGGTGTTACCAGATCCTTTTTTTTAAATTCTTTCTTTCTTTTTCTGTTCTTTTCTTTTCTTTCTTTCTTCTTTCCTTCCTTTCTCTCTCTTTCTTCCTCTCTCTCTTTCTTTCTCTCTCTCTCTCTTTCTTTTTTTGACACTGTCACTCAGGCTAGAGTACAGCACCGTGATCTTGGCTCACTGCAGCCTCAACTTCCCTGGGCTCAAGTGATCTTCCCTCCTCAGCCTCACAAGTAGCTGGGACTACAGGCATGCACCACCATGGTCAGCTAATTTTGTTTATTTATTTATTTATTATTTTTTGTAAAAACAGTGTCTCACTATGTTGTGCAGGCTGGCTTTGAACTCCTGGACTCAAGAAATCCTCTCATCTCAGCCTCCAAAGTTGGGATTATAGGAATGAGTCACTGCGTCCAGCCTGGACCCTAATTTCAATCTGGGAAGGTGTACATCTCAAGGGAAACCTCAAAAAATCAAAATGTGTTGGAGAATAGGCTGCTTCATTTTGTTCACTTGTTATTTTATTTTACTTGGGATTTATTTGTATAGAATTTCAGTATTTTTCTTTTAAATAGAAATACCAACAAAAATAATAGGACAACACATTGATACGGTCCTTTTTAAAGATGCATTGACACTGATGATATAATTTAGTCTATTGCGTCTTGTGACTGAAGCCTCGTGGCTCACTAAAATTACCTGGAGAGAATTTAGTAACAGTCAGTGTCTGGGTACCACCCCTAGAGGCTCTGATTCACTGAATCTGGAGAGGAGCTCAGGAGTCTGAATTTTTTTTACATCCCTGGTTATCCTCATGTAGAACTGGAGCTCAGATCTGTTGCAATGGGCTGTGGAAGATGAGGGAGAGGCTGCCTTCTGTAGTGTTCAGTTGGAGACCTGGGAGAAAGGGTAAAGGACTGCCATCGGGATTTGAATCCAGGTCTTTCGACTCAGTCCAGTGCTCTGTTTCCTACACTGCATTTTTCTAGGGAGAAAATTTAACTATAATTGAGGAGGTCCTGGAGTAGAGAAAGGACAATGTTAAGTCCCCTTGGAAGAAATGTACCAATGGGTGGCAGTAATACATACACCCAGAATAACTTCACAGGATGGCCTCATCCTGCCTCACCTTGCATATGTTGAAACCAGGGCATGGTTTCCTATAAAAATGCTTACTGTGCAGAAGTTCAGTGAGAGGTGGAGATTCTAAGGGGATAGATAAATCTATGAGCAAGACCAACGAGTTAGTAAAACACCCAGCTCAGCAGTTCAGAGCCAAAACAGAAAGGCTTTGTGAGCAGGTAAGTACCGTTATTATGGTAATCAACTCTGGCTCCAAGAAACAATGAGGTCATCAGAGTTCCTGGGATGCTCCAGAAAGGTAGTGGAAGTGGGTGTCCTGGTAAACAGAAATCTGTGACTGGGTGTGCAGCACCCAGGTGGAACTACCAACTTCAGGCCTCTCTGCACCCAAGGCCACCAACTTCAGGCTTCTCTGCACTCAAGGCCTGTGTAAGTTTTAGCCCACTGGTGAATCAATGTGGATTGATGGGAAAAACTCTGAACTGGAAGAAATACACTTGAAGAATCATAAAATTTGAGAACAAAATGAAATTCAAGATCATCAAGTGAAAGCTTTCATTTTACAGATTAAAGAAAATGAAGCCCAAGGTGGGGAAATGATTTGCTTCAAGGGTACAGAGCTAAGTGGAGTGGCAGATCCAAGAGCCTCCCTGCCTGGTGGTACCGCCCCCATTAAAAACCAGCCAAACAGGAAACCATGGGCGAAACACAGGCTGGCCCCGATTACTGTCAGGAAGGAGACTTTCTTCACTCTCTCCTGCGGCCCCCTCCCCTCTGCCTGTGGAGTAAGCCACAACTTTGGCTTCTACTCTGTGTTAAGGGGATCAAGGGACATCATGGAAATCTGGACTCTGACTCTGGCTTTGCTGTGTGTCTTGGGACAAGTCACTTTACCTTTCTGAGTCTCATGTCTTCACAAGCAAAATACTGAGCATGGAAAAAACAATTCTAATGATACATTGCCTGATTTACTGTCTAAACCAGGGATTGACAAACTAAGAACAAAGTCTGGCCCACAACCTGTGTTTGTAAATAAACTTATATTGGAACACAGCCACACCCAGTCTTCAATGTATTGTCTAGGGCTGCTTTCATGCTATAATGGCAGAGCTGAGTAGATGCAATAGAGACCACCTTATGGTCCACCAAGCTGAATATATCCACTATCTGCCCCTTTACAGAAATGTTTGCTTATCTCTATAAAAGAACACTCTATCTGTCTACTACCTCTGACACACACACACACACACACACACTCTCTCTCTCTCTCTCTCTCTCTCTCTCTCCTACCATGTACTTATCTATTTCCTGGACCACGTAATTTTTCTGCTTGCATATTTTCTTTTAGTAGGAAAATATTTAGAACATATAGCTAAATACAGAACAAAATTCAATGAATGATATTTATATCCCTCTAGGTTTAACAGATATTAATATTCAGTCAGATTGTATGTTTACAAAACACTATACCATAGGAATCCATATTTATAAGGAATCTTGATTTCTCTTAGAATAAGGAAGAAAAAACAGACATGCATACGTGCATAGGCGTATATGCAAATGACCTGAAAAGTTCAACGCTACTGCATCTTGACTATCCTCACTTGATTTTGGTATTTCAGTTTGATTTTTCAGATGAGTAGCAAGGTGTTACCTATAAAATGCACAGTCTAAATTGTGAAACACACATTTGCTAGATATTCAGAAATAAGCAGGAGTTTTTAAATCAAATATGTGGTTTAATTTAAAAGTAAAAGTGTAATTTTCAGTTATGAAATTTAGCCATAATTATCTTAACTGGCAGTACTAGAGGTACTACTTAAACACTAATAAAACAGGGCACGATTTAAAGAAAAGAACCCTAGATTGAGTTGAGTACCTTTTTCCATTCCTTTTTAACCTCAAACCACTTGGTGAAACCTCAGTTTTAAGAATCAATCTTCATTGGAATGTCCTATAATCTTTACATATTTCTCTCATTAGGAAAAGCAAAGTCTTTAAGATGTCTCTGGACTCCGAGGTTTATACAACTTCATATTAAGTCAAAGCCACTATAGTCATTCAGTTTTCCCATGGCCTGGTACCAGCTCACACGAAACCAAGAACAGATTTTTGTTTCATCTTCTTCAAACATGACAAGGAATAAAAGAGGAATTTCTACCTCGGTCATTTGGCTTCATCAGCATCAATATGTGCCCTCTACAATCCTGTACTATTTCTTCATTGTATGAATTATTTGCCTATTTGAGGCTTGTGTGTGTGTGTGTGTGCATGCATGCACACATGCACAAATATGCACACATACCTGCATTCTAATCTTCTCTCTTGCTTCTTTCAATCAGTAATTGGGCTGGGTATCAGGCAAACACAAATTGGCATCAAGAGCTCACCTTTGAAAAGCCTCCCTTTCCAATATTCCTCTGGTACAGAATTTGGAGTTAAAGATGCTTTTGCTAAAGCCAGAACTTTTTTTCTTAAAAGACCAGAAAGTCTACTAGGCTAGCACATGGTTAAATAGTCATTGGAATAAATTCTTAAAACAGAGATATACATTACTTTTATTACAGCTATTTTAGTTGTGTTAATGGTTTCACTGGGCAAGGAGGGGGTGCTGTGGGCTTCTCAAAATCTAACATTTCCATCTGTCTTCCCAGTTCCACCCTGAAGTGGGCATTTGTCTCCCATGTGTATTCTTCTCTCCAGATTAAAGGGACAATATTTTTAAGCTTTGGGGTTTAATGTCTTGGCTTTAGCCTTCAGAAAAACTCTCCCTAAAACCAATGACAGAGCTCTAACCACATATTAGGCATCCCAGCCTCCTCTAGGCAGGAGCCAGAAGTGTGCTAGAAAGAGAACCAAGGGGGCTTTGGAATGGTTAATAACAAAAGATCCTTAAATATATCATAAATACCTATCACCAGGAAGATTAATAATGATAAGAGTGTCCTTTACTTAGCGCAAGACTTTTCTCTCTTGATATTTAACCTACCCATGTAGATGAGGTTAAGCTATACACCTTAATAGGGGACTATTAAGACATCTATAATTAAAACGACTTTTCTCTGGAGTTTACAAGGAAAATTACACTTTTTTTCCCTCCTAACAATTGTGAAAACATAATCACAAAATAACAATAGCAAATTTCAAAGATAATATCCCTCCTAATTCTATGCCCCTCAAAAAACTGTAAAGCAACAGTTTCAATACAGGGCAATCATACTTGGGAGCACAAGAACACCTGGAGAATGTATTTAACATGCAGGTTCCCAGGCCCAACTCACATAAACTATTTCTTGAGATTTGAGGTCAGGGTCAGGATTACACCTGTTAATAATGCCCCAGGCTGTCTGGATGTTGTCAGAAGACCAAGCTTTGAGAAACATCAAGATAGAGTGGTCCCTCCTTATCAGCAAAGACCCCCAGTAGATGCTTGAAACCATGGGTAGTACTGAACCATATATAAACTATGTTTTTTTTTTCCTATACATACATGGCCTAGGAAAAAGTGTAATTTAAAAATTAGGCACAGTAAGAGATTAACACTAACTCGTGATAAAATAGAATATGTATAGTAATATGCCCACATCACAACTCTTGCACTTTGGGGCCAATATTAAGTAAAATAGGATTACTTGAACACAAGCACTGTGATATAGTGGCAGTTGGCCTGATTACCTAGATGGCTCCTACTTGACTCATGGGTGGGTGGCACCTATAGCACGGATGTGCTGGACAGTGGCGTCCATAGCGTGGATGCTGCACAAAGGACCGATGCACATTCCGGGCAGGACAGAGCAGGACAGCACGAGAGCTCATCACACGACTCAGAATGGTGTGCGATTTAAAGCTTATGAATTATTCATTTCTGGAATTTTCCGAATATTTCTAGACCCAGGTTTACCATGGGTAACTGAAACCAGAGAAAGTGAAACCGAGGACAAGGGGGGCTACTGCAGAATGTTCAATTCCAGCTGCCTTTCTAATGCAATACGTAGCTCCCAATCTTTCAGTTCTATGCTCCAGCTTTTTGTTATCCACTACATATTTATGGACACTACATATACGGTTTTCAGCCTGGCAGGATTTAAGAGATCATAATTTAAATCCTGAATCTTTTCTTAAACAAATTTATTCAGATAGATTCTCATAACACCATTAATGAGCCAAAGGGCAAGAACACATTTGTGGCTTCCACAATGTTGCCATATTGCTTTCTCCTAGTGTTAAGAAATTTATATTTAAATCAGGAGATTAAGAGGGCCCAATATTCACCATAATGTCACCAGCAATGTGTATTTGAATATATTTTTACTTTGTTCTGCTAATTTAGTCAGTGCAAAATGGTATCTCAAGGTGGATTTAATTCACACTTCTTGCATTTCTGGTAAAGATTAATATGTTTCCTTGTGTTTCTTTTCTATTTGTAAGTTTCCCAGAGATACAGTTAAACTTCTGAATCTCTCTTTGAGCTTAGGGCAAGACTTATTGCTTCTTTCTTTATTGTCCAAGCAACTGGAACCTGACAAAGCCTGAAAGCCAGGGATGGAGGAGAGACTACGGCTTGATTGAGCATCCAAGGACAGAGCTCTTGGCCAAACTACCTTGCATCTTTAGGGTCTTGATTAAGCAAAAACTTCTAGATGGAAGGAGGAAGAAAGCATTTCAAGTCGAGTTCCCTGGAAAATAAGATTTGCATGCAGGAGATTCTTGCTACAGTTCCCTCAAGATCAAGACCTGAAAGTCTTGCTGCTAATCACTTACTGGCTACATTCATCTGGTAAGACAGCTGTGGGCTGGGCTTAGCTGGGACAGTGGGGATGGCTGGGCTTCTCTTGTTCTTTCCAAGGAGTCTCAGGGCCTCTTCCACTCAACATGACCTCATCACCTACAGGCAGCCCCTTCACATCATCACTCCTGCAAACTAACTGTTTTCCTACATGGAGAATTAGGACCAGGACCCACCCTAATACTTAGAACAGGGTTTCTTACCTCCATGATATTGACATTTGGAACTGAATACTTATTTGTTGGCGGGGGAGGAAGTGGTAGATACCCAGGCTGCGTATTGTAGAATATTCAGCAATATTCCTGGCCTTCACTCACTGGAGGCCAGTAGCACTTCCCCAATTGTGATATTAAAATGCGTTTCTCAACACTGCCAAATGTCTCCTTGTGGGGAAAAATCATCCCCCATTGAGAATTACGGCTTTAGAAAGACTTGCACTTTAGCTCTCTTAGAAGTTCTGCCACATCCTATTAACTAAAGCAAGCCATAGACACAGCCCAGTTTCAAAGCACTTGAATACCAGTATGCACAATTCACTGGGGCCACCAATGTCAGAGACTACCATAGTTCTATGAGGTTAATATTTATATCCCCATTAGAATATGGATATAAATATTAGAACTATTCTAAGACCCTATATTCTAAGGCCCATTCTTTCAAGGCCATGCAGAAAGTCACAGGACCAAGGTTCCAGTCAAAATTTGCCCAACAGCAAGGTCTATACTGCCTCTGCTACCTTAAGCTCCCTACAGCAGGTTCCAAAGGGTTACTTTTAGAAATGAACTACTCTCAATCTCCAGCAAAAACATGTTAGAGAAAAGAGAGAGGCTTTGCTCAGGCTTAGTTACGGTTAATAAAGAAAACATTAATCACTTGAAGTGCTGTTTTGGAGCTCATGAAACCGAAATGAAGCGCAATATGAAATGTTCATTTATTTCTGAGGGGTTTATTTCATTAACATTCAGTCCTCTTTGCCTTATTTATAAAGTTTGAGGGAAAGAACACTTTTTAAAAAAATGCATAAAGTTCTGTTCTGAATTATATAAGTAACACCCCCCTTCTATTAGATACGCAGGGGTCATAGATCATAGGTGGAGCCCAGACATCCCTGCCCTGCCCACCAGGGCCATTCTTTTCTGGAGGGTCCACACCAGTGCTACCTATTATAGCCTCTTGTGGGCTCTTATACAACTCCAATTTCTGTGGGAGCATGAAATGCCTGGTTGTAAAGCTCCTCTCTGTTGCTCACTGGCTATATTGCTATTGATGCATCACTTAAATTTCTAGAGCCTCAGTGCCTTTACCTATAACTTGGGTGAAATAACTCCTCCTCCCTGAGATTTGTGTTGAGGAAGTAAAATAATCTATGTGCATTTGGTTCCTTCACTGTCCCCTCTTGAGAAAGGAGGGATCTGCAGTAGATAATAGATAGAACCAAGAGAAGGTCATGGGCAGATTAACTTAAGTCTTCTCCTTGCCAAGCAGGACAACCAGTGAAAGAGTGAAGGCTACCAGAGGACTGGAACACATTCTGTGACCACCATGACTTGTGGATCTGGTCCACCTCCCCTCCCACACATCAAGGCACCAGACACATAAAGGGCAAAAATGAAGCAGAGACAGTGTTCCTCCTTCATTCCACTCCCAATCTCCCAGACAGGTGATGGAAATTGGACAAAAAAGAGCAGAACAGAGTGAAGTCAATTGTCATCCATTATCTGGTATAGTCCCACTACTTCCAAAGTGTTTCTCAAAACATAGTCTGTGAGTTATTCTCCAAATTGTATTTATTACATATTTGTAAAGAAAACTTTTTTAATCTGGAATGCTCAGGAACTTGATGTCCTGATAAATTGAATATTCTGTTTAACTGGAAGGCATCAGATATTGCATAGTTTTCAATGTTGAAACATGGCAACAGGTTTTTTTAAACAAAATTTTAATCAAACGTAATATTTATTGGAGAGTTTGTAAGGCATGGTAGGATTTTGTATTGCCTCCAAAGCATAACTAGAAACATCCGTTTTCCAAGATTTACACAGGTAAACATGGATTATTAGAGGTTTCTCACTGATATAGTGAAAATGACGTGGATTTCCTTCACAGTTAAGCAGATCTGGGTTGAGTCCTGGTTCTAAACATATGAGCTGCTGGCTGTTCATCTCCACAAGACTTAGTTTTTTAATCTGTGAATTTGATATAATGGCATTGCTTTAAGGAAGTAATCAGATCATGATTATAAGGCCCTTTGCACAATGCCTGGCTCATCGTAAGTACTTAATCAAGTCAACTTTGTTTTGTCTATTCTCTTCTTTTGGGTTCTACTCCAGCTACATGGAAAATAAGCACACAGAGGAAGTGCCAGGAAACACTGCTGACCACCTAACTCTTCTCATATAGGAGATGTTGACAGGGCAAGGACATTAGGGCATAAGAAATGTTGCATTTCTGCAGTGCATACTACACACAGCCATTTCATCTAATCATCACGGCCATCCTGCGGTTGTGAACATAGGCTGATTGGAGAGGACAGTTCAGGATGCCAGTCTTAACTTGTGAATAAAATGTTTTATGCCCATGTTTAGTAAAACAGCTGTTTGGATGAAAGTTCCTTATAGTTGCAAAGTCAGAGGTGCATCACCAGTGCTTTGGTTAAAGATCTTGCAGTTCAGCCCCAAATTGCCTTCCTGCGGCGAGTTAGAAAAAGGCATTATGAAGTTCTTGCTTGTGCCTGCTTATGTGGTCCCAGAGATAAACACGGTGGCTTTTTTCTGTCATCAGTCACCCTTGGGCATCACCTGTCTGTAAGAGATTTTGGCTCCAATACGGAGCCTAATCACTGAACCAGTTTTTATTCGGGTAATTATTTCTCAGTGATAGCTAAAGGCCCCGTTTAACTTGCTGGCCCGTTGTTTGTCTAATTATTAATGTGCCTCAATTTCAATTAGGTCAACTGATGACAGGTCTTGGCTCAGACAGGTGGACTCACCAGTGGTGATCCTCGTGCCTGTGTCTCAGCCACCTGAAGGGTTTTTCCATGACAATTTGCTCAAGCAAGATGGGGTCAGCTGTCCAGGGAGCACTCAGGAAGCAAAAGGTTATCTTGAAGTGTGAATGGAAAAGCTCAATGGGCATCAGTGATGCAAGAAAGCTCTGGCAAAAGAAAACAGGGTCATGCCAGACAGCACTGAGAGCAGCTCCCCCATATCCCGGAGAAGCTGAAAAGTAAAGGTTAGTAAGACATGTGGTTTCTTAGGAGCCAAAAATGGAGAGGGCTTTTCTTTTGAAAGACTTGTTCCAGCAGAGCCTGCTGTGTTTTCACTTGCTCTGCATGAGATGCTTCCTGTTGGGTGTACTTGCCCAGGTACCAGGATAGTGTGAAAGCTGAGGGCAACACTGTTCCCACAGCACTGAAAGGGAAGAGGTGGAGAGGCTAGAAGAAAACAGTCTATGTCCTGCCGGGTTAAACACAACTTCTTGCAGTCAAGCTGGAGAGTAGAAAAACAGGGAGAAGTGGGATTTTCTATCTGCTAGGTTGGTCTGCTGCCCCCACATGTTCAAAATGAGGCAGGGGTGGACAGATGGAGCATGGACTCATTATCCAGTGTCCAGTGGTTCCATTTCACTTTGCCTCCTATCCGTTGTGTGATCTTGTTTTGTCAAGGTGAAATGGAAGCAAGCTACTGACCTCGTATGGCGGCTATGAAGGTAAATGAACAATATACAAATAGAGTACATAATGGTACTTCCTAAATTATTCTTTCCCTTTCTCTCTAACTTCCTTCTTTTGGTTCCAAAGCCTTGTCCAACTGCGGGTGACTCCACACTAAAATACCAGCCTCCTTTCTCTCTAGAAACAGAACCGTGATTTTATTCAGCAGCTGCCATGAGCCCAGCTAAACAATTAGGTCTACCAGCCTGCCTTGCAGAGAGGGGTGGCCAATGAGTCATAAGCAGAAGATACCTAGTGCGGTCTGAGAGGAACATGCCTCCCCTTCTCCTATCCAAGAACCATGCCTGACCTCAGATGGAGCTGGCGCAAGCCCTTAGCTGCCTAACGGCTAAACAGCTAGCTGCCTAAACTACCCGAAAATAAAAATGGAAACAATGAACACTTACAGGCTTGCAAATTGCCTGTCAATACACCAAGGCCTTTATTTATTTCATTCAATCCTATGAAATTTTGTTTTACTGTTATTAATGTCTTTTTTTTTTTTTTTTTTTTTGAAATGGAATCTTGCTCTTTCGACCAGGCTGGAGTACAGTGTTGCAATCTCAGCTCACTGAAACCTCCACCTCCTGGGTTTAAGCGATTCCCCCGCCTCAGCCTCCCAAGTAGCTGGGACTACAGGCATGTGCCACCACGCCTGGCTAATTTTTGTATTTTTAGTAGAGATAGGGTTTCACCATATTGCCCAGGCTGATCTCGAACTCCTGACCTTGTGATCCACCCACCTCAACCTCCCAAAGTGCTGGGATTATAGGTGAGAGCCACCGTGCCCAGCTACTATTATTAATTTCTATTTAAAAATTAGTTTCTATTTAAAAAATTTTGATCTATGGTAGAAAATACATGAATAAATATATGTAAGCATGAGTGAATGTGTCAGTGCATGAAACACAGGGCCTACTGGAATTCAAGAAGAAGAATTAGGGTAAAGGGTAGGGATATTGGTTTTCTATTAGTACTATACCAAATTACCCTTAACTTGGTAGCTTCAAATAGCACAAATGTATCATTTTACAGTTCAATAGGTTACAAGCTCAACATGGGTCTCACTAGGCTAAAATCAAGGTGTCAGAAGAGCGTGTTCCTTTCTGGAGTCTCTAAGGAAGAATCTGCTTCCTTGTCTTTTCCAGCTTCTTCCTTGTCTTTTCCATGTTCCATTCCTCTGCTCATGGCCCCTTCCTCTGTCTTCACAGCAGGAAGATTGGGCCAAGTCTTTCTCACGCTGCTTTACTACCGAGTGTCTGTGGTCTCTCCTCCTCTGAAAGACCCTGTGATTACATTAGGCCCACCCAAATAATCCAGGATAATCTCCCTTTTTTTTTTTTTTTTTTGGAGATGGAGTTTCACTCTTGTTACCCAGGCTGGAGTGCAATGGCACGATCTCGGCTCACCGCAACCTCCACCTCCTGGGTTTAGGCAATTCTCCTGCCTCAGCCTCCTGAGTAGCAGGGATTACAGGCACACGCCACCATGCCCAGCTAATTTTTTGTATTTTTAGTAGAGACAAGGTTTCACCATGTTGATCAGGATGGTCTCGATCTCTTGACCTCGTGATCCACCCGCCTTGGCCTCCCAAAGTGCTGAGATTACAGGCATGAGCCACCGCGCCCGGCCCCGATAACTTCCCTTTCTTAAGAACAGCTGATTAGCAGCCATAATTCCATCCACAATTTTAATCTTCCTTTTGCCATAAGAAGTGAGGGACTTGCAAATTCCAGAGATTAAGATGTGGACATTTTTGTCGGCCATTATTCTGCCTACCATTGTATGTTTCTGCAGAAGCTTCTCTGTCATTTATAAAAGCATTTTTACAATAGGAGCAGCTGCAGCATGTCCCTCACTCCATGGCAGGGTGTCAGATCTCAGTTCAAAGATTACAGGAAGACAAGACCCATTAGTTCATTTTTCAATATGGTGGGATGCTGCTTGCACAGGATGCTGTGGCCACAGCATCTCATGCTGTCATCCTCTCTTGAAGACTCACAGGCAGTCCTCTGGGGGAAGGACACAGGTAACACTGACCAGTCACACCCAGTGGTTATCTGTGGGCTCTGGGACTTTCCTTACCTTATACCCATTGGCTGTTGACCATATGGAATTGATTTTCAGACATTTCAGAAGAAAGAGGGAGGAGAGCATTTGTTGAGCCAGGGCCAGACTTCACATTCACTTTACCACTGCACGTCTTTAATTAGACATGAGATTCAGGTTTTAAGTAGGACACTGATGTCCTGAGAGGGAGAGCAACTAGCCCCAGGTCACCCAGCTACTAACTGACGAAGCAGAAAACTGGAGTCTGGGATTTTCTACCCCACTGACCCCTGAGCAAGTGTGACTGTGAGCCCACCAGTCCCCATGAGCAGACCCCTCTCTGCATCAGCGCCTTTCATGCCCAAACAACCTCTTCATGCCCTTACAAATGTTTATATCCTTTCTCTCTATCAAAACCCATGCTGCCCCTAGGAAGAACCCCTCCCACCTCCCTGAGGAGCCCATTCCACCTCTTGTCCTTCTTCTTGTGCAGGTCAGTCTCGGCCATTTTATGTCAACTGGTATTTCTATTTTGTCCATGATGGGTCTCTCTCACTTGACCTTGAGCTCCTGAAGGACAATTCCATCTCATTTGTCCTTTACTTTCCCATGACCACTTCTGCTTCTTCCAGAATATCTTTCCCACTATAGACCAACTCTAAATCTTTGCTACCTAGATGCTTTGAGTTGATCCTACTTTAAAAATGTGTTCCTTTTCATATTTCACCTTAGTGCAGCAGCCCCAAAGCAAATCAGCTAACTTTCCTCCAAAAGAGCAATGATTTTTAAAAGTTATTATCATCTTTAGGACCCACTCTGTCCCGACTCAAGTTTCTAACCAGGAATGTTTTTCAAGAAATGCCTCACTACTCTTCCATTAAAAAACAGAAGACAAATTAGTTGGTCCTTGAGCCAACACTGGTGTTTCTTCAAGGTGAACCACTCAAGGTAGCAAAAAAGCAAAGCACATTTGTGAGGCTGAAAGGTGATTCCCCCTCCCCACCAGGATCTGCCCACTGAAAACCCAAGGAGCAGATGGAGCTTTTATGCCTAGCTGAGCATTGCTAAACACCATTGTTTGAATAGAAACATTCATAGGTCAAATCTTAGAGACAAACAGATAATACAATTAATCCCTTCTCACTTCCATCTTCCTCCTGCCCAGCACACTGAAAATAAACTTTGCTCATTCTTTCCTGGGTCTTGAGTGGTGCCATGGGCTACCATGCTTCCTGTGGAGCTCTTTCAATCAAAGGCCCATGTCTCCCTTTTGTGGATGGAAAGACTGAGAACAGACAAGGCACATGTTTCCAGAGTTGCTGGGGTGGCAGGAACACTTGACTGCATCTGCATTTCTCCATGTTCAGCACAGCTAAACAAAGAGAATCAGATACCTGTGAACCGATGAGCACAGAACTCATCTAAAGGACTTTGTCCATACTTACAAGAACTGGGCTTTGGGAAGCTACACTTGGCACCTATATTATACTAGGAACCAAGCTGGGTACTTCCACGTTTCATTTAATCATCACAACGACTGAGAGTTTGTGTCACTTTATAGCTGACAAATCTCAGACTCAAGGAAATAAAGTTACTTGTCCAAGGCCCTTCCATGTAAAAGGTGAATAAACCAAAATTTAAATAGTTTATTCATTCATTTTGATTCACTCTTCAACGGATATTTATTATAGAATGACCTGGTACCAGGCACTGTGCCCATAAACAAAGCAGGCCACTAGGAGAAGCCAGAGTTCCCACAGGGCTGGGCTTCGATCTGGAGCTGGCCTGGTGTGTCCTAACCAGACATGACATACTGCATAGCTGGGGCCGGGTCCAAGGAGGAACCCATGCCCTGGAAAAATCTGTCTTGTCTTGGCATTATTCTCTTTTCAAGGGTGAAGGTAATTACAGGATCACTAAATACAATTTTGCAACAAGACCCTTCATTTCTCCCAAGCCTGGGAGAAATGTCCCAGCAGGGCACAGCAGCTCACAGTCATTTCTTTGGCAGCAGGACAGACCAGAGCAGGGATGACCAGAAGTCAGATGACCAAGTTGGGTAGACTAGACCCTGGACTTAGCGTACAATTCTAGGGTTCAAGTTCTAACTCTGACACTCTCTGGCTTTACAGAGGTTATGTCATCTCTCAAACAGTTTATTTCCCATAAAGTCAAATAGTAATTCCTTCCTTGCATGCTTAGGGTGAAAACTCAAGGAAATGACATATCTAGTACACAGCAGGTACTTTTTAAGACAAAAGAGAAAAATATCCACCAGGCTGGCCAGGCCCTGTGGGAAGTTTGCAGAGAGACCAAAGAAAGCAATGTGTGCACTTGGGAGAGAAACCAGGAGAGACTGGAATATGAATGAGCCTCAGGAAGACAGGGGCAACAACTGTGTCCCCAATTCCTAGAAGATAGTCTGCAACATAATAGGAATTTAATAAACATTTACTGAATTCAGGAATAAATGAATATTGGTTCCTGTCCTGATTCAAGAGGAGCCACTGGTAGAGAACATGGGGGGCAAAACCTGAATCCTGTGACCAAAGGTCTAGGGCCAACACGCAGATAGACAATGACAGAAAGGCCATTATCCCTTCAGATCCCATTCCTGGAGGAAAGCACCTGGCTTCTAGCTGTGGGTCACTTTGTTTTTACCATCTGCTAGGATGAGTAGATGGAGCTCCTGAAAGCTCCTGCCTGTCCTAGGCAAGCCCACTCAGGCTAGGACCATTTTAAACATGCTCATATTTAGAAATCTTTTTCTGGAACTTTTGGATCAGTATTGAAGAAAGACAATGATACCCAAAGCCCCAGAATACAACTAAAAGTGTCCTGGAGATGTCCTGGAGTTTGAGGACCAGTATCCTTTGGGAGAGAAAGGAGGAGGAATCCCCAGTGAGGACTGAGCTTGCCCAACTCTAAACAAGATTCTCCTCATTTCTCCATATTGTGTTTGTCTCCATGGGATGCAGCAAGCATTAGAACCACCCACACATGATTTTAGACATAGGGAGAAACCAGGCCTGGAACACACAGTTAAAAATGCGGTCTTGCTAACAATAGCCCAAAGAACTTACACAGCAGCAGAGAGCAGGATTCTCTATGAGGTCTCTTTGCCCTGAGCCCCACCTCTTCCTCTCTGCTCACTCCTTTGAGCCTTTGCGTTCATTATTCCTTTATTCAGAAATGTCCTTCCCCTTTTTTATTTTCTAGAAATTTTCTACTGATCCTTTAAAATCATGTTGTGCCACCTGCCCATGGAGCCTCCTCCATCTTTCCAGGCAAAGTCCACATTTCCCTTCTCTGTGCTCCTGTAGCTGCAGGCTCATGTCTATAAGGACACTCACAAACTCACAAAAGGCAAGTTCTTTTAGGGCATGGATGGTAATCCTTAGTGCTATGTGATAGGGCCCAGCTCAGTAACAAGCACATAGGAGGTACTTTATGGTTAAATGAATCTGTTGGGCAAGAATGCTCCCGCGTGGGAGGCGAACCCAGGGGCGAGCTCGGACCTCCTGACTCTAGCTCAGCATTCTCGCTTGTCACTCTGGTCCAGAGTGGACCAAAAATTAAGCTCTTATTCTTACTTGTTTTTTTCATCAAGGTCCAATTCTTTTCCAAAAATAGTCCTAAGGATCAGAATTATCAAAAAAATAAATAAATAAACACAGTCAGTCATGCTCAGCTATTCAAGAGACTGAGGCAGAAGAATTCCTTGAGCACAGAAGTTTGAGGTTACAGTGAGCTATGATCATGCCACTGCACTCCAGCCTGGGTGATGGAGTGAGACTCTGTCTCTAAATAATAATAGATAGAAAGATTGATAGATGATAGATAGATAGATAGATAGATAGATAGATAGATAGATAGATAGATAGACAGATAGATTTTAAATAACAACATGACCGTGACCATTTTTGAGGACCACTAACTCAGGATGGCATCGGTTTTGGCCCTCAACCCCAACAACATTCAAACAAGGTGGGACCTTACGGGTCATCTCATCCCCCTCCTCTACTGCCTCCAAGACCCCTGGGTAAGCAGGGGCAGGGAGGGGCATCCACTTAGCCAAGTCCCTCCGGGGACGGTGTGCTCATCACCTGCTTCCTAAGCATCCCCTTGACTTTGGTAGTAAGAGTTGTTGCTGTGTTTTCAGCCTTTGTCACACGCCACCTGTGCCACACAGACCTACCTTACCTCTTTGTTTGGCAAAACAACTTTTGAAAGTCAGGTGTGATCATTCCCACTTTTCTAGATGTGGAAACTGAAGTCAAGTGTTTATCATTTTATCTGGTCCCAGAGCTCAGACAACCAGGCTACAAAATAAAGTCCCGGTAGTTCCAAAGCCTTTGTGTTTCATCCGCATGGCTCACGATGATGTAAGAAATAGATATATTTAGTCCTTGCTCCTGTTGCCTGGCACACAGCTCCTAAGTCCCTTGGCTCTCCAAAGTGATAGGTGTCTTTTTATATGCTAATGAGATGACAGTGGCTTGGGGCTCCTGGATAGTCTCAGGATTCAGGACTGGTTGTCAGGGGAACTAACCAAGTCATTACAGGGTTAGAACTTTCAGCTCCAACCCCTCCCGTTCACCCCCCTGGGAGGAGAGAGAAGGAGCTAAAGATCGAGTTGATCACCAATAACCAATGATTTCATCAATCATCATGGCTCACACAGATGGTACAAACACAGGCAGAAGAGGCCAGGGCAAACTGGCTTCCCCACTGACAGCCTCCACCAAGCTCAGCAGTTGCCTGGACTGGGCAGTAACACTCATTCTGGATTCTTTGTGGCTGAGGCTGCTAGCCTACCTCCCTCACCAGGCCTGGGTGGCCTCAGACCCTCTGTTGGACAGCTCTGGGGGTGGTCAGCCTGCCCCCACCCCTGCCTTATGCTCAGGCCCGGGCTTGGTGACACATGTCCATTACTGCCCGCCTCTGCCTGAGCTTCCATTAGTGTCTGAAATATTGTCATGACCAAGCATGAGTGGTGACAGGCTACAATTAATTAATCAGTTTTACTCTATCAGCAAGTGCAGACCAGGAATGTTAAATAAACAAATTAAAGGCTGTGTTTCACTAAAGCTCAGCCCAATGAAATAATAATGAGGCAAAGTTAACTGCTCTGAACAGAAGAAGAAGAAAGAGTATTATAAGGAAATATACCAGGGTAGTAATACCCTTTAAAAATGGAGAGGGTATACTGCTGCAAAGGCAGCTATGACTGCCCCACGCTCTGCTCAGGGAAGGTGATAGGAATGCAGCAGGTGCAGCAGAAAGAGCAGGGCTCTGCGATCAGACAAAACTGGACTTGAAGCCCAGCTTTGCTGCTTATCAGCAAAAATCCATCCCAGCTTTGCCACTTATCAGTAACTCCCTTAACTGCTTTGAGCCTCAGTTACCTAACTTATTCAAAGGAAGAGGAGGAGAATACCATTAGCAATTGTTTGGACTTTTTCTTTTTCTTTTTCTTTTTTTTTTCCGCCAGAGCCCAAGGGCACTTTTTCAGACACACTAGTAGGACTGGGCCATGGTCTTTCTCAGGTTGCAAGAGGGTGGTTCTGGGGCCAGACATAGTGGCTCATGCCTATAATCCCAGCACTGTGGGAGTCTGAGGCAGGAGAATGGCTTGAGCCCAAGAGTTCAAGACCAGCCTGGTCAACCTAGGGAGACCCCATGTCTACAAAAATAAAAAATTTAGCCAGGCATGTTGGCCTGCACCTGTAGTCCCAGCTGCTAAGGAGGCTGAGGTGGGAGGGTCACTTGGGCCAGGAGGTTAAGGCTCCTGAGTGAGTTGTGATTGCACCACTGCCCTCCAGCCTGGAGACAGAGTGAGACATTGTCAAAAGAGAAAATAAAGAAAACAAAGGAAAAGAAAAGAAAGAAAGAGAGAAAAAGAGGTAGGGAGGGGAGGAGAAAGGGAGGAAGGAAGAAAGGAAGGGAAGGAAAATGTAAACAAGCCGAGAGCTCTGTTATCTTTGAGAACAGGGGTCCATCATTATTGTAGAATCTGTGGTTACTCACCCAGGAATTGCTGTCTGGGCAGTTTTCCAGCGTCCTTGTTGGATGATAACATGCTTTCCCAAGGCTTTATCTATATAGATCCGCATCTGTGGGGCCATGATAGAAGGTTAGCTATTTTTCTTCTAAGGCCTTCTGTTTAGAACCTGACTGTGGCCCCCAAGGAAGGCCCCCTCACTTTTACCTGGGGCAGCAGCATCTTAATTCTCCCCTAATAATACCATAATGCTGGCATCCTGTGGGATGTTTTTTTAAGTCCCTCTCCATTAAAGCCTCCAGTCCCCGTTCTGCCATAAACAGGCAGACAGGGATTCTGAACACCAAGGAAAAAAGGTCCCAGAGAATGTTCTGCAACTTTCATGGGCAAGAGCTACACCATGGGCTGGTGACAGAGGCAGTCCCACACTTCCCTCCAACTGCCACAGTGTGACTTTGAGAGGTCAAAGGGAGGATTCCAGTCCTGCTCAAACCAAGGAAACGGTCATTATCTTAGGGCATTGCTTCCAATTAAGGCCCTTCTAATGGTGATGAGTTTTCCCTGCCAGATACAGGCAGAGAATTTAGGTGACAAATGGTTTGTATTATTCTGCTGACATCCTTTTTATCTTCCCAGTAATTCCAGAGGATGAGAGCTCTCTATAAGGTCACTGGATAGCTGTGGGATGGTATTTGTGTGACCCACCAGGGTCTCCTGGAATTCTACCCCTCACACACATCTTTACAGCTGGGACCTGTATGCTGAACTTGGTTATGCCCAAAGATAACTGGTAGTAAAACTACTAAACTACTAATAATACTAATGACAAGCCAGGCACGGTGGGTCACACCTGCAATCCCAATACTTTGGGAGGCCAAGCCAGGCAGATCACTTCAGGTCAGGAGTTCGAGATCAGCTTGGCCAACATGGTGAAACCCCATCTCTACAAAAAATACAAAAACTAGCCAAGTATGGTGGTGGGTACCTGTAATCCCCGCTACTCGGAGGCTAAGAAAGGAGAATTGCTTGAAACTGGGAGGCGGAGGTTGCAGTGAGCCAAGATGGCACCACCTCACTCCAGCCTGTGTGACAGAGCGAGACTCTGTCTCAAAAACAAAACAAAACAAAAAACTTAATGACAGTGGTGGCACAGTTTATTCATGGCTTACCTTGTGCCTGTCCCTGTGCTAAGTGCTTTACATGCATTAATTCAGGGGTTAGCAAATGAAGGCCACCAGCTCTATAAAGTGTTACGGGTACAGCCACACCCATTCGTGTGTGTATTGCCTATAGCTGCTTTCATACTACAATGGCAGAGTTGAATAATTAAGACTGAGCACATATAGACCACAAAGCCTAAAATATTTCCCCTCCAGCCTTTTTGAGAAAAGTTTTGCCAACCTATGAATTAAAATTATCTTATTCTTACCCAAGCACTGTGACCTGGGGATCATTGTGATCATTTTATATAAAAATAAACCGGGGGCTGGGCCCAGTGGCCCATGCCTGTAATCCCAGTACTTTGGGAGGCTGAGGTGGGCAGATCATCTGAGGTCAGGAGTTGGAGACCAGTCTGGCCAATATGGTGAAACCCTGTCTCTACTAAAAAGACAAAATTAGCCATGCATGGTGACGCACGTCTGTTATCCCAGCTATTCGGGAGGCTGAGGCAGGAGAATTGCTTGAACCCAGGAGGCGGAGGTTGCAGTGAGCTGAGATCATGCCACTGCACACTCCAGCCTGGGCAACAGAGCAAGACTCCATCTCCAAAACAAACAAACAAACAAACTGGGATTCAGAAAGATTAAATACTTGTCCCAAGGAGACATAGTTTATAAGTGGCAGAGCTGGGGACCAAAACCCTGGGCTTCAGAGTTCAAGTCTAGGAATCCTAGGGTCTATCCACAACTTATTTTGAAAGTGAATCAGAAATGACCAACATATTGTCATAAACTTGCTAAGGCCTCAGAAGCACTGGCCCACGGGAATGCTAAGAGATTGGGGGCCACTGATCAATTGAGATAACTTAACCAAAGCCCCAGAGCCCTGGGAAGGACAAGAATGTCACAGGTATTACTCTGAATCTGGAAAGGAGTCATGCCTCCTTCTTTCCTCATCTCTGTGAATGCTGAGGAGTTCACATCTGCTGGATTGATAATATGACTCAGCCTCAAACAGAACAATTTGCTACCTCACATCATGAACGTTGCAGGCCTTATGCCAGTGCACAGTGCACAGCAGATACTTCAACTTATTTGCAAAGGTCACCCTCACTTTTTTTTAAGTCTCTTTTCCACATTGAATGGAGAACAAATGAGGAAAAAAACCTGTCATGGTCCTAGAACTTCATAATTTCAAAAGTGCATTAGGAGCTGAGAAGTCAACCTTTCTCTGGGATCCTCATCCTCCCAGGACCATCCTCCTGCCTGGTTCTCTTGGACCCCAGGCTAAGCATCCCTGACTGCTTGAAGGGTTCCTCATAGGATAAGGTGGCCACACTCTGGGTCCTCCCTCCTTGGGTCCAGGGATTTCCCATTCTGGCTGCCTTCAAATCTTGACGAGGCCAAGCACAGTGGCTCATGCCTGTAATCCCATCACATTGGGAGGCTGAGGCAGGAGGATTGCTTGAGTCCAGGAATTCCGGATCAGCCTGAGCAACATAGTGACACCCTCATCTCTACAAACAATTTATTTTTTAATTAGCCAGATGTGGTGGTGTGTGCCTGTAGTCTCAGCTACTCAGGAGGCTGAGGTTGGAGAATTATTTGAGCCTGAGAGTTTGAGGCTGCAGTAAGCCTGGTTGCACCGCTGCACTCAGCCCGGGCAACAGAGTAAGAGCCTGTCTCAAAAAAACAAAAACAAAAAACCCAACTTGCTGAGTTGTCTGCAAACACAGATGCCCCAGCCTACCCCAAAAAGTATGATGCACCAGGTCTGATGTGGCACTTGAGATCTGTTAAAGTCCCACAAGGACCAATGGGCCTGGGGACTGGTGCTCTGTCTGGTCCCATATGTCTCAGCTAAGTTCTTGATATGCTTTGCAAACCCTGGTTTACCTGGAGGGTCTGCTCCGTGTTGTCAGTGTCTTCCTTACGATAGTCAAAGGCATGTCATATCCCCAGGGCCATGAAGGCTTGTGATTAGAAATTTCCTCCAGCCAAAAATCACAACTGAGCAGGTTGGTTGCACAGGTATTCATTAACATCACGAAAGCCTGACATTAAAAGGATAACCTCACAGTCCAAGAGGTTTGCTGGAATATCTCTCAGTCTGTTCAAATTGTCATTATTTAACTCCTATATCAACAACAATTGCAATAAAACTGATAATCATATTTAAATAGGAGATGAAGTTGGATTTTCCTTATTGCAAAGAAATGGGATTTGGAAACCCGGTGATAGAATGTACAGCAAATTTCTATCAAAAAAAAAAAGAGAGAGAGAGAGAGAGAAACATAAAATAAAGCTTGAATGATTATACAAGTTTGAACCAGGTAAAAATTCAGGTCCTGAGATCTTCTAAATATCACTATCTTGGGCAAATCCTGTTATGCCCCTAATCTCAGTATTTTCTTTAATCAAGTGAGGATAATGATACTCCCTCTTCCCCGCTCCATAGTGATGGGAGAACAAAACTCCCAACTTAAGTAGGTTGCTTGGAACATGGATAGTCCTCAATAAACACTTTCTTGGAACAAGATTATTTTTTCTGTTGAGAAGTTTGCAGCCCGGTAGGAGGGAAAATTCACATGCAGAAATTATGATGAAAGGGAGTAAAACAGGGGGGTAGATAGGAAGGTCAACAGAAGAAAACAGGGATAAGAGGAAGAGTTCAGGAAGAAGGACGTATGCAATCTTAGTCTTGGAGGGTGAATATAGTAGGATTGCAACATTTAAGAGAGTCAAGACATGCCTAGTTGAAGAATGTGGCAAAGTTGCACAGACTGGTCAACTGCACAAGCCCTGAACAGCAGTAAATGAGGAGACTCTGTTGATAGAGCAAGCAACTCAGGGTGCATTTCTTTTCCAACCAGGATAAACAGCAGCATCCTACCCGAAGCAGGAAAGGGCTTTATCTCCAAGGCCAGCTGGGAATTGAAGAACTAAGTTATTTATGCCTTCTCTGCAACCAGCCATGGGGAGGGGCACTCCAAAGCCCAAAGTCCTGTGGGCTTCTCCTATGAGGCAAAGAGGGCCAGGATGAGAAGCCTCGGAGAGCCAGGGAACAATGAGCACAGCCTAGGCAAATGGGAGTTTCACCAACACCTGGCCAGAAAACACCCAGCAAGTAGAGAAAACCCAAGCCAGCCGATCAGTCTGACGCATAAGGCCTTCTATTTTTATGCAATACAGGCTATTTTTATCTACTTCTAGAAAGGGAAACTCTAGGGGTGTGGAGAATGGGTTTTTATAGAGTTTGGGGTTGTGGAACATTTTCTAAGATGAGTTGCCTCAGCCTTTGCATGAAAATGCTGTCTGTTCCTTTGCAAGAAATGGCACCTGTTGCCCAGCAAGGAGGCTGTAACCAGCAATACCCTTGGCCCAGTATTCGAAAACTGTGGCCAGAAGATCTTGAGAACACCAATGTTCTGCCACAGGGTCCAGTTACAAGTCTCTGAGGTCAAAATGCTTTGAAAAGGCTGAGCAAAACTTTCAGGATGTTGTTTCTTTTTGTTTTGTTGAGACAGAGTCTTGCTCTGTTGCCCAGGCTGGAGTGCAGAGGCACGATCTTAGCTTACTGCAAACTCCACCTCCTGGGTTCAGGTGATTCTCCTGCCTCAGCCTCCCAATAGCTGGGATTAAAGGCTCACACCACCATGCCCAGCTAATTTTTGTATTTTTAGTAGAGATGAGGGTTTCACCATGTTGGCCAGGCTGGTCTTGAACTCCTGACCTCAGGTGATCTGCCCACCTTGGCCTCCCAAAGTGCTGGGATTACAGGTGTGAGCCACTGTGCCCCACCCGAGTAAAACTTTGTTTGTGGCTATGGGACTTGAGAGAGGTTGAGATGCTGACATGCATTAAGAATCCACAGAGGAGAAAATAGTATGAAGTGCTACCCCGGCTCATTCATGTCACCATACCTAATAGTTGCCTTCCCAACACACACACACACACACAGACACACACACACACACACAGAGCCTTTTTCCCTAGTAGGCCTTCTGAATAGCTGCTACTGGCAATCCATGGAGCAATTTAGGATGGGATAGTGATTGCATTATACGAGCCATCCTGAGTAGGTATGCACAACCATGCTCAGGTGACAGAATGAGCTTCCAGTCTGTCTCCTCTGATCAGTCTGTTCTTGGCTGACTGGATGCTTCTGGGGAACCAATATTCACCACAGCCTCCCACATGCCTAGCACTGTGCTTCCTTATTTAATTTAGTGCTCATGACATTCATTCCCATGTCAGCTGCAGGAGGTAATCACTGTCAGTGACATTTTATTAAGAGGAAGCTAAGGTAGCACAGGGAAACTGAGACTCCTGCTCAAAGGGCCTGCAGCTGTGAAAGGAAGAACTGGGATCTGAATCACATCTTCCCACCTTAGGGTGGGCATTTCAGCCCCATGACAGGGAGAGACCTAGGTATAACGGCTCATGGTTTCCATGCAATTAAGGAGAACAGAAAACATCGGTGCAAAAGGTGGGGCTTTGTAACAGAAAAGCCAGAACTTAACCCACAGGGCCACTGTCTGTCTGCTCACCTGTTGACAGGATGCAAACAGATCGGGCAGACTTGGGACAGGGTGAGTCTGCAGAGCCAGAGGGCTCTACATCCTATAGCTGTGTCCTTGGTGCATGTAACTGACCCACTGGATCTGAGGCCTGCAGG
The DNA here is from genome assembly GCF_030222135.1 of Aotus nancymaae. Taxonomy (NCBI): domain Eukaryota; kingdom Metazoa; phylum Chordata; class Mammalia; order Primates; family Aotidae; genus Aotus; species Aotus nancymaae. The sequence continues at coordinate 20,499,147 of NW_026988443.1, forward strand.
TGATCTACGGTAGGTTCCTGGCTTAATTTGAGTGATCAGATATTTATTGTTTCCACAAATTTAAAACAAAATTCAACCATTCACAGACTCATCAACAGAACACCAGGAAGTATTTGGTTTGTTTTTCCTTGATGTCATTATTTTATCTCCTGCTCCCTCCTTTGTTTCTGACTTTTGGACCAAACTCTGGAAACTTCTATTCTGGAAATGACTGAGACAGAGGCAGTGGGGATGGGATACTGAGCTGTTCAGCAACTGTCACCATCTCTGATTCCTCCCTCCCTGTGTCTCCACCACCTTGTACCTCTTGACCTGAGCCAAGCATTAAGTCCTGATGCGTCTACCAGTTGCTTCTTGGTGTGGGTCAAGTCCCTGATCTCTTGAACCCTCAAAATCCTCACCTGGCACTGGAGGCAGCATAAAGACTTCCCAAAGATGTCCACATCCTAAACCTCAAAAATTGAATATGTCACTTTCCATGTCAGAAGGGACTCTGGAAATGTGATTAAGTATCTAGAGATCAGGAGATTATGCTGCATTATCTGGGTGGGCTCCATGTGATCACAAAGGAGGGGAGAAGAAACACAGATAGATGGCCACACATGAGTTCTCAGCCCTAAATTGCTGGCTTTGAGGGTGGAGGAAGGGGCCATGAGCCAAGGAATGTGGGTGGCTTCTAGAAGCTGGAAGATGCAAGGAAACCGATTATTCCATAGAAGCTCTGGAAGCAACCAGCCCTAGTGACACCTTGATGTTAGCCCAATGAAACCCACATCAGACTTCTCTCCTATAGAACCGTATCATAAACCTGTGTTGTTTTAAGCCACTGGTTTTGTGGTATGTTGTTTCAGCAGTGGTAGAAAACTAACACACTTGGATATGGAGTGAGTAGAGTTTATCACCTCTCAGGTTCCCTCCAGTTAGAAAAAGTCCAGTGATCTTCTCCAATTACTGGAATGACATCTATGCCACAAGATCTGTGCTTCCAGGACTCTCTGCCAGTAGTAACATCTTCCATCAGGAAATTATGACAGAGCCCTGACAAAGGCCACAGTCACTAGAAGGTGGCCCATCTGCTGGCCTGGGTCTAGGGTCACAGTAAACTGGATGAGCATTAATCAAAACAATATTTTTAAAGCAAATATTTGCTGAGCACCTACCTAGGGTCCAGTGTTTTCTTAGGCAATTTTACAAGCATTATTTCATTACTGCATTCACATCCTAAACAGACATCTAATTATTTTTATTCTCATGTTACATCTGAAGAATAAAAGAAAGACAGTTTAAACACTTTGCCCAGAGTTGCACAGACAGCAAATGGCACGGCTTGAACTTGAACCAAGAAGGCACCATCTATGAACCAAGGAAACAGGCTCTCAACAGACACCAAGCCTGACAGTGCCTTGATCTTGGACTTCCCAGATTCCAGAACCCTGAGAAATAAATTTCTGTCATCATAAGCCACCCTGTTTATAGTATTTTGTTACAACAGCTGGAATGGACTAAGACAATGGCTACCTCCAAGCCAAGTTTAGAACAGATCCTTCCCTCACAGCCCTCAGAAGGGACGAAGCCTGTGGACAAGTTGATTTGGACTTCCAGCTTCCAGTTCCGTGGGACCATAACTTTCCATTGTTTAAGCCACTGAGTCTATGGGGCTCCCTTCTGGCAGCTCCAGCAAGCTAATACAAAGGACACAGTGGCAAGGGAAAGGTGGAGAGACTTGGTAGAAGGACAACAGCTTCAAAACGAGGAGCTCCTCCGACGTGGTCAGAGGGGACATTGGAAGATCCTCAGAACTGGATGGAGACAGAGGCAGAGGAGGAACAGATAAACAGATGAAATCCCTCTTTGCCAAATAAAGGAGCCTCTGCCCCATGAGTGGTGGTTCAGAGAAGGCCTAGCAAAAGCTCCCCATCATGCCCTGGGGTGAGTTCAGCCCCCAGGGAACACATAGGCTGGCGGGAACCACCAGGTCACTTCACTGACTCACACCCACGGTTATTCACAAATTCATGATGCGTCTCTGTTACTCCTTGTCTGTCTCCCCTCAGTTACCCTGTTTTTAAATGTGACCGGAAGAGCTGCAGTCATAGACCACTTAAGAATGACTCCCCCAGTCCTCTCATTTACCATAACTTTAAAAAAAATCAATTAGGGGGCTGGGCATGGTGGCTCACACCTTTAATCCCAGCACTTTGGGAGGCTGAGGTGCGCAGATCACCTGAGATCAGGAATTCAAGACCAGCCTGGGCAACGTGGCAAAACACTATCTCTACTAAAAATATAAAAATTAGCAGGGTGTGGTGGCAGGCGACCGTAATCCCAGCTATTCTGGAGGATAAGGCAGGAGAATCTCTTGAACCCAGGAGGCAGAGGTTACAGTGAGCCGAGATTGTACCACTGCACTCTAGCCAAGTGACAGAGTGACACTGTCTCAAAAAAAATAAAATAGATTTAGGGAGTGCAAGTGCAGATTTCTCACATGCATATACTGCACGGTGGTGGAGTCTGGGCTTTTAGTGTAGCCACTGCCCACGTAGTGAACACCGTACCCAATAGATAATCTTTCAACCCTTATCCCCTTTGCCCCCTCCCACCTTCTGCTGTGTCTAGTGTCTGTTATTCAACTCTGTATGTCTACACGTACCCTTTGTTTAGCTTCCCTTATAAGTGAAAACATGCAGTATTTGACCTCCTATTTCTGAATTATTTCACTTAGGATAATGGCCTACCAAGACTTTTTTATGGCAAAGTTGATTTGGGTGTTGTTACAGGTTGGGCCTCTGGGAATCAGAATCAGAGACAGAGATTAATAAGCTCATGAGGGTGTTATCTTGGGATCAACACCCATAGAAGGGAAAGGAAGGAGGCAGGAGAAGGCAGAGGGAGAAGCTGAGGTGCAGTGTGGCCTCCATGGAAGCCTCAGCCAACTCCATGGGGAATTCGTGAAACAGAATGATGCATCAGAGCTGTCTGAGTTGGAGTGACAGGGACAGACCTTTAGACCCCCACAGTGATCAGCCACAATGTGGCTACCCTAGAAAGAGTGAGACTGGATGGGGGAGCTCTCTTCAGCCAAGGAAATCCCTGCAGCAGGGAGAGGTCTGGGTGGTGAATCAGGGCCCACAACGGATGTGCAAAATTTAGGTTGTGCAGGTTTTTCAAGAACCTGCCCCTCAGTTATGTCAAGGAGTGTCTAGGCTCACCAGGAAGCTGCCAATCCCAATCTGCTGCTTATACCTGCTCCCCTAGTGCTGTACCAGGTGCCTTTGATGGAGTCCTCCATCGTCCATTCTCTCCTGACCCTGTGCTCACAGTAGAAGCCTGATTAGTTTAGCCAAAGGAGCTAGAGTTCTATTCTACATCAGATGCATGGGTGCTTTCAGAACCTCTACTTATCTGTTTGATTTCCCAAAGTATTAGAATCCCAGGAGTTGATGGGGGAGATAGACGGATGAGGTAATCTGAATGCAATCTGAGCTTTCTTCCCCCAGAGTCAGGTTTCCACAGTGAGAAGCATCTGCAGCCACACCTCTGTGCTGAATCCATTTCACAGCCATGCTTCTGAGCAGAGCAAAGATTTGTGTGAGGTAGCAGCTGCAGGCACCTCTGTGGCCCCATCACATGACTCGCAGTAATAGGGCACGCCTGAGCACATAGCACCTCCTCCTCTTGTCTCCAGAATAAACCTCCAGCCCAGAAGGGATGGGAGTCCTCTGCTTGGGGGTCTCTCAATAGCAGCAGTCCTGCTGAAGGGGGAATAGCTAGGCAAAAAACATAACTCCCTTAATCAGTATTTAGTGGCATAGAAATCCACTCTGTGGATTTTCAGGGTACAGGAATCATGGTTTCAAGGTCAAACAATGCCATTCATGCATGTGGGAAGTAACTGTGCATCTCTGGGCTTGGGTTCCCACAGTAAAGGTGCCCCATGCTTCTGCAGCGCTGTCCCCCCGGCCCAGATGGCTGCTCTCCCTTTCTTCTCATTTTCTATTTCTCATTCTTAGCTTCTCCTCACTGGGTGCTTTTTCTAAACATTCAATACAATCAGATGATCCTTCTTCTGTGCCCCTTAGAATCACATACATCTTGCTCATCGAAATTGTCTCTGCCTGCATTCCCTGCCATCCTAAGGGCAAACAACACATTCTCTCCATCTCAATGTCCCCAGCACACTACTCAGGGTATGCAGCAGAGCAAACACTCAGGAGGGGCTTGCTTCATACATCAAAGGACCAATGCCATGTTGGGAACAGGGAAACACTGATATCTAGAAGTCCATGATGACTATGGGAGGTGCACTTATTCTCCTTTCAGGAGATGAATGAAACAAGTTGAATAGACGTTTCTCCAAAGAAGATACACCCATGCACTTTATAATAATGTTTTGGATAATCATGGTCATGTATATAACACTGATCCCATAAGATTATAATGGAACTGAAAAAACCCTATCAGCTAATGATGTCATAGCTTTTGTAATATCATGGTGCAATTACTTCATTTTAAAAATAAATTTAGGCAGGCACGGTAGCTCATGCCTGTAATCCCAACACTTTGGGAGGCCAAGGTGGGCAGATCACAAGGTCAAGAGTTCGAGACCATCTGGCCAACATGGTGAAACCCCAACTCTACTAAAAATACAAAAATTAGTTGGGCATGGTGGCAGGAGCCTGTAGTCCCAGCTATTCAGGAGGCTGAGGCCAGAGAATTGCTTGAACCGGGAGGTGAAGGTTGCAGTGAGCTGAGACTGCACCACTGCACTCTAGCCTGGAGACAGCGTGAGACTCTGTCTCAATAAATAAATTAATTAATTAATTTAGTATAGAGTATTTATAAAGTCTACAGTAGTGTACAGTAATGTCCTAGGGATTCACATTCACTCACCACTCACTCACTGACTCAGCCAGAGCAACTTCCATTCCTGCAAACTCCATTCAGGGTAAGAGCTCTATATTCAGGTGTACCATTTTTAATGTTTTGTACCATATTTTTGTTTTATATTTGTTTACATATGTTAGATACACAAATATGTACCATTATGTTGTAATTGCCTACAGTATTTGGTACAGTAACAAACTGTAAAGGTTTATAGACAGGGAGCAATAGGCTATAAACCACATAGCCTACCTGTGTAGTAGGCAATACCATCTAGGTTTGGATAAGTACACTCTGTGATACTCGCACAGCAACAAAATTGCCTGACAACACATTTCCCAGAAAGCATCCCCATCTTAAGCAATGCATGACTGTATGTACACAAATGGTCAATAAGCACATGAAAAGATGTTCAACATCACTAATTGTTAGAGAAATGCAAATCAAAGTCACAATGAGATACCATTTCACACCCATTAGGATGATTATTATTTAAAAAAAAATAAATGTCTGCAAGGATGTGGGGAAATTGGAACTTTTATACACAGCTGGTGCGAATGTAAAATTGTGCAACCAATGTGGAAAACAGTATGACAATCCCTCAAAAAGTTAAACATAGAATTGCCATATGATACAGCAATCCCAATTCTGGGTATATATCAAAAAGAATTGAGAGCAGGGACTCAAGCAGATATTTTTACACCCATGTTCATACCAGCATTATTCACAATGACCAAAAGGTGGAAACAACTCCAATATCCATTGATGGATGAATGAATAAAGAAAATGTTTATCCAGTCATGTATTCAAAATATATCTGTACAATGGAATACTACAAAAGTTTAAAAAGGAATGAAATACTGACACATGCAACCCCATGGTTGAACCCTGAAGACATTAGGCTAAATGAAATAAGCTAAGTGAAACAAGTGTTGTGAGTCCACTTATGGAAGGTACCCAGAAGAGTAAAATTTATATCTACAGAAAGTAGAACAAGGGTTACCAGCTTGGGGGGTCTCTCAATAGCAGCACTCCTACATAGCTAGGCACAGGGAAGTCTCTAGGACAGCGTCAACTTACCAGCCTCAAAGGAAAGGAAGCTGATGAGAAAACTGCTGGGACCCTGTGTTATTGATCAAAATCCAATATGAGTTGCCAGGGACAGTGGAGAGTTAATGTTTAATGGGTTAGAGTTTCAGTTTGGGAAGATGAAAACGTCCCGGAGATGGAGGTGGTGATAGCTACACAGCATTGTGAATGCACTTAAAACCACTGAATTTCAAAAGGTCACTTGAAAATGGCTGAAATGGTAAGTTTTGTGTTTGTGTATTTTATAATATTAAAAAAGAAGACATTAAGCGAGGCATGTCACTGGGGTAACTACAGCCCAGCCACCCTGTAGCTAGCGCTTATGCACGGGTGAATGACGCCCTTGATGGAGGCATTGCTGTTTCCATTTCCAGATGTGGAAGCTGAGACACATGAGTATGTGATTTGCCAAAGCCACACATCAATTGAGCCTGGGATTGAATCCTTCTCTTTCTGACTCCAAACTTACAAGGGTCCATGTTGCTGACATCTGTGGATCATGTCACTGCCCGACCCACTTCCCAGGGAAGGCTGTGGATCAGTGTCAACTTACCAGCCTCAAAGAAAGGAAAACTGAGGGAAAAGTTATTGGGATCTTGGTTATTGATAAAAATCCAATGAGTTTTGTCAGTTCATACTTAGCAAAAGAAAGAAGATATTCATTTTCCCAAATATTAAATGTTGATGAAGCAAGACGATTGTGCACAGAGAACAGCATGCATTAGCAATTGGAGACAGAGAAAGCCCAACGAGGAACATTAGCATTGCCTTCCAATACATGGAAACTTTCTCCCAACTCAACAACCAATGGGAAGTTAGGCAGAAGCCCCAGTGGGTGCCCCTGGGCTGGGAGTCTTTCTGGAAGCACAAGCCCAGGAGGCTCCATAGACCCTGCTTTCGTGATTGCCAGCCTGCTCGAAGCCAGCTGGGAGGCCTGGGACTCGCTAGCAGCTGGCTGTGCAGCAGCGCATAGTGGGTAACAAGTTGCATTCTTGGCATCCACACTTACAATGAAGTGAGAAAACAAATTAATATCACAGCCATCTTCTTATGATGAGAGCAAAAAGTTGTTCCTGCGCCTCCTGCACCCCAGAATCTCAGCATGGCCCAAAGGAGGAGTTAAACAGTCCTGTTAAAAGCAATAGCCAGGTGTGGTATCATGCACCTGTGGTCCCAGCTACTCTGGAGGCTGAGGCAGGAAGATTGCTTAAGCCTAGGACTTAGAGGCTACAGTGAGCTGTGATGGTGCCACCGCACTCCAGCCTGAGTGACAGAGTGAGACCTTGGTTCTGAAAGTAAATAAGTCAAAATAAATTATGAAATTATGAAAGCAGTAACATCAGCAGGTAAGCCTCCTAGAGGCATGCAATACACCAGCCAAGTGTTAGTCCCTTTCAGCCTCTCCACAAACCTGTGTGTAGGCCACTGCATTTGGAATTTGAGACTTGGGGGTCAGAGGGGTGAAGGAGTTTATTCAGGGTCACATACTTAGTAGGGTACAGAATAAGGAAGGAAGTCCATGTTTTCCCAGCCTGCAAAATCTCCCTCTTATTATGTCTGGACTTGGCATTTGACTGCACAGCTCTGGCACTTATTAACCTGGCGATTTGTGGCAAATTTCTGTGACTTTCCATCCCTCTTGCTCTAAAAGTGGTCATGATGGCATCAACCTTTCAAAGTGACTGCAGGATGCAAGGTGGTAGGGATGGCTAGGGACGAAAGAAGGAAGTGTTATAGGGAAAGGATGCAAACTTGGGTCTGGCCTGGCTGATCTAAGGATTTTGTAAAAAGAACTCAATCTTCACAAGCAGAGTGGGCATTTGACCCATAATTTTTGCACATCTCTTATTTGAACCTCTATCCCTTTCTGTGCATTGCCAGTGCTCAATGGATCTCCATGCCTTTTCTCTACAGGGAAGGAATGGAGTCAGATTTCGAGTCTTCAGATAGGAATCATTATGTCCAGGGAAGATTCAGGACTCACTGGTGCGTTCAGTGAATTCAAAGAGGTAACAGAGGTACACCGCCTATGGGGTGCCTGGCACGGAGCAGGTGGATGATACAAACGGGGTGAAAATGAAAATAAATGGAAGATTGGCATGAGGCTGTGTTTTTCAGGAGATGGGCTGGGCTGTTCTATCTCCATTTACAAATCCTTTTTAGTGACAAATCTGGAACCCAGGTTGGAGGCTGATTTGTATTTTGTTGGATGGACTTGGCATCTCTTGACAAGCTCCCTCTATCTACACAGTTACACGAGCCCAGCACCCAGATTGTGTAAGCTGATTAATCCTTTTCCCTGGAAGATCTGAGAAAGAGAGGCCAATCTCAATTAGAAATAACCCAGAATTGTTTGTCATCTCAACAGCTGAAAGTCAGTTTCCTTTAGATTTCCTGTTATTAGACACTCAGCTGAAAAGCTGTAGAGTTCAGCCCAGCTCCTGCCCAGTTGAATAGGAGTGCTGAGAGAAGCCAGAGGTCCAGGATACTCTTGTGATGGCTGTGACTCCTGCATATGCACCTGCTAGGGAAGCCAGCGTTGGATGTGAGAACATCATCTCTTCATGATGTTGGTCCCTGGCAGTGCAAAAATAAGAACTCAAGTTGTTGTGGGCTAGAAAGAGGCCTGCTGAGCAAATGCAATAGAGGGCCATGTGCATTGGAAGGATGAAGGAGCTCTGAGTCAGACACAGAAGCATAAAAGCCCCCAATGGAATAAACAGAGGCCGGAGTGCCAAAGGCATGCAGACTCGGGAGCTGCTAGGGATGGTCTGGTGGGAGCCCTGAGTTGGGGAAGATGAGGACAAATTGGTATGGACCTGAAATTTTACACTAAGTTTAGCTTTTGTTCTAAAGGCAGATAATAGCCACTGAAGGATAATAGAGCCAAGGATGACATGACTGGATTTTTTTTTTTTTTTTTTTGACAATTTGATGAGTCATTTGGCCTGGAGACAGGGAGAGAATTCCAGAGAATGTGTTGGGGGGACAAGTATTTTTTACAAAGTTTATGTCTCTGAGTTTTGTTTTGTTTTTTCCACATGTTTATATGGACCCACATGTTTATGATACCCTGTCACCTTTGTAAGAAAAAGTATTCTCTGGACTAGATGGTGGCCCAAAATGCCCCACCCTGCAGTGTATGCCACACACAACTGTCACATGGTTTCTCTCTCTGCTCAAGGAACCTCTAATAGCTCTCTACTGCCAAAGGATAAATTGCAGCCTCCACCACTAGCATTCATAAATCCCCTTGGCTGTTTTTCATGATTCCTTTTCAATCTTAGTGGTCATTATCCTCTGTCCTGTAGGGTCACATTATGTTTCTTATTCTTCCTGTGAACTGGCCCTGGTTTCTCATCTCCAAGCCACTTCTACAGCTGTTCTCTCTACTTGCAAGGCTCTCTAAACCCACTTTCTCATATCCAAATTCTACCACCCTAGGCCTTGTTCAAATAACACCCCATCACAAAGTCTGTCCCAATTTCCCCAGTCAGCAGTGGAATTGGACACCCCCACTATGTCATTGTGCATTAAAATTACTGAATTATGTTAAAATTGCTGGTGAACAGGTTATCAGTCCACTATTAGTCTGTGAATAACTAGAGGACAATAAGCCATCCTTATCATCCCTGCTTCATTAACACAGCCTTTTGCATAACAGATTTTTAATAAATGGTCTTCTTTGAATGCTGCATTCTCAGGCTTTGACTTCACTTCTACTCTTAATTCTATTCTCCTACAATGGCTCACAGTTAGACATCTTGCTTCTCCCCTAAGAGTAAGTCGCCTTGACTGTTACAGGCCATGAAATACACCCATGGCAACCGGAAACCACAGATATGACCAAAATCCACATTTATTGACAATTACAGGCTCATGCATTCAGTTTCCCTGAAGGTAGTATATTTAATGTGTATCTACAAGTGATTTCATGTAGCCCTCTTTGAATTGTCATGTCATTAAAATCACCCCAAAATGAGGATCTTGGATAGATTGTTCACCTTGATCTTGGTTATGGATAATAATCATACATTCCTGTTTCTCCCCATCAGACTGGACATATAAACATTTTCAATAAATGTTTTCTGAATTGAGCTGATTTGGACAGAAATCAAAGGAAAGGAGATTAAACAGCCTTCTGAGCACCAAATTTTAGACTCCAAGAATGCTCTTAGAAACTGGGAGAAGAATCAGAGCTCTGGGTTATGTGATACTATAGTGATTTTTAAGATAATTCTGATTTAAAGTAAAGAAAAGTGACTTTCTCATATGGGAATTCTCACTTCAATCTTCTATTGCATTTAGGTGGGGACAAAATGATATACAGAAGAGTGTGTGCTGCATTGATGAATGTAGCAAGTTCTTACTTAGTTATAGAATCCAGAGTATTTTCCATCCTGAAGGTTCAGGCATGGGTGATGGAACATCACTCACACTCTCTGGACTCAGCAGTAGGATATAAAGAAGAGAACAGGGCTTTGTAGCCACGTCTGGAGAAGCGGCACGTAAAGAATGGAGAATCTCAGTCCAGCTACTTGCCAGCAAGCTGATATTGAAGGAGTTACTGAAGTATGCTGATTCCAAGGCTAACCCAAATGCTCATCTCTCTTTGAACTGCTCTACCCTTAAATTCACAAACTCTGTAAGCCACTCTTCCACTTGGCCTCTCAAATCCAGTGATTTTCAACCCAACCCTTTGATCCCACATTAAACTCACTTAACCCCACTTACATTCGAGGTCTCCCAGTTCTAAATGACAATACCACCCACCATGTTCTCGGGCCCAATTTCAGGATTTAATGGTAATCACTCTTTCTCTGTCCATTCTATCCACTCTGTCATCTCCTTAACACCCTGTTTCATAATAAGTTAAATCAGGATAATCCCCATTCCTGAGATGAGGTAAGCATGAGAGATAATACGTATAAAATTCCAGGCACATAGTAAGTGCTCAAATGGTAACTATTTTCATTATCGTGCCCTGTTCACCAGACAAAAGCCCCCATTTTCCTGATTAGATACATAGGCTCTGAATATGTGCATTAAACAATGAACTGGGTGAAGACATGTGCTAGAGTCTAGGTTTGGAGGAGACAAATACCAAAGCCTTCAGGATGAGTGTTTAAGAGCCTAAGGGTGAGAGTCATGATGCATGAAATGAGAGTTCTCTCATTTTTGTGTGCTTCTAAGCAGCCCTTAATAAGCTATGATCATAACAGATAAATGAAGATTTAACAGAAAGAAGAAGGAAGGAAAGAAAGAAAAGGAAAACAAATGTGCAATTCAATCGAAAGGTATTTTGCTGCAGTTATGCAATTTCAAGTTCAGGATCAGGCATTATGCTTACTTTCATCTCTGATAACTAATACATTAGTTTGCTGCTCGACGCAACTATTATGGGAAAAACAAAATTCAATTCACCTGCATTTGTCACCAGAGAATTGTATCTGCTACACAAAGGCAGGAGATTGAAATGAAAGATGTCTGTTATTGAATTTTAATTTTGAGAAAATGGGACCAGTTTCTGGGCCTTGCAGACACAGTCAGCCAGATGGTCTGAGGAAGGCTCAGTGCTTAGCATACACTCCATGTCTACGGCATCAAAACACATGCTTTGTGTAGGTGCACCCGCACTCCTGGCCCTGCCCTTTTTCATATTTATACTCATGAACAGCAGATCTTTAGCCTATGTCATTTGTGTGCTGTTGCAGCAGATGTTTACTCAGAATGATCTGATGAGCCCCCCAAAGCCTCAAAAAAGACATTTTTCCTTACCATCACGGTGTCTGAAGCCACCCCCCCACATGAGAGCTGGCTTTGGGAAAATGCCTACCCCTCTGTAGCTCCCTCTTCCATACTATATTCAGGGCTGTCTGTTACCTCGTTGGCTTTATTAAAACCAATATTCTATCAGATGATTTTGCTGCAACACAACAAAGAAAAAGATCACCTTCTCTTTACCTTTTCCTCGTGGCAAAGATGAAGCATGCACTAGAAAGAGACATGTCTGTTGATAGTGACGAACCAATGGAAGAGATGGACGTATCTACGGCACATGGCCCTCTTTGATTTTGTCTGGAAATTTTTCAGAAATAATAACTTGGAGCAAAGGAGATCTGAATTCCAATCCTTGCAAGGCTTCTGGCTTATCTTGTGGCAGGGAGCAAGCCTAGCTCTTTGTCACTGATCAGTCAGAGTGAGAACATTGACCCCTCCAGGAGCAAGGGGTTGGGCTGGGAAGAAGAGACAGAATAAAAGAGATCCTGTATGCAAAGGGGTCACTGCAGGGTCTAACCAACACTCAGGATCTTGCAGAAAGGGTTCAGTCTTTACAGGCATGATTGGCATTTGGCTTTTAACTGTTGGCTGGCTGTTTTTTGAAATCCTCCACTTGAGGATCTCCTGCTTGAGAAATTCTCCACTTTTATTGGGCAGAAACAGCCTGTCAATATAGATGATAAAATAATGCAAGGTGCCTCCTTCTGCAGCCTCTCTAGTGTCTAGAGCGATGGGTGTAACTGGGGCTCTGCCAATGGGTGAACCTGAATGGAGTAGGGATATGAGGATACAAAGACTCGGGAACTGAGGAGGCTCTACTCTGGTAGTGGGTGGCAGTTGTAGTGGGGCCAGCATTGAGCTTCTGGGGACAGTGGTGGTCAAGGGGTATCTAGGGCCCAGGGCCTCGTGGTGGCAGGGGTTCCTCCCAAGCTCGTCAGCTGACTTTGGAGGATCACTCTGGGCATGACTCCGGGTGCTGCCCAGGCTCCCCTGTTCCTGTCCCTTCATCCCATCCCTTTCTCCCTTCCCTCCCATCCTCATCCTTCTTTCCTTCTCCCACTTATAAAATATTTTCAAGATACCATAAGGTACTGAGACAATAAAATATACGCTTGGTTTACAACATACAGTCTATGTTGATAAAAATCTTAGTGTTTTTCTGTATTTGCTTAAGATTTGTAGTAAGAAATAAAATATTACAGATAATTTTGAAGCCACTATGTATCCCTCAATTCCATTTTCTTTTCTTCTTTCTAGAAGTAACTTCTATCCTGAATATTATATTAATTGTGCACACACATGTTTTTAGTATATAAAATTTAATATTTTATATATGTATGTATATACATACACACGCACACACATAATACACAGGCAACTTCTGCCCCAGATAATTTGGAAGGCAGATAGTCTAAAACTGCTCCCCATCTATTACAAAACACTTAGAACAAAGAAGGTTTTCAATAAATAGGTGGCCTTATGAACAAGGGAAATCCACCGGAATTAAGTGCAAAATGAAAGCAGCAAACAAGAGTGGTGAGGGGAACTAAAATCCAGGCTGCCTTGGGGAGGGCACCTGCCACAAAGAAAAGGAAGAAGAAGAAACAGAAAAAGGAGGACAAAGAGAGAAGAGGAGGGAGAGAGGAGAAAAAGGTCAAGACAGGGAGCCAGAACCTTGAGCAGATAGGAAACTGAGGCCTCTGCGTAGCAAAGTCAAGAACCTTATCCCTATTCTGGCAAAGGAAAGTGATAACGTATTTTCCTCCATTTAGACTTGCAGACACAGGAGGAGGGACACCCAAAACAAGTGCTGTCCCTCAAATATATCTTCCCCAAGAAGTCGTAACTACCCCTTTATTCTAAATGCAAGAGTAGGGTTTGAGTGTATTCTACTTAAGTGGTATATACAATTTGAGACTGAGGAATTAGAGTTTCTAGTGTGACACTGCCTTTGTGTACCTAGCAGAAGAAAATGCAAAACCTTTCCAAAGAAATGTATTCCAATGAGGTCCCTTAGTCCTAAAATTAAGATCAGCCAAACAAGAGAAAGCTATAAAAACTAACAGCAATATGAGGAAGTAATATACCATGAAAGAGAGTCAGCAGAAACTGAAAGTAATAGCAGAAATAGACAACTCTCCTCTACCCCAAAGTCCTTAGATATTAAGATGATCAAATATAGAATATGTATTATATATACATATATTCATACATGCATACTTATCTAATATTTAAAGGAAGAGAAAAGGGGAAGTTGAAAATACCTTGGAAAATAACCGAAGACCATAAAAAATGACCAGCCAGATGTTTAAGTGAACTAAATAGGAATTCTAGGAATAAAAAATATAATCATTGAAATTTAAAACTCAAGGATTGAAAGTAAATAGCAGTATTTATACACCTGAAGGCAATAAAGATAATAGGATATAAACATAAGAACAATTTATAGCACATTTTCTACATTTTAATTATCATATAAATCATATCATACTGTATACTGCTGCTGTGACTTGCTTTATTGTTGTTATGAAATGGTATTTGTTACAACTTATCCATGATGTTACTTATATACCAGGCTTCCACCATGTGTGCAGACCATGAGTCACTTATCCTTCTGCCTTTTGATGACTATTGTTCAGGTAGTTACCAATTTTTGCTGCTATAAACAGTGCTATGATGTCCATTCTCGTTCAAATGGTGCATATACCTGGAAGTGGAATTGCAAGGTTGAGGTATAACCTCTAAATTTGGCCAAATTGCTCTCAAATGTGATTGTACCAATTTATGCTTTAACAGTGCAAGACATTTTCCATTGCAGGTCTTCATCCTTCCCAATGTTTGATATTAACATCAATAATTGTTTTTATTTTGTCAATTTGATACGTACACAATATCTGTTGAGTATCTTTTTGTGTGTTTATTAGTCTCTTATTGCACTGCTCCCATACAAAAGACTAGGTAATTTATAAAAAAAAGAGGTTTTAACTGACTCACAATTCCACAGCCTGTACAGGAGGCATGGCTGGGGAGGCCTCAGGAAACTTACAGTTGTGGTGGAAGGCAAAGGGAAAGCCAGCATTATCTTCACATGGTAGCAGGAGAGAGAGAGAGAGAGAGAGAGAGAAAGTAAAGAGGGAGGTGCTACCCACTTTCAAACAACCAGATCTCATGAGAACTCTATCACGAGACAGCATTAGAGGGTGGTGCTAAACCATTAGAAACGATCTCATGACCCAATCACTTTCCACCAGGTCCCACCTACAATACTGGGAATTACAATTCAGCATGAGATTTGTGTGGGGACACAGAGCCAAACCGTATCAACCATCCTAGAATTTTTTTTCATCAACTGCCTGCGTATGTCCTTTGCCTACCACGGTGCAGATTCCTCGTGCTCTCCCATACCCAGTTCTCCTCTCCTCCGGGGCACAGGTGAGGATTACACTGCTCCAAGTCCATTGCATGGTTAATCAAAGATTCTGGGACTAGTTTTGGCTAATAGGTTGTAGGTAGAAGTGAAGCATCTAACTGCCAGTGTAAGAACCTCCAGCTTAATCATTCCTTGCTGCCCCATGGAAGCAATCTCTATCTCTAAGCTTCTGAGAAAGACTCATTGTCGTGAAAAGCCGATTTCACAGTAGACTTCATAAGACAAGAAATAAAACTCGTGTTGTGTTAATCCACCTCAATGTGGGGGTCCATTTTTTGAGAAAGGGGCTCACTCTGTAGCTTTTTTTCTTATTGATCTGTAGAAATTTTAAATATATACTGGATATAAGCCTTTTGTCTGTTGCATTTAAGACACTGTGGAATGTCTTTTAACTTTGATTATGTAAGTTTTGCTTTTACTTCCCAAGCCTTCAACATGCCCAATATCTTTTCAAAAACAATCTTCCCTGATTAAATAATCAGGTAATGGTGTCTACTGTTTACTATTAAGAACTCTGGAGGGCTCAGCACGCTTCTCTGCTATGTCAGGTATGTGTGACGGTGATATGTTTATCACCATCTTTATCACTTTATCACTTTATAAATTACCCAGTCTTAGGTATGGGAGTAGTGATATATTGGCTGTGTCCCCACCCAAATCTCACCTTGAATTATAATAATCCCCATATGTCAAGGGCAGGGCAGGTGGAGATAATTGAATCATGGGGCAGTTTCTCCCATACTGTTCTTGTAGTAGGGAATAAGTCTCACAAGATCTGATGGTTTTATAAATGGGAGTTTCCCTGAAAAAATCCCTTAACTATCACCATGTAAGATGTGTCTTTGCATTTCCTTTGCCTCCTGCCATGAATGGGAGGCCTCACCAGCCCTGTGGAACTGTAAGTCTATTAAACCTTTTTTCTTTGTAAATTACCCAGTCTCAGGTATATCTTAATTAGTGGCATCAGAACAGACTAATACAGATGGCTGCTTTATTTTTTCTGGGCCATGGAGTGACAGGCATTTGGCCAAACATTCTTCTGAGCTGTGTGGTTGGAGTGTGTCTGGATGAGATTAACATGTACATGGGTCCACTGAGTAAAGCAGGTTGCCTTTCTTAATGTGGGTGGGCCCCATTCAATCCATTGAAGACCTGAATACAACCAAAAGGCTGAGTAATGAGGAACTTCGCCTGCCTGACTGCTTGAACTGGGCACTTGTCTTCTCCTACCCTCAGACTAGAACCTACACCATTGGCTCTCCCTGTTCTCAGGCCTTCACACTCAGACTGGAGCTAAGCCACTGGCTCTCAGGTCTCAGGCTTGCAGAACCCTGACTAATACAGATATTGGTACCAATATCTTATTAGTTCTAAAGGAACAGAAGTTAAGCACGTGAGTTTTCTGAATTGGTTCTTGGGTTTCTGGAATTGGTTCTTCAATCTGATTAGATTTAAAGATGCTAATGGCTCTATTTCCGCTAGTAAAGAGAGGACTGATAGTCCACGGCATGACATGGCACTAGAGATACACAAAATGTCACCAGAACCATTTGAAAGTCAAGGAGCTGGGTGACTACATATAGGACACCATAACATTTTTGGAAAACTAATGAACATCTTGAGATTGGCTGGTTGCTTCTAATGTCACTGGACAAAGAGAGGGGAGAAAAGCCTGACCTCAGGGATTGGACTTCTCAGGTCAGGAGCCACATGGATGAGAGCCCTGACTAGCATAGTCTGTGAGCTGTGAGGACAGATAGCAGTTATGAAAATGTCTGATGGAGGCTCTGGGGTCATGGTGGAAGTGGAGGAGTGGTGGGGATGGGATGTGGCATGGGAAGAGGAAGATAGGGCTGTAGAACAGAAATTGGGCAAGGGCCTTGGTACTGCTGGTCCAAAGACCACGAATCAAAGGCTATCGTCCTCCCTTTTATTGCCATCTTATATCTTGCTTTATTTTTGATAACTAAATGAAGTAAATTATGTAAAGACCCTGGGTTCACGATAATAGCATTTCTTTTTTTCTACTGAGAAAGAAGAAATAAGGATAGAGCAAAAAAGGAGGATGAAGTGTTTGAGGCATGGGTGTGAGGCAGAATCAGAAATGGCCATCTCTTCCAGGGAAGTCATATACTGCATCTGGGCAGGAAAAAAAAAAACTTTTTGTTCAAATATTATTGTTATAGAGTAATGTAGGCTTCTTGAAGAAAATGTTCAGTGTAAAGAAAAGGAAATTAGAAATAGAAAAATCATCTACAGACTCAGCACCCAAAGACATTAACTGTCGCTAACATTTCAGGGTGTCTCTTCAGATAAAGAATGTAACTTTGCCAGGCATGGTGGCTCACATGTGTAAACCAAGCACTTTAGGAGGTGGAGGAGGCAGGATTGCTTGAGCCCAGGAGTTCAAAACCAGGTGGGCAACAAAGTGAGACCTCATCTCTACAAAGAAACAAAAACAAAATTAGCTGGACATGGTTGTACATGCCTGTGCTCCTGGCCATTCAGGAGGCTGAGGCAGGAGGATTGCTTGAGACTAGGAGTTTGAGGCTGCAGTGAGCTACAATCACACCACTGCACAGACCTTCTCTCTCTCTCTCTCAGAAAAAAGAAAGAAAGAAACAAACAAACAAACAAACCAAACAAACAAACAAACTTTTGGGGAGGGAATGTGACATGCTGTCAGTCAACAGAGAGCTGTGACCACAGATGTTATTGGGAAGCAAGGGCAGCCCATCCTGCTCCCTAGCTGCACTCACCCTGAAGATCCTCCATTCCCTGGAATGTGGCTATGGAGCTGGGGTATCCAGAACTCCCCAACAAGCCCCAGATACAGCTTCCTATAACTCCCAGGACTAGCCCCCTAGGCGAACTTTGCAGGTGTGGAGGATGCAAGTCCTTCCCTGGGACTCTCTGAGTTCTCAGGCCCTACAACATGCTAAGCCTCTCTTCCATCTCACATTTCTGCCTAAACACCCCGGCTCTGAGCATCAACATGAAGAGTTTGTTTAGCACGGTTTACTCTCTTGTAAGGAGGCCAGGTGTGGAGCAGGTCCAGATGGCAGGAGGTGTGGTTATAAACAGCATAGGGGCCCTGTCACTAGGGCGGACCTCATCTCCTCCCACCCGGCTCCCAGCCCTGCATGCTGGGCAGGATCAGCAGTGGCCGGTGCCCATGTGTGACGCCCAGAGCCAACACAGTCCCTGTCAGCCTTCACTCTTACTTGCAGCTGCCGGGCTCCCTGGCAGGAGGAAAGCCAGATGTGCAGCTCTTGCCTCAGAGAACTCACTGCTGATTGGGAGGGAAAGCAATGGGGGCAGGTGATGGATTTGAGAATGAAAAGCTCACTCCCAACTTGACCATGATCCTGCCAGTGGCCCTTTTCCTGGTTCAAGGTCAGTGCTCAATAAATCTTGGTTTTTATGGTTTCACTAATGGGCAGAGAGAAGAGTAGCCCATTCTCCCCTGGCCCCAGAGGACTCAGACTATCTTTCCCTCCATGAAATTCCATTTACAAGAAAACTGCTGGTAATAAAGAGAGTTGACTGCAGGACCTTCAGCAAGCCTCTGTCTCTTTGGGTCTCGTCCAAGAAATAGGGAGGGAGTGTTGTACTGGTGAACTAGGTCTCTTTCAGCATTTACCAAGGGTTCAACATTGCATAAGGAATGAGTACTTGCCCATGATCTAGGTTTGAATCCTGACTGCCCCATGTGACTTGAGGCCAGAGACCTGACTTTCCATACATGTGACTTACAAAATTAGGACAGGATGTTCTACTTCACCAGAGTGACATGGTGATACCGAATTAGGGCTCTGGATGGAGAGAAAAGTGGACACACCTGAACATGGAACCATTTTCTCCCTTCCCAGGAGAGGGATTGAGCTCTTCCCGTCATACACCTAGGCTGTGCACCTAACAGGAGTCCAACATCTATGTCCAATAGTAATGAGTTATAGAGGTTTCTGGAAGCCTTGACCTCCAGATCCATCTGCAGAATTTCACAAAGGGAGCTGGGCTGGACCATGGCCAGGTTGGCCACAGCAGGGCCTTCAGCAGCACTCTCCAGTAGAAACAGAATGTAAGCCATCTTTGTAATTTTAAATGTTCTAGTAGTTGGTTCACACCTGTAATCCCAGCACTTTGGGAGTCCAAGGCTGATGGATCACTTGAGCTCAGGAGTTCGACACCAGCCTGACCAACATGGTGAAATCTTGTCTCTACTAAAACTTAGCCAGGCATGGTTGTGTGTGCCTAAAATCACAGCTACTTGGGAGACTAAGAGTAGAATTGCTTGAACCCAGGAGGTGGAGCTTGCAGTGAGCCAAGATCGTGCCACTGCACTCCAGCCTGGGTGAAAGAGTGAGACTCTCAAAAATAAAAGAAAAAGAAAGAAATGTTCTAGTAGTTAAGTTTTTTTTTTAAGTAAAAAAAGAATGAGTGCAATTAATTGCAATTAATGTTAACACATCCTAGTTAACCCAATGTATAAAAATAATATGATTTCAAGACAAAATGAATATTGAAAATGTAATTGAGATTTTTCCTCTTTTTTTCACTCTAAGTTTTCATAACCCAGAGTGCTTTTACAATTACAGAATATCTCAATTCAGGTAGTAAATTTTTATTGGGAATATCTGATCTATCTTTAGATTTCATTTCTTTCTGAGCCCATTTATGTAGTGACTTCTCAGAACTCAGGAGCCCAGCCCCACTGTTGAGGATGCAAAGGATGGAGTGGAATAATGACTGTCCTCCCTCCTTCCGGGGAGCATTGTTAAGTCTTGGCCACCAGGTCCCACCTCCAAACCTTTGCTTGTCCTGTGCCTCCTCCCAGGAGCACCCTCCTGCTGCACCATCTACCCAAAGCTCACAAGTCCTTGGCCTCTAAGTACTACAGTTTCTTCCTCTAAGGCATCTTCCTCATTCACTTGGTCTTCAGCCACTGCTGTCCTGCATGGATCACTTATTCAGCCCTGCCAACGATTCATCTCTTATCCACATCACTGAATTTTTCCTTTCCAACTAAATGTGCTGAAAACTGGGTCCTGTTTAGTGCTTCCATCTCCCCAGGGGCCTACAACACCTCAGATTCTCACCCAGGCCTCCGACGTGCCTGACATAGAGCAGAGACCCAATGGGAAATGATTGAGACTCAGTCTCTGATCTCCAGGGGACTGAATCCTACCCAAGTGTCTTGCCCATGAGAACACGGATATTAATCACAACTCACTTTTATAGCACTTGAGGGTTTGAAAATCACTTCCGTGTGTCAGTGTTGATAACAATCTCCCTGGCAATAGCAACTCCTCACCTCCCCAGAGAGCCTTTCTCGAGGAAGCCCCACCTGCCTGACATCTCCTCTCCTGTATGTTCTTCCTCAGACCCTTATTTTTCTCTCCCACCATGGCTACCATGCTTTATCTTTTCTGTGTACTTGTGTTGTCTGTTTCTCCCACTGGAATCTTATGTTGTCAGGGCATGCCTGTTTTTTCTCTGTGAACACTGTTCACATCCATAGACAGCACCCAGTATATTTATGATGAATGAACATATTAGTTCATTAATATGTGCCAAGCTTGGTGCAAGGCCTTTTCTATTTATTTTTTATTTTTATTTTTTAGAGGCATGATCTCACGCTATTGCTCAGGATGGAGTTCAGTGGCATGATCATGGCTTACTATGACCTATAGCTCCCAGGCTCAAGCAATCCTCCTGCCTCAGCCTCCTCAGTAGCTGGAAGCACAGATGCATGCCATCATGCCTGGCTGACTTTTTAATTGTTTTTATTTTTTGTAGAAATGGGGTCTCTCTGTGCTGCCCAGGCTGGTCTCAAACTCCTGGGCTAAAGTAATCCTCCCACCTTGTCCTCTTAAAGTGCTAGGATTACAGGTGTGAGTCACCACACACAGCCAAGACTTTTTCTATATCACTACCCTCCAATGTGAGTAGAATGTGGGCCATGTCTATTACGTTGAATTTTCTACTAGTTACACTTTTAAGAGGGTAAAAAGAAACAGGTACAATTAAAGTTACTATATTTTATTGAACTCAATATATTCAAAATATTATTTCAACATGTGATAAATATAAAAATATGATTGAGTTTTTTCTAACCTTAAGTTTTTCATCCTAAAGTTTTGAAATCTGGAGAATGTTTTAGAATTACAACATCTCAGTTTGGATGACAAATTCTTATTGTAAATACCTCATCATTATTAAGACCTCATAAATTTATAGTTGAAAAGGCAGATCCACATATCCAAGTTGTTCCAAATACAGAAGTTTTCTGATAATAGCAATTATTACTATTATCGTGAGTCAAGTAATAATTTTTAAATGTAAGTTAATTTAAATTAAATAAAGTGGCAAATTTGGCCTCTCAGTCTCACTAGCCACATTCCCAGGGAGCCATAGCTCTCTCATGGGGTAGCGTAGGTCTAGATGATGCTGTTCAGCCTAAGTTAGATTGTTTGGGTGCTGTGCTCCTAATTCTCCACTGACTCCCCATTACATTCAAGGTAAAAGCCAAAATCCCTCCCATGGCCCAGAGCACCTCTCACATCTGCACCTGCCCACCCTTTTCTTTTCATTTCCTGCCTCTCTCCCCATCAGTGACTCCCCTCCAGCCCCTGTGGCCCCATCCTGGTTTCTCAGACTCCCCAGGCCCACTGGCACCTTGAGTCCTTTCCCCAGCTCTTCCCCTACCTGTATGCTCCCTCCACCCACCCCAACATCACCATGAGTTGCTTCGTGATTTTCTCCAGATCTTCATTCCAATGACCTTCTTGGTCGGTCCTTCCTGGTCACTCTACTTTAAATAGGTGACCCCTACCTAACTTGAAATCTCCTTTTTTATTTTACTCCTTGGCAATCAGGTAACACTGTATTAGTCAGGGTTCTCTAGAGATACAGAACTAATTATGTGTGTGTGTGTGTATATATATATATACACATACATACACACACACGTATATATATGTACATATGTGTGTATACATATATATGTGTATATACACACAAACATATACATACATATTTATGTATATATGTATAATGCATATATGTATTAAGTGTTAAGTTAATATTTAATAAAGTTAATTTTAGTTAATTCAAGTTAAGATTGTGCAAGTTAATACTTAAACTCCCCATATATGTGTGTATATGTGTATATATATTAACTTTATTAACTTAATATATATACATATATGTATATATATAAAGTTAATGCTTAATATATATACATATGTATGTTATATATACATATATATTATTAAGTATTAACTTACACAATCTTAACTTGAATTAACTAAAATTAACTTAACTTCAGTAAGTATTAACTTACACAGTCACAAGGTCCCTCAATAGTCTGTCTGCAAGCTGAGGAGCAAGGAGAGTCCGTCAGAGTCCCAAAACAGAAGAACTTGGCATCTGATGTTTGAGGGCAGGAAGGATCCAGCACGGGAGAAAGACAGAGGCTGAGAGGCTAGGCCAGGATCTCTCCTTTTCACATTTTTCTGCCTGCTTTATATTCACTGGCAGCTGATTAGATTGTGTCCACCAGATTAAGGGTGGATCTGCCTTCCCCAGCCCACTGACTCAAATGTTAATCTCTTTTGGCAACACCCTCACAGACATGCCCAGGATCAATACTTTGTATCCTTCAATCCAATCAAGTTGACACACAGTATTAACAAACACAATCACTAACTAACAATCTCTGTATTTTACTCTTCCGATATTTTTACTAGTCACCTCCTCATCCAATAAAATGTAAACTCTATGAGGTCCTTTGTGTTCACTGCTGGGTCCCTGGCCCTCAGCACTTCATTTGTTGAATGGACAGACATGGATGCCACATGGTGACATTATTATTTCCGTCTTACACATATAGAAGCTGGATCCAGACAGTGCAAAGATGAGCCCAAAGGAAAACAAATAGAAACAGTCACTATGACTAGTGGCAGGTTTTACTACGAATTCCATGTAGTTCCCATCGTGCATACTGCCTTCAAAAATGGCAGCTCATCATATACTTTCAGGGAGAGATTAGAATTCTACAGCACTCCTGAAAAATGTAAATGTTTCAAACATCAGATCAACCACCCAATAAATGACTGTGGTATCCATATGGAGGCCAAAGTCATTGCCTGGGTCTTGCATATTCCACACATGCACTTTGCAATCATGAAGATGAGGGCTTTGCTTTGAGTGCCATGGTATGCCCATGCCACTGTCCATCCAGGATGCTGCCTGCAGCAGATATGGTAGTGGGCAACTGTACCACCCACCCTCCCTCTCAACTAAGTCTAGCCCCAACCCCACATTTGTAGCCACACATTTAAATTTGTAAATATGCATGTGAATGACAAATTTCTTTTTTCTTTAATAGCAATAATCAAAGGACAGTTTAAAATGAAATAATTACTACAAATTACTGAATGCCAGCTTTCTAAATACACATGATCAAATTTGATCCTTAAACAACCCTATGAACTCAACATTATCATTATGCCCATTTAACAGATGAGGAAATTGAGACTCAGAAAAGTGACTGGACCATAACCACATCATTACTAAAGGACAGAGCCAAGATTTAAAGCCAGGCCCATCTGTCAGTGACCTTGTCAATAGTAAATTGCTTCCACACACCTGTTAGCTCTTAGAAACCCCTCGCCAGGACATCTCCTGAAAACAGCAAAATAAAATTAGTCCAACAAGCCAAGTTAAAAACCCATTCATCTCCCAAATAAACTCAAAAATTCATTTGCAAATATGTAGAATCTTATAGCAATTACAATGCCTCAAATTTGCTTAATGGAATGACAACTCAGCAAAGCAGAAATGTAGTTCAAAGAACCTTTTATTAACATTTTTCTCTATATAAATCCACCCGTGCGTCAAGTTAATGGTAACAAATCATTAGTGAGAAAGCATCTTCCTGAATCTGCACATTTTCATCCTGACCTTGGGATCTATAAAGTCTGGCACAGATGCATTGCCTTAGCTTCCCTCTGCATCAGGTGTGACAACCTGAGGGAGAATAATTCAGCCCAAGCACTGTATGGACAATCATTTGTTTTTAAGTGACATGCATATTTCATATTCTCAGTGCACAATCGACCTGCTTAAGTACTACCATTAATATTCACAATGTGGCTGTGACAAAGAGAAGCATGTTGAGAAGGCCATCCGCATTTCAAGTTTTTCAAGAAAAAAAACTAGACATTACTTAGTAAAGACCCTATTGGTAACACATAACAGAGCCCCCTTCCAATAGGCTGGAGGAGGAGAAAGAAAAATAACCGGGATGACATACTCCTAACTGTATGACAGGCTGATAGCCAGACCTCGGCTAGTGCTGAAATGAGAAATCCATGAGAAGTTAGGAACACAGGAAGTTAGGAATATCTCTCCATCTTTGCTTTTTTCTAAATACAGACAGTTCCCAACTTAGGATGGTTTGGCTTAAGATGGTTGCAAAAGCAAACATTTGGTAGAAACCATATTTCAAGTATCCATACAGTTTTTCACTTTTAGTACAGTATTCAATATATTATATGAGCTATTCAACATTTTATTTAGGCTTTGTGTTAGATATATGATTTTACCCAAATGTAAGCTAATCTAAATGTTCTGAGCACATTGAAGGTAGGCTAAGCTCAGCTATGATATTCAGTAGGTTAGGTGTATTAACTGTAATTTTGACTTAAAATACTTTTAACTCTATGCAACTTTATTAAGGGTTTATTGGGACATAGAGGAACACCTGTAACTCAATGCCTTCACTTTTCTCCCTCTCTTTCTGCAGAACTGCTTCCATTGCTCCCATTTTCTCTCACACAAAATGGCCACCAGAGCTCTGCAGTTCATGTTTCTGTAGTTTGAATAAACCTCTAACAACTACAAAGTTCAAATCCTCAGAAAAGGAGTCAGGTCAGCCCACGTTTGTTCATGTTAATTTAAGTGGTCCCAGGAGATAGTATCACAGAGAACACCTGTACAGTATGGTCAGTAAAAGAGACAAGTTTACACTACAGAGAGACTGGCGTCTGAAAAGGTATCTACTATCAAGAAAATTCTTAGTCAACAGCTTTTTTCAAAAAATGCATTCTATTTCTCAGTAATTTACTCAAGAAACACTTACTGAATGCATGCAAAGTGCCATGCAGCCAGCCCTGCCCAAAGTAACGTGCAATCTACAAGGAGAGATGAACAGAGAACTATAAGGCTGTGTGAAAGTCAGTATAATGGGAAAAAACATGGGATGTCATAGGATGAATGTATAACTCACCCCAAGGGAGGGTGGGATGGGACGAAGTCTGGTGGGGATAGGATAAGACTTCCCAGAGCAGAGAAGACTGATCTGAGATTTGAATGATGAATAAGAATTAACCAGGCTATGAAAGAACAGGATGGTTGACTTTAAAGGAAAGCAGGTATATAGAAACCAAATTGTCAGGAAGCAAGGACCTGGAAGAAATGTAGAGATTTGTGCTGAAGAGATAATCAGGGGTCAGATTATAAAGAAACTTGTGTACCAGACTAGAGGACTTGGAAATACTTCAAAAATTCTAAACCTCAACTCAATGGAACCAAAGACAGTCTGCCAAGAAAGCAAGTTTGGTAAATGTCGATTTTATATCACTTGTGATGAGATTCACAATTGGCATCAGCATATTAAAGGCTCTGAGAAGTCCTGTAACAAATACATAAAAATACCTAGTTAACTATGTTTAACCCCGGGTCTCTCAAAAGCGTTAAACTATGGTTCTCAATCCTAGCCCACACCCTATGGAACACTCACTCATTAATCCAATCTGAGAAATTTTGCTCTGAGGCAATGGGGAGCCTATTGGAGGATTTTTAAAAGCATAGTGAAATGATTTAGTTTGTACTTTCGAAATGGCCTACTGCCTGCTACAAAGAATGGAATAGAGGAGAGTATGCCAAGATGCCAGGAGACTTGTTAAGGGCTGTTGTAATTATCCAGGGGAGAAATGAGATGGGTCTGAACTAAGGCAGTGGCACCGGGGATGCTGTGGCTGGGAACAGTCATGGTTGCCTAAGATCTTAATACAAATGGCTGCTCTGTGGCAGGCTCCATTTAGGAAGGTAAAAAATGAGCATGAGACTGAACTTTATTATAAGAGCCAAGAATGGAAGCACTAGCAGGAGGCAGGGCAATTACCAAACAGTGACTGTAACTCTCCAGCTTATAAAGGGTCTGGCATTTCAGAAAGGACAATGCCCCCTTTGCTATAGAACTGTACAGTTTGCCCTCCTGGAAGGCCTCCCTGAGCCAGGATTGGCTGGCCTCGTTTGCAGATGAATCCAGTTCAACAGAGATGTTGGTTGTCTTGTTAAAGTAGAAGGCTGTAGTGAACAAAAAGGGAATCTGAATGCCAAGTGACAGAATTGACCCCTTCATAGACATTTTTATTAAGCATCTACTATGTAATGGGATGGTAACTTAAAATTTTCCTGGTACTTTAAAATTGTCCTTATGTTTTAAAGTTTTCAGTTCTGGTCTATTGGTCATCTCTTGCTGGTTAACAAACCATCCCAAAACTTAGTGCTTTGAAACTACAAAGATTTATTATTTCTAATGATTCTACAGGTTGACTGGGCTTATTAGATGATTCTTTTATTTGCATGGAGTCAACAAAGATTACTTACAGAGCTGTGATTTTCTGGAGACGTCACAGGTGATGGATAATCCTAAATGCTCTCTTCATACTGTGAGCTGGGACATCATCAGGGCTCTTTCTGAAAAGCCTCAATTCTTTTCTTTGTGGCCTCTCTAATAGTGGCAGAAGGGAGACAAATGCTTAGGTAGATAGGGGCGGGTCCCTGGTGAAACCCCATCTCCAAGCCAAAGACATTTTAAAGCCCAAAAGCCATGCTACAAGTCAAATCCACAAACCAGACTGAGAATCTGTCTTCCCATTGGCTGCATTTTCCTCTGATTGATCCCCACCCTTTAACTATTTTACATATACCTGCCCTTCCTTAATTGGTTTTTCACACTGTCATGCCCACATTTGACTGGTGCCTTTGTTTTAATTTTTTTTTTGCATACTCACAAACCCATCAGCACACACTCCCCTATTCTGAGCCCATAAAAGCCCCAGATTCAGCTACACTGGAAGAGAAACCACCCAACTTCAGGTGGGAACTACCCCCACATCCCCTCTCTGCTGAGAGCTGTTCTGTCACCCAATGAAATTCTTCTTCTCTGCTCTCCTCACCCTTCACTTGTCAGCATATCCTCATTCTTCTTGGATGAGGGACAAGAACTTAGGAACTGCTGAATGTAGGTACCAGCTATAACATAGGTGAGCTAGGGCATGCCCAGCCAAGCTGTAGGCTGAGCTAGTTCACAATGCAGTTGTGGCCCAGGTCAGCTGAGTGGTCAAGCCACCTTCTGCAACAGCGTGCTCAAGTGAGGCTCAGGTTGGGGGCATCACCAGCCAGAGGTCCCCAGCTGGAAAAGCAACCAAGAAAACTCCTGCATCATCTCCATGCAGCTAGCTTGGGTGTCCTGATAGCACGGTGACTAGGTTCTAACTGGACAAGCCTTAACACACAAGTACTTATGAAGTTCTTATTTCAAGCTTGCCAAAGACTCATTGGCCAAAACACATCACATCACATCACATCACATCACATCACATCACATCACCAAGTCTAGTGCATATGTGAAATGGGTCTACATAAAACTGTGAATACTGGGAGGTGGTTAATTGGAGCCAACAGTGTAACGATCTAGCACATTTTAATTATAAAATATATGTAGTATACATAATAAATATTTTGATGTATTTACTTATGTATCTTCATTGTAATATAAAATAAGGTCTAATTGGAAATGAGTTCTCAGGAGAAATCAACATCAAATGTACACACATAGGAAAATAATTTGTGAATAATTTTAAAAAGCAAAGATTTGGGGGCCAGAGGGCCAAGGTTCATTTGAAGGCTTATGATAACTTTTGTCAGATAATGTGATTTAGTAAAATATTTGCACCTGTTTCCTCAAAGTAATAAAAGCTGCCTTGAAGAACTATTAGGAAGATTTTTAAAAGCAGACATATACATATATATCTACTTTTATACATACCTAGATATATATGTGTGTATATGTGTATAAATAAAAGATTTAAATAAAGTATTTAAAATAAAATATATAAAATATGTAATGGAATTGAAGAATACAATACGAGAACTCCGTGAAGTATGCACAGGTTTTAACAGTCAAATTGATCAAGCAGAAGAAAGGATATCAGAGGTCGAAGACCAACTTAATGAAATGAAATGAGAAGACAAGATTAGAGAAGAAAGAGTAAAAAGGAATGAGCAAAGTCTCCAAGAAATATGGGACTATGTGAAAAGACCTAATTTACGTTTGATAGGTATACCTGAATGTCATGAAGAGAATGAATCCAAGCTGGAAAATACTCTTCAGGATATTATTTGGGAAAACTTTCCTAACCTAGTAAGGCAGGACAATACTCAACTCCAGGTAATACAGAGAACACCACAAAGATATTCCTCAAGTAGAGCAACCCCAAGACACATAATCGTTAGATTCACCAGAGTTGAAATAAAGGAGAAAATTCTAAGGGCAGCTAGAGAGAAAGGTCAGGTTACCCATAAAGGGAAGCCTATCAGACTCACAGCAGATCTCTCAGCAGAAACTTTACAAACTAGAAGAGTGGGGGTCAATATTCAATATCCTTAAAGAGAAGAATTTTCAACCCAGAATCTCATATCCAGCCAAACTAAGCTTCATAAATGAAGGGAAAATAAAATTTTTCATGAACAAGCAAGCACTCAGAGATTTCATCACCACAAGGCCTGCTTTACAAGAGCTTCTGAAAGAAGCACTACAAACAGAAAGGAACAACCAGTATCAGTCATCCCAAAAACTTACCAAAAGGTAAAGAGTATCTCCATAATGAAGAATTTACATCAACTAATGGGAAAAATAGCCGGCTAGCATTAAATGACAATATTAAACTCACAAATATCAATATTAGCTCTAAATTTAAATAGATTAAATGCCCCAATCAAAGACACAGACAGGCAAATTGAATAAAAAGTCAAAACCCATCGGTATGCTGTATCCAGATCCATCTCATAAGCAAGGACATACTAAGACTCAAAACAAAGGGTTGGTGGAAGACGTACCAATCAAATGGAGAGCAAAAATATAAATAAATAAATAAAAAATAACAGGAGTTGTAACTTTCATCTCTGACAAAATAGACTTTAATAGTAAAAAAGACTAAAAGAAACAAAGAAGGACATTATATAATGGTAAAAGGATTAATGCAACAACAGGAGTCAATGATCACAAATATATATGCACCCAATATAGGAGCACCCAGATACATAAGACAAGTTCTTAATGACTTATAAAGAGACTTGGACTCCTGCACAATAGCGGAAGACTTTGACACCACATTGTTAATATTCGACAGATCAATGAGATAGAAAAATAACAGGGACATCTATGATTTGAACTCAGACCTGGAACAAGTAAATTCAGTGAATATTTATAGAATTCTTCACCCCAGGTCCATAGAACATATATTTTTATCAGTATCATATTACACCTATTTTGAAAGTGACCACATAATTGGAAGAAAATCACTCTTCAGCATTTGCATAGCATTTCACAGACTTAAATGAAATATTGGTTGGCTGTTTGTTTGTTATTTTCTTCCCTTATTCCTTCCTGTCTTCGCTGTTAAGCACAATTAGCAGTATAAAAGAGGTTTTCAATACCTATTTTTAGATTGCATTCCAGCCTGGGCAATAGAGCAAGACTCCTGTTCTCTCTCCCCCTTTCTCTTTCTTTCTTTCTTCTCTTTTTCTCTTCCTCCCTCACTCCCTCTTTTCCTCTCTCTCTCCCTCCTTAAAAAAAAATTTAAAAAATGAATAAAAATAAAATATGTGTGTATATATACATATATGTGCATAAAGATATATATACACATACATATGTACATGCACACATAACATATATGTGTGAGTGTATACATTTCTATACATACACAAATGTATAACATCTGTGTTTATATATGTACATAAATGTATACACGTATTATATACATACATATGTACATACATATATACACACATATATAATATGTATAAAATAAATTTAATTTCATTAATATAACAAAGCATACATGTTCATGTCTTGGTTCTTTTCTTCATGCCTATAAGTAAATATATCATTTTGAATCATTTTAATCAAAGTATACATAAAATTGTGTTTTACCATTACACCTATTATTTTCAATTACTAAATGTTTCTACCTGGAATTTAGCTTTCTTAATTGCTGTGAGATATGCCGCTACATTATTGCACTACAATTTATGTAACCTTACTCCTATTCATGTGCATTTAGGCTTTTTGTTTTCACTTTTGTAAATTACACTGATGCCTATATTTAACTTGTTTCTCTAAAAATCATTCTCCTATAGCAATTCTTTAAACTGATATGCGGTGGTAAAACTATATGAAAATATTTATGACTCCTGGTAAGCATTGCTAAATAGGCCTCCAAAATAAGTGTGCCTGTTCCATCACAAATGTCACCAACAGTGGGTTTTTATGTCTTTTGTTTTAATTTTCGTTGGATATGAATAAAATATAGGCTCTGCCTTCCATCTATGACTCAAGTTGTCTGTACTACAACATGTAGCTACAATTTATCCTGTGCTTGCTTTCTGTGTTCAATGTGACAATTTTTTTTTCAGAGATTTTTAGAGATGTACAAAATTGTTATTATCATTTCCATTTTTAATGATAAGGAAGCTGATGCTGAGAGACTCTGAGTAGTGAAAGAGTCTGGGCAAGTCTGGAGTAGCTTTAAGATAAAGATACTAATTTTTATTTAAACAGAGAAGCATACATTTTCTCCTTTACAGTTCTCACCCTGAGAAGTTAATAATTTTGTTAATTTAGAAAAAAATACTTAGAGAAGGCAATCATGCATAAGGCACCGGAGTAGCTGCTGGGGTAATTGAAAAAGAGTAAGATAGTCCCTTGGCAGGAGTGGGATAATATACGTGCACAACACATATTTGCTCACATTCATTGCAACAATATGGTAATTCCTATTAACATCTCTGAGACTTATGTAGGAATCCAAAATATTAACTGACCTTGTGCTATGTACAGGCCACTGTTTTCCATGGTAGGAATGTTCAAGGTGGATAAGATGCCCTCCCTAGAAGAGGATGTAGGAAGGAAAGAGCACTACTTTGTGCCTAGCCTTGTGTCAGGCCAGGAGATTTCCTGAAACCCTCCGTCCATGGAAGACAGAAATCCAGGCAAATTCATATCAGAAGGATCCACAGACTCAAGGGCTCATATCTAGCTGGAGGTAATGGAGTCAGTTCTTGGAATAAGAGAGCCTTGATCTGGTCTTTAAGCAACAGTAAGGACCTGGCCTTGCAGAGATGAGGGATAAGAGCAGACATCATGCTGGGGAGGTGCAGAAGTCCAGGTATTAGCTTTGCAAGGAGCTTCCAGAATTTCCACCCCAGACATGCCTCCCCTCTGAATGCAAATGCAGTCAGATTTCCCTAAAGCCATTCACCCGCCCAGCACCATGACTGCTCTCAGGGCAATTCTGAATTAAGTGCTGTTGTCTGGGCCTCCAAGAAGCTTAATTGATGCAGAAGAATTAATTGGGGAAAAAGATAAAGCAGGATACAATTAAGTGCTAATTGGATGGGCTGGCTCTCAGTCAGCTTTCCCAAACTTGCCAGATGACAAAAACCCCCTGAGGCACTTAAGTAGCTAGAGATTCCCAGGCCCACCCACCCCTGGAGACGTCCATTCCCATTCAGAAGGTCTGGGGAGGGGGTTGGCTTCTTAGGAGCCTCAGGGGCCACGTCTTCAGTTATGCCACTATGTGGAGCTCTTAAGGCAATGGTTCTCAAACTGCTACAGGACCAGCCATAAAACCATAGTCACCAAGGACCCTTGGCAAACCATACACAGATGTTTGGTCCCCACCCCAGAACATCTGCCAAACAGTCCCTGGTAATGAGCACGCACCCTGAGAACTACTGCTCTGAACATCTGATGAGCTCCCGGGAAAGCAAGCGCACCATGGCAGAGTAGCATAGACACAGCTGTGGGGGGCTCCAGCCCCATCCCCCTGGGGCAATGCCTGGCTTCTCTGAATCTCAGTTTTCTCATCGATAAAATGGAGGAAATAATTCCAACCTTACAGAGTTGCCGGAATGTAGACTAAAATGATGAATGTTTAAGTTCTAATATTGTGCCAAATACTCAGGTAAGGGAAGAATGAGTAGATAGGTGAGAGCTTCCTGAAAGAGGGGGCTTGAGATGGCCTTGAGAGTGTGTAGTATTTTAGCAAGTAAAAGGGAGTACATGGCAGGGAGTGGAATACAGGCAGGGAGTGCAGGGAGCAGAGCTGAAGCAAAGATCTGGGATTACAAGTGAACAGAGGATGTTCCAGGCATAAGGAAGGGAAGAAGGTTTGAAGCAGTAAGAAATGAAACAGGATCATGAAGATAAGACCAGGCAAACTGATGATGATGGTGGTGGTGGTGGTGGTGGTGGTAATGATGATGATGATAACAGTAGTCCCCAAAGATCCAACACATGATGATTATGATTATAATGGTGGTTCCCAAAGACCTAACACATTATGAAGAGAAAATATGGATACTGGAAAGGAGCCATGTTGCATAGCATCTTGCCAAGGCCCCACGGAGACGCACTGTGGATGCCGCAGGTGGAAGTTCTCGCTACGTGCCTGTAGCGTCTCCAAGGACAGGCAGCCAAGCCCAGAGGAGAAAGTCATTTGACTGACGGTGCACAAGGCAATCCTTTCCTTCTTGGTTTCAGTTCAGATTGGCCAAATGTGTTCATCCTTCTTAAACTATGCTTTCTTCTTCAGGTTCAAATGACAGCCCAAGGAAGCATTCACTGGGAAGTCTGCATGCCCACGTTCCTAAGAGTCATCACCTTTCAGCCTCCCTGGGGCTGCACCCACCTGAGTGGAAGCTTTCTTGCCCACTTGATTCCATACAGGATGTGAGCCTGTCATTTATATGCTTACCAACTAAAGCCTCCCTTTTATCATCTTCTTCATCAGTCTGGGGACAGGAATGTGGATGGTGGCAATGTTGTCCACTTTTTGACAGAGGTAGCGAGGAAGAAGTTGCTTGGAGAAAATGACTCCAAGACACAGAAAGAAATGGAATCACAGAAATCTTGCTAGAATTCAAGTCTTTAGTTCCGAACATCCCCAAAGCCAGCTTCAGTGTCTGCCCAGCCTGTGATTTTTTAAATCCCCTAGACTCTGAGCTCCATAAGGGCAGAGATTTCCAATGATTTTGACAACTGCTGTGGCCGTAGCATGTAAAATGATTCCAAGCACATAATATGCATTCAATAAATTTTATTTGTTCTCTGTTACTTTTCATCAAAGTGACCTTATACTGAGTCTCACCAGCAGTATTCCCCATATTTTTTGTCAGGAGTATTTTTCTATCAGTTCCAAGGGCTAGAAGTAGTGTTCCTATTCTAACTCTGTACCTGTGTGGCTTAGAGGCATTCTGTACATTAATATGGCCAGGAAGTCCCACATCTTCTGCCAGCTCACCTCTGTGTGAAGCCAGTCCACACTGCCAGATATAACATTCAGGTTCCTCTGTGATAGCATTGGACAGAGAGAACCTGGAAGAGGCCCATCCTGCCCTGTGCATCCTATCTGCATTCCTGGGCTTTGAAAGAGCTCCATTCAGGCCAGGCACGGTGGCTCATGAATTTTGGGAGGCCAAGATAGACACATCGTAAGGCCAGGAGATCCAGACCATCCTGGCCAACATTGTGAAATCCCATCTCTACTAAAATACAAAAAATTAGCCAAGCATGGTGGGGTGTGCCTGTAAGTCCCAGCTACTTGGGAGGCTGAGGCAGGGGAATTGCTTGAACCCGGGAGGCGGAGATTGCAGTGAGCCGAGATAGCACCACTGAACTCCAGCCTGCACAACAAAATGAGACTTCATCTCAAAAAAGAAAAAAAAGAAAGAAAGATCTCCGTTTAGTTGGGAAATTGGGAGACTGGGAACTCTATTTCATGTTAGTAATACTGAAGCTGCACTCAATAACCTCTACCCTGGCTTCTGGTTTGTGCATGTTTGTGCTTTTTAATGTATTTTTGCACAACTGGTTTTAAAACAAATGGGTTTGGGTTTGACTCTGAACCTAATCTCAGCACAAGAACTCAGGAATGTCTGCAGGCTCTTTTAGGAGAGAGAGAAAGATGGGGCTGTGTCTATGGGGGAATCCCAGCGTGCCCTTCATTACTTCCTGATTTTAGAAAGGAAGAGAAGGTCCTGGCAGGTAGTGCCTGTTTGATGCCCAGAGGAGAGACAGAGTGAAGCCAGGTTCCTACTCTTGGGCACCACTACCCTGGCCACTGAGCAAATTCCATTCTTGCAGTCATCATGGGATGGGTGGAGATAGGCTTGGCATGAGAAGAGGAGCTCAGAGGTTCCTTCCCTAGTGCAGGAGGCTCACTGAACCAGGGATCTCTAGGCTCTGCCCCAACTAACACAGGCCGGCTCATGTGGAGGCTTCATCCGTCTCCCCAGATCTAGCAGGCTTGACACTTAGAACTCATTAAATGAATTCTGGGAAGAACTGAGGGCACTTAAGGAACTTCATTTTAAACATGAATAACCTAGGATAGAGAGGTAAAGGGATTCATTCCTCCAAGGGCTCACAGCCAGGGCCCCAGCACACAGCCTAGAGTCAACAGCACAGCGCCAGTGTCTCTTTACACAGAATGCAGTTATTAAAAGCCACTGTTAAGGTGTTACCAGGGAAAATGGAACACAGTGATGTTGCAAATTAGGCATGTATTTCAAATTTTGAAAAGGGCACATGAACTCTTCCAGCTTGCAGAGCCCTAGAGAGCACTGAGGGGAAATACACATGTCCTCCCAGCGAGGAGAGTGCGGTGGTTCCCAAGGACAGAAGCTTGGCTTCTCCTAAAAGGGAAGGCCATTTCCTGGAGCACGTTTCCCACTAACACCAGATTGGCACTTTGATGACGTGCTCATCAGGACCTGATAAGCTTGTAGCCTTGAGAGACGGCCTAAAAGGAGGGGTTTAATTAAAAGACGCAAAGCACAGAATTCAAGAGGTCTCAAGGATCCCCCTGCGTGATCTCAGGAGAAGCTGGTTTCCTGGTGATGGAAGCTGAGACAGAGGAAGAGGGAAAGGAGGGAGTGAGGAGGAAAGGGACAAAAAGGGACAGGGGAAGGGAGGGAAGAGGAGGGGAGAAGAGGAGAAAGGAGGAGCGAGGAGGAAGGGACAGGAAAGGGAACGGGAAAAGCACTCCGGCCAATATTTCTTTGTGAGTCAAAGCCCTATTGAAAATTTACTTCTTGCCAAAAGTGACAAGCCAGTAAACAAAATTTTCTTTTCTTGAATCATGGATTCACTTAACATGCACCTACTGAGTGCCCACTGCATACCTGGCCTGCTGCTGGGCTTTAGGGATACAGAAGGGCTAAGATGGCCACACCCAGATCTATCTTTCTCAGACTCCCTTGCTGCAGGTCCAGATATGACTTTCTCTTTTCTGCTCATCACATGCATAGAGTTGGAACTAAGCCACGGGAAAGGCAGGTTGCAGGGCAGCATCAACTTTGCTGGTGTGGACCAGGACCAAGGTGGCTGCAGAGGCTCCATCAGGAGGGATGACTCCCTGACTCCACAGGCAGCTTTCCACATCCACAGTTTTCTGACTGTGGCAGAAGCAGCAGCAGTATTGGGGCATCAGTTCTGGAGTAGGCAACAGACATTGTCAGCAACCTATCAGTAGCAACACACCCCAAGGTGCCGGAAAATGTTTAATCATCATTTTTTTGAAGGGAAAAGAAACCTCCGATGGCACATACCCATTTCCATGGTGTAAATATTCCCCAAATGGCTGATATACACAGGCATCAATATTGTATTTTCACTACATAAATACGATAGGGGGAAAACAACCTCAAGACCATAGAGAATGACATAGGGTAGTAAAATAATTAGATGAGATTTGAGCAGTTGTTACCTTTGTCCTTCATCTAATTTATTTAATTATAAGCTTGTAAAATGTAATTTTTAATGATGACTATGTTTAACAGCCAGCTAGCAAAAAGTGTTAAAAGCTGATAGTCAGCCCTTGGGAGCCCTTGTAAGCTGACTCCAGCACATCACTGATTCCAGCCCACCCCAGAGGTCACTGGCAGGCATTTCCTACTGTTCAAAGGCCTTCTGTGGCTCTCTGCCTAACAGTGTTCTCTGGCTGGGGTGGCACGATGTACCCACACCAGGGGTGCTCCAAAGTGCCAGAGAGTTAATGCCCAGAAGAGACTCTCCACAATGCAAGGGTGAAAGCTGGTGAATAAATATGCAGCCCCACACCCTAAACATACAGTGGTACAGTTTTAAGATGTGTTCCTCAGGTTCTTAGACAGCCCTGTGGGGATTATGGACCAGATGCTCACAGAAATCACCTAGTCATTAATGCACATTTTTTTTGGTTTTCCTCCCTTCTCTGTCTCACTTCCCCACTCCCTCCCTGTGCCTCCTGCTACCACTCCCCCAATAAGCTATTTGCACCCCAAAGCTCATCTCAGAGTCTTGTTTGGGAAATATCCAAACTAAGGCAGGGTAGAATTCATGCAACAATTGAAGCAAAGCACCCAGTACAGGCTAGGCACCAAAGAGTATACTCAAATATTTTTTCCCTTCCATCCTTCCCTTTCTTCCCTTCCCCTCCCTCCCTCCCTTCCTCCCTTCCTCCCTCCCTCCTTCCCTCCCTCTCTCTCTCTCTCTGTCTGTCTGTCTTTCTCTCTTTCTTTCTCTCTCTTTCATCTTTCATTGCCCAGGCTGGAGTGCAATGGCACAATCTCAGCTCACTGCAACCTCTGCCTCCCAGGTTCAAGCAATTCTCCTGCCTCAGCCTCCCAAGTAGCTAAGATAACAGGCACCTGCCACCATGCCTGGCTAATTTTTTTTTTTTCTTTTTTTGTATTTTTAGGGGTTTTGCCATGTTAGCCAAGCTGGTCTCGAACTCCTGACCTCAGGTGATTCACTTGCCTCGGCCTCTCAAAGTGTTGGGATGTGAGCCACCACACTATTCTGTTTTTCTATGAACAAATATTTATGTGGCATGGCAGTTACAGAGTGCCTTGTTCTGTGAGTTCACTGTGTCAGGCTCACTCTGTGTGCTGTCTCACTTCAACATCATGACAACGTGTGCAGATAAGGCAGAATGCTCCTCTGGGCTACTCACTGATAAGAATCTCACAGTGTAAGCATTTCAAAGGACCTTAGAGAGCTCTTGATCTAGGGCCCTTACTTTTCAATTAAGGAAACTGAGGCATGAGCAGAGGAAGAGTTTCTCCACTGGTCACTTTGAAAATCAGCAGCAGCCATGGAATGAGAAACTGGTCTCGGGCCGGGCGCGGTGGCTCACACCTATAATCCCAGCACTTTGGGAGGCTGAGGCGGGTGGATCACGAGGTCAAGAGATAGAGACCATCCTGGTCAACATGGTGAAACCCCATCTCTACTAAAAATACAAAAAATTAGCTGGGCATGGTGGCACGTGCCTATAGTCCCAGCTACTCGGGAGGCTGAGGCAGGAGAATTGCTTGAACCTGGGAGGCAGAGGTTGCAGTGAGCCGAGATCGCGCCATTGCACTCCAGCCTGGGTAACGAGAGCTAAACTCCATCTCAAAAAAAAAAAAAAGAGAGAGAAACTGGTCTCTTGATTACCAGTGAAAGTCCCTGTCCACCGTAGCCAGTGTGGCTTCCAGGCCCAAGAGACGTTCTCCTTGGAAGGATATGAAGAGTCCATGTGCTCTCCAGATACTTCTGAGCCCCCTTCCGCAGTGCTGTGAAATTGTCTCAGCTCAGGGGCTTGATAAGTGGTTTAATAACTGAGCGCTGTTATTAGAAATTCAGAAGCCAAAACCACAACAAATAGTAAGACTGGGTGCAGTGAGAGCCCTAGGACCACTGAAATTGAACTCTGAATCAACAACTCACAGAGAAGCCCCATGTGGTCTCCAAAGAGGGGCTGCCACCCTCTGAGCCTTAGGCTTACTGACTGTATTAGTCAAGGTTCTCTAGCGGGACAGAACTAATAGGATAAATGTATGTATCAAAGTTAGTTTATTTGGGAGAATTGACTGACAATCACAAGGTAAAGTCCCATGATAGGCCATCTGCAAGTTGAGGAGCAAGGAAGCCAGTGGTGGATCAGTCCAAGTCACCATACCTCAAAAGTAGGGAGGCTGAGAGTGGAGCCTTCAATCTGTGGCCAAAGGCCCAAGAGCCCCTGGCAAACCACTGGTGTAAGTCCAGAAGCTGAGGAACTTGGAGTCGGATGTTTGAGGGCAGGACGCATTCAGCATGGGAGAAAGATAAAGGCTGGAAGTCTGAGCAAGTCTGCTCTTTCCAACTTCTTCTACCTGCTTTATTCCAGCCATGTTGGCAGCTGACTAGATGGAGCCCACCCAAATTGACGGTGGGTCTGCCTCTCCCAGTCCACTGACTCAAATGTTAATCTCTTTTGGCAACACTCTCGCAGACTCACCCAGGAATGATACTTTGCATTCCTCAACTCAATCAAGTTGACACTCAGTGCTAACTATCATACTGACTCCCTCAGGGAATCAGCTCTAGGGCACCATGCTTACACCTCAGTTGAGGCACCTGGGACAGCTTTCCTAACAGTGACCAAAGTATGTGATGGGACAGGGAAGGAGCCCTCAGGTTATCTCATCACCTGGGTAGAAATTTGCCAGGTAATGGTTCACCCAGTATCCTCATGACACGCCCATGAAAGTGAGGAGTTATTATTCTGATTTTCAAATGAGTAAATAAAGACTTCATGGGGTTAAATGGTGTGCCCAAGCTCACATGTATGCTAGCAGAGATGGGCTTTGAACCCACTTCTGATTTTGGAATCTGAATCTAAAGACTTCTTACAGCCTCATGGAGGCTTCACTGCAGAACAACAGAATGCCACTGTCAGGCCAAGAGAAGTCAAGTTCATGGTGGCCTCAAGAACTGCAACTGATCCACAAGGGCTGGGCATAAAGTGCACTGCAAGTCTCAGATGCAAGGAAAGCCAGGGTATGAAGAGCCTTGAAGGCCAAACTAATGGGTTTTATGTTGATCACAGGAGCAATAGGAAGTCAAACACTGACATGGGGTGAGTCTCCTCCCAGGGCTGAGGTGAACCCAGAGCCTAGGGCCATCCCTGATGAGACAATAGTGTCCAGGACAGGGAGGGCAGGGAGGATTATTCTAGTGAGTCTTAGATGTCAAAGCCAAAGCCAA
Source organism: Aotus nancymaae (assembly GCF_030222135.1). Lineage (NCBI taxonomy): Eukaryota > Metazoa > Chordata > Mammalia > Primates > Aotidae > Aotus > Aotus nancymaae. Next base: position 20,538,740 of record NW_026988443.1, read on the forward strand.
AGGTTAGAACCAGAGATTCAAATCAAGATTGGGGGCTGAAGGATAGAGGTCAGGCCACAGATGAGAGACAAAACTGGAGAGAACTGAACAGAATGGGCAGAGCCATCACACAAAAGGAGACTTGATATGAAAGCTCAGGATGTCAGCCATCAATGAGGTGAAGGCATTATCAGCATTTCTTACTAGCTGTTGGTTATGGGTTATGAAGCTAGGCTAACTGGTCAGGAATTCCAGAATAGACTGGATTTATACAAGCCAAGAGTAGTTTCTCTGCTGTTTGCAGGCTTTTCTGGGGTATTTGAGCCATCATTTGGGCTAGGCATATGGAAATAGTGTGGTAAGCAGAGATGGAGATTCAGTCTAAGCTACCTAAGCAGAACTCTGAATGGAAACCCAGTGTAGACTCTCAGCCCCAGCAGGTCTCAGGTCTTTGTGAATATGTAGGTAGAAGAGGCCCTCCTAGGACCCCTCTATGGCATGATGCTCAAGGCGATAGAACCCAAGCTTGAGTGGGCATTGGTGTCATCTAGAACTGTGGCCATGGATGGGCACACCTCTCCCTGGGTAAAATTTCTTTATTTCACCTGGCACATGTGGCCCTTCCTGACCTGGCACCTGTCCCTCTGAGTCTTGCCACCAAGAAAGCTAGAGAATTCTGTGATTTCTGAGTTGGTTTCTAGGAAATGGACTGTTCCCGTCTCTGGACTGGGCTTCAAAGGTTATGCAGAATTTGAGCCAGAAGTGATGGTGGTGGGAATGGAGGCATGCAAGGCTGGTTTTTCCCCAGCAGGAACAAGGCGAGGTGATGTGGAAGCACCGATGATTTCTAGGCTAAGTCAATAGATTGACAAGCCTGAAAAATAGAATAGAATTGGGCATGTCAAAATGGAAAGGAGGCAGTTTAGAAATGTGTCATGTGTAGGCAGATTGCCGAAGGCCTTGGTGATCAACATCAAAAAATTATGCTGTGTGCTTAATGAGGAATCAGTGGGGAGTTTGGGGGCAGATTAATATTGGAAGGGCATTCCTGCAGCTGTTTGCTGAGAGGTCATAGGAGTTGGACAGAGGTACATCAGGGGTACCCCCAAAGAATCCAGTGAAGAGACTACTGTGATAATCTAGCTAAGAAACTATGAGACCAGCTCAGCTGTAGAGACCCCCACCTAGGCGGCGCCGAAGGCATTAAGAAGTAGACACCAGCCGAGGCAGGTGGATCACGAGGTCAAGAGATCGAGACCATCCTGGTCAACCTGGTGAAACCCCGTCTCTACTAAAAATACAAAAAATTAGCTGGGCATGGTGGCGCGTGTCTGTAATCCCAGCTACTCAGGAGGCTGAGGCAGGAGAATTGCCTGAACCCAGGAGGCGGAAGTTGCGGTGAGCCGAGATCATGCCATTGCACTCCAGCCTGGGTAACAAGAATGAAACTCCAACTCAAAAAAAAAAAAAAAAAGAAGTAGACACCAAGATAGAACAGCAAAGTGGGACTATCCAGGGGCCAACAGCCATCCAAGCTGAGAGCTGAGGGGGCTGACAGCATTCCCAGCTGAGGGCTTGAGCAGACTCTGACCCACGTGTTTATTCTCTCTGAACAGGTAATCATGATTAACAGGTGTTCAGTGTTTTCTCATAGAACAAAAACAAACTAGGTAGGCAGCTGGAGCCTACTCACCACTGATCACAAACTAGAACGTACTCTCCACGAGGGAGCCACGGGGCAGGGTCACATACCCCAGGCTTAAAAGAATTGTTTTAACCTGTGTATGATATACATATACTGTCTTGCTACTTTAGAATGCCCCAAGCAGTTTTCTGTTTGTGGGGGTGGGAGACAGCCAGGTTTTCTTTGCCATCATTCTCAGCAAACAATATACTTTATCATACACTCAGCATTTCTCAGCAATCATACACTCAGCGTTTCTCTGCAAGAAACAAAGCACCCATGGCAGCAGGAATGCCCCGGCCCTGGAGGAAAATGCAGGTGATGCCCTTCCCCACTGCAGCCTGTACATTCTGGGCCCTCGTGTTAAACCCTGGCACTCATTCCACAGAAATCAAGTAGAGCAACATGGTAGAAAGTCCTCCGCCAGATAAAGATTTCAGACGAAAAAGAGATTTAAGCCTCTTTTCTTTTAGCGACATTGCCTGTTGGAAACGCCTGTCCAGCCAAAATTCAATTTCTGTCCTTTTAATTCAAGTGTAAATGGATTGAAGGCTCAGATAACAACATAAAATTGGTTAATCAACTTTCATCCCATATTTATATTGCAACGGGGAGATTTTACAGTTTTCTGCAGCTCAGCCCAGTGTTCTGTGAAAGCCAGCCAGCATTTTATGTCCCCTTAAAATTGCAAACCAGAGGCCCCTCTGCTGTCAGTGACCCCCCACCCCTCCCGCTAACCAGCTCTCTTGCCTGTCTGACCAGGGCCAGTAGGTTCAGTTTTCATTCTGAATGCATGAGGCCCTGCAGGAATAGATTTTATGTTTTACTCGAGAAACGAAAATCGCTTTTTGCTCTCATCGCCACATCACCACGGGGGGATGCCAGTGAAGTCATAGTATGAGTGAAATTACTGAAAATATTTTAGACTTAATTTTCTGTGTCAGGCAGACCCACACTGTAGTCATTGTAGGCCTGGTTAAATACCTCTCTTGGCTTCCTGTTGTTCACAGACTGAGACCCAAAGCTTATTGCCTGGCACTCAAGGCCCTCTGGAATCTGGTGCTCTCATCCATTTTCTCAAAAAGTAATTTTTCAGAACTTAGGAGGTGCTTGTCACAGTGCCAGTTGCTGGGTATACAGCTGTGAGCAAGACCAACACCATCCTTCCTTACATGGAGTTTGCATTCTAATCAGGAAGACAGACAAAATAACACATGGATATCAAATGAAAGAAATAATGACAGACTATAATGGGCTATGAAACAGGAAAATAAAGAACTCAGAGAATAACTGGGAGGAGAGTGGAATGGGGAAAAGGAAAAGGCATATTTTAGGAAACAGTGATTTTGCCAGAAAGTAGGAAGAGCATGAACAAAGGCTCAGAGGAGGGAATAAGACAGAGGGCAATTGGCAAGACGTGAGGTCTGAGAGGTCAGCAGATGCCTGCAGGTGCCAGTTCAGAAAGTTTCTCTGTGGATCACACAGGTCTGGACTTTAGCCCAGGGGCCAAAGGGGATGACATAATATTGCAGTTTCAGGAACATCCCATTGGCTGCAATGCAGAAGACAGATGACAGAAGGGCAAGGGTGGAAGCAGAGAGACTGGTGCTGCGGCTTCTGCTCTGGTTGAGGTGAGGGATGCCTTCAGGGAGTGGAAGTCAGATGTGGGAACTAGCTGATGAGCATTTTGCCTCTCCAGCACCATGCTCCTGCTAACCATTTCTCCAGCCTCCTGAGCTTCACTCTGTCTTCTGAATGCCTCTCGCACTTTCTGACTCAAGCCATTTCTCCCTTCTCTCCTTGGTGAACTCCTATTTATATGTCAAAACCTGACACAAATATCCACTTTCCATACCCTCATCCCTGGAAGGGTTCATTCTCCCTCTTCTGTGTGTTCCTATGACCTTACATCATCATCAACCTTAATATACATGATTGCTACATTTCTTGAGACAGTTTAATTATTTAAAACATTGTTTTCATGTAGGTATATCTCCCCTGCAAAACTGCAATACAAGGAAAAAGACAAATTTCTAAGTTCCTAGCACACTCACATTTTAAGAAGTGTGTCTAATTAATGGGTGAATAAATAAGCTGTAGCCAATGAAATGAAGCAAACAGCATGGTTCAGAAAAAGACTGGAACTATTGCATTGAGAAATGACCATCTTTGTGTGACTTTTTCTCTCTGCACAGAGGGCTCTGGTATTTGAAAAAATAAAATGTTCAAATGCTTAGAAAGAAAGAACAAGTTTTCTAACTCTAGTATCTATTCCTGTGGCTTAAAAGTCATTTATGGAAATTATGACCAACACTAACATGATAATTAAAGCCAAATTCAATGCATATTCACTAGTGTTCAGGCTTGGTAGGGGCAAAGAGGAATCCATTGCATATCTGAGTCTGCCCTAATTATGTGCTCCTTGTAATCAACATTACTTTTCCTGGTTACATTTCACAGTTAATTTGTTTTTCCCACACAAATCGAATTCTGTACCAGAGATGAGAAGTTTAATGTATTATTGTACTTTTTTTTAAGGTTCTAGTTTAAAAACAATCCCACAAGTACAATTAATTTTAAAAAATGAAATTCTCCCCGTGTGGGTTTAAGATTAATGACATTTATTTATTATTGGATGATCTGCCTTCAATAAGTGGTATGAATAAGAATTGTCTCCCAATCTTAATGTATTTATTTTCATAAGCCAAATAGCAATAAACAACATCAAATGTAATTCTCCAGAATGGTAACAGGTTATTAACTTCTCAAGCCAGTCCCTAATGGGTTTTAAATCTCTAAAAAACAGTGAATTCTAAAGCAAAGGAGACATGGTGGAATTCCTGTCTGCCTTGGAAAACTAAGCCACATTGGGAATCCCCAGCACCTGGAGCAGGGCCTGGCATGCAGCTCCCCCAGGATTCCAGACTGAATTAATTTCTCCCCAAATCTTTGCCCATTTCAACTACATTTTCCCACTTGTCTCCCATGGTAGACCAAGATGGGGGTTTCATTAAGTCTTAGACCAGTGAAAGCCTGAACTAGTGAGGCAGCCAGTCAGGGGGTCTGTGCCTTCGTCCCAGGAGCAAGTCCTGTGCACTGCTGCAGCCTTAAGATCTTTTGAGCAATGGAAAGGGGACCTACCATAATCCAATACCCTTCCAGATGATGTCATTCTGAATCCAGAATTGGCCTTCAGGCCACTGCCCAGGAATGTGAGGAGGGCAAATGAAGTGTGAGAAAGAAGTAAGATGGCTGCTGGAAGAAAGGAACAGGTGTCTCTGGAAGCATCTATTTTCGGTTGGATCAGAGGATCTTAGAGTAAAATGTATGCTCCCTGTAAACCCACCTGTGTCTATGCATTCTGTGCCCACCTCTCACCCTGGCTACTTCTCTTTCTCTCTAAAGCATTGCAGGGAGAAAATTCATCTCTGTTCAAAATAAGGGAAGTAGGCTCTGTCTCTTGCTGGTCCAGGAGAGAAGGAGGGACAAAGCCTCTCTTCAGTTTTTGTCTTATTACACTTCCCGCAAATGCTCTCAGCTCCAGCTTCTTAGAGTGAAAGGCATGGCTGTCAACCTCATGACTGGTCCTTTTGCTTCCTCTTTTCCTGGATCTGAATGCTTTTCTCTCCTCCTGGACCTGCTTGTTCTTCAAGCCCAGGCACAGTGTCTTTCTCCAGGAAGGGACTCACACAGATTAGCTCCTGACTCAGGAGAAAGGCATAGGGTCCATAGGAAAACAGGGGCATGGAGATGAGATCCTGGGAAACCAGAGAGAGATGAAGTCCTGAGGCTGAGAAACCAGAGCAGAGAGAAGAAATTGACAGGAGATTCCGGGATAGCCATTTAGGGGTCACAGACTGTCTGGGGTGAACGTTGACCTTTTCTTGGCTTGCCCTTTGGAGTTCTTGGCACCCTGAGGCCAATCTTTCCACATCATCTGGGGGGCTGGATAAGCAGGCAGATTCCTGGGCCTTACCTTGGAGCCACTGAATGCATGGATGGAGGGTGGTGTCTGGGAAGGTGCGGTTTTACCAGCTCCCCAGGTGATTCTGAGACACCCTAGAGAGTAAAGCCTCTGTTCTACAGGGAAAGGAACACAGGGTGGGGAGCTGATCCTCTGGGTTAAAACATGTGTCAATGTCTTTCTAGTTCCTGGCCTTGACCCCACACTGGGCTTCTGTTTCCTAATCTACAAATGCAGCCAGTGAGTCTACTCTAAAGGACTATTCTGTGCATGGCTTAAGTGAGTCTGCAGACAAAAAATCAGAGAGCCCAAGGCCTGGCACAAAATGCATTCAACTGATAGGAGCCACCTTAAAAAGAAGGGAGCTGGCCTTTGACCTATAAAGCTCTAAGCAGGATCTAGCAGGAGTTCAACAGCCCTTTTAACCAGTATTCCTCAGAGACAAAAAGGAAAGAAGAGAAAAGGAAAGCCTCATATTTGGTAGCAATGACCAATCATTTCTAAATTGTAACAGTCTAAAGGTGAAGATCAACATGACTACCAGGTATCTTGGTCATGATTTTGTTTTCCTGTTTCACAGTTTAAAAATTGTTTAACATGTCCAAGGTTCAAAGTCTCCCCAACAAAGCCATCAGCTGATGCACAAACCTGAATTCAGAGCAGTGACACAGAAGGATAACTTGCTCTTTATCTTCCTGATGGGATACTGTAATAGACTTTGCAGTTAGCACCAGCTCCATGTTTTCAACCAGAGTGGCAGGTGGGGCAGACAAACTAACTTTAACACTAGATCTCTTCTTCAGAACTGCAAACTGAGACCTGGTTCAATTCAACTCTGAAAGAGCAATCAATGTTAGGGACCAAGAAATGTCATCGCATGTACGATATAAGTTAAATCTTTCAAAGGAAAAATATTTTGAGATCCTTATATGTGTGGAAGAAGGAAAGATATACCAGTTTAACCATAGTCTTTGTTGATTAAACATACATGTTAACAATTTAAGAGTAATGTATCTACCGAAGGAATTAAAATAGAATGTATAATTTATAAACCTAGAAGGTAAACATAAATAAACAGAATTTGCACAATTCAATACAAAGCAGAAAAAAGAGAGAAAAATAAACAATAAAATAAAAACCAGAGTAAGCATAACATACACAATCAAAGGTAGAAATAAGTCAATATATACCAGTGTTCATGAACAAGCTAATTCTTTTAAAAAGACAGGCATTCTCAGATTAGACTTGGGTGGCGGCCATTGTATGCTGTTTATGAGAATCACACAGAAAATTTGAAAGTAAAGTTATAGAAAAAGGCATCTTAGCCAAATGCAGTCAAGTCTCTTTACTCACGGTAGTTGTTTAATAAATTCACCATGAAAACTGAATTAGCAAATACTGAACCATTGTTCCTTGGGGAAATGCAGGGTTAGGTTACTGCAAGCCTCTGGCACAACATTTTCATCAACTGATCAATACGTAGCATTGTTTTGTTTTACGTGTGTGTCTGTTTAAGGACACCTGACTTAACACGTGGTGTTGATTCCTTAACATTGAACTATAGGTCATGCCTGAACAAGACTTACCTAACATAAAAATTTTCTCCATGAAAAACCTCACGGCCTTCTTGGGTTTAGGAACACTAGACAGCACTTCAGCACTGTGCTTGGTCAACATTTTAAACTGCAAGATCACTAGGAAAAAAGGCACCAAAATGTGAAACCATGGAATTGAAAAGACCTTGCAAAAGACACTTGTTGACATGTGAGAGCTGAAACAAGCAGCGTACCCTTGTTTGACTTCAGCTGGGAAGGTGCCCATCAGATGACTCAACTCCATCAATACTGTACATGTCCATAAATGAGCAGGGAAGTGCCACAAGGATTGATTTTGGGGCTACAAATCAATGTTAGCAAGTAGGTATATTCACATGAGTAATGAGGATCGACTGTATTAGTGGAAAGAAAAATGGTGCAGCTATATTAATATACCAATGAATAGCCAATAAATAAGGCTGGGACAACTGGCTATTCCAATGGAATAGACAATAGAATAAAAGTAGATCTCAACTTCACAACACACAAAAAAATTAAATCCAGATGGTTTTCAACTAAAAGCCCAAAAGGTATGTGTCTGTATGTGTGTTGACAAGTGAATTATAAACTAGAATTATGAAGATCCAGGAAGATGGAACATACCTTTGAAGAAAAATAAAGGATAGAATTTGCTCTGTTGAGCCTCAAGACTGATTATAAGCTTAACTAATTAAGGTAGCATGGTATTGATGCAAGAAAAGACAAATAGACCAATGTAACAAAACGGAAACCACAAAGGGGACCACACATAAAGGGAACATTTGATTTATAACAAAGATGCCTCCACAAAGTAGTGGTGAAAAGAGATGCTTTTCGATGGATGATTGTGGAAGAACTGGTTTCAACACAGAAAGAAATTAAGCTGACCTCTGAATCCCCAAACTGGGAATAAGTCCATTCCATACATTCAGTCCTAGGCTGGATGAATGCATTGTGGAGTATTCGTCCAAGGACACAACATAGCATCTTGGAGATGAACACATGGTCCTGCACCTCACCTGGACTAATATCACAGACTGAATATTGAAGAAAAAGAGGTCAGACATAAAAGCTTGTGTGCTGTGTTACTCCATTTATACATAGTTTAAAAAAGAAGCAGAGCTAAACAATACAATGTTTCAATAATCTGATAGTAAATACTATCTAGAGTTGTTTACTTAAGGATGCTTAAATACACAGTAAAACTACAATGAAAAGCAACAATATGATTGTCATAGTTAGGATAGTGGTTAATTTGGGCAAGAGGAAGGGGTTATAATTGATAGGGGGCACATGAAGTGTTTCTCTGGCCCTGAGTTGTTATGTCTTGACACAGATTGTAGTTACGTTTGTTTTATAATAATGAAGCTGTTCATTTTAATTTTGTGAACTTTTCACAGTTTTTTAAAAAGGGCTGCTTCCATTCACTTGTGTTATGGATTTAAATGTAGAAACAAAACCTTGACTCTTTTGGAAGAAAATATTGGAGACTATATGTATGGCCTTAGGACAGAGAAGATTCCTCAAACAAAATGTACAATGCATAACTACACCAAAGGAAAGGTTTATGAATATCTTGTAAGAAAGAAGTTGCTGAAAACAGCATTAAAACATAACCAGAGGCTGGGTGCAGTGGCTCACACTGATAATCCCAGCACTTAGGGAGTCCAAGGTGTGAGAATCACTTGAGCTCAGGAATTTGAGACCAGCCTGGGCAACATGGAGAAACCTGGTCTCTACTATATATATATATATATATATATGTTTATTGTATATATAAATATAAATATATTTATTTATTGTATATATAAATATAAAATAAGATAAGCTTGGCATGATGGTATGTACCTGTGGTCCCAGCTACTCGGGAGGCTGAGGTGAGAGGATCACCTGAGCACAAGGGAGGTCAAGGTTGCAGTGAGCAGTGTTTGTAACACTGCCCTCCAGCCTGGGTGACAGAGTGAGACCCTGTCTCAAAAATAATAATAATAAAATAAAGAAAGAAAAGAAAAGATAGCCAGAGATTGGAAGAAAACATTTTCAATTTATATAAGCAAAAAAGTGTTGGTATCCAGAATACATAAAGAACTACATATGAACATATGAAAACATAATCATCTTATCTATTACTCAGATAAATGTAAATTTAAAAAAAACTTAGTGGGATACTGTTTCGAATCCATAAAATTGTCAAAAATTGCTATGCGCAATAACACCAATGTTAGAAAATGGGATCTGTTACATTGCTGGTAGGGATCTGTTATCTTGCTGGTAGGGATCAGTTAGAAAATGGGATCTGTTATATTGCTGGTAGGAGTGAAAATGCGTACAAACACTTTGGAGAGTAACTTGGAAATATGTAGTGAAACTGAAAATACACATTTCTAAAGACCCAGGTAATCTACCTCTAGGAACTTAAACTGGAGAAATTCTTACATCTATCTTCCTTATAAGGAGATATAAGGAAGAGTATTTTCTGGTCTTGAACTCCTGAAACCAAGGGATCCTCCTGCCTCAGCCTCCCAAAGTGCTGGGGTTATAGGCATACACCAGCACCCCAGCCTAAAATTGTTTTCTATAGGAATCCAAATGTCCATTGCAGAGGCAATGGACAGATACATTGTGTCATTATGAAACACTGGAATATATTCTATAGCAGTTGAAACAAAGGAACTAGGTTTTGCATGATCCACATGGCTAAATCTCAAGAACTTAACATTGAGAGGTGGAAAAAAGTAAGTTGCAGAAGAACACATGTATGTTACAGCGTATATATACTTAAAGCATGTAGCACCTACCTAGGTAATGAAAGAAAAACACTTACAGGGAGAACACATACTAGCTTCAAAACAATGTCTTCCTCTAGGCAAGGAGAGAGGAAGGGAGGGAAGTGTGATCCAGGAGAACTGAAAATGTAACTTCAACAGTGTAGTGTTTTATTTCCTTTAAAGAAAATATAAATCAAATGTGATACAATAAGCTCTTTTTGAAATCTGATGTACATATATGTGTTTGTTTCATCGGTTTCTTTCCATTTCTATACACTGTAAATACTGCAGAATTCCAATAAAAACACAATAAAATTTAAAAGGGAGAATATTCCATTCCCTGCAGTGATGGCACTGCCTACCACGATGACTCACACACTCTGGAGTTTCAGTATTTCATTTTGTAAAGCCCCTTGGGTCCCCTGGAAAGAAGTCTGGGCTTAGAACAGAGGCTGGTCAGTTGGTGACTGTGCTCCGTCCTCTAGGGCCCAAAGTAACCATCCTCCAGAGTGACATGTGTGTCACTGTGCAATAATTGCTATTTATGTGTCTGTCTCCCCCACAAGCCTGGGAGCCCCAGGGCAGCAACAGGGTCTTCTTCATTTCACTGGCACATAACAGGTGATGATAAATACAGCCTGAATTGAAGAACCTCATGAGTACCGGCTCAGGATGCTGAACACATTGGTAAGCTGGGGATCTGTTTTTAGGACCCTCTGCACCTGGTCCTGCAGGGTGCCCTGGGATGGGTCTCTTTTAAGTAGGTTTCTCTGTGAGTCCAGTGGGCTGTGTCTTGGAGGGAGGAAGGCCAGAATAGCTCAGTGCTCTTGGCCTCTTCTTTCTGACTATACATCACACCAAATGGCGCCAACACTAACGCTGACGCAGCACACCTTTATGAATACTTCTGTACAGAGACCCAAAGGGACTATACCAACATGAAAACAGTCATTGCATCAAATTGGGGAAATTATGTTTTTCTCCCTATTTTTCCAGTTTTCTGCAATATGGTTTTATTGTCCTAATAAAACCTTATAAAGAATATAAAAATCCTATTTCATCTATGAAATGATGAAATAGGTGGCAAGTGTTTCAGTGTTTCAATAGACTTCATTCCCCAAGCTTCAAATTTTCCCTTTGAAATGACTAATAAATATATAACTAGAATATATATAATTAGAATATGCATACAAATATGTGTATATTTCAATAGAATAAATAATACCTAAATAACACCCACAACAGTACCATGGAGAAGCAAAACATTATGTGCTATTTCTGTAAGAAATCCTGCAGACAGGGTTAAGAAATAGAATGCAGGTTTTCATGCTCAGGTTCCATGGTGGAGGCCAGGAACTCTGCATGTACACCAAGCTCTCCAGATTATTCTGATTCAAGTGGTCTTCAGATCACAGTTAGGAAAACAGTGAGATAAAGAAAGAAAAAATTGGGGTGGGGTTCAGTGCCTACTAAAGGAAGTGGCAGTGACGTGATGTAAGTGAAAATCGGAAAACCAGAGAGACGAAGGGTAGAGATGAATAGATGGGAGCAATTGTGGTGGCTGAGATCAGCTTACCCTCATCCTTCCCTGATGCAGAGTGGGCTAGAAGTTAAGTGAAGACATTTTTGGGGGGCAGGAAGAGACTCTATCTGTCTAGAGTGGGAGGGATAGAGGTGAAAAATAGTGCCCCTAGGAAAGCAATCAACCCCAACAGCCACCACTAGGAGATGTTACTCATTCCACCACCTGCACAGGAGCCAGGTCCCCAAGCAAGTTAAAATCAACTCCAAGAAATGCAGCCATTCCCATTTTTCTAGGACCCAGGTTTTTGGGCAAGAACCCATTCAAACTCTACCAGAACTCATTATTCTCCCAGTAGTGGGCAAATAGATCTTCTCTCCAAGAGAACAAGAGAAAAAGAGAAATCACTGGACTTCTGAGAACATTCAGTAGTTCACAAGAGAGCGATCGTTCTGAGGCATCACAGCAATGTTACAGACAATATCAAAAGATAAAGTGAGAAAGAGAGAATTCATGAAATCATCTAATTTATATATTAAATAAATTGGTTATCAATTATGTGACTCATATGAAAAAAGATCAAAATATATTGCTTTTAAGGTCATAAGGGTAGGACCCTAATCTGATAGGACTAGTGGCCTTACAAGAAAGAGTGAGAGAGAGAGAGAGATCTCTCTTCATGTACATGCATAGAAAAAAGGCCATATGAAGGACACAGCAGGAAGGTAGCTGTCTACAAGCAAGGAAGGGAGCCCATACCAGAAACCAAACCCTGCCTGACCTTGAACTTGGCCTTTCCTGCCTCCAGAACTGGGAGAAAGAAATTTCTGTTTGTTTAAACCACCCGGTCTATGGTATTTTGTTATGGCTGCCTGACTATACACTAAATCTTACAGATTTCTGGACAAGAGAGGTTGCAGCAAAAGCAGACTTTGCAGTGAGGGCATGTGTTCTGGATCCGAGGAACACTTAAGAAGCCAGTATGGCTGGAGCACGTTAAAGCAGAGGGATCGATAGGAGATACAGTTGGAATGGGAGATGAGGGACAGGGGTGGGGGCAGATCCTGGGGGCCTCGTAGGATGATAAGACTTTAGCTTTCATTCTGAGAGCATTGAGAAGTCACTGGAGGGCTCAGCAGGGAGAAGAATAACATGATTTGAGACATTATGAAAGGATCATTCTGGCTGTTGGTGAATGGTGGAGGCAAGACAGCGTTTAGAAGGTTGCTTCACAACCTAGGTGAGTAAGATGGTACTTTGGACCAGACTAAGAACAGTGGAGATGGTGAGAAATGGTCATATTCAGCATGTATTTTGAATGTAGAGCCCATGAAATTGGCTGTGGATTTCATATGGGATAGGAAAGAAAGAAGAGTCAAAATTGACACAAAGTTTTTTCCTCAGCAATGCACGCGACGGAATTGTCAATAACTGAGACAAGAGGAGCTTGTGAAGGAGTCTGAGTGGGTGGAGATGATGGAGAGTTTGGTTTTGGATACACCGGGAATCAGATATCGATGAGACATACCCAAGGGAACGTGTCCAGTAGGCAGCAGGTGTCTTGAGTCTGGGAGAGTCTGGAAGAGACACGTACATTGGCATTATTCCACTGACTTAAACCACCTGGTAAGTCAGGGCCTTGTAAGTCCTGTAATTATTAAATGAATTCACCAAAAGTGTGCAAGCAGACAGATAAGAGGTCCTAGAACTGAGCTTCAGCTGGTCCAGCACTAAGTAAACCTTGGGGAAATGAAGAGGGAACAGCCAGAGGCTTGGAAGGCAAAACCTGGAGCTTCAGGGAAGACCGATGGAGTGTGGCATCTTGAAAGTGACTGAAGGAGGAAATGATGGTCATTTGTGTCAAGTGCTGCTGCTGAGTCAAGTGAGATTTGGACGAGTAACTGACCTTTGGCTTCTGCAGCGTGTAGGTCATTGGTGACCTTGACCTGAGCAGTTGCCGTGGGATGATAGGGACAACAGCCTGATTGGAGTGGGTGCAAGAGAACGGGGAGTGAGGCTGGAGAGACAAGTGTAGGCAACTAGTGTGAGGAATTTCTTCGAAAGGAAGGCAGTGAAACAGGTGGTAGCTGATAGGGAAGATGGTTTCAAAGAAGAGACTTTTTTTCCATGGGATTTATTACAACATGTATGTGCACTGATAAAAATAACCAAATAGAGAGAGATGGACCTATCATGTAGGAGAAAGGACAATTACAGGAGAATATTTTCCCTACTTTTACAAAGGAGGAGGCTAACATTCAGAGAGGTAAAGTGAGTTCACTAAGGTCACACAGCCAGTGGTCTGTGGATCAGGATTCAGACCGTATCTGCCTGAATAAAGTCTGCATTCTAAATGATTCTTGCTACTTTGATTCAAACCTTCCCTCAAGTTCAAGTTGACCTCCACCTTCATGTAGCTTTCTTCAGTCAAGCTAGAAGTGATCTTTGCTTCCTCCCATTGACCTCTCATACGACTTAAACTTGTTTTATTACAGCTATTCATTTTCTGTCGCCTACCCTATTGTGTTTTGAAAACATAGAATATGCTCTATAAACCTCTCTGTCTTTCCAACCCCTAACACAGTGCCGAGCACATGGTAGGACCTAGATCAATGTTTGCTACAGGCAGGCAGGCAGAAAGGAGGGAGGATGCCAGGGAAGGAGAGAGGGAACCTTTTTCCCAAAGACTCCTCACAAGTTTGACACCTCATACATTATGGCCTGTTTTTCCTGCCCCAGACTGAGGGACTGTATTTACTTTAAACTTTCCTCCTAGGAGCTGTTACCTCTTTACTCATGGCTCTGACTGTTTTCTGGATCCAGTCCAGGCTCAGAACTTCCTGTTAATAATAAATCAGACACTGAAATGCTCTGCAAAGGGGGAGGCCTTCCACATATGCACCTGTTAGGTCAGGAACCACCTGGAGAGGAATTTGACCATCTGCTAATTGCAGCTGGGAAGGAGCTGCAGGAAGACCTTGTGCATTTGAATTCATGAGCCCCTGATGGTCTCCTGCTCCTTGCCAGGTCCTGTGCCAAGCAGGAGGGACAGCAGGATGAGCAAGACACCGTTTCTGCCTTCACCAGGCTCACGTCTCGTGGGGAGAGTGGCAGCTTAACAGCAGAGCCAGAGCCAGGGCTCCCTGACTATCCCTGAACAGTTATCAATTCTTAATTCCTCTGGAAACTTAGGAACTGGTTAGTTTAATTCCTTGAGGAGTATAGCTTATTTTTTACTGTGTTGGCTGGCAGATTCAGAAATACACAACGGTGCTGCCAGTAGAGAGTTTTTCCTTTAGTGCAGGTAACACCTGTTAGCTCCAGAGTTAAAATCCTTCTGTGGCTCCCTATTACCTTTAGGAAAATGTTTGAGCCCCTTTGAAAGGTCTCCATTTACCTCACCAGCCCTATCTCCCCATATAGCCCCATATCTTTATCCCATGTAAGAGCAGTGATTTGGAGCTGAGGCATTGGAGTCCACATAAGCTTTAAATTCTGGCTCTACTCTTTACAGGCTATGCAGAAAAAAAACTTTCTTAATTTTTCTGAGCCTGAGTCTCTTTATCCATAAAATGGGAAGAAAAATCGCATGGAATTTCTGGGAATATTAACCAGATAATGTGTGGGAAGAGGTCTAACACATTATGCAAAAGAATATGAAAGGTTTGATAAAAATCACCTGGGGAGCTTTTAAAACTCACTAATATTTGGGCCAGTCTCCACATAATCTGATTCCATCAGTGTGAGTGAGGCCCAGGCAGGAGTATTTTGTAAAAGCCACCTGGGTGGTTCTGGCATGCAGTTAGGATTAAGAACCACTAACATAGAAACTGTTCAAAAAATACTGGCTGAATCTACATGTGAAACTTACAAATGTGACCCAATGTTGTGCCAGGTAGTGCTGTCCAGTTTGAATGAAGTATAGAAACCTCACCTCCTTGTATATCCTTTCACCCTGAATTCATTTATAATTGTCTTCCTCTATATGCATTTATAACCACATCAGACAGTGTTATAATTTTTGCTCCAACCTTTAAAAAATTTGGGAAAATGTCAAAGAAGAAAAGGTTTGTGCCTACCCATATTTTATTTACTGTGTTCTTTCACCCTTCCTGATGTTCCAAGATTCCTTTTCTTCCCCCTAATTTTCTTTTGGTTTATAGAACTCCCTATATCCATTATTTTAGAATAGGTCTATTTGTGGCCAATTTTCTTATTTTTTCCTTCATCTGAGAATGCCTTGATTTCTCTCTTGATTCCTGAAAGGCGTTTTGCTGGATATAGAATTCTATCTTGACAATTCTTTTCTTTCAGCACTTGAAAAATGTTGTGCCACCACTTCTGGCCTCCTGATTTGTTTTTTTATTTATTTAACTTTTAGGTTCAGAGATACATGTGTAGGTTTGTTTATAGGTAAAGTCGTGTCACAGGGGTTGGTTGTACAGATTATGTCATCACCCAGGTACTAACCCTAGTACTCAGTAGCTCTTTTTTCTGATCCTCTCCCTCCTCCCACCCTCCACCCTCCAGTAAGCCCCAGTGTATGTCATTCCCCGTTACGTGTTCTCAGGAACACAAAGCGTTCTCATCATTTATCTCCCACTTACAAGTGAGAACATGCGGTTTTTGGTTTTCTGTTCCTGCGTTAGTTGGCTAAGGATAATGACATCCAGCTCTACCCATGTTGTTGCAAAGGACATGATCTTGTTCTTATTTATTGGTGTCCTGATTTCTCAGGAGAAGTTCTTTGTCATTCAAATTGTGTTTCCTATAGGTAAGATGACATTTTTCTCTTGCTGCTTTTAAGGTTTTATATTTGCCTTCAGTTTTCAGAAGTTTGAGTATTACATGCCTTGGTGGGGATTTCTTTGAGTCTATCCTATTTGGGATTCACTCAGCTTCATGACTTTCTATGCTTATGTGTATTTGAGGCAAATTTGGGGAATTTCCAGCCATTATTTCTCTGAATATTTTTTCAGACTCTCTCTCCTTCTCCTCTCCTTCAAGGACTTCAACTACACAAATAGGTGATCTCTTCTAAAATTCCACAGGGGTCTGAAGCACTGTTATTTTGTTTTCTAGCCTGTTTGTTATCTGTTATTCATATTAGGAAATTGCCATTTTTCTATATTCAAGCTTACTGGTTCTTTCCTCTGTTACATCCATTCTGCTATTGAGCCCATCATTTAGCTTTTTATTTCAGTTATTTAATTTTTCAGTTTTAAAATTTCCATTTGGGCTGGCTGTGCACCTGTTATCCCAGCTACTCCAGAGGCTGAGGCAGAAGAATCACTTAAGCCCAGGAGTTCACGACCAGCCTGGGCAACATAGCAAGACTCTGTCTTTAAAAATATAAATAAAGAAATCATAAATAAATAAGGCCAGGCACGGTGACTCATGCCTGGAGTCCTAGCACTTTGGGAGGCCAAGGCAAGCTGGAGCCCAGGAGCTTGAGACCAGCATGGGCAACACAGTGAGATCCCATCTCTATAAAAAAATGCAAAAATTAGCTGGGCATGGTGGTGTATGCCTGTATTCCCAGATACTCGAGGGCTACAGCAAGAGGATTTCTTGAGTCCAGGAGGCAGAGACTGCAGTGAGCCAGATCACGCCACTATACTCCACCTGGGTGACAGAGAAAGACCCTGTCCCTAAATAAATAAATAATATTTCCATTTGGTTCTTTTTCATATCTTCCATTCTTTTGCTGAGGCTTCGTATTTTTTCACTTGTTTCAAGTATTTCAGTAGTCGTTTGTTGAAGCATTTTTATCACAGCTGCTAAATTTTGGGGGAGTCAAAATTTATATATGGATTTTCCACAGCACAGGAGGTTGGTATTCCCTACTCCCAAGTTGTTCAAGGGTCAACAATACATGTTAAAAGGAGTACTTCAAATCAAATCTCTGGGAGGGGAAGATGGGTTTTCTTTTCTTTTTATTTATATATATATATATATATATATATATTTTTTTTTTTTTTTTTGAGACGGAGTCTTGCTCTTGTTACCCAGGCTGGAGTGCAATGGCGCGATCTCGGCTCACCGCAACCTCCGCCTCCTGGGTTCAGGCAATTCTCCTGCCTCAGCCTCCTGAGTAGCTAGGATAACAGGCACGCACCACCGTGCCCAGCTAATTTTTTTGTATTAGTAGAGACGGGGTTTCACAATGTTGACCAGGATGGTCTCGATCTCTCGACCTCGTGATCCACCCGCCTCGGCCTCCCAAAGTGCTGGGATTACAGGCTTGAGCCACCGCGCCCGGCCTATTTATATTATTTTTTTGAGATAGAGTCTCGCTCTGTCACCCAGGCTGGAGTGCAGTGGTGTGACTTTGGTTTACTGCAGCTCTGCCTCCTGGGTTCAAGTGATTCTCATGCCTCACCCTGCCAAGTAGACTGGGATTACAGGTGCCCACCACCATGCCCAGCTAATTTTCATATTTTTTGTAGAGATGGGTTTTCACCATGTTGGCCAGGCTGGTCTCAAACCACTGATCTCATGTGATCTGCCCACCTCAGTCTCCCAAAGTGCTGGGATTACAGGCGTGAGCCACCATGCTTGGCATTATTTATTTATTTATTTATTATTTCTTTACTTACATTTTTTAAAGATAGGATCTTGCTATGTTGCCCAGGCTGGTCTAGAACTCCTGGGCTTAAGTAATCCTCGCACCTCAGCCTCTGGAGTAGCTGGGATAACAGGTGCACAGCCAGCCCAAATGGAAATTTTAAAACTCCCAGCCTAAAATCTTTCTCAGCTCATTATAACATCTCGGTCACCTCGGTAATGACATCAATTGATTATCTTTTCTCATTCAGTTTGAGTTCCTTCTGGTTATTTGGGTGATAAGTGATTTTCTACTGAAACTTGGACATATACTGGGTATTATGTTATGACTCTATGGCTCTTATCTTAACTGGTTTTAGCTGACTTTTTCTGACACTGCTCTGAAAGGGGAAGGGAAATCACTATCTCATTACTTTCAGGTAGAGTAGAAATTTCAAGTTTCCCACATGGCCTTTGTTGACAACCAAGTTGGGAGGGTCTTCTCATTACTGCCGGGAGAGGTCAGAGTTCCACTTCATATACTTCAGTTGATCCCTCACAGGCTGGGAGAGTGGAAGGGACTCACTACTCCTCCCCACTTGGCCTCCAGTGACACTATAGGAGTGTATGGCCTTGTTTTAGATGGGCAGGGGTCAAAGTGCTGACTCTTCATGAGGCCTCCTTTGACACCTCCCAGCAGGGAGGAAGAAGAGCATTTCATCATTCCCATGATGGGTGGAGGTCCAAGATCCCCCCGTGATCTCCACTGTAATGGGCAGGAGGCTCCTTATTACCACCCAGCAGGATGAAGTCCCAGTTCCCCACTTGGACTTCTCTGACATACCTGGCAAGGATTTAGTTGTGCCCGTGTCATATTCTGGTGAAGGTAAAAGTCTAGGAACCCTACCTTGTCTTTGCTGCAAAGGCTTGGGGCAGAGCTACTGTGTTTTCTGTGGTGTTTGTCTAGAGTGGTTATTGTATACAAATTTATCCAATAGGCTACCCTTTTACCTGGTTATTTGGCTAAAACAAGCATGCTTGTGTCAGGCTTTAAAAAAAATCTGCACCTGCTGGTGTTTCTAGGTTGCTGTTTCCTTCAGCTCCAGGCCTGGGATAGATGAGGCAAAAAATAATCATCAACCAGGGAACATACTTCTGTGTAATTCCTCAGGTCCCAACAGCCCTAGTTGGTCTGCCTTTTTTCTACCTTTCAGAGTCTTCTCTTTCTTTTCTTTTCTTTTTTTTTTTTTCTGGAGATGGAATCTTGCTCTGTCACCCAGGCTGGAGTGCAGTGGCGTGATCTCTGTTCACTGTAACCTCTGCCACCTTGATTCAAGTGATTCTCCTGCCTCAGCCTCCTGAGTATCTGGGATTACAAATGTGTGCCACCATGCCTCGACAATTTTTTGTATTTTTAGTAGAGACGGGGTTTCACCATGTTAGCCAGGATGGTCTCGATCTCCCAACCTTATGTTCCATCTACCTCAACCTCCCAAAGTGCTGGGATTACAGGCGTGAGCCACCACGCCCAGCCCAGAGCCTTCCTATGTTTGTTTCACATATAACATCCAGGGTTTTGCATTGTCCTTAGCAAGAAGAATAGGAAAAGCACATCCACTTCACCTCCCCATGGGTAGAATATAACCACACTGTTTTTAACAGTGAATACGCATTTGTTTCTAAGCTCATTTTTGTAATTCTATCATGATACAGTTTCTTTAACTGAAACATGCATTAAGAATGAAAGTTATAAATAATTTTTCTTAATGAATTATGTATGACAAAATGTAGTCATAGTAACAGTGTGGTCTTCATAATGGGACTGGAGAGTTCACAGATTTTATTCCAATTCTCATGTGTCTCCATACTGAAAATTATTTCTTTATTATTTTTAAATATTGTATTAAAGCATAATATACATACAGTAAAGTTTATACTTTCTGGTGTACAGTTCTGTGAGTTTTGACAAACATATATGGTGTTGTAACCTACCACCATGAACAACATACAGAACATTTTCAATTCTGGTTTTAAAGCAAATGAACAAACAAAAACTTTCAAGGCTCCTAAACACCTTAAGGATGTAGTCTGGGCTCTTTGCCAGGGATATTATACCCTCCATGATCTGGCTTTTGCCCCAAGAGTCTAGAGACTAGCTGGGGAATAAAGGAGACTGATGAGGTGACCTTCAGCTTCAACTCTGACCTAGTGATACAGACAGGAGACAGGGAAACAGTGGGAAGAACAGGGTAGTTCCCTAGCAAAGGCCCCACCCTGAAGCCTGAAGGCCTGTAGCCCTATGTGGGAACAGGCATTTCTGTTGTCATGCCCAAAAAGTTGCCTTTTTGCCCTATCCTGTACCCATATAAATCTCAAACCCCAGACTCCAGAAGCAGACAAGCAGATGAGATAAGGAGCTAAACAGATGAAAGGCAGAATGACACAGCAGAGATAGAAAGAGGAAGAGGAATGTCTGAATGCCAAGAGAAGTTTGAGTGGGGGTGGTCAGAGAGGAATTCAGCTGCTGGATAGCCAGGCTCCAGGGGAAGATCATCTTCCCACTCCATCCCCACTTCCAGCTCCCCATCCATCCCATTGAGAGCCACCTCTGCCACTCAGTAAAACCCACACATTCATCCTTCGAGTTCATATGTGACCCAATTCTTCTGAGATAATGGACAAGAGCTCAGGATATGGAAAATTACCACACTGGCCCTCTGCCCTTGCAGAAAGGCAGATGGTCCACTGAGCTGATTAACACTCAAGGCATTGACAGACAGCAAGACTAAAAAGGCACATTGTAACACATGCCCCCTTGGGCTCCTGCACCTGTCCATCTGCATGCTAACCCTCCCCTCAGGGGTTTGAGCAGCAGCAGTGACCAAATAGGTGAGCCACACCACTGTTGCACATCCTGCGAGGGGATTCTCCCGGTTCACTAGGATCGGAGGTCAAGCTCTAATTCAAGGCAGGTGTAATATATATGTGCTGAACTGGGGGTACTGAAAGTAGTGGGAGCACAGAAAAAAGTCACCCCAAAATTCTCCTGCCTATTGACTCAGATGTTGTCTGTTATTTTCGCTTAAAAACAAACCACTCCAAACCTTAGTGGCTTGAAACAGCAAACATTTACTATTTCTTACATTCTGTGGGTCAGCTGGGCAGGTTTCCCAGGCTGGCTGGCTCAGTTGATTTCTAGAGTCAGCTGGCATCTCAGCTATGCTGCATGGTCTGGGCAGTATTGCTCACGTTGCTGGTGGCTGGCAGTCTGGCTGGTCTAAAGGGGTCTCAGCTGGATTTGCTCCTCTTGGCTCCACGTGGTGTCTCATACTCCAGCAGGCTAGCTCAGGCTCCTTCACTCGATAGTCTCAGGGCTCCAAAGAGCCATGAGAGAGGGTGAGCCCCATTGTATGAGCGCTTTTGAAACCTTTGTTCACATCACATTCTGTAATGTCCCTTAGGTTAAACTAAGTCCAGATTCAAGGGATGGAGAAAGAGACTACACTACTTAATCAGAGAAAACACAAAGTCACACTGCAAAGGTTGGAGGAAATTTCGTCAACAATATACCACATTTTGCTAGAGCTAGAGATAGCAAGGCACAGGGACTATCCTACTATCCTGAATGACCAGGACAGAAACCTACAGTGGACGTGAACAGAGCCTGAGGTTAGTCCTCCTGCTGCCAGAGACCTGCTGCTAGTATACCTAGGAGAAGACCTAGGTGTCTGTGTGCCTGATCGGTCACAGCTTGCCGAGGCTAATGAGGCTTCCTCAGGCTACCTGCCTCTACGTGGCCAATCACCACAGCCTTTTACCTGTTGCCTGTCTTTAGTCTCACTACCTCATATCAACAATTCATGGTGCACCCAGAGGAAATGTTCCAAAATGCTCTCCTTTCTCTCAAAAAAAGGAATGCCCTCCACTTTTTACATACTAAAAAGCTATGATGTTTTGTGGTGAACACATAGACTTGGGAATCTACAGGTCTACTTCCAAATCTGACTTCAACTATTTACTTTACAGGTGAGTTTGGAAAAGTTAATGAACCTGTTAAACTGCTGTTTCTCATCTGTCATATGTGTGTTAAGGTCTTGCACAATGCCAGGAACACAGTACAAGGTACCTTTGATGATGATTTCACCCCTGGCTGCAGAATAAGGGGACTCCTGACCCAGATCCAAGGACACCCACAGCTTCCAGGGCACCCACCACAGAAGGGAATTGTTTTCTTTGTTAAGTTTTAACTTGCAACAGGCAGAACCATCTCTGCAGAGCAATTTACTTGTTGCCTCCAGGCTCATGTTTGGAAGGGCTTCCTGCTCTGTCCTAGGCTGATATTCCAAACATTAATATATGTCAAGAGCCCACACGAAGCCAAGGATATAAAATCACTTTTCAAGAAAAGGAAGAGAGAGGGCAGTTCACAATGCCAGGGGAGAGCCAGAAGGAAAAGAATCTTCAGCAAGCAGAGTGGGATTGGGGAATGGTGGGTACCAAGAATGCAGAGCCCAGGGTGGGAGATGGGGGGTGGGGCCACTAAGGGGCAAGTTCGGGTTTGCCCCTTAGTGGAAATAAATAAAGTGAAAGCAACTAATTGCCCCAAATAAAGTGGAAGCAACTATTTTTCAGAGACCACTTATCATGTGCTACCTTTTTAATACCCATCTTATTTAGTCTTCTCGAATCCCATGTGAAATCAGTATTTCCCATTTTACAGAGCAAGGAACTGAAGCTTTTAGATGTTAAGTAACTTGCCCAAGTACTCACTAGAGGGCCACAACTGGGATTCAAGCATGCTCCATCTGATCCCAGACAGCACACACTCAGACCACTCCTACGCTGTCAGAGAAGGAAGGATTCTCCCTCCTTGATATGGTACAATTCTCAGAATGGGAAACTGAGCATTGTAAAGATTAAGCAAGCCTCCCAGGTCACAGAGTTATGAGGACTAAGAACATGAATGGAATCCAGATTGGAGGGCTCCCACAGACCTAGGTCTTTCAGTCAGTCCTCGATGAGACCCTAGCTAGCGCCTTCTTATCTGCTTCTCTCCCTGTCTGTCTGCCACATCACTAAGTAGGATAGATCTCGGCCCTCAAACTATCATCAAACTATTCTCTACTTTCATTAACCTGCATTATTCCTTGACCTCTTGGGCTGAGATAGCTGTTGAGTTCAGATCTAGGAGCAGGTGGCATCTTTGTCCATCTCCTGTGATTTCCCAGGTTTCTCTTCACAGCTTTCCACACCTAACTGCTCCTCATTCATTCATAATTAAACCTCTGTGGCAGGCACCATGTGGGTTGTTGAGAACATGAAAACAAAGAACATAGAAGGTCTGCCCTCAAAAAGCGTGCGTTCCATGGAAGACACAAACATGGGAGATGATCACAGGGCAGTGACCTCTGGCCCCTTTCCCCCACTACTTCTATCACTTCAAAGAATCCTCACTACTTCCCAGGTGGGAGGTGGGGCATTTGCATTTGTAAAATATCTCACTGGCTCTGCTGTGGGCAATGGCTTAGTGTGGGCACAAGAGGTGCCATCTGTCAAGCCAGTAAGGATGGTGAGAGAATATGGCAGGTGAAAGCAGATGAGACAGCAAACATAAGGAGACACAGCAAAGATGAAGTTGGGGAGGGGGGTAAAGGAGGCAGGAAGTATCAGGAAGATTATATAAGGAGTGAAAAGCCCTTGGTGACTGGTTGCCAGGGGTGGGAAGAGGGAACCACACAGAAGGAGCTGGTGGTAATGATGAACTTGGTGGCTGCACTCAGGATTGGAGCTGGGGTACAGGAGGTGAGCTCAGTTACATGCAGAGCACAGAGCCCTCTCCAAATGCAAGCTTTAAACTGACTAATGGGAATCTACTGAAAAGAAGATATAATTATCACCAAGCAGCAGTTCAATACATCTCGGGCTCATTGTTCTAACTGGCCTGACCTCTGAGATGCGAGGCACTCATTGCAATGGAGGTGGAGGTTACTTTGGGATTAAGATTCATGTAAACTGACTGCTTTGGGCTTTTGTCAAAGACAAAAGAGAGAGGTGTACCTAGCGTTGAACCAAAATTGTATCAAACCTTTTTTTTTTAACATAAAAACTATGCATTTCAAAATATAATGGCATTAAGGAAGAGAAGTTCAAGGTGCTTCCCGGAAATACAAGAAGCTCAAGGGGTTACAAATGCTTTTGCACAAATGAGGCATCATGAGGACCCTCGAATGTGCTTTGATCTTGCAGGACAGAAAGTTTCACCCCCAGGTGACATATGAGGAGGTCTAGATGGTATGAGTTGCTCAAGGTCTAATTCCTAACCATTAGAGACAGACCTCCATATTGGGGTCTTTCTGAGAAGCACAATAGCAGAGAGGTTAAGTGCACCAGTCATGCAAGAATCAAAATCCTTTGGGAGGCCGAGGCGGGTGGATCACGAGGTCACGAGATCGAAACCATCCTGGTCAACATGGTGAAACCCTGTCTCTACTAAAAATACAAAAAATTAGGTGGGCACGGTGGCGCGTGCCTGTAATCCCAGCTACTCAGGAGGCTGAGGCAGGAGAATTGCCTGAACCCAGGAGGCGGAGGTTGCGGTGAGCCGAGATCGCGCCATTGCACTCCAGCCTGGGTAACAAGAGCGAAACTCCGTCTCAAAAAAAAAAAAAAAAAAAAGAATCAAAATCCTGGCAAGTGACTCAATCCTCTAATCCCCTCTCACATCTGTTAAACGGGGCCACACTCATGCCTGCCTCCCTTTCTCACAGAGTGGCTATGACGAGTCAACGGGACGAAGCATGTAAAGAAAGCACTTACTATAGCACCTCCTCATGTGTAGCAAAAATGACTAAGCCTTGCCTTTCATTGTTTCCAGTCCCTTCCACAGTCTCTCTGATGGAAAGCCCATTCTTCATTCAGGATGAACACAGTTTTGATAGGAAGCAGGGAGGACCCCTGCTCTAAGGAATTCCAGATGCAGGGGTGGTGGGGTGTGCTCCCATGCAGCACTTTGCACAGCAGGGTGGATGCAGAGGCACACGAAGGAATGCAGCAGAGAGAATGTGTCAGCACAGGAGAGGAGAGCAACTCTCTTTTAAAAGGTGACTTTCTAGGTCTCCTCCAACACATCCTCTCAGGAAAGAAGAGGCAAAGACTCCCAGTGCACTTTCATACAGACACACAAACAAGTTAAAGGCTAAGGATTTCCATTTTACCAACAATACTTCTAAGCTTCATCTGAAAGGGCCAGCCAGATATCCCACTAAGAATGTTTGTCTATTGCTTAACAGACATTCTCATTCTGTTGGGGTGTAATAAACTACTCCAAAACTTAGTAGCATAATAGCTGCTTAACATGCACACAAATTTTGAGGGTAAGGGATTCAGCTAGGGCACAGAGGGAATGGCATGTTTCTGCTCCAAAATTCCTGGGACCCCAGCTGGGAAGACCAACAGCCAGGGGTGATTTGAATATCTGGGAATTGGAATCATCTGAAGGCTTCCTTGATCACATGTCTGCACTTTGACGAGATGGCTAGAAGGCTGAGCTCCACTATGATGGACTCTAGGAACAGATGGCTGCTCCAGCATGGCGATCTCAGAGCTCCTGACATTATATTGCATGAAAGAAGGTGAAAGAACAAGGCCTTTGTGATCTAACTTTGGAGGGCACAGAGTACTGCTTTCATCAAATTCTGTTGGTTGAAGTAGTCACAGACTCACCCAGATTCAGAGGTCAAAGACATAGACCCTATCTCCAGATGGGAAGAATGTTAAAGAATCTGCATCCAGGCCGGGCATGGTGGCTCACGCCTGTAATACAAGCACTTTGGAAGCCAAGGTGGGCGGATCGCCTGAGGTTAGGCGTTCAAGACCAGCCTGACCAACATGGTGAAACCCCGTCTTAAAAAAAAAAAGAATCTGCATCCATGTTTTAAAACCTTCACAGAAGGATTGACCTAAA
Organism: Aotus nancymaae; assembly: GCF_030222135.1. Lineage (NCBI taxonomy): Eukaryota > Metazoa > Chordata > Mammalia > Primates > Aotidae > Aotus > Aotus nancymaae. The sequence continues at coordinate 20,564,740 of NW_026988443.1, forward strand.
TGCCTCTCAACAGGTGCAACGATCCCTGAGGTGGAGTTGCTTGAATCTTCCAAAATGCCATGTCACTTAAGAACTCAGCATATTTAGAGATCTCCTATCCCTACACTTGGGAGATGAGAGCTCTAAGGTCCAGAGGAGAGAGTTGAGGAATGGAGTTTGCTGTGGAACAGGTAAGGAAAATGGGCCAAGAAAAAAACAATGGCTTGCCCTATAAGTGATGATACCCTTGGTTTTCAATCACCCATGATACTAAGGAGAATCTGCACACTTGCGGCCCATGGATTAGAAATGCAAATCTCATTTTAGCTTTTGTTTTAACTTCCTCCACTCTATTTCTCACCATTAGTGTTACGTTGCAGTCAGGGACCAGCAGACGATGAAGAACCAAGTAACGGGACAAGGTCAGGGAGCAGCTCAGAACCTGGACGTTCTCATTATCATTGCTCCTAAAGGTGGCTCTGGAGGCCAAAGACAAGGGTCTCAAAACCAGCCCCGCCTTCAACCTGTTTGTAGTAAACTCACCAGACAGACAGATAAATATGTGTAAGCTTATGTTGGAAAATTTCATAAAGTAAATTGAATCATTGAGAAGATCCTAATTAATGAACATCTGTAGGTATTTCTGAGAAAGGTAGACAGTTTGGAAATTTGGAGTTAAAATGCTGGTGAACAGGGTTTGCAAGTCAAGCAGCATGCTCCAGGATGGATTCTAAATAGAGCCTTTCCTGTTTTCAAGTGGGATGCTTTTACATACAGAAAAAAAAAAAAAGGTGGCTAAGAAAGGGCTTTATAAGCAATTTAGCATTGTTAATTCTTACAAACACACTGAGACTGCATCATCCTTAAAGATGAGGATCCTGGCTTATTCCAGAAATTATATAAGAGGACACTAAATTATGTTCTACAGTCTTGTGATATCTTCTCGGACTTCACCATTCCTAGAAGATCCTGCCTACCCAGTCCCCATTAGATTATGTGGTCTTGAGAGCTGATTCCAGGCCATCCACTCATTGCTAATCTCATTGTCATCCCATTTGACAGAGGAATGGACACACAGTAGGAGCTGGGGTGGAGTAGAAATTATTTGCTGGGAGATTAAATGGTCTTGCACACAGTGGGTAATCCATCCCTGGAAGTTGAACTTGAATATTCATTTGCTGATGGAGTCCTTATGTTTTGGGCTATAAAGGACATTTATACTATAAGAGGTAACCTGGCATTTATACTATAAGAGGTAACAAAGATGGAGGTAGACAGGAAGAAGAAAAAGGAGGCCAGAATAATGAGCCCAACTTTGAAATTCTCTCACTAATAAGGGAGAAGCCCCATGAGGCAGGCAGAACAGTAGAAAGAGCTTGCCTCAGTGCTTCCAGAGAGAAAAACTTAAATGCCAGTAATTATCCTCTGGAGGCTGAACGTCCTCAGTCTCACTAACAGAGCCAGGGGAGTATATCCCAGACTTTTCCAAAGTACAGAGGGACACTTTGGTTTTGAATTACAGAGTTTGAGGCTATAGTCATCAAAGGTTCTATTTAACTCTTTTTGGGACTTCAGAAAATACTGGCTTCCAATTTAGTTTTCCATAGGGCAGAGCAATTCTCTTTCCCACTTCTTCTTCCTATCAGTGATGAAATTATCTAACAAGGAAACGAAGAGAATTTAGAAACATGGAAGACACACACACACACACACACACACACACACGCAGGATATTACATTCTGGTATGTGTATTTATAAACCTCTTCACAGTGGAGATAGGGATTTTTGCACTCATGTATTCCTTTGGCAGATTTAGTTAAGGACCTACTGTGATGGTCAATTTTATGTGTCAACTTGACTGGGCTAAGGGATGCCCAGAAAGCTGGTATGACATCCCTGAGTGCATCTGTGAGGGTGTTTCTGGAAGGGATTAGCATTTGAATCAATAGACTGAATAGAAAGGATCACTCACTCTCACAATTTCAGGTGATCATTATCCATTCTGTTGAGATCTACATAGAACAGAAAGGTGAAGAAGGACGAATTTGCTCTCTCTCTCTTTCTCTCTCTTTCTGCCTTTCTCTCAGCTTGAGCTGGGATATCCATCTCCTCCTACCCTTGGACATCAGTGCTCCTGGTTCTTGGACCTTCAGACTCAGGTTGGGACTGACACAAATTCTTCCTCTGTTCCTCAAGCCTTAGAGTTTTAACTGGAACCACACTACCCACTTCCTGGGCCCCCAGGTTGAAGACACCAGACTGTGGGACTTCTTAGCCTCTGTATTCATGTGTGTCAATTCCTCATAAAGAAATATCTTTCAGGCTGAGTGTGGTGGCTCATGCCTGTAATCCCAGCATGTTGGGAGGCTGAGGCAGGAGGATCACTTGAGACCAGGAGTTTGAGACCAGCCTGAGCAACATAGCAAGACTACATCTCTACAAATTTTTTAAAAAATGTTAATTATCCTGGTGTGGTTGCCTGCACCTAAGCTACTCAGGAGCCTGTGGTGAAAGGATCACTTGAGCCCAGGAGTTCAAGGCTGCAATGAACTATGATCATGCCACTGCACTCCAGCATGAATGACAGAGTAAAACACTGCCTTAAAAAAATATTTTTCTATCCATCCAAACAATTGGTTTTGTTTCTCTGGTGAACCCTAATACACATACTATCTGTCAGCTACTATGCTATCTACTAAGGTTTCGAAGATAAAAAAAGACATAGTACTTGACCTACAGAAAGTTTCAGATTAGAAGTGAAAATAAGAAAGGGATTAAAAAAAAAATGGAAATTTGAGCTGGTTAATATTGGGGGGATAACACTTGAGTGTTTCTGGAAGTTACAAAGCTCACACGGCTCTTTCCTATGTTCCCAAAACAGAGGAAAGTTGTATCGGGGTTGAGGTCATGCTGTATCACTTCTGGTAATTTTGCTACCACCAAGGGTGTTGTATAAGCTGACAGGTTGATCCCAAACTCAACACAAATACAACTACTTTTTTCACCTTTCAACCCAGTCTCAGAACCTGAAAAGAGGACTCATGGTGTTAATCCTAACTGTGTAGCAGAAAGAACTAGGTTTGTAGCCTCATAAACCTTACTTCACATTATCCTAGACACAATATCCTTCACATTATCCTAGAATAACTTAAACTCTGAATATAAAAGTGCCTAACACATAGATGTGTAGTTATGTTAATTCTTTTTTATTCATAAGTATTTCTCTAATGTTTCTATTGCAATCCATTTTCTTGAACTCCCAACCTCATGCGATCCGCCCGCCTTGGCCTTCAAAGTGCTTGGATTACAGGCGTGAGTCACCACACCCGGCCTTGCAATCCATTTTCTAATAATTAGTATATGATGCCATGAATTGGCAATAAAGGTATTAGTTTAAACAGATAGTAGGAAATATAGTAAAAGTTCAGCCTGAGCCCCAGCGGTGTCTTGGGCTTTGCTTCCTGAGTAAAAAGATCAGCTACTAACAGTCATTAATGATTTAAAATTGAATCACTTACAAAACAATCAGTAAAAGGGTGATAATTTTTTATGCTCAGAAACGATGACCCATTTGGGGCTTCAAAATTAACAATAAGAAATAGTGTTGTCGACATGGCACCAACACAGTCCATAATTAATCAGATCCCAGCCCCTTTTGTCTGCTGGGAAATCTCCAAAGTCTGTTCCCGGTGCCTTAAAAGATAAAGGTTGACCTTGCCCCACTTGCCTAATAATAATTTATTGATGTGTAAACATTTACCACAACAATTACAGGTCAGCCTAATGAAATTCCAGGAGCACGAGTCACGAAAGACCTGAGCATGCATCATAAATTCAGAATCAATCCCACAGGCTGAGATCTGCAAATAAATTACAAGTCAAGGCAAACCCTTTCAAGAGCAGACCTTTTCCAGGGTCTGGGAAAATTGGGGGTTTTGTGGTCTGACTTCCTTAAAGAATCTGAACATGGATGGGCCAGGTTTTAAATGCTAACTCTGCAATATTCTTCACTTGGAAGTCATTTATCCTTCCTGAGTCTCTGTCTTCCTAATCTGTAAACTGAGTGGGTGGGGTGGAGCGTCTATGCACAGTAGTTGTGAGGGTAAAGAGCCACTTCGTTTATTGAATAGGTGCTTATTAATTATCATCTGAATTCCAGAGATCGAGCATTTAATAGTACCTGGCATCTGGCAGACATGAAACAAATGGTGACTATCATATTATATTTGATATGTCATTCACAGTAGTAGCTAGCATTATGATGATTACTGGAAATTTACTCCTTGCAAATTTTATCCTGTAGCAAGTTTATTGCTTAGGGAGTTAGAGGACTAGAAGAGAAACATGATACTAGGAGAAGGTAGAAAGCTACCAGTGGGCAGGAAACCCCCAGGAAACTGGTATTGCGGTTCAGCAAGGGGGAAAAAAGAAACAAAGGAAGCTTCTCTCGTGCTTCATACAAACAGAAATGCTAAGGAAGAAGAACCTCTAGGAGCTGAGAGTCTCTCCCATGCCAGGCCCTTTGCTAGATGCACTTAAGCCACATCACTTACTCCCTGCTGTCATTCTGTTGAGTTCACTATTGTTATTTCCATGGACATGACAAGGTCATTGAAAGTCCAAGAGACCAAACTCAAAGAAATATAAATAAGGGGAAAAAAGGCCTTTAATTATAAACTAATACATCTGGGGGAAACCTGTGGCGACACATGACTCCCAAAGTATTATGGCAAGTCCTAATGGGTATGTGAGTCCAGCATCAAGATTCCCAGGATGTATAAAGACCCCGACCCCAGATCCTGGGAGAAAACACTTACCCAAGCACAGGTAAGAAAATCCCCATTTCAGAAAGCAGGAAACAGCTGGCACCTGTCAAGCTTCTTGGGAGGCCCCTTGAATGGAGCAGAGACTTGAAACACCAGAGTACCACCTGCCTGTTGCTCCCCACAGCCGTGCATCCTAAATCTCAAATGAGAATATTCAGGAATAAAGCTGCCCTATCTAAGGCTTCATAGACAGCAATTGTCGTCTGCTCTTAGCAAAACCTGATCCTATTTTTTTTAATGCAAATGTGAGACAAGTACCCTGAATGTCATGCTCAAGGAACACTTTGTCTCTGATTAATCCTAAATGTGGCTATTCAGCATGTGTACTATTCTTCTCCTTAAGTATAAACCCCATTTGTGAAGAAAGATTTGTTCCAGCTGATTGCTTGGCTACAAATCTCATCCCTGATTTTCTTTCTTTCCCTTGTTACTTAAAAGAACCAAGTTCAGACCTCTGATTGTTAAGAATATTTTGAAGTAGAGAATCTATTCTCTTATATGTTGATATATTTCCTGGATAATCCATGTCTTATTTCAAGCCATTCTGATTTGGGTCATACTTTAAAGAAATGTCCCCCAGTATAGGCCAATGGCAAAAAGTCAGGTTCGTGAGGCCAGGTCTCCTGGGACAGAAGCCGACCGGGCTACAGGCTACTTATGTGATGGTTGACGAGTTGCTACCTCTCTGTGCTCCAGTCACTTATTGTCAGAGTTGCAACACTTTAAAAGAAATATTTATAAAGAGCACTTAGTGCCCTTTGCCTATGAAGCCCCCAACAAATGTTAGCTAGTTCGATCATTGTCCTTGCAGAATGGGAGGAGATAGCGGATGTGTTTCCCTCTGCAGTTCGTCAAGATCTTCTCTTAAGCCCCTGGCACCCAATTCTGTGCTCCCTCAACATGTTATACTAAAAACGAAGGCTGAGCCCTTCCTAAGTGCCAGGCACCTGTTATGAACTTTACAGGCCTCATCTCGCTATAGCTACCAGAGGAAAGTACAACCCTGTGGTCTGCATTCTACAGAGGAGGCACGGAAAGGTGACCTGAGCCAGAACCTGAGCCTCTGGGCTCTGCAGGCTGTCCCAGAGGTGCTGCTTCCTAAAGTCCTCTGACCTGCTGTCCCTCCTCGAAATCAGGATAAACATCATCAATGATTGCCTATATGGTTTGGGAAAACTTTCTGGGAGATGTGAATGTTCTTCCATATCTTGTTGGGGTTTGGTTACATGAGGATACGTATGTTAAAAACCATTGTATTGTATGACATTGTACATGAATTTTAACCTCAACTAACAAGACCTTTTTAAAAATGCCAAGCAGAGAAAGGTAGAACAGGTGTTAGGGCGGAAGGAAACAGTGGCAGCGGTGCAGGGGCTGGGGGCCGCGGCCGTGTGTGGCTGGGGCTCAGGAGATGCTGCTAGTGGAGAGAGCCAGAGCCAGTGTTCTCAGCCATCTGTCCCCCATAATTGCATGGTCTGAGCTTTGGGGGTCTCTCAGCGACCATGCTACCTTATCAGTGCCCTCATCTGTCACCCTATGGTCCTATCTCAACTCACATCACCTTGGCAGAGATTGAAGGGAACTTCCTCCTCCAACAAACGCAAATCCCTTCTGAGCACCCCCATCAAAAGACACCCAGTGCACGGATCCCCTGCAAATCCACCCTGCCTTCCTCTGTTAGTCGACACCCATCTTCATGGGAGGGACACCCTTGAAACTGATGCTGAAGACAGGGCAAGGTGAGCCACGAATCTTCTCTGCAGCAACATGACCAAGAAGTTCACGGTCTTGACTCCACCCTTCTGGGTGATGGTGGTAGGGGTGGTTTCCTGTCATATTGAGATGACTTGGTTTTGATGTCAGTCTCCATACCCATCCTTAATTGTGTGATCTGAAAACCTTATAGAGGCTTGTCTCTCAATCCATTCAAACCCAGGATCTTGAGAACTCAATTTATTTTCATAATTTTATAAAAATTATTTAATAAACCCTGTTCTCCGCTCCCAAACCCCTCCCCCAGTTACCTGCATCCTAGCCATTCTTACCAGTGGGAGTTATCAAAATATATTAAGCTCTATCTCACCTCCACACTTTTACATCCCCACTGTTCTCTCCACCTGAGATTTGTTTCTTCCTCCTTCGTCTTTCCAGCAATTTGCTAATTCCTCTCAAGACTTAGCTCATGTCCCTAAGTCTGCAGATGCAGCAGATTGTGCTGACCCCACTCCTAAGTTGTAGCCTTGGCAGGACTGCACTGAGCATCAGTCTCCCTCACTGGTCACAGCCACTTAATGACAGGGGATAGGAATCGTTCACTGTCTCATCCTCAGAGCTCAGTACACAGTAGGTAATCAGCACATGTCCATTACGGACTGAGAGCAAGTACCTTCCCACAGATAAATAAATAAAGCTCTGCTCTGCAAAGATCCCTACCTTCTGGATCTGGGAGTTGGGTTGAAATGATGTTCTCCCACCACACCTCTTCCATCTGCCAGAACTGCCAGCGCTATTGAAGGCAGGACATCTGCATCTACTGGGTCTCGAGTAGGGAGCCTCTTCCACCTGCTGCCACAGTTGAATTGAGAAGGATAATGCTCTCTCCAAGTTTTAGGTGGCAGAGGGGAGACAGTTTCTCATGTTGTCCTCAGTTCACATGGATACATTTCTTTGGTTATTTTCTCCTTTCCTTCTTATTATTTGTATTATTATTATTTTCATTCTGAACTCCCAAAAGTAGAGAACATCAAAGTAAGCAGTAAGTAGGAAGACTGAAGCTTTGCTAAACTTAAAATTCTGGGACATTGGAGCAAAGGAAGAGGCTGACCCAAAGGGTGAGTGGCCCCACCTCCGGAGCCCAGGGCAACGCTGCCAAGGATCCCAGGAAGGCCTGGATGCAGGGTTGCCATGGCAACGGAACTGTCACAGGCCCAGAGTCTTGCTGGGTAAGCACAAATGGATGGCATGCAGGATCCCTCTTTTCATTTGAAAATTACCACTAATTTGCAATTACTTGGAGGCAAATTGGAGATGGAGGAAAGGGAATTGCTCTTTTTAGCAAACAACCACGACCACTGAAAATTGACTTTTCACCAGAGTCGTAATGAAGAGCAAAGAAAATTTGTCTATAAAGAACACAGGTTTTGGGGCTACATCAAAGGACTGAATCCTGGTTCTCTCATGTCCTGACTGTGTGACCTTGGAGCAGTCTCTTAACCTCTCTGGCTTTGCTTTCTTCTCCTAGAAAACATTTCTGAAAATACCCATTTGCAGGATGGATGAGAAGGTTAAACAAAATAATAGAAGTAAAGTCCTGGATACATAGTAGGTGACCAGCTAATGGTGACTCCTAGTATCACTAATTGAGGTTTTCATTCATTCATCTAATCTTTCCTTCTCTTGCCATTTTCTGAATTTATCCAATTCATTCATTCCACTAATATTTATCAAGGACCTCTCTGCCCACATGTCTTCTATGTACCATAGCTCATCACATCAGAGACCCATGAGCAGCCATCAGTGAGAATTACATCCTATCTGCAGCCCGAGAGCCCCCTCACATTCACTTCCTTTTCTAGGACTCTTTCAGGCCCCATCAGCACCTCCTCCTCTGCACTCCTGCCAATTGGCATCATATGTCTCTCTTGGTCCTTTCAGGAACTGAAAAGATGCGAGGAGCTGAGGTTCACAAAGTCAATAGCATAAGGTAACAACAAAGGCAGAAACTGCAGTAGAGTCAGGGCTCAGCTAAGTCCAGGTGTCCCTGGGCTCTCAGATCTGAGCAGAAACTAGGCCCTGTTTGTCTCTGAGGTCTCAGCCCCAGGACCATTATGCAGAGTGGGCATCACCAAGTGTCTGGGCAGAACATGCTGGAACAGCATGCTGTGATGCCTTTGGTCATCCCAAAGAGCTGCTGAGGAGAAGAGCCTTCCAGGCTCTTCTCCCCCTGCCTTGAGGAATATCCATTCTTCAGCCTTTGAGTCTGAGTCCCCAGAGTATGTGAGAAAGAGTCTCTCCCTTCCTCTCTCTTTCTTTGTCCAATCTCACCCCAAACCAAGAAAAAGAGCTACCAGCCAGTCCCACAGACAGAGGTGATGGAGATTTGTCAAAAGAGTCCCTGTTCTCCAAGACCATGTAGCATTGTAGCTTAGGAGCATGGGCTGCAACCAAGTTCTGCCTCCCACTAACCGTGTAACCTTCAACAAGTTACTTCTTGAAGCTGCAGTTTGTTCATTTGCAAAAATAAGTAATGATGATTTGATATTTCCAGGGTGCATCCCTGCTGACCAAGTCTGAATTGTGGTGCCAGGAGTTAAAACTGTTCTCTTTTAAGAATCAAGACATAACTACTAAGCGTGGCAGCAGCTTCACAATGATGGGTATGGAAAACGAAGTCCCCTGAATCTGCACGTGGTGGCCAATAAACCAGAAGGAAACCAAGATCATTGTGCTGTGCCCAAAGAAGTTGGCATCCAGAACAGTGCTGGCTGTTGGCATTTCCAGCCCATCTTCTTCCCATTAGGATGGATGACATTAACTAATGAAGAATTATCCACCCACATTGTAAGCCACAAGCAATTATGAATTCTATTACCCAGCAACTTGGCCAAGATTCCTCCTGGCTCACCCACAGACAAGAGAAGTTCCACCCAGAGAACAGAGGCACCTGGGAAAGAGGCAGTTAATTGCTGTGGAAGACTGACTAATTAAGTCCTTCCCTAGTGCCAGCCTGTGCTCTCACGGCGATAGCTTGCTCCTTCTCTGAGGTGTGAAGGTGGCAGAGTAGAAAGAGGCAGAAGGTCAGAACGACCATGTTCAGACAACTGTTCTGCTGTGTGATCACTGCCGATGTGGTCTAATCTCTTTGAGCTCCATTTCCCTCCTCTACCAAATGAGGTTTATACTATCCTAAGGAAATATACATGTGTGGAGAATGCCCTCTGCATCCCAGCATCCTTGTTGATGGTCACAGACCATAATAGTGACATGACCTGGATGAGACTTTATTATCGTGCTCATAACAACAGCTCATATTTTTCAAACACTGGTTCTTCCAAGCATGGGGACTTCCCATGCGTTATTTCATTTAATCTGCAAAATAATTGTCAAAGGTATTCTTATTGCCCTTTACTTGACATAGTGTAATCGAAGCTTAGGATTAAACGGCTTGCTAGTGATGACATCACGTTTTTGCTCAAGCTAAAGTTTGAATTTAGCCCTTCTGACTCCAGAACCATTGTCCCTAACCCCCATCCATGCTGCCTCCACTGGTCTAGGCCACTATTGCCTCTGAGGAATGTCAGGGGCCTTTGGATCTACATTTTACAGTGCAGTCATGTACCACATAATGGCATTTCAGTCAACGATGGATTGCATATAGGATGGTGGTCACATAAGATCGTTATGGTGCTGAAAACTTTCAATCACTTAGTCTCATCTTGATGATCCTGACCCAGTGTAGACCTATGCTAATGTTTGTGTGCCTTAGCTTTCAACAAAAAAGTTTAGAAAGCAAAAGATTAAATAATTTTTAAAAATAGAAAAAAGCTTGTAAAATAAGGATATATCCTATATTATATTTTTGTGTACTTGCACGATGTGTTCATGTTTTAAGCTAATTGTTATTACATGAGTCAAACATTTTAAAAATTAGAACATTTCTAAAGTAAGTTACAGTAAACTAGGTTTAATTTATTAATAAAGTAAAAAGCTTTTATACATTTAATGTAACCTAGGTGTACAGTGTCTATAAAGTTTACGGTAGTATACAAGAATGTCCTAGGCCTTTCACATTCACTCACTACTCACTCCCTGACTCACCCAAAGCAACTTTCTGTCCTATAAGCACCATTCATGGTAAGCGCTCTATGGTATTTATAGGTATATCCTACACTGGTGTACCAATTTTAATCTTTTACAGGGTATTTTACTGTACCTCATCTGTTTCAATAAACAAATACTTACAATCGTGTTACAATTACCTACAGTATGCAGTACAGTAAACTGTGGTACAGTACAACACCGTACAGTAACATACCCAAACTATGTAACCTAAGTATGTAGTAGGCTATACCATCTAGGTCAGTGTAAATACACTCGATGATGTTCACATGACAAAATTGCCTAGTGACACATTTCTCAGAACATATTCCTATCATTAAGCAATTGCATGACTGTAGTAACTTAATAGTATTGCAGATGTTAGGCATGACAAGTCCTAGTTGAGATTTTGCCCTCTTTTAAAAACGATCACAGTGCATAGGGCATGTGAAGGAGTATTTTGTATCTGTCACACCAGGGTGCAACCAATCTCTGATTAATGCTGTTAATTCAGCTAATGTTGACTCATAAATAATTCAACTGCCACTGAAACACTTTTGTCACTGCCTCCCATCACTGAATACCAACTCATATTGGCACTCCTGTCCAGGCATGACTTTTTAAAGTTAAACAACCATTAATCCAAAGGGTTGGCCCTAGAAATGTTCTCCTTACTCATGGCTTCTGAGCAGACATTTTCCACCATCACATATCAGCTCAGTCCGCCAGTGAAGACTCAAACTTTGCCGGCCAGCATTATTCATGATCAAGACACAGTCTTGAAGACTCACCCCAAGTCCCAGTAGAATTTCAATGGTGCACTTGTTCATCCTTTAATTCAGCAAACACATACATCTAAAATTCCCCTTCATAACCATGATCTCCCATCATGGCTGAGGTGCAGGATCACCACCAAGTGGGTATAAGTGGATCCCTGAATGCAAACCCTGGATTATTGAATCAACATCTCACAGATGGAGTCTTCTGAGCATGCTTTTACAGAGTAGGTACTCAATAAATCTTTATTAAATGAATCTACAGCAACAACAAGAGGTGTTGCTTCCTGGGCTAATGCAGTAATACTGCTCAGATCCTGGCACCACTATGTCCCAGTACTATATGACCATGGTGTGTCCCAATCTCTCTGCACCTTAGTTTGCTCCTCTGTAAAATGGGAAATATAACCATAGTACCTAGACTGGATAAAGTAAATGGGCATATATACACCATGGAATACTATGCAGCCATAGAAAGAATGAGAGCATGTCCTACCTTACTGTTTTTTAAGATTTTTGAGATATAATTCACATACCACACAATTCATCCAAACTGAATAATTCAATGGGTTTTAGTATAGTCACAAAATTGTTCATCCATCATCACAATCAATTCTGGAATATTTTCATTAACCCCAAAAGAAACTCCATACCTCTTAGCAATCACTCCTCCAACCCTCTTCCCATGCCCCTAAACCTAGTCAGTTATGAATCAACATTCTGTCTCTACAGATTTGCCTATTCTGGGCATTCCATGTAAGTGGAATTATACAATATGTGGTCCTTTGGGACTGGCTTATTTCATTATCAATGAGCATAGTATTCACGAGCCTTATTCATGTGGTATCATGTTTCAGTACCTCATTCCTTTTAATTTCTGAATAATGTTCCATTGTGTGAATATGCCATATTGTTTATCCATTTGTTTTTTGATGGTCATTTGGGTTGTTACAACTTTTGGGCTATTGTGAATAATGCTGCTACAAAGATTCATATACAAATTTTGTGTAAACATACATTTTCATTTCTCCTGAGTGTATACCTAGGAATGGAATTGCTGGATTTCATGGTAACTCTATCATTTAACCATTTGAGAAACTGTTTTCCAAAGTGGCCATAACATCTTAACTTCCCACCTGCAGTGTATGAAGGTTCAATTACCCCCATTCTCTCCAACACTTGTTATTATCTGTCTTTTTTATTATAGTTATCCTGTTGGGTGTAAAGTGGTAATTTAATGATGTTTTTAATTTGCATTTCCATGATGGCTAATAATGTTGGGCATCTTTTCATGTGCTTATTGGTTATTTAGATCTCTTCTTTGGAGAAATGTCTATTCAGATCCTCTCCCCATTTTTAATTGGGTTATTTATCTTTCAATTATTGAAATGCCATAGAGTCTTTGTATTTTCTAGGTATAAGTCCTTTTTACTTCTGATTATGTCCAGTTTAAATATTTTTTATTTCTTGTGTTTCCACTAGTATGTCTAAGAAACCATTGCCTAATACAAGGTTATGAAGATTTATACCTGTGTTTTCTTCAAAGAGTTTTACAGTTTTAGCTCTCACGTTTACATATTTGATCTATTTATTTTTGCAAATGGCGTGAAATAGAGTGTCCACCTTCATTCTTTTGCATGAGGATATCCAGTTTTTCCTAAATCATGTATTAAAAAGACTATAATTTCTTCCACTGAATAGTCTTGCACCCATTTCAGAAATCACTTTCCATAAATGTTATGGTTTATTCTTGACTTTTCAATTCTGTTCCACTGATCGGTAACTCTATTATTGTGCCAGTTCCATACTGTTTTGAGTACCACAACTTTGTAGTAAGATTTAAAGTGGGAAGTATGATTCCTCCAAATTTATTATTTTAAAAGATTCTTCCATCTATTCTGAGTCCCTTGAATTTCCACATAAACTGTAGGATAGTTTGTCAATTTCTGCAGACAAGTCAGTTGAGAAGCTGATAGAGATTGCATTGGATCTGTAGATTACTTTAGGTAGTATTGCCACCTTAACAATATTAAGTCATCCAATCCTTGAAAACAAGGTATTTGCTTAAGCCTTCTGTAATTTCCTTCAAAAATATTTTGTAGTTTCCATTGTATACCTATTGAACTTATTTTTTAAATTTATTTTTCAGTGTTTTATTCTTTGGTGCTAGCTTAAATACAATATTGTATGGAAGTGGCGAGAGTGGACACTCCTGTCTTGTCCCTACTCTAAGGGAACAGCATTCAGTCTTTCACTATTAAGTATGATGTAAGTTAGCTGTGAGTTTTTGATAGATGCCATTTGTGAGGTTGAATCAGTTATCTTCTATTTTTAGTCTGTTGAGAATTTTTATTATTAAGTCGTGTTTAATTTTTGTCAAATGCTTTTTCTGCAACTTTTGAGATGATCATGTGGTTTCTGTTCTTTATTCTATTGAGGTGGCATATTACTTTCATTACTTTTTAAATGTTAAACCAACCTTGCATTCTCATTTGGTCATAAGATGAGCTGGTCATAAAAGATCTTACCTTTTAAGATATTGCTGGATTTTATTTGATAGTACTTTTCGAGGATTTTTACATCTACATTACAAGAGAGATTGGTCTGTGGCATTTTTCCTGGCAATATCTTTATCTGGTTTTGGTAGCAGAGTAATGCTGACCTCATAGAATGAGTGGAAAGTGAGGTATCCTCTTCTATTTTTTGAAGAAATTTTAGAATAATTGGTATTAATTCTTATTGATTAAATGTCTGGTAGAATTCACCAGTGAAGCCATCGAATTATGGGCATTCTCTATGGGAATTTTTAAAATTCTAATGTAATGTCTTTACTTGTTAAAGATTCATTTGGACCTTTCTATTTCTTCTTGAGTCCTTTTAGGCAGTTTGTATCTTTATAGGAAATTTTCTGTTTCATCTAAGCTTTCTAATTTGTTGGCAAACCATTGTTCGTAGTATTCCCTTATGCTTATCTATTTTTGTAAGGTCAGTAGTAATGTCCACTCTCATTTCTGATTTTAGTAATTTGAGAGTTTATTTTTTTTCTTAGTGGGGGCATTGAACATCTCCAACTTTTGTTTTTTTAATCGTCTGTTTTTTCCCTCAATTCTGTCCATTTTTGCTTCATTTATTCTGTGGCTCTGTTGTTAGGTGAATACATATTCATACCTGTAACTTTCTGATGGAGTGATCTTTATATCAATATAAGAAGTCTCTCTTTAACTGTAGTACCATTTTTGTGTTAAAATCTAATTGGTCTGATATTAATGTAGCCATTCTAACCATTGGACTTTTATGAGCAGTTAAATGGGCTAATCTATATGAATCACACAGAAAAGTATGTGGCAAAGGGCACATGTGTAATAAATATTAGCTAATACTGTTACCTATGGGACACTATTGGATGGGTTTACATGTCTGATTTCGGTTAAAGCTCACCACATCCAGCCCTGAAGTATGTACTATTATCTATATCTTATAGAAGAAAAATTGAAAAACAGGAGTCCAAGTAGATTGCCCAAGATTCCCAAGCCAAGAGAGTGATTCTAGTAGAATCTGACTCCAAAACCTATTTTCTCTTCTGTATATTCTGCTTGAGATACTGTGGCAAAATTGGTTATCTATATTAAGTCTATATTTCAACTGAAGATAAATTATAGTGGTGAACTTGGAGGCATAAGTCTAGAACAAATCCTGGAGCCACTATTTATTAGATAATTTATCACTATTTATCTAATAAATTGTGACTCCAGGGAAATATGAAGATCTGGGAAGGTCTATATACCCTTTTCCCAATTTCACCAAACAAAACTCAATTATGTGGCCCCCTAAAAGCCAGATATTGAAAAGTGTTGCCTATCCGGTATGCCACAGAAAAATATGGAACTCATGAGCAACCAGCTTGTCACTGCTGCAGCATCTTCATCTGCAGAAAAAGAGTACAAACTACTCCCTTACGGAGCCACAGCAGGGGCTACAAAAGAATGAAACATATGAGTGCTTCTGACATACAGTAAGTGCTAAATAAATGTTAATCCTACCACTTGGCTTTGGCAGTCTCTCCTCCCATGAATTGGACCCTTTAACCCAAGTCTGAGTCTGCGTGTCATTTTGTAGAGCTATGGACAAGGTACATTCCACATTCTGATCTGGCATTGCAGGTGGTTTTGCCTTGCCCAGCTTGTGCGGGCTGTTGGACAGACTCTCCACTTGTTCCCTGGCCCTTCCCTACTGCCCCCGACTCCTTCCCTTCATTTGTCTCATTATTCTGAGATGGGCCTGTGATCTAAGTCCAACACTCCACTTTGCCACACCTGGTGTGTTCCAGAGTCACACTGAGCTGCCTGGTGTTCCATGCCCCTAAACAAAAAGCATTGACAGCATTCAAGGGCTACCTTTGGGTCATTTGTTTATGACTTTGTGGCCCTGCCTCTCTGAGCCTCACGTGGGTTATATGAACTCTGTAAAAGGAAAACCAACACATAGGCTGTTAGAAGAAAATAAAGTCATGATTGTGAAATAACTAAGCACAAAGCCCAGCTTGGAGCAGGTTGGAGGATTTGTCTCAGAAAGTGGCAGTACATGCTGATGTCCCTCAGGAGGTCATCCCTGATTTTCATCACTCTGCAGGTCAGGGTGCTCTGTGAGGGCTGATTATAGTGGCAGAATTGATAAGGCAGGGTTGGGGGCAGAACCCAGAGTGCACCTCTCTCCAGGGTAGTGTTGAAAGATGTGAAGTCCAAGTGCCACTCATGCTCCTTTCCCAGATCTCAGCTGGACCATTGGTTCTTTGCACTGGTCCAGAATTGAAGGATGCCATAACAGCGCTGTTCTCAGCTGAGCACAGATCTGAGGGGAGCTTTTAGTTTTCCAGGATGTTACTTCCAAAACCAATCCTCTGCACCCCACAGAGCTTTTAGCACCAAGCAGATGGGCTCTGAATAAACTCATCAAAGATAAAGGCAAACAGGACAGGTGAGAAGCCGCGGTGGAGTGGGGAAATGTAGATTCTTGCCTTGTGATGTAACTCCTTTCTCATGTACCTGGGACCATCTGTTCTTCCTTTATTGAGGTACTTTCACGTTTATGGCACCTTCAGTTTAGGAGTGCACTCTCAGAGGAGGCCAGAGCTGTGCTGATGGGGGATATCAAGCACATTTCCCAGTCCTTAGCTCTTAGGCACTTGCCTGCCTTGGTGCTTTGACACTGCTGTTCATCGTGTCAGTCATGCCTTGCTTCTCTGGCTTCACTATCTTATCTAAGGAAATGTCACACTTCTCAGGATACCTCTGATGGTCCCTGAGTCAGAGGGAGACTGTTTCTTACACACACACACACACACACGCACACATCTTCCTCCTGTCTACCTTGTGACAGCTCTTACATTCCCTGGTAGATATGTGACATGGTTTGGCCATGTCCCCACCCAAATCTCATCTTGAATTGTAGCTCCCATAATTCCCACATGTTGTGGGAGGGACCTGGTGGGAGATAATCAAATGGAGGGGTGCAGTTTCCCCCATACTGTTCTCGTGGTAGTGAATAAGTCTCACGAGATCTGATGGGATTTAAAGGGATTTCCACTTTCACTTGGTTCTCATTCTTTCTTGCCTGCCACCATGTAGGACATGTCTTTCATCTTCCACCACGATTGTGAAGCCTCTCCAGCCATGTGGAGAAGCCATGTGGAATTGTGAGACCCTTAAACCTATTTTTCTTAATAAATTACCCAGTGTCAGGTATGTCTTTCTCAGCAGTGTGAAAACAGACTAATACAATATGTTAGTGTGCATCTTCACCCATTAGCTAACCATAGTAATAATTCTAATTATAATATTAATAACAGCCAATCTTTATCGACTCATCTATAGGTGCTAGGAAATTTACTGATAGCATCACAATTAATACTCATAGTGACCCCTTGGAGCAGACAACATCAGAATCACTGTGATATAGAAGAGGAAACAGACATGCAGCTAAAGAACTTGTTAGCATTTTTCACTTAATAAATAGTGGCTCCAGGATTTGTTCTAGACTTATGCCTCCAAGTCCATGTTGTTGACCACTACAATTTGTCTTCAGTTGAAATATAGAATTACTATCTTCTAGATAACCAATTTTGCCACAGCATCTCAAGCAGGACATAGGG
This sequence comes from Aotus nancymaae, assembly GCF_030222135.1. NCBI lineage: Eukaryota > Metazoa > Chordata > Mammalia > Primates > Aotidae > Aotus > Aotus nancymaae. The sequence goes on from NW_026988443.1 coordinate 20,582,287, forward strand.
TATATACACACCCCCAGATCTTCATATTTCCCCACAAGATCCTCCAAGCTCTCTGTTCCTTTGCAAGCTGGATGCAGATGAAAAAGTGCAGCTCAGGAGCCCTAGCCAATGGCAAAGCCAGCAGACCAAAGGAGCCCAGGTCCCTGAATGACGGCATGGAGCATGTTGACTTAGAGCCCTCACCAGAAACCCAAGTGACACAGCCCTGCAGAAAACCTGCCATGAGACCCAGTGCTCAGTCACTTCCCGACTGTGGGCCTCAGTTTCCCTTTCTGCACAAGATACAGGAGGCACCAGATGGTGCCCAAGGCTCCTCCAAGGCGTGTGTGTTCCTTTAAGCAGGAGAGGAAGAAGAAAGACGCCGAGGACTCCTCCTCCTTCCTTTCCATGGTCTCTGGCTGGCTTTCTTTGAGGCTGTCTGCTGGAGCTCGTGTGGAGATTCCATTAGAACTCAGCAGAACATGCCAGGTGGGGGATGTGGATACACCCAGGAGCAAGGCTGGCACCCTACCCAGGCTTTCTCAGCATCGTCCCTGACGAGTTAGTTCATTTTCACCTCCAATAGGCATGCCCCACTTACCTCCACCTCCCTGGGGAGGAGTTCACCAAGATGACGCCAAAGCCTCCAAACACAGGCTCTCCTGCTTCCTATGAGCTGGGAGGTACAGCTAGCTCCCCTGCAGACACCAGGCTAGAGATACTCGTCATCCTTCCTTCCCTCCTGGACACTCGTTACAGAGCAGTGACATTTCATTCTCCACGGAGAATCACAGCCAGTCCCCCTGCACTCCGGACCCTGGAGACCTGCAGAAGCGGCGGGAAAGGCAGCCTCTGCCTGCAGGGGCCATGAAGGCCATTTGTGTCGCCTGATTCCTAAGCGAGGGACACGCCTGGCTTCCTTAAGCCCTCCCTGGCTTATCTGATGTTGGTGTATTTTGCTCCCCACTCTCGCTTCCCCGTCGTCTCCCTCCCGTGAATATCTGTCTTTACCACTCACTCTCCAGAGGCATTTGTCTGCTGGGAAAATAGCTGCTGACAGCAAAGGTCACCGCGACCAGCTCTGACTCGCCGCATACAAATAGGCCTTTTAGCAAGGGGCCCTGCAAAGCAGGCCCAGGTCCTATTATTGATAAATCCTTGAAAATACTCTAATGTATCTTCATTTCAGGGAAAACAACTGCCTTCAAGGTTGCACCGAGAAAATAAAGCAGGCGGCATGGTGAGGGATTCGAGAAGCTGGCATTTTCCCGAAGATTAAAAGATAATAACACTTCTATTAGGATCACTCCGCCACGCTGTATTGATCTCATCAGGGAAGCCACTGCAGGTCTAATATGAACAGAGCCCGTTCTGGAATTAATCACGGGGGGTTTTATTACGGTTCATAGGGCGTTTCGTTCAAACTGCATCGTTTGCAATATTTATGGCCGCACTCCCTGGCCTTTATTAAGTGCCAGTGTGCCGCGTGGAGCTGGACCTGCTGGGTTAGAACACAAAGTCATTCTTCAAAAGTAAATCTTATCTAAACTGTACACACAAAGCCAATTATGTTTTGATTTACATTTTAATTCGGCTGCAGAAGCCCCACGCTGCAGTGGGAGGGGCCAGAGATGAAGATCTGATTGGAAAGACCCAGTCATAACCGGGCCCATGTCCCCCCAAAGATGGGACCTCCTCAAGGAGTTCATTCCCTTTGCAGAGCCTCAGCTTCCAGATCTGTAAAATGGGCATGATAGAACCTGCCTCCCAGGGCAGCACAAGAATTAAGCGACATAGCATTCACAGACCATATGCCATGAAACCAGCTCCAATGAATACCCAGTGGTAAACACTGCTCCTCTCTGTGAATTTTTTCTTCTTTTGGAGACCTTATCGGACTTGGATTCAGGAGAGACCAGCCTAAGCAAAATATCCAATGAAAACAGGCTGTTTCTTTTTTTTAATCCCAAGCTTAAGATAAACACATGAGTATGTTTTATGCACCATGGAAAGGAGCTTCTAATACACTGGTTTCCACCTCCTGTCTTTTTCCTGTAGATTAGGGATGCCTTTATTTATCCCTACAATGTGGGATTAGCCATCAGCTTTTGGGTAAAAGACTCATCATAAATATTCTGAGTTTTTGCAAAATAACAAACAAGATAGAACTAGAGCTGGGCATGGTGGCTTGTGCCTGTATTCCCAGCACTTTGGGAGGCCTAGTGGGGAGGATCGCTTCAGCTTAGGAGTTCAACACCAGCCTGGGAAATGTAGAAAGATCCCATCTCTACAAAAAATTTAAAAATTAGCTGAGCATAGTAGTGTATGCCGGTAGTCCCCGTTCCTTAGAGGCTGAGTTGGGAGAATGACTTGAGCTCAGGAGGCAGAGATCATACCACTGCACTCCAGCCCAGATGACACAGTGAGATCTGGTCTCAAAAAAGAAAAAGAAAAGAAAGGAAAGAAATATAGAGCTGAAAAGGGTTTAGTCCAGGACACCACACAGAGTATGCACTCAATAACTCAAGGCTTTGTGTCATCAGTAGAAGGAACAAGAGGAATAAATAGTAGTTGTGAAACTACTAACCATAGTAGTAGGACTAGTAAACATGGCAGTAATTTTAAAAGTTATAGTAGTAACAATCGCATAAGCAAGTAGTATTAGTAGTAATGGTGGCAATAGTAGGCATACTTATGGTAGCAATAAAAGTAATAGCAGTAGTAATGATAGGAATATTCCAGTTCCAGAACGTGTATTACCTCTATGATGTTAACCAAGTCATTTAACCTCCCTGAGCCTCAGGCTCATCACTTGTAAAATGGTAGTAAAAAATATCTAACTCTCATGGATCTTACCATAAAAAATCAGATGTAGTAGGTAAAACTCTGCCTGGTCCACCACAGGCTCAGCAGGTGTTAATTTCCTTCCCCATCAGCCTTCACCTGTTTATAATATCTGCTTATTCCCTGCGCTCTGCTTCTAAGGCTCCAGCATTTTGTGACTGCATGTCTAGAATGTGCCTGTGTGAACTGTTAGAACGGGAAGAGCTCTAGATTGGGAGTTTGGTGAGTAGGGTTGGTGTCGGATTAAAACCTTAATAGTCCTATCTTCATCCCAGGGCAAGTGCGAAGACTCAATGAGTAAATGCAAGGAATCCCTTCCCAGGAACCTGGTACATCACAGGCACTCCATGCCAGATGCCAATAGAAAAAGACTCTTCACTTTCCTGACCTCAGTTTCCCCATCTGCCAGATGAGATTCATTTATATATCTCCTATTCCATAGGGACCACAAACTCAAGGAACTGCTAGAGCCCTTCTTGAGGACAGAGGACTTGTCTTTTTTTCCCAGAGCCCAACATAGTCCCTTGCAGACAACAAGCATCCTATTAACAATTATTACATCAATCATGCCACATAGAAATTCGCTTCCACAGCATCAAAATGAGGAGATCATGTGGCCTCTTCTACATGAATATATCTAATGTGAAGAAGCTCATCACCCCAGGATTTAGCCTATTTCCTCATTAAACAATGATAAGTTCCTGATGGGAAGCTGAAATCTATGTCTCTGTAACTGCCACCCTTTAATCCTAATTCAGGCCTTTGGCATCACAGGAAACACTTTGATGTGACAGGGCTGCAAGTGTCCCATTAGATTCCCCTGTCTTCCTCTTTCACTGGCTACACACCACCAGCCTTTCAACTGTTATGCTTATGACACGGTTCATTCACTTCCCCACTCAGCAAGCACCGATTATGTGTGCAGCTGGAACAGGCCTGCACTGGATGCTAGGAGCACAGTGATGGAAAACGGTGGGCCCAGGGAGTGGAGAACTAATGACCCTGCTTACAAGTGTTTGCAATGACTCAGCTCTCCTCTCCACTGCTCCACTCTAGGTTCCCCTCCACAAGTATGGGCCCTGGAGCTGAGCCCCAACTCCATGCACAGTCTGACCAGTTTAGAGAGATACCTCAGCCTCTAACCCAGCACCAGAGTGCAGTAAATATCCAGGAAGAAGCCAGCCATAGTGGCTCACACCTGTAATCCCAACACTTTGGGAGGCTAAGGTAGGCACATTGCTTAAGCTCAGCAGTTTGAGGCTAGCCTGGGCAACATGGCTAAACTCCATCTCAACAAAAAAAAATACAAACAATTTAGCTGGGCATAGTGGCATGCTCCTGTAGTCCCAGCTACTCAGAAGGCTGAGGTGGGAGGACTGCTTGAGCCTGGGAGGTTGAGAATGCAGTAAGCTGTGACTCTGTTACTGCACTCCAGCCTAGGTGACAAAGTGAGACCCAGTCTGAAAAAAAAAAATCCAAGAAAGTATGGTTGAGGAAATGTTTCCTAAGTGGATATTACTTTCCTCCTTCTATTATAAAAGTTATATGATTGCTAATGTCTGTGTCTTTCAGGAAAAGTCAAGAGACAGGCCAACCTGGAATGGGGCCCATGGGACAGAAACCAAGAGTTTGAGCATCTGTCTCCTAGGAGTGTGCAAAACCAGAATGCAAGAGTGCAATAGCAAGGTCTACTAGCCAGACGCTGCTGGGTGTCTGGCCCCCAGAGGCAGCTTGAGGCAGAGGTCCTTATCAGGAAGGCTCATGCCAGAACCCCTGGGTGGAGTAGGGGGTGGTGTGCTCATGGGGCAAATTGGGGACAGGGTCAAAGAGCTGGGACAGAGAGGGAAGGGGTAAAACTCAAGTGTGCAAGTTGGAGGGAAAACCCAGACCAACAATTGGGGACAGGGACAGACTTCTGATTAATTATCTGTTCGCTGTGGCCAGTTATAGTTGCAAAGGTAAGAGGCACATGAGCTTGGTCGGCAGAAGCCACCCACCTGTGCTTCAATAAGAGCTCAGAAGAAAGAGAGAACAAGTGAGGAAAGGAGGAGGAAGAGAGAGCGAGCACACAAGGGTAAGAGTATAAAAAACAGGGCAGCAGATAAATTGGACTAGAAGAAGATCTATGGCATATTCGAACATTAAACATCAACCTGTGAGCACTTTAATAAACTGGGTTTATTGAATAAGTCATCTTACCATAAAATAGATTTGCATTTCCCTTACCCCCTGAGTCCTGGTTCTGCGGCCTGATAAACACAGCAGCACCGCCACCATAATATGCACCTCATAAATTCGCCGGTTCCAGTGGCTTCACCAGAAGCCCAGATAGCTCTTCCAGGGGAACTGCACCTGGAAGCCTGGCTGCTTCCTGAGAACACCCCTCCCTGCCCAGAACAAGCCCTTGGAGCAAACCCTAGAAATAGACACAAACTTCCGTGGAAGAAAAAAGCATGCATCACATATTCCTATTTTAGCTGAGCAAACCCACCACTTTAGGAAGTGGCATCAATATAGCATTATGGATTTTGAAGAAACACACAGGAGCACATGACTTAAACACAAAAATACTGGTTTCTACCCTTACATCTGACAGCAGAAGGAGCTGGCCGAGGGCATAGAGACAAGAAGCACACTAGAGGCTACCCTTAAAGACCAATCCATTTTCTGTTATGCTGAATCCAGAGGCTAATTCTCAGGGGTTATAAAGGAACTGTAAAAATACATTTTGATTCACAGGTTTTCATTTGGGTTCAAATTGAGAATATACTCTTACTAAATCTATAGCTCCCAACCTTCTCCATTAAAGTCTGACACACAACTTTAAATTGGATATGCAGTTGACCCTTGAACACTATGGACTTGAACTATGAGCGTCCACTTATACATGAATTGTCTTCTGCCGCTGCCACCCCTGAGACAGCAAAACCAACCCCTCCTCTTCCTCCTCCTCTTCAGCATACTCAATATGAAGATGAGAAAGATGAAGATCTTTAGGATCATCCATTTCCACATAATGAATAGTAAATATGTTTCTCTTATTTATTATTTTCTTGGTAACATTTTCTTTCTTCTAGCTTACTTTAAGAATATAATATATATACTACATATACAAAATACATGTTAATCAACTATTTATGTTATCAGTAAGGCTTTCAGTCAACAGTGGGCTATTAGTAGTTTCTTTTTGGAGGAGTCAATGCTATATATGGATTTTTAACCATATTGGGGGGCAGTTCCCCTAATCTCCATGTTGCTCAAGGGTCAATTGTATTTCTGTATTGAATATATAGACATATATATATATATATATATATATATATATATATATATAACAATTGAATATGTATGTGTATGTAATATGTATATACATGTATGTGTATACACACAGGCACACATATATATGAATGAAATAATAGTAGATAGTCCAGTTGAAAACTCCTGTTGATTTTTGAGACTAGATTGAATTCTGCACATGGTGAAAAAGAACAGCATGTTATATAATTGCAATGCATCACAAATATACTAGCAAGAGTCTGAGTGTTGGCTGTTTTGATTTGTGAGTTCACCCAGAAGAAAAACCAAAAAATAGATTTGCATTTCTGGGGGTGGAAGAAAATGCAAAAACATTAATTTATGGAGGTTAAAGATAAATCCCAAAAGGAGAAATGCAAATGACCAATCAACATATGAGAAATTGCTCAATCTCTTGGATAATTAAAGAAATAAAACTGAACCAGTAATGAAATTTTATCATGGTTTGTCTTTTAATTTGGCAAAGACTAATAAAAAGTAATAATACTCAAAGCTGGTAAGGCTATGATGAGACAGCTATTCATTGATGAGTCAAAAATAGATGGGCACATACTGCAATTTGGGGTGTATATTAATAGCCTAGAAATTATGTATTTGACCCACTTAGTGATGTCTTCAGTAAAGAGAGCTTTGTTGTTTGTATCATTGCAGACAGAAAGTCTGGGGATCACCCAAGATGAGAAAGTGATATTCCAACATGAGACTGGGGAATAAAAGACTCAGGAATGAGAATAGGCTTGAACAATAAAAGAAAGAGGACCTTCCAATCTAGGTAAGTGACCAGTCCTGGAAGTGACATTTCTCAGAGTCACTTCTGCCTGTGGGTTTTACCAGGTGCCCTGTGAAGAAGGATCAGAATAAGATCAGAGCCACTCTGAAGGTCACCTATCATTATGGGATTAGAGTGACAGAGAATTCCTATCAAGAATATGCATTGGTGGGCCGGGTATGGTAGTTCATGCCTGTAATCCCAGCACTTTGGGAGGCCAAGTCAGGAGGATTGCTTGAGGCCAGGAGTTCAAGACCAGCCTGGCCAACATGGTGAAACCCCATCTCTATTAAAAATATTAAAAATTAGCTGGGCTTGGTGGTGTGTGCCTGTAATCCCAGCTACTTGGAAGGCTGAGGCACGTAAATCATTTGAACCCAGGAGGTAGAGGTTGCAGTGAGCTGAGATTGCACCGCTGCACTCCAGCTTGGGTGACAGACCGAGACTCTGTCTCAAAAAAAAAAAAAAGAACATACCTTGGTGGAATCCAGGCAACCTTATCTAGTCCCTGTGTTGTCATGAAGTAAAGGAAAACCTTGGGAATATATAAAAAGGAAAACCTTGGGAAAATATAAAGCACAAAACCAAGCTGGCTCTATGTAGATTCTGGGGGCTGAGTGGGGAGAAGAGGATTGCATTCCTGAGAGCTCCATGAGAACTCCAAACCCAAGGGTCCTCATTGCTGTCTGCGGCAACATTCCATTATACAGGGACATCTTGAAAGGCCAGTTAGTGCCTTTCCATCTGCCAGAGTGTGGTTGCAGCAGTGCTCCTGGTCACCAAAAATGGGTAACATCTAGAAAACCCAAGTGTCACTGGACTTAAACACATTTCTCTCAAAAACTATCCTCCAAAACAGACAAAAGCATTATTTTGGTGACAGAAGACAATTTGGGAGTGATTTCAAGGTTCCAAAGAACCATAGGTTTTGCAAATGCCTTGTCTCATCCCTCAGTGGGGTGTGCTGTTTTCTCATGTTCTTCTGATACTAAAAGAATAAGTGCAGATTTATAAGCAAAGTTCCTGATGGTGGCTGCATGCTGTTCACACTGGACATGCACATTTTGAGGTTTTTCCAATATTATTTGGCCAGAGGCTATTCAAGGGCTTCCTTATTGAAGATGACACTGGCTTCTCCTTTCCTGGTGCTCACTTGAGTGACATTCCAGGATCAAATGGCTAAAACAGAACACCTCAACTAATCAAAAATTAACCATCTGCTGGAATGTGTTTCTATATTTGAATCTGTTGAGAATTGATTTGACAAATTCAATGTATCCATTCAGCAAATGTGTATTGTATTCTCATCAGGCCCTATTCTGGGTGCTGGAGATGAAGCAGTGATCCAAAGTAAACAACCTTGCCTGCATAGTTGCTGCACTTCAGTGTGGGGAGGACAGAGGCGATACACATAAAAATCCCACCTCCACTAAAAATACAACAATTAGCCGGGCATGGTGGCGTGGTCAGTAGTCCCAGCGACTGATGAGGCTAAGGCAAGAGAATCGCTTGAACCTGGGAGGTGGAGGTTGCAGTGAGCCGAGAAGATTGCACCCCTGCCCTCCAGCCTAGGCGACAGAGCAAGACACCGTCTCAAAAAAAAAAAAAAAAAAAAAAAAAAAGGCAAGTAAGCAAAAAAATAGAGAGCGATTCAGGGCCTGCCTGTGTCTCCACCTCTCCATCTTTCTGTACCTCATGGTGAAAGATGCATGACCATCACTTGCTGCTGTAGCTCCACTCAAGGTCCTCAGAGTCGCTGGCTTCAGTTGGACCCAAGGTCCTCAGAGGTCCCTGCATCCAGGCAGCCTGACATCAGCTGTGCTCTGACAATGTAGGGCCTAGTAACAGGATCCTGGCTTGGTGTGGGGGTCAAGTCTATAGCACCTGTCTAGTTTTGCTACCACACCCCTTCCCCTAAGATAAAGGACAGATAATTCACCAACAAACTCAGACAGTAGAGGAATGAGGCCCTCAGTTTCTCCCCAGACTATTCGGAAGGAGGTCTTTCATGCACAAGCTCAGTTTGAATGCAGCAGGGAATTTATGAATGGAGAATAATTACGAAAAGATCTCAGGAACCAGATCTTTTTTCACCCAGCTTTATTGAAGTATACATGGTATGCAAAAAATTGAACAAAACTAAGGTATACAATTTCATGAGTTTGGACATATGTATGCTCTCCTGTTACCATCACCACAAAGTAATAATCACACCCATAACCTCTAAAAGGTTCCTTATGTCACTTTTTAGATTTTCCATGGTAAGAACACTTAAACATGAGATCTCCCCTCTTCACAAATTTTTAAGTGCACAATACCTTATTTTTAAAATTTAGGCAGGGTGTTGCACAGCAGATCTCTGGAACTTAGTCATCTTGTATAACTGTAACTTTATACCCATTGAACAGCTTTCCATGTGCTCCTTCCACCGTCTTCGAGTAACAATCATTCTGTTGCCTGCTTCTACACATTTGACTATTTTAGATGCCTCGAAAGAACAAGAGTATTTGTGCTTCTGTGACTGATTGATTTCACTTAACATAATGTCTTCCAGGTTCATCTGTGAGGTAACAAATGGTAGTTTCCTTCTTTTTAAGGGTGAATAATATTCTATTGAATTTATACCCCACATTGTATTTATCCATTCATCTGTCAATACACATTTAGATTGTTTCCATATCTTCGCTATTGTGAGTAATGCTACAATAAACATGAGAGTACAGATACCAATTCTTTGAATATACCCAGAAGTGGGATGGCTGGATCACATGATCGTTCTATTTTTAATTTTTGAGGAAGCACCACATTGTTTTCCACAGCAGCTGTATAATTTTAGATGTCCACCAACACTGTACAAGGTTTTCAATTTCTCCACCACCTCACCAATATTTACTATACTTCGGTTTTTGATAACAGACATCCTAATAGGTGTGAGGTGATATCTCATCATAATATTGATTTGCATTCCCCTAATGATTAGTGATATTGAACACTTTTTCATACCCTTGTCAGCTATTTGTATATCTTCTTTGGAGAATGCCTGTTCAAGTCCTTTGCACATTTTTAAATTGAGTTATTTGGGTTGTTTTGCTATTTGGTTGTAGGAATTATTTATATATCTTGGAAATTAATCCCTTACTAGATAGATGGTTTGTAAATATTTTCTTCTATTCAGGAGGCTGCCTTTTCATTCTGTTGTTTCCTTTGATATACAGAAGTGTTTTTTTTTTTTTTTTTTGAGACAGAGTCTCACTCCGTTACCCAGGCTGGAGTGCAGTGGCACGATCTCAGCTCACTGTAAACTCTGCCTCCCAGGTTTCAGCAATTCTCCTGCCTCAGCCTCCCAAGTAGCTGGGATTACAGGTGTGTGTCACCATACCTGGCTAATTTTTGTATTTTTAGTAGAGACAGAGTTTCACCATGTTGGCCAGTCTGGTCTCAAACTCCAGACCTCAGGTGATCCACCTGCCTCAGCCTCCTGAAGTGCTGGGATTATAGATGTGAGCCCTCATGTCTGGCCAATATACAGAAGCTTTTTAGTTTGATGTAGTCCCTCTTATCTATTTTTGCTATAGTTGCCTGTGCCTTTGGTGTCATGTTAAAAAAGAAAAAGAAAAAGATTGCCAAGACCAATGTCAAGAAGCTTTTTCCCTGTTTTGTTTTAGGAGTTTTACAATTTCATATCTTAGGTTTAAATTGTTAATGCATTTTGAGTTGATTTTTGCATATGGTGTAAGATAAGGGTTTGATTTCATTCTTTTCTTGCAGATATCCAGTTTTCCCAACATTATTTATTGAAGAGACTGTCCTTATCCTATTCCATGTTTTTGGCACCCTTGTTGATGATCAGTTGATCATATATCCATCAGTTTATTTCTGTGGTATCTATTTTGTTTCATTGTTCTGTATGTCTATTTTTATGAAAGTACCATATTGTTTTGATTACTATAGCTTCATAATATATTTTGAAATCAAGAAATGTGAAGCCAGCAGCTTTGTTCTTCTTGCTCAAGTTTAGCTCAATAACTTGAACTATTCAAGGTCTTTTGTGATTCCAAATGAATTTTAGAATTTTTTAAATTTCTGTAAGAAATGTCTTTGGTATTTTCATAGGAACTGCATTAAATTTATATATTGCTGTAGGAAGTCTAGACATTTTAACATGACCAATCTATGAACACAGGATGTCTTTCTGTTTGTTCGTACCTGTCTTAATTTCTTTATTCAGTGTTGCCACTTCTATTCAATATTTTACTGAAAGTCTTGGTCAGAACAATTAGGGACGAAGAAGAAATAAGACGCATCCAAATTGAAAAGGCAAATTATCTCTGCCTGCAACTAGCATCATCTCTTCTGTAGAAAACACTAAAGATTACACCATATAGAATATCAATAACACCAAAAAGAGTAAAATTTTTAGGAATAAACCTAATCAAGAAGGTGAAAGGCTTGTACACAAATAAGGGAGGTTTTAATGTCGGGCCATAAAGTTCAAACTTTATTTTGTAGGCAATGGAAACCATTGAAGGTTCTGAGCACATTACTGAAAATTTTTGAATGACATTCAAGAGGATGAATTTGGTGACTGAATATGTGATAGATTGGCTAAGGGAGAGAACAGAGGCAGAAAGACCATTTAAGAGCGAGTTGCAAAACAACTGAGCAAGAATTGAAAGGGGAGAAAACTAGGGAAGCAAATGTTGAAAGACGTGTTCAAATATTGCTCAGGTAGAAGGGGCAGGGATGGGAAACCAACAAGTATGAGGGTAAGATAGATGGAAAAACAGCAGTAGCTCAAGCTTTCCACATCTGAATGGCTGGAGGGATGGAGGTGGCATTAATGGCTACTGGGAATTTTCTACTCAGAAACTCCATGCAGCCTGTGTGGGAAAGATCTCCTTCCCTGTAGCTGAAAGCCTAATTTCCTCCAAAGTCTGAGGTTATTGGTACATGACCAATATACTATCTTAGGGGAAGGAATTGGTAGCAAAAATACTGAGACACTTGCTATAAACTTGGCTCCAAATCCAAGCCAGAGCTCCATTACCAGGTCCTTAAAAATATAGGCTTGTGAGAGAAAGCCAAGAGTTTTATTTCAGACATACCACATTTGAGGTACATTCGGACGTAGAGGTTGTGGTGTCCAGTTAGTTGCAAGACCTAGTTCTGAAGGTAAGTACCAGCATGGAGATGTGGAGACCACCTACATGGAGTCTTTCTCTTACTTTTTTAAGATTGAAAAAGTAAATAGTGCAGAGAAAGAGAAGAAGAGGACAAAGGCGTTCAGAGGAAACTTACTTTTAAATGACTGAAGGAGAGAGAAAGAAGAGAACTTCAATATGGTGGACAGCGTGAATAGTTCACGAAGTCCACAGTAGAAGAAACTTTGAGCAAAAGAGCACAAGTGAAGAACACTGGATCTGGGGATTAAAATGGATCCACTGGGTTTGGCAACTTGGATGTTTCTAAGGACTTTTAAGAGAGGTCTTAATAGAGGGATGGAGGTCATACTAGAAGAGGAAAAGGGGCAAGGTATTAAACAGCCCAGGATGCAGATATGCAAGTCATTACAAGAAGTTTGAAAGTGAATGGGGCAAAGGTAGCAGATGGGTCCACCCAGCAAACACCACAGAGTCAGGTCCAGCTGAACCAGTGACCATGTTCTCCTACACTAAAACCTCGACTTGTACAGTCATGATGGAGATTACATGCAAATATGACAAGACAATAATACAACAGTTAATATTTATTAAATACATATTAGGTATTCTTCACTGATCAGGTCACTCCCTTAAAAATCACACAGAACGGTGCCACTTCCCCATTTCGCAGTTGGAGAGCTGAGCTGCAAAAACATCAAGTAACTTGCCCAAGGTCACACAGCTAGCAAACAGAACCAATTCAACCTCAAGCAATCTGGCTCCAGAGCTGTGCTCTTGGTCACCACAGTGCAGAGGTCAACAAACAACAGTCTGTTACTGTATGCCCTGTGAGCTAAGAATGGTTTTCCCATTTGTAAAGGGTTTGGGGTGGGGGTAGAATATTTTGTGACATGTAAGAAATGATATGAAATTTAAATTTTAGTGTCTGTGAATAAAGTCTTATTGGAACACACACACACACACACACAAAGAAGTTTGGGAGTGAAAAGAATGGTAGTTTGAAAGGAAGTGGGATGAAAAAGGGTTGTAGTTGGTTTTTAGGCTAAAACTTAAACCAGCAGGAAAGGAAAGATCTACTGAAAGGGAGATCCCACAAAAGGCTAAAGTCATTGAAAGAACAGCACAGATGCTTTCAGCTGCAAATAGTGAAAAGTCCCACAAAAGGGGCTTTAACAATAGAGCCTTACTTTTTATACACACACTACAGAGTGTCAGCCACATGTTTTAGGAAGCTATGGAAGGGCTAGAACAAGATGTGTTTTTCATGCAGTCAGAATCCAACTGCCATCAGATGTACACAATTGGCATGGAAACCAGGAAGCTTAAGAGACTCAATTTTCAGTTTGTTTTAAAACTATATTTGCATTTTGTGTGGGTGTGGATGGTAATTGTGATGCACAGGCCAGTGCAAGGACAAAAACATATTTCTTAATGAGTCTCTTAATGCTGTCCTCACTAGCTAATCAGTACTTGTGTTTTGGGACACCAAATATATTTTCACTAATAATTTCTCCATCTAAATGTAACCTATAAATGTTGCTCTGTGACAGCTTTGCTGCAGAGAGATTCATTTTTTGTGTGCAGGGGCATCAATAGAACAAATAGGCCTGCAATTCCACATATACGCTGCCCTACGTACCCCTCCCCAGGCCCTCGTAGTATCCCTGCTAAGGGATCCAATTCCAATTTCTGGGGCCAATAGCACTTTGCTTAAAGTGATGAATCACTCTCATTAAATTAGGGTTGGTCACCTTCGTGTGACTATTTATTTTGCCCTGTGCCTATCGACCGTAGATTTTATTGATTACTAATTTCAGCTAAAACAGTCCTCAAGCATCACAAATTCTGGCTCACTCTGCTAACACTGAGGGACAGAATAGGAACCAATGGATGGAAGGTGTCTGGTTGGGGAGGATTTTCTACAATCAAGATGTCCACAGAATAGGACCATTGGGCTTGAGAGAAAGTCATTCCTCCTTACTGAAATATGTTTAGACATTTAACTGTTTTCAGTTTTTCCCATGTTGGGTTCCCCAGGAGGCAAATGCTGAGATGTCTAGCATGCAGGATGTTTGTTAAGAGTATCATTCAGATCGAAGCCTGTGGAAGGGAAGGCGATATGGTTTGGCTGTGTCACCACCCAAATCTCATCTTGTAGCTCCTGTAATTCCCATGTTTTGTGGGAGAGACCTGGTGGAAGAAATTGAATCATGGGGGTGGGTCTTTTCTGTGTGGTTCACATGATAGTAAGTCTCACAGATCTGTTGGTTTTAAAAATGGGCATTTCCCCGCATAAGCTCACTTCTCTTGTCTGCTGCCATGTGAGATGTGTCTTTCACCATGATTGTGAGGCCTCCGCAGCCACGTGGAAGGAACTGTGAGTCCACTAAACCTCTTTCTTTTGTAAATTGCCCAGTCTCAGGTATGTCTTAATTGCAGCATGAAAACAGACAAATACAGAAGGGATGGGAAGGGAAGGAATCAGAGATTGCTTAACAAAAGGAGAAAATCAAGTGTGACCCACACCCAATAGCAGACTCAGCTGATGCTATGGGGAGCTCCAGCATTAGAATGACCCCTCACCTTGGTCTCAGTTTGAGCCAAGAAACTTTATACTCCTGTATCTACTATTCACTGGACAGGCCACCCCAAGAAGGGATGTGATCATAGGTGTCTGTCAACCTTAAAGAGGTTGACAGACATCAAGCTTGTCTGCCGACACTGCCCTCTACAGCTGAGATCATCAGACCTTACTGAAGGGAGACTTCAGCAGCGCATCACAGCATCCACCACAGGGCAGTAAGAAGTAAGTCTGTCTCCCCCGGTGTGGGAAACCAGCATACCCCTCACACCCAACCCAGAGCAACCATCAGGTAGCTGGGCTGGAATCCATGTATTCAGAGAAGGGGACCTGCTTCTGAGAGCCCCTCGTAATCCCTGTTGGGGTGGGCTAACTCCTATGATGGGGCGCTGGCCTCCAGTTCCCTGTCCCAGCTTTCTAGTTCTCTGCTGAGACTACAGTTGGTCCTGACACATCCCTGATTCCAGAGGACCATAACCCCTGGTCAGTCTCATGAGTCCTTACTAAGGCATCCGTCCTGCTCCCACTCCACCACAAGTGATTAAAACATAGATCCCCACCCACTCCCGGCATCCAACTTCTCTACTGTGTTATCCCTTGTCAGATAACAAGGCCTGCTTAGCTCTAAACAGAGCTCAAGGAACCCCTGATGTCTGGGGCAGCGGCAGAGTCAGGCTCTTGGTCTTACCTTCTGTCCACCTCCCAATGCCCACCTAGCAGGAGCTCCTCTTAGATGACAACACAACTTCACAATGGATGTGGCTAAATGTGAGGCAGCAAGAGATTCTGAGGGGTTTCAGTGACAGGTTTGCAAAGTTGAGAATGAGTTCCATTTATAATACCACAGAAGCCCAGTGATACTAATTAGTAACTGAGAGAAATGGGGAGAAGGGCATGACCATAGACTCATTACCCACTGTCACTCCTTGCCCATTCAGTTATCCATTCATCCATTCGTTTTTTTCCTATTGTCATAAGTCTATGGTAATTTTTTATTTATTTTTATGCTTTTATTTTTATTTTTAAATTAATGCATTTTTATATATTTGGGGGGTTACAAGTGCAGGTTTCTTCCATGCATATATCACCTAGTGGTAAAGTCTGGGCTCTTAGCGTACCCATCACCTGAAGAATGAACACTGTACCCAATAGCTAGTTTTTCAATCCTCACATTCCTTCCTCCCTCCCTCCCAACTTTTGCTGAGTCCAGTGCCTACTATTCTACTGTCTATGTCCATCTGCACCCTTTGTTTAGCTCCCACTTTTCAGTGAGAACACACGACATTTGACTTTCTATGCCAGTTAGGATAATGACCTCCAGTTCCATCGAAGCTGCTGGGAAGAATATGGTTTCATTCTTTTTTATGACTGAGTAGTATTCCACGGTCCACTCACCCATTCTGTCAGCAAGCACTAACTGATACCTACCTTAGGCTGGTTTCATGCCAGTGGCTACAGATACAAAGACCAAGAGGCCTAGATGAAAAGCCCCATGTTCCCACTTCATTTCATAAAGGTGGGAACTTTTGCCTTTATCCATTCATTTTCCTCGTGTAGGGAAGTGTCACAGTGGGAACTCTGATTCTCCACCTTCTCACTCGCCACTCCCTGTGGAAGGAGGAATGTCTAATCCAATTGGTCAGTTTAGATTTAGTGAGCTACATTTTCCTAGTGGTCAGGGACACTGTCTCAAAGACCCTCCCTCTACCCTTTGCCAACCAGGCTCTGGCATTGCCCATCTCCTTCTTTTTCCCACCTTCCTATTATGATCCCAGCAAGGCAGGGCTCCCTCCATTTCGGGGAAAAGCCCACTATTCCCCGTCTCTCTCTAATCTGCTCCCTGTTGACTTCTCTGGTTGATGCAGGCATAACTGCAGTCCTCTTTTTACGAAGTTGGATAGCTAAGGGATTTGGAACTCACTCTACGAGCTGTGCTCTATTTCTTGTGGTTTGTGCAAGTCTGTGTGTCCAGAGGTTTAAATATAGAAAGGCAAGTAGTAGATACCTCTCCTCCCCAGGTCTAAGCCACAAGCTCGGAAACAGTTACTGGAGTCTCCAGGTTTGGTGGTCACTAAGTGTTGTGCAACCATTATTAGAACAGATAAAGGGATCCACATCTGGCCATCAGTTCCTTGTATATGTATTCTTTAATGGTCAGAACCTTGAATGGGAAGAAGAGTGTTTATTTTGCCCAAATCTCTTGGAAAACATGGTCTGGAGTTTATGGTCTAGTGGTTAAAAGAAAAAAAAGATATTGTAAAAATACACCTAACCTGGCTCAAGGGAGGCCATCGGGAAAGAATTCCTGGAAGCACTGAGTGCAGAAAAGATAATTCAGTGATGAGTAAGTCAAATGAAGGTCATGAAGCAGAGGGAGATATAGTCCAGTCATGGACTGAGCATGAGCAAATGCTCAGGGGCTGATCAGGGCATGCTAGGAGAGCAGAGCCACAGCTAGTTGGGGCTGATGTGTGAGAGCTTGCATCCAGCCAGAAATAAGCTCATGTGACACTTGCAGGGTGGAAGGAGAAGGCACATCTCTTATTTTCTGCTTTCTCTCTGGATCCCTGGAGATGTACAAGAGCATTAAGCCATCATCATTCACCCATGATACATTCATCTGTGGTCTTGATCGGATCGGCTCTCACATCTTGGAAAACAGATCTGACGTGAGCTTCCTTCAAATGCTCTGAACAAGAAGTAAATGCCAGTCAAGCTAGGACTGTGCACTGCTTATATTGGAACAACTTTGAGCTTCCCAGAGAAGAGAGAATTCAGGAGAAGCCTTGAGTGAATAGTACCTATACAACCAGGCCTCCATTTCCTTTGCCTACTCCCCTATGTCTAACTGGTCTACCTGCAACCCATCTGACCCTCTTTGATTTGCCCTTCAAAGAAGCTACACTACAAATCATACCACAGCAGAATATGATGCTTCAGTAACTCCCCAAAGTTGTCCAAATAAAGTCTGATTTCTTTATTATAATATCACAGGTTGAGTTCTTCAAGAAATAGACCCTGAGACAAAGATTAGCATGCAGGAATGTATCAGGAAGCACTCTTGTTATCAATTCATGAGGAAGAAAAGGAATCAGAAAGAGGTAAGGCTGAAGAGAAGAAACTGGGCTGCAGTGAAGTCCTGACAAAGGCCTCGGCCAACTGCAAAGGAAGCTCTAATGCTGGATGACCTTTCAGAGTCGGCCCAACTTGGGCAGGAGGACCAAGCCTTAATACCCACATGCAACAAATCTTGGATTCAGGCTACCCTAGGTACAGAGGCATAGCCTTGGAAAGGGCAATCTGCTCCAAGACAAGTCCTGAAGAGATCTGGCAGCTGAGAGCAGTCTGCCAGCAGCTAGCGAAATAAGCCACCAGTCCTGAAAGGAGATCTGAGTGGTACCTCAGCACATCCAGAACCTATGGTATTCAGTCAGTCATTCTTACAGCTTTTTATGACCTATTGTGTTCATTTGCTAGGGATACTATAACAAAATACCACAGAGTGGGTGTCTTAAACAACAGAAATTTACCTTCTCACACCTATGGAAATCTCAAAGTCCAAGATGAAGGTGTTGACAGGGTTGATTTCTTCTGAAGTCTCTCTCCTTGGGTTATAAACGACCAACTTCTTCTTGTGTCTTCACAAGGTCTTTCCTCCATAGCTGTGTCCTCGTCTCCTCTTCTTATAAGGACAGCAGTGCTACTGGGTTAGGGCCCACCCTAAGGACCTCATTTGACCTTACCTTTTTTTTTTTTTTTTTTGAGGCCAAGTTTTGCAGCCAGACTGGAGTGCAGTGGTGCAATCTCAGCTCATTGCAACCTCTGCTTTCTGGGTTCAAGCGATTCTCCTGCCTCAGCCTCTTGAGTAGCTGGGATTACATGTGCACCCCACCATGCCTGGCTAATTTTTGTGTTTTTAGTAGAGACGGGTTTACACCATGTTGCCCAGGCTGGTCTCGAATTTCTGGGCTCAAGCGATGCACCCACCTCAGCTATTCAAAGTGCTGCAATTACAGGCATGAGCCACCGTGGCCGCCATACCCTTGCTGACATTTTCAAAGGCCTTCGCTCCAAACACAGTCACATTCTGAGCTACTGGGGGTTAAGACCAGCATGAGAATTTTGAGGAGCACAGTTCAGCTCATAACAGACCTACTTCTCATTTTCTTATCCTTATCAGCTGTTCCCCAACGATCTCTGGCCAAATCACATCAAACTACTGTCTAATTCCTTTCTTCCTCCAGAATCTTGCTTACTTATAATACTTTTAATCCTTAAGGGGTACAGCATCACACAGCTTTTGTGTCCAATGGTCATGGCAGAGAGGCTGCTTCAGAATTTGGGACCAATGATGCTACTGTTTCCATGGGTGCAAGTGGCCTTTTTCCAGATAACTCAGGATTTGGTTTGCTACCAGGATACACTGTATCATCCTTTGCTTTGTACATATGAACATATCTCTTGCCTAACTAAAATCCAGTCTTATCTCAGGCATCTGGGGCACCTTTAGTTATAAGAAGAGCTGTGTGTTCTCTCTGGTTTGGAAGACGCTTCCAGCAAAAATGACCTTGGGCCATGTCCTTCCAGACATATTTGGTGTTTTAGAGATCCGGATCCCAGAAGGCCTCCACAGGTTCCACAGTGGCAGAATGAGAGCTACTGGCTGATTCTTGAACATGCTGCATTGGTCTACTCCTCTATACTTTGCAAATTCTGTGCCCTCTGCTAGAAATGCCCTCCCTACCTTAACTGTCCAATGAAAACCTTTGTATGACTTATGTCTCCTTCAAGAGTCAGCTGATGTGTCCACTCCTCTCAGGAGCCTTCATTACAGTGTCTTGTCCTTTTAGGCCCTTCCTTCTCATACCCCGTAATGAGAGTAATTGCCTCAGCATCTCTAGGTATCAGTCAATGCATGCTGTTTGGGTAGTTAATTGATAGGTTTTGTGCTGACTGATTTATCAAGAGTTCAATCATAGCCATGGCCCATAGTCTCTCAATAGATAAGACCTCAGTGTGAATATCTTTTACATATATGAATGCCTTCACTCTGGGTGAAGAAAAAGTAGATTCAAGAACCATGTATTTAGTCTCTATTTGTGGTAGGCATAATAATGGCTCCCCCAAATATGTCCATGCCCTAATCCCTAGAAGCTGTGAATATATTAGCTTACATGGCAAAGGCAAACTAAGCTGGCAGATGGAATTGATATTGCTAATAAGCTGACCTTAAAATAGGGATAGTAACCTGGATTATAGAGAAGGACTCAATGTAATTACAGAAGCCTTTAAAAGCAGAAGGAGGAGGCAGAAGAGAGAGTCAGGGGAGATATAGTGAGGGAAGAATGAACAGAGAGAGGCAACATTACTGGCTTTGAAAATGGAGGAAGAGACCATGAACATGGAAAGTTTCTAGAAGCTGGAAAAGGCAAGAAAATGGATTCTTCCCTAGGGCTCCAGAAAGGAACACAGCTCTGCTCACACTTGGATATTGGCCTAGTGAGACTTGTGTCAGATTTCCAATTTGCAGAACTGTAAGATAATAAATTTGTGTTATTTTAAGTCACTAAATGTGTGGTCATCTGTTAGAGAAACAGAAAACATAGGCAGTATTCTAAACAAATCCCTTCCAATCACTGTCCTCATGCTTTGATCCTGTTTCATACGTGCCAGGGAGGGACAGCTGAGCTCACCAGCATTTGGGCACTTTCCTGATTCAACAGCCACGGCCTCTGAAGATCTATGAGAACCCATGATTTTAATGCATTTAGTGAATTTTATTGAGAGTGCATTCTTTGTGGTCACTGTGATAGAAGCTATGTCATTTAACAGAGTCAAATATGTCCCAACTTGCTCAGCCTATAAGATAGATGAGGTATGTAGGCAGCAGCCAAGCAAGTTCACAAGAAGGGGCAATTGTTCCTAACAGAGATCTGTTAGAACATAGTTACCAGGATCTCATAATTTTGAACCCATCATGTGAGAATTTTCCCACTGGCTGTGAGTATGTATGACCTTAAGGGGCATGGTCCTCTTCTCTGTTCCATGTAGGACAAATTTCCTGCAGAAAGTGAGACTGGCACTGAATAAAGTACAGAAAGCAGATCGTTCTTGTAGGAGAAATGGCACAGAATGTCACGATGGCAGCACTCTGCTGGAGGTGCACCTCAGGGATGCTAATCTTACAAAAACGAATGTGCAGGTTGACAGTAAATCTCCAGGAGGATGCAGTACACAAAGACCCAAACACAGATCATCAGCGAGAGAGACTGAGAATAATGTCAAAGAAGTAGGACACCAGCCAGACTTTGGAGAGACCACTGGACAATAGGGAGCCGTGACAGATTCTTGAGGAGAGGAGAGTTAGAGTGAAGAGAGAGTGCAAGATGAGACAAAGAAGAAGGAGAACCTTGAGCCAAGTATCAGTGGCCTCCCTGAAGCCAAACCATTGACTTTTCTTACCATTCACAACTCCTTGAGTCTGAGAGATCTGATGTTGTTTTTTAATTAACATTGACAATATTGTGCACCTTATTCACTTAATTTCCATTAAAGTCATTGAGGATGATGCACTGACTTTTTAAACTTAGAAAAAGAAAAAGGAAGAAAAATCCTGAAAATAGATTCTCAAAACTCAGACCAACCATTGAAATACCATCCAAATACACCATTAAAGGTTAATAATGAGTGCATAAACATTGAGGGATTTTCATTCCTATTCTCTGTGAATGGCTTAAAAGATTAATTATATTTTAACAAAAATAAATTGTCACACTCTTGAAGCCTGTCATTAAAACGTGGGTCCTGATCTACAGATTGGAAGGTAATAAATAAAACTGTAAATAATAGCTATACAAGTCTTTGCATCTTGCATGACAATTTCACATGCATTATGTCACTGGACTTCCCAAAACTTCTGAGGACTTGGTATCATAGAGACTCAGAGAGGCTGCAAGTCAGAAGACAACCTCAGGCAGCCTCACCCCAAACTCTCTGCTCTTTCCACAGAATCACTGCACTCCTATGTTTGAACAAATGGCACGGCATGTGTGAGATGAAACATGACATGAAGCCAGATAATATCATAATCATAACCAAGCTGAAACACCAGGCAAGGCCATTGTATTACACAGACTTCCCACAAAGCCAAAGCAAGGATGGGCTCTCTCTCAGACACAGTGACCTTTTTCCAGGTCCAGAACTGCTAAAATAAAAGCTGCCAGTGAAGAATAGGCCTGGGTCATCTGAAAAATGTATCTGGTGTGAAGAATACAATTTCTATTCCCTAAATGGTAAGGCATCATGTACTATTTCACACTGCGTTCAATCGCAGGATCAAGGATTATTGTCCAAAGCCTGAGCCAGGCAGATCCTAACACATCCTGTAGCCAGGCACATTCCAGGCCAGCAAAACCAGAAAAGGAAGCAGGCTAGATCTTTACTGACATGAAATAAAGGAATAAGCTTTGAAATGAACTCTTTCAAACTCTTATCCTTCTCCAATCAAAATCTCTACATCTCCCAGCCAAGTTAATTGGACACACAGCCTCCCCTGCCTGCCAACAACCTTCAGTACCCACCATGCAAATACAAAACAGACACTCCCACTGGCCACTGCTCCGCAACTAGCTGGCCTGTTCATCTGGGGAAATGACATTTCTCCATCAGGGAACTCAGGAAAGAGGAATCAACAGGTTTGGATGCAGCCATATGCCAGGTACCCTGCTAGGCTCTTACTAATATTTTCTTACTGGCTTCTCATGAACATTATGACAAGTTGATACAAAAGCCCCACTGTGCAGAGAAAGCAACTGAGGACCCAAGAGTTTAATAAATTCTCCCATGGTCCTAGCTCCCCTATCATTTACAGGTTTAAAAGCTTTGCTCATTTGTGACATCCACAGGATGTGATGACGTGGCCCTGCCTATATGCATACCTCACGCCACTGGGATTAAACCTAAGGCCACCTCACACCAAATCCATGTTCCAGTGTTTTCCAAATAAATAAGTGAATAAAGATATTTCTACCACACCATGCTACCTTTTAATGATGAGATAAACAGAGAGGAAAAGGCCAGGTATGGTAGCTTACACCTGTAATCCCAGCACTTTGGGAGGCCAAGGCAGGAGGATATCTTGAGACTAGGAGTTTCAGACCAGCCTGGGCAACATAGAGAGATCCTGTCTCTACGAAAGAAAATTCTTAAAAATTAGCAGGCACAGTGGCACACAACTGTGGTCCTAGCTGCTCTGGAGGCTGAGGTGGGAGGATCACTAGAGCCCAGGAGTTCAAGGCTGCAGTGAGCTATGATCACACCACTGCACTCCAACCTGGGTGACAGAGTAAGACCCTCTCAGGAAGAAAGGAAGAAAGGAAGAAGGGAAGAAGGGAAGAAGAGGAGGGGAGGGGAGGGGACAGAGAAGAAGAAGGATTTGTGTTAGAATGAGAAAGAGAATAAAAGCAATTGGAATAAGTGAACCAAGTTCGCAAACATCCAGAGTATTCCTAATATCAGTTGCCTGTATCCAGACTATCCTGGGGGAATTACCTGAGGAAAGCAACCACACCATTTAAGATGTGTCCAGGGCACTGACACCTCATGGAAAATATGGCTCCAGGGAGACTTTACATTGCAACCTGATGAGGGAGTGTGGAGAAGAACACAGAAGCCGCCACCCTCCCAGGTCACCGAGCAGCCCTGCCTGACAGCACTTTCACTGTGGGAGGCACTCCCCTCCCCCGACAAGGAGCATCCCGTGTCAAGGTTGAGCCCTGCCGCACAGTACCACTGATGGCTGTGACTTGAATCCTATGCAAAGGCCAATCTCCAGTCCCCAGACACACAGTCACAGCCTCAGGAAACTCAGCACCCACATGAGGGTAAGTGACATGTATAGCAGGTGACTCATTGGCTCTTTGGAGCCCAGCATTGAACTGGCTATTATGGAGTGCCTACAAAAGTGGGGCCAGCATGGGCAGAT
Organism: Aotus nancymaae; assembly: GCF_030222135.1. NCBI lineage: Eukaryota > Metazoa > Chordata > Mammalia > Primates > Aotidae > Aotus > Aotus nancymaae. The sequence continues at coordinate 20,605,920 of NW_026988443.1, forward strand.
TGATGCTTGGCTATCATTTTGGCACAGGTTGACACTTCGTATGAGACTCGATGCCAGTTTTATCCCCTTCCTCTCCAGCCTAACCACTGCCATTATCCTAAGGCACATGCATAGAATAGACCTAGCCAACGGCTGTCAGGGTGCTAGGAGCAGCAATTGGGAGTGGAAGACAGCACCTGGCTTCACATCCCAGCTGTTGACAACGACTAATCATGGTGCCCTGAGCAAGCTGCCTCTTCACTGTATGCCTCAGTGTCCCATCTTTAAAATAGGGATTGTTATAAGATTTAAGGAGAAAATCCATCTAAAGCATTTAGTGTTACACTTAGCACCACGTTCATAGTCATTCTCACTTCTACTCTGCTGTCAACTGCCAACATCCTGGACCTCAAGGTCACCCAGAAGTTTCTGGCTCTAAAATCTTAAAATCTAATGTCTGACTCCAGCCTACTTCCTCTCAGCTCCCTTAATCATAAGGCATCCTTTGTCTGACTTTATCATGATGTCCATCCCCCAAGTTGTTCTCTAAACACATCAGCTCCTGGCCTAATCCTCCCTTCATGCTGCCGATATCATCTGTCATTCAGTCATTCTCTGAGCTCTTGCTCTGTAGCTCCTTGGCTGCAATTCCCAAGAGCACCCAACCATCTGCCCCAGTTGCTGCGCCACTGGCCCCTCCTCATGCTGGAGAAAATGACCCAGCCATGCACTCTCCTGGGTCCCATCCCAGCTGTGACGTTGGAACACCTTGGTCTCCAAGCAGATCCCCTCCATTGTTCTAAGTAGACTTACTCCAGCCACTGTCCTCAAGCCTCCAGCCCCAGCTCCATGCCCAGCTCACAGCCTCACTTTCTACCCCAAAGTGATCATTAGAAGGGCTGGGTATAAACTTCTCCAACATTTTGCATCACTGCCCACGCATTGAGGAGCCTCCACATCTCTTCTTACCACATCCTCCTCCTCATTGGAAGGTATGTTTGCGGCCACCTTCCTCTGTGCCTGGGCATCACTCCAGGACTTTTGCTTATCAACTATCACTTCTGCATTCTATACAGCCTGGCTTCCCTCCAGCAGGAAGAACATTTCCCTTCAGCATATCAATGTGCTCAGAGGCCAGGCACAGTGGCTCACACCTATAATCCCAGCACATTGGGAGGCCAAGGTGGGTGGATCACTTGAGGTCAGGTGTTCGAGACTAGCCTGACCAACATAGTGAAACCCCATTTCTACTAAAAACACAAAAATTAGCTGGGTGTGGTGGTGCAGGCCTGTAATCCCAGCTACTCGGGAGGTTGAGGCAGGAGAATCACTTGAATTCAGGTGGTGGAGGCTGTAGTGAGCCAAGCTCGTACCACTGCACTCCAACTTGGGTGACTCTGTCTCAAAAGAAAAAAAAATTTTAAACATAAAAAATAAAAACTAAAATTAAAATAAAAATATTTAAACATATATAAAAATCTAAAAAATAAGAAAAAATTTTTAAATGTTCAGAGCTCCCACAGCTCAAAAGTAAAAGAAAAAATCCCGCTTGGTCCTCTCTCCCTCCAGCCCCATCACACAGACAAGCTTCTTCATATAGTTGTCTACACTTTGCTCTCTGCTCCCTCATCCTCTACTGGCCCTGCAGTCTGTCCTTCCATGAAGTTTCTCTAAGAAGGTCAGTAACAAATGTGGAGTTGTACTCGACTCCCTTCTCTTCTTCATTTCTGTCCAATCATTCAAAGTTCCATCAATTCTGACTTTATCTGCTTAATAGCTTTTAAATCCTTTCCATCTCTCCATGCATCAGTGATGTGTTCTGGCCTTCCCAGCTCATCCAAAGGTGTCTACTTAATACCCCCCAACCGGCCCCCAAGTCCATGCCGAAGAAAGAAAATAGAAATGTGATTCTCCTTGCTCAGCATTCTAAAATAGTCCCCACAGCATTGCAGGACAAAAATCTGCTCTCCTCTGTGTGGCGGCCAAGGAAGACCCTTGTTGGCCTAGAGGTAGCGAACATATCACCAGAAGGAATAACTGAGGTATGATAACTAAGAACCTAACTGGACATAACTTCCCCTTGGCCACAGGTATATCCCCCTTTCATAAAATGCTTTTAGTAGGAGATAAAAAGTTTTCTAGACATTTCAGAGAAAAATTATCAAATATGGCCCAAATTGAAATTTTATGGTATAATATAAATATCCTTTTTCAGGAATTATTTTTATGTAGTTATTTCTCGAGATGGTTCTTCCTACCACAGAGGGTGCCAACCACCCCAGAAGATGCTATAAGAGGCACTTTTCATATGATCTGGATATTACCTCATGGGGTATTTGCAAGTTCAGGATCAAAGTGTCCTTCCTTCCTTCTGCCCACAGCATAAGCAACAATTTTTCCAATCCTCAACTCTCAAATTTCAGCATTCTGATTGAGAAATACAGAACAGTCACTATTATCCTTCTTTCCAGATGAGAACCTTGAAATTCAAAAAAAAAAAAAAAAGATTTTCCTCAGGTTTCATGTACAGTGCCCATAGTAGAGTTGGGACCAAAACCTGGTTCTTGGCCACTGTGGGGTGGGGTGTCTACCCCCAGGAGCCTGAGGTCCACAAGGTTCCATACGAGAAACCCCTTAGGATCGGGGACCCCATGTGTGTTAGCACAGAGGCTATGAAACCATACAGTTATATGATGAGGAGGATGGGACAGAAGAGGAGACAACATAAGAGGATTCAAAACAGGAGCAGGGAAGAGATGCACCCAGCCTCAGGAAGCCCAGGAAAGAGAGGAGGCAGAACACGCTGGACTCTCAACTTTGGCCCCCACCAGAAAACAGAGCCCTATGCTCACTGCTCTGATGGGGGAAGCATTGTGTGACCTCTGAGTCAGAAATCATTTCACCAGTGCATTCAGTCCTTGCCCTAGAATACCAAGCAGAGAGCAGTCAGATAACCACTCTTTAATTTTTTTTCCTTCCCATCCGCATTCTATGAGCCAGTTAACCATTCTAAACCACTTCAGACCTCTACTGGCCAGGCCAGCTCCATTCAAGACAAATGTACAATACCACTGACACTGCTACACAGCCTCCCATGCAGTAATAATTCACCTCCCTTGCTAGTATGCACGTACACACACACACACACACACACACACACACACACACGTTCTTACAACATGTTTTCTGTAACCACAACCTCAGATTCAGTTAATGACCAGATTCTCCACCCAGTTGCTCAGCTTTAAAGTGAGGGATCAGCTTCAGTTCTCCTTTCCAGGCATCTCACAGCATCAAAGTCTATCTAATCCCTTTGATATGTCTCCCTCTCCCCAATTCCCACACTCCCTGCCTTGGCCTAGAACCTCCTCCTCATCCCTCACCTGGATTGTGTCTTCCTGATCCTCATCCCTTCCACACAATCACTGGAGAAGCATTTCTGAAAGAAAATATGACCACATAACTCCTCTGCTTAACTTCCTTCAACTCCATTGCCCACAACAATAAATCCCAAGCTTGTCATCAGCCACATCAAGGAAGTCCAACTCTAGCTTGCTCATCATTGAAGGGTAACCATTCATTAAATCATCTACTCAACTAATATGTACTCAGCCTCTACTCCATGCCAGCGCCATTCTAGGCACTTGGATAAATCAGAGGCAATGATCCTTGCCTTCATGGAGCTTACATTCCAAATGACAAAGAAAGCCATGATTCATAACCCTATAAGGATATAAATTACAAAGTATGTTTGAAGATGGTAGATGCTATGGAGAAAGGAAAAAGTAGCATGGGGGAAAAGGGTCTAGAGTTCTGGGGATGCACTGGGAAGGCTGCAAAACTAGGTGGTCTGAATCAGCCTAACAGAAAATAACCTTGGAATAGACTTGGAATAAGTGGAATTGTTAGTGTCAAGGCTCTCTAAACAAAGAAAGTGGGAAAAGCTGATGCAAAAGCCCTGAGGTAAGAGTTCACCCAGGGGAACAACACAGAAACCAGCGTGGCCAAAGTGAATAAGAAGGAGAGGAGAAGGAGATGCCACGAGAGGAAAAGGAGGCCACGTCATGGTCCTCTGTCATTCCCCGACCCTGACCTTCGTGTGTCTTTTCTCTAACACTTGTCAACGCTACAACTCCCCAAAGACTGGCTTTCCTCATGCCTTAGAGCCTGTGCCTGTGTCCTGATGCCATGGTTATCTGACCACAACCTGCTACCCCAGCCCAGAGCTCTGACCATCACGCTCCCTATGCTCCCATATTCCCTGACCATAAAGTTATTATATGCTAAACACACTAAATGCAATGACTGTACTCCCTGGCTATATTGCCCACTGGACAGAGCTCCTTCAGGAAAGAAATTCCATCATCTCATGCCTCTCTTTTTTCCTAGGAAGCACCACCTGGCTGGCTAAAGAATGGGAAGAGAATAGGCAGTAGGAGGTTCGGGAGAGGTTAAATTCAAAATGCTGCTTTGTCTGAAAATTGAGATTACCTTGGCCAAAGAGATACTGAACCTCTTTGAATCTCAGTTTCCCTATATGTAAAACGAATATAGCAATCCTGGTTTGTTTGCATTCCAGAGTGATTCTGTGCATCAACAAAGAGAATAGGATAGGCTTGGTGGCTCCACATCTGTAATTCCAGTCCTTGGGGAGGGTGAGGCAGGAGGATCACTGGGGGTTAGGGGTTTGAGACCAGCCTGGGCAACATAACAAGACCTCAAATCTATAAAAAGTAAAAAATAAAAGAAATTACCCTGGCATGGTGGTTCAGGCCTGTAGTCCCAGCTACCAGGAAGGCTGAAAGGTGGGAGGAGCACTTGATCCCAGAGTTTGAAGCTACAGTGAGGCATGATCACACCACTGCACCCCCACCTGGGGAACAAGTCAAGACCCTGTCTCTAAAAAGAAAGAGAAAGAGAGAGAGAGACAGAATGGATATGCATACCTTATGGATTGGTGGGAGGGGGCGTCCAAGTGCAGAGGATCATCGTTATTGTTCTCATTGCTGTTAATTACAGAATCCTGTGTGCCTGTTTATAAAAATTATAAAATCCCAGATGCCCCTGGTTCCAATTATAACCCAGTGATATGTCCTTGGCTCCAGCAGAGCCAGTGCTGGGGTAAAGTTTATCTTGTGTCACATGCAATTTGTTCTCAAAACGGAGCAAGGAGAGCCTGCCTCTCCATGGAAAAGAGCCCCTGGGTGATAAATTAGGAGGATCCTTCAATGCATCCCATCCGTTTTCTGTGCAGGCATAGCTGGCAGGCACCAGCTGTCTAAGCCACACCTGCCGTGAGAACGCCAACCACCCCTCCTCCCCCAGCCAATCCCCACCCCCACAAATTGTCAAAAAGGCATCATGACAGATAGAGCTCCTGCATGCCACAAGGTAAGTGTTTAAATCTTTTATAAGACAGTCAATGGCCTTTATAAACCCTCAGACGAGAATTACACTGTGTCTGAGATGGAGCTGAAAGTCAATGGGAAATTGATTCTGTCTAGCTGGTGCTGTTTCAAAAAGGAGGCTTGCTGGGTGCCTTCAGGACCAAACGTGCCATCTCCAATCTGCCCCCAGGGCCCGGCGTGTCACATGCTGAGAATGCTGTGATGCCAAGGCCCATTTCTGGGCAGAGGAATGCCAACTAGGCAGCTGCAGGCTCCCACCACAGGAAGGCCCTGGAGAGCACCAATGAGCACCGGGGATGGTTATAAAGTGTGTTTACCTTCCCAGAAATTGATGCCAGTACCAATCTCATGCCATTGCCTGGGCCCCAGGCAGGGAAGCCAGAGGATGATAAACAGCCATTGATCTGGCAGTCACCATCAGGCGGGCATACCTAAAATTATTCTCCTTTGCTAATGACCCTATTAGCCATTGGATCAAACACAGTTAGAGGGTGTGATGATGCTGTGGTTATTTCTTTGCCAATACCCATCGGCCTGATCCATGCCATCTGCCAGGGGATGCCAAATCTGGCAGCAAAGTCCCTCCGTTTGGGATGAGTGAAGCCCAAGGGTCACAGCCTAGTCACAACAAGGATGGCTCTGGGGCCAAGGTGAGTGCATGGACTTTGACAGGTAAATCAGGGCTGGGTATGGTGGCTCACACCTATAATCCCAGCACTTTGGGAGGCTGAGACTGATGGGTCACGTGAGATCAGGAGTTTGAGACCAGCCCAACCAACACAATGAAACACCATCTCTACAAAAAATGTAAAAATTCGCCTGGTGTGGTGGTGGGTGCCTGTAATCCCAGCTGTTGGCAGGCTGAGATAAGAGAATCGTTTGACCCTGGGAAGCGGAGGTTGCAGTGAGCTGAGATTGCACCACTGCACTCCAGCAAGATTGATTCACATCCATCTTGAGTGAATGAATGAATGAATGAATGACAGGTAAATCAAACAGCCCCAGTCCTGGGGGGGTGGCAGGGTGGAAAAAGCACTCACTTTGGAGTCAGGCAGACTTGGAGTGGAGATCTGCTCACCATCCCATGCTAAAACCAGGATATGAGAAAGCAGATAGTGCTCTCTCATGGAAGCAGACAGCCTGAATCAAGCAATGAAAATGGTAGCTCGTCTTAAGTTCTGACCATGTGCTAGATTCTGGAGCCACCACTTGCCATCCATAACCTCGATACTTCCCTACTATCTTTAGACGTACAAGGTATTATCTCCATTTTCTAGGTAAGGATGCTAGAGCCCAAAGGATTTCAAGAGATCAATTCTTCCAACAAGAGCAAACAATGAGCTTATGTTTATTGCAGGCCTGCTCTGTGCTGGGCACCCCTCAAGGGACCCAGCTATGAGCCAGGCAAGACAGACACAGCTCCAAGGTCGGGCTTGTGGTAAAGCCCAGACTGGAGTCAAGGTCTCCTGAAGTCATGTGCCGTATCCTCTCCTCTGCAATTCCCCCAGTAGGAAGGACTTCTCAGTCCTTTCCCAACTCAAGGCGCCCTTTGTAGTTCTCCAGACTCTTCTAGTTTTCAGATGAGGTCAAGGGAAGTTTTGAGACTTTTCCAAGGCCACATAGTGGGCAGGAAAAGGAGCCACAATCTTGAAATGAGATCAGTAGAATTTCAGGTCAAGTATGTTTCTTCACAGGCTGCTTGTTTCCTGGAATATGGTACTTTATCCCCCAACCCCAGGTCTAAAGGAAGCTAGCAGTGTACAATGTGCCGTACATAATGGGAGGTAGGCAGAAGGTGAGGGTCTCTATGCACTGCTCAGAAATATTTTCATAGTCCACAAGGTGAGCCATCTCATCAGCTCAGCTAAAGGGATGGAATGGAGCAGCACCCCAGTATCCCATTTTTGGCTAAGTAACACCATTGGTACTACATGGTCAGGTGTCTTTGAACTTCAGTAAAGGAGCTTTATTTGAAAACCCTTCAGGATGCCAGAAAAACAGTCATTTCCCACAACAGCCATCTACCCAAGGCAGGCTTAGCAAAGAAAAACAAGTATCACCAGCTGTTATGAACAGGTGGGAGCAGGAGCAGTGTGGTGGTGGGATTACTAAGGATGAGGTCAGGCAGGAAGGGACAGCAAAGGCGAACTTCCCTGTTGTCAGACAGAGACACAAGTAAACACTTGCTGGCACCTGGAAATTCAGTTCTTAAGCCCTGCAAAATGAGGAAAACCTAGTATGGTAAGAAAAGGCTTATTTTCTGATGGGATGAGACAACACAGAGCTGGATTCAAAGCAAGAGCCACTCAGCTGTTCCATGAGTACACAGTGACAGGCTCGGAGCTCAACTTCGTCTTTCCTTTCTGGAAAATGGGCATAAAGCAAAGACCTACACGCTTAGGGATCTGATAGAGCTATTCATCTATCAGACAAGCATTCAGCACCAGCACTATACCAGGTACTGGGAAATCAGTTCAGAATGGGACAGGCTTGTTCTCTGCTTTCATGAAATTTATCATAAGAATCCAAACATGGAAAAATGCAATTACAAGAGAGAACCCTTGCTTTGATGACTCCTGGGACAAGATCATTTAGAGCAAACCAATGAAGATGTTTGAAGCCAATGATAAAGCCAGTGAAGATGTTTAGTTCTTTTGACTGCTGGAGGCAGTAAATTGGTGGATCAAGGTGACATTGTCTCCCACAGCCTACAATTGCAACAGTTCTTAGAGTCTCATATTCACAATTGCAGCCAAGGAAACCAGCTGTGTGGGTGGTCACTTCTTCCAAGACTAGCCAACACACATGTACCCAGGAGCCAGTGGTGACATAGCTTCCTTAGCTATTTGGTAAAAATAAATTGTTATTTATTAAAATATTTTTTAAAAACCTTAAGACATTACACATACAATGAAAAAGCCATTTTCACCTATTAAATTGCTTAAAATGTGATCTTCTCTTTGACTTTTGCTATTATGGCAATAGTATAAGCATTCCAAATATATAGAAGAGATGAGTTAGTCGGCCAAAATGAAAAAAATCCACATGATAGTATGACTGTCTTCACTAAGCCTCAGTGTTTTTATTCTATGGGTCCCTTTTGTTAGAAATGAAGTGAGAGGCAAACAATATACCTGGAGTGTTAAGATTACATAATGTTAGTGCTACTAGGGACATGTAAAGCATTAGAGGCCGAGAACAGTGGCTCATGCCTGTAATCTCAGCACTTTGGAAGGCCGGGGCACATAGATCACCTGAGGTCAGGAGTTTGAGACCAGCCTGACCAACATGGTGAAACCCCGTCTCTACTGAAAAATACAAAACCTTAGCTGCGCATGGTGGCGGGCACCTATAATCCCAGCTACTTGAGAGACTGAAGCAGGAGAATCACTTGAACCTGGGAGACAGAGGTTGCAGTGAGCCAAGATCATGACATTGTACTCCAACCTGGGCAACAAGAGCGAAACTCTGTCTCAAAAAAATAAAAAGACAGCAGAGTCCAACCATTTCATTTGGAGCAAGAAAAAAGCAAGTCTAGGAGAGCTGACAAATCTTGTTCAATGTCACACAGCCACTTTGTGGTCCAACTGGGACTCCAAGTCAGCAACCTTGAACCATCAAGACTCAAAATTCCTCAGAATGAAATCAATTTCATAATAGAGTTGGTAGCCATTAGACAATAAGCTCATTGAGGGCAGGACTGTGCCTATGACCCTTGTATGTACCAGGTGGGCATTTCTTAAGCAAAGAAATGCGTGATTTTCAACATCATTTTAGTGGAATTCTATAGACATCTATAAAAGTATCTATTTTAAAACATTTTTATTTGCATTTTAAGTAAAATTTCTGTATGGCCAAGCCCCAGACGGGTCCCATGCACGTGTTTTCTAAACAAAAGATGACTAATGCTGTGATAATTAATCAGTTGGCATTGACTGAAACACTTAATGAGATGAAGCATGAACTGTTTGAAAAAGCAATTGAAAGTCATCATACATGCCATGAATCATCTCTTGAATGCACATTTATTAAATCAGAATTCATAACTTTGATATTTTATCTAACAGGTTTGTTACCCTTTTGAGACTCTATTGGTGGATAAAAAAGACAGATGTTTCCAGAGCTAAATTGAAGAGAGGTGGAGGAGGAAGCAGTCAGACATCAATTAAATAGAGCAGGCAGCAAAATGCCATCACCCAATGTTTGGGTTTTTTGCTATTGTCTTGAGATAAAATTAAAAAAAAAAAAAAAAAAAAGCTTTGCAAGTGAATAGGCATTGAAGCAGGGTGCACTGCTGAAGGTTTTTGGGGTCTGCCTGACAACAGGTGGAAGGTGTGATGGTTTAGGAGGCAATGATTAATTTGGGGCTTGCAGACATGATTGTTATTAAGGGAAACTTCAGTCGAACCAAAGTCAGATTGATGCAAAACACTATTTTTACTTCCTCAGGGTGCCAGGGAGCTAGAGGGGAATCAGAATCCTCTCCTAGTTTCACGGTCTTCAAAGGCACCTGCTCCTTTTAGTTGAAGCAAATATATATCACATCAATGTCACATCCCAGGACTATTGTCCCAGGTACTTCTTTGGGTGATCAAATGAAAGTGGACTGAGAAGCATGTGAAGATGTTTAGCTCTTTTGACTGCTGGCGGCAGTAAATTGGTGGATCAAGGTGACATTGTCCCCCACGGCTTACAATTGCAACACTTCTTAGAGTCTCATATTCATAAAAGCAGACCTGGAATCCTTACAGGCAGCCCTCTTGTGCTGAAAGTAAAGGAGACCTTCCCTTTTAACTGCTTTGACACAATGCGACCATTCTCCTCCAAAGCCTTTCAAACCCACCCTTTTACCAGCCAGAATCAGAGTCCAGTTGCTGATTTACATTCCCTCCCAATGTTCTGGCACTTTCTTTGCACAGAACAACACACTCATATAATGACTTTTCTCCATCATAATCTAAGTAGACCACTAGAACATGCAACAATAGGACCATCACAAGAGTGAACCTGAGCATTGACACATTTAGAGAAAATCATATAACCGTCTTAGTCATCCTATATGGTAACAGTGCCTCTTCCCCTTTATCTATGTTAAGCAAAGGATATGCAATTTCATTTCAAAACCAAAAGCAAGTAGAAGAAAATGTACATAATTTGAGCAAGGCAAAAATCGCCAATGAATGCAACGAACCCAGGCTTCCAAATTCTCTTTCATCTCTCTTTTTTTGTTAAAGCAAAACTGGACAACAAGGTGTTCTACAGAGACACACAAAGTTTGCAATTAATGTCAACTCCTTGTACTCAATTGGGAGTGAGGTTGAGGAGGCGCTCCCTGCTGGGGAGGAGGCACCATTTCTCCTGCAGAGCTACTCACACTGAAGGTCTCTCACAGCCACCTGATTGCTGGGCCCAGCCCTAAAGTTCCTGATTCAGTGGGTCTAGGGCGGTGCTCAAGAATTTGCATTTCTAAAAGCTCTCCAGGGAATGCTGATGTTGCCAAACCAGGTACCACAGTTTGAGAACCACTACTGTAGGCAAAGAAAGATTCATTGGCAAAACCATGTCACCTTCTCCAAGGCCAGATGGATGACATGGAATTCATGAGCCCTGGAGCCTGTGTTGTCATCTGGTGTTATGCCTCCAAATAACCACGTTGTTTTGATTTTTTACTTTTCCTTTGTCATTTGCGGTAACATGCCGACCCTTAAGTTTATCTGCAGTGAGACAGAAATTCATCCTCATGTCATTAGAGTCATCAGGGTAGAAGGGGTAAGAGGCACTGAGATCCTCAAGATCTGCCATAGCTCTGGGCTCCTGAAGAACTGAGATCAGAGAGGCTGAGACATTTGGCTGAGGCCACAAAGCAGAGACTGAACAAAAACCCAGGCCTGCTAACACCCAATTCAATCCCTTCCCTCTAACTCAGTCCAACCACTTCCCTGTCAAAGCTGTTTGAAATATCCTGCTGCTTCTAAAAGAGTGATTTTCTGTTTATAAGACTGTTCTTCCCTGGACCAGTGGTTCTCAACCCTGGTTGGCTACACTTTAGCATTCCCTGGGGAGCTAACCAATGATAATAATACTAGGCCCCACTTTGGAGATTTTGATCAATTGCTCTGGGATGGGACCAGGCATATAATTTTTTAAAGCTCCCTAGATGATTCTATAACATGTAGCTGAGCTTGAGAATTGCTACCTAGACTGTGGGATTCTCAAAGGTAGTGTCCATTCCCTATTCTGTTAGTAAAAGGTCTTAGAAGATTTTAGTAAGTGTGCATTGAGAGAAAGACTAGAAAATGCTTAAAAAAAAAAAAAAAAAGGACCATCAGCATCAGCATCAGCTAGTGTATTAGTTCGTTTTCATGCTGCTGATAAAATCATATCCTTAACTGGGCAATTTACAAAAGAAAGAGGTTTAACAGACTCACAGTTCCACGTGGCTGGGGAAGCCTCACAATCATGGCAGAAGGTGAAAGTCAAGAGAGAATGAGAGCCAAGTGAAAGGGGTTTCCCTTTATAAAACCATCAGATCTCATGAGACTTACTAACTACCACGAAAACAGTTTGGGGGAAACTGATCCCCATGATTCAGTTATCTTCCGCTGGGTCCCTCCCACAACATGAGGTAATTAAGGGAGCTACAATTCAAGATGAGATTTGGGTGGGGACACACCCTGACCGTATCACCTGGGAAGCTCTTAGAAATATAAGCTCTCAGTCTCCATTCCAGAAGCACTGATTCAGAGGCCCTAGGGCTGGAACACAGCAAACTGTTTTAACAAGCCCATTAGAACCCTAGATCATTCTAACGAATGCTATCACTAAGAATCTCTAGAACAGAAGAATCAAAATATGCATGGAAACATTTAGTTAGAAACATAAAACTAAAATTAGAGTCTATGGGAAGATAATGAAGCATTGCCCCCCGAAAGGTGGTATGATAATAATTGTGTTAGGAATTCAGGGTTGGTGAAAAAAAGGGAGAAGCCCTGGTATATTATGGATGCTGTGAAGGGAGGGGTGGAGATGAGGCTGGAGAAGTCATTGGGACTAAATTGTGGACTTGGGAACTGAGAACCTTGAATAGTGGACTCAGGAGCTGAGAGTTACTGTTTGTCATAGGGATTGGGAACAGCAGTCATTTCACTGGACAGCAGAAGGCCATCCTCAAGGGTGCAGGTCTCAGGGAGGTCCTCTGATCCTCACAACAGTGCTGTGTGTGAAATCCTGCAGGTAAATGGTGCAGATACTCAACATGGGATCATGGAAAACATGGACTTAAAAACCCCCCAAATCCTGGCTTTGTAGCATACTAGCCAGAAGTCCTTGAGCAAGGGACTTATGTTTCCCGAACTTCAGGTTCATCATCTCTAAAGTGAGTACAATAGCTACTTGACAAGGTTTTTATAAAGTTTACATGATAAAGATGTGTAAGTAGCCTGCACAGTGCCTAGAAAGTGAGCGCTCCTCACACCTGATAGCTAGAATCCCATTTCAGATGAGAAAGCATAAACCTCAAACCCGTTGCTCTTCTAGTTGCTCTGACCATAAAGAGAACTGGAGAGGTGCACAGCTCATCAAACTACAAGAAAGGAAGTGGCCTGTTTAGTGAGAAAACAAAAGGTTTAAGTGCGTTTCTTCCAGAACCCTTCTGGTATTTGGTGGTAGAATTCCCAGGCCAGCTCGCAAAATCCACTTTAACTTGGACTCTCTGAATTCAGGTTTGCAACCCTGAGAGTAGAAAGCCACTGGGCAAGAAGAGAGCAGTGTATGACCCATGCTCTGTAGTACCCCTGGCTTCTCTCCAGACCAGGGCCACGGCCCCCAGCACCGTTAAGAGATTGACAATGTCATGAGCATTTCCCAGCTGGTGTTTACCCAGTGTTTGTGCCCAAGAATGTTGAACTTAAAGTGACTGGCGGGAAATAAAACCAAGGGAGACATTTCTTTATAGTGTTCTTTAAAAAAATACAAAAGTAAAAGAGCTCCACCTAAAGTAATTAACTTAAAAGCATATGGAAGCCACAGAAAAAACTGAAAGGGCACAGTCTGGCTTTGAAAATGAGCACATGCAACAGGTATGCACCATTCAATGAAATGCAAAGATAGTTCTCCTTCCACCGTTCACTGATCATGTCCCTTGGGAAAGTGGCACTTCCCGGGTGCATTCCATGCATCCGGCTTCAGGAGAGCCCTTTCCCATAATCAGGTGTTGTCTATTTGTTCAGTAATCCACAAGTGCACATTGTGTGCCTAGCACTGTTCTGAGAACTGAGGAACAAAGATGAATAATGTGAAGGCGACTACATCCATCCTTCAAGGGGTTTATGATAGATTTATAGAGGCAGTTGTTCTCATTTAATCCTAATAACAACACTACTAAGTGAGCATTACAATCTTTCCCATTTTATAAACAAGAAAACTAAGACTCAGAGGTAAGAAAAATACTGCCTTGATGATTAAGTAGCAGAGATGGGATGTGAAGCCAGGACTTCATGTCTCTAATAACAGGGCTCATGCCGTATATACTGGAGGTGAGGGACAAGTCCGTTCTCCTCTTTCTAACCCTCAGGAATCCCATGTGTGAAAGAAATGACTTAAGGAAATAAATAAGAGATTTATTTTGTAATAAATAAAATCTCTGGGAATGGGTCTTACTCTGTCACCTAGGTTGGAGTGCACTGGCACAAACACAGCTCAGTGCAGCCTCAGCCTCCTGGGCTCAGGCAATCCTCCAGCCTCAGTTTCCCAAGTAGCTGGCACTACAGGCACGCACCACCATACGCGGCTAATTTTTATTTTTTATAGAGGTGAGGTTTCATCATGTTGCCCAGACTGGTCTCAAATTCCTGAGCTCAGCAATTCATCTACCTCAGTCTCCCAGAGTGTTGGGATTGCAGGCGTGAGCCACTGCGCCCAGCCATGTTTCTTATCAGACTAATCCCAGAGAGGTATAATGAGACGTGTTCCACCCTACTTTCCATTATAGCTTGAAACAGTCTCTCAGGTTAAATTTAAGAGCTCTGGCTGAGGAGGAAGTCCATTTAGATGGTTGGTGGGGGTGCTTAGAATTTTATTTTTGGTTTACAAGGTCAATTATTCTAATGCTTTGTTCTTTCTATTTTTAAGCATACAGGCATATACATGTTGATGAAAAATGCCAAACTGTAAAATAAACTAATGAGGTTTATTCTGAGCCAAATATAAGTGGCCATAGCCCATGACACAGCCTGAGCAGGTCCTGAGGATGTTTGCCCAATGTGGTTTGGTTACACCTTGATTTTATGCATTTTAGGGAGACAGAACTTACAGGAAAAGACATGTATACACCAATACATGTAAGGTATACATTGGTTCTACCAGGAAAGGGCAGCTATCTCAAAGCAGGGGTGGGCTCAAAGATTCCTTCTTGGCAATTGGGTGAAAGAGGTAAGCAGTGCTTGCAGAATTAAAGTCAGTGTAAAGACATGCTTGAGTTAGATTGGGAGGGGCTGTGGAAGTCAAGGTTCTTGTTGTGTAGTTGAAGCCTCTAAGTAACAGGCTTCAAAGAGAAAAGATGGTAAACGTCTCTTATCAGACCTTAGACCTTAAAAGGTGTCACTCTCCAGAAAGGACCAAGTAAAAGGAGATTCCCTACAGAATGCAACTTTCCCCCACAAAAAAAAAAAAAGAGAGAAAAGAAAAGCTTTGCCAGACTGTTTCAAAGTATGTCAAAGACATATATTTTGGGGTATAAAATACTTTGATTTCCCTCAGGGCTGGCTATCTGTCATGCAATGCTATTCCAGGGTCAGGTTGTAGTTGGGTGTCTTGTTTTTACGAAAAGTCTGTTTTGTCAGTCAAGAGCTCTACTCTATTGATAATGCTGGTCAGCTGTGCCTAAACTCCAGCGAGAGGTCATACAATGAGGCACGTCTGACCTCCCTTCCCATCATATTATGGCCTCAACTAGTATTTTAGGTTTTCTTTGGGATCTCCTTGGCCAAGAAGAGGGTCCATTTGGTCAGTTTGGGGGCAGAAGGGCTTACAATTTTACTTCTGATTTACACACAGACATGAAGAATGTCATTTGTCATCATTAATTTCTTGTTTTTTGTTTTTGAGGCAGCGTCTTGCTCTGTTGCCCAGGCCAGTGGCATGTTCGCAGCTCACTGCAGACTCAACCTCCTGGGTTCAAGTGATACTTTATCCTCAAGCCTCCTGAGTACCTGGGACTACAAGCATGCACCAATACACCCAGCTAATTTTTTTATTTTTTGTAGAGACAGGATTTTGCCATGTTGCCCAAGCTGGTCTTGAACTCCTGGACTCAAGTGATCTTTTTGCCTCAGCCTCCCAAAGTACTAGGATAACAGGCATGAGCCACCACACCTGGCCTAGTTTTTACTGCTAAGAAAAGAAAACCTAGGAGAAGAGACACTATCTCCCCCTCCAGCTAGGGCACTAAGGATGCTCTCTGCTTTGGGAAATGGAATCTCTGCAAAGCTTTATCCAGTTCACAGGAATTCTAGCTCTGCCCAAGGCAGGCAAAGGGACCCAGGGGCTCATGGAAGTCTAACAGATAAAGTCTGGCTTTTTCATTCTCCAGCCATGGGCAGAGGATGGAATAAAGAAGAATGCTATAAATCAATCACCACATAATCACACATTTTTGGAGTTTGCTTGTAATTAGTCTATATTCATAGTGCTGTGTGGGTAGAGAAATCTGCACCCAAGGAAACTCCAAAAACCAACATGTTTGTTTCAAGTGACTGATCTACAGGAACCATATGCCAAGTGACAGATAGCTGAATCCCTCCCCTGTCTGTGGACCTAGGGCCAGGTATATACACAAATACACCTCACAACAGCCTTGCGTGCTCCTGTCCCCCAGGCTCACATCCCACATCACCTCATCTGGTGATGCTTTATCCTGTTTGCATTTGCCAAACTTTCCCCTCAAGAAAGCAAGTTTTTTATTATCACGGCTGACTTCTCAGGGATAGTCAGTGACATCAGTCAGGGGATGGGGACAAATGGTCACTGACCTGTGTTGAAATAATTTCACACCAGGAAGAGTGCCAGATGTTTGCCCATCTTCAGCCCTCCCAGAAGCCCCACAAAGGAGACATTCTACCACCTGAACCTGCTATGACTGAGGCTGGGTCCACACACCGCGTGGACTGGGGAGCCTGGACTAAGATTGAATTCACAGGACTGTCTCTTTTCATGCAGTAATAATAACTTAAAAACATGAAAACTGTAGTACAGAGGATTTGCAGTATCCAAATTATATGCACATCCGACATTGCATCTGAGCCACATAAAGACTTGAAATTAAATTTTGTCTTTACCTAGTGATTTTGGCCTCCTGTTGACAACATGACTGTGTTGCATCTTCTAGGAAAAATCACAAAACTTTCATCTGATCCAGCTAGATTTCCATGTATGACAAACCCCAGATGTCCTTTCCTCCTTTCTAGCAGGCCTCAGCAAAGTACTTAGCATAGGAACTACAGGAGTATGGCCCACATACAAGGTTTACGTATGTACAGAAGCGGGTGGGTTTCTCCCATCTTGAAGAAGTGTAGTTTATCTGCTCAGCTTTCACAGAGTGTCCGCTCCCTCTCTGAAGACTAGTTCAGCCAGACCCAGAAAGACCCTAGGACATTATGCAAACAGCAGAGAGGTTTGTTGAGAACGAATGAGCTCAAATTATGTGATAATACACACAGTTATGTTAGACATTTAATTCTGAAAGTATCTCCTGCAACTAAGGATGTCCCCGTCCCACTACCAACCTTACCACAGTGATGTCTGTCATCTGTTTTGTTTTTCTACCTCTAGTACTGAGCTCAATTTCTGGCACACAATGCATGCTCAATAAATATTTACCATCTGACTTGTTGAATCAAACAAAAGAATTAGAAAAGCTACATCTGTTTTGTAGGTTTATGTCTTTGGATTTTTGCGCCCTGCTGTGGTCAAAGACTAATTCTCAACCTCGCCATCAACATTAAAATCGGAAGGTTATTGGATGAGTGGGGGCACTGAGTTGGGGTGTTTGTAGACTGATAGTGGAATAAACTGGGGAGCTTTCACAATATACCATGTGGGTCTGGTGTGCATGAGAGCAATGGAGGCCAGATGCTGGTTTCTTGTGGCTCTGGACTCAGCATGGGAAGACAGCGTGCAATGCCTTCCTTCAGCTCAGAGCCTGAGATACAGAATCTACTGCCGAAGAAGGCAGAAGCCGCAGTTGCTTCAGGGTATATGTCACTATTCTCCTTTTCTAAAAATTGCTACATCTGTACATGCGCAAGCTAATAAAAACGTCGATGCCACAGGGTTGAGAGCTTTATTACTCACTGTCGAGCACCTCGATTTTTTGGGGCCCTCTCTTTCCAGCCTAAGCGCATGCTCACCGAGGGCCTGGTGGGTGCTCTTGCATCCAGGTTCCAAACCAAGTGGACACCCCATGAAGGCTGCTTTTTCTGCTGGCTCTCCTGGAGTTCTTCCTTGTCCTTGGGGTCCTGCCTGCTTCACTTGTTCTCTTTACTCACAGTCTTGCTCCCCAACCCTCACATCCGTGCAGCCCCTATCTGGAACTTTCCAAAGGCCAATCCCCATGAATGGACAATGTCCTACCTGCTCAGCCTCAGACAGAAGGCTCAGGACAGCTCAAGGACTTGCAATAGTGACTAAGGGGAGATGGGGAGGGGCCCCTCAGAAAGATCAAATGGAAAACCAAGGCTGACAAGCAGAGACAATAGCAGCTTACTGGCCTGTGAGGGCAACTGTATGAGAGGGGAGCAAGGTCAGGGTTTCAGCAGCACAGACCTGCTGCCCTCCAGTGAGCAGCGTGACCTAATCATACTCTGTATCTCGGTGCAATGCGTATATCTGTACAACTAGAGGAAACTACCATCGGTGATCTGTGAAATATTTGATATTATGTTGCTGCTTTCCCAGGCCCGGAAGGTAGGTAGGAAGGAACGAAGGAAGGAAGGAAGGAAGGGAGGGAGGAAGGAAGGGAGGGAGGGAGGGAAAGGCAGGGAGAAAGGAAGGCAAGAAGAGAGGAAGGAAAAAAGGGAGAGACAGAGGGAGAGAGAGAAGAAAGGAGGGAGAGAGGAAATGAGGGAGGGAGGGAGGGAGAAAGGGAGGGAGACAGTCAGGGAGGGAGGGAGGCCATATTCTGGGATAAATTAAAAAGTAGATGGCCAGGCGCAGTGGCTTACACCTGTAATCCTAACACTTTGGGAGGCTGAGGCAGGCAGATCATGAGGTCAGGAGATCGAGACAATCCTGGCTACCATGGTGAAACCCTATCTCTACTGAAAATACAAAAAATTAGCCAGGCATAGTGGTACGTACCTGTAGTCCCAGCTACATGGGAGGCTAAGGCAGGAGAGTCCCTTGAACTCAGGAGGCAGAGGTTGCAGTGAGCCAAGATCATGCCATTGCACTCCAGCCCGAGCAACAGAGCGAGACGCTCTCAAAAAAAAAAAAAAAAAAAAAGTCGACACAATTCTCTACCCTGTCTTGAGACCTCCTTCTAAGTCCAGCGTGGGACCTTGGGAAGAATATAAACATGATATACATACACCTAACAAACCTGGTGCAATTGGTGCGTCTTTTCAAGGATTGTGCTTAGGGGACGCCCAAGCCAATAATGAAGGGCCCTGAACTGGAAAAGGATAAAGAGAGGACAGAGAGAAGGAGAGAAAAGTAAGAAAGAAGACAAAAAGTTGGCATGACAATGATAGAGCAAGAAGAGTAGCAACTGCCAGGGCCCCTGTGCACTGTGCACATGCTATGGGCTTCCTGCGGGCCATCTCGTTCTTCCTCTAACAGCCCAATGAGGGGCTTTCTAGGAATGATCACCAGGACTCAAAGAAACCTGACCAACACTTTGGGAGGCTGAGGCAGGCAGCTACGGCAGTAGCTGGCAGGGCTGAACTCCCTGGCGGAATGTCTGGGGAGAGTCACATGATGGTGGCACCTGCTCCGGCACCAGATTGTGCCTGGCTGTTCTCTTGCTGCTATCTCTCACTAAATGCAAGCCCTTCTGTGCCCCGTGTCCTTATGAGTAAAACAGTAGTGAGAAGACCTACCCCTGTGGTGTTGTCGTGAGGATTAAATGCATTGATTGACTTGCGGAACTTAACAAAAAGCCTGAAACCTAACAAGAGCTCAATAAATGGTGGTTGTGATGAGAAGGCAGATGAGGACCTGGAGGGAGAGGTGTCAGGAAGTTTCCGTTCACCTGTGAAGTCTCAATATGCAGCCAGACCTAGCGCCTGACTGGCATTCAGAAAGCATGCTTGGTTGAAGGTACACATGCAGGAGCACAAGTGTAAAGTCTGAGGCCCCCGGCTGGCCCAGTCCTGAGTCGACCCCAGCCTTCCTCACTCAGGGGCCCCAAGTTCCATCATGGGCTGGCCGGTGTCAGAGCACAGCTAGCAACCCCTGCTTCTAGCAGGACCCAGGTTAACACTCTCAGCTCTTCTGTGCAGGAGTCCTCTCCCTCTCCCTGCCCCTTTCTGGAGCCCTGTTCTTCTTCCATTCAGGAGTCAGCAAAGAACTACTCCTTATTGCACTGGAGGCTTTCAATCACAGGACGAGGCAGAATCAACTTGCAGGAGTCTAGGGGAGTCTCTCCCCACTGGAGATACCCACAATCTCACCTGGCTGAGATGATTGACTGGGAAGTCCAGCTGTCAATCTCTCTAGCCTGCATTTCCTCTCCTGCAAAATGGAAGTAGCAATGGCTATCCGGCCAGGTACCGTGAGTCAGTTCCCGCATTGGAAGCACCAAAAACAGAGGTTCATTTTCTCTCTTTTTTTTTTTGAGACCGTGTCTCGCTCTGTCACACAGGGTGGAGTGCAGTGGCACAATCTCGGTTCACTGCAACCTCCACCTCCCGGGTTCAGGCGATTCTCCTCTCTCGGTCTTCCAAGTAGCTGGGATTACAGGTGCCTGCCACCACACCCAGCTAATTTTTGTATTTTTTGTAGAGACAGGGTTTCACCATGTTGGCCAGGCTGGTCTCAAACTCCTAACTTCAAGTGATCTGCCTGCCTCGGCCTCCCAAAGTGCTGGGATTACAGGTATGAGCCACCAGCCACCACACCTGGCCCAGAGGCTCATTTTCCCTTCTCTTTAACCACGCAGAGGTTTGCACAGACACAGTCTCTCTCAGTTCCTGTGCGTGTCCTATTCAGTGAGCTACCTCTCCTCATTCGCCCTCCAGATCCGATCCCTGGGCTGGTGGGTTGTATGAACGACACTGGCAGGCTCCTTTCCCTGGAGCTGTCATTTGGGTCCATCTGGGAGGCACTGAGAAGAGATCAGAGGGTAGAAAGGGAACAAGGTATTCACTCTGGGGCTCACCCTTCCTTCCAGCTGCAGGCCCATGGCTGTACCCTGTCCTGAAAGCCACAGGTCTGGTGGGCAACTCTCTTCTTTCACAACCACTTCCTTTAAGTTCTGGAACCCTTCCTTGCCCTACTATTCAGGCCTAGGGGTGGTGACTGCCCCCCAGTGTTGCTACCCACAAAAATGCTTCACCATCCCTGTCTGATTTTAGTCCATTTATTGACCTCTCCTCAATTCCCCCATTTAAGGGCAACATCTGTCTCCTTCTGGGACCCTGATGGATACCCCTCTCCGGGTTCATAATGTTCTCTGTTATTGGAAGCACATTTTCAAGGCCCACTTTTTCCAAGACCCGTCCCCTGGTCAGTCTTAAGGTAGGTCTCTGCTGACTTTCCACTCACCATTTGGCCTGCATCACCCTCTTCCTCTCACTGACAGACCTCAGTTCATGAACACAACCTCTCCCTGACAACCATTCAAAAGGAACTCAGGCTCTCTCGATCCCCTCTTCATTCCCCCTCAGCACTCAGCACAAGCCCTCTGTGCTCTGGGGAGTTTTAAGAGACCAATAAGCATTTCCTCCCTCACTCCCACTCTGGCGACGCTGCTTTAGCATTTCTGTTTTAAACACCAGTGATTTTTTATGCTGACCTTTTCTCAGTCCAGGACTGAGGAAGGTCTGGCACAGGGATGCACCTGTCCTATCCTCTACCCGCAGCTACCTGCAGGGGGATGCCTTCCCAGAACAGAACATTAAGCATGAGGAGCCCCTAAGGACCACCTGTTCCCATCCCCTCATTCTGCTGATGGAAAAGTGGAGAACCCGATTGTGTAAGGGACTTCCCAAAAGCTGCAAGATGAGTTTGTGAGGAGGGAGACCAATCTAACCCACTGCCTTCAGGATGCAGCATTTACAAAGAGCACCAGGGCACCTGGCCTTGTGTCAGGAGCTTCACGCATCTAGGTGCTTTTTCAGTGCAGGTGCCCGGCCACATGTGAGCACATGGAGGCCACAGGACTAACACACGGTATCTTCCTGAGGGTCTACCATCTTTGAAGCTTTCGGGGAGAAAGGTGAAGAAGGGTTAAGTACACTAGGATGAGGCAAGGGAGGCGCCTGCCTCGGAGCAAAACTTAAAAGGTGCCAAAAAACTGAGTAATCAAGATAACTTATATTTTAATGTAGTACCTTTTAAAATTCAAATTAATGCCCCCAAATTCATTATGAACAAAATATCAAAACTGTAAGTAAAAATGGCATCCCATCCTGCATTTGCACAACTCTGCCTCATTTGCTTCCCCCTAATTCCAGTCCTTTCTTTTTATAAAGAAAGTCCAATAAAATTTTCTTTATAGAAAGGAGTGCCCAGTTCACCAAGTTGAGTCTTTAAAATATTGCATCCAAATGTTATTTTGATAACTGAGTGTTTTGTTTATTATTATTATTATTATTTGGTTTCTTAAGAAAATAAGACACACACTCACTCTCTCTACCTTTTTCCTGGCTGGCTCACTAGTAAATCATTTAAAATATGCACAAATAAAGCAAACCAAGTTATACCAACAAGTGGAATACAAAAACCCTGTGATTTTTAAGATAAAACAACAGACTTGTGCTTTAGGCAATATTGTCAAACTCCTGGAGCTCTGCCTTCACCCTCTCCTCATTTAGGGGTATTTCACAGCAACAGAATTGGACAGGATTATACTGATAAATTAGGTGAAACATTCTGTTCCACTTTTGATATGAGGAAGCTGAACCTGAGAGCTGTTGGGTAAATTGTCACATGTCACTGAGTTAATGAATGATGAGAACCCAGGTAAACCATTGGCTGGCTGGTTGGCTGAGTAAAGACACACTTGCTTCTGAATCCCTTTCTTCATGTTAATAAAAACAGACAAGGGAATGACCTGAATATGCCTCATCGAACTTGTCAACCCACTTCTCTCCAGACCAAGTGCACCAAGCTTCTGGAAGAACAGGTTAGGTGACGTAACTGTTACTTTGTTTAAAAAAAAAAAAAAAAATCCGCCCGGGTGCGGTGGCTCATACCTGTAATCCCAGCAATTTGGGAGACAGAGACTGGAGGATCACCTGAAGTCAGGAGTTCCAGACAAGCCTGACCAACATGGTGAAAACCCATCTCTACTAAATACAAAAAAAAAAAATTAGCCAGGCTTGGTGACACATGCCTGTAATCCCAGCTACTTGGAAGGCTGAGGCAGGAGAATTCTGGGAGGCAGAGGTTGCACTGAGCTGGGATTGTGCCATTGCACTCCAGTCAGTCTGGGCAACAGCAAAACTCCATCTCAGAAAAAAAAAAAAAAAAAAAAAAACAGGAGATTGGTAGATATTAAATAGTAACACAATTATAAGGACTATCAGCATTTTGGAAGTTCCACAAAAGTTCCAAATCTGGTCCAATTATGCCCTAAATGGGGCCTAGAAATGAAAGCTGGGGCTAGGGCTGTATTGGGGACCTTGGTGCCACCTGTGCCAAATTCATCACCTCCATCCTTCCTCTGATGCCTTCTCTCTCTGGAATGACCATCCTCCTTCTCCCCAGTCCAGGCCAACTTTGCATGAACTTAAAGACTCAATGTCACCAACCCTTTGCACAAGCCTTCCTCAACACTTTTTCAGCATTTGTGCTGCCTCTTTTGCATTCACTCATTGACTCATTCATCCAATTCATTACTATCTCAGGAATTTCTTTAGCTCAGCACAGTGCAAGGATCTGAGGACACAGTGGGGAATAAAGAGACTTTGTGCTCTTACGGAGCTCATGGTATTGTTCCCATGGGATCTAGTATTTCTCTTTCATAGTAGGGTGGGCTCAAACTGAACTCCACTGGCCTGTTTTCATCTTGCTCTCTATAGCTTGACTGGAACACCTCAAAACCATGTCCTACTTATCTATAAATCCTCAGGACATAGCTGGACTCATCCCAGAATAGATGCTCAATTAAATGTGAGTGAATGAGAGACCCAAATTGGTATTTATTTTTACATTGGTGTTGCAGGTTGTCTGATCATCATGCCCATGGGCTCTGCCCTCTGGCCGTTTCTATCATCACCCAAATTCCCACTGGGGATGTCTCAAGAAACAGAGCTGCTTTTCCATCTAAGAGAGTCATTGTCAACCAGCTGGGGCAGGAGTTTTCTCCATAGCTCCAATTAGCACACTCCTTGGGCCAACGGTCCAGCAGTCTATTGACATGTCTCAAAGGCAGCATGCCTAATGCAATGATTTTGATTGGAAAGTAGGCAAAGAGCTCTCAACGACCCACTCTCCCTTAATTACATGAAGCAAACACCTCCTCAAGTACAGCCACAGAAGTCTGTTTGAATCTTTGCCCCCCCAGCCCTCCCATCCTGCCCACTGACCGGTGTAGGGAGTTGAAAAGCCAACAGTTGCTGAATGAATTGGGAAAAGGATGCACCAGTCCATCTGCTTGGGGCAGTGGGATTATGTGCAAGTCTGTAGCTTTATGTCCAGATTTATGCTCTTGTTCCCAAATTCCTTATGTAAATCTGTAGACCGAGTTCATCTTGAAATTTCAATGTGCTTCTAAAACCCTAAACCTTGTAGTGAGTTACAGATCAACTCAGAAGGGGCCAGGTCATGCCAACAAGCCCCCAGCTAGCTTAAGAGGAATGAGTCAAGTCTGAACAGCCACTGATCTTACAAGGGAAGCCCCAGGGAGTGGAGGGCCAGAACCTCAGATCTTCACACAGGAACACAAGGCAGCAGTCCCCACTCCTCTTCCTCCACTTGGCTTGACCCTGCTCCTTCCTGGCCTCCTCCCTGGCTGCTTCTCTGACCTCCCAGACTCCAAGCAGACAATTAAGCCTTTGCAAAGCACTCATTCCCCCTGCTCTAGCACTCCATGCCCTGACCTTGACTTGTAGGCTGACCTTGGTATTTGAGGCCTTCCCTAACCTCATTCCCTCACTCCCAAATGTTTTTCATATTCTGTGTTTCAGAATATTCTCCAAATTTAAATTTCTACATAGATTCAGGGACATTTGTGGGCAGACCACAGACATGTCTCTTTTCTAGGAAATCCTCTCCCAACCCCTGGGTATTCTCATTCTCTCTCTCTCTCTCTCTCTCTCTCTCTCTGTCATATATATGCATACACACACACACACACATATATACATCTGTGTGTGTGCATTTATGTAACATCGCTTGAATGAATACCACGTGCCAGGGGTAGAGAACTAATGCTTCACTGAGAACCTACTACACAAAAGGTCTTTATCTTGAATCTCATTCCATTTTGGGGGCTGGATATTAATATTGTTCCCATTTTCAGTTGAAGTTACAGAGATGGAGACAGACTCATCCACTTGCCCAAGGACCCACAGATAAGTGGTGTTCAGCACTCACATCTTGCCCTCTTGACTCCCACACCACCCAGTCACCTGCCCACATGTCCAGATTCTGCCCATGTCTGTGAGGCTGCCACCCGCACTAGTCAGGACCTGGTGGGAAAAGGGTGATGGCTCACTCCATAGATTATTTGAGGAGAGTTTGATAAAGCCTCTATTCACCTAGGTGTGGGTAGGAAAAGTCACTGGGACTGTTCAGGGTGGGATCCCAAGGCTTGGGACAGGAGAGAGCCATCATCACTGCAGCTCAGAAAAGGGAAGGGGAGATAATGGCCAGAACTAGAACCAAGGGGGCTGTGTGGTAGGGAGCTGTGGCTTTGTGCCAATAGGTGCAGCCAGGTCGTGGGCACCCCCAAGAAGGGAGGATAGTTTATAAATACCCCAGCACCCTCCCCTCCAGGCCCTACTTTGACCTTTGATCTCCTGAACTCACCATTGACCAAAACCAATAGTAAGCCAGAGGGCAAGGGGGCCAGATGGGATTCCAGAAAGATCAGCATCCCAAGACAAAAAGCCAGGGGCATCCACCCTTGTCTAGGTGAAAATTTCACGTCCTCAGTGCAAGAGGACACCTAAAGTCCCATCAGCCACTGATTCGTTGCAGGGTAATGTCAGTCTGACTGTACTCACACCAGTCCTCTGATCACAAGGTTTTCATTTGTAATCATAGTTTCATCTTCCACTGTGCATTTCACATTCCCCTCAGCCTCTGCCTGGGGGAGCTTCTTTACCACGGGTGAGAACCAAGCCTTCATGTCTGAGATGTGAGTCCTTGGTAGCCTTGTTTTTATTGGGTTGCCACTAGGACTTTGGGAAAGAGTATTAAGAGTAAGAGGTGCCCCTGCAAATATTCCTGAGTTTCGAATATAATCCTCTTTGCCCACTCCCCCAGTTCGCCTCAGTAATTGGGATTCTTTCCTGGGGACAGTCCAGTGGCACTCTTCTTTGCTGGTTGGTTGAGTGACATGAAGAACCCCAAATATCCAGAAGACATTTTAGCTTCCGGTTTGTAAAATCCTTGTTTGTGTTCCCTGTTGGAACCATTTCACCCTTAAGCACCAGGGCTTCTCACTGTAAAATATTAAGAGTAACCTCTGTTTGGAATGGTGCAGTGTTGTTTTACGTAAATCATCACATCTAACTCTCAGTACAAACTTGTGAGATGAACACTCATTATCCCAGGCTATAGATGAGAAAAGGGGGGCCCAGAAGAGTAGACTAATTTTCCCAGTATCACACAGAGCTAGTGTTTGAACAATGGTACTGAATGCTAAAGTTTGGACCCCTTCCCTTGCCCCAGGGCAGGAATGTGCGGGCCAAGATTGTCCCAGGAGTGTTAAATATGTATGGCCAGGCAGACAGCCCATTGGGCTTTCAGAAAATATCATTTATTTCCCTCCATGCCCCTTTCTTCTGCAAGCCCCAAATATCACAGAGCTGGAGGGAGCAAAATGCTCTTTTCATATTTTGCAGAGGACCTGATGCAGTTTTCACGTCTGACTGTCCAGGCTCAAAAAAAAAAAAAAGATCATCTAGAAAAGCCCCTCATAACTGCTGCAGCCTCTGACAACTGATTTCTAGGCCTCTTTGGGGGGCAGAGACTGATAACAGCAGACACATCTTCGAGGCTGGATTTTTGTGGTTTTTTAATTAATTCATCTTTAATTGACAAATAATAAATGTGTACATTTGTGTGGTACAATGTGCTGTTTTGACCTATGTATATGCTGTAGAAAGATGCCATCAAGGTAATTAATTTATGTATCACATTGCCAGCTTTTTTGTGTGTCAAGGATATTAAAAATCTACTCTTTTAGCAGTTTTGAAATATGCATTATTATTCACGGTGGTCACCACATAATGCAACAGATCAGCAAAATTTCTCCCTCCAGTCTAACTGTGAACTTTGTACTCTCCAATGAACATCTCCTCTTTGCCTATCCCTCCCTCTTCCCAACCCCTGCCCCATCTCTGGTAGCCACCAATCTACTCTCTATTTCTATGAGATTGAATTTTAGATTTCACAAATAAGTGAGATCATAGAGTATATGTCTTCTGTGCCAGGCTTCTTCACTTAACATAACATCCCCTAGTTCCATCCAAGTTGTCACAAATGACAGCACTTGTTTCTCTTTTAAGGTTGCATAGCATTCTGCTGTGTATACATACCATGCTTTCTTTATCCATTCATCCCTTGGACACTTAGGTTGTTTCCATGTCTCAGCTATTGTGAATAAAGCTGAAATGAACATGGGAGTATATATATCCCTTTGGCATATCAATTTCAATCCCTTTGGATGTCTACCCAGTAGGGGGATTGCTGGATCGTATGAGAGAGTTCCATCTTTAGTTTTTTGAAGAATCTCCATACTATTTTCTAAAATGGCTGTACTAACTTACATTCCCACTAGCAGAGTACAAGAGTTCCCTTTTCTTCACATCCATACCAACACTTGTTATCACTTGTATTTTTAATACTAGCTGTTCTAACAGGTATGAAGTGATATCTCATTGTGGCTTCAATTTGCATTCCCATGATGATTAGAGATGTTGAGAATTTTTTTCATAAATCTCTTGGCCATTTATATCTCTTCTTTTGAGAAATGTCTTGTTCCTCCTCTTAGATCTCTTGCCCATTTTGAATTGGGTTCTTTGTTTTCTCACTGCTGATTTGTTTGAGCTCCTTATATATTCTGGATATTAGCCCCTTGTCAGACGGGTGGTTTGCTAACATCTTCTCCCAATCCATAGCATATCTCATCACCCTGTTGATTTTTTTTTTTTGATAATGCAGATGCTTTTTCATTTGATACAAGCTCCTCATCTATCTTTGTTTCTGTTGCCGTGCTTCTGGAGTCCTATCCATGAAATCATTGCCCAGACCAATGTCACAGAGCTTTTCTCCTTTTACTTCCAGTAGCCTTACAGTTTCAGGTCTTATACTGAAGTATTTTATCATTTTGAGTTGATTTTTGTATATGGTATAAGTGTCCAATTTCATTCTTGTGCATATGGATGCCCAGTTTTCCCAAGAATGTTTATTTAAAAAATTGTCCTTTCTCCATAGTGTGTTCTTGGCACCTTTGTCAAAAATCAGCCCAAATGCCCATCAATCAAAAAGTGGATAAAGAAACTGTGAGATGTATATACATATCTCATGGAATACTACTTGGCCACAAAAAGACATGAATTAATGGCATTAGCAGCAACGTGAATGGAACTGGAAACTATTGTTCTAAGTGAAGAACTCAGGAAAGAAAAACCAAACATCATATGTTCTTGCTCATAAGTGGGAGCTAAGCCATGAGGATGCAAAGGCATAAGAATGATATAATGGACTTTGGAGACTCTGGGGAAAGGGTAGGAGGGAGGTGACAGATAAAAGACCACAAATTGGATTCAGTGTATACTGCTCAAGTAATGGGTACACCGAAATCTCAGAAATCACCACTAAAGAACTTACTCATGTAACATGTTCCCCAAAAACGTATGGAAATAAATTTTTTTAAAAAAATCTATCAATAGTAAATTCTTGGATTTGTTTCTGGGCTTTCTATCCTGTGCCATTGGTCAATATCTGGTTTTATGCCAGTACCATGCTCTTTTGATTATAATAGCTTCATAATATGTTTTGAAATCAGAGTGTGTGATACCTCTAGCTTTATTCTTTTTCCTCAAAAGATTCCTTTGACTATTTAGGATCTTTTCTGTTTCATGCAAATTCTTAAATTCTTTTTTCTATTTCTGTGAAAAATGACATTGGAAATTTGATAGAGATTGCATTGAGTCTATAAATCTCCTCAGGTAGTTTGAAAATTTCAATAATATTAATTCTTCCAATCCATGAACATGAGATATATTTCCCTTTGTTTTTCTTTTTCAGTTTCTTTCATCAGTGTTTTATAATTCTCAGTGTACAGATGTTTTACCTCTTCAGTTAAAGTATTTTATTTTTTTGATGCTATGGTAAATTGAATTGTTTTCTTAATTTCTTTTTCAGAGAGATTTTTTTTTGTTTTTTGTTGTTGTTTGTTTGTTTTTGAGATGGAGTCTAACTCTGTTGGCCAGGCTGGAGTGCAGTGGCATGACCTTGGCTCACTGAAGCTTCTGCCTCCCAGTTCGAGCAATTCTCCTGCCTCAGCCTCCCGAGGAGGGCTTGTTGTTACTATATAGAAGCACTACTGATTTTTGTATGTTGATTTTGTAACCCACAACTTTAATGAGTTTATTTGTTAGCTCTAACAGTTTTTTGATGGACTCTTTATGGTTTTCTATACATAAGGTCATATCATCAATGAACAGATACAATTTTACTTCTTCCTTTCCTACATGTATACCTTTTTTTCTCAAGTGCCCTGATTAAAACTTCCCGTACTATGTTGAAAAGAAGTGGCAAAGTGGGCATCCTTGTCTTGTTTCTGATCTTAGGGGAAAGGCTTTCAACTTTTCAGTGTTTAGAATGTTAGTTGTGGACTTGTCATATATGGCCTTTATTGTGTTGAAGTATATTCTTTCTATAACTATTTTGCTGGGAGTTTTTACCATAAATAGATGTTGAATTTTGTCAATTTCTTTTTCTCCATCTACTGAGATGATCATGTGGATTTTTCTTTCATTTTGTTAATATGGTATATCACATTTATTGATTTATATATGTCAAACCATTCTTTCATCCTTGGGATAAATTCCACTTGACCATGGAGAATGATCTTTTTAATATGCTGTTAAATTCAGCTTATAAGTATTTGGTTAAGGATTTTTACATCTTTTTTTTTTTTTTTTTTTTTTTTTTGAGACGGAGTTTCGCTCTTGATACCCAGGCTGGAGCGCAATGGCGCGATCTCGGCTCACCGCAATCTCCGCCTCCTGGGTTCAGGCAATTCTCCTGCCTCAGCCTCCTGAGTAGCTGGGATTACAGGCACGCGCCACCGTGCCCAGCTAATTTTTTGTATTAGTAGAGACGGGGTTTCACCATGTTGACCAGGATGGTCTCGATCTCTTGACCTCGTGATCCACCCGCCTCGGCCTCCCAAAGTGCTGGGATTACAGGCTTGAGCCACCGCGCCCGGCCAAGGATTTTTACATCTATGTTCATTAGGGATATTGACTTGTCATTTTCTTTTCTTGGAGGATTCTTGTCTGGCTTTAGTATTAGGGTAATGCTGGCCTTGTAAAATGAGTTAAGAAGTACTTCTCCTCTTCAAGTTTTTGCAAGAGTTTGAAAAGGATTGCTATTAGTTATTTCTTTAAATATTTGATAGACTTCAGTAGTGAACTCATCAGAAGAAATTAAAAGGGAAATTTACAAATATCTTGAGACAAAAATGGAAATACGACATACCAGAACTTGTGAGATGCAACAAAAGCAGTCCTGAGAGAGAAGCTCATAGCAATAAATGCCCACATAGAAAAAAAGAAAGATCTCAAATAAGCAACCTAACATTACAACTCAAGGAATGAGAAAAAGAACAAAAAAGGCCAAAAATCCTAGCAGAGGGAAGGAAACAAAAAAGTTCAGAGCAGAAATAAACAAAACAGAACCTAGAAAAACAAAAGATCAACTAAACTAAAAGTTGGCCTTTTGAAAAGATAAAATCAACAAACCTTTAGCTAAACTAACAAAAAAGAAGAGAGAGAAAACTCAAGTAACAAAATTAGAAATGAAAGACAAGATACTATAACTGCTACCACAGAAAAAGAATTATAAGAGATTATAACACACAACTATACACCAACACATCCCACCACTCTGGGAGACTGAGGCAGGAGGATTGTTTGAGCCCAGGAGTTCAAGACCAGCCTGAGCAACAGAATAAGACCCCATCTCTACTAAAAATACAAAAACTTAGCAGGGTGTAATGGTACACATCTGTAGTCTCAACTACTCCTCCAAGGCTGAGATGGGAGGATTGCTTGAGCCTGGGAGGTCAAGGCTGCAGTCAGCCATGATCATGCCACTGTACTCCAGTCTGAGTGACACAATGAAACCTAGTCTCAAAAAAAAAAAAAAAAAAACCAACTCCCCTACCCTAACACACACATTGGATAACCTAGCAAGAATGAGTAGAAACATGCAACCTACCAAGGCTGAATCAGGAAGAAATAGAAAATCTAAACAGACCGATAATGAGTAAAGAGATTGAATCAATAATAAAAAGTCTCCCATCAAAGGAAAGCCCAAGACCAGTTTAATGGGAGATGGAGCCACCAGAAAAAGCATCTTTGCCAAATTCCAAAGCCTCCTTTCCATGCCCCTTCAAATTAAAAGAGTTCCCTCTACTATTAACGGAAATAAAATATTAATGGCTGTCTTCTATTATTTATTGGCTGTTTTTGGAGAATAAAATATTGAGTCCCAAAGAGGAATCAATTTCTACGAAACCTCCCTTTCCTGAGAGGGCTTGATTCGTGCCACATAATAAAGAGATAAGCTTATCAGCTGCATCAGTTCAAAGACATCTGCTGTAAATGTTGATTTTGAACCAATAAGAAGATTATAAGCACTGTCATAAAATATCCTTTCAGGATGTAAATTATTCAAAGCCCTTCATGGGCAGACACAGTATCTCATGCCTCAGTGATCCCGCTCTATTCAACACATCTCATTTATTAAAGCCAGAGAGGCCCTCTGTTGATAAAGTCCCCTAAATAAATGATAACCTTCATCTCCTTCTTCCAAATTATTTTCACAATTAGAATTTGAAATGTTCATGCTGGAGGTGTCATGTCAAAAAGTATGGCCTCTGTAAATCATGCAGGCATCTTCATTGGCAAGCTCAGTTTCACCTGACAGTCAAGCCCCAAGCCCCCATTCATTAAAGCAGGGCAATGGGTCTAGCAGCACAGATAAGCTCTGAGGGCTCATCTTTACAGCGCTTAGCTGCAAGATGCAGGATGTAATGGAATGAAAGGGCTTGGATGCAAACCAGCCTTGGTGCTCTGTCTCAGCATGACCCTGTATGACTCAGCATAATTCAGCATGCCCTGGGCAAGTCATTTAACCTCTCTAGAATTGAGTTTCTCTTACAGGGAGGTAGGAAATAACATGTGCATCCACCAGGAACAGAGTCTGGCTAACAGTAGGTTCTCAGTAAATACTTCTCACTGGATCACTGACCATAGTATAGATCCCTTGGGCCAGGGTTCTTCTTATCTCCTCAAGGCCTCTCAGAGGCCATGGAGTATCCTGAGCAGCTCTGCCTGCCTCAAAATGTACAAAGAGACAGACCATCCTGTACACACCTCTGAGCTTCATTCACAGAAACTCTACCCGACTTTGAGGGCCCAATTCAAATGCTATCTCCTCCTTGAAGCATCTCATGATTCCCTCACTTGAATCCTATCTTTCCTTTTCATCCTTTCCCAAATATTCATAGAGTGCCTCCCATGTGTCAAGCATCACTCTGGGCTCTTTGCAGATAGGAGCTTGTGCAATCTTCATTACAACCCTGCAAGACAAGTCTTGTTGCCTCTATTTGATAGGAGAGGGAATTTGGCTGGGGGAAATTATCTTGCTCAATGTCACGCACTGAGTGAGAGATGGAACTGAGGTCTGAACCAGGTTTGGCTTGATTCCAAGGCCCATTCTCTTTCCTTTCTGTTCCACTAGCCACTCTGCTGCTGCTGGACCCACAGCTCAATTCTTTCTATCTGGGCTTCACTTATCTTGTTAAGCAGGCCTCGGTTCTGCCGAGAACAGGCCTCAGAGTTTGTCATGGATGCTACAGCTCCATCTGCCTGGCTTCCAGCTGGAATAGCATTCATTTACTCATGGTACCCCCGATTACTGCAAGACTTCCTCAGCCACACCTAGAATGACAGCACTGTCTTACATCCATTTCTCACATTTCTCCATTAACCATTCTGTTTCGCAATTTCTTCATCTATAAAATGGGATCAGAATGGTACCTATCTCAGGCAATAGCTATCAGGATCAGAAGAGATCATGAATACACAATGTTTTGCACGAGCTTACCGCAGTCAATGCTCAGTAAATGCTATTTGTTGCTATCTTAAAGGTTTCCAGCTATGTCATTCTGACTCCAGATCCATGCTCTCCCTACTCTCTCTCTGCTCATAGCAAAAAGCTTGGCATATAATGGTCAGCAAGTTATGAATTGCTGGTGAATTTTCTAATGTTTTCCAAAAAACATGCAAATTAGTGTCGAGAGCAGCTACATAGGACAATGGAGGATACACAGGCTCTGGAACCAGACAGGCTGGAGTTTAAGTCTTGGCTATGATACCTTCTAGTGGGTGGTCCTGGGTGAGTCACTCAATCCTTCTGGAGCCTGTACTTTCACATCTGTAAAATGGGTGGGGGACAGTCTAGATACCAAAGCTGCTAGGTCACTATAGGTAGAAAAAGAAACTGTCATCAAGAATACCATAAATGCTCATTTCCTTCTTCCCTTCCACCTTTTCCTTTCATTTTTCCTCTTTCCTCTCCCAACTCTCTACCTCCCAGTTTCCCGCCTCTGCATCTTACGAATGTCACCACCAGGACTGTGCTCCATCTCCTGCCTGTTCTTGTGTTTTCGGGGATCTGGTGTGGACACATTCATTAGTTTGACCTCATCTCTCTGGAGGGATATAATAAATTCTTCAGCAACAAGGACCAGAGCCTACCTCATCTTGAGTGACAGTAGCTGCTTAGACGTGTTCCACAAATGCTCATGGAAGGAATCATTCCCATCAACAATGAAAGGGAACTGCTGGCAAAGAGAAGGGCCCCCGAACCAACCCCTAAAACTCTCCATCTTTCTCCATGCTATAGGCTATGTCATAGCAAGGACTCATTATTCTAACACGATACTAAGAAGACAAAATGGTGGTTCATTGTTATGGTGCCCAAACCAAGCCATACTATTCACAATAGCAAAGACATGGAATCAACCTAGATGCCTAGCAATGGTGGACTAGATAATGAAAATGTGAAAATGTGGAACATATACACTGTGGAATACTACATAGCTGTGTGTTTTTGTTTTTTTTTTCAGATGGAGTTTTACTCTTATTGCCCAAGCTGGAGCGCAATGGTGCGATCTCAGCTCACTGCAACCTCCACCTCCTGGGTTCAAGAGATTCTCCTGCCTCAGTTCCCCAAGTAGCTGGGATTACAGGGATGTGCCACCATGCCTGGCTAATTTTTTTATTTTTAGTAGAGATGGGGTTTTGCCATGTTGGTCAGGCTGATTTTAAACTCCTTATCTCAGGTGACCCACCCACCTTGGCCTCCCAAAGTGATGGGATTACAGGCCTAAGCCATTGCACCTGGCCGCAGCTATTTTTTAAAATGAGATCTTGGTATTTGTAGAAACATGGATGGAACAAGAGGCCATAATGCTAAGTGAATTAATGCAGGAACAGAAAACCAAATTCCACATGTTCTCACTTATAAGTGGAACCTAAACATTGTGTACACATGGACACAAAGAAGAAAAACAATAGACACTAGGGTCTGTTCGAGAGTGGAGGGTGGAAGGAGGGTAAGAATTGAAAAACTGCCTATTGGGGGCCAGGCATGGTGACTCACACCTGTAATCCCAGCACTTTGGGAGGGCAAGGCACGCAGATCACGAGGTCAAGAGATTGAGACCATCCTGGCCAACATGGTGAAACCCTGTCTCTACTAAAAATGCACAAATTAGCCGGACGTGGTGGCAGGGACCTGTAGTCCCAGCTACTCGGGAGGCTGAGGCAGGAGAATTGCTTGAACCAGGGAAGCAGAGGTTGCAGTGAGCCGAGATTGTGCCTCTGCACTCCAGCCTGGTGACAGAATCAGACTCCATTTCAAAAAAAAGAAAAACTACGTATTGGGTATGATGCTAATTACCTGGATGATGAAACAATCTGTACACCAAACCCCCATGCAATTTATCCATGTAACAAACCTACACATGTACCCCTTGAACCTAAAAGTTAGAAAGAAAAAAAATTAATGCTCCCATGTGTACAACAAAATGCACACACAAACATATACACAACAAAACAATGCAAGAATTACTAAGTGTTCTTTGCATGGAGATTGCAAAGTTCCTTGAAAATTCTTCAGAAGGAATGGATTCTCTGAATTACTACTACCCAGAACACAGAAACCATTTGATTCATTTTGTTCACACAGCAGCTCTGCCTTGTCAAGAGCTGACAATCAGATATGCAAAACAAGTGCTATATATGAATTTTGCAAAAGTATCACTTTGGGAAAACAGAAACCAAAACAAATTGAAAAATCATATAAATAATTACTCAGAGTCTCAGCTCTAACATGAAAAAGGAAGGTACACAAGCAGAAATGCTAATTAATGTGACTGTGTAATTACACGGGCCCAAATTAATAAACTGGAATTACTCCAGATTTCCAGCAGGCAGCCCATCTTCACATGTGATCTCAGAGGTGTGGGCACAGAAGGGAAAATGCTTAGGTTTCCTTTGCCAGATGCCCAGCTGGAAAGGCATCAAGAGAGGGGAATGTGAGGCCCCCACGCAGAACTAGGCCCTCCTAGCCTCACCTCTCTGCTCAGACATGTTGAGCCCTCATCTACATCAGCAGGTGCAAACTTCCACCAAGACATCGTCTCTAATTAGGAAGTCATTCTTCATGCAGCTATAGCAGCCCAACCACAACATGCTAAGGACAAAATTAAACCCAACACGACCAAGGGATGGAATTTATGAAGCAGCCG
The DNA here is from genome assembly GCF_030222135.1 of Aotus nancymaae. NCBI lineage: Eukaryota > Metazoa > Chordata > Mammalia > Primates > Aotidae > Aotus > Aotus nancymaae. Next base: position 20,641,749 of record NW_026988443.1, read on the forward strand.
GTACACGTTCCTTTGCCTTCTCTCCCTGTCTCTCTGTATCTATGTCTTCTCCCTGCCTCCTAGTTTCCTCACTTCTCTCTCAATTTGTTTTGGTTTCTGTTTTCCTAAACTAATACTTTTGCAAAATTCATATGTATCACTTGTTTTGTACGTCTGATTGTCAGCTCTTGACAAGATAGAATTGCCGTAGGAACAAAATGTATCAAACTCAGTCAGGTAGATGGTGTCATCTATTAAAAAGTAATTATCCCACTCTATAGCAGTGAAAACTAAGCCTCCAAAGGTCAGCTAATCTGATTTTGCCAGAGTCACATAACCAGAAAACAGAAAGCTCCGAATTCAAAACTCTGGGCATCTGAGTTCAAAGTCTTTTAATTACAGTAAGCTTCTTTCTAGAAATTAAAAATGCCGCCACCTCCCCTACTTACACCTACAGCATTCATTTGATCATATGTTCATACAATAAAGTCAATCCTGTGCCTATTAAGTGACAGCTTTGGGCTATGTCCTGAGAATACAATATTGAGCAAAAATTGACCTAGACCCCACTTTCAAGGAACAAAGACAGTGAGAGAGAATGACAGAAATAAAATGATCACACAAATAAATATGTTTCCATTGCCTTTGATCACAGCTACATAGCAAAAAGAAATAGGGCTATGAGAACTTGCAAAAGTGAGGGTCAAGTGATGAGGAAAAGCTCTGCCAAAGAATGGCCGAAGTGTGATCTCAAAGATAGTGTGAATGTATAATATGTAAAGAGAAAATAATTTATATGAATATAGAAGAGTGTTCTTTACTTACTCTGTTTTCTTCCTGTCTATTGACTGCTTAACCTGCTCCAACCTAACCTGGCTTCTGCTCCCATCATTCTGTCACTGGAGTTCATACAATATGTTTTATGGATGTGTTCAATCCTCACCTTGAGCCTTCAGGCATTTTGGACAGCATTGCTACCTCCTTCTCCTTGAAATCATCTCCTCCTTGGCTTCTGAGTCAGAACTTTGCTGGTTTTCCTCCTGCCTTTCTGGATCCTCCTTGAAAATTGTCATGACTTTGTCAATCTCCTCTTTCGTAAGTGTCCTTCAGGGCTTGGTCATGGGCACTTCTCTCTCTTGTTTAATATTCTTTCCCTAGGCAATCTCGTCCACACCACAGCATTGCTTATACACTACTATAGTAACTCTCAAAGTTGTCTCTCTGGCCCCTTTGTCTGGACTCCAGATCTAAATTTCTAAGTTGCCTGGTAGACCGCTGTTCTTAGGTGCCTCAGAGGCACCTCGAACTTAGCAGAATCAAAACTGAATTCATCTTGTGACCCTCAACTCCATCTCAGCACCATCCATCCAAGCTGCAAACCAGAATCCCAGGCAATATCTGTGATCGCTTTCCCTCTTTGTCTTATATGGTAGAATAAATAATGGCCCCCAAAGATGTCCAGGCCCTAATCCAGGGAACCTGTGATGTTACTCTATTAACAGAAGAGAACACTCAAGATATGATTAACTTAAGATTCTTGAGATGGAGAGATTATCCTACACTATCAGGGTAGATCCTACGTGTAATCACAGGATTCCTTATGAGAGGGAGGCAGAGGAAGATTTGATGGCAGAAGAGGAGAAGGCCATGTGATGGCAGAAGCAGAGATTAGAGTGGTGCAGCCATAAGCCAAAAAATGTCAGCAGCCACTGGACGCTGGAAGTAGCAAGCTATGGAGTCTCCCTTGAGCCTCCAAAAGGAACTAGTCCTGTCAGCACTTTAGTTTTCACCCATGTAGGACTCCTGACTTCGGGCCACCAGAACTGGAAGACAATATATTGCTATTGGTTTAAGCCCTGAGTCTGTAGCAGTTGGTTACAGCAGCAACAGGGAACTAGTACACCCTACTAATATACTCTAACCAGTCCTTTCGATTTTGCTATCTCCACAACTCCCAGATGCATCTACTTTTCTCCATCTCCCCATCTCCTTCCCTTCCATCATCTCTCAAATGAGTAGGTTTCACAGTCTCTGGCTTCCCATGACTCCTAAGAAAGAGAGCAAAATCTTTGGCACGACCCACAAGAACTTGCTTGTCCTGGTCCCTGTCTCCCTTCCCAGGCTTGTCTTACACTCAGGACACACATAGGCTTTCTTTCAGCTCTTGGAGGGTACTAATCCCCCATCCCCAACATGGCCTTTGCACAGCTTTCTTATTTGGTATAGGATGTTTTTAACTTCAGATCATAGCTGAAGTGTCACGACTTCACCATATTCTTTCTGAGCTCCCAGACTGGGTTCATCTAGCACATATAACACTACAATTTTACATTAATTTTTAGGACTGTTTGGTGTGTGTCTAAGTCTCTATCTGGCCTTCAGAGAATAGGGAGAGAATGGGGCTATGACTGGTTTTGTCCACCACTATATCTTCAGCATCTAGGAAAATGCCTAGCACACAGCGAGTGTCAATAAATACTGTTTGGATAACTCTCAGAGTCCAGGGAAGTGTCTTTGAGTGTGTGAGTGCATAGGATTAGCAGTTTTAGTATTTGACTTTGTCCCAGCACTTCTAGGCAAGTGTTTAGAAGAAGGGAGGGAACAGGAGAAGAACTTGAATGCACACAGCAATGGCCAAGGAATCTCCAAAATTAGAATTTCATCTTCCTCAGTGTTGCCTTCAAAGGATGGGTGCTGGGTGGGGTTCTTGTTCATTTACGATTCACAATCATCAATGTATTGGGATTTTCTTCACCACATAGCCTACTCCCTCTATTTTCAGGCCTGTATAGTCTCCTTGGCCATCTTCCCTTGGGTTTCCTAGATTAAAGCACTTTAGCAATTGTCTGTAAGAGGGCAGCGTCTTCAAATAGCTCCTCTGTGTCCTTGGTTTTAAGTGAAGGTACTCATAGCCCAGCCCAGCTAGGATGGGAATGGCTCTGAGTTAATTAGAGAAGCCCCTTTTTATCTATTTTATATACTAGGATTCCAAATAGCAATTTTTTAATAAAATGTTTTTTGTGACTCGAAAGAAAGACGAAAGTTTGTAGACCATTATTACTATACTTATTTGCACCACACTTTATACTTTTCAGCATATTTGTTGATTTGTGTCATTTGGTTCTCACATGAACCCTTCAAGCTAGGACATCATTAACTTCAGTGGACAGATAACAAAATGACTCTAGGAGCTTCAATAACCTGCCCAAGATCACACATCTAGTATAGGACAGAGCTGGGACTCAATCCTCTGACACTGGACTTCATTTAGGCCATGGAATGGTGGTTGGAGCCAATTTTATCTATTCATTAAGGCGCCAGATGACTTCAGTGAACATTTAGGTTTCTTATGCCTGGAGAGAAAATAGCATGCCATTTTAACACTGTTTTCCTCCAGGTGGCAAGATTGTGAGTAAATTAATTGTCTTCTTTATGCTTCTCTGAAACGTCTACAATGTGCATGCATTAATTTTATAATTAGAAAACATTAGAAAATAAGGAAGTATGATTATAAAGTAAGTCAAGGGAATAATGGAAAACAGGAAGGTCTCCCACTCACCCTGGGAGAGGGCAGGGGGATGTGACTGATAATTTGGTGCTGGCTTGAAGCTTACTTTGCCAATTACTATTTGTTTAATCCTCAAGTCTCTTAACCTCTCTGAGTTTCACTGTAGCTCTTTGTAAAATGGAGAAAATAAACCTACCTGCATTGGTCAAAGCTTTTAGCAGTAAATGGCAGAAATACAGCTTAAACCAGCTTAGAGTGAAGAAGGAATTCACTGAGTCTCACGAATGAGGGGTTGAGGAATTTCACTGCAGACATGGTCACCTCTCTGTCTGTGAGATCTGCCTTCCCGTTCTTCCCTATTAAGCACTCCCTCATCCTGTGCCTGGAAAGATGGGACCCAGCAGTCTTGCTCTTACCCACCCATATTAGCAAATCTGGTGGAAATAAAAACCACTCTCAGAGCTCATATACCAAGCCAGAGGATGGTTCTGATAGGTAGGCCACACTTGGATCTTGCACTCTCCCAAAAACCAGTCATGGTGACCATGTAATAACCAATCCCATGTGCTTACCCCAGTACCCAGTAGCCTCCTTCCTGGAGAACTGTCTGTCATGTGCTAATTGCTGAGCAAGACAAACTCCTGGCCAGTCCAGATGAGGTGGGCATTTCCATTGGCCAGGGGACCTAATTTATATGTGCTGCTTGAGGGTTTAATTACCTTGTGAAATGCATTTAAATGATAAGTTTTGCTAAAAAAGAAAAAAATTCAGTAGTTGGCAGGGGAAGGCAAAAAAACTTAAAATCAAGGTGACAACACAGAAACAAATAAATGTTTTGTCAGAAAAAAGAGAAACATAAGAAACTGAGTTTGGGAGAAAATTGTGGCCCCAGGTTCAGAGAAAACAGGTATGTAACCCATTACGTAGACTAAACCCTGTGTGCCCACCGAGTCCTCTTCTATGAGGTTTTTTTTTTGGTGAGCGGGGTAGGGCGAGGTGGGGAGCGCTTAACTATGCTTTGAAAATTGGAGACAATCATTGCAGAAGATACTCCTCTCTCGATAAAACTCCAAATAAATTAGATATTGAACAAGATGCTGAGATCCTGGCAAGAACACACAAAAAAATTGGGCCTCGAGCTGTTGGGAGATGATAAATTGTCAGTTTCTCTTTAATAAGATTGTCTCTCATCACCATCTCCTATAAGGGATTTGATAGCTTTTGTTTTTAACCTGTGAAGATTAAAATCAATTCCCAACTACAGCTGGGAGCCCCAAGTCATAGAGGCACAAAGATACCAATTAATCAATCAATCAGTCGGTCAATAGATCAGCATGTCCATATTGAGGCCGGTTTTTGCTGGGCATCTGGGGCAGGAAGAAGAATTAGAAACATGACCCTGCAGATGCTGCCTGAGGGAAGCCACACTTCAGAAGGCACTGTTTACAACTTTAAGGAGAAGAGCAAACCTATTTCCATTAGAATTACACCGGGTAGGCAGTCTCCTGTCTTATCAGTCTTATTTTATGGACATACTTGATTTTGGATCCTGGACTAACCACAGACTTTGACCTAGCCTTTTGACCTGCTCAGATGTCCACCATGGCAATGTCACTCCTCAGGTATCAGCTGGGTTTCTGGGTCCTACCTGTGCTTCCAGGGCATTGCAAAAGAGGCAGGAATAAGGAAGAGGAGTCAGAGGCTCAAATTTCGCTGCCACCATTTTCTACTTCTGTGACTTTGCATAAGATATTCAGCCCCTCTTAGCCGTAGTATGTTTAACCACCGAAGCGGAGATAATAATATGGACTTTGCAGCCCTGCAAGGATTAAATGAGATCATGTATGCAGAATGCTTAAAATGAGACACAGTTAATTGTAGTTTGTTAACATTACAATCAATTGTCATTGGTGGTAATAATGTGCTTTCACCTGCCAAGTTACTCCTTGGTTGGATTTTTTTTTAATTTTATATTTTTATTTTTAGCATTGATAACAAATGTATATTGGTATGTTTTTGCTTCTCTGTTTTTTTGTTTTTCCCCACCTCCAAATGGACTTTCTTACTCTACAATAATCCTATTAAATTCTACAGACTTCCACTTACATGACACAAATACCCCTCTGGCTTTGGTCCAAACAGAAACTAATTGTCCCCTTGTTCGCCTGTGTGTGAGTTTGTTTTTCCAGATGAAACATTTCAGACTCTGTTTTCTTGTCCCTTGGCATTTTTTAACAACCAACACTGTATGTGTTAGCCACAAAGACGGGGTTTCTTGGAGCAAGGAAGTAGGAGTGTGTGAAGCAAGTGGCTCTGTTTGAAGCCACATTTCTTAAGTTCAGCTGAGAAACAGCTGAAAGAGTATGATACAGAGCAGAGCACATAAACTTGGAGATCAGAAAAGGGAGCGTCTTAATTAGTCCTGCCTCTACCTCCGTGAGCTATGTAACTAAACCAGTGTAAAAGCAACAATTGTTCTTTCCCCTCAAAGAATAAAACTGGCATGATTAATTGACAGCATTTCCTTAAATATTTCACAAAACGACATTAACAAGACTTGAGTCATCACTTCCCTTGAGGTGAGGAAATCAAGGTAAAGATTTCTATGGGCATCTTCAGAGAAAGGAGACTAAGACAGAAAAGTGGGAAACACAAGTTCAAGTCCTGGTCTTACCATCAGGGTACTTGTGACCTCGAACAAACTTCCTCTCCACTCTGGCCTCAGTTTACTCATTTGAACATGAAGAGATTAAGAGAAAAGGATCAATCAGGTATCCTTCCAGCTCTGGCAGTCAGTCACATTCAGATCTGAGACTTCTCATGCCATAAAATGTTATTGATATGATCTCTCCTGTCTTAACAACCACACACCTGTTACCTCTTGCTTGTCAACAGTGATAATCACAAGTATTTATTGAATGGCAAATATGGTCAGAGAATGCCAAATACTGTACATACCTTTTCTTATTTCTCAAACCCTCTGAAGCACATGCAATCGTTATACCCAGGTGAGATCTGATGAACCCCAGGCTATGAAAGGTAGCAAGACTTCTTTCTTATAAAACATTTCTGGGGCTTAAAGTCCTGATTCCACATTGCTGTAATTATGACTGTCAGAACTAAACTCCTCCTTTGCCCTCTTGAAGTCTCACTGAAAAACCAACTCACAAATGGCAGATTAATAAGAGAAAAGGCGTTTCTGAAAGAACTAAAAGTAGATCTGACATTCTATGGAGCCATCCTACTACAGTGTATCTACTCAAAAAAAAGAAGTCATGATATCAAAAAGACACCTGCACACACACGTTTATCACAGCACAATTCATAACTGCAAATATATGGAACCAACCTAAGTGCCCATCAACCAATGAGTAGATGAAGAAAATATGGTATATATATACCATGGAATACTAGTCAGCCATAAAAAGAACAAAATACTGTATTTTGCAGCAACCTGGATGGAACTGGGGGCCATTATTCTAAATGAAGTAACTCAGGAATGGAAAACAAAATGACTACATGTTCTCACTTGTAAGTGGGAGCTAAGCTATGGGTATGCAAAGGCATACAGAGTGGTATAATGCAGGGATCCCCAACCCCTAGGCCATGGACTGGTGCCAGTCTGTGGCCTGTTAGGAACTGGGCCGTACAGCAGGAGGTGAGCAGCAGGCGACTGAGCATTCCCACCTGAGCTCCAACTCCCGTCAGATCAGTGACAGCATTAGATTCTCATGGGAGCCCAAACCCTATTGTGAACTGTGCACGTGAAGGATCTAGGATGTGTGCTCCTATGAGAATCTAATGCCTGATGACCCGAGGTGAAACAGTTTCATCCCGATACCATCCCTCCCTAGCCCTAGGTCTGTGGAAAAATTGTCTTCCATGACACTGGCTCCTGGTGCCAAAAAGGTTAGGGACTGGCCGGGCACAGTGGCTCACGCCTGTAATCCCAGCACTTTATGACACCAACGTGGGTAGATCATGAGGTCAGGAGTTTGAGACCAGCCTGGCCAATATGGTGAAACCCCATCTGTACTAAAAAATACAAAAATTAGCCGGACATGGTGTCCCAGCTACTTAGGAGGCTGGAACCCAGGAGGCGGAGGTTGCAGTGAGCTAAGATCGCACCACTGCACTCCAGCCTGGGCAACAGAGCAAGACTCCATCTCAATTAAAAAAAAAAAAAAAAAGTTAGTGATTGCTGGTATAATGGGCATTGGAGACTCAGAAGGAAAAAGGATGGGATGGAGATGACAGAAAAAAAAAACTACATATTGGGTACAATGTACACTACTCAGGTGACAAAGGCACTAAAATTTCAGACTTTACCACTATACAATTCACGTATAGGTACACAAATGTATTAACGTGTATACAGGGAGAGCCACAGGTGATTACCCCTCCCCCACCCCCACAACAGGGTTCAGAAGATTATAAACCATCCTAGCCAAAGAGGTTATGGGAGGGAGATAACAAGACTTCTGTTGAGGGGCAATAAGGGATCAGTAAGGAGATTAACTGATCCTGGAACAGGATTAATTTGTAAATAGTTTTTTTGGAATTTGAATGAGCCCGAGAGAATATTATTTCGTGAAAGGGTCTGTTCAGATGTGGTTACATTCTTGGTATTACAGAGAGGTGAAGAAAAAAAACAATTGTTCCTTTGGTGGGTCTGGGTCTTAGGCAGATAAAGGAACTTCAACTTCATCCTGTGCTTTGGGAGAGACAGTGGTGCAGGGGAGAAGGTAAGAGAGACTTTGAGGCTTCTTCATTTCAGCATGTCAAGGAGCTACGCTTTGGGGTTTCTGAGCCCCAGCACGATCTAGGCTTCCAAGATACAGAGCTTACCAGGGTCTCCTCTACCATCTGAGGTGTCTCTAAAGCATCTTCTTTTGTCAGGTCTTCCTCTCCCTCCAACCCACCCAATTGTTTGGGCTTTGACTTAAGTATTTGACAAGAGGCAACATGGAGCAAGGGCTAGTATACCTGTGGAGGTGGGCTGAACAGAGAGTCCCTCTCTGCCACACTGAATGTGTACTCTTAGAAGACCTCTCCAAGCCTGGCTGTTATCCTATGAAGCACTCCTGTCCATGAGGCTATTGGGAGAGTTAAGTAGGATTCTGTAAATTAATGTGATACCAACCAGACATACCACTGAGCATTGGCCCCATCTCCCCCTACTTATATCCCACTGTCCATTAAGCCCCAACCCTTGAAAATGCCTTTCCTTGTTTTGGAATTGACCTATTCCTCCTTGATTCAGTCCAGATCCCAAAAAGAAATAGATCACACACTGAAAATAGAGTGACTTAAAAAGTGTAGGAAAATGTTGGTAGAGGACACTAAAGGGAAAGAAAATATCTGGGGCTTGGTAAAAGCAGAACTTTACCACCCCTAGGACCAAAAGGCTGAAGGGCAGGAGTAGTTATCAGGAACCAGGGAGTGAGAGGCATGGAAAGTCAGCTTCCTCAGGAGGAGCCATGGTCTTCAGTCAAAGGACACAGGCAGCCAAGATGAGACTCTGCAGGGTGGTCGTTAGGGGATAAATACTCTGACTTCATTCTTGGCTATGAGAATTAATTCCTGAAATATAGAGTTGACCCAAGCTGTTTTGATAAAGTACCAGGATGACACCGACCCTTAGTCAAGTCATGAAATGTAGTGATGATTAATGTCGTTTTGTAACTATCAGCCCAAGGAATTTGGAGCTGGTTGGCACAAGTTTGTCAGCATTGTTTATCGACAATGGTGAGATGGATGATTTGCATTCTCTGACCTCCCTTCAAATTCTTTGTGTGGCTCCACATTGGCTGGACCCAGTTGGAAGCAGCAGGCAAAGGAACCCATTGATGTCATTCATGCAATTCAGCTTCTGGGGCAGAAAATAGACAGGAAAATGGTAGGGAGTTAATCTTCCCATTGCTTCACTGTCACAAAGTCTATATCCCTTGTGTCACACTTGCAGAGCTCTCCTTTACATGGCATATCATACCGGTGGGTGTGCTGGCCTCACCCACCCAATGATGAGCCCCCTAAGGGCATGCATGCCTTTTCCTTCTGATGGGCATCTCCCACCACCCATCTCGGTGGCTGGCATAGAGGAAGTGCAAGGCTACATGTAACTGAATTTCCAGGAGAAGCATCAAGCATCATGGAGAACCAGCCAGCTGCGTGTTTTCCCCAAGGCTGATTCCAAAAGTTGCTGCTAAAGACCTTGTCAGTTGCTGAGCAGCTACAGAGATGTTCCAGAAGGTAGAGAGAGATCACTGAGGGGAGACAGTGGGTTTGTAGGTTGATGCCTGGTCGTAACAATTCTCCAAGTGCTTCCTCCATGACTTTAGATAAATAGAGATGGGAATCACATTTCAGTGTGACAGCTTAAATGGCATGTCAAGAAACAATTAAAAAGATCTAGTGCAACACAGTCCTAAGAGATTTTTGTCAGAGTGAATATGCTTCCCGCCAGGGCCAACGTGGGGGTGATATGGCCTGTGAGCCCACGTTCAGGGCCTTGAATTCTCAAAGGCAGGCTCCTGTGAGACCTGGGACTGGAAACTATGTGAGCCTGGAGAATTTGAACCTTTACTGCTTGTCAGTGTTTTCTAAATCACCTGCAATAGGCAGCACAAAACATCCGCCTGGCAAATCTCCACCAGAACATGCTACCTTCCAATCCTAGTCAAAACCCAACCATGAGAAATAATATTTATAGAGTATTGCCTGAAGGACACGCTGTCCATTACTCCTTTAGGTCAGCAGTTTTCCAGATTACCTTCTCCAGAGCCCTGAAATTCCTGAGGGTATCCCTGAAGCTCCCTAGAAATAAATTCCCTATCTCTACCCCAACGCAGAGAACGGGAGGTCTGATCCATTGCATAGTAGGTACTGGAGTTGCATATAAGAAATCAGCTTTTTATAAAAGGATGCTTATCCCTTAAAAGAACAAAAGCCATCATTTTTACATAATTTTTTTTTCTTCGATCAAGCCAGATGGTGAGAATTCTGCAAGCCTAGGTTGTGTTACTTTGCTCTGCTGCCCTTAGAATTTCTGGAAACAGAAATTCAGACCCCAAAGGAAACAGCCTGTTGAAGTTCCTGATATGTCTCTTGAAGGACTCCTTTTGGTGACTCAATAATAGCATTTCCTCTCTGTATCAGGAATGGTTGATCCCAGTTTGATTGTGTCATCATCCTTTATGGACTGGGAAATTCAACTTGTTTCCCTCTTAGCCTTGACCTCTGGGATCCTCAGTGCTATTTCGGCAGCAGCTTGCAACGGTACAGAACCTGTGCTCTCACAGATTCTAATCCCTGCCCCAGTCCCTCATATTTTGTTAATTTCAATTGCATTTATTTGTACGAGTTAATTCAGAATATATGCATTATCACTCCTTTGTAAAAAAGAAAAAAAAAAGAAGAAGAGTGTAAATATATAAACAAGTAAGTGTAAGTGGCTCTTAAAGAGAAAGGAAGCAACTTCCTTCATTTTTGGTGGGGCTTTTGTCCCCCACTCCCACCCCAAACATATTCTAATTCTGACCTCTGGAATACACTGGCTTTTCTCATTCCCTGCTGACAAATCTCCCAGCTCCCTATGGGTGGAAGGACCAAGGACCACACTTTAGACCCAAGTCTACAATGGGGATGGAGTATAAAGAGGGCTGGGCACAGAGGAGCTCGGGCTTTGGCTCATGTCTTGAAAGACAGGCAGGGTCAGGTACAGTGGCTCAAGTCTGTAATCCCAACAGGTTGGGAGGTTGAGGTGGGAGGATCGTTTGAGCCCAGGTGTTCAAGACCAGCCTAGGCAACATAGAGAGATCCCATCTCTACAAAAAAATAGAAAAATTAACTGGGCATGGTGGCACATGCCTAGAGTCCCAGCTACTCTAAAGGCTGAGGCAGGAGGATGTCTCGAGCCCAGGACGTCAAGGCTGCAGTGAGCCTTGATCACACCACTGCACTCTAGCCTGAGACAGATCAAGACCCTGTAGAGGGAGGGAGGGAGAGAAGGAGGGAGGAAGGAAGGACAGACAGATGGATGGGAGGAAGGGAGGGAGGGAGGGAGGGAGGGAAAGAGAAAGAGAGAGAGAAAGAAAAGAGAGAAGAGGGAAGGAGAAAGGAAGGGAGGGAGGAGGAGGGGGAAGACAGAGAAAGAGAAAAAAGAAAGAGGGAGAAAGAGAGAGAGACAGAAAGAAAGGCCCAGAGATATTTTATTACTCACTTTCAACACAAGTTTTAGAAGCGAAGACAGACCAGGGTCACTCCTATCTTCCTCCATTCCTGCACTCCCCAGGACCATCGTGTCTGACCTTAGGATACATTGACAGACAGGAGGTCTGGAATTTGTTTTGCTGCCATTGACCCAGTCTCAGGCTTTGATATTTTTAAATTTCTGAGTTGAAGAATCCTTGTTCTGCTAAGAAGAGAGAACATAACCTGGAGCCCCCTGGAAGCTACATTTGCTCCACGATTCTGCTGTCTTGATTGATGTTACAGAGGGAGCCTCCTGTGACAGCAGGGTGCCCAAGAGAGCTGCTTCTTTGTGTCTGCACGTGCATGGCACACTCACAAACACATTTACCCATGCGCTGAGACTTGCGTGAATTTGAAGTCAGAAAGACTTGAGCTCAAACATTGGTTCAGCCACTTACCAAATGTATGTGTATGCCTTTGGGCAGGTATTCTAACCTGGATAAGCCACTTTCCTCCTGACCATAGGTAACATTGTTTTATTTCCCCTACAAGCCAAGGAGGGAAGCATCAATATTAATAATAGCTCCAGTTTAACTAGTCACTTAAGCTCTCTGTGCCTCAGTTTCCTTACCTATAGCGTGGGGATTACATCCATGCTTGCTTCACTGAGCTACTACAAGAACTAAATAAGAAAATGTATGTAGAGAACTCAGTGTACAGCCTAGATAGAAAAGTCTATTTATTACATGCTACATACCTTCAGAAGATGCAAACTTACAGCTTTTGGTACATTTTCATTGATCCAGGGAGAATGTGACCTACGGTCATGACACGTGTTGTGCCTGATGGCCACATGGATACTCCAGGGAAGGAGCCTCTTATTGATGGTTTGGGCAGGTGCTTTTGATTTAGCTATGGAGGGAAGCCATGGTCATTGCCAATCAGTTTCTTAATGTCTGTATACTTCCGAAGCTTTATGGCCAGGTAGTGCCCCCTTGCCAAGTTCCATTGTTGTTGGAAGATGCTCTCCACGCAACCTCCACGCCCCTGCCAAAGGCTCCAGCAACATCCTCTGACCAGAGTGCTAGGCACCACTAGTACTATAATCGACCTGCCAACCCCCAGTACATCTTCTGCTGTGGCTGCGGACATCCCCTCCTCATCGCCCATCCAGTAGGAGGCTCTAGACTCAGGGGCTGTCCTTCCCTATTGGATCTATCCCACCACAACCCACTGCAGTATGCACAGCCATTCTTGTGAAGTGACAAGCATAGATGCATTCGGAACAGCTCCACCATACTGGAGCCCAGTGGAAGGAGGAACCTGCCTGCAGCCAGGCCTGGGGAGGCTGCCATTTTTCTTCCTGAACCCTCCCCTCTCCTAAGGGGTCATATTTAATTCATAATGCTAGAGCTAGCACTATTGCCGGATATATTTCCTTGCTGATTAAACATTAAACACACTAGTATTTCAAAGCATTTGAAATAACTCAGAACTAATGAAGGACTAATTGCTTCACTCTGTATATTCAAATTGTGATGTTATTTTTTTTAGACGTATTCTTATGTCAACTGTTGCATGAATTAATTGTGAATTTTCCAACAGTTAGCTGTAGTGTGATTAAAGCATATGAAAATAATCTTTTAATTAGCTTTCATTTTGAAACAAATAGACAATTAAACCAAAGAAGTAAGTGTGAAAATTCCGATAATCTGCTCTTCTTGGGGAGGGAATGCTTGTACAAATAATGACCAATGACCATATCATTGGAAATTATTTCCTTGGCTAGCCTAATGGTTGTTCAGTAACTTCATCTTTTCCCTTTTACATCTCTTCTATTTCTTACAACCCTGGTACCCCTACTGTTTTTCCCAGAAGCCTAAAATATATGACTAGATGAATAATAGCCTTTTTCAAGCATGTATTTTTGAGCAGAGCTATTCAAAGTATCAGCCAATTCTTATTAAAAATATCATTGCTCACATCCCTAGTGTTTAAAAAGAGAAAAATAAATAAATCTGGTTTTTGGCCACTAAGTCCTTAAATCTTTCACCCACCCTGTGGAGCAAGGCTGAGATTAGGGAGAGAGGAGAGGGGCCTCAGGCACAAGATTTAAGGAGGACATGCTCTCAGAGCCCCAGCCTGCAGATGCACTACCCTCAGGGCATGTGCCTTCTGAAATCTGTGACCTAGGCACTTTGCTGGCCTCACCCCAGTCCCAGCCTTACTAGGAAGAGTCATATGGAGGGTACCTACTATGTGCTTTGTGCTATTCTAGAACCTGCTAATTAGACAAAAAGAGAATATTTTTGGCCCAAACCCTCTTTTGTTACAGGCAAGGAGACTGGGGCCTAGAGAAGGGGCAGGGATATGTCTGATCTGCTAAAGAGAAAACAGAGATGGAGATGACAAGGTTCTGGTCCTTATCCATTCAGTCAGAAGGCATTTGTTGGGTATCTCCTCTGTATGTTGGATGTGTGAGAGATCTCCAGCCTGAGATGGGCAGCGTTGCCAGGGAAGGTACACTCTGTCAGGCAACACAAGGGAGCTGAACTTGAGGTAATGGAGATTGAAAGCCACTCTTTGAGCTGAGTGACCTTGGGCTACTGGCTTAACCTCTCCTAGCCTGTGGATCATTTTGTAAATATAGATAATACTTAGGTGGCTGTGAGCACCATGAATAATAATGCAACATGTATTGCACAGTGACTGACATAGAATAAATCATAATAATAGGTAGCATTTTATAAGTGAAGTACTACGTGCCAAGCACTAGGTCAAATGCTTTCTTTGCATTGTATAATTCTATCTGTAGAAAAACCCATGGAATAGGTATTGCAACCTTCATTTTATAGGTAAGAAAACCGTTCAGAGAAACAAAATGACTTGCCAGATTTCACAAAGCTGGTAAGTGGCAAGAGCCAGGACTTAAACCAGTTCCATCATATTCAAATGTTCAAACTCTTAACTGTTATGCTAAAAGAAAGGGAGAAAATGATGGAGTTCAAATTTGGGAACAGACTCATAATTGGCAGGATTCTTAGGGAAAATCCTATAGATTTTAAATTCATCATCCAATCCCTTTCAGCTACCATTGCAAACACAATTAATGGTGCCTGTTAGCAACATCAGCAGCAAGAGTAGTATTGTAATCTCACCATGACAGAAATGATATGTAAGATGTGAAAAAAAACATCGATTTCCACATGATGGTACAGTTGCATCCAGATATTTTTGGACCTCAAGAATAGAACTATGGCATGCAACTGAATCATAGAATTTGAGAGTTGGAAGGAATCCTGTCTACTGTGTAATCCAACCTTCCTGGAACCCTTGGCGCAGATGGCACAGTTTTGTTCGGCTGTGAGAAGGACCAGTGAGAGGGACCCATCCATCTCATCAGAAAACACCATTCTATTGAACTGAAATCTTCCCTTCTGTCCCATGGACCCACACAGAAACATAGCACCCTTGGACCAGGCTCATGCTGCCTTGTTCCTTGAGGTGGAAATCCTCCGTCTTCTAGCCGTTCTCTATAGAGCACTTTCTACATACCTCATCATCTCAACTCTTCCTATGACCGCTGGGAATTTGACAAATATAGGGTTAAATCCAGCTCCGCCGCCACAGCTAACCTCAAGGAAGCCAATTAACCTCTCAGAAATTCTGTTTTTTCTTCTGTAAAGTAAAGTAATAACAGCTACTATAGCTATTTAGGGTTGTTGAATTAAGTATATAAAATGAGATGAAGCATGTAAGCATATGACCTGCCCTATATATGTAATCAATAAGTGCTAACTCCAGTCATCATTACCGTGATTATTTCATAGAGGCCTGAAGCAATGAAGAAAAGGAGGAACCAGCCAGTCAACCTTAAAGGGACACAGCAGAGGTGAGGTCAGGTCCACTGTTCCAAAGGGTAATAAGTAAACAAACAGTTCTGTTGCATAAAACCCCCTGTGGGAGTTCTTCAGCTCTGACGTCTCCGCAACTCTATTCAAATATCACTTTGGTTCTGCTAAATCATCACCAGAATGTGTTATCACAAATCACTCTGTGACTTGGCAGAATTGAGTGAAATGTGATCTCAAATCCCAAATTAAAGGAGTGGGGCATTTGCAATAGCACATTCATTTACACCATTTCATTTTGTTATTTCAACTGCTAAGATGTTCAAAGCTCCCAGCAGGGAGCATTGGCCACAACAGAAGGAGGACACTGAGTTACGACAAGTCCTTGTCAGTCTTCCCTGCAAAAGCAAGAGTGAGCATGTGCTGCTGATGTGTGGCGATTTGCAGAGGATGGGGCTCAGTATCGGAGCCAAGTTAAACACACAAGGGCTTTCATAGAGATCAAAACATAGAGAGCAAATTACAAGAATCCCAGGGTACCTCCTTTTCTGCATCATGCATTGGTGAGTACACAGATTAAATGGTGAATGGAATTTTGAAGTGGTGTGGTCTGAATGTCTATATGCCCCTAAAATTTCTATATTGAAATTCTTACCCCCAAAGTGATGGTATTAAGAGGTGGGGCCTTTGGGTGGTGATTATGTCATGAGGGTGGGACACTGATGAATGGAATTAGTGAATTTTTAAAAGAAGCCTGAGAAAGACCTCTCACCCCTTCTGCTATGTGAAGTTAAAATGAGAAGATAGCTGTCTCTGGGGAAGAGGCCTCACCAGACACGGAATCTGCCAGTGCCTTGATCTTTGACTTCCCAGCCTCTAGAACTATAAGAAATAAATTTCTGTAGTAAGCCACCCAGTCTACGGTATTTGGTTGTAGCAGCCCAACAAAGGCAGGGAGTGTCCACTTCATTTCCTTTCCATCTAGTTTCTATTCTACCTGCTGAGATAAAAACTCTAATGCTCCCAGTCTTAGAAACGGGAAAAACCAGGCCTGCAGGTAATGCAACAGGAACATCTTAATAGCCCAACATCGGGATCTGGAGAGGACCATATACCCAGTGACTTGAACCTCAGATCTTAAAACCATGGAGTCAGTTAAGACCTTGACCCCTCTAGATCCACCACCACCTACCTTATCACTCACATTCTGATTGAGATATTTATTCCCTTGGGCTCATCTGGTCAGTCACAACCAATTGTTCTCTCTCTCCTATGCCAAGTCTTCCCGATTTGACTGACTTCCTGGAGCATTCAGTTAGGAAAGCTTGGGTGGTCTCATCTTGCTTTAGTGGGAAATCCTTCTGACATTAACGACAAATGCCTGCTATGGGCCAGGGAGAAATTGAGAATAGAGTGACACACGTGTGCTGAACTTGTGTCTCTGCCCACATAGTCTACTTTTTAATCTAATCCACAGCAAGTAGTTTATATTTTATTACAAACACAATAGAAATCCTTGAAAGAATGAATGGGACATGGAAGAAAAAGAGAGGCATCTGGGTGTTTTTAGTTTGAACACCAGGAGTGACATTTGCTGAGATGGGGAAGATGGGTATCTGGAGGCCTGGAGTGGATAATCAAGTGTTCTGTTCTCAACATGTTGAGTTCCAAATGCAAATCAGTCAAATAAATAAAAAGGTTGAAAAGTTATTTGGAAATAGCAGATCTGGATATTAAAATGTTGATATCATAAGCACACGAAGTCACAGAAGCCAAGAAAAGAAAGGGTTTCAAATACAAAAGTGTGGGCAACTCTTCCAAATGCTGCTTACTGGTCAAGAGGAAGCAGAAAGAGAGATTTGTTGTAATTAGTTACGTGGAGCTATTTGGTGACCTCAAAAGCTGTGGTCTCAGGAGGTCGGAAGAGGACCAATTGCCCTTGGAGGGAGCTGAGTAGAGACCGGGAGGTGGGAAAGTTCAGACCACAGAGGCAAATTTGGAGACAATTTGAATGAAAGATGAGTACAGTGCATGGTGTCAGTGGGTTAAGGTTGCTTTCACCCTTTTTTGTTAAGATGGAAGATATTAGGTCATATGTGTATGTTGATAAGAATGATCCCTTAGAAAAAAAATGAAAAGAATGAAACAATGTTTAAAGAGATTATTAAACAGAAATTATTATAGCTTTAATTGGTGGGAAGAAGTTCTGTTTGTTCATTTATTCATTAACACATTTACTTAAGTACTTTTTGAATGGCTGTCATGTCATGTACCAGACAGACCAGTGTGGGTAGCAAATGGGTTAATTAAATTGCTCTTGGCCCCCTCAATAGATCCTAGAAAAGTCATCTCTCTTGGATCTCAAGCTGGAAGAAATGTTTAAGTATTTAACTAATGGGCTGATTTGCAGTGTCTAGAAGGCATTTATCTACTGCAAAGGTTTTCAAAGGTTGTAAGTGGCATAGAACAAAACTGTGAGCTTTTTAAAAAATTATAACCACTATAGGGGATATAATTGGAGAATATATATAATATATGTAATTGAAAAATATAATTGGAGAATTATAGCCACCAGAGAACATAGGTCCTCACATAGCTAAGGCGTATGGTTTATCCTCAGCTGTTCTATGTGGGAACACTTGCAGAAAGCATTAATATGCCCCTCTTCTATCTATGTCCATACCTAGTAGACTAAATCCCAGCAGAAAGTCACTATTGCCCACCTACATCACCCTGTTTTGAAGGACCATCCATGCTGGGATACAAAACGTCACTACCATCTCCTGCTTTTCCTGACCACTGAATTCTGGAAGCAGGGATCTGAAAGCAGACACTGTGAGAGAAACTGACAGAGGTGAGGGGACTCAAGGTACTTTCATAGCTACTGGGTGCTCCGAACAGGGCACTGCACCTCAATGCCTACACACAAAACGGAGTTGGGATGGAGCCTCTTATACCAGCTTCGCGACTGACCTTTGCAGAGGGTGATCTGGGAGTCTAGTTTTGTTCTGAGAATTTTACCTTCTCATTCATAACTCGTGGAATATCTCCAAGACTCTGGCAAATGATTGGCTGCTTAAGTAACTAAAGGAGTTCGGTTTTTTTATATTTTAATACTTTACACTTTTGTCTTCAAGTTTGCATTAAGAATGACTAGCTTGGCATTTTCTCAGTGTGAAAATAATTTTTTTTTTAATTATTCTATGCACTACTTTACCTCCACAAAGAAAGTGTGAGTTCTTTGAGGTAAGAGCCAGTATGTTGTTTTATAAATAATAATATCCGTAAGAAGTTTAGAAGACTCCAGGATAATAATTATTAGTTACATAGAAAAAGACTAATTGGGGAACAGAGACAGAATGAAATGGGATGAGTTGGACAGGAATTAAATACTGGTGAGGAGAAGGAAACTCAGAATTGTCCACTGGGATATCCTACTTTTAAACCAAACTGACCCCCTCACCACCCTCCACAGATGCCACAGAAGTACGCCCGTTTCTGGCCTGCAGTCTTCGCCATGCTCATTGTCATGCACGTGTTTGCTCTGTTTCTGCCTTTCCTGTTGCCCCCAACCCTTCTCCAGACTCTGTCTTGCTTTGGACACTTTTGGCTTTGCTTCTGTTGCTTTTTATTCTTTTCTTTTTTTGCTTTGCTTCCAACTCCACTGTGATTCTCACACTGGAGGTGAGAATATATCTGACTTGTTTAGCCATCAGCATTCTGAGCCTAAGTCATGGTTTGGTTTGCATTCATCCTCTGGCTTTTCTCACTCTCAATTACTCAATTCATCCCAAGACCCCGGGACAGTTGTCTCCCCAGGTCCACTGGCTACCTCACTGGCCCCTGCTGCAGTAACAGAAACATGGAGGATAAACATAAGGAGGTACTATTAAAAGATTATAGTATCACCTTACCTACAAAGTAGAAAGCACAAAGGTTTATAGGTCCCAGAGACTCTTGCAGAGTCCCAAGTACATTTGTGAGATACTGCACTGGCCACAATCCTGCATTTTGGTAACCTCTTATGGGAACTAATAGAATCAGTTGACTTGAATTCTGAGATGTGCTCTGATGACCAGCAGAACCAAGTCATCGGAACTTTTTAATCAGGGTTTGTTTATCTTATGAAGATGTTCATTCAACAATATTTATGAGTGCCTAGCACTGTGATAGGTTCTGAAGATGTGACGGTAGTCAACAACACAGAATAAGAGTGATCACTTATAGCAGCAGTTCCCCAGCCTTTTTGGCACCAGGGATTGGTATCATGGAAGACAATTTTTCCATGGATGGCAGGCTGTGGGGGATAGTTTTGGGATGAAACTGCTCCACCTCAGATCATCAGGCATTAGATTCTCATAAGCAGCTTCCAGCCTAGATCCCTCACATGCACAGTTCACAATAGGGTTCCTGCTCCTGTGAGAATCTAATGCCACGGCTGATATGACAGGAGGTGGAGCTCAGGCGGAAGTATGAGTGATGGGGAGCGGCTGTAAATACAGATGAAGCTTCTCTGGCTTGCTCACCAGCCACTCACCTCCTGCTGTGTGGCCTGGTTCCTGACAGACCATGGACCAATACCAGTCCACAGCCTGAGGGTTGGGGACCCCTGCAGCTTATAGAACTCATGATCTCGATGGAGAGGCATGGCACTAACCAAACAACACACTAGTATCTGTAAAGTTGTAAGTTTGGTAAAAGCTATGACCAAACACAGCATACTGAGTGGGTGAATAATATGGGAAGTTGACCTAGTTTGAAGATCAGTAGAAGATTTATATGAGGTAAAAAATCATTTCTGATGTCTGAAGAATGCGTTGCCATTAAATAGCCAAAGATAGATTGGAGGACTGGGGGCAAGGGAGGCCAGCGTGTGCAGAAGCTCTGTAGCAAGAGGGAACCCGGTGAATATGAAGACATGAAGCAAAATCTGTGAAGTGGAACCATGAACAGATGGAAACTGGAAAATGAGGAAGCTGGAGATTGGGACAGGCCACACAGAGCCCAGGCCACAGTGAGAATTTTGGCTGGAATAACAGGCCAACATGATTAGATTTGAATTTTGAAGAAAAAAAAAAAAAGAAAACAATAAATCTTGCTGCTGTACAGGGACTGGCCTGTAGGTTTTGTCAAGAGGGGAGGGAGATAAATTGAATAGGAGGCTATTACAGTGATCCCAGTGAGAATGACGAACTTGGGCTTGGAGTAGGATAGCAGCAATGGAGATGGAGTGGAGAGGATATACCCCAGAGTCATATTCTAGGAGGCAAAATCAGCTGAACTGGGAATGCATTGTCTAGAGTGGGTAAGGAAGACTCCAGTGTTCAGTTTGGCCCTAGTGTTCATCCAGTGATCATTCATGCAAGGTAATTCAAAACCAAATAAAACAGCTTCGGCCAGGCATGGTAGTTCATGCCTGTAATCCTAGCATTGTGGGAAGCCGAGGTGGATGGATCACGAGGTCAGGAGTTTGAGACCAACCTGGCCAACATGGTGAAACCCTATCTCTACTAAAAATACAAAAATTAGCTGGGTATGGTGGCACGCGCCTGTAATATCAGCTACTCAGGAGGCTGAGGTAGGAGAATCGCTAGAACCTCGGGGGTAGAGGTTGCAGTGAGTCGAGATTGCACCATCGCACTCTAGCCTGGGCAACAGAGTGAGACTCCATCTCAACAAACAAACAAACAAAAGAGCTTCATGAAAATAGATCTGATCAAAAAGTAGGACTGGGGAAGGCCCCTCGACTGAACAGCGTTGAAAAATGGTAGCTGTGCTGCTGTTTCCAGGATTCTCCGTGTTGTGAACTGGCCACTTCGCCAGGTATCTTCAAACATATTTTCTCCTTAGATCTGTTCTGGAATATGTTTGATGCAAAATTATTTTAACATTAGTCAGTAGAAAAAGAACTATTGAAAACCAGTTAAATGGAAATTCAGAAACATTTCTTTTTTCTTTAATCTCATCAAAAACTACATCCAGATACCTAAACCATTCCCACCTTTGCGATTAACTTGCTTTGTGACCTTGGGCAATTTCCTTTCCCTCTCTGTGCTTCCATCCCTACACTAAGTAACTTGTAAAGCAATTTCCAGCCCTAAAATTCTTTACCTATGTGACTCCATCTCTACTCACATGGAGAAGAGCGTGCCCATAATGGCAGGTAATTTAACTTCTGTTTAATGTTGAGTCTTGCATACCCAGCTCTGTATATTCACTTAGAAAGTTATTTCAAACAAAATGCAACATAATCTACAGTCAATTTTGAAACAAATTGGTTCTAATGAAAAATGTTCTAAGCAACAACGCTTGTAAGAGAGTTACATTTTCCTAATGGGCAGTGGGCAAAGGGAAACATCAAAATATGTTCCAACTCGGCAAACCCTGAGAATGCATGCCGCATAAACACGGCTGTTTGTTCCCAGTAAAATTAGCTGCATGCTAACCTGCACAGTCAGACTCTTTGGATGATTTTTCAGTGTGCTACCAATTTATATCTCAGGCTTCCCTAGTGCAGCACACCTGACTGCCTCCTCTGCCACATCCTGCAAAGGAACATCTGTTCATAATGTCTTGACGCTGCTTCCAGGAATATACCTGCACTCTAGGCACAGAACTGTAGATTAAATGCCCCCCACCTTCCACCTCTGTTGCCAATTCCTTACTTTAGATTAGCTCATCACCATCCACTGCATGGACCATTGCAACAGCGGAGTCACTGGTTAATCTGACTCCAGTTACCCTATCCCATTATTCTATGTTCTGTGCCAGTTTTGAGAATAACAGGCACACCTGTCTTCTCATCCCTTTGCTCTAAAGCCTCTCTGATGCTCAGGATTAAGCCCAATCTTCTATACATGACATTCTAGGTCCTTCAGGAACTGACTCCAGGCCACCTGTCCAGCCTTACCTGTCCAGACCTAGCCATATGTGCCCTTCCTTTGAGACTCACTGGCTGTTTCCCTCTTCTCACAATATGACATTCTCCTCTGAACTAGCTAATCTTTGCTCCAACTATTCCATTTTCCTGGAATGTCCTCTTTCTCTTCTTAGTGTACACCTGCTCATTCATTCAACAAAGATCTCAGCAGCTACCATAACAAAGGTGAGGTTATTCAATGATGCCTCCTCAAGGAGCTCTGAGACAAGTGGGAGAGACAAGCAAATGGACAATTGGGGGATACTGAGATGCTGTTATGGGGATACAGATGCAGGGGAAGCTCAGAGGACTTTCAAAAGAAGGCCACCCCTGATTTGAACATTAAGAGGAGAACAGGAGTGAACCCATCGAAGTTGTGGGTAATTCTGGTGGAGAGAGCAGCCTTGCTAAGGAAAACAGATGAGAGAGACCACAAGGAGAGGAAAAGTAAACTGGCTAAGTTGGCAGGAGAGGGTGCATGCTGGAGAACAGGGAGGATTCAGACTAGAAGGGTAAGTGATGACTAAGTCATGATGGGGCTTGTATGTCACAAGAGGAGGTTAGCATTCCTTAGTGAACAAAAAACAAGGTGGAGCCACTGGGCACTTTAAGCAGAGGGGTGACCTGGGCAGATTTGCCTTTTAGTTGGATATCCTGAGCTGCCACATGGTAGGAGCCAGACTGGAGGAAAAGTGAGGGGAGGGAAAGTTGTTGCAGAGAGGGGCTGGTCATGGGCTGTAAAAATGTTCGTTGAATAAACAAACAGGTGAATGAATGAATGAGTCATTCCCTTTTTTGTAATTTACTGAATTCATTCCTAATATTATAAATAGCCCAATAATATAAACATACCCATCTCACTGATCCAAGTCCTGCCAAGCAAACTGTAAAAATATTAGGATTTAGTTTTAAAAAGTTTGCTTTTCATTACTAAGTTGGAGTAGTACTCTAATTTTGCTACTCTAGCTAGAGAGAAATTGGCAACAATGAAGAAAAAGTGGCTGTAAAATGGCAAGACTGTCAAACTTTGTCAAGCTCTTTACACACTAGTGGGAAAATGTTTTTGCATGCTTCATCGTATGCCAATCTCTGCAGCCCTACAAGTAAGGAGCACGGATAGCTTCGAGGCAATATACCCAGAACCCTAAAAGCATGCTGTTTCCAAACACTCGTCTGTGGACTTGCAGCTGCTCCAAGAGCTAACTCACATTGGAATGAAGCACATGAGGAAAATGAAGAGGCATTTGTTAACGTTAATGGTGTTGCCTTTATTCTGAGATTATATACTTGATATTTAGGGATTGTGGTTAAAATGTCCCTCCTGATGATAGACGGTGGAAGATATTTCTTATTGTTTTGTGCCCTTACTTAAGGAAAAAGTTGGTTATTCTAATGTACTCCAAAAATATTTTTTGAACATTTTAAAGGTTTATAAAATTCAAAAGTTTGAGGTCCACTTTTCTGTACCATTCGGAGGTCTTAGGCAGGACGCACTGGACCAAGTTCAGCTGATAGTTTTATACCATGAGCTAACACCAACTCACTTTGCTGAAAAGAACCCCAAGTTTCATATGTGCTCAAAAGTGAGGAAAATATGCTGGAATCCATTAACGAGGTCTGCTGTGGACATGAAGAGGAAAATCATGACCCATTTACAAAGGTAAATATTTAACAACTACTCTCTAAAAAGAGGAAAAGCCCTGATTTGTGGCATCAGCCACTTTCTATGTTGAAAATGGTCTCACCATGGCCAGTTCCAAGTCATTAACATGGCATAATAAGGAAGAGCTATGAAGAAATGCACATGATTGGGCCTCATGAGCTGGGACAAGCCAGGCTCAGAACACCCTGGCATACTTGCTGCATATATTGGCTCCAATTCTGGACAGTGGGACAGTGGGAGCCATGGCAGGTGTGTGATTCAGTCTTCCATTCACAGACCACAACCCTTCTTTCCCTTATCCATGCGTGCACATGATATTCCTTTGATGGGAAAAGAATCATATGTTTCTGGTTTTTATACTATATACTTAATTTATTTCTAGTATGAAATAAAATGGATGATCTCACAGATTCCTTGCTGGCAAGAACAGTGGCGCTAAAATGTGAGTCCTGACACATAAACATCAAAACATGAACAATGACCTTGAAACAAAGCTACTGAAGTGACCTCCATCAGAGGGAATTGGCGTTAGGAGCTGAAACTGATGGAGGCCTAATTGATATCTGCCTTCTTGATATGGATGCCACAGAGACTAATACTTATTAAACAACTGGAGTTTCTTATGTAATGACCAAAATGAACGGACTCAAGATGCTATTTCTAGGCTGAGCAAGACAGCTTTCTGAAGAGCACCAAATCCTAATATTTACTAAAACACTGAGTCATGTCATTAAGCCTGAGGTGTAGGGCCCAAGAAAGGCTTACAGTACTGAGTGCCAGTTTTGTCACCTGGCTTCATGCACATTCAGCTCATGCCCTACTTCTCTGAGTGTTAGCCCAGCCTCTCCCAGCTTCACTATGGAGCTCCAATTCCCTTGGTTGAAGACAGGTCAAAAGCCTGGTTCATACTGGGGTTTTAAAATCTAGGAGTCAGGATAGGGTTAGAAGAGTTTGGAACTAAGAGATTGGGTACTTTTGTCCAAAGCAGTACGTCTATGCAGGCTCTAATGTATGGCTAAGCAAGGTTCCAATGTGCAATTGTGCAAGCTGTATGCGGCATAATTCCAGGAGACATTATTTGACGTGAATATGGTAGCCCTATATCTACAGGGCCTGGAAATGGGGCAGGATATGCAGCAAATGGTCAGTGATAAAGAATAAGAAAGATAAATGAAAGGAGTTCAGGAAGAAAAAAACAATGTTGGGACTGCCGTAGCTGAGCCCATCTAGGGAGAAAACTGTCCTAGAAAAGCTGGCTAGACTCATCATTGTACAGATGTGGAAACCAAGACACAGAGAGGGAACTGCTCATTGCTCAGAAAACAAGGGGATTGACAGGAAGAAAATAGTTGTTGTTTGGGCAAGACTATTTGGGGACAAGCAGCTCTTTCAACTCAAGCCCAGGAGTGCTTGTAAACTCAACAAATGAGGAGACATGCAGGTATGGATCCAGGGACAGAATCAGAAATTAGGTGAGAGCCCCGGGAATGCTCCAAGAGCAGGGCAAGGGTGGGATGACAAGATCCCATCCACTCCATAATTAGTGTAGATCACTGTGCATTGGCAGATACTCTCCCATCACATCTGCACAACAATCCTGAGTTCTGTTCTATAGTCTCAATATCAAAGAACCGGATTTCAGAAAAGATAGGTAACTTGCCCAACTTCCCACAGCCAGGAAGCAGCAGAGTTGGGACTTGAATCCAGTTGTGTCTAAGTCTAAAGGTAATCCAGTTAAGTCTAAGTCTAAGGGCCTGGGACTTGAATCAAGTCTAAAGACCTGTACCACTCAAAGTCCTTTGATTGGGAACATCAGCATCACCTTGGAAACTATTAGAAAATTCAGACTCCCTGGTTCCATCTGAGACCTATTGAATTAGAATCTGCATCTAAGCAAGATCGCCATGGGACTCAAGTGCACATTTAAATTTGAATATCACTATTCCAGAAGAACCCTCTCCAAGTATCCTTCAAAATGATTCTGCCTCCAGAGTATTAAATCCTGATTCGTTTTTTCTCAGGATAGTTGGACCAAGATATTCTGCCATTCTTAGCCAAGATTTACCCTGGAGCAAGAAAAATGTCAGGGGGCTGAAGCTGTTACTTCCTCTTCCATTTCTTTGTGCATGAAAGCGAAAACAGCACAGCCATGTGTGACTTCTCTCACGATGATGACACAGCCAAGACGCAGCTTGTTTTAAGGTAAAATAACTACTCTGAGCTGGCCACTGTCCCAGGGCTTCATCTGGCTTTATATGACTTTTCATCACCTTGGCTGTTGAGCAGAATGAAATTCAGTGTAGCTTGTGATGCAGATGCCGGGAAAAGTAGGAGCAAGGCTAAGACCATCGGGTTTCACCTCTCTTCTCCTCAAGCTGCCAGAACAAACCTACTTCCATCACCCTAACCCACTGGAAATTATATAAAAGACGGTTAAAAGGACTAGTCAACCTACTGGCCATGGAACATATGCTCTCTCCTTCCTCTCCATAGCTGATTAGACCAAGGATGGAGCAGAGATGACATAGGTCTCCCAGATTCATGTACCCATTCCTATTCCCATTCCTATTCTTATTCTGTCTCCCTCCTTCTCTCCTCTCTTCCATCCCTTC
Source organism: Aotus nancymaae (assembly GCF_030222135.1). Taxonomy (NCBI): domain Eukaryota; kingdom Metazoa; phylum Chordata; class Mammalia; order Primates; family Aotidae; genus Aotus; species Aotus nancymaae. The sequence continues at coordinate 20,668,474 of NW_026988443.1, forward strand.
CTCTCTTGCTCTCTATTCCCTCCTCCCTCTTTCTTTCTTCCCTCCCCTACACCTCATATCTAGAATTGCAGAATATAGAGAGAAGTTCTGAGTCAACGGTGAGGAGATTCTAGTATTGCTCTGAATGTCCCCCTCCCATGCTTTCCAGTTCCCCACCTTTATATGCTGAAAGCTGCTGTCTGCAAACAGCTGCAACTCTGGCTGCAGGAGCATGTTTGGCCAACATGCAAAGGAAGTGCCAAAGAGTTAATGCCTCGACAAGCAAGAGTTAACGTGGCCTTGAAGAAGGACTAACTGGGTTTGGTATATAAATCGTTCAAGCTCTCTTGTCTTATGTAGACTATCTCAGGAGCACACACTCTACACTGATGCCTTGAGTTCCTCAAAAAAGATTAGGCTCTGGTTGCCCAAAATGGTAACTTGCTGACAAAACATCCTTTACTGGCTTCCTTACTTCTCTCTCTCTCACCTACTTTCCTTGCTTTCCTCTCTACCCACTCACTTTCTGGTATTTCCCAGACTCATCTTCCAAATAACCACTTGCATTTGAATCTTCACAATAGGATCCGCTTCTGAAGTCCACCCCAAGGAGCCCTCTAAGGTGAAGAAAGAGGTCATGGAGAGACGTGGGGAACCAAGTTCTGGGGAAGCAGGAGAGGCAGAGGCAGAGGAAAGAGTGAGGGAGTCAAAGGCTCAGAGTGGGGAAGGGAAGGGAAGGCTGGGGGTCCACCCTCAAGCGGCTTCAGCTCCACATGGTTCTCCAGGCACAGGCCTAGGTCCAAGAGACCTTACAGAAAGCGCCTTCTTCAAGGCCAGAGAAAAGTCCTGGTCTTTGCCCCCCACCCCAACCTCCCAGAGAACCTAATTATATTGGCAAGCCAAACGAAGGCAAAAATGATGGTGGGGGGCAGATGATGTGATTGGAGCAGTAGTACCAGCTAGCCTTTCTTGAGCACTCCCTAGATGCCTGGCATTCTCCTAAGCACTTTGAATATGCCGATTCATGTAATCCTCACAACCACTTATGAGGTAGTTTCTATCATCATCAGTTTACTAATGAGGAAACTGAGTCACTGAAAGTTTGAGTGATTTGCCACAGCTCTTGAGTGTCAGATTTAGGCTCAAAACCAATCAATGGAGCCCCTAAACACCACATTCAACCAGTCCCTATGGCACTAAAGTCTGCCCTCCTTTTAGAGGTGGGTCTTCACACCTTCAGAACTTATCATATTGCCAGTGCAGTGTTGTTATGGTCTTCAAAAGTTTCTGGTCCTGGATCTCTTCACTTTTTAAGGAGATTTTGTCCCAAACAAAATACACGGACCTCAGGGGACTGGATGGAGCCAGAGAGAGGCTTCAGTGAGGCCAAGGCCCTGGCCCAGCACTCAGCCCAGAGCCAAGAGAGATCAGAAGCGATGCTTTTACAGCCTCAGACAACGAGCCACCAACCACCAGCTGGTAATCATATGATGAACACAGAACCAAGAGCTTTATCTGTTTTATAATTTACATGGTCTCCATCTCTGTTGAGTATATTATTCCCATTTCGCTTTTGAGAAAATCGAAGCTCAGAGAAGATAAGTGCTAGAGCCCCTTGGGTCTGTTCATCCTACAGAGCTCGAGTCCCTGCCCAGAGGCTTTGGGCTTAGGTCACCCAAGGAGCTCACTTGGGTGGAGTGGCTGGAGCATATGGACAGGACTCTTCAGGCAGTGGTGTGCTCAGCCATCAGACATGGAGGGCACGAGGAGCAGGGCACAGAACTCAGAAATAACTCCTGGAGCAAGCAGGTTTCAGAGCCCCTGCTGGGGATCTTCAAGGTTGGGAAGGCTCTCATGAGACCCAAGATTTTCCCAGAGACACCCCAGCATCTCAGCACATGTTGTGTTCACTCTGAGTCTGCTCTGCTCAATCTAGGGAATCCTCTTCTGATGCTGCAGTGGGAGACCTTGCTCAGATCCACTATGAAATCTCTCCAATCTATCTCTAGTTGCTGCAGTGGGAAGCCTTGCTCAGATCCACTATGAATTTTCTCCAATCTATCACTAGTTACTTCAGGGCCTACATTTTGAAAACTCAAAAGCCAGTAACAAAATGATGACAGGAAGAAGAGTAAGAGGGAACTAAAGAAATGGCAGGAACACTGGTTAAGGCTTCAAAATTGTATCATCACCTCACCCCCTCTACCAAGAAATACATTACCTCGGTTGTTAAGCATTGATTCATCCAGCATTTAGAAGTGCAAGCCTCCAGTTGTTTTGGGAGGATACAGTTCCTCAGTTTTCCTCTCCTTTAGACTTTAAAGGCGAGGAACAGTCTATGCTAGTTTCCTTTTTTCTTTTTTATCCCCAGAGACCCAAGAAGTCAAGAAGGAGCCTGAAGCAAAGTCCCCAATTGGAAGGTGTCCCTATAGGAGGAGCTAAAAAAAAGCTATATAAGAAAATAAAAATAGAAAAAGTAATACCAGTGGCATAGGATTTTTTTTTTTCTTTTTTTTTTTTTTTTGCCACTAAGAATAGCAGCAGTTGACTCCCTATGCTCTGGGCTCTTCTTCTGAAGCTCATTGTGGTGGGAGCTAGAATCCATTTTCTGTTTCAATTGACATTAATTTCATCCCAGCATATTTCGGGCCTCTCATCACAAGATGATTCATTGCTGCATGTAAACGAGTACAATCAGCTTAAATATTTGTAGTCTTCATGCAATTGCTGTAAGAAAACAGGGGACTGCGTGCGGCAGATCGCTTCCCTCCCCACCGGCCCCCACCCTGGGCCAAGGTTTCAGGTTAAAACGACAAGGGGCTGCCTGGTTCATCCTCTTCTGCTTTGCTGACTTAGAGCCACACAAAGATCCATCCCCTGGAGAATAGCAGCTTCTGTCAAGAAGATATTTTTGTGGAGAGGGTTATGCCCTCAACAGCCTAGCCAGGAATATTTCCAAAGGCACTTTGGAGGAAAATCTTATCAGTCCTTGCTTCACATGGTTTTCTAACCTTTATGCCCAGGAAACTCTTAGGGTAAGTTTTCTTAGTGATTATCTTACTATTCTAGCCTCACAGGGCAGTAGGTGGCCTCGGACCTCCTTCTCGCCATTCCAGTAATACTACCAGGGAGGCGACCGAGAAACATAGATTGCACAAGACTCATCAAGGGTCAAGTGGCAAGAGAACATGATTAGAATCCAGATCATCTCCCAGCTCATGGTCCAGTGTATATATAGCTGTATTCTTGTTTGTTTGTTTCTTGAGAGTCTTGCTCTTGCCCAGGCTGAAAGTGCAGTGGCTCCATCCCGGCTTACTGCAACCTCTGCCTCCCAGGTTCAAGCAATTCTCCTGCCTCAGCCTCCCAAGTAGCTGGGATCACAGGCATGCACTACCACACCCAGTTAATTTTTGTATTTTCAGTAGAGATGGGGTTTTACCACGTTGACCAGACTGATCTCAAACTCCTGGCCTCAAGCAATCCACCTGCCTTGGCCTCCCAAAATGATGGGATTACAGGCATGAGCCACCGTGCCTGGTCATATAGGTTTTATTTTAAAATAGCTTTCTACCAATTATTAAAAGTATGTTCATGACAGAATTTTTGAAGTGTGGAATATTTATTCCATAGTCCCAGTCCTCAAAGATAATACCATCAAGACCAGCTTCATGGACATCTAACCTGTGCAGTCACAAAATCTTTGTACTCAGAGGTTCCTATGCTTGGTTTAAGCCTCTGCTGTCATATCTTGAATTTCTTAGTGTTTTGAATGAAGGGTCCTGCATTTTTATTTTGCATTAGATTCTGCTAATTACGTAGCTGGTTATAATTACTGTCAACATTTTAGTGCTGTCTTTTCTGATGCCTTGACTCTTGCTTCATCCCATTCATCTATTCATTCATTTGCTCACTCAACAAATGTTCATTGAGTTCCTACTCCACACAAAGCATGAAAGCCCATGAAAAATATCATTGAAAGGAGGGCTTGAGCACATTATCCCATTAACACAAATTATTATGTTGGGACAGTTGATCTAGGAAGATTAAACTGACTATGCGCAGAGAAAGAATGGACTAAAACTCATTGGAGGCAGAAGTCAGGCAGAGGGAGGAAGGTCAGGCATAGTTCTGTGTTGTCAATGGTAACTACTCTGCATGTGCACGTGTGAGAGAGGTTCTGATGTAGATAGTAAGGGCAGAGCTTGAGTGCAGCCAGGTGTTACTGACATGTAAGCAATGGCTCACACAACACACCTGTAACAACAGACACTTTTACAACCTAGCTATAGGAAACAGGATTAGACTCTATCCAGTTCCTACAAAATTCAGCTCCACAGCCACAGCCCAGCGCTTCCAGTAAAAATTTAGTAATTGCTCTGCTGACCCTGCTCTTTCCTGAGTTTCCCAGCATTTTTATGGCCAGAGATTGGCAAGGGATTTATTTTCCCTGAAGTCTAGGGAAAGATGGTTTCAAAGCAATGAAGAGCTATTTCCTCCAAGCAGCAGGTAGAAAATGTTAAAGAAAGAGAAGAATTACCTCAATTACATAGTAGATATTGAAAACACAAGGACAAAGCTCTGTAGGGTCTAAATGTTATTTCTCCACTACAAAAAAAAAAAAAGTAACCTTTCTTTCTCTGTACCAAAGGCATCTGATATGGATGCTCTGTATTTATAGTAATATACCCCACAGGATATTTGAAAGCTCTGATTTAATCTTTAATTTCCCCCCAACAAGGTGTGGGCCTGAATTGTACCACAGCAATAAGATAGAAGTTCTGACTCTAAAACTAGGAGTTGTTCCAACTCTATAAATACTTACCTGTCTTCCAGAGGTTCTAGAAAAGAGGAATGGTCAAAATTCCAATTGCCTTCTTGGCATCTGACTCCACTTCTCTTGCTACTGAACACCACCAAGGATAGAAGTCTCAAGACCCAGTGAGTTAAAAGAAAAACATCCTTTATCACAGACTGGGCTAACTTTGCCTTCTCACCTTCTACCTTCCTCCTGGATAAACTTATTCTCACTACTTCCCTAGACATTTTCCTGTAGAAGCACCAGGCTTGACACCAAGAAATATTCAAGTCAAATAGTTTTGATGAGACTTCACATAACTGCTGAAGAATGTCTGACATAAAGTCAGGCTGCCTACCACCAATCTTGCCCCCACCAAATAACACTCCTTACTAAAACCAAAGTGACATTCTAAAAACTAAATCTGACCATATGCCGAGCAGATGCCCCACATCCCCAAAGCCTACCTAAGTTGAAGGCAGCAGTGATGGACAGTCCCATGCACATACCCAGCATCCCACCTCAAGGACGCTCTGAGATGTCTCTCTGCTTTTCGAGCGCTAAGCTTTCTCTGAAGTTCCGGAAGCCAGCTAATCCATTGGTATATGAAGACCAAAGTGCAAGGAATTACTGCTTCTGAGGGTGCCCTTCTGCCAATGAAGTATAGAAGTCAGTGTATCGATGTCCCCAGTTCTCATTCTTTTATAGAACAATTCAGAGACATGTTCTACATCATTCATTAAAAGACCTCCAGCAAGATTGAGATCCGCCTTGCCCATGGTGGTTTCCAGCTCAATAGCACTGTTGCATCGCTTTCCCATGCTCCTTCTGTTTCCCGGGATCACTTTCCACTTAAACCACATGTACTCAAATCCTCGTTTTAGGCTCTGCTTTCAGAGAAACCTAAACTAAGACACCATCTCATTCCCTTCCTTAAAACCTCTCAAAATCTCTTTGTGTTTCAGATGAAACTGAAGCTCCTTAGCTTAATATTCAAGGCCCTTAAGAGTTTCCTTTTTTTCTCCCAAATTGTATTTTAGGTTCAGGGAGTACATGTGCAAGTTTGTTATATGGATAAATTGCCTGTTATGGTGGTTTGGTAGAAGGCCAACTAGATGCAGCCAGGAAGAGTATCTCCCATGGAGAGATCAGACCATCAGGAAGCATGGCACACTCCAAGTAGCTCTTCTGAAGGAAGGCATTGACAGTGGCTAGAGGACGAATTTGCTTCTTGACTGTTACTCCTCATTTGAACCCCAAATGCCAGCTGCACCTACTCACCTGCACTTGAAACCCGCCACCCAGCTGCACACCCTCACATCTTCTCTCATGCTGAGCTCTCTCTTCTGCATCTCCTCGTACCCATCTTGTTTCTACTCAGGCCTCAAGACCCTGGCTTAATGCTCCCTTTTCTGGAATCCTTCCCCACTCCATCCTCTGCACTCAGATATATTTGCCTGGTGGCTCTTTCGTGGCATCAACATTTGTGTACTGGCTTACCTCCCTGAAAGAATGTGAGTTCTCAAGGGTAAAACCAGGTCTTCATCTGTCCATGGGGCCCCAGGCTGCATGCAGAGCCTGGTGCACTTTGTCTAAAGGGCCACATGGCTTTCCCTTCCATCCTCAGCTACATTTGGCGTCCTCTATGAGTCTGGGAATTGTTGGTATTTTATGTGGGCAACAAAGAAAATGTTTTTTAAAGGAGTGGCATAAAGTGCCTCATTCAAACATTTTGCTGACATATCCACCAAGCAAAATCCCCTGTTCTGGAGCGAGGAGAGTGAATAATGGTGCCTCACAGATATTGACACACAGGCCAAGGCACACAGAGACCCCAAGTGGGAGGATCTGAGGGCCTTAGAACATTAGCGATGTGCAAACCTGAGAAATTATACAGCCCAGCCAAGAGCAGGGAAGTTACTTGTTTAACAGGACAAGGCAAGGACTAGAAACCCAGGCTCTGAATCCTCAAGCGAGTATCCTTTCCACTCACCCACATCACCACTCACAAAGGATGAGTTGGAACCAGGCTGGCTGGGCCTTGGTCTTTTCTAGCAGGTCAGAATGCAATGTGTTTTGAAGGGTAAGGAAGTAGCAGGGAAGCACTACTTCGGGAAAAATAATTGTCCCGTGCACCTCAATTCAAGTTGAATCTGGCAAATTTCCCCAGAGGAATCCTAGAACAAAGCTCAGGGGAAAAAAAAAAAAAAAAGAAGAAGAAGCAGGGATAATTGAGTTGACAGATCAGGTTTTCTAATGTGTGCTATGTATTCTAAATATTTTTCCTTGTTTTCTTATTGCTACACATACAGTACAAAAGCTTCCTTTCTGCACTGTGCATTGTGCAAAAAAGAAAGTTGTGAAGTCTGCTAGATAGGAAAGGCCTCGTTTAATTCATTTCTGTTGCTCCAGCATTGACTAGTTAACCCCACTGCCACCTTAGGCCAATAGAAGAACTGAGTTATGTATTCAGGAAAGTGGATGGAAGAGAGGATGGATGAGTGGACGACTGACGGAAGGGTGGTGTATGGGTGGGTGGAGGGGTGAGGTTTCTTCTCAGGACTTGCCTTCTTTCCCTGTTCCTTCATGATCTCTTCTCTACTCTTAGCACCCCAGATTCATTACCCTTTTGCATTTTTCAAGACTACTCTTGGGACAGAATCTAATGTTTTTCCCCAGTACGTAGAATGTCTCAATAACTCAGAGGTGTCCCAGGCTTTCCTCGTCTCCTGCAAAAATGAGTTTCTTCCAATAGGAAACGCCTTTCTTTAAATCTTTATCACCCAGTGGGGCTGGTCCTCAGAAGTCTGTTAAGTGTCAAAGGCCATCACCCAGACGTTCTGCAAGAGAGAAGTCCCGAGACCCTTCTGAAGGGAGGAGTCTACCCTGTCACTCTTGCACCCATGATCTGATGCCACCCTCCCCAGGCAGTTCACTCAGAAGAAGCCCATGCCTCTCTTTACCATCTCCTCTCCATTCATTTTAGTGTTTTGCATAATGTGATTTCCCCAGACAGTTTCCATCATGTTTATTTCAGGAACTCCAGCAGTCACTATTAGCATGACCTACATATTTTTTGATGTCCTAGGTGTTCTCCAATTATCATTAACCCAGTATGTTTTAAAACCAGTCTTAGAAGTAATTATAGCAGGGAACTAGTTTTCTTCTTTCCAATCAACAGGAAGAAATAATAAGAGAAGGATTTCACTCATGAGCTGAGAAATCTGCTTCTTAAGCAAAAATCCAGGAGAAAAATTGGCCACTAGGGAAAGATGGAAGCAAACAGTGCTTGATCCTTTCTTCTGCACTAGATATTTTCACCTGTTGTTGCCCACAATCCTCCTAACACCTTCCAAAATAAGTATTCTTATCACCACTTTTACAGATGGAGGAACTGAGGCTGAGAGAAATTGGAATTATTTTCAAGGTAAAAAGGTTAGTAAATAGAGAAGCAGAGGTCTGAGCTATGCAAACAACCTTTGCAAGTCCACAAGCTTAGCCAGAGGTGGCCTCTGATTGGGTCTGATCACCAGATCCCACTACCACTTTCTCTGCTGAACAGCATCCTGTGGCTTGAGAGAAGGCAGCTGATATGCTTTAGCTGTGACACTACCCAAATCTCACCTTGAATTGTAGTTCCCATAATTCCCATGTGTCATAGGAGGGACCCAGTAGAAGGTAATTGAATCATGGGTGTGGGTCTTTCCCATGCTGCTCTCATGGAAGTGAATAAGTCTCAGGAGATCTGGTGGTTTTTATAAATGGGAGTTCCCCTGCACGAGCTCTCTCTTGCCCACCGCCATGTAAGAAGTCCCTTTGCTCTTCTTTTATCTTCTGTCCTGATTGTGAGACTCCCCAGCCATGTGGAACTGTGAGTTCATTAAACTTCTTTCCTTTATAAACCACCAAATCTTGAGTATGTCTTCATTAGCAGCCTGAGAACAGACTAATACAGCAACCATGTTCTTTCTTGGCTTTGGCCCTGCCCAGCCCCGACTAAACACAGTTGATTGGTCCAGGGTTTGACATTCAACCCAAGCCTGATCAATCAGAATCTCTCTCTGGATTTTTCACATTGGAACTGAAAATCAGAGCCAGACCTTCTCTGACATCTGGCAGCAGAAGATGTGAAACTGACATGAAGGCCAGGAGCAGTGGGCGGCCATTCTCAGGAGAAAGTGGAGATGACACAGGAGCAGAGAGGGATGGCAGTGTCTGAGACCTGTGTGTGGTCAGTGCCCAAAGTCCAGCTGGGTCTCCTCTCTTCCTGGGGCTTAGTTGTTCAATGAATTCTCCCTTGCAATCCATGAGCCAATAAGTACCCCTCTGTCTAAGCCCGTAGTAGTTATATTTTAGTTTTTAACAATCAAAAAGGAGTCAGATGGATACCAAGGTCCTATGTGCACATTTCCTTGTCCTTAGTTGGAGACTAAGTAAGTAAAACTGGGATCAGCTAAGCCAAGGATGCATCTTCATTCTGTAATCGGAGGGAGATTCAACTGAAGAGTTTTGTATGCCTGAAGATTAGATGATGGTTTCTAAGGAATTCAAAAGGCTGGTCCTAAGTCAAAATAGCTCAGAATCTGAGGAAGAACACCAGCCAAAGAGTTGAGAGATGCAACTTCTCAGGAACACATGAAATGGGTGTGGCCCATCCCTCATCTTCCTTCCTTTGGCCTTAATCTCCTCATCTGTAGAATAAGAGAGTTGACTAAATCATGGCTTCAGTCCCTTACCTGCCACCTTCACCATGGGAACCAGTGTTTATATAATGCTTTTTTTTTTTTTTTTTTTTTTTTTTTGAGACAGAGTTTCGCTCTTGTTACCCAGGCTGGAGTGCAATGGCACAATCTCGGCTCACTGCAACCTCCACCTCCTGGGTTCAGGCAATTCTCCTGCCTCAGCCTCCTGATTAGCTGGAATTACAGGCACGCGCCACCATGCCCAGCTAATTTTTTGTATTTTTAGTAGAGACGGGGTTTCACCATGTTGACCAGGATGGTCTCGATCTCTTGACCTCGTGATCCACCCGCCTCGGCCTCCCACAGTGCTGGGATTACAGGCATGAGCCACCGCACCCGGCCCTTATATAATGCTTTTTAAAAAAGCATCTGTCATCCTTTATCTGTGAATAATGAATTTAATGTGCCAGCCATCTCTTCCCAATGCGCTTTAAAATGCATAACTGCTCAAGTAGAACATGTTTGACTGTGTACCACCCAAATCACCTTCGGTACCACAGTCTAGAAAACAACGAATCAGATGATCTCTAAGAAACCAACAACCATGTCATGGAAGGCAGGGTCAGAGGCCAGTCTTTTCAGCATTCATTCAACAAACATTTACAAACTTCTTGCTCCAGGCTGACCACGTTGAAAAACCATAACCCACGTTGTTTTAGCTGACAGTAGGTGAGCGTTTATAATGGGTTGGGCACTGGACTAAGCACTTTACAGATGGTCTCTTTCATATTTATCCACTAAAAAATCCCATAAGATAGATACAATGAATTTCTGAGTCTCAGAAAGGTGATTTATTCATCACTTAGACCCAAAGCAAGTATGTTAGTTTTCTATAACCGCCATAACAAATCATCACAAATTTAGTGACATACATTTCTATCTTACGGTTCTGTGGGTCAGAAGTCCAACATGGTTCTCGCTGAGCTAAGATCAAGGTGTTAGTAGTACAGCTGGTTCCTTTCTGGAGGCTGTGAGGGGGAATCTGTTTCCTTGCTTTTTCCAGCTTCTAGAGGCCACCCCATTCCTCAGGTCATAGCCTCTTTCTTCATCTTCAAAGTCAGCAATACAGGCTGTCCCTTCTCGTGTTGCCGTCTCTCTGGTTCTCTGCAGCCAGGAAAAGTGCTTGACTTTTAAGTATCCATGTGATTAGATCAGGCCCTCTGGATAATCCAGGATTCTCTCCCCTATCTCAACATCCTTAACCTTAATCACATCTTCAAAGCCCCTTATGCTATGTCAGGTAACATATTCACAGGTCCCAGGGATTAGGACATGGATATCACTGGGGGCCTGTGATCCTACCCAGCCCAGGTAGTCAGGGGCAGAGGTGGGACTGAAACCTTCATCTGATGTTTTTAACCACTACCATAGACAGAGGCAGTCCTCAGGGGGCTTTGCTTTGTAGGAGCAGGGAGGAGTGACATAGAAAGGGTGACCACTTGGCCAGGCGAGATGGCTCAAGCCTGTAATCCCAGCACTTTGGGAGGCCAAGACATCACCTGAGGTCGGGAGTTCAAGACCAGCCTGACTAACATGGAGAAACCCCGTCTCTACTAGAAATACAAAATTAGCCAGGCATGGCCTATAATCCCAGGTATTCAGGAGGCTGAGGCAAGAAGAATCGCTTGAACCCAGGAGATGGAGGTTGCAGTAAGCCGAGATCGCACCATTACACTCCAGCCTGGGCAACAAGATTGAAACTCCATCTCAAAAAAAGAAAAGGAAAAAAGAAAGAGTGACCACTTGATATTATAGACCATATCATTGTGTTGTTTATTATCTTTCTCTCCAACTAGGATGTAAACTCCCCAAGGGGAATTCCATATACCCTGCTCACTGCTGAATCCCATCACCTAGAGCCCTACCATCGAATATGGTAGCCACGTGTGGCCATTCAGCATTTGACATGTGACTAGTCGTGGTTGAGATGTGTGAAAGTATAACATTCACAGTGATTTCAAAGACAATATGAAAAGAAGAAAGAATTTTTGTTACATATTGATGTTTTGGAAAATTTGGATTAGATAAAATAAATTGGTGAAATTTATTCCACCTTTTTTTTTTAATCTTTCTTTGCTGGCTACCAGAAAATTTTAAATTACATAAGCAGCTTGCACATCTATTGGACAGTGCTGATCTGGATGAATAGTTGGTGCACAATAGACACCCAGTGCATATCAATCAAGTGAACACAGGGACAAAATAGCAGGAGATAAGTGGGGAACAAAACTGAGTCTGGCATTTTCAAATATTCTGTCTGATTGGGAAAGTCACGGGCTCTAAACCTGGAGAGGCTGTAAACCCACCGCAGTGGGTGCGACATGGACTCATACAGTGAGCCAATGTTACCCAAATGCCTCACACAGGTTAAGTTGGAGTATATTTATTCTATTTGCCAGGGTAGAAGCAGTGAAGAATTGTATGCCAGGAAATGATGTGGCTGAATTTCTGTTTGAGAAAGATTTCTTTCTTCTTCTTAATTTTTCTATTGAGATGGGATCTTGCTATGCTACCCAGGCTGGTCTCGAATTCTTGGTCTCAAGTGATCCCCCCACCTTGGCTTCCTTGAAGTGCTCGGATTACAGACATGAGCTAGCATACCCAGTCCTGAGGAACAGCATTCTTTATCTAACTTAGGACAGGCTGGACTGGGAAGAAGGCTCAGTCTTCTGGCAACATGAAGCATGGGGAGATGGTGAAGCATGTCCTTTTTAAGATAAAGTAGTTGAGAAGCAACATGAAGGCGCATGTAGAGAAGCGGGTAGCTTTATGTGTCCCAGAACCAAATCGGGTAAGCAGCAATGAAATGGAATTGGGTAAAACTGTAAATGGAAAGATCACATCACAGGGAGTGCTGCATCTAAGTTCTGCCCTGCGAGCATGATGGAACAAAGGGTGCCCAAGTCCAAAGCAGAGACGGGGGAATTGAGAGCAGACAGCAGGAAGGAATGTTTCATTCTGGAGATCACAAACCCTGAGGCAGCTACAGCAGAGACAATGTGGACACCCGCAATTGGGGTCAGCCCAGTGCTGGGCAGCAGGTGCTAGGCGGGTCAACACCAATCTGACCGAGAAGAGAGGACATGCCTTGCCAGGGCCGCTGAGCACCAGTCAGCCCTCCCAGCGCTTCCTAGCTCTTTGTTACAGAATCAGGGCAGCGCACTTCAGAAAGGAGGCCAGTAGGTTCGGAGACCTTTTCAAGCCCTGTCTGCAACGTGCCTTCGTTAAATATTTCACAGAGCAGAAATCCTGCTTCAAAAGAGGAAAGCCTTTGCAGCCAGCAATGGGCTGGAAGCTCCTGAGTCACAGTGAGCAGCCCAGGGCTGCTTCAACTCCCCACCTGCCCCACTTGTTTCTTTCTTTTTCTTTTCTTCTTTTTTTTTTTTTTGTGTGTGTGTGTCGGGGGGGCTTTGTTTCACCCTCTTGTCTAATCCAGATTAATTTCAAAACAGAAATATAACCCACAAATGTCACATTCATGGAAGCACGCAAAGGAACCATGATGTAGGTTCAAAGGGGAGGGTTGAAGCTGCATTTTGAGCACTTAGGAAGAGGAACAAGGAAGTAAGGGAATAAAGGGCGTCCCCAGGTGTGAGACAGAGCTCACCCTCTCTCTGCACTTCAGGGAAACCCACCCAGCTCTGTTCCTGGATCCAAAACAAGCCAGGGCATATATTATGCCCCTCCTCTGGAGTCACCAAAAACCCTAGAAAGATAAGACTTTCCTGTACAAATGAGGTTACAACAAGGCCAGTAAAGGAGGAAAAACTTTTAAAAAAGAAGCAACTTCAGGCCAGGTATCGTCTCCCACATCTGTAATCTCAGCATTTTGGGAGGCTGTGTTGAGAGGATCACTTGAGCCAGGAAGGTTGAGGCTGCAGTGAGCCATGATTGCACCACTTCACTCCAGCCTGGGTGACAGAGAGAGAGACCCTGTCTTAAAAAAAAAAAAAAAAAAAAAAAAGGAAAAAAGGTGAACTTTACATTCACATGTACATGTACTTTTTCTCTCTCTCAAAATCTTATTGAAAGTAAATGGGTTTTTAAAAAAGGAATAAGCAAATAAACCAGCAACCATAAATAGAGTGAGCAAGGAGACAATAACAATAAAATATCAGATGCAGGGAAGCAGGTGGATGAGGAGTAAATGGCTTAGACCCCAGGAAATGGACTCCTAAATCTGCTAGGAGCTGAGAAGCAAATCCATTTACATAATGGGGTCCCTAGAAGGCTCTGCACCAGGAACCTCTGGAATCCCTCACTAGTTCTTCCAGCTTGTAGAATAAAGTCCAACTTAGCACATTAACCCAGCACATGGCACTCTGTAGATGTTGACTGTCCACTACTTCTCTCACCAAGAATTGGGAGACTACAGCTGGGCTCCTGGCTCACAGACTCCCTTTAGTTTCCCCACACAAGAGTGGGGAGCTGATATTGTTTGGCTGTGTCCCCACCCAAATCTCATCTTGAATTGTAGCTCCCATAATTCCCACATGTCATGGGAGGTACCCCGTGGAGGTAATTGAATCATAGGGGCAGGTCTTTTCCATGCTGTCCCCCTGATAGTCAATAAGTCTCATGAGATCTGATGGTTTTACAAAGGAGAGTTCCCCTGCACAAGCTCTCTCTTGCCTGCTGCCATGCACAATGTGACTTTACTCCTCTGTTGCATTCTGCCATGATTGTGAGGCCTCCCTGGCCATATGGAACTGTGAGTCAGTTAAACCTATTTCCTTTATAAAGTACCCAGTCTTGGGTATGTCTTTATTAGTAGCATGAGAACAGACAAGATAACATGCATGATAACATACAAGAGCTATGGTTACTTTTTTTTTTTCTTGAGATGGAGTCTTGCTCTGTTGCCCAGGCTGGAGTACAGTGGTGTGATCTTGGCTTACTGCAACCTCTGCCTCCCAGGTAGCTGGGATTACAAGTGATTCTCCTGCCTCAGCTTCCCAAGTAGCTAGGATTACAGATGCATGCCATGACACCTGGCTTTTTTTTTTTTTTTTTTTTTTTTTGTATTTTTAGTAGAGATGGGGTTTCACTGTGTTAGCCAGGATGGTCTCAATCTCCTGACCTTGTAATCTGCCCACTGCAGCCTCCCAAAGTTCTGGGATTACAGCCATGAGCCAAAAAGCCTGGCCAGTTACTTTTTTTTAATTTGTACTTTTTTTAATTTACCTCCTACCCAGATTTAATCATTGCTTTCATGTGCGTAGTTTCTAGGTATGAATTGTTAATTCTACCCCAAAATCCCTGCTAATTGTCTAAATCTCCTCCTTCTATGCTCAGATATATCTAGCATTTCATCTCTTAAAATAATTCTCTCCTAAAACTGTAGGCAAGAAAAAACAATCATAGCATAATGATGGCTCAGTTGTGGATATCATTTGCATGGTCAAAAGAATGCAAACTCTGAAGGTCAATCCAACGGACATTATGATATAGTCATATTGAGAGAATAAGTCACTGAAAGAAGGCATGAGGGTGAGAGACAGCTACACCCACATCATTCATGGATGAGACAGCATCTGATAATGTGGAAAGCTGAGAAGTCAAGAGACACGATATGGACAACTGATTCGAGATATGGAGAGGCATGCCAAAAGAATCAACTAAAAGAGTTGTAAGTAATTGCTCTGGGGAAGAGGAAATGAAGAAAAGCTGAAGGATTGCAGTTTTTCATAACCTGTCTTGGAGAACAATGTAACCCTTTAAGTGTAGGAATAACTATGAAAAACATATATCTAATTAAGTTATCACTCATAAATGTAGTGCCAGGGGTAAGAGCAGACGATGGGAACAGCCCCACCACCTACCAGCTGGCAGGTTCACGTGCTTAACTCATGTGTTCAATAAGTGAGTGTCAAGTCCCAGGATGTGTCAAGTGCTCTTCTAGGTGTTGGGGATGCAGAGTGAACACCACCAGTTCTGGCTGCTATTCAATTCTAGCCCCTGCTCCTTTGGGATCTTAACCTTAAGCTAGCCCTTCCGGCTCCAGCCTTCACCTCCATCTGGTCATACTGCCTGAGTTATCTGTACCTGTTCCAATTCATTGCTTAACATCTCCCTGGACTCACAAGATGAGGGGACCCGTGACCTCACTGGAGAACCCCACACCCTCTCATGTGCACTTCCCTTCCCCCTTAATGACTGCTAGGTCATGGGACTGGCCCCTCATTAAGAGTGCCCCACAGCAGCCACAAGACCAGCTGACAGAGAAGAGAAACAGTCCCAGTCATGTAAATGGTGAACCTGACCTTGTTTTTTTTTTTTGGTTTTTTTTTTGAGACGGCATCCCAGGTTCAAGCAATTCTCTGCCTCAGCCTCCCTAGTAGCTGGGATTACAGGCACCCACCACCATGCCCAGTTAATTTTTTTGTATTTTTAGTAGAGACAGGATTTCATCGTCTTGGCCAGGCTAGTCTTGAACGCCTGACCATATATACACACATACCTACACACATATACCTACACTCATGATCTACCCACCTCAGCCTCCCAAAGTGCTAGGATTACAGGCGTGAGCCATTGTGCCCAGCCCTGACCCTATTCTTGTGCAATTGACCAGGCACATTGACCCTTACCCCTTACCCCATCCCTGCTTCTGAGTGTCACCCCCACTCAGGGAAGCTTCAACTGCCCTGGGACAGTTAGAGGCCACAGAGTGAGCCCACCCAGCTCTGCCTACCCTCCCACGGTGTCCCTCCCCACACAGTATAATAGCCCCTTACTTGATCTGTCCTGATTCCAGACTATACCTGAGCTCCCTGAGGGCAGGAACAATACCTGTCTTGTCCAATCCGCTTCCCCAACACCTTCCCTGGAGGCTGGTGTTCAACAAGTGTTTGCCCAGAGGATTAATTTGTGGGCAAACCCTACTGGGGCCCTGTAAGTTGAGTTAGAGTGATATGTGCCTGAAGGCCTATGCACAACCAGCCAGAGTCCATCAATTCCCACCATGAACTCAGAACCCTCAAGACTGAGACTCAGCTACCTGCCCAGCACCTGCCACCCCTCCACCCATCCTGCCTACCCTGTGAGTTCACCATCTGAACTCCTAGACACACCTGCTCCCACCTCTCAGCAGTCCACATAGGCTTTCCTTATCTCCAACCTCAGTTCTTTTCTAGGATTTTTCTTGAAAATGTTCAGCCCAACAGAAAAACTGAAGAACAGTACAACAAACCCCCATATCCTCTTCATTCAATCACTATTAATATTCTACACATTTTCTTTGTGTATGTGTGTGTGTGTGCTGGGCAAAGCATTTGAGAGTATTTTGGCCTCCATCGTAATAAACGGGGCATTCCCCTCTAAAATCACATAAGAAATTTCACAAGAAGTTTGTAATTCCATATAATATATCATCCATATTCAAATTTCCCCTATTGCTCCAACAGTGTCCTTCATAGTTTTATTTGCGTCTAAGACCAATGAAAGTCCATACATTGAATCTAGTGGTGATGCTCTTCGATCTCTCTTAATCCAGACCCCTGTACTCAAACTGCGGTTGCCAGACCAGCAGCACCAGTATCACCTTCAATACTGTTAAAAAGACAGGATCTCAGTCTACCCTGACCTTCTGAATCAGAGTTTGCATTTTAATAAGATCTCTAGGGAATCTGTGAACATGTTAAAGTATAAAACACTTCCTTGAAAAACACACATGTACATACATGTATACACACATTTGCATATACGCACATACATATATACACAAACACATAAACATAGGCATATACCTATACACACATACATGCATATACACACATACATACACATATATACACATGCATATACACAAAAACATATATACAAACATACCTACACACATCATACATAAACACACACATATACCTACACACACGATATACACATCTATACCTTTTTGTTTATTTCTTGTGGCAGTGGCTTTTTTTGTTGTTTTTTGAAGAGTCCAGGTGAGTTGTCTCATGGAATATCCCACATGTGAATTTGTCTGCTTGTTTCCTTGTGATTAGATTCAGAGCAACTTTCTTAGTGAGAAAACCATGTAGATGATATCTTTAACTTCTTACTGTATCATAGAAGAAGCTCATAATGCCAGATTTCCTCACTTTTGGTGATGCTGCATTTGATCATTTAGTTAAGGTGGTTAATACCAGGTCTCTCCACTGGTAAAGGTCCATTTTTTTCCTTGTAATTTGTAGTTAAATTAACATGCAGGTTGATTCTTTGAAACCATAAGGATATACTGTTCCCCAGCACCTTTCACATGACGAGTCAGCATCCCTTATGATCCTTGTTTGAATATATTACTGCACCGGAGGTTGCAAAATGATAATTTTCTCATTCTGTCTACATTGATTAGTTGGCATTCTTCTGTAAAGAAGAGCTCCTTTCCTCTCCTATCCCTTCCTTCTCTTTCTCTTTTTCTCTCCCCTGGTTGGTTATCGACCATGGACTCATGAATACAGTATTGTTCTGTTTGATGCTCAAAAATTGATCTAAATTTGGCCTGTGGGAACCCATGCGAGCTGACTGCCATGCGCCTTATTCCTCTCTGCATGTCTAGGAGCTCTGCCACTCTGGACAAGTGACTTCATCTCTGTTTCTCAATTTCCTCTCTGGAAATTAGATAATGTAACAATCGACCTTGATAGGTTTTGTGTGAGGATGAAATGAGTGAGTACATGTGAAACATTTGGAACTGTGCCCACCTTGTGCTAAAGCCTATGTAAGTGCTTGTTATTACATATTCTTATCACTATCATCTTTATCATGACCATCATCACCACCATCACCACCTCCCAACCTAGCCTTTGGTATGGCTGAAGCTCTATAGGCAGCTGAGGGAGAAAGGGATGGAGGGAGGGAGAAAGGGTAGAGTAAAAATCTTTAAGAGAACCCCTGGAAGCCCCTTCCTTCCCACTCTTCCTCCCCACCCTTCCTCACTTCCCTGCTCATGACCACTTCCTTGCTAATATCCAGCCCCCAGAGTAGGTGTGGAGTGCAGCTCACCTCCTTACCCATGGAGAAGTATTTGGTGAACTGAACTAACACGGGGCTGTTAGGTAAACCCAAGTTCTGGCTGACGAGACGTGTGCTCTTTCCCATCTGCTGCCTTCTAAACAATGCTGGTCTTATTATTTCAAATGACACGCAGTTCTCTCTGTAAATTTGCTTGTCGTGTCAATTCAGCTTTTATGTAAGTGCATTTCTCATTTTATTTTCCTCTGCATACAAGTCACTGATGCAGGGCAGCTAAACCCCAGGTCTGCCACACTCCCTGGAGGATGACCTTGGTCTACTCTTCACTTCCTTGACCCCAGAAGGCACCTTGGTTCTCACTGCAGAGGCCTCTGAAAGCTTGGGGATAGTGTGGTAAATTATAAGACAAGAACAACAGGAAGTTGGTGCTTGTTGAAGCCGGCAATGAGTATATGAGAGCTGATTGTATTATTCTCCCTAATTTGACATTTTCCATGATAAGAAGTTGAGAAGGAAAATCTTTAAGAGCTGGGCATCTGGGCTGAGTTTTGCAGGGTGAATAAGTGTTTCTGGTCATACAAGGAGCAGAGGAACAATTCAGACAGAAAGGGATATCACAAGAGTAGAGCCCAGAGCTGGGCAGTCTGGTGGAAGATTATTCTATTTCAACCTAAAATGGTTATGGCACTAACCACCCATAGTGCAGACCCCACAAGCTAAGGGCTCAGTCCTCCACAAGACTGTCTTCGCTTCAGACACCAGCCCAAGTGGGGTCCCAGGTCACCTGTCCTTCTGACCAACTGGTTACAAACGTGAAGGCTCCTAGTTTTCCCTTCAGATTTCATAATTCACTAAAAGAGCTCACAGAACTCAGGAAAGCACTATACTTATTACTACAATTTTATTATAAAAGATACAAATCAGGACCAGCCAAACAACAAGGTGAAACCCAGGAAGGTCCTGAATATGAAGCTTTTGTGTCCTCTCCCCGTCCATCTACCCATATCCATCTATTCGCCTACCTATCCATCCATCCATTCATCCATCTATTCACCTATCCATCTATCCATCCATCCATCAGTCCCTCCAACCATCCATCTGTCCATCCATCCGTCCATCCGCCCACCTATCCATCCACCCACCTATCCATCCATCCATCCGTCCGTCCATCCATCCGTCCGCCCATCCATCCGTCCGCCCATCCATCCATCCATCCATCCATGCCCTCTCCCTGTGGAATCAGGGACAGTCACTCCCTGACCCATCAAGGTATTCACCAACCAGGAAGCTCCGCTGAGCTTCAGTGTCTAGAGTTTTTATTGGAGTTTCATTACATAGACATGATTAATAACTCAATCTCTATCTTCCTTCACCTTCCTGGAAGTGAGGTTGGCTCCAAGCTCCAACCTAATCACCTGACTGGTCTTTCTGGCCACCAGCCTCCAGCCCAAGTCATCTCATCTCAGCATAAACTTAGATGTGATCCAAGGGGCTCCTATATAACAAAGATACTTCTATCACTAAAGAAATCCAAGAGTTTTACAAGCTCTGTACCAGGCACCCAAGGCTAAGACCAGACAAATCTTGTTTTGTACAACAAAGGTACAAGGCAACAGCGAACACTAGGCAACAGGCACGTGCTGAGTTTCCAATCTATACCTCTGCTGCTCTGGGTGCTCTGATCTGTGCTATCTATCACCTGATCCTTAGGACATCACTGTACAGTGTAGGTGCAGGGGAAGGGAGGAGAGAAAAAGAAATGGAGAAAGAGAAGGGGAGAAAGGGACAGAAAGTAGAAGAGAGGGGAGAATGAAAGGAATGAAGATAAGGGAAGAGGCAGAGAGAGGGAAAGTGGGGGGGGAGAGAGTGGAAGAGAATGAAAAGAGAACAAGAGGGAAGAGAGGCAGAGGATGGAGAGAAGAAGAGAAAGAGTTTTAACTTTATTTTACAGGAGACTGAGCCCCAGAGAGGATGAATGTCCAGTTCAAAATCACATGAAAGAAGGAGCAAGACTCAAATCTAGGTTAACTATATTTCAACATGTGCTTATTCTGGTCTGGAGCAGAGGGCAAAGTAAGGGTTTTATATGAAAATAACGAAGTTGCTGAGACTTTATTCTATTGGGTAATAAAAACTGGCAGAGGCTTGTAAACAGGGAAACACAGTAAGAGCTGCACCTGCAGCTCCATGGGACATGGACAGGAGGGAGGCAGAAAGAGGCAGCATGCCGCGAAGAAGAGCTAAGTCTAAATGGGCAGAGATGAGGCCCCATCTAAAGGAGTCATAGGGGAAGGCAATGGGAGACAGAGCAGAGGCAAGGGATACACTGCTGGTTGACCTGTTTCCAGGTACAAGCATGAACACTGGCAGGGCACAGTGGCTCACACCTGTAATCCCAGCACTTTGGGAGGCCCAGGCGGGTGAGGTCAGGGGTTTGAGACCAGCCTGGCCAACATGGTGAAACCCCCACCTCATCTCTACTACAAATACAAAAATTAGCCAGGCATGGTGGTGTGCGCCTGTAATCTCAGCTACTCAGGAGGCTGAGGCAGGAGAATTGCTTGAACCCAGGAGACAGAGGTTGCAGTGAGCCGAGATCACATCACTGCACTCCAGTCTGGGTGACAGAGTGACACTCTGTCTCAAAAAAGAAACAAAAAAAAGAGAGAAGCATGAGTCCTTCCTCAGCCATGTAAACACGAGTTGGCTTATTATGTTATACAATATCCAGCCTCCGCTTTCTGCACATGTGTATTTCAGACAATTCTGCTTTTATGCAAATTCCTGTGTAATCCTTTCATCATCCTGGACATCACTGCTGCTGAATTCACCTGGTTCTCCTATCCCCCTGACAGTCTATACTAATCATCCTACAGCAAAGAGGTATATGGGCATATCCCCCCACCTTGAGTTGCCAGTGAAATCCACCAAGAACCAAGTGGCTTGAAGCTTTCGCACACTGTCCCAAACAGGTCAGGCAGAGCATTCAGGGGCAGCCCAGCCCATCTCCTTTAGAGAGCCACACCTCCCTCATGCTGCAGTATTCTAGAGAGAATGTTGGGGACAGCACACCTCACACACACTTTCTGCAGTGCAAGGCTTACATCAAGGTGCAGCCAGACACAGCTCTTCATCCTCCAGCAACAGTGATTGGTCCAAGGGCAGCCAATCAGAATCATTGCTTGGAAGGGAAGCTGTCCTATTTCTGTTTGAGTTTACTCCAATCACATTCTATAAAGGTATGAAGGGCTTCCTTCAGGCAAAGGCAAGAAGGGATTGGGGGTGAAAGAAGAGGGAGAGAGAGAAGGAAAATGAGAGAGATGACCATGTGTATGATGCCCTGGCTCAACCTCTGACCTTTCAGGTTATGTGAATCAATTATCCTGTTCTTCTTCAAGATAGTTTGAAGCAAGTTTATTTCATTGGAAAGGGTCTGCTTATCTATGGCATTGCTTTGAAATAGGACATTTTCCACTACTATTGTTGGTAATAATTATGAGTAGCAGGCAGGGGTTCACACCTCTAATCCCAGCACTTTAGAAGAATAAGGCAGGAGGACTGCTTGAAGCCAGCAGTTCAAGACCAACCTGGGCAACATAGTGAGACCTCATCTTTACAAAAAAAAAAAAAAAATTAAATTAGCCAGGCATGGTGGTGCATGTCTGTAGTCCTAGCTAGCCAAGAGGCTGAGATGAGAGTATGGCTTGAACCTAGCAGTATTTTTTTTTTTTTTTGAGACAGAGTTTCACTCTTGTTGTTCAGGCTGGAGTGCAGTGGTGCAATCTCATCTCACTGCAACCTCTGCCTCCTGGGTTCAAGCAATTCTTCTGCCTTAGCCTCTTGGGTAGCTGGGACTACAGGCACGTGCCACCACACCCAGCTAATTTTCTTAATTTTAGTAGAGATGGATTTTCATCATGTTGGCCAGGCTGGTCTCAAACTCCTGACCTCAAGTGATTCACCTGCCTCAGCCTCCCAAAGTACTGAGATTACAAGTGTGAGCCACCATGCCCAGCCAGTATTTCATTTTATAGATGAGGATACTAACACTTGGAGAGGTTTAGTAAATTGTTCTCAGATTCTTACCTTCTCAGCTTGTAAGTGATAAAGCCACTATGAAGATGGGAAAACTAAGGACCAGGGGGAGAAAGTGACCCACTCAGTGTGACAGAGCAAGTCAAACTAGTGGCAGGATTCAAACTCAAAACCCTGGGTTCTCAGTCTAGTGCTCTCTCTTGGTCATGTCTGAACTATTTCAACAAACCAAAGGAACTCTCCAAGGATCAGAATATGCCATTAGGCTGACTGCGTTCTGCCTTCCTGGATCCTCACATTCACATTTTAGCCAATGTCAGGGGCTTAGAGAAGGCACATTCAGCATCCATGGGCTGGACAGAAGTGTTTTTACTTTGTAGAGTGGCATAATAATTTGATTCAATACCTTACAATTGTGAGGTTGCACACATAAATCTGGGCTATATCTTGGCAGCAGACTCCACTGGGCTTGGTGATGGATTGGAGGTGGGAGTCTGGACCCAGACTGAGAGCAGAGTGTCAACCAAGCACAGTAAGTCCACCAGAGTTTACCTTCCCTGTTCCTCTTTCCATTCAGCAACTGTTTTTGGCATTTCTATTACATGCCTACCTAACATCTGAGACAGCCAGAAACAAAGATGACACAGCCCTAGCTCCCAGATGATCCCTATGACAGGCAGATGTTTTTCTGCAATACTGCCATGTAACAAATAAATCCAAACTCTCAGTGATGCAACATCATTTTGCTTTTAAGTCTACAGATTTACTGTTCTGGTTTTGGGGAAGTGGGGCAGGTTTGGATCTGCTCCATGTCTCTCTCCAAGACCAGCAGCAAATATGGGCATTGTCTTCGCATAGCAAATGGCGGAATTGCAGGAGTCTGAGCAAAACTGTACAAATACAATTAAGCCAGACACAGTGGCTCAACTTGTAATTCCAGCACTTTGGGAGGCAATGTGGGAGGATCTCTTGAGCCCAGGAGTTCAAGACAAGCCTGGGCAACATAGCAAGACCCCTTGTCTACAAAACGACACAAAAATTAGCCAGGTGTGGTGGCTCACACCTGTAGTCCCAGCTACTTGGGAGGCTAAGCTGGAAGGATCATTCAAACCTGGGAGGTCAAGGCTGCAGTGAGCCGTGATGGTGCCACTGCACTCCAACCTGGGTGACAGACTGAGACCCTGACTCCAAAAAGACAGCTTTTGCCACACCTACTATCATTTTATTAGCTAAAACAAGTTTCATGGCCAAGTCCAAAGTCAGTGAGACTGAGATAGATACACTATCTTTCCTATAGAAAGATACTGCAAAGTCGTATGGCAAGGAGTGTGGATATATAATGGGAAGGGAGTAAAGATGTGGTAATATTCAGTATTCATAATGGATCCATCTTTTAAATCATTGATTTGCCACTGTGCTGGGCACTGGGGAAAACGAGGTCAGAGAAGCAACAGGGTGGATTGATGTTAGTCTCTGCATTAAGCCAGAATACTCACACTGGAATTAAACAAAGAATAGGTTATTGAAACTTGTATATATGCAACAATCCTGAACGATCTGCACGTGTACCCCAGAACTTAGAGTACAATAAAAAAATTTTTTTTTAAATAAATAATTTTTAAAAAAAAACAGAATAGGAGATAGCAGCAAAACACGCACTGGAGAGAGTGGAGGAGGTTGCATGTCGTAGCCTTTGGAAGGCGGAGAACAGCCAGGCTTGGTGGTTTTGGGACTCACAGCTGGAGGCGGGTGTCAAGCGTCAAAGAGCCAGCTCCTCTTACTACCAGAGACCAAGTCAAGGCTAATAAGGAGGAAACCCAGGAACAGACCGTGATGGGCAAATGCAGCTGGCACCAGCAGAGGCAGTTCTCACTAATGGTCCTGCTTTGGCAGATGACTCGCCAAACAGAAGACTCAATCTCAAGCCCAGTGAGAGTCCAGCAGCCTTCAGGTCAGGGTCTTGAAGGCAGGTTGAGCACTGGGCAGCCAGCCAGACCAGATTCTGCTTGAAAGTGCCTGAAAACCTTCAGCCCAAGTCGCTTAGGTTCTGAAAACTCTGCCTTAACTCACTTCAAGCCTAGGCTTCATTGGAGAAAAGTTATGTGATGAGAGGAAGGAGGAAAGGAAAGATAGCAACTGGAAATGAATTTTTACAAATTCACAGACAGTTCTTTAAGGGGATGGAATCCTTGCTGGCCATGGTTCTTCTGGACTACACAGGAGACTATCCTCCTTTGTACCCACCCCTACCCCTGACTCTCTAGAACAGCCTGGAAGAAGGTCCTTCATAATAGCATCCTTGCTTCCTTGGTGAAATTCACCAAAGCAATGACTTATATCTCCATTAGCAACCAAGGCACATCCAGATGCCTCATTTGGGGCTCTGGTGGCAAACCTGGGATGGAGAAATAAGCTTTCCTCCACCAAACTGGCCCATGCAACCAGGAAGTCCCACCTATGCCAGGCCTCAGGACTCAAATAAGCTCAAGCATATGCTTGGGAAGAAATGCATAATCAATTTCAAGGTTGAGCCCTCATCTCCTAGATTTGAAAATCACATGGATGATCCAAGTTCATGAGAATACAGAAATGAACAAACCCACTTTCTGCACTTTACAGATGGGGATACTGAGGCTTTGGGTTCAAGTAGGTCCTCAAATATTAATTTTCCTTATAAGAAAAGCAAATAAATTGAGGACTTATCTCTGGGCTAGATGCTATGCTAAGGACCAGGCCAGCTGCCAACCCTTACTGTACCTTTGTAAGGGACCTGGGACAGGACACATTGCTTGGTGAGCAAAGGGTGGGCTGGATTTCAGCTCCCATTTGCCCTTCAGCCAGGTGCTCTTAGGCAGTGTGTGACAGGCACAACTGTACATGGCAGCCCTGTTCAGCACTCTCCTTATAAAGAAAACACTATTTGTAGCATCAATTTAGAGACAAGAAAAATGGGGACTAGAGAAAGTAATTTGCCCAACTTTATGTAAGTAGTAACATACAAGTCTCTAGAGTTTGTGATCTTAGAAAACAGAATAACACAATAGTTATCTGCCTCACTCCATTTTGCTTTTGGAGTGGCCAAATATTTTACTGGTTTAGGGTTACTAGGCCAAAAAAAAAAAAAAAAAAAAAAACTGGGTTTCTAGGAATGGTTAATAACATATTAACTAACACAATGGAGAGATCTAGTTGTATGTTTAGAAGCACAAAATCATGATGGGCAGATCTAGGGAAACATTTCATCTATTTTCACAGCCTCCTATCCCCACCCCAGAAATTTGAGAAGTGATTTGTCTGAGGTCTCACCTGGAGTCAGGGGCCGAGCCAAGGCTGGAACCCAGGCCCTGACATAGAGGCCAGTGGTTCCCCACTCCACCAGGCCAAGTATGGATGCCCTCCCAGCTTTGTGCTGTGTCTGGAGACAGGGAAGGCAGAACAAGGAAAGGGAGGTCCAAGGCAGCCCCTCTATAGTCCAAGTCCTTGACCAAAAGCTCATGACCAGGGCTTGGAAGGAAAAGGCTGAAGCAAGAACCACTGTATGGGCCCTTGCCAACTTACTGCCCTGCTCCATCCCTGAGATGAAAAGGCTACCTCATTCCAAAGCCATATTCTAGGTTTTCGCAGACAAGAACCAACCCACAGCCCTCTGCACAGCAATGCATTCTTACTGTTAGATAAGGGAAGGAGTGCCCTCCCAAGCAAAGCTCCCGCACTTTCTTCTCCCAACACCCCTTAACAGACCCATTACCCTGAGAAAAACCAAATGGCCTGTAATGCCCTACCACACAACGCACCATGCCTCTAAGCCTTTCCCATGCTGTCACCTCTGCCTACCCTCCCCTTCCTCCTGATGGCATTCTTTGCTTGCCCAGGTCCCATGGATCCCCCGAGACTCGGCAGGGGAAGTACCCCTTCTGGGAAGCCTACTCCAATACCTCCCACCTTGTGCTCTCAACTCATGAACTGCTGAGCTAAAGGTCTTTCCTTATGGGCTCCCAAAATGCTTTCCTTTCTCACTCATTGAATGAGACATTGTGACTGTTTCTTTTCCCTCGCGGGCTGTAAAGAATAAGAACCATTTCATATCATATTAACACTAGGAGGCAGATAGCCCTTGTGCACTCCACACTGTAGAATAGATGCTCAATAAACATGATGAATGAATGAATGAATGAATGAATGGGGAATGAATGAGCAAATGAGTGGGGAATGCTTATTAAGCACACGATGAAAAGTACGTGTGGTAAGTTGTAACGTGCTGTCCCACTGCCAAGGAGAGATACAGCCAACAGTGGGTGCTTAATAAAACTTAGTTTGAATACAACTAAAAGGCCAGCAGGGACCCCAGATGGCTGAGGGCATCCTGATGGTGCCTCCAGCCATCTGGACTGTGAACACCATTAAGCACATCCATTAATTCAGCGGCATCTCTGGGCCTCAGCCCAGAAGGAGTTCATGCACCCATGGCCTATGGTCCTGCAAGAATAATGATGAGGGAGGAAGAGTAATAAAGAGAGGACAACGGAATAACTGAGCAGCCACCAGGACATTTACTGGAGCCATGGGGAGCCCCTAGAACCTCAGACAGGGCCTGAAAGAATGCACCTGCAGAAATCAGGAGGGTTTGTCAGAAACTCATGGCACGCAGAGAAGTCAAGGTTAGAAGGGACTTTTTTTCTCCCAGTGACTTCCAGGTACTTCGGAGAGAGGCCATTACAATAATTCATAGCCAGAGGGGCCCTCAGGGAGACTGCCTCCTCTTGAGGACAAAATATTAAGCTATCGGTCAAATTTAAACACCATCCCATCAGGAATCTTGTTGAGGATAAAGCACTGTGATTCTACATCACCCACAGCTTAAGAACTACAGAGAAGGGGATGCACAAGGGGAAAGCATTGATGGAGGAGCTCAGGTTGGTGCTTAGGTGGAATGGATGATATCAGGAGGGGACAACTGCTGTGCCATCATTAGGGGACCACTGGGCTACAGCCCCACCCCAGGGAAAGGCAGTGAAAGAGACAAGAATTATTCATTCTTCTTGTGCTCTGAATGCCCATTGGCCACAAGGAGCTGATGTGTATCTCAGCAGTACAAGACACTGCGTATTGAGTTCCACCCATGTGTTTAATTTTTGGGATCCTGCTCCTCATCTTCACACAAAGAAGGGGCCAGCACACCCACTTTAGAGGCTGAGACCCTGAGGCACCGGGAGGATAAAACCTTGCCCTAAATGGCATGTCTGGGAAGCGTTGGGGGCCAGGATGTGAACCCCACATTTGTCATCAGTGTTCCTCTCTGTCCTCTGCCCCGCACCACTGTTTTCCCTGATCATTCTTTGCCCCTGGTGGTCAAGGCTAGCTTGTTCTGGCTCAGCATGGGTGGAGAGCCTCCAATGCGCCAAGCACCTTGTTCATTCTCTTGTTAGAACTTCATTGTTCTAGGCCAGGCATGGTGGCTCACACCGGTAATCCCAGCACTTAGGGAGGCCGAGGCAGGTGGATCACCTGAGGTTGGGAGTTCAAGACCAGCCTGGCCAACATGGTGAAACCTCATCTCTACTAAAAATACAAAAAAAATTAGCCCAGTGTGGTGGCGTGTAATCCCAGCTACTAGGGAGACTGAGGCAGAAGAATCACTTGAACCCAGGAGGTGGAGGTTGCAGTGAGCCAACTGAGATCACACTACTGCACTCCAGTTTGGGTGACAGAGTGAAACTGTCAAAAAAACAAAAACAAAAAAAACTTCATTGCTCATCATTCCTTCAACACATATTGTTTGTTCCTACTATGTCCCAACTTCTATGCTGGATATGAGGTAGGGGAAGAGTGATGATAGCATCTCTGAGGCAACTCTAGCTTGTTAAATGTTCAGAGTGTGGCAAACCTCACTCTTCTGGTTTTTGGAGTTCTGTGAAGTGACAATGCCATGTCCACTAGACAAGCAAGAAACAGCAGCTCAGAAAGAAGGGAGAACAACTGTGTGTTCTCTACATGTATGACACTGTGCATGGAAATCAGCATTTATTCATCCTGTGGATGGAGGCACTCAGCCATGGAGGTGAAGCAGATGACACAGAGGTCACAGCTGCTAGAACTGGGGACTCACGCCCACTTTTTCTGCCTCCTCCATCCGCCATCTCTCAAATGTGGAATTTTTTATTTGCTGTCATGGACTGAACTGTGTCCCCTCCAAATCCATACTTTGAAGCCCTTATCCCCAAAATGACTGCATTTGAAGATAGGGTCTTTAAGGAGACAATTATGGTTTAATGCAATCATAAGGACGGGGCCCTATCCAACAGAACTGGAGTCCTAATGAGGAGAGGAAGAGGCATCAGTGAGCTCTGTCTCCATGTACACAGAAGAAAGGCCACAGGAAAACACAGTGAGAAGGTGGCTATCCACAAGTCAAGAAGAGAGACCTCACCAGAAACCAATCCTGCTAGCACCTTGAACTTGGACTTCCAGCCTCTAGAACTCAGAGAAAATAAATATCTGTTGTTTAAGCCACCCAGTGGGGGTATCTTGTTATGGAAACCACAGCGGATTAATACAGCCACTTTCAAGGATGGGCCTTGTTGCCTGCTGGGCTCATTTACACCCCTCTTGCCCCCTTGTTTTCCTCATATCATGCCCAGCTTATTTACTCCATCTTGCTGATGAGGCTTTTACTATTATCTAGTCTGCATGCGCCACAGGGCTCTGTCCCTATTCCTAGAGCCCAGGGAAGGAGGCTACCTGAAGCCTTTCTCAGGCCTGGCCACTTACAGCAGTGATGGGCAAATCTCTCATGAAAAGCAGGGAAGTTCTAGGAATAAGCGTGCTGAGAGCTGGAGCAGTTGAGGGGGGCTTGTCCCAGACCACAGTATCACTGGAATCAAGGTGGGGCCATTTTCCTTTGCAGAAGCCAGCAGACGCAGGGTCCAAAGGCTTTCTACCACCTCCCAGGCCAGATGGTCTACTGGAAACAGTGTGGACTTGAGAGCCTGACCTGAGTTTAAATTCTGGCTCTGCCACTGGATGAGAGACCAGAAATAAATAGGGCTTTTTGCCAACATCCCGGAGCTCTCCTCTCAGGCATGTGGTAGGAATGATCTTTCCACCTCCTGGGAGCTGAGTGTGGCCATGGGACTTGCTTTGACCTAGGAAATGAGAATTTTCATGACCAATGCATTGTTTTTTCCATTTGGCATGGCAAACAGCAAAGTTTCAGATGGTGTCTGCTCCATCAGCCTGGATTCCTAAATAAGGAAAATAAGAAGCAAAACCCATAGCTGTCCTGCGATGGTTACATAGAGTGATCAAGAAATAAGTCTTTGCTTTCAGTCACTA
The DNA here is from genome assembly GCF_030222135.1 of Aotus nancymaae. Taxonomy (NCBI): domain Eukaryota; kingdom Metazoa; phylum Chordata; class Mammalia; order Primates; family Aotidae; genus Aotus; species Aotus nancymaae. The sequence goes on from NW_026988443.1 coordinate 20,698,333, forward strand.
AGATTCTGGGGCTATTTGTTACAACAGCATAACCTAGCTCATCCTGACAGCTATAGAGACACTGATTAAATCACAGCCTCCTTAAGACTCAATTTCTGCACCTGTAAAATGGGGAAAATTGTATCTCACAGTTTTCAATGTACCATGCTTGGTACACTGCAGGCCTTTGACACATCAGCTTGCTTGTTCTCTTCCCTGCACTGTTTTTTCACAAGTCCTTCTCATAATGGGATTAGACATTTTGAGACATAATTTCTTTAGGTCAGATGTTTAGGCACAGCCATCTATGTGTCCCTAACACCCTATACTGAGTTGGCACCATAGCAGATAATCAGTAAATATTTATTATTAAGCAAATATGCAGTGACCAATCACTTACTGAGGGGCTGACTCTGTGCAGGTCACCAGAGACCAAAGTCTCTGATCATTTCTCTTGCCTTCCACCTTTCAATGTATGTATATTTACTTTCTTCCCAGTTCAAGGTAGCACTTAATTCTAGCTCTCCTGGCTAGGTGGGCAAATCCCCTTCTCTCTTCTTCTAGTAGAATCCCCTCAGCAAGGCTCTTTTCTATCGATCTCTCAATCTCTGCCAAAACGCTTTCAGCATCTGAACTCACTACCTACAAAATGCTCTTCTTAAATTAGAATGACAAGGCAGTAGGTTTGGCTCTGGGCCAAGTCCATGAGTCCTTCCAGCAACCCTGCAAAGTATGTGTCATTGCTATCACCCCATCCTGTAAACAGGAAGCTAGGATACAGAAAGGTAATTGTCCAAGGTCACGCAACCTTGGTGAGGTATGACTGTAATTTTCTAGGCACACATGCATGGTATGCACGCGATAAGTATTATGGGTTGATTAACAGCTCTGTCCTTGGGAGGGGGTTTCTAGTGACTCCAAATCTCTATGGAACCCCAACCCCAGAATTTCCAGTTTGGTTCTTGGGAATATTAACAATGCAAACAGCCCTTCATCTCTATTAGGATGTAAATCTCAATAAATGATTTCCAATAACACAGTCCTTGCCAGGAAAGGAAGCATTCACACTGTTGCTCGTGCATACTATAGGTTAATATTTCAGGATGCATTAAATGTGTAAATGTTTAGAGAGTGGCAAAGTTCCAGTTGTGAGCCAGGTCACTCTAGAGGAAAAAAAGAAAGAGATGCTGAAGGAAAGGGAGTATTTTTAGACTTGGACCCAAACTGACACTACCCATAAGTACTTTGTGTTCGTGGGCAGAGAATGCAATCTTGCTACTGATTTGCCAGGCAGGAAAATAACATGTTGGTTTCAAACAGATGTTCCTGAACCCTTGATGGAAGCTGATGACTTCAAGATGGGCTGGCTACTTTGTGGCTTCTTTGGAGACAGTTGAAATTAAGACGGGCTCTGGGGCATGACGGAGCACCAGATTTGCCAAAGATGTGCTGGAATAACTAAGCCACAGACACGGGTCAGATTAGCCATGTGCCGAAGCCAAAGGCACATGCAGGAAACTGGAACATTTTGTTGGCCCTTGGAGGACACAGGAGGAATGCTGATGGACAATATATTTTAAATAAATATGAACTTGAACCATATAAAATTGCTGATATTTAATCTTTCTTGACCAAAAATATGGCACTTGGAGGTAGTTCAATCAGATATACACATAATCCCACATCCCCAGCAGCAGACACATAACTGTCTGCAATGCAGACCATTGTCTGAAATTTAGAACACCAGCCGAGTAAACTCTGGAGTTTCTGTGATGGAGTTAGGCCCAAGTATTTTTGCCAAGACAGGAGAAGGGGAAAAAGACAGAAAGGCTATGAGTACACTCTGGGGGACAGACCAATTAAAATCCCAACCAAGCTGCCTGAGCCTGGCAGCTGTCAGCAGTTGGCATCACCGTCGTCCAAGCCCATGAGCTACGGAGCAGGGAGCCCCAGACCTACAGACAAACTGCCTGGGTTAAGTCCTGATTTTACTCTTTTCAAGCTGTAGTGGGTTGAATGCTGACGCCCAAAAAGATATGTTCAAATCCTAATTCCCTGAATCTGTATTACCTTGTATGGTATATAAATCAGGGTTCTCTAGAGGGACAGAACGAATAGGATAGATGTGTATATGAAGGGGAGTTTACTAAGCAGTATTGACTCACACGATCATGCAGTAAGGTCCCACAATAGGCCATCTGCAAGCTGAGGAAGCCCGTCTGAGTCCCAAAACCTTGAAAGTGGGGAAGCTGACAGTGCAGCCTTCAGTCTGTGGTCAAAGGTTCAAGAGCTCCAAGGCTGAAGAACTTCAAGTCTTGATGTTTGAGGGCAGGAAGCATCCAGCATGGGAGAAAGATGGAGCCCAGAAGACTCAGCCAGTCTAGTCTTTCCATGTTCTTCTGCCTGCTTTTTATTCTGGCCACACTGGCAGCTGATTAGATGGTGCCTACCCAGACTGAGGGTGGACCTGCCTCTCCCAGTCCACTGACTCAAATGTTAATCTCCTTTGGCAACATCCCCACAGGCACCCTCAAGGGCAATACTTTGCATCCTTCAATCCAATCAAGTTGACACTCAGTATTAACCATCACATATGGCAAAAGATGTCATTAAGTTAAAGACATTGAAGGAAAGGACTTAAATCCCATGACAAGTGTTTTCATAAGAGACAGGAGAGGAGAAGGCAGCACACAGGACAAGGAGAAGCAACGCGACTGCACAGGCAGAGGTTGGAGAATTAACGTGGCCACAAGCCAGGGAGTGCCTGGAGCCACCAGAAGCTTGAAGAAATAAAACATAGATTCTCCCCTAGAACCCCCAGAAGGAGTACAGCCCCGCCAATACTTTGATTTCATACTTCTGGTGTCCAGAATTGTAAGAGAGCAAATTTCTGTTGTTTTAAACCAATAAGTCATCTGTCACAGAAGCCACAGGAAACTTATACGTGAGCCCTCTGCCTCAGTTTCCTTGTCTGTAAAATGGGATAACAACTTCAGGAGATGGGGCCCTGGAACATTTTAGCAAGCAATCTTGTATACGCTAAGCACTCAGTAAATGCAAGATGAAATAAGCAAACCACTGCAGGACAGAGAATTGCATCAGACCCAAGGAAATGGAGATAATCACGCCGTGTGTGTGTGTCTGAAGCTTCAAAGATGTGAAAAGGTGCAGCGTTCTTGAGACCCGCCTCCCTTGCCCCAGCAGTCACCACTGGGAGCCAAGAGTCCTTCTCAGATAACTCAAACAGCCACCAGAAAAAAACCTACTTCTGTTTAAAAACAATTTTGAAAGTATTCAGGAAGAGTCCATTTTCCTTACAGAATTGCATATTGGACACAATTTAAGCAATCGGGAACCTGGCATTTTGAGCTTGTTCAACCATCGGAAAAAGTATCTTTCACAAAGATAGTTTAAAAAAATAGCACACAGGGGAAGAAAATGGTTATTAAAAATGCTTAAGAGCCTTCCTGAACTTCAGATGGGCTCTTCACAACAATAATACTGATGATTTAAGGGAAAAAATGAATCAAGACTCTATTGATTAAATGTTCCTTAAATTATATGTGGGTTTTAAAATGTGTGGCAGTATGCAAAGCACGTCGGAGGCAAAACGTTTGAAAAATCACCCAAGACATTTAAAGAATTTGAATGTAGCTGCAGTTTCAGCCCAGGAGGGAGTAGCCTAGGCTCCAAAGAAGAGACGAACCCACAAGACCATCTATGACCCAGGCCAACAGTGCCTAATCCCAGAGCCCAGACGGCAAGGAGAGATGTCTGCTTCCTGCTGCATGGCCCTGGTCTCCCTAACTCCCTTGCCATAGCTTCGCACACACAACCTCAGCCCATCATTCATTCCAGAAACACCTCTTGAGCACCTCCTAGGCACCATGCCCTGTGCTCGGAGCCAGGGGAGATGCAGCACACAGGCTAATGTGGCCACAGATGTGAAAACCACCATTATGATTCAGAGGGTTGATAGCCATGAAATGAAGTCTATCCCACTGGGATAGTCCCTGCCCGATCCAAGGAGATCAGGGGCTTCCTGGAGGTAAGGGAACCTATGATAAGATCTGAAACGTGAGCCAGGATGCAGAGAGAATGCAGGGGAAGAGAGAAATTTCACACAGCAGGCTGGGGAGTAGCACATGCAACGTCCCAAGGTCAGAGGCATAGGGCATTTAAGAACAAAAGCAATGCGGCCAGGCCTCTATCTGGGCCACCTGTTCAATCTCCTCTCAGTAGCCATGGACTCCACTTTCCACAAGGCTCTGGGCTCTGCTCACCTGGTTGCTTCATCTCTTAAATTCCTGAGTGAGAAACTCATCTTCCTTCCTCCCTGCAAGAATCCCACTGACTCACCCTAGACCTCATGGTGGGGACACTCAGGCAGCATGCAGGGAGGCCTGCGGTACCTATGGAAACGTCACAGCTTGAAAGACAAAGCATCTCTCCAGCAACCCAGCCCTCACTATGTGATGGATTTCCTCTTCCTACTGCAAGTGGTGTCAGTTCACAAGTTCTGTCCACCCCTCTGCACCTGCCCGTCCCACCAGTGCAAGCTGAGCTGCAATCTTCCTCCACCTCCTCTAACCCAACCTATATAGAGTTTCAGAGGAAGAGAGGCTGAACACAAAACCCTTGGGAACTGCTGGAGGAAAAGATGGAAGCCTGGGGGCCAGGATCCTTTCCTTTCCTATTCTTCCTCATTGTGAACAGGGACCATCCCCGCCCGGTCTTGGCAGTAGCCTCTGGAGGCCGAGCAATATCCTGATGCAAAGGCAAGAGCAGCTCTCTCTCCCCTGGGCAACATTTTTCATGCACTAGGATCCCAGTTCAACCCCTTTCACTATGAGTGGCACAAGAGCAGGGACCCCATCAATTTTGGCTTATCTCTGTTTCCCTTCAGGTGGCTCCACGTCTAGCACAAGAAGGTGCTAAATACATGTAGTGAAGGAATGCATGAATGCATAGACATCCTAGTTACTATGCACTGGTCCATTCATTATGGTCCTGAAGCTCACCGTGACCTACAAGCCAGGAAGAACAGAGCCTCATCAGAGACTCATTCAAAGTAGACTGGCCCAAGATTTCACAGCAGTGAGAAGCAAAATTAGGACAAGAGCACAGGCCTCTGGGTCTCTGCCTGCACACACCACCACAACCTGGGCCTCACTTTTCCCATCATGCTGCTGGCTCTCCAGACATAATCAATCTTTGGCTGTATCAATCAGAGCACCCAGCAAGGCACCAAATGAGAGAAAGATGAAGAGAAAGAGAGGAAAGAAGAAAAAGTCTCGGCCCTTGAGAAGTTGGCTGGTGGTACTAAAGAGTTACATATTTGATTTTAAGATATGATTCCCCCTCTCTTCTCCTTCCACAAAGTGGTACATAGCCCATTTATATATTTAATTAGAAAGGATTAAAATTAATAACATCTTGAGTGGTTCCTGACCCTTCTTGAGATAATTGGAGACACCCTGGGGTGATAAGAAAGCAGGAGGAAGAATTGCTGATCTAACCAACAGAGGCTGAACTTTTTCATGTGCATGTAATCAGTGCATCTGCTAATCACCCTCTGTATATTTTTGAACTAAGATAGGTATCCTTACGATGTGGAGTCATGTCCTGTTCCCCGAGCTACAGAGCTGAATGCTTGCCCTGGGCAGGAAGAAGGGGGTGAAACCTATCCTGCCTGCATTCATCAACAAACATGCAGCTCTCATGGAAATTTTAACAGGCATTTTAACAGATTTCGATTGCATTACTTATTTCTATAGGTACAGATATTTTTTTTAAAACATATTTGAACACCTACCATGTGCCAAGAAGTGTGCTGTATCTGCTCACATCCATCAATGCATTCATTTTTCCTAACAATGTCCTACAGGAGTGGGGGGTAGTAGTATTCTCTCCCACTTGACATTTGAAGGAACCAAGGTGGAAGACGGCCCAGGGCGATCTATTTCCACCCAAGACATTGCTGTCATGAGCACCTTGATCTCAGGCTTTGATTGGACTTGTGTGATCTCCAATGCTCAACGCTCAAGCTCTGTTCTCAGCACAGCAGCTACAGCCTGAGTGACAGGTCTGGGAGGGGTCCCCCATGTTGTCTGAATGTGTCTCACTTTCTCAGACCAAGAAATGGATGAGCAAAAGCTGAAGAATAAGCCACGACCACCTCTAATGGAAATGAGAAGTCAGAGTGACAGATCCAGCCCAGCCAGGACCCCCTGCCTCCCGGGCCTCTGCCAGCCACACTGAACACGATGGCCCAGTGGACAGGGAGTTGGAACTGAATCCAGAGCCCGCCCTGACACTTCCCATGGAGGCAGATGTGTGACCTTGGATAAGCCACCAAGGTGAGCCCAGTGACCACTTCTGCACTGATAAAATGAGCAGGTTGATACCTGTCCAGCAGAGCTTTAATAATACTTTGTTTTATAGTAACAAAGCCATCACTGAGTGCCTGATATAATATTCGTCATTCTGCTGACGAGGAAACTGAGGTTTGGAGGCACATGGTCATATGGAGAAACCTGCCTGTTTCCACGACGCCTCCTGACTCCTCACAATAGAGGGCGCCAGATTTCCTGGCCCATAGGGAGAACAATGAGCTTTAAATAGTAATGGAGAAAGGTATTCTTGTATCTTCCTTGGAGTCTTCCTTAGAGGCCAGTAACATCCCCACCTACCATCCCCGCTCGAAGTCCTGAGGCTTCTCTCCTTTTTCATTTGGGCAAAGTGGGCCCATCACCCCCAAACCTCCCCCTCCTCCCTGCCTTCTGCCTCTGAATGATAGATTAAAAGCACACCTGTATTTTTTGCAAGAAGGACTATTGCTCATGAGTGGGACAGCATTTTTGGGTCAAATTAGGTCAAGTCAGATCAGCGGCCTTGGAGCTGCAACAGCATTAGGTAATCAACTCAAGGCTGGTTCCGCCCGGAGTCATTTAATTTTGGGGAGGCAAGATTTAGCTGACTTGAAAGAAGGGGGAAGCAAGCTTGCAGAAAGAGATTGATTTCAGCCAAACACAAATTCATACTCACTAAATGCCTTAACACTTTGAAATCAATTAAAATGAGATAGAGAAAAAGGCACAAAGAAATAGAGGATAACAGGAAAGCAAGAGGGCAGGGTGGAAAGAGGCTTACTGGGGAGCAGAACAGAAGGACCTCAATCCAGGGAGACTCCCTTGGGAAAGAGAGGAATTCTGGGGTGCTGGGAGATTTTATTTTGTAGATCTGGGGACTGGAGATCAGTGGACTCAGAACATGGATCAAGGGTTCTCAGTTAGGGTCAGAATCAGCTTCAAGGGCATGGAGGTAAGGGGTTAAACATATATAGTCTAGGGTCCTCATCCACAGGTTCCAATTCATTAGGTCTCTGGAAGACTAGGAATCTGCCCATCTAACCATCCACAGGATCCAGTGCCGGTGGTCTGGAACCACACTTTGCAAAGCAAAAACTAGACTAGAGAGATCATGCTGTGCCCCTGGTCACCATGGTAGCAGCAATGATCACAGGCATTGCTTATCCCTGGGATTGCTGCAGAAACCTGAAGACAGACAGCAAGAAGACCCTTGCATTAGCCCCTCCAGAGAAGATTAAGCCTTTTGGAGAAACGTTTAAGAAGAGGAAATCAACAAAAGTTGGGAGATGAGGTTGGTCAGAGAGATGGAGAAAGGGGTGGTCTTTGAAATCTCTTAGCCTCCTGGCTTGGGTAGCCTGCTTCCCAAGAAAACTAGGCATGACTCGAAACAGGGCTGCATCCCTTTGGAAGACAGTTTGGCGGTTTCTTACAAAACTAAACACACTCACACCATATGATGCGGTCATTGTGTTCCTTGGTATTTACCCAAAAGGGTCAGAAACTAGCATATATACAAAAACCAGCACACAGGTTTATAGCGGTTTGATTCATAATTGCCAAAATTTACAAACAACCAAGATGTCCTTCAGTAGGTGGATGGAAGGAATATTACTCAGCACTAAAAAGAAACAAACCATCAAGCTATGAAAGGACATGGAGGAAATAATAAATGCATATTGCTAAGTGAAAGAAGCAAATCTGAAGATGTTACATACTGCATGAGTCCAACATATGACATTCTGGAAAAGACACAACCATGGAGACAATAAAACATCAGTGGCTACCTGAGGCTAGCAGAGAGGGAAGAATTAGGTGGACACAGAGGATTTTTCGGACAGTGAAACTACTTTGTATAATACTGTAATGACGGATACCCATCTTGATACATTTGTCTAAACCCCCAGAATGTGCAACACCAAGAGTAAACTTTAATGTAAACTCTAGTCCCAGGGGATAATGATGTGTGGATTAATAATGGTACATATACCATTCTGGTGAGGATATTGATAGTGGGGGAGGCTGTGCATGTGTGTAGGCAGTGGGTATACGGGAACTTTGTACTCTCTGCTCAGTTTTGCTGTGAAGCTAAAACTGCTCTTTAAAAATACAAAGTCTATTGAAAAAAAAATAAAAACTAGGGCTGGAGATTGCCTCAGGTCCCATGAAATAGGGGAGTACTGGGGAGGCTAAGTGGTGAAACATAGGCAGGGCCTAAAACCATTGGGACATGGCAGGAGCAAACCCAAGCCACTGGCCAGGTGCCAATTCCTTAATGACTGAGTGAAGTATGGCAGAGTAGACGGGTTGGAAAATCAGAACAAGAAGTTCAGGCTCCATTTCTCCCCACCCCTCCAGCCAGTGCCAATGTTATTGCAAACAGAAGCAAGATCTTAACAAGAGAGCAGTCTCTCTGTGCTGTTTGAAATTCTCAAAGATCCCTTAATCCCCCCAAAAGAAAACAGTTCAAACAGGTGCATAAACTAGCGAGTTAAACAGGAAGCCCCAAGCATCATTATTCTCTGGGTGAGGCCTCCTAATGCCCCCTTAATGCAGAATCTCCCTGCCTGCTTCTAATAAGGGCTTCTCTCCTTCATGAGAGTCCTATAAAATGCATAAATATTCCTCAAGGAACCGAGAGAGCTCCTAACAGTCTTTAATAGCTATCATAAAATGAAGGATAAAATGTGTGAAAGGAGATTGGTCATGATAATAGTACAAGATATGTGAGCAATGAATTTCCTAACCCCTCCCTGGCTGAGTTTTTCTGTAGAGAGATATTGCCTAGAGTCAGGAGCCTGCCCGGAAGAGGCTAGGGAGGGGACAGCCAGTCTTTGGTCAGATAATCCTGGACAGTAGAACTGGGAAAGGTGATGTCTAGAGATGGGAGAGGATGTGCCTAAAGTCATACAGCAAATGACAGACCCTAATCCAGAATGACTATGATTTCCTGTGGTCCAGATGGGGTATATCCTGGGAATTTGCATTGTTCCTTTATTCTCCTTATGATTAAAATAAAAACTAGTGTAAACTAACCAAGACTGTGACTGAAACAGCTTTGGCCCGGGCTACACAGGTTCCCCCAACCCCTGTAGGGGCCAGAGGCCAGCTTGTTGGTGGGACCCACAGCCTGAGCACTGCCCAGAAACTAGAAACAGACTAGAGAGCATGTTTAAAAGGCAGTGATCAAAGCCAGGGCACAGAGCTTTAGATCCACAGACCAGGAAAACAAGGGCGGTCTCTAGAGGGCTATTTTCCAGAATGGGTGCTATGATGGGCTTGCTGCAAATGCCCCAGGGACATGGCACCTGGGGAAGATGACTGAGTTGGCAAAAGAGGCCACAGCCAACAGATAGCAAAGCCCCAGCCCATGTCCTAGTATGTAATAGGAGCTCAATAAACATCAGGTCTTGGCAGGTATAGCACTGAAGGTCTACAGAGGTGCTGCACTGGCCAGGAACTGCTGATTATTGAGCTCCTATTGCATTCCAGGACATAAGCTAGGGGCTTTGCATGTATAATGGCATTCAGTGCTAAAATTGAGTTTAACCACACTGACCCACAGATACAGCACGCACTTAGGCTGTCCAGACAACCCAGCCTGGATCCAAGCACTTGTTCTTGCTCCCTGCCTTGGCCCACTGGTCACCTAATTCTTAGGTTCTGCCTTATGGTCTATGGCCTCCTGTGTCTTGGCAGCGGAATGGCTTCTTATGTTTGACCCTCAGTACCTTCAGGACATAAGACTCCCTGTTCCTCAGACTCAACCCACCTATTTGTGCAGCTATGGCTCAGGGATTCCTACCCCGGGGCTTTGCTTGACTTCCTGGGGTACCAGCCCAGTCCATCCAGCTTATAAGACATGAGGTCCAAGAAGCCACATTTCATGTTCCTCTCCCCTTCCAGGCTGACTAAAAGCTGGCTATAAGAGACTTCACAGCTGAAAGTCAGCTGGAAAACTTCAGCTAAAGTCTTTGTTGCACAAAAGTTAAACCCAAACAGAGATGAGAGGTTGGGGCAAGTTGAAAGAGTAAAGTTTTCTTATAAGTTTTGCTTCCAGGCCAGATGGGGGACACCTGACAATGTTTTCTGCAGATAACCTAAGATTCTCATAAGAACCAATGTCATGTCAACTAAAGGTCCTCAACAGCAGACCAAGAAACAAAAAAGAAATCAAATGTAGAAAGACTATAACAGAAAAATAGAACAATCATTATTTCTAGAAGATGGGCTTCATGAAAAACCCAAAAGAATCTATAATTATCAGGCCAGGTACAGTGGCTGAAAGCCTCCCAAAGGGGTTGACCTGTAATCCCAACACTTTGGGAGGCCGAGGCAGGAGGATCATTTGAGCCCAGGAGTTCAAGACCAGCCTGGGCAACATAGACAGACCCCCATCTCTACATTTTTTTTTTTTAATTAGCAGGAGGTGGTGGCATGCACCTGTGGTCTCAGCTACCCAGGAGGCTGAGTTGAGAAGATAGCTTGAGCCTAGGAGTTCAAGCCTATGGTAAGCCATGTTTGCATGCCACTGCACTCCAACCTGGGCAACAAGCAAGACCTTGTCTCCAAAAAAATAATAATAAAAGAATCTAGAATTAGTAGAAAAGCTGGCAAACTCATTTGACATAAGAACGATGTACAAAAATCAATATTTATTTCACCATCAAATGGATATAAATGAAAATGTTTAATGATACGATTTTTGGTAACAACAAAATTCATCCTTAGCCTAACAAAAGACGCTAAAGAGCTTTGTGGAAGACATTGGAAAGACTTGTTGAAAAACACTGAAGAAGACCAAAATGCATGAAGAAATAGACCTACCTCGTGGGCAGGAAGACTCAATGTCATAAAAATATCGATTTGAGGAAATTGACATTTACTTTATGTATTATTCTATGAAAATTCCCAACAAAGTAACTGGAGAACTTGACAAGTTGATTTATAAATAAATAAATGTATATGTATATGCATGTTCTGCTTGCTCAAATAAGAAAAATGTAAATTGAAACTACACTGAGACGCCAATTCTCATCCAAAAGTTTCTCAAAAATAAATGGGTTAAAAAGCACTTTTATACAGTTAGTAAGAACTCACAATGGCATTAGTGCCATAGAGGGGAAATTTTACAGAAGATTGGTGAAGTTAAATAAAACCATGTAATCACAAATTTGAGTTGGAAGTATAAGAACTCATGATGTATCTTCAATATGAATGTGCAATATATATATATTCTCTATCTCTAAACACTGAAATGGTCCAGAAACCCAGAAACAATTACTAAGCAATAGCAAGAAGCGCTCTTAATGTCCAGATTGTATTTTCTTAATGCCCAGTTTTTCTAAGTAGAATTTCAAACTAACAGGAACAAGAACTTCTTGGACAAATGGCTGATTCCATGTCTGGGGTAGGAAATGTCCAATATGAACCTGGAACACCTTATAATTTCAGATTTCAAGAAAACTAACAAAGACTACCGTGTGATGTAAAAAGACTTCAGGAGCTGACTTCAAGTTCCCACTGGCCACAGATGGGGAAAATTTGGACATCAATGAAGATAATGACTATAATGGATTAAAACACAACTAATAGATTTAGCCCTTGAATTCATAATATTTTAATAAACTTATTTGTTACTTTTGGAGGATGCTGGTGCCCCAGGTCATTGTCTTGAAACCTGGTAAAAGGAAAAGAATCAAGCATTTTCCCTTTTTCCTTTACAAATTCTACCTCAAAGTAACTGAATAGTTAGAGGAAATTTCTCTTTACAAATTATTCCAGTTAACAAATGAGAAAGAGTGTTAGAATTAGAATCCCACCATTTTTGCACTCCTAGTGAATTAATGGACCTAGGCCATGATGACCAATGGCTGCTATTAACACAAAAGAGAGACAAATATTATGTGTCTCCTGACGGAAATGCATTCCACCACCTGTGAAGTAGTCTTGCCTATCCTCCTTTCAAAAATGAACTTGAGGGGCCGGGCGTGGTGGCTCACGCCTATAATCCCAGCACTTTGGGAGGCCGAGGCAGGTGGATCACTAGGTCAAGAGATCGAGACCATCCTGGTCAACAAGGTGAAACCCCGTCTCTACTAAAAATACAAAAATTAGCTGGGCATGGTGGCGCACGCTTGTAGTCCCAGCTACTCGGGAGGCTGAGGCAAGAGAATTGCTTGAACCCAGGAGGCGGAGGTTGCGGTGAGCCGAGATCACCTGGGTAACAAGAGCGAAACTCCGTCTCGAAGAAAAAAAAAATGAACTTGCATTTGGTCAATTTGATCAAGTCTCAAACTATCTATTACAAACAATATAGTGAATGGAGGAACATATTCAATAACACTACAGTGGTATCATAGTTACAATCCAGACTATGAACAACTCTTGAGACGGATGTTACTTGAATCTTGACTCAAACAGCTTTTTTTTTTTTTTTTTTTTTTTTTGGAGGTGAAAATGAGGTTTATTAACTAAAAGATACAAGCTTTCATATTACTGGGGCCAGCCAGGAAATGTAACAGAAAATGGACCAGAGGGGACAGTGGTGTATTAAAGAGCACCAACCTAGTCTAAAACAGTAGCATTTTCCCAGCTCTCATGGCTATGGCAATATTAGAATGTAGACTAGTGGTGTCAAACTAACAATATTCCAAGAGAAGGAAGAAATCTAATTTTATGTGTGTGAAATATTCAATTTTTTTTTTTTTTTTTTTTTTTTATTGCATCAAACAGCTTTTTAAATCTGAAAGAGTTTGAGAAATTTTCTTTGTTGACTGGATATGTGAAGTTAATTGAGTTTTAGACATGGTAATGGTATAATGCACATTTTTAAGAGTTCTTAAATGCTCACACAGAAACAAAATAGTCAAGACACAACAGAAGCTAATGATAAGGAAACTTGTCCCACTAGTCATCAAGAATAATTAGAAAGCTATATTAACTAAGTGGACAGTGTAATATTGGTGCAGGGATGGACAAACTGGCTAATGGAGCAGAGTAGAGAGCTGAAAAACAGATTCATTATATGTACACAATCAATTTTTTTTGACAGAGCTAATTTTTCAGGTGAGTGGGAGACAGTAAGACTAATCAATAATTGGTACTGCAACAATTGAATTGATTAACCACATGGAAAAATAAGTCATTCAAGAAAAGAAGAAAAGATTGATGAATTCAACTATGCTGAAATTAAGAACTTTTATTCATCAAGATACGTGAGAGAAAGTGAAAAGATGGCTCAAAATGGGAATGAAATTTCCCAAATATATAAGAGAGCAAATGATTAGAGTCCAGAATATGTATTTCACTCCTAAAAATCGAGGAGACACACAATCCAAATTAAAACTATGGAAAAGACTTGAACAGGTATCCCCAACAATAAAAACTAGAATAACTGATGAAGTTTTTAAAAGATACCTCATTATGCAATGAAGAAAATGTAAATTAAAAACAAGACATATTATATAGAGAGAGAATATATATAATATACCAATTCAAGAATCTGACAGTATAAAGCACTGGTGAAGATGTACATTAATGAAAAATCACATATACTATGAGGGAAGAGAATGAATTGACTCAAGCACTTTGGAAAGCAATTTGGTATTAGCTAGGAGAGTTTGGTTTGAGTATTACATATGGTCCAGTAATCCTAATCTTAGATAAATGCTACATGTTCACCCAGATATGTTTAAAATAAAGTTTATAGCATATGTTTTCTAGCAAAGGCTGGAAACAATCCAAATATTCATCAATTAATAGGAGAATTGTGAAATAAGTAGAAGCGAAATTTCCTATTAATGGTGAAATTAATAGGAGAATAGTGAAATAAATTGTGGTATACAATGGAATAGTATACAACAGTGAAAATTAATGAAGTACATAATACAGTACCTAGACCATCATGAACTTCACAAACTTAATTGTAAGAGTTGCATGCAAGCTGCATGAAAATTCAGAATATGCATAGGAATCTCATAGCATGATACAATTTTTATATAGTTAAACCAAAAATACCTAGTAACATCTTGTTTAGGGGTATATGCATATATACATAGGAAATGTTCTAAGGAAAAGTAGGTGAATGATGAATACGAAATCCAGAAAAATCTATATACAATTATGTATATGGAAGAGAGGCAAAGCTTCAATGATGCTAGCCATATAATTTTTTATATATCTAGTTTTGAGCTCATGGGTGTTTCTTTCATTATTACATTTAACAACTTAGATATATATTTGTTTTTGCAGCTAACAGACAGTCTTTAATGATGGGGTTAACTCACTAGGTCTGGCACAAGTCTGGTTTCTGCATGGAAGAATGAGACTTGATGCTGGAAGGAGAAGAGGATGCTCTTCTCGGAATCGACAGTATAGCTGGAAGGACCTGCCTACCAAGTGGATCTTACGAGGCAAACAGACATTCCCAAATGTGTGAGGTTAAGGAGGGAGAACTGTTCCTGGGCTGGAAGGAATATCTGAAGTTAAGCTTGCATTCATCCCTAAAACTTGGTACCACCTTTGTGAGGAAAACAGTGTCCCTGCTCTAGTGGGCAAGTGCAGGTTCACAGCTGGATAACCTAGTTCAGGTCGTGAGCAATGTCTGTTTTCATAGACCTTTCCATCCTGCCTGATTCAAAGGTTAATGCCTCTAGGTAGACAGATTCCCAGGTGAGGGGTGAGTGGCATGGACGGTTGGTGTCTAAGAGGCTTCCAGACATTTATTCTACAAATATTTTGGACACCTAACCCATGCCAAGCACTTCTCTAGGGGCTGAGGCCACTGAGATAAGCAAGATAAGGTCTTTGCCCTTTATTACACTAAGTGGGGAAAGGGAGAAGAGAGGGAGCCTCATGGGAGAATGGCAGGCATTTCCTCTAGCAAACGTCCTGTCCATTGGTCCTAATGTCAAAATGAGGTGAGAAATGTGGCTCAGGAAAACTGAATGTGCTCACAGCCTCCAGCTGCACGTCTGTACTAGGTAGTTTTTGAGTCTCAAAACCAAGAATAATGCCCAGAGTATTTTCCCTCCAGATGTTCCTAGTTTCCTTGTGATTTCCTAAGAAATAAAAGGATATATCAAATGATATATCTTTTTACACCAATACATCAAATGAAAAAACGACGATGGAAGGACTTCTTATAGAACTAGAGGAAGGGTGAATAACCAGGGCCTTGAAGAGGACCTGGACGAGGGTGTCCTCAATTTGCTCCCCATCTGACATTGTGCAGTGGATTCGTTTTCTACTTGTACAACCAGGCAGATGAAGTCTGGAGGAAGTTGGTGTAATATTTGTGTGTGCTGAAACCCATTTCTTTCTCCTAAAAGATCCCTCATGAGGCCAGCTTGAGGTGGAGAGGGCTGGGTACCAGAAACTCATTTGTTGGGAAGTGGTGGGAGGAGGTTGCCTCTGGTCAACCTCTGGTGGCTGAACTGCTCAGGACTAACAGAGTAGGTTGCTGCCACGTAACGAGGGTCGAGTAAGTAGCCAAGGATCCAAGAGACAGGTGAGGCCATGAGAATTTGAAGAGGCACATTGATGCAATGTGACCACAGAACCCCTTTTAGTCTCGAAGGTAGGAAGCTCTGAAGATGAACCGTACAGATGAGAATGGAAATGGGATGATTCCTTGAACATTTTGCAAGGAGTTGCTGTGGCTCTGTCTTCCCCCTCCCTAAACAGTCAGGCAACTAGGTGACAGCTCTTTCCCCAGCCTGGCAGAAGACTCAGGTATTATTGCTCTCTAGGGACAGGGAACTAGAGGGGCTCCACACTCACAGTGAACAGAGACAATTTGGGGCTGTGACGAGGCACAGTACTAAAAATAGGAGGAATAAGCAAAGTTAGCAAAAGTTGAACAGGGAGACACTAGGACCACACACAGCCCAGCTTGAATTGTTACTCAAGAGATCAGAAGATTCCTCCTTGGGCAAACTGAACAGCCCAAGGGAAAAGACCTACTGATACTAACATTTGGGCTGGAGGGACGGAGGCAGAGAAACTGCCCGGTCATAGCTCCATTTCTGGACAACGAAGCCCCCAGCTAACAAGCTCTGCCTGACCACACTAATATTCCCAATCATCAGTTTGACATTTTCCCCAAACATATATGTAGACAGCCAAGAATCACTGAGCATATGAGTAGTCTCTCAAAGCAAAGCAAACAGAAATAATAAAGGAACTAAGCCGGGCGTGGTGCCTCACGCCTGTAATCCAAGCACTTTGGAGGCCAAGGCAGGCGGATCACCTGAGGTCAGGAGTTCAAGACCAGCCTGATCAACATGGCAAAACCCCGTCTTAAAAAAAAAAAAAAAGGAACTAAGACACAGATACCAGAAGAAAAAACAATCACAGTCTTAGTATCCTTGAAGATAGTGTATTAGGGTTCTCTAGAGGGACAAAACTAATGGAATGGCTATATATACAAAGGAGAGTTAATTAAGTATTAACTCAGACACTATCACAAGGTCCCACAATAGGCTGAGGAACAAGGAGAGCCAGTCGGAGTTCCAAATCTGAAGAACTTGAAGCAGGAAGCATCCAGCACAGGAGAAAGATGTAGGCTGGGAGGCTAGGCCAGTCTCTCTTTTCACATTTTTCTGCCTGCTTATATTCTAGCCATGCTGGCAGCTGATTAGATGGTGCCCACCCAGATTGAGGGTGGGTCTGCCTTTCCCAGCCACTGACTCAAATGTTAATCTCCTTTGGCAAAACCCTCACAGACACACCCAGGATGAATACTTTGTATCCTTCAGTCCAATCAAGTTGACACTCAGTATTAACCATCACAGAGGGTAAGAAAATATTTTATCTAAAAAACAGAAATTGTACTTTGCTAAAAATAAATAACAAGTAGATGTGTGAATTCGTGAGGTAGAACAAAAGGATGGAAAAACAGACGAGAAAAGATAAGAAAATTAGAAGATCAATGCAGGAAAACAAGAGATGAATGCTAAACACTCTAGAAAACAAAGAAAGAGAAAAACAGAAAAACAAATGATTGGCGAAACAGCAGAATTCTCCAGAGGACATGCACTTCCAGATTGAAAACTTTGATTAAGAGTGTAGCTCAATGATAAGACAAAGATTAATACAAAGGCACATGGTGGTAAAATATCACAACACCAGGGAGAGAAATAAAAAAATACTAAAAGCTTCCAGAAAGAAAACACAGGTCATATATGAAAGTTCAGTAATTAAAGTGTCATCAAAAACAATGTTGAAACCTAGAAGACAATGCAAAATTCTAAACAAAAATTTGCAGCCTAGAATTCTATATTCAGCTTATACCCACAATCCAGTGTTCATGTATGAAAAAAATGATATTCTTAAAACTTGGCCTATCAAATGAGTACTAAACCAGAGAAGAGGAATAGGGTGGGATTCAAGAAGATTCAACACAGTGAATTGGCGGGTACTCCCAGGCTGACGTTTAAAGGCATTTCTAGAACCATGTGACAAGGGTATAGAGCAATCCCTGCAGCCTGGGCCAATAGGGCAGCAGGTACCAAGAGCTGCAAGATGACCTTGTGGGTTTGATCTCATTGACAGGCATGGAGAGACTGTGGATAAACCCAGGATAGGCACAAAGTAACCCAGCAAATGAACAAGCAAAGCAACTACTTTAGCTCTTGACTCAATAAACAGATGTATAAGAAAAAACATGCGATATTTGAATTATGTCTCAACTGTGAACGATATTTTCATGGTCATAACAGAAGCACTGGATATGTATTTAACCAAGATGGGTGAAAAATAACTGTAGGAGAGGGAGAAAAGATACGTATTTGGGGATCGAGGGGGCAGGGGCTGGTAGAAGAGAGCTATACCCTCATCTTCCACAGCAGGAAGACAATAGATCATATCTAATACAGGAAAAATTAAAATAGCAGTATATATGTGGTCATATATAAAGATGAATATAAAAAAAGAACTAGGAGTTGAAAGCTGTTGCCTTCAGGGAACAGAAATCAGGAGTGAGAAGGAATTGGTCAGGGGTCTGCTGTTTCTTATTATGATCCTAGCAGAACTATTTGACATTTTAATCTGTTCCTTTGATAAAAATTGAAATTATATTTAAGTTTTAGACACACACTACTACCTGCATACACACATACCAATATACATACATGTACAGACCTATCTCCATACACACTTATCTCTCTACAAATATATACAAACCTACCTATATACATACATCTACATACATAAACACAGACACCCACACATATCTACAAACATAAAAGCACAAACCTATCTACCTACCTACCTACACACACACACACACCCCTAGCTACATACACAGACACATACTACCCGCATATATACACACACTGACATATATAATCCACGCATGCCATGTATATACATATATACTGTAGGGAGTGAAGAAGTCTTTTCTCACCCACTGCTAGGTTCACGGCTGAGGCCCCTACAACACAAACCAGATTAACAACAACCACAAAAACATACAGATTTATTTCATGTAATTTTTAAGTGATACCTAAGCCTTCAGAAACAAAGATCCAAAGATACAGGGAAGCCTGTCTGTAGTTACATTTAACGAACAAATGGATAGTTGCAGAGGAGAATGACTGGACAAAGAGGGTATGATCTATTAGTAATGTAAAAAGAAAATAGGGTATGATCTAATAGTAATGTAAAAAGAAAATAAGTCTCAGGACCCCCAAATCCCTGAGCCAAAGGGAAAACTCAAGCTAGGAACTGCATCAGGCATTTCATGGCTGAGGCCCCTACAACAAAAACCAGATTAACAACAATGAAAAGCATACAAATTTATTTCATATGATTTAATATAATCTGCCTCCCATTTTCTTCCTAAATAAGACAGCTATAGAGATTTTAAAAATAAATAAAAATTTAAAAGCTACATAGCTTCCTCACAATTTGCCCTCAAGGAAATTCCCTGTGGGCCTCAAGATTTACCCTAAACAGTTCTGTTGAATTTCACCCTGGCAGTGTAAATTGAGCTGATCTTCACAGAGGCTCATCCTGCTGCTCACCTGAGACAACCGCATAGGTGATTGCTTCCTCTGCCCTATTGTTTATGCAAAAGTGCAGATTCAAGGAGCCAGACTAAGGCATAAGTGACTATTCCTCTACCCCCTTTCACATGTAAATTGTGCATTTAATGAAAGTCTGATCAAAGACCCAAAAGAATGCAACCTCTTGTCTCTTATCTACCTATCACCTGAGAGCCCCCCACTCTTTGACTTGTCCCACCTTTTTGGACTGAACCAATGTACATCTTACATATATTAAATGATGTCTCATATCTTCCTAAAATATATAAAACCAAGCTCTGTCCAATCACCTTGGGCACGGGTTGTCAGGACTTCCTGAGACTGTGTCACAGGACACGTCCTTAACCTTGGCAAAATACCACATCTTCTCACTCATAAGTGGGAGTTGAACAATGAGAACACATAGACACAGGGAGGGGATCATCACACACCGGCTCTTGTTGGGAGTGGAAGCCTAGGGGAGGGATAGCAGGGGGTGAGGGGATTGAGGAGGGATAGCATTAGGAGAAATACCTAATGTAGATGACAGGGTGATGGATGCAGCAAATCACCATGGCACATGTATAACTATGTAACAAATCTGCACGTTCTGCACATGTACCCCAGAACTTAAAGTATAATAAATTGTGGGGGGAAAAAAAGCTTTCTAAATTGATTCAGACCTGTCTCTGATACTTTGGGTTCATAGTAACAAACTCGGGGAAATGTAGCAAGGGTTGCTTGTTCAGATTCTCTGCGTTCTTGTGTTTCTAGAGATGAGAATATTCCTTTCCTCTGGTTATAGAGAATAGGATGGGTACACCCCACATGAGGGTCTCACTTTAGGACAAGGGAGAAGGTCAGATAAGTCTTCCTGGGTTTTATGGCCCACTTCAGGGAAGAAGGGCAAGGCAGTGTCAGAGAGATATTTCTGCTTCTGCTAACTTCTTGGATGCCAAGGTGCCCTATTTTGGGATAGCGTATTCTGAGTCCCATCTACACACACACAAACACACCTACCTACACATGGTATGTACACAGCTGTGCCAAAGTGCTTAATGTGGTAAAGAACCAAGGAAGAAGTTCTGTGAAACTCAGAGAGACAAGTTTCAGAAGAAGTGAGAATGAAGTCTCAGGCCCTTAGAAATTCAAAAGCTTAACTTGGTTCAAACTGCACTGAAGTTGAATGCATTTGGCCATGATATGCTGGAGAGCACTTGGGACATTTGGACCCCTGTCTGCTTCAGCATCTCATCAGGGGCCTCCAAGTGCCACCTCAGGCCTCATTGTTGTCATTTCTGAATGTTTTTCTCTTAATATCTGAAGGTTTTACACCATGAAATCCAGCGTTCTTTTATAATACAGAACATCAGTCTCGCCCAAGTGGAGTGTATAAAATCTAGTAATGAGGTACAATAAATCTACTTTCTGTGAAGATTTGGGGCATATAATCCCGCATTTAATTAACATTCCTGAAACAGTGAAAAGCTGCTCAGTTTCAACCCAGTTCTCTCTTGAGTCCACATCATCCCTCACTCTACTCGATGCTCCCAGAGAGCACATCCAGGATCAGAGATGGCTCAGATGGAGAGACAATGTTCCTCTCCCTGCTCCACGTCTGGGGCTGCTGGAAGGTCTCGGGACTTCTTAGCCTCTGGACTGAGAAACAAAAACCTGGAAACCATGCTCAGGAGCTGGCATGAACCAAAATCTGAGTGATTTTCTGGTTGTCCTGATGTAGTGACCCAACCCTGCATCTCCCAGGGATGAAGGCGTGACACAGGACAGAAACATCAGGACCTTCCCTGGGGCTGGCTAGAGACCAGTCCTGGCTCTCTGACCCCTTGCTCTTCTCACTCAGTTCTCTTTATCTTTGATCCAGCCCCATCACTCTGTCTTGATCTCTTTTTCTCTTAATGGTGTCATGTCTTTGATGGAAAATTCATGCTACCCATTGTGTATAACTGATGGGGTGGAAAACGGGAGGTCAGTGGTCAGCCAGGCAGACATTGCTACAAGAGCTAGCCAGGTTGAGGGGCAGGGAGAAGTGGAAAAAAGCAAGGAAAGCTTGACGGAGTGGTAGAAACCAGTGAGGCAGGCTGTACATCCTTCCCCTTCAATGACAGTCACCAGCCCTGCCCACAGCTCTACACGTCATAAGGTAGAGAAACTTACATTCAGCATTTGATTTATTGGGTTTGGGGTTTTTGTGGGGGAGGGTGGAGGTGCTGGTTCTTTTTCTTTCTTATTTTTAAGCAGAATGACACTTACATTTTTAAAAGGAAAAATTATACCCCAGTTCCTGCTGTGACTTTGATCTGGGCTTCTCTGTACCTTCTCCAAGTTCCACAAAGTATGGGTGTTTTCATCTATATCAATCTATTGACAAGAATGGAAAAATGGATTCATTTTGGGGGCTGCCAGGCTGAGAGGAACATGTAGAGTCTTTTCCAGGGTGACAAGAGGGAAAGGCAGTGATCCAACCACTCAATCCAGCACAGAGACAGGGCCCCAGCTTGCCAGGAGACCCATGGGCCTCCAAACTCACGTGCTATGGTCTCAAAGTTTGTGGCCCCCAAAAAATTCACGCATTGAAATCCTAACCCCAAGGCGATGGTATCATAAGGTAGGGGCCTTTGCAGGGGTGATTAGATCATAAGGGTGAAACCCTCATGAATGGGATTCATGAAAAGGGGCCCAGAGAGCTCCCTCACCCCTTCCACCATGTGAGAACACAGTGAGAAGTCGGCTGTCTATGAACCAGGAAGGCAGCCCTTGCCAGAACCCAACCATGCTGCCACTCTGATCTTGGACCTCCAGCCTCCAGATCTGTGAGAATAAGTATCTGTTGTTTAGCCACACAGTCTATTGCATTCTGTTATCACAGCGAGAACAGACTAAGACACAGAGTGGCTAAGCACAGGCCAAATTCACATCACAGGATGAGCAAAGACTTTAGAGCCACCAGCTGGGCCATGTGCAGAAGCCATGTCACGTCTCTGATCCTCAGTTGCTTCTTCTCTCAAATGTTTTGTACTTTTGTAATGGAAGAATAAGCAACACAGCCCAAGAGTAGTGCCAGCTCTGAACTCCAGGCGTGGTTTGTTCCCTTCCATTTGCTCATCCCCTCCTGAAGGGCATGCTCTTGAACGTCTTCTGTGTTGGGAAATCTTCATACTATGTAGGCACATTTTACTTCTGTAAACAAAAGTCATATGGGGCTCAGACTGATGAATTGGCAGATTCTGGTCTTGGTCCTGATGCTGAGAATTGTGTGGTCATGGACAGACCGATTCTACTCTCTGGGCCTCAGTTTTCTCTTTTTTTTTTTTTTTTTGAGACAGTGTCACTGTGTCACCCAGAATGGAGTACAGTGGTCCGATCTTGGACAGTGTCACTGTGTCACCCAGAATGGAGTACAGTGGTCCGATCTTGGCTCACTGCAACCTCCACCTCCCAGGTTTCAACCATTCTCCTGCCTCAGTCTCCCAAGTAGCTGGGACTACAGGTGCCCACCACCATGCCCAGCTAATTTTTGTATTTTTAGTAGAGACAGGGTTTCACTATGTGATTCAGGCTGGTCTTGAACTCCTGACCTCATGGATCCACCCACCTTGGCCTCCCGAAGTGATGGGATTACAGGCATGAGCCACTGCACCCAGCATAGTTTTCTCATCTTTCAAATAGAAATGCTGGACTTCACTTTGAAGGTCTCTTCCATCTGAAATTGCAACCTTATATCTTTTATTTGGGAAGTTTTTTTTTTTTTTTTTTTTTTTTTTTGTCAGGGGAGGCAACAATCTACCTTTCAGTGCCCAAAAGTTAAACTAATTTTGAGGTTGTCTTGAGGCGAACCAGTCTGTATACTCACACACAGATGTCTCAAGTAAGGGGCCAGTGCCTAAAGCCACCAGGCATGGACTTTCAAGATGACTTTGAGAGGCTGCCGATGTGTGTCTTGTTTTTAGTACAGGTTTGTTCATAACCAGAACCAGAACTTGACAGTAATGGCTCAAACGCGGTCTGTCCCATTTTATCGTAATCCCAGATCAAGGGTCTTGCTCAGTTTTCAGAGCCGGTTAGGAGCAGAGCCATCCACACCAGGAAGCCAGAGCCTCTCTGCCCCACCCCAGTTCCATCAACAAGACACACTCAGGGCCATGTGTCAATGTTTTGATCCCAATTTCAAATAATTAAGGAGGTTTCTGTGGCATCATCATAAACAGCTTAGTGTCTCAGATCAGAAATATTGCTCCGAGGCATGCTGGGAGCTATGCCAGTTTGGGGGAGGGGTGGATAATTAAGGAAATCATGGTGAATTAAGCTTTCTGCAATGAGGCACAAACATCTTTTCACGAACAGCAACATCATGTTAGCTTATGTTTTGCCAAAGAGAAAGGCAGGCCTATCCTCAGGGTTTTCAGCCTGGTAAAACACATCTGGCTACTAAGCCAAATATTTAAGGGTCATTAAAATCCCAAACTCCCTTTGCCAAGAAATTTTCTCCTCTGTTATTCCAGTGCAGAGCAGTTATGGAAAATGTGTTCCATATGGTTTGTGCTGCATTCCTATCTACTTCATCAAATCACTGCTTTGAAAGAGCTATTTGATGTCAAAGATGCGTTAAGATTTTATAGACGCTCCCAAAGCAGCTTTTAAAGATTCTCCCTTTGAACCCAAAACACTTGCCAAGAGTAAACAGAACGGAAACCACAAAGGGTCAAGGGCTTTGTTAGAAACAAAGACCCCAACCCAATCAAGAACGTTCAGAGGTTTAAGGCAAACACGCGTTTTCACCAGCTTGCCAAAAAGCTTCACAAAAGATGTTTCCCACATAAGTTACATTAAAATAAATTCTTTAATGCATTCATATTTTATTAATAATGTAACACATTCACCCACCACTTCCCACCAAGAAGCAGGGACACAGATAGTCATGCACTTAAAATATTAACAGAACTTTAGAAAGCTGGAAAATTTATCTTTAAACCATACATTGACATTCTTTCTAGTGAAGCTTTCTCAGGCTTGAAGGAAAGGCAATATAACGCAGACATTGGAAGAGCTTTCAGGGCCAGAGTCAACAGACCCTCCAGGACATCCAGAGCTAGGAGGACCTTGGAGGACAGATCCCACTTTACAGATGGGGAAACTGTAAACCAGGGCCCAGGGCCAGTCAACAACAGAATCAGAAGCTCCCACACTCGTCCCTTTTTTTCCCCTCTCCACTGCCTTCCCACTTCTCCAGCTGATCACCATCTCTTCCCAGATTTTGACACAGCCGCCTCCCAGTCTTTCTCCTCATCCTATTTCTTGTCCTTGAGGAAAGAGGATGATTTCTGTAAAACTTCAATCAGGCCATGTCATTTCTCTGCTCAAAGCCTGCCATACCAGCTCACGGAGCATGATTTCCCCTGCTAACCTACCTGCTCCCCTAACAATCCCTCACTCTGCCACCTTCCTGCCCAAGTCCACAAAGCCTGTTTCTGCCCCAGGACCTTTGCACTTGCAGCCCTTCTGCCAGGGGTGCTCGTCCCTGCTCTGCACAACTCACCTTATAGCTCTTAAGCCATACCTCTTCAAAGAACTCCTTCCTGGCTATTCAATGTCAAGAACCTCCATGACCTCCACTGATTGGTGTCTCCACATTTATCAGAATTTCCCACTGGGTGGAGAATTTCGTGAGGCCATGCAGGAGGGACTCTACTGTTTTCTGCTGTAACCCCATGCCCAGCACAGTGCCTGGAATGTAACAGGCACTCAGTAAGCATGATCTTCCAGCCCTAGGATCCTTCCATTAATGGAAAAAGACCCCCCAAAAAAGTCACTTCTTATCTTGAGAACCCAACAGTGTCCCCCTCCCCTTTTTAATCTCTTCCTAATGGGGCCTTCTCCTTACCCATTCAGGGACCCCACCCTCTTACACCTGTCCTGGTTCACTACCCACCTGTTCTCAGGCCCCCAGTTATTTAGATTTCAAGGTCTCCCAACAACATAGAAAACAGCTCCCTCAAAGTAAGTCTAGAAATTTAACTGGGATTAGAAAATCTCAACTAAAGCATAACAGCAATTTTTAATGGTGGAAATCCAGGCAGCCATTGACAGGGGAGCTGCCCAGGGAAGGAGACCAGGTCTTTTCCTCTAAGATCCCACATCTCTGCCTTCTGCATGCCTGGCTAGGGACTCAAGCTGATGAAACCGGCTTCTGATGGCAGATGCGCTATCACTTGCTGTGGCTTTAAGTGGTTTCTTCGTTTCCCCTGTTCCTTGAAGTTCACATAAATATTTTTCATTTGTATTTTTGTGTTGAATAAAATAAAACTGGCTTGTGATCAAATGTGTATGAATCACAGTGATTGCATAGTCTGTCTCTTTGCCAGGAAGTCCTAATATAGGTAGATGAATATCTTGGGCCAAAAGCGTGTAAAGAAGAACAGAAATCTGCAGGCTGAGGATTTATTCCTTCAGCCATTCCACAAACATTTCTGAGAATCTAATTTGTTCCAGGCATTTTACTGGGGACCCCATGGCAAACAAGACCAGCCTGGCTTCCAAGGGAAAGGCAGACGTTAGGCAAATGATCATACCAGCATTTACAGGTTATCATCTGTCTAGTGAAGGGCAGGGAAACCCACTGTAAGCTGCTGAATTAGAAAAGGCTTCCTTTGGGGAAGCAGGATTTGAGGAGAGGTTGGTGACTGGAGGACAAGTCAGGGGAGCTGACTGATCACCACCAAATGATCGGGGGCCCAACTCAGGCACTCTCTAGTTGTGTGTTCCTGTGCACACCTCTCTTTCTCTCTGTTGTACCCTACTAACTCCAAATCCTTCTAGCTGCTCCACTCCCACCACCACTGCCCCAATTTGATTATCTGGTGTCTGTCTAGAATTGATATTCCAACACCTCCACCTAGGCCCTTCTATTCTCTATACCAGACCCTCTCCCAGAAGCACAGTCCTAGACTCTTGGACAGCAGGAGGTGCTGGAGCTGAACAATACCCAAAGGAACTCACTCACAGCTGAGTACAGTGGCTCATGCCTGTAATCCCAGCACCTTGGGAGGATAAGGCAGGAGGACTGCTTGAGCCCAGGAGTTGGAGACCAGCCTGGGCAACATACTGAGGCTCCGTTTCTACAAAAAATAAAAATTAGCCAGGTGGGGTGATGTGTACCTGTAATCCTAGCCACTCAGGAAGCTGAGGTGGGAGGATTGCTTGAGCCCAGAAATTTGAGGCTGCAGTGAGCTATGATCACACCACGGCATGCTAGCCTGGGTGACAGAGCAAGACTTCATCTCTAAAACAAAATAAAACAATAGCAATGGAACTCTTTTGTGGAATGAAAGATCTTACAGAGAAGTTCAACCCGATGCTATGAGGCTCAGGTGCAAAAGGAGGCAGTGGAAGATGGAAGAAGGGTGGGATGGAGGAACTCCAGCCAGGTGATGGCAGGAAGGTGAAAGGCAGTTCCTGCAGGGGTCAGCTGGCAGCTTGAGGAAGGTGAGCAGATACAATAACCAGGCTCTGTGCAGGCATCAAGGCCCTCCATGCCTGTTAGCAGTGGGTGCAGCCTTCCTCAGGACCTATCGTCAGGACCTGCGGGTGAGTTTGAATTCCAGTGAGCAAAGACAATGTATTGAAAAAGGCTCCAGTTTCAGTTCAAGGATTCCCCTAGGAATAATTTTGGCAAGAGATCTATTCTGAATTCATGGTAGGCTGGGGGCAAAGATGAGAGAAAGAAGATAAGACAAGTCTCTCAGAAAGGAGCTTTGACCCCAGGGCTTAGAAACAGGAATCTGTCTTTAAGCTTTTGGATGCTCTAGTAAAAAGGGTTTGTAAATAATTTAGCACCCCCAAGTAGTAGATTCTAAGCAGCAAACGGCCTGCTGAGAGGAGGGCTGTAGAGGCTGCAAAGAAAGGAGAACTCTGGGACAATGAGCTTCACAAGAGCAGGGACCTTGGCTGCTGGTCACCCACCATGCCCCCAGCACCTGCACAGTTCTTGGATCATGGCAAATGCTCAGGGGTTATTTGGGTGGGTCAATATCTAAGGGAATAAACAAATAAATAAATGACTTATCATTAGGGAAAAAAGCATGCCAAAAATAACAGCACATACCCATAATCATTCCCAGTTTTGATACCACTGACTCCTACCCTGTCAGTCTCTCCCAGGGAAAGATAATCACTTCCTAGACACTGGGCTTCTGCAAACATATGCTAGGAAGCATATTATATTAGTTCATTACAAATGACAGAGACAAGATTCAAAATAATAATAATAAAAAAAAGGTGAGAATGGGGAGTGATTTATTGGCAACACCTAACTGAAAGGCCGTATTATCAAAGTGGTATTTCTAAGCTCTCTTACTCCTCAGTATCCCCCTGCAGGCCATTCCCATTCTCTCTGGCTTCCCCTGATTCCACCTGCCCAGATGGGAGAATGGCTGCATTCAGGATCCTGATTTAACATCCTAGAGACAGAAAAGTAAGTCTCTTCCTTCTCCAGTATAGACTAGACTTAGGGAAGAAACTGATTGGCTGATTTAGGTCATGTGCCTACCTCTTAGACCACCAAGCTGTTGTGGTCGGGGAAAGATTTGATTGGCCAGGTTTGGATCAGAGGTAAATCCCTATGGCCAGAGGAGCTGTTCTGTAACTGACAATGCTACAAGAATTACATGGAATGGGGCAACAAGGCATGTCTTCCAAAGGGGGGAGTCTGCCATTATTATCATCATTATTATTACTA
Organism: Aotus nancymaae; assembly: GCF_030222135.1. Classification (NCBI taxonomy): domain Eukaryota; kingdom Metazoa; phylum Chordata; class Mammalia; order Primates; family Aotidae; genus Aotus; species Aotus nancymaae. The sequence goes on from NW_026988443.1 coordinate 20,726,460, forward strand.
TTATTAGGAAGAGGAGGAGCAGGAAAAGAAGGAGGAGAAAGGCATGCTAGACAGATAAAATCAAGAAATATCCCCACCCACCCATATCCTCCATGCTAAGGGAAACTTCCATGACTGCTGCTGCAGACACTTTGATAAAAGAACAAAGGGACAATAACTCTCTAGTCTTAGGTAAAATATGTTTTCAATTGTTCTTTTGGCAGGCGGGCCAAATCCCACAGCAAAGAAAACATAGGCATTGGAGTCGGATAGATCCAAGTTCAAATCTCAGCCTCCCCACATGCTGGCTATATAATCTGGGCCAAGTTGGTTAAATTCCATAAGTTCCATTTCTTCATTTGCAAAGCGAGCAGCAAGATGCAACACCTAATATGTACTGAGGATTAAATGAGAAAATATGTGAAAGACTTAGCACACATTTTCTGAAAGAAACTTATCAATAAACATTTGCTCAATGAGTGAATTAATTAATTTGAACTTCACAGTTCAAAGAGGACCTGGCTTGATTGTCCTAGTTCCAAGACTCAGGAGCAGAATGTGTTTTGCCTTTCTAAGAAAAATAGATAGTGGTACAATTTAAAGTTCTAGGACAGAAAATGTCCAACTGGCCAAGTGTGAGCCATAGCTGGGCAAGACAAGGTCCTAGAGAACACACCCACCTTGACTACCTACCACATTGGTCTTGGGCATAGACAAAAAGGAGACAGGCATTGTCCTAAGAGCTTTATACATTCAACTTTTATCAATCCTATGTGATCTTAGATGCTACAAATGTACCCACTTTATAGAAAAAACTGAATCTCGCAAGCAAAGAAAAGTTAATCCCTCAAAAGGAAATCAGGGCACTCTTTACCAAGAGAGCGGACATGACTGCCAGAATATGACCCAAAAGTCAGATGCTCACCTCATCTCATTCTGATCTATGATTGAGCTGCCAGAAATTACCTGATTTTTGCTCTCCAGTACAACAGTAGGATGACAAAATTGCCTTTTGCATGGAGAGGCACATCTCTTCCAGACATCACACAAGCCTCACCTCAACATTTTAGGGTGGAGGATTCAGGCACTAGTAGCTCCTATTTCACAGATGGGAAAATAAGCTCAAAAAGCTTAAGTAACTCGATTATGACCACGTAACTATCAAATGGTCAGAGCCAACAGTCAAACAGCATAGCCTGACGGAGGGAAGATATAACTGAAATAACTACAATACTCTCTTTTTATTACATATATTGAAGTTAACTGTGGGTTTTAATACAAGCATAGACTCTGAGTGTGGGAGGGATCTTAGTGGTCAGTAGGCAAACTCCCTGCCCAACTTGAGAAACTTAGTTCAGCCTCTCTGATATGGAGGGGAAGAGCAGAACCATGGCAAAAAGCGCCAAATAGACCAACAAGTAGTGAGCAAATACATGAACTCAGGTGTAATTCTTCAAAGTGAGAAATTCTTAATGATCTACAATATGCCTAACACTGTGTTAAGAAAATTTAAAATTCTAGTGTATTATAGCAAGACATGTACATTGTGATAAATATGTCTGTCATTGAGGAAATATTCTATCATTCAAGATCCTGAAGACTAAATACTGAATCAGCATATGTGGAAGGAATTTGTCTGTGATATCAACTCCTATATCTTCTGGGAAATTAGAATTTTCTCAGCATGGATGTAGAGTGATATTATCCAGATTAGGATGCTTTTAAGACTAAAGGAGGATATTACTAAGAATCATGTCATGACCATGGCTATAAACCAGGACAGTCACCCTAGTTAAAAGGAACAATTAAAAATCATTCATTCACACAGAGCTCACATCAAATGCTTGATGTCTTGCTAGAGACATCTTTGCTCTTCGTCAATCTTTTCTGATCTCAATTTTTCATGCGATTCCTTGACATAAATTGTATAGGGAGGAGAAAATGCAGATAAACATATATTCTGAGTGAAGGTTTTACATGGTTGCTAATTTAGTTAAAATGGCTTTTAAACATTGTCTTTGGATCATCTAAGTTGGCTATAGAACAACAGCACAGTGGGAGGCTAATCGAGATTTAGCAACCTGCGGCTAATTGTAATTTCTTTTGGTTTCCTCTCTAAATCATTTTCTTTTTTTGTCTTTGAATCCCTGTCTCCATTTATGTCAGGTTTGGCTGAGTCAAAGCTCCATCCCAGCTCTATGGAACATCTGCCCATCTCCATCTGAAGCCAAGAAGGATCCAGGTGGACAATGAAACAGTGGGATTTAACTAGAGCTGAGACTGCAAAGTCTGTCAGTCATCCAGACTAAAGAAGAGCCTGTTAACACAGAATCCTAAAAAAGAAGTTCGTATGTGGTAAGGATTTGGGATATTCACATACAACACTCAGAAGTCTGACTGTGTCACATTCTCCACTGATTTCTCACAGAAAACCTTTCCACATGCAAATTGTTCGTCCCCAAACTTCCTTCCACTGATAGACTGAATTCTATTTTCTTCCCCAGAACATTCTTACCTTGTGATGCCTGGTGGTGGGCACGGGGGGAATGTAACAATAGGGAAAAAGAAACCTAAGGAAAATGAGCTCAGTAATATTGTAGCCACATCCTCAAAGGGCAAGCTCAACTGCTCAACAGGTGCAAGACATATTCCAGGCACTGAGAATGAGCTAAATGTGGTTCTTCCAGAGAGGGCCCTGCCAGAACACTGGAATTTGAATCCTCCTAAAATCTAAGATGTAAGAAAAAAGGCCTATTGAAACAAAGATAACGAAAGCCTTTGTTTCAATGAGCCTTTGAGATTCTGCTGGAAACAATGGTTTATTCCAAAGTTTTCTGTAAGAAACCAGTCAGCTAGATAAACCCAGGAGTGGATATTTTGAGTAGGGTTGCACAGGATAAGTAGGAGTCTCGGAGGTAAGAATGAAGATTGAAAGGAGTGGAAAACCAATCAGGAAAGGGCATGAGTTTATGAGAACAAATTTATGACAAGTCCCTGACATTTTGAAGGAACATAAACAATTTTGGGGGTTTCTAGAACACCAGGTGGATGGCAAAAGAGGGGACAGGAAACCAAAGAATCATATAGTTCAGCAATCTTTCCCCTATGCTGCCTAGAGCCCATGAATTCCAGCAGAGATATTTGAGGGTCCCCCTTGAGTGGGACTGAGATTGAGTGTCAGGACAGGGCTCTCATTCTCCAGCCTGACTTCATTCCATACACTTCTGAGCTCCAGGTACGATTTCATCTAAATAAGCACCAAGCACTAAAAATGTGGTGATCAAAGATTCTAGTTTAATACCTGACAGACCTAAACCAGAGAATGCATGAACGTGCAAGGTCAAACATAAGAGTAGTAATACAACCAAAATAGCAATCAGATCCCCTGGCTCTAGCCCAGTGCTTTTTCCATTATACAATTTGATGTGAGGATCTTTCCAGAATCAAATGAGAAAGTGAAAGAAGCCAAAAAAAAAAAAAAAAAAAAAAAAACCAGAACCTTAGTTTTTTCCATTATTGGCTAAGAGAACTTTGGTCCCAGACATGACACAGACATGTGCGTGCACACACACACACACACATATCACCTGGGAAAACCTGTCACACTGAGTTCCAGGACTGTGTTGTACCTGGGCTTTGTCCTATCTGACACAAGTGTCTTACAGGCAGCATAAGCAAAGAATTGTTTTGACCTGTATAATCAATATTAGATAGATAAAATATTAATGGTTACCTACAACACCCCGTTTATCTTCCTGCGCCTCTGAAGATAGACATATCCACAACAGAATCTTCAGTTTTGCTGGCCAGGTGCGGTGGCTCATGCCTATAATCCCAGCACTTTGGGAGGCCAAGGCGGTCAGATCACTTGAAGTCAGGAGTTCAAAACCAGCCTGGCCAATATGGTGAAACGCCAGCTCTACTAAAAATACAAAAATTAGCTGGGATTGGTGGCAGGTGCCTGTAATCCCAGCTACTGAGGAGGCTGAAGCAGGAGAACCCAGGAGGCTGAAGGTGCAGCGATTTGAGATCTGCCATTGCACCCCAGCCTGGGTGACAGAGCAAGACTCCATCTCAAAAACAAACGAAAAAGAATCTTCAGTTTTGCTGAGTGGGGTGATACAAAGAACTATCAACTGAAGTTTCATCACATGAAGATAAATGATTCATAAGTTGCTTCAAATCAGGAGTCAACAAATTACAACCCATAGGCCAAACCCTGTCCACTTCCTGTTTTTGTAAATAAAGTTTTATTAGCACGCAGCCACATCCATTCATTTGCTTATTGTCTACAGCCGCTTTCTTGTAACAAGAGCAGAGTTGAGTAGCTGTAACAGAGAACATGGAGCCCAAAAAGCCTAAAGTATTTGCTATTTGGCCCTTTTCAGAAAAAGCTTGATGATCCTTTCTCTAAATACAGGTCTACAGAAATCAGAAGAGCCCAAGAAAGGGGAGGAAGCTAGAGGAAGATAGCCTGAGAGGGAGAGAAGATATCTGATGGAAAGAGTGAAAGAGAACTGCAGTGATTTGACAGTGGCATGAAGAGAACCTTCGGAAAATCAGGTGTTTAAGATGGATTTTTACAGTTTTGTTCTGTAACATGCAATTCAGTGTATTCTCTTGGTCACCCTGAGAAGAAGTCTTCCATTATTTTTTAAAAATTTCCATTACTTATCAAAACTTTGGGATATTTGTGATTTTTACTAATTCCAAGTTCATGAGATTTGCCTACAGACAGGAGGTACTGGGCAAACACAAGGACAACTAAAAGCGGTCCACTTATGTTTGGGTTTGAAGAAAACTTCCGAGGTTTTGGCATAGTGAATTGGGGTCAATTTGTTTTGTTTTATTTTGTTTTTTTAAAAAGGAAACTTTCAAGAAAGGCCTGATGGTAAATGTGGAGAAATTGAGACCTCTCCTTTCTTCTTTTCTATGTCACTCTTTCTTAGCCATGAAATGAGGGAAGATGAGACAGGAATCTAGAGCGTTCAACACCAATATAACAATAACTACCATTTGAGCACTGGAAATGTTATCATTACCTCATATTCATTACCTCATTGAGCCTCCAAGAGAACCTTAGAAGAAGACACTATTACTAGCCCCATTTTACAGGTAAAAAACTGAGGCTCAAAGAAAGCAAGTGGCAGCTCATAGTGCCAAAGTGGAGACATAAACGTGGCTCCAGAGAATATCCTCATGGTTTTGCCTCCTTCTCCAACTTCAGAGACTTCCAACTCACAAGTTGACTCAGAGAGGCTGGCCACATGCCCACTGCATTATCAAAGCCTACTGGGCCCTCAAAGACCACCTCCTGAGATGTCCTAAGCTCTGGAGGAGGTCTCAGCTCAACCCCCATATCCCTCCTGTCCTACTGTCTTCCTCCTTTTCATGTTAAATTCCTTATATTCTTCACCCCACCCTCATCCTCTTCCCACTCACTTCTTTAATTCTATTAAAGAATAGAATTAATGAACAGAATAAAAGCACTTTCTATGGCATTTTCTTTATGTATTCACTCCCTGGGCCTTGCTTCCAAAGACACTTATAAGATACCACAATCACCAAACATTAGGAGTCTATGAGAAAAGGCTGCTTCTAAAGGAAAACAAAGGACCCCACCAAGTCTCATGTAATTGAAAAAGGCTGATCAAATACATATTTTGAGTTTCCTGGTAGCCAGCCTGAAGAGGAAATCTATATTCACACAATTGAAGCAAAGTGATTTTTTTTTCCAGGAGAGACACAATTATTCTTCATTCTAAAACAAGACAGTTCATTCTCCCAAGAGTTCTTCTTGAGAGAGTCCCATCAGAGAACACTATGATATACAGGAAATGTGATGTTGGGCAACATTTTAGAGCAAATTCTCTGAAAATTCTCACAGGGCCCATCCTTATTTATTCAACATGTTCAGTAATATTTATACAATGTTTAACAAATATCTACTGAGGACCTACCGTGAGCCAGGCACTGTTGTAAGCATACAGGACACACTGATAAACAAGACAAGCATTGACCTTGCACCCATAAGGTGGATGGTGGTACAGTCAGATGGCATAAAGCTCCACATCCAGGAAATGCATTCAGATTAAGGGAAGGGGTATTAAAAGAAAAACCTTAGACAAATTAGATTTAACAGGGTTTAATTGAGCAAAGAATGATTCACGAATCAGCTGGTCCCCAAACCAGAGTAGTCTGGAGAGACTGGCATCACTGCATAGTCAAAGAAGATTGATGGACAGAAAAAGGAAGTGACTGCAGAAAACAGAAGTGCAGTCCACAAGCAGCTGGACTTGTTACAGCCGGCATTTGCCTTATTTGAACAGGGTTTGAACAGTTGGCCGCCTTTGATTGGTCGAGACTCAGTGATTGGTACAGGAATAGGTTACAGCCTGTTTCCACATCCATTTATGTTACAGTTCCCTATGTACAGAGAAATCTCTGGGCCTGACTTAACATAGGGAAGCAGCTTTAGGCTAAACTTAACAGGGAGAAATGTCGTTCCCCAGATGTGTAGCTTTCAGGAGATCTAATGACATTTGGAGTGAGGTGCTAGAGCAAAGTCACTGGGCTAAGGGTGGCTTGCAGTCTGTTTTTAAATATATGCAAATATGTGTCAGTATATATACATTGTGATATATGTACACACATACAAATATATACAATATATGTATATATAAAAAATCTGTCCCCTCCCTATGGCCTCTCCCCAAGCTTCTTACACATCTAAAGCTGGCTGGCCTCTTCAGGTTTCTGAGTGTTGCCTTAGGGGAAGGAATGGATGGATGAACCATAAACTTCAAGCAATTCCCTTCCAGAATGTAGTATATTCTTGTACCTTGATCATGTTATATAAATAACATTTTTTAAAGAATAAAGTTCCTCCTTACCCACTCTGAAAGATACCAAGCACTGGCAAATACCTAACAGAGATTTTTTTTCCCTCCAATCTGAGATTTTAAAAAAAAAAAAAAAAGAGGCCTTTTCCGGAATTTCAAGGTTTCAAAACAAAGTAGGGGACCAGTCCTCAGTAATCTCTCTTTAGATCTAAGACTTTGATTTTCTTCAATTCTCAGGGAGATCAAATGAAATTCATCCCAGCAGGCAAACCCCAGAAATTCCACAAGCATCTGCATCACCAAGGGATGGACATTTCATCAAATGAACAATACCCTCAAGACTTCAGGCTTCTCAGTTTTCAAGCTGTCGATTCATAACTTGGAAAAAGGGATGGGGAAGCTGAAAGCTGAGAACCTATAGAAGAGATAAAAGTTCAACATGATCCCATGGGAAGAGACTTAACTTTACAGTCAGCCAGAGAATGTAAAAGAGAAGGGGGAAAAAAAAAAACCTTACAAAGCACACACATTCCCAATGTGCCTGCACAGGAAACGATGTAAGATCACCTTCATGTGGTGGAGCCATGTTGTACCTGGTTTAAGTGTCTAGTACATCTAGACTTTTTATAAAAGGTGTCCTACGATAGGAACTGCAATTTCCGTATCTCCAACTGTATGCACAACTAATTCTGTGTGTTAGGACTCTCGGCTCTGATAGCAATTAGGGTGTAAGTTTTACCTCTCACCACACCCAAATAAAATCCTTATCAAAAAGGAAAGGAGAACCTGCAATGGAGAATTCTACTTCTGTTAGGACAGAGTCCAAAGTGAGCACCATCCCTGCAGGGGAGCAGAGTCAAGCTGCTGCAAGTCCCCATTCCCTGGGGATGGAAAAGGAGGAAAGTAGGGAGAGAGGGGAAACTATTATTAACGGAGCATCAGCTCTGTGCCAGACACTATTTGTATGCATTGTCTATTGCTAACAACAAATTATTCCAAAATTTAGCAGCATGATAACATTTATGTTTCAGTTTCTCAGGGTCAGGAAACCAAGCATGGCCTAACTGGGTGCCTGGCTGAAGGAGTCTCACAAGGCTGCAATCAAGGTATATTGGCAGGAGCTGCAGGCATTGCAAAGCTAGACTGGGGTAAGATCTGCTTCCAAGTTCACAAACATGGCTATTGGCAGGCCTCCAGTCCTTGCTGGCTGTTGGCTGGAGACATCCTTTCCTTGCCACATGAGCCTCTTCAGAGGGCAGCTCTTGACATAGCAGCTGGCTTCCCTCAGAGCAAGTGAGGGAGAGAGCAAGAGAGGGCGCTCAAGATAGAAGCCACAGTTTTGTTTTGTTTTGTAGCATAGTCTTGGAAGTGACACCTCATCACCATTGCTGTATTCTCCTCATTAGAGGCAAGTCCCTAGATCCAGTCCATGCTTAGGAAGAGGGAGCCACACAAGGGCACAAACAACGGAAGGCAGGGATCATTGGGGACCTCCTTAAAGGCCAGGGATTTTACATATGTTTATTGAAAACAAGATGTTGTAGAGAGGACTTTTTTCCTAATTGTGCAGACTGTATAGCTGAGTCCATGGAAGCATGAGTAAACTAAAGACAACTTTACAGCTTTATGGTAGAGCCAGCATTCTAACTGAAGAACCCATATGCTTTCTGCAGCATCACACAATAAGGAGAGGAAACTACAGACTTATTTTCTCCCTTCCTTAGCAGTTTCTTGCTCCTCTTGGAGGAAACCAATATTTTAAAAGGGCAAATTAATGTCTCATGTGGCACAATAGTGTCTCACAAATTTATTTGTTTTGTTTGCTGCAGAAAGCCTTTTAATGTATTTCGCATGGAATTCTAATAAGTTAAGCATTAAAAAGTATATTTGCTCTAGTGCAAACAGCATATAGGGTTGGGTGAGATAAGGGTATACACTCAACCTCTCTTTCTTACTCTTTGAGGCCCAAGGCTCTGAGAAGTTGGTATGAAAATTTACAAGTACAGTAGAAACTATAGTAAAATCTACACGTACAGAGCCTTTAGAGTCAGAAAACTAACACCTACCAGCTGAGAAGTGTCAAGAAAATTAATTCTCCAGACTAAGCCTTCCTTTCCTCATCTGGAATAGTTGGATAATGGTAATTTCTATTCCATGGGGGATAAAGATGCCAGCAATAGCCCTGGGTAGTGCTAGTTAATGTTAATTAACAAATACTAGTTAATATTGTTAAACTGAAGCATTACTAAATACCAAGATATTATCAGATTTGTCTCCTAGAAAGAGAGGAAAAAGACAAGAGTCTCATACCAAATAAGATTGATGCTGTAAAACACGAAATTCATGAAAAGAAAGTTAAATCTGACACAAAGAATGAGTGGGATGTTTGTTTTTTGGCCATGAAGGGATACCTGATATCAGAGTTTTCTTCCTATATTAAATAACTAGAATACTGAACAAAATGCATGAAATAACTGATTTCAGATGTAGACAACAGTCAGTGCAAGTCTGCTATGAGATGAGGCCCATGCTGGTTCTGACTTTCTGCCTGGGTGATTCACTATGGCTTGATATCTCCATGGGAAGAGGCAACAAAAACTGGAATTGAAAGAAGTTGAGATGGCTGGAATTTGTAGGGCATGGTACTGTAAAGAAGGTGTCTAAGGAGAGAAACTCCAGAAATGTAAGTAAGAGTTCTCTTGAATCTTTTGTTGAATTTTAAGCTCTGAATGCACAAGGCAAGACTCCAGGAGACAAAGGACATCTAGTAGGGATGAAGAAGCTACTGGATAACTGTGATCTGAACTGCCTGTGCTCACACAGGGCTGAGAGGCTCCAACCAGTGAGAATCAAAGGATGATTCAACACCCCAAGCATTTGGTAGAGAGAGTAAAAGGGTTATGCCTTAGACATAGGGCTAAGCTAGCCCTAGAACCACCACACAGAAGTTTTAAAAAAATTCTTGAATGAATTAAGAGATCCACAAGTAAATGTTACTTTCTGCTGGAACAAAACAGGACAAAACTGTAGAATGAAGGAGATATCAAAATCTAAACATTCTAAGAACTGAGCATCCATAAAGTTTAGCATACAATTTTACAAAAACGAAAACCTTACTAGATATGTGTGTTAGTCCATTCTTGCATTGCTATAAAGAAATATCTGACACTGGATAATTTACAAAGAAGAGGTTTAATGGGTTTACAGTTCTGCAAGATTTACAGGAAGCACAGTGCTGGCATTTGCTTGGTTCTAGGGAGGCCTCAGGAAGCTTACAATCATGATGGAAGGCAAAGACAGAGCAGGCACATCACATAGCCAGAGCAGAAGCAACAAAGGGTAGGAGGGAGAAGGAGTTACACACTTCTAAACAAGCAGATCTTGTGTGAATTCAGAGCAAGAGCTCACTTACTACCAAAGGTATGGCTCAAGCCATTTATAAAGGATCTGCCCCCATGATCCAAACACCTCCCACCAGGCCCCACCTCTAGCATTGGGGATTACAATTCAACATGAGATTTGGGTGGGGCCAAATATCCAAACTATATAAACATGCAAAGCAGATAAAATGAGATGCATATCTGTATTTATTGAAAAAAAAAATCAGTCAATAGATACAGACTCAGAAGGGTCAGAGAGGATAGAATTAAGAGACAAGAACTTAAAACAGCTCGTAATTCAAAGACTTAAAGAAAACAAGAATATAAAGAGGGAACAAATAGAACTTTTTAATTGAAAAATGAAGGCTATAAAAAGAACTACACTATTAGAATGGCTAAAATTCAAAACAATGACAATACCAAATACTGATGAGGATATGAAGCACCAGGAACTCTTATTCGTTGCTGATGGGAATGCAAAATGGTAGTCTTTGGAAGATAGTTGGATGGTTTCTTACAAAGCTGAACATAGGCTTATCATACCATCCAGCAATCACCCTCCCAGGTACTTTCTCAAATGAGATGAAAATGTATGCCCACACAAAACCCTGTACATGAATGTTTATAGAAGCTTTATTCATAGTTCCCAAATATTGGTCTTAACCAAGATATCTTTCAATATATGAACTGTGCTACATTCCTACAATGGAATGTTACTTAGCAATAAGAATAAATAAGCTATTAATCCACAAAAAGACATGAAGAAATCTTAAATGCATATTTCTAAGTGATAAAAAGTCAGTCTGAGTAGGCTAAATACTGTATGCTTTCAACTATATACGTTTTGGAAAAGGCAAAACTAGAGAGAGAGTAAAAATATCACTAGTTACCAGGGGATTGAGGGAAGGGAAAAAAGAAGGGATGGATATGAGGGGCCTGGGGATTTTAGGGCCAGTGAAACTATTCTATGTGACACTCTAATATGGACACATGATATTAGGCATGTGTCAAAACGCATTGAACTGTACAATAGGGAAAACTGTATGGGAGAGAGAGGAGACAGGGTATATGGGAATTCTGCATTTTCTGTGCAATTTTTCTGTTAATTTTAAAATGCTTTAAAAATAAATCTATTAATTTAAAAACAGCCAAATAGAAATTCTAAAACTGAAAATAGACTGACATTTTAAAATCCATTGAATAAGTTGCAAATTAGACCTTACAGAAAAAAATCAGTAGATTTATAGATTTAAAAAAAGTATCTGGATTGGAACACAGAGGGATAAAAAGGCTAAATAAAATAAACAATCCCAATCATGAGACAGTGTCAAGTAGTCTCATACATATGAAAGTAGAGTCTCAAAATGAAGAGACAAAGATTGTGGTAGAAAAAGAATATTTAGCAATGACTGAAAATTGTCCAAATTTGCCAACAAACATCAACTTGCAGATTTAAGAAGTTCCATACACCTCAAAAATGGTAAATAAAGAAAACTACACTGAGACTTATGACCAAATTCTGAGAAACTAAAGTTTAAAATCTTAAATGCAGCCAGAGAAGACATACAACACACAGGAGAAAAAAAATGAAAACAAAAACAAAATCACTGACTTTTCACCAGAAGTAACGCAATCCAGAAAATAGAACACCTCTAAAGTGCTAAAATAAGAAGATTGTTACTCTAAAATTCTGTATTCAGAAAAAAATACCCTTCAAGATGATGGCAAATTTAGAAATTCTTAGACAAATCTAAAAAAAATGTATAGCTAAAAAATCGACATTATAAGCAGCTTTGAAGGAAGTTCTTCAGGGAAAAGGAGAATGTGTAAATCTGACTTTCTATCTTGTATCAAAGGGATGATGTATACCACACATAGAAAACATCTGGGTAAACATAAAAGACTTTTTCTGTCATTTCTTCATATTTTAAAAAATGATTAAATATTTAAAGCAAAGAAGTGACAATGTATTTTGGGATTATAACATCTGTAGAAGTAAAATGCAAGAATATAACAGCATAAAGGCAATAGGATGAAATAGCACTACACTGCTGTATGCTTCTTACATTAAATGTGAAGCGGTATAATATTACTTAAAGGTACATTGCTGTAAGTTAAGGATGTATACTGTAAAACTTAGACTAGAGATTTATTTACTATGTCAATAGAGGAGGTACAATGGATTCCTGGAAAATGTTCAATTAATCCAAAAAGAAGTAGAAAAAGAAGAAAAAAAAAGTCATAAATCCAACTACACCAATAATTAAATTAAAATGTCTTGATAGGAATGAGTAGATCTATGCATTTTACTGTATTTAAGTTAAACCTCTGTTTTATAAACTCTTAATTTTTATTTGTAGATTTATCTGAGGAATGTAGTTTAGTTTAACATTCAAATATTAATAATATTTGACACATCAATAAAGGAGAGGAACTATGATAATCTCAACAGGTATAGAAAAAGCATTTGATAAAACTTAACATCCATTCATGGTTTAGGAAGAAAAATGTGCAAACTAGAAAGAGAAATAACTTCCTTACATTTACTAAATATTATCTATGAAAACTGTACAACTAATATTCTACTTAATGCATTCCTACTTAGAATGGAAAAAGGTGGGGATGTCTACTCTTCTATTGCCACTTCTATTTAGAATTGAACTGGAGGCTCTGGGCAGTTTAATAAGAAAAGGAAAAAAATGAAGGGCACAGAGAATGAATTTAAAGCAGTGATGCTACCTTTATTTGCATAGTCTACAGAGCAAATTCCAGTAAATCTAAAACAAACAATCTGTAGCACTAGTAACTAAATGCATCAATGTTGAGGATACATAGACCTAAATATAAAAGCTAAAACTATAAAACATTTAGGAAAAAAATATTTTTTTTAATATTTTTGTGAACCTGGCCTAGATAATATTGCTTACAATATAGAAAGCTATAACCATAAAAAATTAGTTGGATTTATCAATTTTAAAAAATGACTTATGCTTGTCAAAAGATGCTGTTAAGATAATTAATAGGTAAGCCATAAAGAAAACTATTCATAACACATCTCTGACAAAAGATATGTAGAAGACAATGTTCTACATATATATGCATATATACATTATATGGAAAAGATAGATATTTTCTAAGTATATGTGTATTACTCCATTTTCATACCACTACAAAGAACTACCTGAGACTGGGTAATTTATAAAGAAGAGGTTTAATTGACTCAGAGTTCCACATGGCTGGGGAGGCCTCAGGAAACTTATAATCATGGCAGAATACAAAGGAGAAGCAAGTACCTTCTTCACAAGGCAGCAAGAAAGAGATAGTGAGGGGGGAAATAGCCACACCTTTAAACCATCAGATCTCCTGAGAAGTCCCTCACTATCATGAGAACTGCAGGTGGGAAATCCGCCCCCATGATTCAATCAGCTCCCACCAGGTTCCTCCCCTGATATGTGGGGATTACAATTCAACATGAGATTTGAGTGGGGACATAGAGTCAAACCATATTAATATATATATATATACACAATATATTGTAATAGATACATAATACATATATACATACATAATCTTTTGCAACCAAATAATAAAAACAAATAATACAATAAAGGTAATAAAGAACAGGCAAAAGATTTGAACAGACATTTACAAAAGAAAGCATACACATTTATAACTTTGCTCAACTTCAGTCACCAAGGAATAGCAAATTAAAACTACAATGACACACCGATAGGATGGCTAAAATGAACCCCCAAAATTTGTGAAGATGTGAAACACTCAGAACTCCTGTGTCTTGCTAGTGATTGTAAAATATCACAACCACTCAGGAAAGAGTTCTGGTAGTTTCTTTTCAAGTTTAACATATATTTAGTCTGCAACCAGCAATTCCACTCCAAGGTATTCACCTACAAAAAAATGAAAGCAAATATCCACAAAAAGCATTACGTATCAATAGAAGATTTATTCACAACAATCAAAAACTGGTAGCAGCCCAAGTGCCAATCAAAAGATGAAAGGAAAAACAAACTATGGAATATTCATGCAGTGGAATAATACTCAGCAATGAAAATGAACAAAACACTGACAAAACAAAAATATGATACTAGGTAAAAGCCATTCACACCAGGGTATACACTTCTTGGTTCCCTTTACAGGAATTTCTAGGACAGGCAAAACTAAACTACTGTTCTGATTTCTATCACCGAAGATATTTCTGTGGAGGTGAAGGAATGACTAGGAAGACACACAAGGAAGCTTTTTGGGGTTAGTGAAATGCCTTGATAGGAGTGTTGTTTACATGGGTATGTATGTTTGTCAAACAGGTTGACCTATATGCTTAATATCTGTGCATTTCACTGGATTTCAGTTAAACCACAGTTTTACAAAATCTTAGGTTCTATTTGTAGAAACCGATGAGGTCATTTTAAAATGGAAAAAGAAATGCAGAGAAGCTAGAAAAGCTAAGCGATCTTGAGAAAGAGTAAAATTGATAAGGACTTTCACCGCCAGATTTCAAAACTTACTATAAAACTATGATAATCAAGAAGCTGTTGTTTTGGTGATGAAAGATACATAGATCCGTAGAGAAGAATAGAGTCCAGAATGATACATACTTACATAACCAATTGATTTCTGGCCAAGGAAACTAAGCGATTCAATGGGGGAATGGATTGTTTTAGCAATAAATGGCACTAGAACAGATAGCTATTTATAAAAGGAAAAACACTACCATGCTGCGTCTCACATCATACACAAAAACTAATTCCACATGGATCATACCTATTAGCATAAAAGCTAAAAACAATAAAACTGCCAGAAGAAACCACAGAAGAATATATTTGCAACCTTGAGGTAGATGTATTTTTAGACAGGAATGAGAAAATGTTAATCATAAGAGGAAATTTTGATAAATTAGATTTTTATCAAATTTAAAAATCTTTATGAAAAGACATTAACAAAATAGATAAGACAGACTATGTGAAACGATTTGTAAAATCTCTATATGACAAGCCCTTAAACAAATATATAAAGAATTTCTCAAACTTCAATCATTTTTATTTAAAAATTCATTTTGTTAGGGAAAACTGATTTTTTTTTAATTCAATAGCTTTTGTGGTACAAGTGGTTTTTTGTTACATGAACAAAATACACAATGATGAAGTCTGAGATTTTAGTGCACCTGTTATCCCAAGTACTGTACATAGTATACAATATATAGTTTTTTATCCCTAACCCCCATCCTCCCCTCTTTTGAGTTTACAATGTCCATTATACCACTCTGTATACCTTTGCATACCCATATCTTAGCTCCCACTTATAAGTCAAATGTAAGGTATTTGGTTTTCCATTCCTGAGTTACTTCATTTAGAATGAAGGCCCCTAGTTCTACCCAAGTTGCTGCAAAATATGTTATTTCCTTCCTTTTTATGGCTAAGTAGTATTCCATGGTGTACACATACCACATTTTCTTTATCCACTCATTGTTGATGAGTACTTAACGTTGATTCCATATCTTTGCAATTGTGAATTGTGCTGCAAGAAACACATCTGCAGGTATCTTTTTTATATAATGACTTCTTTACTTTTGGGTAGGTACCTAGTAGTAGGACTGCCGTATTGAATGGTAGGTCTACTTTTAGTTATCTGAGAAATCTCCACACCATTTTTCATAGAGGTTGTACTAATTCACATTCCCCCAGCAGTGCACAAAGTATTCCCTTTTCACCACATCCATGCCAACATCTATTGTTTGACTTTTTAATAATGGCCATTATGGCTGGGGTAAGGTGACATCTCATTATGGTTTTATATGCATTTCCCTGATAATTAGTGATAAGAGCATTTTTTCAAATATGTTTGTTGGCCATTTGTGTATCTTCTTTTGAGAAGTATCTATTCATGTTATTTGCCCACTTTTTGATGGGATTAGTTTTTTCCTTGCTGATTTGAGTTCCTTGTAGATTCTGGATATTAGTCCTTTATCAGATGAATAGTTTGCAAATATTTTCTCCCATTCTGTGGGCTGTTTATTCTGATTATTTCTTCTGCCATGCAGAAGCTTTGTAGTTCAATTAGGTACTATTGATTTATTTCTGTTTTTGTTGCATGTCTTTAGGGTCTTAGTCATAAGTTCTTTGCCTAGGCCAATGTTCAGCAGAGTTTTTCCTAGGTTTGCTTCCAGAATTTTTATGGTTTCAGGTCTTAGATTTAAGTCTTTAATCCATCTTGAGTTGATTTTAATATAGGTTGAGAGATAGGAATCCAGATTCATTATTCTACATATGGTTATCCAAAAAAACTCAATTTTTAAAATGAGTAAAAAGACTTGAACAGGCAGTTCACAAAACAAGTTGTATGAATGGCCGATAAGAACATGAAAAGGGGACTCAGTAGCCCTAGTATCAGGGAAATGCAAATTAAAACAAAAACGAGATATAATCCTATATAGACACACTGAAATGGTTGACATTTGAAAGACTAACAATGCCCACAGTTGGTAAGGATATGGAACAATAGGAACTCTCCTACATTAATGTCAGGAGTGTAAAACTCTGTAATCACTTTGGAAATCTGTCCAGCAGTTTCCCATAACACCCTATAACCCAGCAATTCCACTGCTATGTATTTACCCAAGAGAAATGAAAACATACAGGCAGAGTAAGAATTATAAAATATTCATAGCAGCCTTATTCATAATAGCCAAAAACTGGAAATAACCCAAATGTCCTTCAACAAGTGAATAGATAAACAACTGAGTTATAAACACACAAAAGAATTCTCAGTAAACAGGAATGAAACACTTAATACGTGCAACAACAGGAATGAACCTCAAAGACACTGTGTTGAAAAAAAGCCAGATACAAAAGAATACATCCTGTACAATTCAATTTATATGGAGTTCTACAACAGGCAAAATTAATTTCTATTGAAAGAAATTAGAGCAGCGTTTTCCTGAGGGCCAGGGGGATGGGGGACAGAATGGATTAGAAGAGGCAGGAGGAATATTTCAGGGATGAAGGAAATGTTTTGTGTCTTGACAGGGATGTGGGTTATGCAGCTGCATGCATTTGTGAAAACTCATTAAATTTGACTCTTAAGATCTGTGCATTTCACTGTATATTATTTATATGTCAATTAAAAAACAAGGATTTAACATTTTTAAAAGGAGAAATGGGGAAAATAAAACATGTACAAAAGCCTGAGAAAATATCGGGAGGCAGTTAAGCAGTGATTAATAGCAGGTAGTCATCAATGAAGGGCACCAAATCATATTGAAATATTTGTATTCTTTAAAAATTTGTGGCTGGTTGCAGTGGCTCATGCCTATAATCCTAGCACTTTGGGAGGCCTTAGGAGGGTCACATGAGGCCAGGAGTTTCCAACCAGCCTGGGCAAAACAGTGAGACACCATCTCTGCCAAAAAAAATAATAATAATTAAATTAAATTACCTAGGAATGGTGGCATGCACCTATTATCCTAGTTACTTGAGAAGCTGAGGTAGGAGGATCACTTGAGCCCAGGAGTTCATGGCTGCAGTGAACTATGATTGTGCCACTGCACTTCAGCCTGGACAACTGAGTGAGACTCTCTTAAAAAATAAAAAATAAAATTGTTTTTTAAAATGATTTATTTTCCAGTGTTATCTACGATTGCTGTAAGTAATTCCTCCTCCCCCTCCTGTTGAAGCATGCTTACTTGGAGAAACATGCTAAATTTCTAGTAAGTTTACAACGGTGCCCTTAAGTATATACAGTTGGTTGGTCAAACCATAAGGCTGTAATCTGGTCTTTACCACTTACCAAACGGCACCGTCACCTACGTGAGGTCCAGGTAGCCAAGAATAAGTAAGCACCTGTATCACTCCTTTCTCACGCTGCTATAAAGAACTTTCCAAGACTGGGTAATTTATAAAGGAAAGAGGTTTACTTGACTCACAGTTCTCTATGGCTGGGGAGGCCTCAGGAAACTTGCAGCCATGGCAGAAGGCAAAGGGGAAGCAAGCACCTTCTTCCAAGATGACGGGAGAGAGAACGAAGGCTGAAGGAACTACTACACATTTATCAAACCATCAGATCTCGTGAGAACTCACTCACTATTATGAGAACACAATGAGGGAAACTGCCCCCATGATTCAATTACTTCCACCTGGTCTTTCCCTTGACACCTGGGGACTATGAAGATTACAATTTGAGAGGAGATTTTAGGTGGGGACACAGCCAAACCATATTAGCACCTGAAGGTTGAGCTGCCAGATGTGAAATGAAACAATGAATGTGATCACAGTATAGATCATTCTCAATTACCCCTCAGCCTTTTCAGTGTTTATCTCAAGAAGTGCGTCTTTTGTATGCCTTGGGCTCTAGTTTTCCTGAAACCATTTTCAGATGCTTTAAATATACACGATATACCAAGAGATATTGAAGAAGCTTTCATCAACTTTCTAGGTGGATGACAAATTTAATCTAATTGTAGATCATCCATTCAAAAATAAATAAGCAGAACGCCAGATAGTTTAAATGTAGAGTAAATCATTTTTCTTGGTGTTGAGAGGAGTGGTGTCATCTTTCCCCCACCTTCCTCCTTGGGTCTGGAAATTACCCAAACGAGGTAATAAAGAGGTCATCTGCTGAGGGTGCTCAATTCAGACATGAGACAAATCATTTTTGTATGGTAACTTCCCAGATACTTACCATGAGGAGGCCCATATTGGCAAAGTGAGATGCTGACTGGTCTCTAAGATATTCCATTCGGAAGGGTCTGAAGTGTGAGTCCACGTTCATTTCTTACTCAGAGTGCAGCTGATGGATTGAGTGCCATACGTGATTAGAAGTGGTTGGGTGGCCAAGTAACAAATAAGAGTCATCCTGTTTAAGGAGAGAATTAAGTGAGTGTTCAGGCCTGGGTTTTCTCTTGGAAACTACAAGAGGTTAGTCCCATGCGTTTACTTCAAACACCTACACCTGATGGAAAGCTGGAGCAAGTTAAATAGAGCAGATGAGTCACACCTGAATCCTTCCCACTCCCATCTTCCTGAAGGACGTAGACCTCTCACCACCCCAAGTGTGACCATGAGTCAGCAGCATGAGCACTGCCCGGGAGCTTGTTAGCAATTCCAAATCTCAGACCCCTCCCCAGACCTACAGAAACAGAGTCTGCACTTTTACAAAATCTCCATGTCATTCAATGCACATTGATATTCGAGAAATACTAGTGGGAGTTAATTTGCTTTAAGAAACACGTAGATAGCATTTATTGTGTGTTCCACATGTTTTACGAATATTAACTGATTTAGCCCTCATAGCAATCTTCTTATGTAGGTATTTTTGTCTTCTCCATTTTATCTCCATTTCAGTGAAGAGAAACGTAGGGCTCAGAGAAGCTAAACGAGTTACCTAAGGTCACACAGCTGGTAAGTGGCAGAGTTGTGATTTAAAGTCCAGAAACCTAGCTCCATTTTCCACACCTTTGCCACTCCATAATGTTGTTTAACAATAACATCTTGTTTAAATGATTCCAGGGAAAAATGAAAGATGTTTTGTACATTTGGGGGGAATCCATTTATGCATCTGGCCAGTTAATTCTACTGTGATTTAATAATGAATTTTAACATACTTTTTCTACCCTAAAAGGTGCAAGATTGAGGTTGCACTTATTTTAAGTGCTCTCCCTCAAAGACTCCAAAGATGTTTCTCCTATATTCTGTAAAATGGCAGGCTTGCTTAGTTTTCCCATTGAGAGTTAGTGAACTTGCACACATTATCGACTAGGCCTACTATTCTTGTATACCCATCTTTACAAACCTGGAAAGGTTGCTTGAACCAATAACATAATGACAGGAAATGATTGAATCCACAATATGGAAAGCATTAAAATAATTTAGCATATGATTTATATAAACAAGTATGCATCAAACAACAAATAGCCAGAACACTATTGTACATTTCTGGTATTAATTCAAATTTCTCCCCACCAAATAATTAGGAAAACGCTCAGGTACCTGTAGCATAGGTAAATAATTCTGAAATAGTATCAAGATGTCCATGTCTCTGATTATTCCATGTCTCAGAGGAGTGCATAGCAGACCAGTTACTTCCTGTTACTCTTTCCATTAATCTAAATAAATAAATTTATTAAACATTTTGGTGTGGGATTTGCAAAATGCACACAATATCTGTCTGGATTGAATTCTCTATGATTCTCTGCAGTAGAGGATTCTAAGAGGCCAGGCTGACTTCTGGCACCACTGCACACAACTCTTAGGAAGTGTGCTACGTGAAAAACCACCCCTTGTTATGTAGGAAGGCTATTCCTGCTAGACTTTTTTCCTGTGTTACTGTATCAAATGTCCCCTAGGTATTGTAGTTGTTTACATTTCCTATTCCTTTATGTTAGGGAAAAAGGCTTAAGTAGTATCTTGTTTTGTTTTGTTTGAGACTGAGTCTTGCTCTCCCAACCAGGCTGAAGTGCAATGGCATGATCTTGGCTCACTGCAACCTCCACCTCCCAGGTTCAAGCAATTCTCCTGTCTCAGCCTCCTGAATAGCTGGAATTACAGACACATGCCATCACACCTGGCTAATTTTTTTTTGTATTTTTAGTAGAGGCAGCGTTTCACTATGTTGGTCACGCTGGTCTCAAACTCCTGACCTCGTGATCCACCCGTCTCGGCCTCCCAAAGTGCTGGGATTACAGGCATGAGCCACTGCGCCCGGCTTAAATAGTATTTTTGATTGACTAGAGTATTCCCTAGAAAGCCTATTTGTTCTTATCTGAATTATGACCATAACCAATGGCCTTACTCCCAAGTACCTTTTCATTTTCAAACTGGTATTTACATGGATAGCACCTAAAATTCTCTGAAACATGTTTTCTGGGAGGCAGTCTGGTATAAATCAATGATTTAAAACTTTGCCTGCCTATTAGAATGGCCTGGAGTACATTTTAAAAATACCAATGTCCAGACTCCACCCTTGAGATTCTCATTTGATTAGCCTAGAGTGAAGCCTGAACTCTGAATTTCTAAAACAGCCATGGCTGCTTAAGGATTAAATGCAATACTGAAGGTGAGGCACTAAACACAGTGATTGGCACAGCTATCGACTTGACAAATGCCAATTGTTCTTTGTCACCTGTGCCCTCCCAGTTTCTGCTGAGGCAAAGGGAATGCCTAAAATATGGTTCTACTTCGGTGGCAGCAAGGTCAGCAAAGCTCATTGGAGCAACTCATTAGAGTAGAAATGATAGCAAAGGGAGCAGTAGCCAGTCACTGACAGGACTGTGACACAGAAGGATTTCGTTTTAATGCAGGGCAAAAGGTCAGGAGAGTGAAGGAAGAAAAAGTCAAATTTAGTAAAATACAATCACCTGGCAACTTTAAAAGGGATCATTGCCAACACTGCTGTCACTGCATGGACATTTTACTCAGAAACATTGGGGGGTTGAGGAGGAGAAAAATAGGCTCCATTTAGCTTATTATCCGGATTTAAATAGAAAGGTCGAATCTGAAGTTTTGGGCCAAAAAAGAGTTGCTAATGGAAGTTAAGGAACCTTCTTGGGAGGAAGATATGAGCCACAGATTTTCTCAAGTCTTAGCCAATACCCTCTTTGCTCTGTACCTCTTTTAGGGCAAAAACAACAAGAACTAAAACCACAGGGAATTACCATATGACAAGCAACTTCATTACTTTATATACTTTCAATAATAAACACAGGTAAATATTCATTCATTTGTTCAACATATATTTAATGAGCACCTACTAAGTGCCAGGCCCTGTGCAAAGAATACGCTGATTTCAAAAACAAACCCCATTTAAAAAGTGGGCAAATGACATGAGCAGATACTTTTCAAAAGAAGACATACGTGTGGCCAATAAGCAATTGAAAAAATGCTCAACATCACTATTCATTAGATAAATGCAAATCAAAGCCACAATGAGACACCATCTCACACCAGTCAGAATGGCTATTATAAAAAGTCAAAAATAACAGATGTTGGCAAGATTGGAGAGAAAAGGGAATGCTTAAACACTGCTCACGAGAATGTAAATTCATTCAGCCACTATGGAAAACAGTGTGGCTATTTCTCAAAGAACTTAAAACAGAAGTACCATTCCTCCCAGCAAGCTCATTATTGAGTATATCCCCAAAGCAATATAAATCATTCTATCATAAAGACACATGCACGTGTATGTTTATTGCAGCACTGTTCACAATATCAAAGTCATGGAATTAACCTAAATGCCCATCAACAGTAGACTGGATAAAGAAAATGTGATATATATACACCATAGAATACTACACAGCCATAAAAAAGACTGAGATTACGTCCCTTGCAGCAACACGGATGGAGCTGGAGGCCATACTCCTAAGTGAACTAACACAGGAACAGAAAACCAAATTCTGCATGTTCTCACTTTATAACTTGGAGCTAAACACTGAGTACACATAGGCATGAAGATGGAAACAAAAGATAGCAATGCCTACTTGAGGGTAGAGAATGGAAGGAGGGTGAAGATCAAAGAGCTACCTATCAGGTACTATGCTTATTACCTGGGTGATGAAATCATCTGTACACCAAACCCCATGACACATAATTAACCTATACAACAAACATGCACAGGTACCCCTGAACCTAAAAATAAAGTCAAAAAAAGAGAATACTCTGGTTTTGTTAAGTGTTACTTAGCTTCGTGAAGCTAAGTAATCTGTCTAAGAGAAGAAAATTACAGAGCTGGATCCTAATCTTAGTTCTGACTCCAAATAACATTTAGAAATAAGAAGGTCACCAATAGCTGGGGAATTCAGAAGATGTGATATCCCTGGTTTGAAGATCTTACCTCAAACTTCTGCTCCACCCTTCCTCTCCAGCAATCTCGGTAAACTTTCTTCTGTCTTCATATTGAACTTCAAGTGCCAGTTTGTGTATCCCCTTCTTCTAGAAGCCTTTCCCAACCCCATATGAGTTGGCTCTCTATTTGGAGACCTCTGGCAGCTTGTGCATGCATCTGTCATGGCAAAATTACACTGCATTACAACTATTTACTTGTTTGTCTTCCCCACTAAACCAGGAGATCCCCACAGACAGAGTTTACTCATGATTCATTTTGTATCCATAGGACCTGGCATAATGCTTGATTCTGGGTGCTGGAGACACACTAGTGAACAAGCAGATATAAGACTAGACAATACAGAATACAGCTTTGTCTTCACAGAGTTAGGAGTCAGGATACAAGAAAGTGAGGAATAAAGGCAAGGAGAGAGGAGGAGGAATGAGAAAGGGAGAGAAGGAGGAAAGAAAGAAAAGAAAAGGAGGGCAACGCAGGATGGGGCGGGGCAAGGCAAGGTGAGTCAGAAAGGGGAAGGGAAAGGGAAGGAAGTGTGGAGACAGGATTTCAGTGAAGTCTGAGCTGGATATGATATTTGAATCAACAAGGCAGGGACTGAATGAATGCTCACTTTCCCTTGCTGGGAAATCAGTTCAAGAAAAATCACAAGGAAAGGAATGTGTGGAGAGCCCATTAGGGTTACTGCCTGGCTGGGAGGGAAGGTTTCAGACTCAGCTGAGAAGGAGTTAAGAGTTTAAGGTCTGAGGATGTCTTGCAAGATTGGCAAGCATCCAGCAAAGGGACAGTTATCAGCTGAGCACCTACTATGAGCCAGGTGTTCCACTCACAGAGTGAATTAGACCAGCCCCAGCCCTGTTGTCAGAGCTCACAGTCCCACAGAATAAACCTGTTGTAAGAGACAAAATGGAATCAATTAGGGTTCTCGCCCAAGGAGTGATGCAATTTAAGTAGAGTTTGAGGACACTTTATCTTGTTCAAAGTGAAAGAGAAAAGGAAGAAAGGGGGAGAGGGGAGAGAATAGGAAGAAAAGAAGGGTAGAAAATGATAAGAAGCACAAATGAGGCTCCTAGCTCTGTGAAGGCAAAGCTGTATTCTGTATTGTCCAGTCTTACGTCTGTCTGTTCACCAGTGTCCCCAGCACTCAGAACAGCACCTGGCCAAGGCAAGGACTTAAGAAATATTTATGGTATGGCATGAGATGATATCAAATGGGATGGGATAGGATATGTGGGGTGGAATGGGATGGGATAGGATGGGATGAGATGGAATAGGATGAGACAGGATGGAATGGGATGAGATGGAATAGGATGAGACAGGATGGGATGGGATGAGATGGAATAGGATGAGACAGGATGGGATGGGATAGGCTGGAATGAGACAGCATGGGATGGAATCGGATGGGATGGGATGGGATGAGATGGAATAGAATGAGATGGGGTGGGATGGGATGTGATGGGATGACATTGGGTGGGATGGGGGTGGGATGGCATGAGATGGAATAGGATGAGACGGGGTGGGATGGGATGGGATGGGATGGCATGAAATGGAATAGGATGAGATGGGATGGGATGAGATGGAATAGGATGAGATGGGGTGAGATGAGGTGGGATGGGATGGGATGGGATGGGATGAGGTGGAATGGGATGGGGTGGGGTGAATGGTATGAGTGGGGTGGAGTTAGATGGGGTGAGATGAGATGGGATAGGATAGAATGGGGTGCAATTGAATTGGGTGAGATTAGATGAGATGGGATTAAATGGCATGGGGTGTGGTGGAGTGGGATGGAGTGGGATGAGATTGAAGTTAATTGAGGAAAAGCAGTACATGAGCCTTGGACTGGATGTCATGGTCTCTGGTGTTCTGTCCTTCCTGACTCTGCCATTGACCAGCCTAGTGACCATGATCCTTGAGTAGCTTTTTTCTTCCTCATTTCCCTGTCCGTTTAAATGATGGAATTCCAACTTGTACATTTGTTTTCTGTAGAATTTGAGTAGTTTATATGTTCAACATAAAGGGTGCATGATCAGCTAATGTTGGACCATGCTAGGTTAAATAAACATACACCAGCCTCTTGACCACGGGATAGCTCAGATATGAACACACCTGTGTGAACCAGGAAGCTCCAAGAGAAAGGCAGACTATGCTGTAGTTCCCAGACTCATCTGATTACAGAACCCCAACTCTCATTTCGCGCGCGCGCGTGTGTATGTGTGTGTGTGTGTGTGTGTGTCAGGTTCTTGCTCTGTCACCCAGTCTGGAGTACAGTGCTGCAATCTTAGCTCACTGCAACCTCCACCTCTCAGGCTCAAGCGATTCTCCCATCTTAGCCTCCCAGGTAGCTAGGATCACAGGCGTGCACCAGCATGCCTTTTTCAGTTTTTTGTAGAGACAGGGTTTCACCATCTATTTTTTTTCACTGTCTATCTTATAAAACTAATTTCAGCTACAATAGGGACTCAGCAAACACTACCCTGGATGAACTCCAGGGTCTCTTCTGCTCTAGCAGTCTGTGACTTCATCCAACTATACCAAAACAAAGATGACCATGTATATTCAGATTAGCTAGTGGCCTATTTTAGCTGGTGTGAAAAGTGATAGGAAAAGAGGAGCCCCTTTTTTGTGAGATGGGACAAAGCGTAATGACAAGGAGACTTGAAGGTCCACTGAAGAAATCTGTGATTGCTATGCGGGATGAGTCCTGGAATTTTACTCAAGAAAAGCAAGCCATACCCTGTGTGAAGCATTGATATTCTGGCATAGTTTTTAATTTCCCATCTCTGGGATTAGGCATGTCAGAGAGGAATCTTTTGGCCGCCTTCTCTCAATACATCCCAGCGATTTTATTTTGTTACCAATTTTCCTACATTGTGTGATTTCTTTGAGAATCATAACCATGTGAATATTTGACAATTGAATGGTACAAACATCTTGAAACATACAGTTTTCCCCAGAGCTGAATTTCATACTATAATCCGAGGTGATCTCAGTTGCCAGAAACACTCACGCCGTTAATGGATTTGGAGGGAAGATGCTGGTAATGAGATTTTCAAATGTGAATTCTTTTGCTTTCAAATGCAGGGTGAAATCCAACAAAATATTACCTTAGACATGCTGGTGTACTAAGTCCAGATGATCAAATGAATGTTTGGTGTGTGTTTTATAGAGGGCTTTTCTGTTTCAAACAAAAGCTGGAAGGGGGTTTCATGTCATTATTTCTGATGGGATGAGTCAAGCCTTGGAATGGAATAATTCTTCCATATCCTAGGGTACACTCTGGGCCTCTTCACATTTACAGTCTTGAGAAACTGATTTATTTCATTCATTCATTCACCAGATATTTATTGAGAGCCTACTATGTGTCAAGAACTGCTTTGTGCACTTAGCAGTATAGCAAATCAACAAAATAACAAGGTCTCTGTTGGCTTACTCTCTGGTGGGCCATATACACACAATAAATAAGTAAACACAAACCTTTAAATGTCAGAAGGTAATAACAGGCTTGGAGAAAAATAAAGCAAGCTAAGTGTGAGAGTAGTGGGATGAGGTCTATTTTACTTAAGATGTCAGAGAGGTCCTCTCCATGGAGTTGACTTTTGAGCAGAGGCCTGAAAAGCAGAGGAACCTGGAAGCCAGTGAATGCTCTGGCCCCAAAAGTGCTCTGGATTGATACAGCCATACTTTGTCTGACTCCAGGTCGGATGCACCTTCCATTCCATTGCCTGTTCTCACTGGAAACCAGAAAGAATTATCAGGGCAAGTCAGGAAGTCAGAGATGATGCCAGATCCAGAGGAGACAGCTGCCAGGATCTGGAAGAGATGATTCCAAGATACGAAGAAAGGAAACTCAGGCAGGGCCCAGATGGAGAGAGCACAGGAAAGATGGGCAGTCGTACCTGGACCCATCAGCCTGGCCTCTCCATCACCTCATGCTCAACAGGTCAAAGCTGGGCTCCTCCTCCTTGCCCCAGAGCCAGCCCCTCTACTGGCTTTCCTGCCTGTGTGGACAGCACATGACACCCCTCCAGTCACCCAAGTACGACTCATCATGTTGACTTCTGTTCCCCCTTTTCCCTTGTCCTACCCTCAGGACCTCCTAGGGATCATACGTGAGGATGCACAGCCTGACCTATCAGGAAGTCCTCCCTCCCTCACAGCTAACTCCCTTCCTTGATCAGCAGTCAGTCCCATTCTGTTTGGGGCTAGAGTAGAGGAACTGATTGCCAATGAGCAAATAATCTCACAAGAGTGGAAAAACCAGCCTCCTCTTGTCCATATATGTGCCATTCTTCCCTCAGCAAGATGGGACAACAGAGCCCCTTCCAGAAGGATCATCTCTAGATCTGTTTTGCAAGTCTATATGGAGACGGTGAAGGGCCCTGTGGTCAGATCTCAGCTGGCCTGATTCCCCTCTTTCAGGAGAAGAGCTGGAGATTCTGAGAATTTTGTGATTATATAAGTTTCTTTGCCTTCCCCTCTTACTATAAGCTGCCTAAGAGAAAGGAGTATGAGAACTCACCACTCTATGTCCAACTCTTAGTACAGTCTCTGGCATATAGAAGATGCTCAAATTGGAATGAAATGGATGGGAAGTATGAATGAAGCTTAATTCTTCAAACTAAAGATCTTTAGCAGAGACTTGTGATACACTACACCCCATCCCCTCAGCCTCCCTAATTTCAGCACGCCTGTGATAGACAGTTCCCTGGACGACACTAGTGTCTTTCTTCAAGTGAAACCCATAGAAGGCCACTCGGCTGCATAGGAAGTGGTAAGCAGAGGGCAGTCAATGTGCCCATGAATACATCTCAACCACTGGGGGATGGAGTGAATAGAGAAATTCTCACCTCCCTATCTTCTGTGGGACAATTCTGTGCATCTGCGTCATTCTTCATAAGGTCACAAGTGGGACTGAGACCCAATACCCTCATCAATAACTGGCTTATGAATGTACCCTTTTTCTGTTTTCTTTCCTTCCCTGTCTTGCTTTCTCTGCTCCTTCATTGTACTTTCTAAGATCATCTCCCAAATAAACTATCTGCACCCAGGTCCTTATCTCCAACTCTGATTTGGGGAAACCTTAAATTAACAGGCTAATAGCAACTCCATTTGTTGAGCCTGCTCAATTCTCTTGTGGTCAACGTTTGTTTTATTTGTTTTTTTTTTTTTTTTCTGGTGTTTGACACAAGCTCTGAAAACCCTCAACCACAAACCTGTCTTCCCCCTCCTCTAGGGTCACCAAACACTGCCCCTGGAGGCTTGGCCTCAACATCAGAAACTTGGCCATCATTTCTGACATGTTTTCTTCTCAGAGAGGAAAGTGGCATGAACTTCATACTTGACACAAATGGCATTCACCCAGCCTCCAAGTCTAGAATTTTGTAGGCCATATTGAACCACTTATTGAAGTATTCAGAGAGCACAATCCTCTTCAAATTACATCACAATCTCTTTTAAATGGGCCAGTAAAATAGAACCCAGAAGGGCTCCACTTTCAAATATGGCTATTGAGCAAGGACAGCTATTGCTCCAGAAATACTTCTTCACCCTGCTGCTGTGCTGCCTGGCTAACTCAGGATTCTCTAAAGCAACAGGATGCAGAGATCTGAAAACAGCAAAGAGACCTGGCAGAGGAATCCTTTCATTCTGGTTTCTGTGAGACTCTGCCTTTCATTTAGGTGAGGGGGAGTCCAGAGGAACAGAAGTGGCTCTATTGAAGTGCCACGTCTGAACCAGATGCCGAGTGTTAACAGAGCAAATCCCTCTTGGAAAGGAGTTGAAAACTCAGCCAGAGAAAGGGAGAGGAAAAGTACTTTGCATTTGGGTGGGCTCAGTGCAGAACACGTGGGAGCCTACAGAAGGAAGGGTATGGCGAGGAAGGGGCTTTGTGTGGCTACTACTATTGGTGCCACCCCAGAACCCCTCAGCCCACCCTGGGGGTCATTTGCCGACATTCCCATGCATGCCAACATGTTTTTCCATCTCCCTGCCTGAAGGCTTTTGCTGGCTGCAGGAGTGTGCCTGGCCCACTTAAAAAGACAAGCTAAAGTACAGGAGAGTTTAGTACCTCAGATGAGACCCTCAACCAATGTGAGGTGGGAGTTTGCAGATGTATGTCCTGGTTTCCATGGCTCTCAGTAGAATAATCCTGGGTGTGTCCCATACAGTCCCAGAGGGCTCCAGTTTGAATGAGCCCAGTTGCCTGCAGCAGTAAGTCATTCATTCACACCCCATCTATTAGCTTTGCTCTCTCCCCTGTCTCATCTTCCCACTCCCCTATACTGTTTCTTGGGATCACTTCCGAAGTAAAACCTTGCATATCCAGTATTTATCTTAGGATCTGCATTTAGGGAGACCCAAACTAAGACACAGTGGGGAAATGGGTCTGTTGGTATAGAGGCCCCCAGTAGCCTCAGGTGTTCAAATGACAAGTGTCAGTATCAAAGGACAGCAAATTGAAGCACTGTGAGGGGAAGCTGATACGTCTGTAAGGAAAGGAATTAGGTGGCCTCCAGAGAAGATGCCTTACTCATGCAACCTTGTCAGTAAAGTTGGGGTGTACAAATGCTTCCCAAGAGAAATGGCCATTCAAGGACCCTGGGGCAACCATAACAAAGTACCACAGACTGAGAGAAACGTATCTTCTCATAGTCTTGGATGCTCGACATCTGAGATCAAGATATGGGTGGGGTTGGCCTCTCTCTGTGGCTTGTAGGTGGTCATCTTTTCTGTTTCTTCACCCTGCTGTCCCTCCGTACATGTCAGTATCCAAATTTTTCTTCTTATGAGGACATCAGTCATATTGGATCAAGATTCACCCATTTAACCTCATTTTACCTTAGTTATCTCAGTACAGATCCTATCACCATATAAAGCCACATTCTGAGCTACTGAAGGTTAGGTCCTCAACATATGAATGTTGGGGGGACTCAATTCAGCCCACAGCAGACCCCCAAGAAGGATGCCCACCTCTGAGCTGAACAAAGACTCTGATTTCACCATTTTCCAAATTCCTAGATGTGGCAGCTTTTGGTTAGAGAGCAAAGCAATGATGAGGCTGAGAGGATGAAGGATAATGAGGCCTAAAGTGAGCCTGTCAGATGCAAGGAGGTGGCGGGAGAGGTGGGTGTTAAGTCTAAGACACAGCAACTCTTTGACCTACCAGTGGGTCTGGTCCTATTTCTATGGAAATGAGCTCATTATGGTTAAATATTTTTTCCAGCTCCTGGTTGATTCATGAAGTGGTTTCGAGTGTTGATAATCACTTCATGAATCTCTGACAAACACAAGAGTCAAATATC
The DNA here is from genome assembly GCF_030222135.1 of Aotus nancymaae. NCBI lineage: Eukaryota > Metazoa > Chordata > Mammalia > Primates > Aotidae > Aotus > Aotus nancymaae. The sequence goes on from NW_026988443.1 coordinate 20,756,805, forward strand.
TGGCACTTGTGATTGCTGTCTCTCCTGATGAGCATTCCCGCCATGATTTGGGGTGCCCCTCTCTCAGCAACCAGGTGTTCAGACTAGAAAAGCCCTCATTTATATGCCAAAGTCTCCTGCTTCAGTAATTCCACACTGGCCATTTTGTCAGGCGTTGAATCTCCTTCAAACATCTAATGAACATTAATGAGTGAATTCTGAAAGATCATTTTAAAATGCTCACAACATTGGGCATGAAGCTATAAGCCATCAAGTTCTTCAGTGTTGTTTCTAGGGGAAGTAAAATGGTGTTGCACAGAGAATGTCCTGGCAACCATGTTTCTGCCCAAAGGGGAATCTGCTTCAGCATAGACTATACACAAGATATGGCCATTCCTTCTAGGCAAAGAGAGACCGACTATCCTCAAAGAAAACAAAAACTAAAGGATCAGATTGAAGAGAGATGCAGAAAGTTGCCATATTGCATTTGGATACTAGGAAGTTGGATATTAGAGAGAGAAAAAAAATGGAGACTCCAATCCTAATAGCTTCCTGAACATTTCAAATGCAGAGGCCACTTAAAAGCAGAAGCAGGCCAGGTGTGGCGACTTGGGCCTGAGGTCCCAGCTACTTGGGAGGCTGAGGTGGGAGGACTGCTTGAGCCCAGAAGGTCGAGTCTACAGTGAGCTATGACTGCATCACTGCACTTCAGCCTGCGTGACAGAGTCATACCCTGTCTCAGAAGAAAAAAAAAAAAAAAAGCAGAGAAGGCAAATGTTTTTTCCAAATACCTGCCTGGCTCAGTCTCTTCCTTCATTCACCTTGCCTGCTTGGCTACCCCGCAGAAGAGCATCTGCCAGCTTTCTGCTGGCCTTCCTTTATGTATTATCCTCCCTGGCACTTATCCCTACCTACCACATGACCCCTCTACCTATCAGCTTATTCTCTGCCTCCTCTCACAAGCAGGCGATCTCGATAAGGCAGGAATCTCTGTCTGTTTTGTTCTCTGCTACTGACTCATGGCCTAAAACAGTGCTTGGCACACACAGTAAGTGCTTAAATAATATTAATAGAATGAATGAGTTAAGCATGATAGGGATTATATTGAACATAAAGAAGAAAATCTGCAGAACTTGAAAAAAGAGGAATGCTGTCTGGATGATCACTTCTTCCACTATCCCAGACACACATTATAAGTCTCTTGAGTCCTTGGTGAGAAGGAGCAAGGATCCAAAATTAGTGTCAACTGGGTTCTTCATACACAAGTCAGTATTCAGTTCTCATGCCAATGTAAACTAGGGCACCCCAACATATCATGTCAAAGCCTTCACTAAATCTGAAGAAAAGATCTCCCTCCAGATGCTCTGATCAAGCCATGTTTGGGTAGACCCCAAATAACCTGTGAGGCTCAGACTCAGGTGCCCAGAGTCGGCACAATCAGGTAAGGGGCTCTCTTCTCCCGAGGCTGCTTTGTAAGGCTTATTTATGTTTGGTTGTATAGTGGAATTTCTACATGCCATTTCAGTAAGGTCAAATAATGGTTTCACTGAAAGGGCCTTTCTGTATTATCTACTTCCTCTTCATTGGAAATGTAACTCCTATGGCTCAGAGAGGTAAAATACCCAACCCAAGGTCACACAGCAGATCATGGTAGAATCAAGACAGAAACATAGGCCTTCTAATTGTCACTGGGGTGTGTGTGTTTCCACACTAAGCTATCCACCTATATTCTAAATTTGAATCATCTTACTTGAAAGGAAGGAAACAACTGATTATCTTACCTGGTTGTATGTAGATCAGAAGAAACCAAGTGGGTTACATCAGAGTTCCTGGGGCCTCTGGTTTACCATATATATATATATGTATATAAAGTATCTTGGAGGTTGTCTCACCTAAGCACCCATTATAAGATGGGCAAAATGGAGTTTAGAAAGGGCAAGGAAAATGTGGTACATATACACCATGGAATACTATGCATCCATAAAAAGTGATGAGTTTGTGTCCTTTGTAGGGACATGGATGAATCTGAAAACCATCATTCTCAGCAAACTGACACAAGAACAGAAAATCAAACACCACATGTCCTCACTCATAGGCGGGTGTTGAACAATGAAAACACATGGACACAGGGAGGGAGCATCACACACTGGGGTCTGTTGGGAGGGGCCAAGGGAGGGACAGCAGTGGGGTGGGGAGGTCAGGAAGGGATAACATGGGGAGAAATGCCAGATGTAGGTGACGGGGGGATGGAGGCAGCAAACCACATTGCCACGTGTGTACCTATGCAACAATCCTGCATGATCTGCGCATGTACCCCAGAACCTAAAGTACAATTTAAAAAAAAGAGAGAGAGAGAAAGAAAGGGCAAGTAATTTACCTAAAGTCACACAGGAAATGAGTTGGAAGAGTTAGAACTAGACCTCCAGCCCTGGTCCTCCGTTTAGGCCAAAATTTACCATATCCTGCCAACGTGATCATCAACTACAGTTCTTAGAAAGAACCGTAAGGGTCATTTTGTCCAAATGCCCATTTTCCAGATGAGGAGTCTAAGGATGAAAAGTTGAAGTGAATGTTCAAGTTGGGGCCAGAGCCTAGGTCTAGACTTCTTTTCCCCACAGCCCCTTTCTGTCTCCCTCCTTCTACTTGCTCCTTTTTATCTTAGGACTTCCTCAAGAGAAAACAGCCCCTCCTTGACTTCAGCATCCTGGGAATGGCTTTTTCAGGAGCGTTCTCTTGATTCTGCCCCCCAGTGGCAGAGATTCAGCAGAACCATCCCCTCTGCCCTTCTGTTATTCAACAAGAAGGCATTGAGCACCTACTATGTGCTCTTCATTGAGTCCACAAAGATTTGTTGACTGTCATATGCCAGGCACAAAGAAGGGGCTGAAGATAAAAGAGTGAGCCAAAAAATTATGGCAACAATAGCACAGTTCCTCTCCTCACGTCTGTCACAGTGTAGCAGGGGAGGCAGCAATTAAGCAAACAAATCTTCTAGTTTGCTCTCAAATACAACTGCAGTTGAGTGAGACAAGTGCCACGGAGGAGACAGCAGAGTGCATGAAAGGGGGTCCAAATTCAGGGATGTTATCCCCAAGGAAGTGATGTGTAAACTGATGCTTGAAAAAGAGGTGAAATCCATCCAGGATAAAAGAGGAGAGGAGGAACATAGTGTGAAGGCCTCCACAGAGGGGGCAAGCCATCTATCTCATTTCTGAGCTGCAGGTGCACCTTTACCCAGAGTACTCAACAACCAGGTGGTTCAAGCATCAGAAGTTTCTGGCCACCTGGAATTTGACCAAGAAATGTGTCATCTTCCAACTCTAGAGGTAGAAATGTTTTGTTAAAGTATCTCTGTTTCTTAACTGCACTAATAGTGTCTTAAAAAACTGAAGGGTGATTCAGGACAATTTAGGGGGTCAGATTCCTCATTTCCAGTCTATAGACAAACAAGGCCATCCTCACTGGAGGAATGAGCTGTGTCTCCATGCCCTAATTTCAGAGCTGCTGAGGACCCTGCCTAATGCTATGGGCACTGGAGTCCAGAAGACATGGGTTCCAGTCCCAGATCTGCCTCATACTAGCTGGGAGACCTCAGGCAAGGCACTGTACCACCGTAGGCTCAATTCTGTCTACTTCTTAGAATCCTTGGAATGTCCAAAGGTGATCAGGTCTGTTAATTCCCAGCACACTACAGGTACTCTATGTCGGTTTCCTTCCTTTCCTACACCTTCAACAAACTTCTCTTCACCTTGTGCCCCAGGGTGTGGTTAGATCTTCATTTCTTTAACACAACCACTTCTGCTCTTTTTAAAATGGAAACAAGAGCCAGGTGTGTTGGCTCATACCTGTAATCCCAACACTTTGAGAGGCCAAGGTATGAGGATCACTTGAGGGCAGAGGTTTGAGGCCAGCCTAGCAAGCATAGCAAGACCCCATCTCTAAGAAAGATAATAACAAATAATAAATTTTTTTAGAATCAAAAAATAAGATAAAATGTGAACAAGGTAGTGTCCATAAAGTAGGGGACACTTGAACTGGGCTTTGATAGATAAGGGGGAATTTTTTAGGGGGACAAGGGGCAAAGGAAATTCCAGGAAGATAGAATCACTTATACAGAAGCGTATAGATCCGCAAAAAAATAATCACCAAAGAAGCCAGAAAGGAAAGAAGCATAGGGTGGGGTAATGTGGCTAGAGATGAGAAAAAGAAAGGTCCCCATGAAGCAGCTTGTGGACAGACTTGAATGCCACACCAAAGAAACTTCCCAGAGGTGATGAAGTTTGGAATCTTTTCAGTGGAGGAATGATGAGATCAACTTGATTTCTTTGAAAGGTTGCTCTCTCTCGGCAGCAGCTGGAAGATGGAGTGTTGGAAGGAGACAAAGCAGTAAGGCAACCATTTAAGAGATTTTTCCAAAAGTCTAGATGGTATCTGAAGAGTCTGGGGCTGTGGGCTGGGCTGCAGGACAGGTGAGGGCAAGGAGGGCTGCAGCAAGGAGTGGTCAGGAATGGGTACAGAGGCAGGTGGTTGGCAACAAAAGGCACTGCCCTGGACCCTCCACCAGGCTGCCTCTTCCCCTCTGCACCATCCTTGCTGTGAGCCCAGAGGTGATGTACCCCACTCCTGACCGAGTAGAGGATGTCTCATAAGCACCTTCCTTCCTTGCCCCTTTCTCTTATCCCACTTTCTTCCTGGTGCCTGGCAGCCAGTCCTCTCTAGCTGCATTATTTTCTTTCCATGTAACTTATCATGCACTTCTTTGTGCTTTCCAAGCATCCTCCAACAGAGCCCTGACTGACATCACTCATCCTCCCACCAGCCTCCGCCTGCCCGCCGGCTTCGGGAGCGTCTCCATCACCCCTCCTGAAACCACAGCAGATGCATTCTTTACACACAGCCTCCTCACCAACCGAGCCCTTATCTCAGTCTGCTTTTTAGCTTAAAATAAGTTTCTAAAAACTCTCTTTTGAAAACAGCCTCCCTCGCTGCAATAATATCCAGGTTGGATTTTCAACCATTGTCTCTTCAGACAGGGGACTTTGTCTGACTGAATCAGGTGGTACGTGTGTTGCCAGCACCTCCCAGCCTATGTCAGTGTACCTTTGATGGAAAATGTCTTATCTAGAATCAGTTTACTGGATTGTGCACCCAAATTTCCTCTACAAAATATCAGACCGAGAGGCTTCGCCAGCGTTTTCTCACAGCAGTGCAGCTGTGCTTTGAAAAAACTCACAGACTCTTCCCCAGAACTTATCAGAGTCCGCTAGAGCCTGAGTTCTAATCCAACATCCACCATCTCTGGGAAAAACTAAATTTAAGTTTTATTTTCAAATGTTGTAAGGTGACTATTCGTGTTAAGCAAGAAAATAGAGATGACTTCAACAAACTATTATTGTCAGCCTACTCTTCTCCAGCTGTGAAAGACACCATAGACTCTGTCTTCATGTACCTCACAGCTAGGTGGGAGTGCTGGGAAAAAAATTAAAAAATAAATTATTTGTCATTTGAGATAATAATTGCAATACTGTATGTGAAAGAGATGCAGCTGACTCGGTGATGCTCGAGCTGTGATTTGTTAAACTCAATACTTGGTATTTTTGTTAACTTAAAAAAAAAAAGGTCAAAACCCAATGCTATTGAACTTGTGGTGAAAATTGCACGATGTTATAAGAAAATAATGTGAAAATGCAAGTAAAGAATCGAAATAAGATAAAATGTGAACAAGGTAGTGTCCATAAAGTAGGAGACACTTGAACTGGGCTTTGATAGATAAGGGGGAATTTTTTAGGGGGACAAGGGGCAAAGGAAATTCCAGGAAGATAGAATCACTTATACAGAAGCGTATAGATCCGCAAAAAAATAATCACCAAAGAAGCCAGAAAGGAAAGAAGCTTCCCCCTCCCACCAATAATAAACCTAGGAATTTATTCTAAGTTACAAGTCAAAAAGAACAAGAGTCCTTAATGATGTTCCATGTATCATTTTCTAGTATAAGAGGTCCAGGTAATTGAGATACATCTACCCAAGGACACAATATGCAGTTATTTAAAGTAATTGTGCAGACTAGCCATTTGAACTCTCTTTGGGATCTAATTTCCAGTAAAACAAAAAATACAGAATGTTACACTCAATAATTTGGTTTCTGCACTCAAATTCATTACTTCTAGTGGATTATGCTTTTAAACGTCAATATTCTGAAAGATCTTTGGCTGTCAGAACAATGCTGTGAGGCTGATGGTAGGATCCATGGTCCCCATTTTTATAAATAAATAAGACAACTGAGGCTCAGAGAGATTAAATAACATGCATGCAACATATAAATCCAAGAGTAGGAGCTCTAATCTCAGATTCCTAACTCCAAATCCAGGGCTCTTTCTTTGCTTCCATCAGCCTAACCACATGAGATGACCAGGAAGAACTGCTAATGCTGTGAGCAGATGCCAAGGTGTTGAGGCCATCTGTCTGCTACTAGAGAAGACTATGAAGAAGGCTGCAATTCCTTCTAAGAAAGCCCCGATGTGTCTTTGTTCCAAGACATCTTAGCCAGCCAGTGGGGATGGAGAGGGTGGCTATGTTCCAGCTAGAATCACAGCACATAAAGGTTAGCTTACTGGCAGGAAAAATGTATAATCAACATTGCTGGAATTGAGCTTAGCACTGGGGGATGGGGATGGGGAACAAAATACCACCTTTAGTATCCCATTGCAGGCATCTAAGAGTGTGCACTTCATTCATTCATCCACCAACGGACACAGATTGTTTCCACGTCTTGGCTATTGAATAATGCTGCAATGACTCTGGGAGTCCAGATATCACTTTGAGATCTTGATTTCAATTCTTTTGGATAAATAGCCAGAAGGAAGATGACTGGATCACATGGTAGTTTTCTTTTTAATTTGGGGGAGAACTTCCAATACTGTTTTCCTTACTGGCTACACCATTTTTCATTCCCACCAACAGTGCACAAGAGTTTCAATTTCTATATACATAGAATGGAATATTTTCAGACATGTAAAAGAGGGAAATCCTGCCAATAAGTGACAACATGGATAAATCTCAAGGACATTATGTGAAGTAAAATCAGTCAGACACGGAAGGACAAATACTACATCATACCACTTATATGATCAACCTAAAATAGTCAAACTCATGGAAGCAGAGAGTGGGATGATAGTGACCACAGGCTAGGGGCCCTAGAGGCAGGGAGAACAGGGAGTTTCTATTCAATAGGCATCAATATTCAGTATGTGAGGTGAAAAAGTTCTAGAGATCTGCTATATAACATCATGCCTATAGTGAACAATAGTGCATTGTGCACTTAAAAATTTGTTAAGAGGGTACATCTGGCTGGGTGCAGTTGCTCAGGCCTGTAATTCCAGCACTTTGAGAGGCCAAGGTGGGTAGATCACTTAAGGTAAGGAGTTTTAAACCAGCCTGGCAAACATGGTGAAGCCCCATCTCTACTAAAAACACAAAAAATTAGCTGGGCGTGGTAGCCGGTGCCTGTAATCCAAGCTACTCGGGAAGCTGAGGCAGAACTCAGGAGGCAGGGAGGCAGAGGTTACAGTGAACTGAGATCATGACATTCCACCCCAGCCTGGGCAACAGAGCAAGACTCCATCTCAAAAAAAAAAAAAAAAAAAAAAAAAAAAGTAGATCTAATATTCAATGTTCTTACTGCAACGAAATACAAGGAGGGTATACGCCCAAGTTAGACAGCCTAAACTCACCTCTGATTTCCTTTCATTTGCTGTGGTGCCCTTGGGCAAGTAACTGAACCTGTGTGTATCTCTGTCTCCTCATCTGTAAAATAAGGGGAATTTAGTACTCACCTCATGGAATTATCATGAAGTGCAATGTTTTTCCAATATTGCTAAGCATGGAACAGTTCCTGGAATATATTAGGCAGACATCACCCTAAGTGCTTTATATACATTTGTGATTTTTACCCTCCAGGCAGTCCCATAGAGAAGGAATTACTATCTCCTTTTTACAAATGAGGACATGGAGGCTTCAGGGATTGAAGTTTTTTCACAGCACAGAGGCAGAAGAGATTCTGCTGGCTGGTGTGTCCCTGGAAGACTCCCTGAAAGAACTGGCATGGCACCTGGGCTTTAAAGGTGTGGATCGGCCTTTTCAGAGTACTTATGCCAGGGGAAAAGGCAGAGAGTTGAGAGAGTAGATGGATCCTCAAAAATAAAAGGGCCAAGGTCTCCCAGGCTTTATCTGCCCTCAGCCTCACATGCCTGGCCAAAGTGCCTGAAGACCTGTCCTTTGCAGGAGTGACTCAGTAAAGACTGCAGGCAGGACAGAAGCAGTATGTGCAGACAATTGTCTGTTCACTTGGTCAACTAACGTGCGCCAGATCCCATTTCTACTGCCAGTTTACACCCTGAATGTTCCCAGCATGCCCTCCTGGAAAAGGCCCTCAGCGAGGTACGGAAGCAGGAACAAGTGGAACACACATCGGGCAGTCATGGATGCCGCACTCCAGCCCAGTGCCTCTCAGACTTTACTGAGCATTCAAATCCCCCAGGGAGCTCATTACAAACAGATTCTGATCCAGAAACCCTGGGCTGGGGCCCTGAGCATCTGCATGCCATCCACACTCCCAGGTGATGCTGATGCTGCTGGTCCATGACCCACACTTAGAGGAGCAAGTTTATGAAATGTTTGTTTCCTTTCTAGTCTCATCACTGCAATCCCACAAGCAGCATAATGCCTGGCCCATAGTGATTGCTTAAACATTTGTCCAATCACAAAAGTTTAATCGCCCTTACTCCTGTTGTCCTTGAGTTTGATTAAGCAGGTCCCCTCCCCGCCACATGCCAGGGCCCCATTTCTTCTTCCTTGCTACATCTTCCTACAATCCAATTAGTAGAATCCAGCCTCCCTTTTCCACCCTCTCATATGGTCTTTATGGATGGCTTTAAACAACCAGGTTTTTGTTTCTCTTTATTATACAAAGCATGCATGTTCATTGAAAAAAAAAAAAACAGGGAAGAAAAGAATAAGCAAAAAGAATCTAAACCCTACAATCTGATACATATCTTTTTAGATTCTATGTGTGTGTTACAGCATGGGAACATACTTTATGTTCTGTTGGCATTTAAGTTTTCTTAAATTATGAAAACCATTTCTCACGTTAGAAATATTATTTTAATAGCTGTAAAATAGTCATTACTGAAGTTTAACATAGCACTATTTGACATAAATTACAGTGACCTTAAAACAAGTAAGGTTCATACTGAAGAAATGATGGACAAAAATATTCTAACGCCTGTGATTTGAAATGATCCCATGAATAGGGAAGTATGAGAGAGCAGACAACATGACCAGCCACATCTTGGTAACTGTTAAACTATATGGTGGTCATATGAGGGGTGCATTATATGATTCTCTAGCTCTCATGAGCTTGGTAAATTTCCAGAATAAAAGTCAAAAAATAAAAGTAATCTCCAAATTAGATGGAAGAGGAGGACTCTGAGATGAGAATGGAGATAGAAAGTGTTTAAAGCTAAGTTTTTTTCACCCAAAGAAAGAACAATGTTTCATTTAAGACTATTGAACCTGTCACTTCAACAAATTCAAGTTCCTTGAGCTACTAAATTGAACTGGAATAATCTGCCTTTATTATTTCCTGTCCTGTTCAGAATAGATTTGCATTTTAAGTGTATGCTTAACATCATGTCTAAATTGGAACTAATTGAGACATTTGGAAACATGGAGGCACACCCTGGCCTCGTTGGGGAAAACATGGGGTTTGCCCATTTGGAGCCTTGCAGGCAGATGGGGATTAGGGGAACAGTGGGCACAGCCATGTCCTGTCTGTGTCTTTCTATGACTCTTGGGCAGGTCATTTCCGACCTCTGAGCCTAGCTTCCTAATCCGTAAGAGGAAAGGATTTGAACCAAATGAACTTCCCAACTTCTCTCTGCTCAAAAATAAATAGGTTTTACTCTGGGAACCCTTTTCACCACTCTGCTTTGCAATATGTAAATCAAGCGAATTTGGTAATTGGACAGAGCTGATGGGAACAATTTAATAAACTTTGATAACATTGCACAAAGTAATTGTTCAATTATTTCAAACAGTCTAGTACGGGAAGTACAACAGGGGGGTCCTTAGAAATTACCTTCACATATTAATCATCTCGTCCAATAGAAGCCAAATGAGAATGAAGACTGTAGGGGGTGTTTTTGTTTTAATTCTGATTAACTATACTTTCATCTGAACATTTTTAAGCTGTGCTTTGGTCTTCCTCATATGGATGTTGACTGAGTTCTGTTATCAGGATTTTAATTAACATCAGGTAGAGAAGAGGAAGCCAGGATGACACACTATTACTTCTGTTTGATTTAAAGTCAACGCTGGGGACTCTTCTTCGATGAGCTGTTGAAATTGTCTTATCTTATGCATTCCAAGGATGGCTGTTTCATGTAAATGTCATTTCTCCTGTCCAAAATGTTACAACACACGCCAGCACAATAGAACTACTGTCTTGTTCTAACAGACACAAGGGAACCAGCAAGCTTTTGATCAAAGGCACGATTCAAACATCAAAGTAATACCTCTTCTGTAAATTCAAGAATCAGGACTCTGAGTAAAGGAATGGAGACTCCAGCTTTAGCAATGGTCTAGCTTTCTATCCTGGGAAGTGCCTGAATTTTCAAGGCTTAATCTATCTGCAGAAAACTGTCTGGAAAGAGGCAGCATAATGGGCTGATGGTATGGGTACATTTATTGCATCTTATAGTCAATAACTTGTATTTAGTCTATATATGTTCATCTGCTCTGTGCAGCCTTCTCTTCTAGGACTAAAGATGGAGCTAATGTGACCCTAGAGCCTGTGAAGTATAATGGACCTGAGTTCAAATCCATTCTATACCACCTGCCAGTGGTGTGACATTACATAACTTACCTTGTCTCTCCAGGCCTTCATTTTTTCCATTTACAAAATGGAAATAATAATATTGGATGCCTGAATATATATGCATTGTAGTATGCTTATACAATGGAATATTTCACAGCAATAAAAAGATCAACTATTGATAAACACAACAAAAACATTATGTTGAGCTAAAGAAGCGAGACACTAAAAAATGTCTATAGTAGGCCGGGCACGGTGGCTCAAGCCTGTAATCCCAGCACTTTGGGAGGCCGAGGCGGGTGGTTCACGAGGTCAAGAGATTGAGACTATCCTGGTCAACATGGTGAAACCCCGTCTCTACTAAAAATACAAAAAATTAGCTGGGCATGGTGACGTGTGCCTATAATCCCAGCTACTCAGGAGGCTGAGGCAGGAGAATTGCCTGAACGCAGGAGGCGGAGTTTGCGGTGAGCCGAGATCGCGCCATTGCACTCCAGCCTGGGTAACAAGAGCGAAACTCCATCTCAAATTAAAAAAAAAAAAAAAAAAAAAAAAGTCTATAGTATTATTCCACTGTATGAAGACCTAGAACATGAGACCATAGGCTATGGTCTTAGAAGTCAGTATACTGGCCCATGGTCTGGGGACAGTGTTGACTAGGAAGCCAGGCGTAGTGGCTCACGCCTGTAATCCCAGCACTTTGGGAAGCCGAGGCAGGTGGATCAAGAGGTCAGGAGTCCAAGACCAGCCTAGCCAACATGGTAAAACCCCATCTCTACTAAAACTACAAAAATTAGCCAGGTGTGGTGGTGGGCGCCTGTAGTCCCAGCTACTCAGGAGGCTGAGGTAGGAGAATCGCTTGAACCCAGGAGGCAGAGGTTGCAGTAAACTGAGACCACACCATTTGCACACTAACCTGGGTGACAGAGCGAGACTCCATCTCAAAAGAGAAAAAAAAAAGGAAGTGGTAGACTCTCTGATGAGATGGCAATGTTCTGTATCTTGATCAGGGCGGTGGTTACATGAGTGTGCACATAGGAAAAAAGTCAGCAAAGTATATTCTATGAAATAGATACCTCAATTGAAAAGATGGCATCAAAAACATCATGATGTCTCAGATGTAAAAATGTTATGAGGATGAAATGAAGATAGTTCACGGACTGCAGTTGTGCTGGTGGCTGGGATGAGTGGAAAACCCATAAATGATGGCTAGCATTATTGTTTATGTTATCCTCATCATCACTGCAACCATTTCAGTGGAGCTACATCTGACCTGGAGATTGGGGTCTAAAGTTCAACACGTAAGGTAAAAAAAATCTGTTAAAATTGCCTCACAAGAATCTCTTAAATTGTCCATAAATCACAGTTTTCTTCACTTGGTTCATACAGACCTGCTCAATAAAAGATGTAACTATGTGTAATGAACTCAGCCATGGGCAGAATGTAGTAAAGGGTGCTGTGGGTAAGAAGCACACCTCTGCAGGCACCAGGATCACAGCCAGGGGCTCAACCTGTAAGAGGCTCACAGGTCACAAGACCAATGGCAGGACAGCATCATCAGCATCTCTCACTTGTGCCTGGAAATGTGCTCATTGAGAATGGCAGGCATAACCACCAGACCACATAAGCTGCTCTCTCTCCTCTTCTACTGTCTTCTTCTTCCTCCCATTGGATTTCCATTCGTTAACCAAGAATAATATTCGACTTCACTCTCTTGTATTTCTAGGCCTCCATCCCCTCTACTGAAATACTGGTAAGCTCTGGTTCAGAGGGTTTTCCCAGTTCCCAAAACGGAAGAGATGGGAGCTTAACATCATACTCAGGCTGTATATTATTTTGAAAGGATAGTAACCATTAAAGTAACTGTTTGGTCATATCAATGTATTTTAATTTCATATTTCGAGTTGTCTTTCTCAGTGAATGGTTTTGTAAGCTTTACAGTGTCTTGGGTACTGTTGATCTGGGAGACCACAGTGACAATTGCGTCTTGGATTCTAGTGCTCACGGTGGGCAGATCCAATAAACAGCTGCCCAGCACCATGCCCTATAGCACTTGCCTACATAATGGAGCCCGTAGAGAACCACAGAGAACGTGTGTTATTACCAGGGAAGCCTGGCTTTGGAACGCAGACCAGCAGGGGCTGCCCCTGTGAATAGGAACCGAGTAGGGGGCACAGCCTGTTGCCTGAGATGCTCATTCTCTGTAACACTGGTGGGCTCCAACTCTCGCCTTAACACTGTATCCGACATCCCATTAACCCACTCACAGAGCCATAAGGGAGGCCTGGACAGGTGTCAAATTACCTTTTGTCACCCCACAGGTGTGCGAGATGTGCCGCAAAAGCACATGCCACGTCTCCGGAAGCAGGAGGCTCTGCCAGGGATTTTCTCTGAGCACAGGGATCTGGAGACAGTATCGCTTTCGACTTAGAAATCACCTGGATCAAGGACCTGGCTTTCTAAGCATGACAGGATGATAAAAATATTCTCTGACAGCATGTCCATGTGAGATAGAAGACACTGAGGTGAGCTCTGGAGCTCAAAGAATGAATGTCATCCATTCTCTCATCCAAAAGCTACTTATCACACACAATAATATGACCAGGCTGGCATGAGGAGCTGCGGGGGAGTCAGAAAGCAATGACGATTATAAAAAGAACCTGTAATCAATCACACCTACTCTCTAGGTGTTTAGGGCCTAGGTGAAAAGAAGGAACATGTGGACCTAAGAAAGTAGAGTTCAAGGCCATTCAATTATTTTCTGGTAACCTACACTAGGTGTCCATCATGAACCAGGCCCTGTGCTCCCCCTGGAAAATCAGAATGAGTCTGATGGTTGGTCTCCGCCTGCAGGGAGCCACTTTCCGACAGAGGAGCTGGACAATTAAATAACATCACAATGCATAGTGTTGGGGGAATAAAGGTGTGTCGAGAGCCTGCAAAAGCACGGGTGGAGAAGTGAGCTATAATTCATGCCAAGGTGTGTCCAGGAAAAAGCTGGGTTCTGCACCATTGATTAAGTAGGATTCAGCCAAGGAGGCCAAGTGAGGAAGATATTCTAGACACAGGAAAGGGCACGAGCAATGGTAGGGCAGCTGGACATCCAAGAAGTGGCATGGGGAAAAGATCAGAGTGGAAGGCTAGTGTGGGGCATGAAGGGCCTCAGGCTAGGTATAGAGCTTGAATGTGGCCCAGTGGGTGAGGAGGAATGTGGAGGCAAGATGTCAGCTGGCATCCGTGTGAGGTGTGGGCTGGGAGGGTGAGAGGCAGGAGGTGGGACAGCCTGGAAGAAGGCAGTGCAGCTGGAGAGGAAGAAACAGAACTCACAGGAAGCTTCCTGCAGTATTTGGAGTGGAAGAAGCCTCCATCCTATTCCCTCATAGAATACTGGTTCCCTGCAGAAGCTCTATCAGCACCTGCTTCCTTTCCCTGTGTTAAAGCCTTTTCCTGTATCTCAGTCCACCTGGGCTGCTGTAACAAAATACCATTGACTGAGTGGCTTATAAACAACACGAATGTATGTCTCACAGCTCAGAAGCCTGGGAGTCCAACATCGACGCCTTGGCGATTTGATGTCTGGTGAGGACTGTCTTCTATAAGCTTACATGCCCAATAATGGGCAAACAAGCTCCTTTAGGCCTCTTTTAGGAGGATACTGATCCCAGTCGTGAGGGCTCCACTCTCATGACTTAATCACCTCAAGGCCCCACCTCCTAATACCATCCCTTTGGGAGTTAGGATTTCAACCTATAAATTTTGGGGGGACACAGACATTCAGACCATCATACCCTGCACTCCAGGAAGCCCTCTGCCTGTTGGAGTCTCTCCCACATTGGGACTAAATGGCTGAGCCTTTTTGCCCTGCCTCCAGCAGTCAGAGTCCAAAGCCTCCAAGAAGGGGAACTCTGCCCCTGAGGGATTCCCTAAAAGAGCTGATGGCTAGAACCAGGTGCAGTGTCTTATGCCTGTAATCCCAGCACTTTGGGAGACCAAGACAGGTGGATTACCTAAGGTCAGGAGTTCAAGACCAGCCTGACCAACATGGTGAAACCCTGTCTCTATTAAATACAAAAAATTAGCTGGGCATGGTGGTACATGCCTGTAATTCCAGCTACTTGGGAGGCTGAGGCAGGAGAATCACTTGAACCGAGGAGGCAAAGTTTGCAGTAAGCCAAGATCACATCACTGCATGGCTGGAGACAGTCCGCTGACAACACTCCTATGGCTGGGTCATCTCATCTTCCTTGAAGGGGTATCTGGGTGCTGCAACTCTGTGTCCACTGCAAGGAGGATGTGTCCTTTACATCATGCAACAAAGAGCGAACTGAAATCTAGAGTAGTTAAATGACTCCATCAAGGCCCTACCCAGTACAATGGTTAATATTCATGTCTTTTCATTGAAAAACTCAATTGGATGGAATACTATGAAATACATGTTTTTCTGAGTTCATTAAGCCCATAAGAG
Organism: Aotus nancymaae; assembly: GCF_030222135.1. Lineage (NCBI taxonomy): Eukaryota > Metazoa > Chordata > Mammalia > Primates > Aotidae > Aotus > Aotus nancymaae. Next base: position 20,772,119 of record NW_026988443.1, read on the forward strand.
GATTCTTTCTTTTTCGCAGACACACACACACACACACACACACACACACAGACATATTTTGTGTGACACACCAATAATCAACAGCCTCTCTGTTGCAAGTTTCACGAACCTTAAACAATGACAAATATCACTGTAGCAAGAATTTCCATGTCTATAAGCAGAGGAGGAGGCCATTACTCCAGTTCTTTAGAGCCCAGTCTGCCTGAGATGGCTCAAGAATCCATCCAAAAGTCAAGCCCATGACCCTCCTGGCTCTTCAAAGACTCTTTCACCAATTCCTGCAAACCTACTATCTTCTGGGAAATTCAAGTGTTGTGTTGTCCTCACAAAAAACATGGAAAGAAGGTAATAGCAACTGCATTTCACAAACCATGGCTCCTCAGCGAATGGTGGAATCATGATATGAACGCAGACCTGTGTGAGTCCAAAGTCCATGCCCTTTTGACAGTACACCATACTCATTAAGGATAAATTGTTCTAAGGTTTTCTAATGTCCACTTTGTGTATTCATCTATTCCAGAAATATTTATTGAGCATCTTCTTTGTGCAGGTCTCTAAGAAGCATCAGGCATTTTTTTTAAGGAAGTCAGTGGTGGGACATCATAAATAAACCATACAATTCCTGGTGTTCCAAAGGGACCATGTATCAGTCAGAGTTCTCCAGAGAAACAGAACCAATACCACACACACACCTGCACACACGCACGCATGTGCATACACACACACACACACACACACATATGGAATATATAGGAAGAGGTTAATTATAAGAAATTGGCTCATGTGATTATGGAAGCAGAGAAGCCTCAGATCTGAAGCTGGCAAGCTGGAGACTCAGGAGAGTCAATGGGATAGCTCTCATTTGGGTTTGAGTCCTTAGGCAGAAGAAGGCTGGTGTCACAGCTTGAATACTGTCAGGCAGGGAAAGCAAATTCTCTCTTACTCTTTATTTCTCTTTGGGCCTTCATTGGGTTGGATGTGGCTCATCCTCTTTGGGGCAGGCAATCTGCCCTACTTGGTCTACTGATTAAAATGTTAGTATCCAGAAACACCCTCATAGACACACCCAGAATAATGCTGACAAAAATATCTGGGTGCCTTGTAACACAATGATGTAAACATATAAAATCAACTATTATAGACTGGAATCGTATTTAGGTCCAGATTGTCCTCAAGCATTAAAGCAGCTACACAGAGCTTGCCTGAAAACTCACACTGAGTCAATGTGACTCCACACTGAGTCAATGCAAAGCTGAGAAGAGAACTCGGGCCTGCTGACTTCCAGGGCAGCGCTCTCTCTGGAGCCAGGGGATGGACCACCTTGGGTAATTCTTACAAGCTTGCTCATTGTGTCTGCTTCCAGACGTGCTGTTCTGACCCATTCCTCAGACCCACCTTCCCCGTCTCTGTCTGCCACAGATGCCCTCTCTTCTCCAGAGGCCCCAGCCAGGACCTCCCCAGCCCACCCCTTGAATGGCTCATGGGTGCATCACATCTCATCCAGTGAAGATCAGAATAGCTAATGGCAGTCAAACACACCCAGGGCCCAGGCCCTCTGAGTAGCCTGAACAACAACCTCACTTTGGAGAGCAAACGAGTCCCAGACCCATGAGAAGTTAATGAGGGACATTGCATTCACAAGAAGCCACTCAGAAAATATTTCCATTTCATTTTCTAGAACTTAGCCAGGACACCTTAGGGAGACATTGAGACTTCCCTACCTGGTTATTTAAACATGAAATGGTCTGTCTTTGGCAGGCTCCCCTGGCCCTCTGAACGAGGAACCCTCCTCCTCCTGCAAGATCAATAGAGATCTCTTAAAACAAGAACAAACCTCCAACAGCCAGCTGATAAGGGGAGTTAATGGGGAAGGGAAGAGGGAAGAGGAAGAGAGAGGAGGGAAGAAGAGGGGAGAAGAGGGGAGAAGAGGGGAAAGGGACTGGGGAACAAAGAAAGAAGGGAAGAGGGAAGGGGGAAAGAAGGGAGAAGGGAAGGACCGAACTAAGCAAAATAGGGCAAAGCAGGGTGGGAAAAGTAAGAGAAGAGAACAGAACATCCCATCCACGTGAGGATGGAGTTTCCATCCCCTCCATGTACCCTTTTTTCCCAATAAAGGGGCCCAGGGCACCCATGAGAGAAACCGTTGGGGAATACAGTCATCTTGGAAGCAGAGGCCAGGCCCTCACCAGATACCAAACCTGCTGGCGCCTTGGCCCTGTACTTACCAGCCTCCAGAACTGTGAGAAATAAATTTCTGTTCTTTATAAATGAGCCAGTCTCAGGAATTTTGTCATAGCAGTACAAACGAACAAAAACAGAAACTGGTACTGCAAAGTGGAGTGTTGTAACAAACACCTGGAAAACATGGGTGTGGCTTTCAAACAGTAATGGCAGAGGCTTTGAAAGTTTGGAGAAGAAGCAGGCTAGAAAGAGCCTACATTGCCCTGAACAGAGCAATTAAAGGCAATTCTGATGAGGGCTCAGAAAAAGAGGAGAGCTGTACACAGAGCCTAAATCTTCCTCGAGATGACTTACGTGGTTGTGATCAGAATGTTGGTAGAAATACAGACAGCAAAGGTGATTCTGATGAGGTCTTAGATGAACATGAGGAATATCTCATTGGAAACTGGAGGAAAGGCCATCCTTGTCACAAAGTGGCAAAACACTTGGTAGAATTGTGGCCACATCCCAGGGTCTTAAGGAAACACAGTTTAAGAGCAACGAACCAGGATATCTGGAAGGAGAAATATTAAGCCAAGTGTTGAGGGTGCTGCATGCATTCTCTCAATGGCTTGTAGCAAAATGTGAGGAGAGGGAATGAATTAAAAATGGAATTTATAATTAAAAGGGAAGTAGAGCTTAAGGACTTGGAAAATTCTCAGCCTGGCCAGATTATTAAAAATTCAAAAGTGTGTTTGGGAGAAAACACCACAGGTACGGCCAAAGGACTCCTTGATAAGGACATTAGTGTGGATAGAAGGAAGCCAGATGCTGCTTATCAGGACAGCGGAAGAATGACCACGAAGGTGTTTTGGCTGCCACCCCCATCAAGGAGGGCCTTGAGGGCAAAATAGTTCCAAAGGAGGGACCCAGGGCACCCATGGGACCTCAGGGCTCACTGCTCAGGGCCACTTCAAGTCACGGCTCACCGCATTTGGGCACAGTGCTCCCCTGCCACCCCATTTGTGGTTCAAGTGGGTACAGATCTGCTTCAGGCCACCGCTCTGGAAAGCACAAGTGGCAAACCTTGGCAGCATCCAGGTGGTGGTTAATCTGCAGGCTCACAGAGTGCATGAGAATGGAGGCATGACTACTTCCACCTAGATTTGAAAGGACACCTGGGAGAGGTTCAGGGCCCAGACAGAGAACTGCCACAGGAGAGGAACCACAGCAGAAAGTCCCCACTTGGGCAATGCCTAGTGGAACCATGAGGGTGGAGCCATCCCTGAGACCCCAGAACCATAGAGCCACCAGCATGTAGTACCAGCCTAGGGGAGCTGCAGGCACCCAACTCCAACACATGAAGGGACCACAGTCAGTGAAGCCGTGGAAGTGGAGTACCCCAGAGTTTTGAGGACCCAGCCACTGCCCTAGTGTCTAGAAGGTGGAACATGGAGTCAAAGAAGATAATTCTCAAATTTCAAGATTTGGGTTTGGGCTTACTTGGGACCAGTTACCCCTTTCTGCTTTCTGTTCCCTTCCTTTGGAATGGGAATGTCCATTTTATGCCTGTCCCACCACTGTATTTTAGAAGCACATAATTTGTTTGATTTCACAGACTCACAGCTGGAGGAAAATTTGTCTCAGGCTAAATTATACCTTGAATCTCACCCATATCTAATTTAGATGATATTTAGATGAGATTTGAGGCTTTAGATTTTTTTTGACTTGATGCTGGAATAAGACTTTTGAGGATATTGGGATAGTATGAATATATTTTGTATGTGAGAAGGACATGAATTTGGTGGGTGGGGAGGGCAGGGATGGAATGCTATTGTTTGAATGTTTCTGTCCCCTCAAAAATCCATGTGGAAACTTAATCCTCAACGCAATAGTATTAACAGGTGGGGACTTTAGGAGGGCGTTAGGCAATGAGGGCTCTGCCCTTATGGGTGGATTAGTGCCTTATAAAAGGGCTTGAGGGGCCAAATTTGCCCCTTCCATCCATTCTGCCATGTGAGGACACAGTGTTCATCCTCTCCAAAGGGTGCAACAATAAGGTACTCTTTTTAGATGGAGTCTCGCTCTATTGCCCAGGCTGGAGTGCACTGCAGCGGCACAATCTCAGCTCACTGCCATTCCCTGTCACACTTCCAACGCTTTGTCTGAACCATTGTGGGCTTTTTTATTTTATTTTTTTATTTTCTTTTATCAGTCTCAGTCCTGGGCATGTCTGGACCATTGTTAATGGCTCTGTCACATTCTGTAGTGGGTATTTCCAGAGCTGTCTCCTCTGCTGGGCTGTAAGGGTAGCAACATTGCCCTGTCCCTGTCTGGTCCTTTGTTTTCCATGAGAAGACCAACAGTCCATGAACAGACAGTCATTGAATCCCCATGCTGTGTCCGTCCTCTCACCTACTATATGCAGGTGTTAGGTGTTCAAGCAATTCTCCTGGGTTCAAGCAATTCTCCTGCCTCAGCCTCCTGAGTGGCTGGGACTACAGGTGTCTGCCACCACACCTGGCTAATTTTTGTATTTTTAGTAGAGACAGGGTTTCACCATGTTGGCCAGGCTGGTCTTGAACTCCTGACCTCAGAAGATCCACCTACCTTGGCCTCCTAAAGTGCTGGGATTACAGGCATGAGCCATCACACCCGGCCAATAGAGCACTATCTTGAAAACAGGGAGCAGCCCTCACCAGACACCAAATTTGCCAGCACCTTGATCTCGAACTTCCCAATCCCCAAAACTGAGAGAAGTAAATTTCTGTTCTTTATAAATGACCCAGTCTCAGGTATTTTGTTATAGCAACATAAACGGACTAAGACAGGCAGGTGCTGGAAGATGAGCTGTGCACATGGTAGGTGAGAGGAGCACACAGCATGAGGATTCAATGACTGTCTGTTCATGGACTGTTGGTCTTCCCAAGGAAAACAAAGGATCAGACAGGAACACAGTTAAGGACAGGGCAAAGTTTCCACCCGTAGTGCCCGGCAGAGAAGACAGCTATGTAAATACCCACTACAGAATGTGACAGGGCCCTTAACAATGGTTCAGAGAAAGCACTGAGAGTGTGGCAGGGAACGAGAACTCTTGCTAAGAGGGAGGGACTAGCCAGGGAGAGATGGTGATAGGGGTCTGTCGGCCAGGACAAGGAATTTGAACTTAACCTTTTAAGCAAAGTGAGGAGACCACTGACGGTTTAAGCCAGCAAAGGCCGTGAGCAGACTTGTGTTTGGGAAAGATTGCAACGTGCTGTGTGCTATGGGGACAACAGCATAGCTAGTGGCTTGAGGGTCAAACCCATCATGTGTTCCAACTCCAGCTCTTCCTCTTGTCAGTGGTGTCACTCTGGGTACGTTATTTGACCTCTCTGGACCTTTGTTTCTCCTAAGTAAAATGAGGATATCAATACTGTGCCTATATCAGTGGCTTGAAATCAGTAGGACAATCTATTTAAAGACATGTCACAAACATAAGTCTTTAATAAATGATCTCTATAGTTTTCTGTATTTTCTTCTAGGTCATAAATGTACAGACACAAATTGGAGTGGCTGCCTCTCAAAGACTGCTCCCAAGACCAATCCTGTGTCCATAATTCTTTTTTTTATTTTACTTCAAGTTCTGGTGTACATGTGCAGAACTTGCAAGATTGTTACATAGGTATACACATGCCATGGTGGTTTGCTGCATCCATCCCCCTGTCACCTACATTAGGTATTTCTCCTAATGTTATCCCTCCCCAATCTCCCCACCTCCTGCTATCCCTCCCCTAGCCCCCCATCCCCCAACAGACCCCAGTGTGTAATGTTCCCCTCCCTGTGTCCATGTGTTCTCATTGTTCAACACCCACTTATGAGTGAGAACATGCCGTGTTTGGTTTCTGTTCTTATGTCAGTTTGCTGAGAATGATGGTTTCCAGACTCATCCATGTCCCTGCAAAGGACATGAACTCATCCTTTTTAATGGCTGCATAGTATTCCATGGTGTAGATGTGCCACATTTTCTTTATCCAGTCTATTTTTGATGGGCATTTGTGTTGGTTCCAAGTCTTCACTATTGTGAACAGTCTCTTTAGCTAGGTACAGTGGCTCACACCTGTAATCCCAGCACTTTGGAAGGCCAAGGTGGGTGGATCACAAGGTCAGGAGCACCAGACCAGCCTTCACCAATGTGGTGAAACCCCGTCTCTACTAAAAATACAAAAATTAGCCAGGTATGGTGGTGCACGCCTGTAGTCCCAGCTACTTGGGAGGCTGAAGCAGGAGAATCGCTTGAGCCCAGGAAGCAGAGGCTGCAGTGAGCTGAGATCATGCCATTGCACTCCAACCTGGGCCATAGAGTGAGACTCTGTCTCATTAAAAAAAAAAAAAAAAAGAAGAAGAAGAAGAAGCTGCTTCTCTCCCTGCAACCCTGTCCTGAACTGAAAAACTGGAACTGTTAACTCCCTGCCCAATGCCTTCTCTGTAGCCACAGTGATAGGTCCAAGGCTTGGACATGTGACTCAAGTCCAACCAATCAGAGTTATTTCTCCAGAGACATGTAACTGATATTGGAGAGATGATTCCCTTTTCCTCCCATTGGTGAAGCTTTGGAGATGTGAGTTTGGAAGCTGCAGATGACCTTGCAATTATAGAGGCAATTCACAAGGAGAGAATGAGGCTAAAGACAGAGATGAGAAGTGGAGGGACAGTCCTTGGGGTGTCTGAAGATCTATTTCCTGCTCCCGGGCTCCATGGACTTGCCCTGGTTCCTGGCTTTTTGTGGCCTGATTTCTCTTGTCCTTTAATTCTAGAAGCTTTCCTAATAGCTTTCCAATAAATCTTATTTTTGGCTTAAAGCAGTTCAAGTTTGGTGTCTATGATTTGTTAGCCCCCTGACTAATGTGACCAGTGACTGATCTTAGCTTCAGCACATCCCATTAGAGCTCTGTAATTACTCATATTTCCCCCACCCACATCTAACAAAGAGTTTGTTTCTTTATGATTTAGGGAACATTAACCTCTGAAGACTAAAACAGATAAAAAGATAGAGTCAGGGTTCATTGTACACGTAATGAACCACCTTTATTAAAAAGACTACAATGACATAAAATTAGCTATGTCCCAGATAATCCAGGATAAGTTGTCAGAACCTTCATCCTCTCTGTCTGGTCAGACCATTTGGGTGCAGTAAATCTGCCAAGGTTGATAAACATTGAATATTCTTCACTTATATTTATTGTCCATTCTAAAATTGATGTTTCCCATTGGACATTTAATCACAGATTGCTTTGTTTAGCATTTTCCCTGTTCAAAGAAGCACATCAGAAATTGATTCCCCGATAGCAGGAGGTAGGGGATGAAACACAAATCCCGCTACAAGTATTTGGACTTCTCCCCACTTTCACCTTTGTGGTTTAGACACTTCATTCCCTAAAGTGAAAGGTAAGGGCTTTAAGACAGAAAACCAATTGGATTGCTGGAATCTAATCAACGACCATGTCCCAGGGCAAAGGGCCAGACTGGAGTGGTCCAACATCCATCTCTCAGCACCTCCCAAACACTACAGCCCACCCAGGTCAGATTCAAGGAGGCTGGTTCTTTGCTTCTAACGAGCGTGAGGCTGACAGGTAAAAAAGTTTCACTGGGGCAGAGGAAATGAAATTGAATTCCAGTTGGAGGTTATTTGTCTTCCCCATAACCTGTAGTGGTCTCAAGTGATAGCACCACAAGTAGCAAGGCTCAAACTCACATCTGTGAGTCAATTATGGGGTACCTGCCTTTAGAAAGAGTTCTGATGTGTTAGGTTTAAAATGGTTCAAACATACTGAACAGAAAGGAAAAAGAAGAGGGAACTAAGCCCCTTAGGGACTTTGTTTGAATCTATAGAAAGGCTGGATTGAAACCTGCAGAGTATTTATAAAGAAGCTGCAAAATCTTTTATTCATTTGAAAGGAGTTGGAAGAGAGACCAGGAAATGAGGCAGGGGAGACCAGGCTGCAGTGAGGAGAGGAATAGGGGGCAGTAAGAGACAGCTTTGTAATGTCGGCCAAAAGGAGCCATTTCTGCAATTGCGAGGATGTTAACCATTGCCATCACTGGTGTCACAGGCAGAAGATCTGGGAAGGAGTGCCACTTCTACCACTCACTAGTTCTATAAAACCTCACGTCCACCCTATGAACCTGTTTCCTTGCCTATAAAATGGAACTAAACTCAACATACAAGACTTTGCAAAGATCCAAATGATACAATAGATGTGAAGTCCTTTATAAGCTGTTGAGAGCCACACAGATGCTGGTTATGCTTATGATTAGTTTCATTTAAGCCAGTGTATACCACATATAAAATGGAAGCCCTGGCAAAGAGCCCAGAGGCCAAACTCAGATGACAGCGGCCAAGATTAGAAAAGATAAGGCCCGGGTAAAAAAGCCATTTCTATTAAAGAATTATTTATAAAAGATCTAAAGCAGGTCGTTTTGTGCAAAGTTCTGAGGCCCACAGATTGACAGGCTTGCCTTAGCTCAACAGGATAAAGTGGCTTAATTAGCTGATCACCTGTGAGTGATCACACGGTTTTAATGCAAATTCTCATAATGCTGGAAGAGCTTGGTGGCTAGAGTCCTTGGACTTACCCAGATAACCATCCCTAAGGAACACTGTTTTGCCATTGGTGCACTTACTAACTAGTGCCACTGCCTCTTAGTGACCTGCTCCTGAATTGCAGGCATAATATGAATCAGAACCATGGCAGCCTCTCCAACAGCACATCTTAGTGTTGGCTGCATATTAAGATCACCTGGGAATTTAAAAAAATACTGATGCCTGGGATAGTCGGAATACATTCTGGGCATTGGGATTTTTAAAAGCTTCCTTGTTGACCGTAAACTACAGCCACGTTCAAGAATCGAGAGCAGAGGCCAGCAAACTTTTTCTGTAAAGGGCCAGATAGTAAATATTTTGTGCTTTACAGGCCATATGGTAAGAGCTGTCACAGCTCTTCAACTTAGCCATCATAGTGTGAAACCAGCCGTAGATAATATACAAATAAATAGACTGTGTTTCAATAAAACTTTATTCACAAAAACAAGTGGTAGGTCAAGGACTGTGGTTTGCCAACCCCTGCTCTAGAGCTTCAGTGCTGAAAGCATGGTCCCAGAAACAGTAGTATCAGCAACACCTGGGAGATTGTTAGAAATGCAGACCCTCAAGTTTTAATAAGAGGGGCAGCCCCACCTCCCACTACCCCATGAAAAGCACGCTCATTTAAGTTTGCAAGGCACTGCTGCAGAGGGCACACTTTGTGAATCCAGCCAGCATTACAGCCCCAAAATGAAGGCTTCCCATCACTGTCAGCATCTCTCCTGCCTGTCACCTCAATCAGCCTAGCTATCTCCTGGCTGCCACATTTCTGTGGCATCTCCTCCTTGGTGACTCAGACAATCTGGGCAGCTGTCTACATTTGATTACAGTGATTCCAACGGGTCAATGGAGCCACATGCTCCAATCTATATTTTTCATAATAGTATAGGAGAAGGATGAGGCTACAGAGCCTTATCAGGTGATACACCCCTGCTCTCAGGAACTACCCATTTAAACTTGCCAAATGTCATGAGTTTTCCAAACACCCCATACTGCTTTAAGCCTTTGTGCCTTATACATAGTGCTTGAAATACAAGGAAAGTCCTGTGAGTCATCTTGCCACCAGGGAAATACATCCAGCCTTAAAAAGTTGACACTCATGAGACCTTTTCTCCAACCCTCACCCAGAGTTACTCCTTCCTCCACGCTAGCCCCATAACCTGTATACACATTTGCTCTTGCCCTTGTATATTTATGCTATTATGGTAATAATGGGCTTATCAGTCTGTCTCCTCAACTAGATGCTAAGCCTTTCTGTTCCAGGGCACATCAATCAATCCTTTCTGCAGTCACATACCTAGCACAGAGCTTAAAACAATAAATGTTTAATAGATTGACTTTGGTTTTAATTTAATTGACCTAAAACTAAGTTAATATTTCTTTTGTAATTAACATGCTAACCTAATCACTACAGAACACTTTTAATGATGAATACCTCATAACAACCCATGTAAAAGTGTTTTCCAGGACAAACTTGAGAAATGTTGCTGCTTAGACAATAGCGCTGGCCCAGACAAGACGAAAGCTTGTCATACCTGCCCCCACCAAATTTGGATCCTGGCTCTGGCCCCCACCCAGCAATAAGGAGGAGATAAGAGAGGGGCTGGCAGGTTAAATTTGGTTCCTATCAGCTTGAGGCATCCTTCCTGCAAGATGGTTGCAGAATGGTCTCAGGGGCACATTAGAATTTTCACTCGAACAGGAAGAAACTGGCTTTGGGTAGGGAATTTGCCACCAAGTTCACGGCACAGACAGGGCCAGCACCGCCCTGCATTTGCCCAGGATGCTGTCCAATAGAGCAAGCCAGACCCCTTAAAAGAAGTTGCATAGGAAGTGGCCTCTGTCACCATGTCCCCTTCCCCACCTGGCTCACCTACACCAAAACTGGGTGGCAGAGCAGAGAGGGCATGGATCCTCAGAAGGGCCTCACACTTAGATCCAAAGCCCCAGAGTGGTCAGCAACAAAACATCTTTCCATTACAACCTTGCATTCAGATTTCTGATGGATCAGAGGTCGATCCAAAATGTTCATCTGTCTCATTCCTCTGTCTCTTTTGAGCTGACATTTTGACGAGGCTTCCACCCAAGAATCCTGCCATTTGGATGATGGCAGCCCAACTGGGTAGAGTCTTGGCAGCAAATATGGCACCAGGATCCTTATTCCTGACTCCCTGCCCGGTGCTCTCTCTGGTCACTGCTCAAAGAAGCCCCACCCTCCCATGTGCCAATACCCCCACTGGACAGTCAGTATTTGTACACAAGCATGTGTAAACAGTTGGGTACACTGCTGCATGTGTGTACAGAGGGAGTCACAGCTAGTTACTCCATCACAACCTAACATGCAGCTGTTCTAGGAGAATGAGGAAGAAGCCAGCCAGTGCTCTGCTTGCTTTTGGCACCACCTTACCTGTGCTTGGCCAGAAATAAGAAACCCAATCTAACCCACGAAGTGGCCCTGAGAGGCCCCCTCCCCTCTCTGGGTTTCAGTTATCATGTCTCTAAAAGGAGTGTGTTATACTTGATAACAGTCACAGTTGATACCAATTTGCACTCTGTGCATTTCCTCATTTGATCTTAACAATGAGGCCATTCTCCAAATGGGAAAGTGAGTGGCTTAGTTTGGGATTCCCCCAAAAGCAGATTCTAAGACAAAAATCAATCTGCATATAGTTGACTTGGGAGAGGATCCTAGGAAATATCAGCAGGGAAGTAGGGAAGTGACACAGAGAAGGAATCGCAGGCCATAGAGGATGGCTGGTGAGCTGGCTACACAGTGGCAACTGGATCAATCCAATGGGACAACCCTGGGAGGGGACAGACCACCCACCATCAAATAAGCCCACCTACATACAGGACAAAGGAGCAGCAGTGTTTACAAGAGATTCAATCACATGAAATTGCCACACTCACCTTTCACCTATAGAAGTGGCAATTTCATGAAATTCCACAATATTAATTCCAAGAATGGTTGGTTGAGGGATCCTGGGAGGATGAAGAGGGAGGGTGTTAATTCCAGGGACCTTCCATTCCGCCTCACAAGGCAGAGCAGCTTTGCAAAGTCCTGGGGTGGGGAAGCCCTTGAGCATAGAGATGCGGATCCCGGCAGTGGGGAGGGCACTCTGAACAGCCAGAGGGTCCTGAGCAGAGTCCTCATGGCATCTGCCGCACTGACCAGGAAGAAGTGGGATTCAAACCGAATTCAAACCCAGGGCATCTGTCTGTCGCTCATAGATTGAACACACACATTACCTCCATTTGATTTCTAAGACTTTATCCTTAGAATTTCCCTGGGGACATAGTCCTTTGCTTCTAAGAGTCTAGAAGTCGTCAACTCCAAAATCTAAAGCTTGAAGACACAAAGTCTTAAACAGTGGGGCAAGCCAAGCCACTTAGCCAAGGCTAGCTATTCCTTTACCTGTTTCACAGACATGTGCCACATATACACGGTGTTCCAGATTCTGCATTGGGTTCAAAGGATACGCAGTAAGGAACTCTGCCCTGAGAAGACGGATCAATACCAACCAAACAGTCGACCCTTGAACAACATGGGTTTGAATTGCATAGGTCCACTGATAAGGAAGATTTTCTTCAGTAAAAGTTGCAGAGTGTGCCAGTTTCTCCTGCCTCCCCTTCTACCTTCTCCACCTCTTTCCCCTCTGCCACCCCTGAGAGAGCAAGACCAACCTCTTCTCTTCCTCCTCTTCCTCAGCCTACTCAGCATGAAGACGACAAGGATGAAAACCTTTGGGATGATCTCCTTCCTCTATTTTTTTTAATTATACTTTAAGTTATGGGGTACATGTGCAGAACGTGCAGGTCTGTCATGTAGATATACAGAATGTGCAGGTCTGTCACGTAGATATACATATGCCATGGTGGTTTGCTGCATCAATCCCCCCATCACCTACATTAGGTATTTCTCCTAGTGCTATCCCTCCCCTATCCCCTCTCCACCCCTTGCTATCCCTTCCCTAGGCCCCCGCCCCTTGACAGGCCCCAGTGTGTGATGTTCCCCTCCCTGTGTCCATGTGTTCTCATTGTTCAATGCTTTTACACTGTTGGTGGGAATGTAAATTCATTCAACCATTGTGGAAGACAGTGTGACGATTCCTCAAGAATCTCGAAATAGAAATACAATTTTATCTACTTCTTAATGATAGTTATACATTTTCTCTTCCTTATGATTTTCTTAGGAACATTTTCTTTTCTCCAGCTTACTTTATTGTAAGCATACAGTATATGATATACATGACACACAAAATCAGGTGGATAAGCTGTTTGTGTTATTGATAAGCGATTTGTGTTATTGATAAGCCTCTGGTCTACAGTAGGCTATTAGTAGTTAACTTTTGGAGGAGTCGAAAGTTACACATAGATTTTTGGCTGCACAGGGGGTCGGCGTCTCTAACCTCCCCAACCCCATTGTGTTCAAAAGTTAACTGTATAATGAAATGGTGGAAGAGCAGTGTTATGGTGGTTGTTCAGGACCGGAGGAGGCCCCTGTGGCCCTTGGAAGAGAGGAAGCGAGAGACCTCCTACAGGAGGATGTACAGCCTAAGCTGGAAGCAGAGCAAGGCGGGGCTGCCATCTGCGTATCTTCCCCGAACAGTCATCTCAAGGGTACGACTAATGTGCTTTGTGGAACAGGTGATTTACAGAGTTGCTCAAGACCCCAATTCTTTAGATGTTGTCCACGAACTTCTGTTTCAAACTTTTAGGAATGAGTTATGACATACCACCCTGAAAATTCAATTACCTCAGCAAGACATTCAGCATAAATCAAAGATATTTAGAGCTGGAAGAGGCGTTTGAGATCATCCACAGAGTGGAAGCGACTTGCCCAAGGTCACACGGCAGACAATAGGGTTGGCGAAGATAGATGAGCAACCCATAACTTTTGACTCTATCGGCATGTGCTGGGAAGGACTGTTGCCTTCACAGTTCGCCCTTCATCTCTATCATCAGATTAGAGTAGAGTAAAGGCCTGGTAAGAGAATCAGAGAATCTGACGTAGACTCTGAGCTTCCCCAACACGGTTCTTGATATCTGATCAGTAACGGGGATAATTGCAACTGCCCTGCTGAGAATTAAATGAGGTAATGTCTGAAGACATTAGGTTAGTAAATGGCACATACTCCTGCAAATGCAAAGGGGTTATTAATAATCTTTATTATTCATTATTACGAGTTATTATTGTTCATTGTGCCTGGAATAATGATCACTAAGTTGTTTCTCATTTTTTAACTTTTTTTGTTTGCTTAATAAAGTATATTTTAAAATTCAAACACTACAGAGAATATAAAATGAAAAGTCACAGTCTTTCTCCCAGCCTCCCAAATCTCTACCCCTTTCCCCAAAGGCAGCCTCTGTTAATATAACAGTTTCTTATAGATCCTTCCAGAAAATGTTTTCTGCATAAAATAGCATGTGCACGTGTATGTCTGTCTTTTCCATTGTTCTACACTTTGCATTTTTATTTTCCTCATGTAACAGTATACCTCAAACAGGGTTACATAGCAGTAATATAGATCCACCTCATTCTTCTTTAATGAGGAAAGAGTGTTCCATTAATGGATAAACCAGAAAGTTTTTAACCACACTCCTGTTGATGGTCATTTGTGGTCTTGTTGGGATTTTTTCCATTCCAACAGAGCTGCCATGAGCACCTCGTACATTCATTTAAGAGCATGGAGAATCACCATAACATATGCTCTTAGACTGGAAGTTACTGGGTCAAACACCATGTGCATTTAAAGTCTTGAAGAGAGGCTAAGCTGCCATCCAGAGAGAGGTTACACTAGCAGTCCCCCCAACACACACACACCCACACCTCCCATTAAATGTATATGGGAGTGTCTCTTTTTCCCAAACTCTTGTCAATCCTGTACAATAGAAAACTTTTTAATATTTGTCAAGCTAAGAAGTAAAAAATGGAATTTTATTATTATTTTGATTTGTTTCTCCTTTGTTATGATTACCAGTGAACTTCTTTTTGTATGTTGATTGGCAATGTGCAGCGTCGTTTTGTTTTGTTTAGAGGAAGGGGTGTGTGTGTGTGTGTGAGAGAGAGAGAGAGAGAGAATAAAAGGAGGAAAGGAAGATGGAGTAGAAGCTCCCTTACTAAATGCTTGTTTGTAGCTTTTGCCCATTTTTTCTACTTTTCCTCCCATATCACTTTGTATAACCCTCATACATTCAGGAAAGCAGCCTTTGGTTAAATGGTATATACTTTAGTCCCCTCTGGTTTATTGCTAATTTATCATATTTTTTGCCATGGTTTTTTTAATGTGTAAAATAAGCTTCTAACAGATCTTTCATATTCACTCTCACCACAACTGTAATCTTTTAAAAACAAAAGCCAGATCTTGTTGCTCTCTTGCATAAAAACTTCCTTCTGTTTTCCATCATTCTTAGAATAAATTCTGCAACTTTACCATGACTTTGAAGGCCCTTCCTGGTCTAGAAGCTGCCTGTCTCTCCAGATCATGCCTCCCCTTCACTCACTGGACACCACGCATGCCTGGGCACCTGCTCATGTCAGTTTTTGGTACCTTGT
This sequence comes from Aotus nancymaae, assembly GCF_030222135.1. Lineage (NCBI taxonomy): Eukaryota > Metazoa > Chordata > Mammalia > Primates > Aotidae > Aotus > Aotus nancymaae. The sequence goes on from NW_026988443.1 coordinate 20,787,457, forward strand.
TTAACTTCCATCTAGAATGTTTTTCCTCCTGTCAGCAGATAGCTGACAGAGGACAGCACTTCCATTCTTCAAGCCATGGTTTAAGAGTCACCTTCTCAGAGAGGCTTCTGGGATCCCCCATCTAAAGGAGACCTGCCTTGGTTATCCTCCATTTCAGTTCCTTGCCTGTCTTCTTGGTCACACTTACCACAATGTACAGGTACTTATGGTTGCTTCCCTCCGTCATTCTCCCTCCAGAATATAAGCTCCCTGAGGACAGTACCCTGTCTTGTCCTGTTCATCATTGCAACCCAGCACCTTGACCAGTGCCTGAAACATATGGCCCCTCCCAGTTCTTTATTTAATGCATGAATTCACATCTAGTTAGAATTCCCATCCCCTTCTTTCAGAGCTTTGCATTTTTCTGGGAAGCTTAGAAAGGTATTGATCTCTTGTTTCATCTTCAGGTTCAAGGTCATCCATTGAGATTCCTTTTCATTCAGTGCCCTCTCTGTTCCAGGAGCTGTTTGTAGGCACTGGGATTACTGTGTGAACAAGACAGTGGCCCTCCAAAAACCCTAACCCCAGTGTGCGCATGACGAGCCCATCAAAAAAGGTAAATGGAGAAAAAAAAATAAATGATTTTCAAAGATGACAAGAGCTATGGAGAAAATTAAGCAGAATTATATGAATGTGAAAATACATGTAAATAAAATAAATTTGAAGTAAAGCAGGATTATGTGAATGTCATTATGTGAAAATAAAGCAAAATGGGGATGGCCAGGGGTGTCTCTCAGGAGGGGACATAAGAGCAAGATGAGGAGAAGGCAGCCTGGGATGAGTGTGCCAAGCAGGGCGACAGCAGGTGCCGAGTTGCTGAGCAGGCAGGGGCTTGGTGAGTCCCAGGCACAGAGAGACTGGGGCAGCCTAAGAAGAGTTGCTCAGTCATTAGAGGCAGGATCACCCCACAGAGAGGACACGTGGGGCGCCATTCTAACTGCAAGGAGCAGCCACTGAGGCACTCCAAACCAGGGAGGGCACCACCCTGTGATCCATCTAGAAGTTAGTTTAGTGAAAGAAAAAAGAGACCTAGCCTCATAATTTGTCTTTACTCAAAACTGCTGGTCAGTTGTCTCATTTATCAAATAATTCATCCTGGCTGGGCGCAGTGGCTCATTCCTGTAATCCAAGCAAAAGCACTCTGGGAGGCCAAGGCAGGCGGATCACGAGGTCAACAGATTGAAACCAGCCCAGCCAACATGGTGAAACCCCATCTCTACTAAAAGTACAAAAAATTAACTGGATATGATGGTGGGTGCCTGTCATCTCAGCTACTCAGGAGACTGAGGCAGGAGAATCATTTAAATCTGGGAGGCAGAGGTTGCGGTGAGCTGAGATCACGCCACTGCACTCCAGCCTGGGTGACAGAGGGAGACTCTATCTCAAAATAAATAAATAAAATTAAACAAATCTGTTTTTCCCTCTCCAAGATTTGAAGTGCTTCTTTTAACATGTACTGGTGACCCTTAAACAACTTGGGGGTTGGGAATGCAAACCTCCCAGGCTGTCAAAAATCCACATATGACTTTTTGATCCCCCCCCCAAAATTTAGCTGCTATTACTGTTGACCGGAAGCCTTACCAATAACATAGTCAATTAACATATATTTTGTATGTCATATACATTATATATGGTATCTTACGATAAAATAAGCTAGAGAAAAGAAAGTGTTCTTAAGAAAATCGTAAGAAAAAATATATTTATTATTCATTAAGTGGAAGTAGATCATCATAAAGAACTTCGTCCTCACTGTGTGCAGTAGAGTAGCTGAGGAGGAGGAAGGGTTGATCTTGCTCTCCCGGGGTGGCAGAGGCGGAAGAAAATTCACATATAAGTTGACTCCTGCAGTTCAAATCCCTGTTGTTCAAGGTTCAACTAACTGTACTGAATTTCCTTTGGGTATTTAGTATATTTTGGGGCTCCATTCTGTTCGTTTGTTTCCTGAAACCAAACGTTTTGATGATTGTACCTTCATGATACAGTTTAACATCTCCAAGCATCACTCTTCCTTTGTTATTAATTTTTACAGAATTGTCCTAATTTTACACACTTATTTTTTCCCAGGTTATTTTTCTAATCCTTTTGTCAAATTTTGAAAGTGAAATCTTCTTCATGTTTTAACTAAAATGTGTTAATACTGAGATACTGTATTTTTAACAATATTATAATATTCTACTAATAAACACCACCCATTTTTATTTGTTCCCATAGTGGATTTTTGCTTTTTATACACCAATTTAACAGCTACTCGTTTATTAAAATAACTCTTATAACTTGCTTGTAAAAACTTGTGGGAATATGGAAAACAGAAACATAAAAGAAAATACAGAAGCAACTAAGAATCCTATATAATTGCATCACGCAGAGAGAAAATTTGGCTAACTGGTTCAAGGAGTCTCTTTTATTCTTGTACATACAGGACACATGCAGGCACTTGTGTGGGTCATTACACAGCATATTTCATTTTAAGTTGTTTAAAAATGAAATTTCTTTTTTTTATTTTTGAGATGGAGTTTCGCTTTTGTTGCCCAGGCTGGAGTGTGGTGGCACGATCTCGACTCACTGCAACCTCTGCCTCCCAGGTTCAAGCAATTCCCAAGTAGCTGAGATTACAGGCACTCACCATCGCATATTGCTAATTTTTGTATTTTTAGTAGAGATGGGGTTTTACCATGTTGGCAAAGCTGGTCTCACACTCCTGACTTCAGGTGATCTGCCCACCTCAGCCTCCCAAAATGCTGGGATTACAGGCGTGAACCACTGCACCTGGCCAGAATTTCCTATTTGATCCTGTGATAGTATTTTCTAAAGCAAAATTATAGTAGTTACCCAACATTACATCACACAAATTGTTGATAATTTATTCAACTACTCTTTAATTGCTATACATTTCAGGGATTCTGGGTAACGTTTTGTTCTTGTGTTATTACAGTGAACACCTTTGTAAAGATAGTTCCTTTGACTTGACCTGTTGACATCTTTTACTAGTTTTTCTCCTGGTGTGCAAGGCCCTTTTGTATTGTAAAGATTTTAACCCTTTGTCTGCCAAATGTATGTGACATTTACCTAGTTTGCTGTTTGCCCTTTAATTGTATAGATTATATTGAATGGGGGAGGGTTAAATTTTTTAATATTTGGGGGATTTTTTTGAAAGATGAATATCTATCTAGACTGATTTTCCTTCCAAATAGTCAATTTTCACAATACAATTTGTTGAACTATATAACCTTATTGTTTTCATTCTGAAGGGTTTTAATCTATGCTAACTTCTAGTTCACATAGAACCGTCTATTCTGTTCTCTTCTATTGACCTGTCAGTTAAGCCTTACACCTGTGCTAAACCATTTTAATTACAGTTTCATATTATATTTCAATTTCCTGAAGATTAGAGTTTCCTTTTTCAAAATGTTCTAATTCACGAGGTGGCCAGTTAGCTCAGTTGGTTAGAGCATGGTGCTAATCAAAATGTTCTAATTCTGAATCCAGAATAGAAAGAGGCCTCAAATAAACAGCAAGAAGCTCATTCATGTTGGCTGATGTGTTCATATGAGGATTAATTCCACACCAAGTGCACTACCTATGCTGAAATGGAAGAGCTGGGAAGGAGATCTTATGCCTTGACTGCCTGCTTCCTTGAAACAAAGGCACTTATTGGAAACTACAGTTCCCAAAATGCACTGCTCCAGGGCTTGACTAGTGCCTCTGCTGCCCGCTGCAGTGAGTTCATGAACTACTCTGGCCAGAATGGTTCTTTCATCAGGCCCCAGACAGCAGCCAGGGGATCTCCTGGGATGGTGGCTGGGAAAGGGAAGATATAGAATGTGCTCTGAGGGCCTCAAAGGCAGGACCACTGTCTGTTGGGATGGATTTTCAGTTCTTAGGTTAGACAGGACACTAGCCCTCTGGCCCAAGAAGCCAGGAGAGAGGGAGAGCCCCTGTCTACCTCCCTTTTGGCTAATACGTTCATTCAGACTGAAGTGGCGGAATATGCTTTTGCATTTAAAAGCAATCTCCATTCTGCTGCCTGTAGAAACTGCCCCTAGATACCTGGATCACAGGCTACCAGTCTTGGTTTCTGGCAGTGGTGTCCTGTTCTGCTCCTTTCTGTTACTTTAAAAATATATCTGAAGGATCTTGGAAGGTACTAAGAATTTCTTGCCAGATGCCACCTGGAATTAGAAGTCACCAATTACATCCGGGCACTGTGGCTCACACCTGTAATCCCAGCATTTCCAGAGGCTAAGGTGGGCAGATCAAGAGGTCAGGAATTCAAGACCAGCCTGGCCAACATAGTGAAACCTCATCCCTACTAAAAATATAAAAATTAGTCAGGCATGCTGGCGGGTACTTGTAATCCCAACTACTTGGGAGTCTGAGGCAGAGAATTGCTTGAACAGGGGTTGCAGTGAGCTGAGATTGCACCACTGCACTCCAGCCTGGGTGACAGAGCAAGACTCCATCTCAAAAAAAAAAAAGTCACCAATGACTTGTTTTAGTAAATAAATATAAAATGCTAATGTCTTTCAGTATTGTTTTATAAGAAGTGGCTGCAATTTTTTCTGCAGGTGCTGCTGACAGCTCCTGCTTGGTCTTAGGAAGCTGGGGAAGACAGAAAGAGGGAATAATGACTACTAAGCAACTTGGGAGAGGGAGTTTCCTTAGCCCATGAGCTCAAACTGTGTCACCTCTCTGGGTTACCAGAGGTCTTTCCTGTATTACCATGAAGGCCCTACTGAGAATAAGAAGCTGATAGTTTTGTTCCCATTTGCCATGGTTCCCTGTGTGCCCTCTCCCTCCCTAAGGGACTTCACAGAGATGGCAGAGAGTGTTCAAGGCAATCTGGGGTCCTCTGGCCATAACCAGGGCACAGTCTTAGGCCACGCATGATGAGCAGAATCTCCCCACACTCCCAACATTCCGGTCCCCTAGTGACTCACTCCAATGCTAATCTAGGTACTGCGGTAAAGGGAATTTGTAGATGTAAAGTCTCAAATCAACTGACCTTAAAAAGCCGTGGTTATCTGGGTGGGCCTGACCCAATCAGATGAGCCATTTAAAAGCAGGATTTTCTCCAGCTGGTGACAGAAGAGGAATCAGACTTGAAGCACAAGGGGATTGGACATGTCTTGTCCAGTGGTTTGAAGATTCAGGGGACCCCAGGAGAAGGAATATGAGTAGCCTTAAGTTGCTCACAGAGGCCCCTGATTGACAGCCAGCAAGGAGACAGACTCCAGTCCTTCACACAAAAGGAACCAAATTCTGCCCATACCTTGAGTGAGCTTGGAAACAGATCTCTCCTCAGAGCTCCCAGAAGAGGACTCAATTCAGCCAGTACCTGCATATCAGTCTTATGATACCCTGAGCAGAGAATCCAGTCACACCATGCTGGACTTCTGACCTACAAAATTGTATGCTAACAAATGGGCTTTGCTTTAAGCCATTAAATTTGTGGTGATTAGTTATGCAGCAATAGAAAACTGATACAACATCCAGTGGCAACAAAGCATGCCTCCCAGACCCGATTCCTCCCTGTGCTAAGTAGAGCAGCCTGGACTAGAGCCCAGCTCTGTCTGCATCTTTGCAGGAAATTCGCTGTCAAAGATCAAAAGTTAGCCCAGTGTGGTTCATGACAGGAAAACCAATTACTCCCTGCCTGGCTCCTTGCCACCTGCACTGATGGGAAAGGGGGAACTCTGCCCATATTACAGTATCCCTGGTGGCTGGGACAGCAGTGCAGCAAGCATGACCCATTAACACATCAAGAGAATGCCATGGGACTGCATGGCTAAACCCCCATTTGTATTTTTCCAGGCATCTGGAGGAGGAAGAAGGAGGCAGAGGCTGTGTACTGAATCTAAAGCTATGTATTTCCATGCCTTCAAAAGGCAACATCGTCTAAGCCCTTACAAGCGGAAGAAAAGGAACGATGGGAGGGGACGCAAGGCAGTTGCCAGGAGGAAGGGTGGGGACCAGGGAGCTGGGGCAGGCGGTGCCACGGTTGCACCACCAGCATGTTAAAATGCTCTCCCCGCAGACCCGACAATCACCAGCGCTACACACCCGACAATTTGAGATTTAGACATATTCAAGTTTTCTAAGCCTCAAATTAGCCCTTGTAAGAGCTTATCTTCTTTCCCCCCAATTGACTTTAATCAAGTGCCTCAGAAGCTGGGAAATATTTTAAGTTAATCAGGCCCTTAATGCGGTGCCTGGGGAATGCCGCCGAGCTGCCTGCTCCTGCTCCTGCTCCTCCCTTTGCTACACTTTCCCCATCTCTTGCTCTCTTCCCTTTACCCCTCACTGCGTTTGGGAAATGCTTGGCAAATGAAAAGGAGACCAAAAGAGAGAATGCGACAGTGAACACGACACATTAGAGCAAAAGCGTAAAATGGTTTTCCTGACATTCGTCGGCAAATGCTGGCTCCAGTAACAAGCAGCCTTTGTGAACATGTTTCTATCCAAAATGTTTTAATAAGTGCTTAAAGTGCACGGAACACAGGGCAGATTCCTGCCCAGCAAGAACTCACAGCACAGTGACCTCATTTCTGACTCCCAGCTACAAGCCAAGGTCTGACAAGATGGCAAATACTTGAATACCAATAATCATAATCACGAAGATTTATCGAGCACTTACTATGTGCTCGCTGCTGTGTTCTACATATGCAAACTCATTTGCTTTTCACAAAGTAAAAGTCCTTTAAGAGCAACACAATTACTATTTCTGTCTTACAGGTGATGAAACTGCAGCCTGAAGAGGCTGTCATTCATTCCAAGATCTTTCTGACTCCTGTTCTACTGCGAACTTGTGAGCACCTAGAAATTCCAAGCTGGGTGTATTCCATACTCCCAGTCTAGCTAGGGAGATCTTACAACCCCACAAAACAAGGGACGAGGCCACAGGACTCCAGAAACGGCAGGCTGAGGTCAAACGCACACATATCTGTGTCTTGACCTTGAGAATTTGTGTGCAAGAGATTTAAGGAAGAAGGAAAAGAAACGAGGGAGTGAGAGAAGGAAAAACAGGGAAAGGGAAGAAACCAAGCAAGGGTGAGATTTTAGGCAAGGTCCCAACCTCAGCCTGATTCCCCGGGGGACTCTAGAGCATAAATTAACACCTCAGCGGTTGCCCTACCTCCAGCAAGGGAGCTGACCTTCTCTTCTTCAGCACCAGTTACCCAGCAGGCTGCCCAGGAGACAACAGGATTTCCAGGCCCTTTCAGCTCCCCGTGCTCTTAGGGACAGTGTTTCAAGCAGTCAAAGGTGAAGCAGATGTTACTGCGTGCACAGATGGGCCAGAGGGATCTGAGAGGATCTGTGCAGAGCCTTGCTGGTGTCCCCTGCAATCTATTTAAATCCTGAGGTGTCTATCTAGCTGCGTGGCCTTGGGCGAGTTGCTTAACCTCTCTGAGTCTCAGGATCTGCACCTGTGAAATAGGAATAATGATTTCTATTCCTCCCTTTCAGACTTAGCATGAGAATTCAATTAGATAAAATGAGGCTGCGTGATTTAAAATTGGCATCAGTATTCCATGATGCAGCATCGCCCAAGTGGCCATAAAATTCCCCAGAAAGACAAAGGAAAAGACAAAAAAAATTGTCACAAGTAACTCACAAAGACTTGCAAATGCGCTCCTCAGGACTCAGTCCCCATCCTTCCCCATCAATGAGGAGGCCATTTTGAACCATCCCTTTGAACTGCAGCCACACAAGCAGAATTATGTCTTCCCCTTAAAACCCAACCTCTTTGGGCCTAAGAAAAAGCTCCCCCATAACAGTTGGGAGCTGCCCCATGCAAAGTCAGCTCTCCACACAGCACATCAGGTGCCCGGGCCTGCATCTCTATTTGACTGCTACCCAGAGGATGGAGCTTGTGAAGTTTGAAAGGCCCCATCTGAAAGGGGAAGAGGAGAGAAGTAGGTCCAGGGTTGGTGTCTGCCAGAGTTCTTTAATCTAGCTGCATTGTTTTAGTTCTTTAATTAAGTGTCTCTGCTCACATTCCCAGCTCACCTTCCCAAGAAACGCAGCTATATTGAGCAGATATGTAAAAGCCAACAATTAAATTGTCTTATCAAATTTTTGCAGCTTATTAAGTTGTTCAATTGCATGGGAAATGATTAGTGTCTGTAAATAGAGAAAGAAAGCATCAGCCCTCAGCCCAGGAGGCTGCAGACTAGGGCTGGAGGACCTCAAGGCAGTGCCCCAGAAGGGGTGGGAGTGTGGGCTGACCTCACTGAAATCTCGGCAGTGCCCTCCTTCTAGTCCTCAAAAAGCCCAACAGGCTTTTTGTTGAATATCCAGGTAGGAAGGAATGGCAGAGATTAACTGACTTCTCTGAGGCCCCAGAGAGAGCCCTGGACCTGGAGACAGGAGGCAGAATTTTCAAGTCTAAGACTCCACCATTTACCAGCTGTGCGAACTCAGGAAAGTGCTGACACCCACTCAGTCTGTTTGCTTATTCCAGTTGGCCAGGACTGGGGCAGAGACCTGATTCCTGGTGACGCCTGATGCTCACTCAGTGCCTTACTGAGGGTGGCCTGGTACTCAGGAAGAGGCCTCTTCCATAGCTGCATCTAAACAGCTTCCACCAGTGTGCTTTATAGATCAGATCCTAAGCAAACCCCCTTCCTTCCTGTCTAGGAGGGCCTCTCACTAACAAATTCTGGATTCTAAACCTCAGAGTCAGTGTCTGGCCATCAGGAAGGCTAAACCCCTCCTGCCCCAGAAAAATTCCTGTGGTCACTGGTGGAAAGTTTTTTTCCATTTTGGATATGAAAAGAGAAAGTTTAATGTGCCTCATTTTCCTGGAATGTCTCATTTAGATTAGCTGTTTGTATGTTGTTGGTCCAGCCACCCCCGCCCCACCCCCAAAAATCTACAAATTACATAGTTATGTGAATAAAACACACAGCCAAAATTTGACCATTGGCATGGAGACTGAGCGCCATCACTCCCTTTGCTTAAGGATAGGATTTCTTTTAAAATCTCTCATTGGCTTCAGCTCCCTGAAAATATGGAGGAGCTACAGAATGCACTGGGGCTCTAGGAGTGGACTAACCATAGGAAATTGGGGAAAGGACTTTGAAGGGATCTCTTTTGTTCTCTTGGATCAAGACATCCATGTTGGATAAAATCTGAAAAAAAAAAAACCACACACACACACACACACACACACACACACACACACAGCGTTTAGGAGTAGCCTGGGCCCAGCCAGGCAGAGAGGATGTGGCCAGGACTGGACTACTGAACACATGGTCTGATGGCTTAAGACAGGAGTAAAACAGAAACTCCCAGAACAAATTTGCCATGGACAGTGCAAATGAGTAGAGAGTTGGGGTCAGCCTCTGTCCAACCTACATCCACATCCCCTGAAGCAGCACCTATCCTATGACTCATCAGCCATTGGCCCATGACTCATCAACTATTGAAGGGGTCACAGTGCATCAGCCCCAAGAAGAACTATAACAACATACAGTTTTGCACAGATTTCTTCATAACTTTAGGGCACTGTCACATCCACCCACCTGGTGACCCTCTTAATGCCCCTGGAAAGGGCAGGGCAGCTCTCACTACCTCTATTTGTTCTCATTGGAAACTTCCAAGCTTAGAAATTCAACCATTGCATAATCCATTGCACAGAATTGAAGTCAGGCTTACTTGACTTGTTCAAAGTTGCAAAACAACCTCCAAATAGCCTGGGAGGAGAATTCAAGGTTTCTAACAGAGCACGCTCTTTCATAGCATTTGAAAACACTTTGGGAAAAGGCCCATGACAAAGTCACAGACCATCAAAAATCCATTTTGCCCAAGCTGGACAGTCAAAAACAGACGCAGGGCATATGCATCCTGGAGAAAGGTGAAGAGAGGGTTTTTCCTTTCTTCTCGTGGTCAGCTGCTGAGTTCTTTCCATACATCAAGTCTCCTTTCTCAGTTTTTCACAAAATGAAGCACTGTTGCTTATATTCTGGCAATGCTTTAGATACCTTGCTCCCGTCTCCCTCCCTCCTTCTCCACTTATTTCCCTTTTACGAACATGCCGTCTTTATCCAGAATGACAGGCGCTGTGGGGAGAAAAGCATAAGAAAATCTAACTTTCTTATAAACATACAAAAATTTGTAATGTGAGAATTGTCTCCTTTTTGATGGATTAGTCGTGCGTATTCTACAAAATGAGTCAGCTAAGTTAGAAGCATCAATGGAGTAAATGGAATCTGTGACATCTTTGGTTTTTTTGTTTTTTTTTTTTGAGAAGGAGTCTCGCTCTGTAGCCTGGGCTGGAGTACAGTGGTGTGATCTTGGCTCATTGCAACCTCCGCCTCCCGGGTCCTGATTCAAGCAATTCTCCTGCCTCAGCCTCCTGAGTAGCTGGGATTACAGGCACCTGCCACCATGCCCAGCTAATTTTTGTATTTTTAGTAGAGATGGGGTTTCACCATGTTGGCCAGGCTGGTCTTGAACTCCTGACCTCAGGTGATCCGCCTGCCTTGGCCTCCCAAAGTGCTGGGATTACAGGTGTGAGCCACCACGCCCAGCTGCATCTTTGATTATCGTTGCCAGGACCCACCCTGGTGTGGATTGGTCACCAAAGCATCATCATCTTATTCACTAAATGGGATACAGAGATGAATATTGGACCTGGGGAGGTTTGCTTAGCTGTGGAACAGCAGGGCAGAGAGGGAAGAGAATCCATCAGACAGGGCGCAAGTGTCAAGCTCAGTGCTAATAGGAAGCCTCAAATTTTATGAAGCAAACCTCTTTGTCCTCGGTCATTCCAAGATAACAAGCCAGAAACCTCCAGGAGGTCATGGATGAAGCAGAAAGAAAACTGAGCAGAGAAAGAATGGAAGTGAGAGATGAAGTCAAAGGAGGGGGACTGGAGTGGGAGGCAGGATAAAGAAGAGCCAGAGCAGGGAAAATCCCTTCCCTAAACCAACAAAGAGGTGCAGTGCCTCTTTGTCAACTAAAGAAAAAAACCACACCAGGCTTGAGGTCAGGCATGAGGCTGCTCAGTAGCATATGTCTCTGGGAGTGGGAATTTTCCAGACTTGAATCTCAGTTCCTCACACTTACTACCTGTGGCACTCTAAATAAATTATCCACCCCAGCTGAACTCTACTGCATCCAGATTGCGGGAGGCACCCACCCCACCTCCCAGGGTTTCTATGGGTGTCACTAGGCTCACTTAGAGGAGCACCCATCTCTCAGGTCTTGGAGCATCGGCATCTTGATCCTCCACATAACCCTGTACAGTGGGGCTGCTGGGAAGAATCTGACCAGGCTGATGCAGAGACCATGTTCCTTCTACTTTGCTGTCAGTTGTGGGTAGGTTTTAGAGCATCACATGAAATCTGACATGGAGCCCCAACCCAGAAAACCTGTGTGAGTGGAGCTGGCCTGGCTGAAATCAGAAAACAGAGCTCAGATTCATGCTGATGCCCTCCTCGTTGTACACCCCCAACCTCAGCCTTGGTGGTCGCTCCAGGAGTCCAGAGCTTCACACACTCAGTTTCAAAATCGTAAATTCAGGATAGAACTTTTCACAAAGCAATGGATCAATAAAAAATGACAGAATGACTGAAATTAAGCTAAATGTTTGTGCATTTTCTATTCATATAATCTCTTTTCAGTTTGATTATGTTATCACGTCCATCTTACAGAGGGTAAGGCTGAGGTTAATCTGGTCCAAGGACATTCAACCTCAAGTGCTCACTCTGTGAATCTATTGTAGGAAGCTTCATTTCTCTTTCTGATGGCAGAATTTCTTATTAGCCCTCTCAGCCTCCTAAGGGGGAAATGGGGCTGAGATGATGGTGCATTGTTCTCCCAGCTCCCCCAAGCCCTCACCTTTAACCAACACCCCCATCTGGCTACCTTCATCACCAGCAACTGGAGTCCACAAGTGGGCCTGGCACGTTCTTCACTCAGAATGTCCCTGTGGGCCCTCAGCCTCAACCAGGCAGGAGCACACAGGCTAGAGCTGTTTGTCTCTTTCTCAGTCATCGCCATCTCTCTGGCCTCCCATTCCTCTACTGCTGAACCCCCTACTCGCCCCCCACTACAGCAGACAGAGCCAAGATGAAGAGGAATGCTCTCACCAGGCCATCTAACACAGTCAGCTCTTTCCAAGCTGCTGCTCCTCCAAGAAAAATCTCCCCAACTGGTGTGCATCATAAACATATCTTTCCCGACACATGCACACGTATGTTCATTGCAGCACTGTTTACAATAGCAAAGACTTGGAACCAACCCAAATGTCCATCGATGATAGACTAGACAGGGAAAATGTGGCACATATACACCATGGAATACTATGCAGCCATAACAAACAATGAGTTCATATCCTTTCTAGGGACATGGATGAACCTGGAATCCATCATTCTCAGCAAACTGGCACAAGAACAGAATCAAACACCGCATGTTCTCACTCATAGGCGGGTGTTGAACAATGAGAACACATAGACACAGGGAGGGGATAATCACACACTGAAGTCGGTGGGGGACTAGGGGAGGGATGCGGGGGTAGGGAGTTGGGGAGGGGTAACATGGGAGAAATGCCAGATATAGGTGATGGGGATGGAGACAGCAAACCACATTGCCATATGTGTACCTATACAACAATCCTGCATGTTCTTCACATGTACCCCGGAACCTAAAGTGCAATAAATAAATATATATATATATGTCTTTCCCAATCCAGGGCTTGGTCCAGACCTCAAGGATCCTGAGAAGTACATTGGAATTCAGTTCCTGGTGGGTTACAGCAGTCATGGATGTTAGGGAAGAGGCAGATGCATTGGGCACGTGGTTAAGCAGATCTGTGTGCAGTGCCCTGTGCTAGGTTCTGAGGATGCAGCAATGATAGGATGCATTCCCTTAGAACAATAGGACTGGGTGAATCTTTAGAGATCTCTTAGTTCCACCAGCCACTTAAGTCTGAAGCAAACTGAGTTACAAGCTGTGCATGTGACTCAAGCCAACAGGGTCCTTCCCTGAGATGTTTCCAGCTGGAGCTGGAGGGGCAAGTGTGTGTGGTTGGGGTTTCTGCCAGGGCTGGAACAAGATGAAGTGAGTGAATAAGAGTCCCAGTGCATGGTACATAAAGAGGTATCACTTCCAGGGCCCTTCCAGACAAGTGTTTCTAGAGGATAAGAGAAGGGGGCCCAGGAGCCATCGATGAGGGATATATGGAGAGCAACTCTTTCTTCCCATCTGCAGCTACCCCAGTGCTTTCCGACAAATGCCCTCTATCTCTTAACCTAGATGGAGGTGGGTTTCTGTCACTTGCTGCCAGAGAGTTCTGACCAACAATGAGGCTTTGCCATGTGCATCCCTCTGACATCTGCTTCTGTTTCGTGGCTCAAGTCGATGGCCCTGTCTCTGCCCTCCGGTTGCTGGTCCTAGGCTCTCCACCATGTGGTGAGGCTGCTGACCCTCCTCAGGTACCCATCCCCACCAGGATATCCAGACTACTGGGTGTGGCTCCCAAAATCCTGGGGCCCAGCCCCCACCATTAAGGGGCTTGATGACCCATGGTGAGTTGAGCTGGAAAAAGGGAGTGCAAAGGAAATATGCCTAGGTCTTGACTAGGTGGGCAGGATGGACTGTGCTGAGAAGGCTGGAATAAGCCATATGTCCTCTGAGAAGAGGGATGGAGAAATTCTCTTTGAATGAGCAAGGAAAGAGTTAAGAGGTCACTGAGAATCAGGAGACATTCCAGGGTCATTCTTGGGACATTAAAGATTTCAGGGTCCATTCTGTCATGACAAGTGAATCAAAGTGCGGGTTGGAAACTTCTGACTGTCTCCCACCTCCTATATTCTAAAAATTCACGGTCTCTTGTCCTGCCTGCCCAAGTCCACAGGGCTGCCTGGTCCCATCATGTGACCTCCCTGCCTACACTACAGATGCTACCAGTATGCTCACTGCTCCCAGCCTCATTTCCAGACCTTGTCTTTTGAGAGCCCCAGTGTGCCACCCCTGAGCCTGCCACTGAGCCTGAGCTCAGGACCAGCCCCACCCTGTGCTGTCCATGTTGGGACTGGAGGTGAAGGAAAGATCTGGGAGCAGGTTTCCTGCTGTCAGGGCCTCCCCTCTTCCATCTGACCAGGCTATGTTTAGACGGAGGTGGAAGCCTGTTATAGCAGCCATGGAATACAGTGGAAGAGGGAAACATTGGGGTACAGTGCAGGGAAGCAACCTTGGGGCACAGTGGGAAGAAGGAATCTTGGTGGACCAACAGGATTTTAGAAGCATCAGGATTTAGGCAAACTATTTGCCAGCATGGTTTTCACCTCAGGCTGACATTGGCAGAAGCCCAGCTTCTGGGCCTGCAGGAAACTGGGGAGGAACACACGCCAGCTGGGTTCCCCTTAAAAGGAGAGTCCCTCCTAAAATAGATATGCATAACCCAGTCATGAGGGCAGAGAAGGATCCAGCAGCTCCCAGAGGTAGGACGTAGCTCTGAGCCCAGGAGGAGTTTGGTGTTTCAAATCACACATCACAAATCACTTTCTCCACACATTCCTTGGAAGTTCTTGTGCGTAAACTTTCCACCTTATCTTTCCAGAGCTGATGCCAGGAGCTGGCCCTGGTGATATTTCCATTTAAGCAAAAGAGACAGTAGGTGTTAGCAGCCCCTGGGGCTCCTAGTAAGATGAAGAAATTGATCAGGCTGTCTCCAAGCAAGGGAGAAGGAGAGAAGGGAAGAGTAGAGATGAACCACAAGGGAAGGAAGTGGAAAGGGGAAATAGGACTTGGTATTGCTGCAAGCCAGTTAGGGTTTGCGGAGCTCCAGGTGGTGGTGATTACAAGTGTTGCTCTAAAGTCTCCACCAGGGTACAGATCGTAGGGTGCCCTTTACTTGCTGTGTGATCTTGTGTGAGTTACTCTACCTCTCTGAACTTCAGTTTGGTCATCAGTAAAATGCCCGTAGTTAAATTCCTCCCTTCTAGAACTGCTGTAAGCACTGCATAAGATGGCACATGCAGGTAGATGGCATATCCAATGTAGGCATCATTATCACTAGACCAGGAACTTCTGTGAAACTTGGTGACACCAAAAAGAGGAAGATGGAGATGCCTGGGTCATGGTCTCTCTTGTGATCCCAACAGGCAGGCTTTGAACAGAGTGCTTACCTGAGTCACAGGCAACCACTCTACCTTGACCTATGAAATCAAGAGATCGATCAAGGCAGAGAAGTACAACGTCAACATTTTACCTTCCACAGTGAAAGTAATAAAGAATAAGAATATTATTTAAAGATATGCAAATATATAGCTCAGCTAACCTTGACTTGTTGGAAATCATTGTTTAGTCTGCCCCAGCTGTAAATAGGGTCTGTGTCTGCATAATATATTATTTATATTAAGGTTCAGTTGCTTTAAAAAAAAGAGAAAAACACAAAGTTTGAAAACCACCATCTTGGATAATAGCACCTCTGGGTATAGATTTATGCCTTCAAGACCCATGAGAAGTCACATCTTTTTTTTTTTTTTTTTTTTTTTGAGATGGAGTCTCACCCTATTGCCCAGGCTGGAGTGCAGTGGCACAATCTTGGCTCACTGTAACCTCCACTTTCTGCATTCAAGTGATTCTCCTGCCTCAGACTCCTGAGTGACTGGGATTACAGGTCCCACGCCACCACGCCCGGCTAATTTTTTGTATCTTTAGTAGAGACAGGGTTTCACCACATTGGCCAAGCTGGTCTCAAACTCCTGACCTCGTGATCTGCCCGCCTCTGCCTCCCAAAGTGCTGGGATAACAGACGTGAGTCACCGAGCCCAGCCGAAGTCACATCTTTCCAGTGGGAAAGCTGCCTCTTTGAGAATACTGAGCTTCCAGCAGGTGGGAGACTGAGTATGGGGGATTACAGTAAAGAAATGCGAGTCCCATTTTTGACACATGTTGGTAATTATCACTGAATGCATGATGTAATTATTCATTTTGTTTCAAGAGACATTTTTTCCCCACATAGGAGCCATGGCTTTTGATTTTACAAAGTCAAAATTGAGCTTGCAGCGAACTAAGTCATCTGTTTCATGTACTATAACCTTTGGAAATGCATTTAAAAGGAAGAGAGCAAGGATTTTAGATATGAATAGCCGGGGGTGGTAGGAAAGGTGACCTTGCCAGAGGGTTGCCCAGCAATCAGGCACACGGAGGTCAGCAGTCTCATTTTGTCTTTCCCAGACCAGAAGTCAAGAGTCACCCTCAGACCTTCACCCTGGCTTCTGCACTCTTGGGCTGTGAGGAAGGAGATCTCATCTACAGAAATAGGTAACATCCCAAGGTCCCAGAGTTAGGAATGGCAAAAGATGCTGGAAAACAAAGATAAAACTTCAGGAAGGAAATTAAACTGTACACTTAGGGCTGATGCCTGCTCTCCAGCCCCAAAGCCTTGTTTTAGAATCAGAAAGTACTGAAGAATATCATTTAAGACCCTTTGATAAGGAAGGTAGAAAAATTCACTCACACCTAGATGGCAGTTGACCCATGAGAAAATCCTCCTTAATACCACTTTCAACATGTTTTCCTTGAAAATGTTGTTTATTTCTAGCAGAAGTTCTGGGGAGGAGAGCTCTTTTAACTCTTTAATTTTAATTTAATTAAAATTCTTGTTTAAAGAACTTTTCAATACTTTACAATCATTTTCCCTCAACACATTTATATCAAGACTCTTTTTTTTGTTTGTTTGTTTTTGTCAAACAACAAAAACAAACACTGGCTAGCTTTTGTTTTTTAAGAAAAAGAATTTATTACAAGGACATGGGGTCACTCACAGATTCAAAGGTGAAATCAAAAATGTATTATGCTTTCAGAAGGACCGGAACTCCTGGGACTGTCAACACATGGCTTATCTTTCTAGAGTGTTGAGAGACAGATCGATGTGGCTTCACCCACCTCCCCCAACAGGCAACTTTGGGTAGAATGATTGACAGGTTGCCCCAACCACATCAAAGGAAAAGGAGGAAATTCCGTTCCCCTAAAGGGGATAATCACACTTCTGTTTTGACAATTTATCATTTATGTGTCCTTTCTATGTAAGAAAAGTACTCAAACATACCTTTTAGTCAAACTCCCAAACTGCTTGGCAAAGTTGGGCATTCTATTGAAATAACAGCAGAGAGAGCTGGGAAGGAGGGATTTTTTTTAAACACGTATTCCATCTTAATACATCCTCTGGATTAGATGCTGATTAATTTGGCACTAAAGGCTGCTGTTAATCAGTTGCATGTCAGCCATCATTTCTAGTGACATTTAAATTATAAAGCATGATGGGATTAACTGTACTTTTGCAAATAACCTCTTTATAAAAGTATAAGTACACCTGATGTGCACTGCGGAGGTATCAGCACCCTCTGTTTCACTCATTGTGATTCTTGGGATTATGACAAGGCTTGGCTTGAGCTGATGGATTCAGACCGATTGTGTTTAACAAGGTGTTGTGAGTTTGGAAGTCATTCTCAGAGACTTAGGATTTCCTGAGCCAGTTTCCAGAATGACAGCCAAGCACTTCCTTAGATTCACACCTGGCAGGATCATGGCTCAACCTGAGGAAGGTGCTTGTTTCTTTGCCTCAAAAGAGAGTGATCAGGTGATCTGCACCCATAGCGGCCCCTTGGCCCCAGGACCCCTAGAGGGCAAGAGACCGTCTTAGAGCACTGACTTCCTCCCACTGTCTAGAATGTCCCACGTGATCTGCTCATCCAGTGGAGGTAACCAGACGGGGAGAAAGCAGGCGGAGAGGGAACTAATCACTGGGTTCCTAAGGCATTCCAAGAACTGCTTTCGGATTTTCTGGGGGCTCCTGCCTTGTTACAGAGACATCTTTTTCTGAGACAAATAGGGAATAAACATCTAAATGTATGTGCATAATTAGGTTCATAATGTATGCATAATTTTGCATCCTGCATTTTCCTTTTTTTTTTTTTTTTGATACAGTTTTGCTCTGTCGCCCAGCCTGGAGTGCAGTGACCCTACCTCATTCACTGCAACCTCCACCTCCCAGGTTCAAGTAATCCTTCCCTTTCGGCCTCCCAAGTAGCTGGGATTACAAACATGTGCCACCATACCTAGCTAATTTGTATTTGGCTAATTTATCTAGCTAATTTGTATTTTTAGTAGAGATGGGGTTTCACCATATTGGCCAGGCTGGTCTCCAACTCCTGACCTCAAGTGATCCGTCCTCCTCAGCCTCCCAAAGTGCTGGGATTAATTTAAATGGCCCAGTTTTACATTACATTTAAAAGGCTGTCATTGCTCCCACCCCCAGTGCACTTAGTGAGTACTCAAATTCTTATTAAG
Source organism: Aotus nancymaae (assembly GCF_030222135.1). Lineage (NCBI taxonomy): Eukaryota > Metazoa > Chordata > Mammalia > Primates > Aotidae > Aotus > Aotus nancymaae. The sequence goes on from NW_026988443.1 coordinate 20,805,799, forward strand.
TAAGGCAGGTGGTTTCAGTTTTACTAGGATGCTCCAGTAACAGGAAACTCACTACCCGTTGAGTCGGGTAGTTCCACATGTGGGTATCACAAACATTTGACAGTTCTTCCTTATATCAAAACAGAATTTGCTGCTATAGAATGGCTACATACTTGGGACATGCATAACTAGCTAATTCCTTTTCCATGGATTCTTCAAACCAGTTCAGATTTTTCTCCACTCCCCCCCTCGTCCCTCCTCCCTCCAGGCTAGTGAACGCCAGTCATTTGAGTCTCCTTCCAAGGCCTGGATGTCGGGGTTCCTCCCCATCAGAAATCCTTTCCTCTGGTACTCCCCCCCTCCCCAACTAGCTGCCTGCATCCCTTTTCAAGAGAGGCCCAGCCTTTGCAGGGTGGCTCCCTCACTCTTGCTGCAGCTCACAAGTATTTGGGAAAATGAGTCCTAATTCTTCAATACCTAACATGGTATAGACAAGCCACAGCCACTCCCCAAGGACAGTAGTCACACCAGGGTTAAACTCACCCACCTCTGCAGGCAGCTGTCCTGTTTCTTGACCCTGATCCATCCCTCATTGGCTGTGTGACTTTGAGCACGTGTCTTTAAGGTGTAGGGGCAGGCTTCGCATTTGATGCTGTGCAGCCTACCCTATCTGGCAATGAATTCATCACCTGGGCAACTTCAAGGGAACGTGTAGAAAACAGAACACTCATGGCCCCTTGAGATCTCACAGTGGCAAACTTTCTGGTCCCAGGGAGTATGTGAGGCCAGATTTCTGGGTGAAGTACCCCCATGGCTTCCAATGTGCTGCTGGTTTGCTGTACAGTGGGGAAGAGTGTGATGGAGAGATGACCAGGCAGGACTGGGATGCTCAGACCTGCATATCCACAGCATCCCTGCTGAGGACATGGGCGGAAAGTCAGATCTGCCCAATAAGTGTGCAAGCTTCAGGCCTGGCTGGTTCCAGGTTACCCACGACGGCTCTGCTACTGAGGAGCAGAGAGTCTGTGCAGAGTCCCACACATACACCCTTTTCAGAAGGGAGCTCCTAGGCCTGGGATCTCAACACCTGGCATCAGCTCTGGAATAGGGACAAATGATAGTTTAAAAACAAGAACAAAGCAGAAAAGAGAAAACAGGCTTTGGTTTAGCACTTCAGAGTAAATGGCATTTCTGCATACTGCTGCAGTTTGGCCAGATATTAACACATTTGTAAATTTTGATTAAAATGTAATTTGGGAGGAGGAATGAATGAGTAGGTGGAAGCCCTCTGGGACCTCTGATCACGGATCTTACTGTTCCCACCAACTCCAGTTCCAATCCAGCATCAGATGATAACAGCCATAAAAGAGGCAGCTCTGAGGGAGAGCTAGGGGACTGCCCTCTGGACAGTCATCAGGACCACAGCTCAGGTGACATCAGGGACAAACATGTCAGGAGAGAGGACAGCTGTGTAAACTTCATTAACTCAGAGGCTCTGGATGGAGCTCATGAGACATCAGTGAGCAAAGGTGTTGAAATGTCTTTTGAACACTATTTCAAGCATTGATTCTCATTTTCTCCCCCTGCTGCTTTTGTAGTTGTTATTGCTTCTAAGATGCCTGTTTCATGATTGTCTGTGCTCCACTGGGGAAACCAAAGTCCAAGAGATGATGTGTGTTGCGTGTCTCAACACATCCAGCTCCACAGGTACTCACAGGCCACTCTGTCTGGGCACAGGGCCTCTCCCCACCCTGCCCATTGGACAAACTCCTATTCATCCTTTGAGACCCACTTCATGGGAGTTGAAACCACCAAGGAACTTGGGAGTCATTCAGCCCTGGCGGTTCTCCCTCCCACAGCCCAGGTCCCATTGCTTTTCTCTCTTAAATCCTTCCCCCTTCCCTCCATCCCCAGGTCCCTCTGATGGTCCTGCCTGCGTAATCTCTCCCCAGAATATAGTCACCTCTGTGTGACAAATACTGGACCAAGGATGTCATAGGACAGCTGCATTTCATGCTCCCAGAAGCCCTATGCACCTCACTTTAGAGATGAGTAAACTGAAGCTGATGTGCAGGGGTGCTGATCTATGACTAACTTGCCCCTGAACCTTGGACAGTTTGCTCCGCTCTGTGGGCCTCTGTTGTCTCATGTATAAAATGGGGAGTTTGGATAAAATTGTCTTTAAGATTCCGTGTAGTTCAAACATTTTATGCCTTGCGGTTTCTTGCTTTAAAAAAAATGCCAGTAGTGGGATTGTGTTTTTAGTTTTATATTTGAAACTAGGAAGGTTTTTCAGAGAAATATTGATCAGATGGACTACAGCATGAGATTGTGAAAGGCCCAGCGGGAAATTTTTGAAGGAAGTGGTGTTATCTAACTGACAGAGGAGAGAACACAAGAGTGGAGAGGAATGTTCGGCTTCCCTCCAAAGAAGTGCCACACAGAAGAGGCAGTGTGCCCCTCCTCTCTCTCCAGAACAAAAACGGAGCCAATCTCACGAAGTTTTCAAGAGGCAGCTGTCAACCAAATTTACAAAACAACTTTCTACATCTGTATTCCCGAGGGATAAAAAGCCACAGGCCTTAGAAATGAAAAGACCCAGGATGTAAATGGCTCTGTGACTTACTGAGACCATTTATTTGAATGTCCTAAGCTAAGCCTCAGTTTTTTCATCTGTTAAATGGGGATAAAACCTACCTTAGAGGATTGTGGTGAGGGTTAAAATAAATAGTATTTGCAGTGTTTAGCACAGTGCTGGACTTAGAACTAGTTGCAGTTATTATTGCATCATGATTAGAGTTAATATTGTTACTGTCAGGTTTTTTTTGTCATCTTCTCACTGAGGCAGGCGTTCCTCCTTCCAGGCGGAGGTTGGATGTTACCCCTTCCCAGGCAAAGTCTCTTTGGTGACATCAAACATGACCTCTGAACAGACCACAAAACACTATTCAACAGCCTGGGCAGACCTCCTTGGCAAAAGCTGGATCCACTTAGAGCCTTGATTCATGCCATGAATCACCCAAACAATTCACCAGTTTCTTGAAATTCATAACTTGAAGGAATCTCAGCATCTCACACCTGATCCTGGAGGCAGCCTTATGGCCTCCCCTCCTAGAAGTGTCAATAAGTAGACAACACAACTTTCTCTGAAAAGCATGGAAAGGTCTGTTCACATGGTGCCCAAATGTGTCCTGAGTTCATGGGGACAGAGAAGCCGGGAGAGCAGACGCAGGGGAGGAAGGATGTTTATTCACTTGCACGGCATGCAGGTTCTACAGAGGGCTGGGGCAGCAGCGCATGGAGACAGAAGCCTTGATGAGCTTGGAAAAGCAACTGCCCCATAAAACAGAACAGAGGAGCCAGGTGAACCTACACATCCCAAATCATCCTCAGGACAGATCTCCTTAATTCTGAAGTATCAAAAATCAAAGCTTCTTTTCTGGTTGATCCAAGAGCCCTCAGATAGTAGTTCTTTTCTTGAAGGGGAGAAATGAAGCTGAAAACTTGTTTTGTTGTCTCCTACTAAAGCCGATACTTCCTTGTGTTCAGGAGCCCCACAGTTCATTTTCTTTTAAATATCTTTAGAAAGTAAAATTTATTGTGCAGGCAGGTGACACACACTTGACAGATGGGTAAAACCTTCTTTTGCCCTAGGCGCTCCTATTAATGTGCCAGGATATCTAAATTCCTGAAAAAACAACTCTCCTTCTGCCTTTAAAAAAAATATACTAGAGCAGTGTGATTCAGATTTTATTTTGTTTGAAACCAGTCTGTTTCCTGAACAAAGATCTAGGTGTGGGAATCCATGGACACCATGACTAGAAAAGTGCTTGGATTTTTCTCTTTTAAAGTCTCAGTCAAGAGCTGAGCTTTGCCACCAGGCCAGTTAGTTCTCAGTCCCAGCTGCACATCAGAATCACTCGGGCAGATCTAAAAATACCAATTCGGGAGGGCACGGTGGCTCACGCCTGTAATCCCAGCACTTTGGGAGGCCGAGGCGGGCAGATCGCCTGAGGTTGGGAGTTTGAGACCAGCCTGACCAACATGGAGAAACCCCATCTCTACTAAAAATACAAAATTAGCCGGGCATGGTGGTACATGCCTGTAATCCTAGCTACTTGGGAGGCTGAGGCAGGAGAATCACTTGAACCCGGGAAGCAGAGGTTACAGCGAGCCAAGATTGCACCATTGCACTCCAGCCTGGGCAACAAGAGGGAAACTTCGTCTCAAAAAAAAAAAACAATTCCAGACTCTACCCTAAGCAATTAAACTGTAATCTCTGGGCAACAGATGCAGTACAAGTAAATGAACCAGACCCTCACTTCCCTGGTCCAAGCTGTCTGGTAGGAACGGGTACTCATCCTCCCCGGACCTCACCTTCCCCATCCATCTAATGGGAGAGGCAATATGCCACCCTCCTAGGGCAGCTGCAAAGATTATAGGAGTTAGTTCATGTGAAATGCTCACCTAGCACATGCTTGGCCCTTCCTAAGACTGAACGGGTGCTGGGTGCTGGCATTTGGCTGTGGGCAACTTCCTGATATCCTTGCATAGGCAGGAAGCTGTCTCGCCATGGGCAGTATGAATCAGGAATCCCTGTTCCCAGTCTAGTGTCCTCATTTGTGAAATGCAATAATGATAATAGCATCTACCCCAGAAAGTCATTGTGAAGAGTCAATGATGTAAGTCATGTAACGTTTAGCACAATGCAAAATATACACACAATACATATTAGCTCTCCCTAGTGAAAAAAGTGATACATAACTCAGAGTAGCTATCCTATAAAATACAGATTCATGCCCCCATTATAGAGATAATAGGTTAAGTGACTTGCCAAAGGTCACCAACTGAAAAGTAGAATACCCAAGATTTGAACTTCAGATTGTCTTTTTCCAAAGTCTATATTTCTCCCTCTTCACAATTGCCATTATGATAGTACCTTGATAGTATTATGACAGTACCTTCTTCAGTGAGAGCTGAAGTCCTTACCCTGGCATTTAAGGCCCTTAAAGTTGCCCTTCCATCAGGCATTTCCAATCTTATCTCCACTCGCAACCACTGCTCCTCCAATGTCCACTGTGCATTCTCACCTTTGGGCCTCAAGTCATACACCTACTTGGTCCTAAATCTCTCCTCTCTTCCATGGCCTGGTTCAGATGCCTCTCCTTCGTCCCCACAATCTGCCTGCTAGCAGTGCTCCTTGCTCTGCTGAGGCCCAGGAGCACTTGGTCAATTTTCTTAGTACATCTGATATTGTCGAATCTTGCTTACAAGGCATCTCTGTCCTGCCAGACTGTGGGCTCTTAGGAGCTAGAATTTGTCCAAATCATCTCTGTCCTGGCTGCAACTCTTACTAACTCAATCCCATGCCTTCCATTTTTAAATAGGGTAGGGTGGGGGAGACAAGTTTGTCATAAATCAATCCATCTGACTAATATGGGATGTTATAGACTCCCTTCACATTATTAATTGTCAACAAGGGTTGGCTGTGAAGTGTTTGGCAAACTGCCCATGATGAGTTTTTGACAGTCAGTCATGTTGGAAATTTGGGGTGGCAGATGGGTGTGGTTAGCAGCATATGGCTTGAAGTGTAGTTTCGGTGTTTATGTATTTTTATAAACTATGACTTTATATTTATGCATCAAGAAGGGAAAGAATTCAAAATTAAGTTGCGCATTTCAGGGAGTTGCATTAATGTTCTTCAAGAGAAAGCAGCTTTCAGGTTGTAGAGAGAACCCTGGAGAGGGAGCTGGGACCCCAGGGTATTAGTCCCACCTCTGGTACCACCTGTGATGACCGCCAGCCAGTGAATTCCTCTCTCACGGGATGTATTTGATGTTTGGTCTATGTCCAATATTCTAGGATCACTGAATGCCAAGTGAGTGGCATTTGTGGGCTCTGGTATTTATTCTTCAGGACCATGAGAGAGTGAAAAAGTTTTGAATGTTCTTGCCCCTGGAATGGCTTTGGGCGGTGGCCAGGGGCCTGGACCTGAGGGACTGCGTCTCTGTTTTCTGGATTCATTTGACAGATGCACAGATTCTAAACTGTCTTTGCAATAAGGAAAGCACTGCTCTCATGGGATCTAGGTTTTAGGGAAATAGATTGGGTTCTATTTGCTTTGTAGAAACACACCCAGGCCCTCACCATCTTTTAAACTCCCAGGGCAATTCCTAAATCTGGGTTCTTAGAGATTGGTCCATCCAACTCTCTCCTTTCATAGATGGGGAGAGTGAGGCCCAGAAGGGGGACATGACTTGCCCAAGACTGTAAAGGACAATGGGGTAGAGCTGGGACCAGAAGCCTGTTCTCCCGGATCATGGATTACCTTACCACACACAGTGTGCTGTGCAACATAGTGGAGGCAACTGCAGAAGCATGGCTGGGAATGGGGAGAGATCCTGCCCCCTCCTGGAAGGGGATGGCCGGATACTTGGAGCCACCTGCACTTTTGCAAGCCCCTTAAAGTCAGAGGTCAGAGCTGGAGGGACATTGAAGAATGTCTCATCCTGCCTTCCCCATCCTGGGAGGAGTACATGGTGAGCCAGGGTCAGGAAAAGATGCTGGGAGCAAGGCACATTTTTTCCAAAGGTCTGAATTCAACGCAGGTAACTTACAGTTGACTTTTCTATTTTAAGCAAACACATATCAGGGAAAACTGCAGAATCTACTTGAATGCTGAATGAAGTTGTCTACTGCCTCCTTCTCCTGGTGCTCTGAGATCCCAGTGCTACTCTCCTCTGTCCCGGAAGAACACTAATTGTTAGGGGCTGAATGTTTATGTCTCCCCTAAATCCATATGTTGAAATCTTAACCCTCAATATCAGAGTATTTAGAGGCGGAGTCTTTGGGAGGTGAGTAATTAGATAAGGTCATGAGGGTCGAGGAGACGACATGGGATATTTTTCTCTGCTTTCCTCCACATGAGGACACAAGAAGAAAGCAGCCATCTGCAGACTAGGAGGCAGGCCCCGACCAGACACCAGCTCTGCTGGCACCTTGATCTTGAACTTCCCAGCCTCCAGAACTATGAGAAATTAGTGTTGATCGTCTAAACTACCCAATTTGGTATTTTTGTTACAGCAGCGTGAGCTCTGATGTTAATCTTGCACAACCTCTTCATTTTACAGACAAGTAGACTGAAATCCAGAGAGGGCAAGTGACCTTTTCAAGACTCAGAAGAACCAAGACTTTCTGCTGAATCATGATCAGCTCCTCTGATTTCCTGTCCCACACCTGTTGTAAAGGCTCGAGAAATTCTCCACCCTTATGCAGCAAGAAGCCTAGAGCCACTCCACACATCTTCCAAGGCACTGGAATGCTCACAGTCAGGAGGACTTGAAAGATTTCCTGTTTTTAAAAAGCTGAAATGGAAAAGTGCTGTCATTTTCTTTAAATACATTCTTTTGAATAAAACATCTATTCTTGATGCCAGCAGCAAGCTTCGAAACATGTTCAAGATGACATGATTGATAACAAGAAGGCTTTTTCAAGATGTTTCTAATTTCATCTTCCTGGTTAAAGAATGCGAACTTTCTAACATGATGTATGGCCTAATAAGAGGTGTGCATGAACCGAAGTTATTTATTTATGCTTCCATTTTTGACAGATGAATATTAACTACTGAGAAAATTGTAAAGCCAATTAGTAAAAGCTGAATAATGTCCATATGAGAATGTATGACTAGAAACACACATTGCTTCTCATCCAAACAACTGAGCAGTAGATACGTCCTGCTGTCCTCTGGGAAGCTGTGGCCAGGCTAGGGCATGGTGGCTTCTCTCCCTCCTAGGTACCCCCGGGTTGGCCTTGATGAAGTCTAATTCCAGAGCAGAATCTGGAATCCCCAAGGGAGAGTGGTTCTTGCCACTCTGCATGTGGGACCCGCAGAAAAAGTGCATTTCTGCCAATCCTGTTGCTTTCTCCAGCTACCCAGCCAGGAGACCTCCAGGATTAAGGGAAGATAAGGAAGAAATGGGAGATGCAGAACTCTAAAGACTGCCTGCACTGGCTCCATTCTCTCTGTGTCTTAGAGGGAAACTGTTGCAAGGGAACCAGGGTTAACCAACCTCCCAATCCCTCACCCCCTCATCTCCTAGATATCATCTTGCTCTTAATGCTGATTTTGCTCCCAGAAGCTGGATAAAGCCACAAACATAGCCAATTTGGAAGCAAGTCACACATTCAAAAATATTTATTGAACACCTACTATGTGCCAGGCACCAGAAATGCAAAACAGACACACTCCCTGCTCTCATGGGGCTTCCACGCCAGAGGGCAATGTGGCAAGGCCCCTGTGGGGACCCAGGAGAAAGCTCACACCCTAAGACAGTGCCGGATACCCCTCTACCATTTGGTCTCATCGCTGAAGCTGAGAAAGGGAAGTGAAGGGGCTGACAGCAGCTTCCAAAATTAACAAGAGGTTAATTTACCCAACACATGCTGCAAATGTTGTGTTATGCTTCTAGAAATGAAGAACAAACAACCTGAGATTTCACTTGGAGGCTGTAAATTATTCTTTCCCCCAGCACCCTGGGCACCAATCTGTCACCTTGCATTTTTTAGCCCATTGCTAATTTTTAATAATTTCTTGACAACTGCTTGCTTCATATTACAACCACGCTACCACTGTGCAATTTAAGAAAGTAATAAATGCCCTTTAAAGTATAGAAGGCACTCTCCCCAATACCCTACACTCACTCCCCACCCTGCATATTTAGCCAATGATCAGATCTGCCTAAAAAACGATCTGTAAGTTTCTCCCATTACAAATAACTTAATTTTAAAAGAAAAGGTCCTTTTCCAACTGAAACTCCCAATTACATAAAAAACCTAGCAGGGCTCCCATTTTCTTCTGTCCCTTGACTCCACTTGCCTCGTCTGTGAGCCTTGCTAAACCGTGTGATTGGATTTTTCCTTAAGGGCCCCTCTCCCACTTTCTGAAGATTCCAAGAAGCAGCAGAAATCATATCTAGGGTTGTAGAATCCTAGCATATCTGAGTTGGGAGGAACCTTGGGGATATTCACATTCTAACCCTTCACTTTTCCGTTTTTCCAAAGGAGGAAACTGCCTAAGTCCACGCAGGCATTATGTCTGTGCTGGGAAGCCCATTCTTCTGGCTGCTAGATCGTTTCCACCTGACCACTGCCACTTGCCACTTCATATCTGGGTTTTCCCACCTTCTGGCCCCCCGTTATCATCCTGGGATTTCACATCCTAAATAAACTGTGCAGATCTCCAAGAGCTCTTTGGGAATCCAGGTGCATGTGTGCAATGAATAACCTCATCAATTACAGAGGAGACGGTCATGTGTGTGATTGTGTATGGAATGTTCTTCCCACTTCTAGAATAAAATCTTTGATGTCATTGGCTCTCTATTCTTCCAAAATAAAGTACACAAAGTTTCTATTTCTCCCAAGCATAAGTACCAAGTTTGAAAAGTCATAAACTGTTTTTCATGACCAAATTGATTAGCTTCTCTATCCCTAACAAAATGCAAGAGGTCCAAGTGTTTCATTTCAGCCCAAGAAATCCATCATTAAGTTTAATGCAAACATTGTTCTTCATTACTCAGCTGGATCTTCTTTGAAATGGATTTCATTGTAATACAATTTGGACAGACCTGCAGAATCATATTAAAACCATAAACTATGTAGAAGTACACGTGCTGGCAGGCATGGGAAATAAGTTGGGCACTTGGAAAAGTTATTATCATGCTCCAAATGTAGTGTCCCAGTGTCTAACTGCAACTCATGTTAACTATCAGGCTGTCTAGGCATCTTTATTTCTGGTCAGGAAAATGAAGCTGTCTCCTGTCATGTTGGACAGTCTGGATATATAACTTATATCACAGACAACAAAAATGTGTAATTTTATATGTTCCTGTACCAACCATTTTAGTACAAAAGGACTTCAAACTCGAATTAATATACTTGTTCAGCATGCCACTTTTGAAAACAGCAGAGCAGCAAATGAAGAACATTGCATGATACAAGCAACTTGTCTTACTCTATTTTTTTTTTAGTTAATACGGAAGGAGAGAAAAAGAGTGGATATTTATCACTCTAATCCACTTCCTGAAGTCTGAAGAATTCTCCCTTTCATCATTATAATTTGGTAATTAGATACATAAATATGCAATTAGCTGGAAAGGGTATGTTTTTATTTGTCCTGGAATTTGCAAAGAAATTTGCCACCCCAACTCAAATTCTTGGTACGTGTGGGTCTTCTTGGTTTGGGTTTTCACGATACAGTGACTAAAGAAATAGGGCCATAATGGCAATGCCCCTCCTACCCTGATTCTTCACTCCTTCATCTTGATGTCAACTTTACAACCCTAAAAATATCTGCCATCGGCTGGTCCCACCTTTCCCTTCTTTTCTCTCTTGACCACAAACTCCACATGTGTTTGCGCCACACTCACCTCCATCCCACCCCATTCTCCATTGACTTCTCTGTCTTTGAGGCTTCACAGCTTCCTCTCCTGCCTCCTCCAAAACTCCCTCACCCCCAATTATGCATGCTTCTGAGTCCCCCATCTTAAAGTGAGGACACTCTCTCTTGACCCCACGCTCCCCTCCTCTCCCTGCTCCTGTCTTCTCATCACTGTGGAGTCACTCTCACTCCAGTTCTGATCCTTCTCTTTCCCATTCTAACATCCTGCTCCACAGTTGCTAATGTGCTTCTGTATCACCTGCACCACCACCAAAATTGCTCCTTCTAATGTTACCCTGGAGCCTCCTCCTCCGCTCAGATTTAGACATTGGCATGCCCCTGTCCAAGGATTCAGCCCTCAGACCTGTTAGCCATTAACATACTCCCTCAGTCCTCACCACTCCCAAGCATGCAGACCCTACAGATTCCACTATATCATGTGCAACTCTGCCCGAGGTCCTTTTCTGGCCACTGGAGCATGCTCAGCTCACATGGGCAGACCAGAAGTGCCAGGAAGTTGGTACCTCCCAGAAGCAGCTCTCAACCAATAATGGACAGGATTTGGTGGATAAATACCCCGGTTCCCTCATACCCTCTTAGAGATAATCTTGAAGCCTGTTCTATAGTGTCTACCAGAGTTTTCATGCTGGTTTGAACCCCACTGTGGTTATTCAATGCTCTCATGGTCAGGGATATTATGGTTGGAAGAAACAGACCAATGTCAGCTGGTTCAAGGGATAAGATCCAGGCTGGAGACACGAACCTGGGAGGCCTTGGCATACTGACACATGAGGGAAGAAGCAGCAATATACAAGTAACACACTTCTGGTCTCCCAGGGTGGCTGTGAGGGGTGAAACCAATACCTTACCCCACCATGCTCAGCACTGTGCTAGGCCACAAACTGAAAGCTTGGTAAATAGGAATGTTCTCACTTGTGTAAGTGAATGCAAGAATGCATTTGTAGAATCATAGAATTTTGGGTAGATCTTCTAGCTCAAAAGCCTTAATTTGCAGGTGGAAAAACTAAGACTAAGACAAAGGAATTGACTTGCCCGGCATATATATTCCCCCCCCCACCCCCCGTTAAAGATTGTTTCCTTAAGATTTACAGACCCAGCAATAAAGGAGAAAGGTGAAGTTTAACTGCCCCTTGATATTCAATTAGACTGTTAGGAGTTACCAATAAACCTTCTAAAGGCCAAAGCCAATGAGCTGGCTTTCATTTGATTTTGTAACTGCCTTCTATATCTAGTACTGCTGGCCACACCCCTGATTGAAGCTCCCCTAATTCAGCTGATTTTCTAGCAAGAAAGAAAAGGAGGAATTAAAAAGAAAAGGGGCAGAAGGGAAAGTGACCTAGGGCGGATTCCCTGGAAGCAGAGCTCGAGGCAGGATTTAGGTACACTGAGGCAGTGAGGAAAGGCTCTTGGGAAGGAGCGGTGAGAGAAGGACAGGACAGGGAAGGGAAGGAGCCGAGCAAGGGTGCAACCTCAAGCAGAAGCTAGCTGGACCCCACAGGAAGCTCTGGAGCAGGGGCAAGGGGACCCTCCATGTGTGCCCCTGTTGGTTAGTAGGTGGCTCAGGCAGCCAGGGCCGGGAGAAGCAGAGCCACCAGAGTTGGAATGAATTCTTATCATTTTATGTTGCTGTAGCATCATAAAGGCTTAACTTTCTCAGACCAGAAGCAGGGTTCAGTCACCCAGGACACAGATTCCAGTTCTCTGCCTCCTCCCAGTTCCTCAAAGGGGTGAATCCAGATATCTGCCACCTTGTGGTGGCCATCTCCCTAGAAGATAGCTAAACACTACCTCCATGCCTCGCCCCACTGACCCCCACACCCTGTGTGAACTTCACACATGGCCCTGGCATGGCACAGTGGTGACCCCATGGAACTCACACTTGCTTGCCCTAAACTCAGTTAGAATACCCTACAGGGTCCAGCATGGTGGCTCATGCCTTTAATCCCAATAATTTGGGAAGCCTAGGCAGGAGGATCTCTTGAGGCCAGGAGTTTGAGAGCAGCCTGGGCCACATAGCAAGACCCCATCAGTACAAAATATTTAAAAATTAGCTGGGTGAGGTGGTGTGTATCTGTAGCCCCAGTTACTCAGGAAGCTGGGATAAGTAGGAGGATTGCTTGAGCCCAGGAGTTTGAGGTTTCAGTGAACTACGATCACTCCAGCTTGGGCAACAGAGTGACACCATGTCTCTAAAATAATAATTTTTTAAAATTTTTTAAAAGCAGACCCCGCAAGAAACCTGCTTGGATATCACCCTAGACACCAGTAAAAGCTTTGGCCCACAGATCCCTTTAAACTTCTCTCGCTCTGCCAGGAGGTGAGGAGCAGCTGGAATTCACCACCTTCCTTGCAGGGTTCCTGAGCATTCCTGCAGCACAACATTCCCCTTGGCCAGAATCAGGGCAGAAGGACTAGAGTTCAGAAAACAACAGTCTGTTTGACTGGCTTTGAGTTTCTGGGTATTTGCAAGTCAGGCAGCCTGGGTATTAATAAGTGATGCAGTTGTGGACCTACAGAAAGATGTGCAGACCTGAAGGGTGAGTCCAGCGGGAGGAACAATACCTGCACCCCCAGGGCTCTGCTTGGTGCCAGCGGAGGGGAGTGTCACCCACTCTGCTTCCCATTTGCCCTGTGACTTTAGACAAAACCCCACCTCCATCCCGGTCCCTGGGCCATCATCTCCCCATCTACTACAGGAGGGGTGTGAGCTGGGTGATCCTCAAGGAGTTGCCCTTCTCTAACGTTGAGTGGCTCTAGATTCCCGATCAGGCCTGTAGCCAGCAAGGCTGACCCTGGGAGACATTCAGGGCTTAGACAACCAGAGCCAACAGCTCAGGGAGAGCAAATCCCAGCGCCCCCCAAGCACAGGCAAGAGAGGCAAGACAGGAATGCACTATCCAAATATTTGAATTGTCTAAAAATAGACCAAAGCAGTCCTCAAAATACATACTTCGCATGCATCCCAAACCCACAAAATGCATAGCTCAGAATCCTGAACCACCAGAAACTGAATCAAAGTACAACCCTTAAATGAATACAATGACAGAAACAGGAGCAAGACTTTCTCAAGCAGCCTGCTTCCATCAGAAAATACATAAACAGATTCCTAGGGGAGTAAGAGGATTGAAAAGGGGTCAGAGGCTCTGGAATCTTCTCAATGACAGCACTGCCCAAGAATCTCCCAAAACTCCCTCTCAACTGCCTGGGAAGAGAGAGCCTCCTTAACCAGAGTAGAGTGATTTGTATGTGTTATTTGCATTATTTGCATTCACAGTAACCTCCTGTGGCAGGCTGAGGAAGCTGGACTCTAAGAAAGTCACTTGTTCAAGACCAGGAAGCTACAATGTAGCTGAAATAGGATTCAAAATCAGGACTGTTGAACACCAAACCCCAAGCTCTTTGCCCCTAGGCAAACTATGACGATGAATTTGGATGATGTTGCCTAGAGTAGGCCAACCTAGGTCATTGATAGAAAGTTCCAGAAGTTCTGGGCACATGCCTAACTATTACGATGGTCACTGTAAAAGGAAATTATAGTGCTGATCCAAAAAAACAAATGCTCAGAGTTCCATCAAGTCTAAAACAGGGATGGAAGGGCCAAGTATGGCATAGGTTTATCTTTCAGGCATCTCCAAGGCCAAGGATAGACACTGGCTTGCTCTCAGGAAGAACTCTGGGTTGGCCAGAGATGAAGGTAGAATGGGCTGTCCCAGAGGTAGTGAGCCTCCCCTCACAAGAGGTGTTCAAGCAGTAGGTCTTTCCAAAACGCAGACTTGACAGCATCAGCTTCCTCCTTAGCGTTTCAGGCCTTCCCAGTCTGGCCTCTACCCCTTCCCCAGCCTCACACACATCCCTTTACCACTGGCCTCTTCTGTACACACCAGAACTTCTCACTAAGTTCAGGCCTCTCTTCATCCACTCTGCCCTTCTGATGAAATGTCCATGCGCCCTTTCCACACCTACAGCCTCCAACTCGTTTTAAAGGATCTACTCCAATGCCTCTCCTCCAGCCAATACCAAGCAGGCTTGGGGACATTTCTTCAGCGCTCCCATGTCATCAACCATGTGTTTGCCTCTTTCCCTATCATTCTTTGGTCATCACCTACTAGCTATGACTTTGTTCTTCCCAGGAACAAGCACCATGCTTTCTCACTCCTGATAGACCTCCATTAATACCTTTTCCATGAAAGTAACTGGCTCATGTGGTTTCACTTTTTTTTTTTTTGAAACAGAATCTCCCTCTGTTGCTCAAGCTGGAGTGCAGTGGTGCCATCTTGGCTTATTGCAACCTCTGCCTCCCGGGTTCAAGTAATTCTCCTGCCTCAGCCTCTTTAGTAGATAGGATTACAGGCACATGCCACCACTCCTGGATAATTTCTTTATTTTTAGTAGAGACAGGATTTCACCACATTGGCCAGACTGGTCTTGAACTCCTAACCTCAGGTAATCCATCCGCCTCAGCCTCCCACAGTGCTGGGATTACAGGTGTGAGCTACCACACCCAGCCAGATTGCACTATTAAGCCAAGCTTGATGCCTTCTCATCTTCCCAGAGAGGAAAGTCACATACAGGTATGTTCATATGTATGTATGTATACACATGGATATATGGCACAGAGAGCACCCTGCTCCAGCCACCCTGAAAGCTCCAGGCTAGAAGGGGGAGAGCCCCCCACTCTGCCAGGAAGCTTGTGGTTGGCAGCTAATCAGGTCATCTTTGAAGTTAAGACCATAATGATTTAAAAAAAGAAAAAAACTCAAGGAAGAAATAATCAGGAAGCTCAACAGAGGCATCTGGGCTCAGAAATCACAAAAGTCAGTGATATTTTTAAAATAAGAATTCTTTCCAGATTCTCAAGGGACACACCGAGGACCTCTGGTATCTAACCATTTGCACCGCCTCTCTCATCAAGATTAAAATGCTTCCTCCTCAGCCTCTCTGAATCTCTGCTGTTCGCACACTGAAGATAATCCTCTGGCATGCGGCTGCGTGGGCCAGATGGTTAGCAATTCTTCCGACAGGATACAGTTCTGCAGAATGGGAATGTGGAGGGTTGGCTCTAGGTGGAGAATCCATTAATGGACAATAGCAACAGGCTCCTCTCTTCCAAGGAATTGTGCTGGAGAGCTGCCCAGTCCCCCAAGACAAACCAAGTTTAGTCAAACGTCTCCTATCAAGTCATCCCAGTGAGCTTTGGAAACCCCAGTGAGCTTTGACAGGGACAGGGGACATCATCAAGGATGACCTTCAGTGGACACCAATGGTTCAATAATAATTAAAGCTTTACTGTTTGCAGATGGCCTTCACACTTGCCCTTCCACCCCTGCCCTTTCATTTAGTCCCCCAGTATGAGGTGAAGGAGATGATATTGGTTTCTCCCTATTACATACAGATCTGAGTCCCAAGGAGGGGGAATGACCTTCCCAGACTGCATGCCCTGTGTTTTCTAACCCAGAGCTCTCCCTGCAGTCTCTGAGGAGTTCCATCAACTGCACCCTTTTCTTCCCTACCTACAATACCCAGTTCAGAGCCACTGCAGAGTAAGAACTCAGTAAATGTTTAACTGGGCTCTATTCAACACAGCTCCTGGTATTGATGCCAATGAGTTTTAGGGGTCACAGGAGAAGGCATTCAGATGGGAAGAAACAGCCCCATTTCTCGTCCTGCACAAGTATTTGAATATCTCATGAACAGAGTCAATGGCATTCTCTTGGCCTCAGAATGATCCACCCTGAAGATCACACAGCTGCCAAGTGGTAGCAGCAGGTTTTGAATCCAGGCAGTCTGACTTCATAGCACCCACATCACCTCCCCGAGGTAGTCTGACTTCATGCCCATCCCACCCCTTCCTGCACCAATGTTCTTCTTCAATGTCCCTTTTTACCCCTTTCAGTTCTCTCTCTCTCCGCTTTCAGGCATTTTCATCTTGCTGTTCATCTCCACTAAAGCAGTAGGTTTTTCAGTTTAGGGTTGAATAACTTTACATCTGTCACTTATACCTTAATATAAGTGAGTGTGAGTCAAAACATTAGCTCATTCAGGGGTACCTGGGTTTCCAGTCTTCTTTCTCCCTAGTAAAGGGATCCAGAGGTTACCAAGGGGGTGGTTATTCAGTGCATGGTCCCTTCTCTATGATTTCACCCAGGTGGCCCCGCACAGGAAGGCTGCTGGTGAATCTGGCTGAGAGCAAACAGAAGGGAGTTTTCACCAGGGCTGCCTCCAGGAAGGGCAGTTTTCAAATCCTCCTGTGCAGAGATCATTGGAAGTTGCTTGGAAGTTCACACAGCAAGAAGCACAGACAGCCTACTCTTTGCAGAGAAATAGATGGGGGAAGTTCAGGCATAGGACAAGCTGATTCCAAAGAGGAACTGCACAGCTGCAATCTGGTCCCCGATCTGTGCAACCAGCCACCCACATCCCAACTCTTCCATTCTGGGGGAGGAGTGTTCCTGGAAGTTTCAATCACGCTGTTCAACAAAAACTTCTTTCATGAAGGACTGCATAAGCTCCTCTGTTTCCGCTCTTCTCCCTCTTCACATTACAAAGCAGAGGGCCATTTATCACCCATTGTCTTGCTATGTCAGGGTCACCCACATGTATCTGTCAGGATAGGCCAGGCGGTGCTGCTGTAACAGCTGACCCCTGCTCTCAGCGGCTCACCCCAACCTAAGGATTTATCTATCACTTGTTCCATGCGCTCAGGGCTGGAATTCTACCATCACAGTCACTGTGGCAGGAAAAGGAAAGGTAAAAAATCACACGCTAGGCCTTGAGCTTCTAGGCAGAGGGACACACATCCTCCTTTCGTTTCATTGACCTCAAGCAAGTCAGAGGCCAAAACTAACTTCAACAGGGCAGAGAGGTGCAATCCTTCCATTTGCCCAGAAGAAGACACAAAATGGTGAATAGCACAAATGACCACCACACCAAAATAGTAAAAACAGTAACAGTGATCAAATATTAAAAGAAGCTAACATTTAACTGGCATTTACCATACACCAGGCATTGGGCTATGTGCCTTATAGCCATTATTTTGATTAATGCTCATGACTAGATAGAAGTTGCTATTTGCCCAATTTTACAGATGAGGAAAGAGAGGCTCTGAATTCAAGGGACTTGCCCAAGGTCTTATTGCTGGTACATGATGGATCTGGGACTAATACTCAGGACTCTTAAGGCTTCAAGGACCATGATTTTAATCACCTATAACCTGTTTCTTTCAATAGTCAGAAACATTGCTTTCTTGTTCTATCCCCAAGCCATATAGTTCCACTGGATTCAGCAGGTAGCCTCCAGGTGAAACAGATTCAAATTTGTCTATCATCCAACCAGCCAGCCCATGGCAGCCAGTAGTGTAACTGTTATCTCACGTAATTCTCAAAATGCACCTGACAGGTAGGTCTCACTCTCTCCATTTTGCAGCTGAGTAACTTGAGACACACAGCTAAACAGAGCAGCATTTTCCATCCAGGTCTGGCTGACTGTGAGGTTTCTCATAACCAAGGAAGATGTCCTCATGGGGAAGTCAGCCAAGTGTGTGTTCAACTGGAGAGGGATAGCCAGGGAGGGGGAGTTCCTGAGCCCAGATAAATATGAACACATTTCTTGAGATTGGCCCCTTCCTTTCCTTTCCCAGAGCCGGATGGAGTGGGCCCTATACCTGGCGGCCTCTGACAGATTAAGAAAAGCTCCCACTAAAGATTATTCCCCATGGGGAGACCTCTAGGAGTCCCCTTGGGGAGACAAAACATTAACTCATGAAATTACTGCCAAACAGGGCAATGCAATGAAAGCACATGGCTTTGGGGCTCAGTACAGATATCATCATCTCCAGCACTTGAAAGCTGTGTGACTTCAAGTGAGTCACTTAACCCCTCTGAGCTCTGATTTCCACAAAATGACAGAGTCGGGCTGGATTTTCCTGAGGGTTTCATCCCTGGTCACATTTCAGAAATGAATGATTCTCTGCTGAACTCAAGCAAAGGCCTTGAGACAAAAAAAAAGGGTGAGTGGAAGAGTTAGTGAATGAGACCCCACAGGAAGGTGGATGGCACTTAAAAGTGATGAGTGATCGCTATGTGCTGGGAGCAGTGCTGAGCGCTTACTGCATACGATTCTCCCTCCCACCCGCTGAGAAGAGCTTTTGTCACCACTGTTCATGAGGGAGGAAGCAATAGAGGCAGGACTGGTTTCAGGCCTGCAAAGACCCAAGTGTGTGTGTTGGGACATTCACAGCGGATACCCCAGCGTGGTTATACAGGAACAACAGTGAAAGGATCTTTTCCTCACCTCTGTTTGATTTTTATTGCAATTAAAAAAATAGCACGAACTCATACCAAATTCAAACAATACAGAAATGAACAAAATATAAATGAACTTCCCATCCCCTCCCTGCCAATTCTCTTCCAAACAGTGGTAAACTTTATGTTTTCATGTGCTTCCTTCCAAATTTTTTCTGTTTCCACATAGAATTTTACAAGGTAGGAATTATTCATCAAACATTTATTTATGGCCAAGAGTGGTAGTTCATACCTGTAATCCCAGCACTTTGGAAGGCCAAGGTGGGAGGATCACTTGCACTCAGAACTTCAAGACCAGCCTGGGTAACACAGTGAGACCCTGTCACTACAAAAAATAAAAACTTTAGCTGGGCATAGTGGCATGCACCTGTGATTCCAGCCACTCAGGGGGCCGAGTTCGGAGGATTATTTGATTACCCAGTAAGTGGAGGCTGTAATGAGTTGTGATCTTACTATTGCACTCCAGCCTGAGCAACAGAGGAAGACCCTAACAACAACAACAAAAAAAAAAAAAAAAACACAGGCCAGGCACAGTGGCAGGAGGTCAGGAGTTAGTTTGAGATCAGCCTAGCCAACATGGTGAAACCCCGTCTCTACTGAAAAAAGTTAATAAATACAAAAATTAGCCAGGAGTGATGGTGCGGGCTTGTAATCTCAGCTACTTGGGAGGCTGAGGCAGGAAAATTGCTTGAACCCAGGAGGTGGAGGTTGCAGTGAGCCGAGATCACATCAGTGCACTCCAGCCTGGGTGACAGGGTGAAACTCCGTCCCCAAAACAACAACACCATTAATTTATGATTTGCTGACAATAGTTAGTAATAAGAGCCACAATTATAGAGCACCTCCTGGAGTCAGGCAGCTTCTGTACCAAGTACAGAGGATATTGGTGTGGACAGAACACATGGCCCCTGCTCTGGGGATATCAAGAATGCCCTGCAACTTACTTTATCCCTACATAGCAATGCACCACAGATCATCTTCCCAAACACCACCTACAGATGTATCAGACTTTTTAAAATGAAAATATGTGGCATTTTATAAGTATACTGTTCTTGATTCAACCAACGTCCTATTGATAAATATTTTGTACCAGCAAAAATTTTTTGCTGGTACAAAAAAACCTGTCCTTATCTGTATCTTTAATGCACTCACACTAGCATTCATATGAACTTTACAGATTCCTCACATGCAAAAATTTTTTCTGGGCAATGTCAAAGTGCTGTCCAAAAAGAAAATAGGGCCAATTTACTCTTCCATTGCTAGCATACAAAAATGTCATTTTTCAACAGCCTTGACAGCACTGGGTGTTATTGATCTTTTGGATTTTGCCAATCAATTGGGAAAAATTCAGTTTTGTTTTAATGTTAATAGTTGTTTAATACCAGGCTCAGTCTTCTCATGGTTAGAAGCAAGGAGGTGAGGTTTTAAAGTGGAGATGACAGATTTCAAGCAGGATCTGGGGGTACACTCTACCCCCTTGGGTACTAGGCAGGAAAACTGGCTGTAGGTTCTTTCTTTCCTTCTCTACAGAGCTGAACTCTCAATAGAAAGGGCACATCCTGACCTTGAAAATTCCCCTTGAGTCATCTGTTTTGATTTCCCATTAATGGGCACATTATCTGCTAATCAGGATAAATGGCTCCACCCAGAGTGGTAGAGAGGAAAACGTAACTGGAAAGAGAATCAGGTCCAGACAGAGGTGCTCATCGCGACCAAAGGCTGATGCTGCTGACCTGTGGCTTCCATCTCCTGATGCACATGAACCCCAAAACCAGTTCCCTGGGTTCCCAAAGGACCCACACATCAAGGGTGCAGCTGGCACTTCCGTTTCCCCAATACACCAGCAGCTATGCCAACACTGCCTACATTGTTGGTGTTTGATCGATAGCTACTAGAATGGCCTGATTACTCACAAGTGTTAATAACACCTGGAATTCACAAATGGTGGCTTGGCCTCTGAGAAGAACCATCCTCTCCAAGGGATAACCTGAGGTCCTGCTCAGAAGAGAAGGCAAATCAGTGTTGACAGGAGTACTTCTAACAACTAAAGCAATAGGGGCCAGGGTGAGGAGGGAGTCTGGAGCAAGTGAAACTGGAAGTGGGATGAGGAAATGGGGAAGATTTAGACAAAAGGAGCAGGCATGCTAGGCAGGGGAAGACCATGGCAAAGATAAAATTCTTACAATAGTGCCAGGCCCTGGCCAGTATGACATTGTGGTATGCCAGAGCCATCTCCCACCGCTCAAGGAGAACCATTTTCAAATATTCAAAAATGTTACCAGTCCAAACTGCAGACACCTTGAAATCAGTCAAAGCAATCATGAAACTCTATAAATCAGAACTTTTGTTTTTCAGCCAGTTTACATGACTGTAGACAATGCACTCATTATAGGAAGCCACAAAAGGGTTTCCGCAGAAGCACACGATCAGATTTGCACTTGCAAAGGGGTCACTCTGGGCCAGTGTGGGGAATGGACAGCTGGGGACAGGAGGAACACAGGAACACAGCAAGGAGACTCCTACTGTTGCCCGGACATGGGTTGATGGGGGCCAGGACTGAGGAGCAATGTGAAAAGGAATGAAGGGATCAGATTCTACTGAAGATTAGAACTGAGGACCTGGTGGCTGCTGGGATATGGGACATGGGGGATGGAAGCAACTGAGGCCAGTTGAGCTGAAAATAAGGAAAAGCCTTTCTCAACCTGGGCCAATGCCCAGCCTTCTCCACCTGCGCCCCTACTGCTCCAAAGGAGAAAGATCTTCGGAGTTGTTTCTAGATGAATCCTAGGGGCTGGTCTGGTGCAGGCTGGCCAGAAAAGGGAGAGATCCTTACCCCTAGCCTCAAGGGAAGCACTTGCTCCTGGTCCCCCTCCTCTACCATCTCTTCTTCCTCCTTCTCCCTTCCTGCTTTCCTCCTTCTCACTCTGCTAACAAAACGCTTATGAATTTGAGGCATAAATATTCACATGGCCCCAGCCAGCAGCAAATAGCTGCCTCTGACGACTGATCCAGCCCAGCATCTGCGTCTCTGCTGGGAACCCTGAGCCCTACTGACACAAATGCTAGAGGTTTATGATCAGCACCTGCCTTTAAATCTTTACCAGATATATCCCTGAAATTCTCCTCTCCCTGTGCTGTCTGCCTTAGGGCATAAAATATGGGAAAGTTTAGAGAAAAGGAATAGGCTGGCTGTAGACAGAGAGCACTGGACTCTAGTCAGACTGGCCTGGAGAAGAAGCTTGGCTCTGTCCCTGCAGCCCCTCAGAGCTTCAGCGTCCCTATCTGGAAGGCAGGGCTGCATGCCCCAGCTCAGATGGTCCTTGTGGGAATAGAATGAGGAGTGGAAGGACGGGCCTGCACTCAGACTCCCTGGCATCAGCGGGTTCTCACTCTGTATAGCTGGGGAAAAGAAAGTGGATTCTGGAGACACACGGGCCTGGGGTCTGGTGAGCTCTCTCCTGCTGGCTCTGTGCTGCCATAATCACACCAGACCAGTCAGATTCAACTTTTGTATAACAAAGTTGTGAGTTGTTTTTCAGTTGCCACGGACTCCCGAGTTGAAGGTCACATAACCTTCAACTTCTGAGCATGCCCAGGAACCAAGTGCGCAGCCACAGGTGGAACCTAAGTGCTCAGACTAAGGAGCAGGACTAAACCAAGAAGTGGACACCACATAGCAGGATCTGGGATCCAATCAGATCAAGCCCTGGTGCCACCCCGTGGCGGGGTCCAGTCAGACCATGCCTCCTGGCATCACCTCATTACAAGATCCAATCAGATTACACCTTATTGCCCTGTGCCTGTAAAACCTGCCACAGCCCCCAGCTTGAGGAGACAAATTTGAGCTTTTCCTCCTGTCTCCTTGCCAGTCCAGTCGACTTACAATAAAGCTTTTGTTTTCTCAAAACCTGGTACCATAGTGTTGTCTTCTTTGCACATTGGACATAGATTACTAGGTAATACTGTGTGCCTCTGGGCCATTTACCTAACCTCTCTGGACTTCAATCTCCACCTCTGGGTTATTATCTTGGATTGGCCAACTAGCCTCTATGCCTCAATGGCCTTATTGGTAAAACGGGGCAATGCTGTCTGCTCACTGCAGAGTTTAGGTGAGACCCAGCCTCGCATAAAAGTGCTTTGAGAAGACCTCACACTGCACAAATGCAAAGTATGAAAAAAATATATTTCAAATATTTTGGCTGAAGGAGGAAGAGTCTGTGAGACATAGACAATGTTCCTTGCTGCTGTTTCCAACCCCAGACAGCTAACACTTGCAAAGCTCATCACGTCGGATCCTGAACACATATCAGTTGAATCACAATTGGGCGCCAGGCATTTTGCCAGCCAAGAGCTACATAAGACATGAATGCAGGTCCCCGAGGCTAAGAGAGCCCCACACCTTCATGGGCCACACAGACAAGTCGACAGGTTATGCCAACCAGCAAGTTGGCCAGAAAACAGACCTGGCTGCCTTAGGATCACAGAGAAGGACAACTACTCAGGAATGACTGAGCTAGTGATTTGCACACTGGGAGAAGCTGGCATTCCAGGCAGAAGGAACGGATACGTGCCCTGGTTTGGGACTCCGAGGCAGGAAGTTGGGGGTGAGTGAATATTTGGGAAGCGATTTCAAGAAGCTGCCAAGAGACTGGAAACAAGATAAGGAAGAAGGAAAAGATGAATGAGTGGGCCTGGATTGTGTGCTGGGCACAATCCCCATTGGGACTCTAAAAACTGCAGAGAGCATACATCAGAATTCTCATATTGAGGCTCTCAGAAGCCAGATATTTATTCTCCAATTTATCTTCCTCATTGGTTGAGGGTGGATCCTGAGGCATCTCCCACCTCCACCTGGGCACAGAATCCTCCTGAGACCAGAGAAAGACCTCAGGCAGAGAGGTGCTGGTTCTTTGAGGCCTGAAACCATTTGAGATACAGGAATTGTCTATCAAAGACGTAGGTGCCTTGGGGTAGATCGTGAGAATCAGGTGGGTGTTGACAGTGGCTATTGTGACAATAGGCGATAGGCAGAGTAGTGAGTGATCACTTCAGAAATTCCAAGCTAGACCCAAGGATGGAGGAGGCAAGAGAAGAGAAAGCATGTTAGAGATTGCAGAAGGTTTTGCTTAATGCATTAAGGAGTCTGGACTCTCTCCTAGAAGTATTTGGGAGCCATGGGAGGAATTAGAGGGAGAGAGAGTGGCAGAGTCAGATTGGTTATTTGTACAGATCACTCTGCTGCCTTCTGGGAAACAGACTGCAACTGGAAAGACTGTAGCCACAGGACCAGTGTGGGAGGGAGAAGGAGAATGTTTGAATAATTAAATCCAGGGAGGATGAAACACTTTCCCCATCATCCACTCCCTGTACCTGAATAAAGATCTCTCTGGCCCCTCGCTCCTGGTTCCCATGCCCCAAACTTGGCCCCACCCTTTTGTGGTCAGATCCCACCTCAGGGTCCCTAAGCTGACTCTGGGTCAACCAAGCAGCAGCCTTCCCTGCGCCAGCTCACTCGTGATGCCATTCTTATACCTGGGACCCTGCCTCAGTTTCCTTGACCAGACTCCAGCTCCTAAGTAGTACAAGAGCTCATCACTGACCCCTACCTCCAAGCCTGGTCCTAATGCCTGGTTAAGCTCTTACCACACTCGCTGTCCAAGGAGCTGCGTCCTTCCAGAAACAGGAATGAGGCCCTTCCTCATTCGCATCCGTGCCCCAGGACTTGCTGTGCCCCTCGCCTGCAGCTGAGGGGACATTTTGAAGTCTGCATTTCAGGCTAAGGTCCAGGCCCTTGGCTTGTGTTATCTCCCCTCACAGCTCTTCAAAAGGGACTTGGGGAAGGCGGAGATTACCCAAAGGAGGATTCAAGGTGCCAAGAGGAAATGTGAGCTGGTCACAGGTGTAGGTGAGGTTCCAGCTCCCTTCTAGGTACTTCCACTGCCCCAAACTAGAAGCCTAGTAAGCCCCCACTCCCGAGAATGCCTCTAGGCAAGAAGCTCCACTGCAAAGAGCATGGACTCTTTCTTGGGGTCACCAGCATTAACAATCTCAGCCCCTACCAAGTGCCAGATGCTGTGACACCTTAAAAAGCTGAGGCTCCCACTTTTGTCCCTTTTCACACGCAGTCACAAAGTGCTGTGTGCTTTGTGTGTGGCCAGCCAGAGTTGCGACAGGAAGAACCAGCCTGGCAAAGGCAGATTTAGGCGGCTGACCTGACCAATGATGTCACACTAGCTGGAAGCCCCCCTCCGGCCTCAATCCAGCCCCGGTCTTGACAGTCAGATCACGGTCCCCGCACCCGCCCAGGGCCCCACCACCCTCCTCCCCTCCCTGACAGCTCTTGCAGACAGACATGATCCCAGAGCCTTCCTGTGTGTCCCAAGAACCCCCCTCTCAGCTGGGGAAGGCAGTTTTGTCATGCCTTTTCTTTCTTACCATAAAAGTCTTGCCTTTATTTTTATTCTTTAATAAGGTTACAGCAGGACTGGGGGAGGAAGATTTTGGCCTCAGGCTACATCTGCCCTTCATTTAAAACACCTCGACTCCCACAAGGCTGGAAAACAAGTCTCTGAGCTTCTCTTTTATAGTCTTCATTAGATCCAAATCCAGAGTTATTTTTGCCAACAGATTGTATCAGCCTGGAGCCCAATCGCCTCCAGAAACAGACCCTCTTGCTTAAAAAGCAAAACTTACCCACTGCACCCAAACCACCCCATCTCCTGCTCATCCCAGCCCCCCACCCCCTGCCAGGAGCAGCCCCAACTTGCACACACCACTTGAGAAACCTTTTTTCTCATCCTGGAAGTTTCAGGATTCCTGCTCTGCTCCAAAACTCCACATTGTGCACACTTTCTTAATTCTCACGAAGGCATGCAGTTTCAGATTAGGAAAGATTTTATTTTCCACTACAACTACATGGAAAGGAAGTTTACAGGTTTTGATTACACTGGGTCATTTGACATAGAGCTTTTGGACAAAGGCAATGCATGTTTGAGGAAAACCCTGTCATAGCAGAACGAGCGAGAAAGTAAGACTGGACCTCGACTCAGCCACGCAGAGGGAGCGCTTCCTCCCCTCTCCCGATGCCACTGCACCTTGACAGTCCTCTGCTGGATTAATTTACCGGGCCTGGCCCAGACTCCAGGGCCAGACCTGCCTGCCTGAGAGGCAAAGCTAAAAACAGCTCCGGCCTCCGAGAGGGGCCAGCTGATGTCTAATTGCTCAGCTCTCTCCTGTCCTCCCTGCAAGGAAATCAAAGGCTCACTTTGATTTGGAGAGGAGGATGAAAGAAGGCTGTTGGCAGGTGTTGAGACAAAGTCATCCAGGCAACTGTGGGGAAAATGCCTCTCCACACATCACTAACACAGGTGCACCTCCCTTTCCCATGGGGTCCACACAGCCAGCAGAGAAGGAGCTTGTGGGCACAGTGAGGGGTGTCGCTTGTTTTTGGAGCCCAGAAGCCAAGTGGGGTATTATTAATCCATCCCCATGTCCGGGTCACACAGGAGGCCTGGTCATGGCTGTGAGGTTTCTTGTTGTGAAAGAATGTTAGGATGGCTAATGGAGTTCTTTAAACCGTTTGTGTATTTTATTTGGGCCAGGATGGGAGGAGTAAGCATTCATCGTGCACATTTCTCCAGATATTCATTCATCTCTGCGTTCCCTCAGCCTACATTTATTATTAATAATAATAGCTACCATTTAGTGGGCTTCCATTGCCTACCAGGTGCTGTGCTAAGCACTTTACAGTATCTGATTCAAGCCTCACAGCTTCCCAGTAAGACAGGCATTATCATCCCCATTTTACTGATAACGAAACAGGCTCAGGAGGGTACAGTGACCTGCCCCAAAGTCCATGGCCTTTAAGAGCAGGGATTCAAAGCCAGACCTGTCTTGACTCCAACATCTAAGGTGTTAACCTCAAGGGTCTCCTGCCTCCCTGTAGGGGTCTCTATGCCTGCCCTGGGGCTGGGTGCTAGCATTCATATTTGATGAATGAAGTGTTTCTGGAATTACATATTATAGGTCCTGCTAGGTCTCTGGATGTAATCGGGTTCATCCCAAAACATGCACACTAAGAACAGCCTACAGCCTGGCCTGCAACCCAGCCAGTGATTCTCTGCCCAGTCACTCACTGGGTCATCATGTCTGCACAGGCTGGATGACGAGACATTATTGCTGCCTTCCTGGAGCCCAAGGTCCAGCAGTTGAACAGATAAGAACCCTTCATAATTGTGAAACGGGAGAGTTCACTGGCTCCCCCTCGCAGGATGTGCAACATGGGTGTAGCTCTCTGTTCGACCACTGTGAGCTCAAACCCCTTACTGGAGGGGTGGCATGTAGATCGGCCGGTGCAAGAGCCAGAATGAGCACGTTGAGCTCCAGCTCCACAGTAGTGTCTAGGGGTGGGTGTCTGCAACTCCCAAAGCCTAAGTGGGCATATTACATTGCCTCTTTTAGCTTTGCCATCCACAAATGACTTAAGTGTTAACTCACTCAGTGCCCCCTTGGTCCAGCATCCAGGAAGAATCAGTTACACACGGACTTGAAGAATGAATGCAGGGGTTTTACTGAGTGGTGGAGGTAGCTCTCAGTGGATGGATGGGGAGCTGGAAGGGGGATGGAGTGGGAAAATGATCTTCCCCTGGAGTTTGGCCATCCAGCAGTCAATCTCCTCTCTGATAGTTCCCAACCAAACTTTTCTTGGTGTTCAGACTCTCATTTTCTTCTCTCCTCTGCCACACCATTCTGTCATTTGTCTGCTCATCTCCTTCTGGAGTCTGGGGTTTGGGGTTTATATGGGTATAGGATGGGGGACATGGCAGGCCAAAAGGCAACTTTTTGAGCACAAAAACAGAAATACCTATTCTCATTTAGGCCCACGGGTTTCCAGGCTTAAGGGTGGGGTCTTTGCCTGGGAACCACCCTCTTCTATTTAGTATTTTCCTGTCTCCTGTCCCTATCAATAGGGTTGATGAAGGTGAGCCAAGAAGAGGGGAAACGTTTCTCATGGAGAGAACATCTGAGCTGGAGTATGTGGGTCCCTGAAATCACATAGCAGACCACAAGGGGGAAGGGCACCTCTGGCAGAAGGAGGAGCTTGTGCACAGGATGGCACAGAATACCCCAAAAGGGCATGTTCCTACAGCAGAGGGTGTGAGAGCTCATGGGGAGGAAGCAGGAGGTGACAACGGGAAGGAAGTCTGGTGCAAGCCTCAGCCTAGATAGGGTGTCCTATCATATGGGCAGTCAAGGATAGCAGCCAGGCCCCAGGCCTGGTTCAGCCCCACCCCAGGGCTCTACATCCAGAGAGGATGTGGATTCAGAAAAAGGCAATTGCACTAAGTGGCATGGCCCACACCTCAGGAGTCAGGTCCTGATTCAAACCTGGCCCCAGGAAAGACATTTTCAGAAACATTAAGAGCAGCAACATTACAACTTCCCCAGTCTCTTCCCACGAAGTCCAACTCCCTCCCAACCCAGCCCTGTGACTGCCCTCTTCTGGAGAGAAGGCTGAGAGGAGGGGAGGGAAATTGTCGGAAACCTTATCAAGGGAGACAACCTTGCCCTTGATTCTGCCAGTTCTTTTTTTTTTTTTTTTTTTTTTTTTTTTTTTTTTTTTTTGAGACGGAGTTTCGCTCTTGATACCCAGGCTGGAGTGCAATGGCGCGATCTCGGCTCACCGCAACCTCCGCCTCCTGGGTTCAGGCAATTCTCCTGCCTCAGCCTCCTGAGTAGCTGGGATTACAGGCACGCGCCACCGTGCCCAGCTAATTTTTTGTATTAGTAGAGACGGGGTTTCACCATGTCGACCAGGATGGTCTCGATCTCTTGACCTCGTGTGATTCTGCCAGTTCTTATCACATCCTCTGACGTTCCAAGCAGGCCATGGCCAGACTCTTTGGTGCCTGCAACCAACGTCAAGAATCCTGAATTCTGGACACAACCCACACGTAAAGTCCAACAGGCTTCCCTTGCCTGTTAGCCCTGGCCTTAACCTTAACCTCACCTAAATCTCTGCTCCTGGGCTCACAGCTCCAAGGCCTGAGACCAGGTGGAGCCAAAATAGGACCAGGACTACAAAATATTGCAATGAGTAGAGGGTTTCCTTGAAGAAACATTATTGAGACATCCACAATAGATCTCTCACACTGAGGCAAACATCCTCAGGTCAACCTTTCTCCTAACATTATGCAATGCCCCCCATAAACCTCTTTCTTCTGTATCTAACTCAAGCCCAACGTTATCATAGCAGGGACTCCCCACCAGCATGTGTAGCCCCTAAGGCCACCAGGGCAATGAAATAAAGATACCTGTGGCTTTCAGCAGCTTGGAAGATTTTCCTAGGCCCCTGCCGCCCACCTATCAAACAGAAATAAGCACTGGTCTGCCTGAAGCCCGGCTCTAAGGAGGAACTTGGGACAACAGTTGCATGATGTCAAAGTCTCTGTCTCTACCGTAACTTTCATCCAGGCTAATTCCCCTCCCATCACGATAGCAACCCACATCCTCTAACAAGGTTCAGGGTTCAGTGAGAGCCATGGGAGGAAGGAGTGCATCCTTGTGGCCTTCACACCAGTGCCGATGTTACCAGATGGTGTCCTGGTTTTCTTATGTTGGTTCTTGGCACCTTGGGTCACATAGCACCCACTCATGAACTAAAAGTCCCCACTGCTTGATATCCCCAGATATCTGTGAAGGTTGCCTTTTACTGGGCCAGGGTAAGCTGATCAGAGCTCTCTGAATGAATAAGTACTAGGAATCTGGAGTTAAAGTGGTTGCAATGAACTATTCTCCATCCTCCCTCTCCCAGAAGGAAAGCTCTCACCTCTCTGTCAAGATGCACTTCCTGATGTATTAGGAAGCAAGGCCTGACCAGCACTCCCATGGTGTCTGGGTTGGTCTGTTCCCTAAGTTGTAAGGTCTACATATGTAAGGTCTACATAATTGGAGTATATTTCTAGTTTATTGGATTTGGATATGGAGAAATCCTCCCCCCCTCAAAAAAAAAAAAACCTTCACTAAGATTTTGGGTAAAGCCTGGATATTTTCAAGGGGTCCCTGAAATGCCAACTTCCTACCATAAGGAAATAGGAGGAGGCCTGCATCAGAAAATTATGGGTCAGTCACAGTGACAGTTTCCATTCTGCAAACACCTGGATTGCCCTGCTGATAGGCGGGACCAAAACAGGACCAGGACTACAAAATATTGTAGTGAGCAGAGGGTTTCCTTGAATAAACTTTATTGAGACACCCACAATAGATCTCTCACACTGAGGCAAACATCCTCAGGCCAACCTTTCTCCTAACATTATGCAATGTCCCTGACAAACCACTTTCTTCTGTATCTAACTCAAGGGCTCCAGAAGGACACTGTCTACCTATAAAAGGCTTGGACACAAGTGCAAGATCCATGAGTGGTTCTATTTGATCAGCATCAGAAAATAAGGCAAATGCCAAAATTCCAGAAGACCTCATAAATCTGACTGCAAAGTTGCTAAGACAAATTGGGATTCAGGCAATGACTGCAGGAGATGATGGCTTCTCCATAACAAGGAAGCACCTACCCCAGGAACAAAGGGAGGGGCAGTAGGGCACTGGGTCCAGAGATGGCCCTGGTGTCAGAACACCACCCTTGAGCAGAGGCTGGGCGGGGCTCTCCGTGTTTCTCTCTGGGTGACATCAGCAGGCCAGTGCTCCCTCAGTATCTGAGGTCCACTCAGGGATTTGGGTCCAGGTCTCCTTTCATCAGAAACAGGGCTAAAGATCACTTCTTCAACAGCTTCTGGGATACTGAAGTCACACAGCTCAGGATCCGGGACCTTGGGGTGGACCCCTAGGGAAAGCGGGCTGGCTTCATTCTCTTAGGTCAATGGTTTTCAAACTGTGCTCCAGAGATTCCCTAAAGTACTCCCCTCACCCTGCCAGACAAGCTGAAGGAAAGCAGAGCTGACAACCCTCATCTCAGCCTTGGACCCATTCCCTTCACTTTTCTGCATTTTACACATTGAGTGTGTCTGCAGGGGATTTTTGTTTCAAAACTGGATTCCATTACCTTAAAACTAGTTGGAAATCATTTCAGATTTTCAAAGCAAAACAATGAGTCATTTCTGGCTCTTCTGGCTCTTGCGCATTAGGGCTTTATAAGTGAATTTCCATTTTTACTATTTTTTTTTTTTTAAGTGTTGAAGGCTGGGCCATCAGGCCAGCTCTACAGACTGTTGCAAACCCAGTACTGGGCTCTGCAGGCTGTTTTATGGTCATGTGGTTATTTGCATGCAGAACACTAGGGCTTGGCAATAATGGCTCAGCTCTCCCGAGGTACAGAGGACTTGTAAACCGGGAGATATTTCTAATACTGTGTGTGTGTGCATGTGTATGCAGGCATGCAAACATATGTAAAGTGATGTCTGTATGAAGTTAGTACTTTAGGAGTACTTTTTTTGAATTCCCCCCATCCCTGCATGTTTCTAGGCTGTTTCTGAGTTCTAGCTCTCTACATTCCAGGAACTTGCTTTCACAAGTCACAGAGCCAATAATTCTGGTTTGGAAAAAAATGGGAAGGTTCCCCATTGTCCTTGAAGGCCTCCAAGGCAGAACTAGGGCCACCTAGAAAGTTAAGGAGAGATCAAACACACATCAGTGGAAGAAAGACCCTCATGGCAATAAGAGCTGTTAGGGAAACAAGGGCAAGCACAGCTCATCTGCAGAGATGAAACCTGACTACTCCTGGCTCCTGATCCAGTGCCCCACTCCATCTTCCATGCCCGGTGAAAAGTCGTAACAGACTTCAGGCCATGCTGCTACCAGAGTTTGGTGAAGGGAAGCAACAATGGGTATAAGGAGCCCCAAGTCTTCTAGGTGAGGTCTGCCTCTCTAGCTCAGACAGCTATGGACAAGAGAGCAGGGGCCAGACTCCCCCAGGAGGCAGAGGAACTGAAAGGGGAAGACTACCAGCCATGAGATGCCAGAGTAAGATGGGTCTCCCTATTTCGCTATCTTGATACCTGATGTCGAAGAAACATATCAGCTAAGAGAACCATGCTCTGGCTCCTCACTGGGCCCTCAGCCCAATCTAGAGGCAGCCACTGGCTCTCCAGGAGCATCGGCCTTCAAGGAAAAATCCTATGATGGAGAGAAGGTATGAATTTTGACAGCACTGCTGTTGTGTGTGTATGTGTCTGTGTTTTCCAAAACACGGGGTAAACAAGTCAGCGTAAAAATAGCAGCAAAGAAACGGGAGTGGAGCTGCCTCACTGCAGGTGTGAGTAACTGTGCTGCTGATTGCTTCTTGGAAAGCAGTCCCCAGGAGGGACTGATCAGACAGAGGAATGGGGCCAAGGCAGAGGCAAAACGGAAGTGGCTGGGCCCTTAGTCACCAAAGAAACCTGTGTGTCCCCTAACCTGGGGCATAACATCAGACATTACAGCTTGGATTTCACAATTCCCCAGTGCAGACTGTAGTCTCCTTTTCTGCATGGGCTGGTGGGGTAGACCCCACAGGCCTTTTTGATTTCTGGTCTAGAGGCCCTTTGTTAAATCAGATCCTACAGAACAAGCAGTGGAATGAGACATCTTTCCCAAACAGAGGTCCTGAGGGGCTATTGCCTGGATCAAGGTCAATGTCACCTCAATCCTGGGAGAAACCATTAGGCAAGATGCACTCCAAGCAAGCGTGATCTCCTTCATTCACTAAGCCAGAAAATGCTCGTGGAAAGGAAGTAAACGGAGCCATCCACCCATCCATTAAATGTTTGCCAAGGGTTTGCCATGCTATGCATCTGTGCTAGACCTGGGAGATATAGTGAGACCAAGACACCCAGCCCTCGCCCTTATGGAGGAGAGGGAGGATACCAGATCATTGGGTGTTGGCTCCATTATCTAGATTGAGGCTCTAAAGAAGAAACATCCTTGGGAGGGGAAGAGGTTGGGCTTTGTCATGGACACCCTGAGCCTGAAGGCCAGACTGGTCAATGAGCCTTTGGGTTTTGGAGTCTGGAGCAGAGCAAAGCATTGAAGCAGAAAGGACTATGGGAGCCAGAAGTGTAGGTGGTGAGGATGCCATGGAGCAGATGAGTGCCCCCTGTGGGCAGTGCAGAGAATGAACCAGAGAAACACCAACATTAGTAGGATGAAAAGGTGAAAAAAATAAAGAGTCTGAGAAGGAGTGTCCAAAGAGCCAGAGGAAACCAGAGGGAGTTCTGAGCAGGAGGGAAGGTTCATCAGAGTCCACTGGTGCCAGGAGGTCAAGTGAGATAAAGACTCACTGGAGACCTTAATGAGAAAAATGCCTGTGTCTCCTTAAGGATAACAGCCAACTTCTAGTGGACTAAGGGGTGAGCAGGTGAGGCCAGTGCAAGATGCAAAGGCAGTGAGAGGCAACAGGTCGTAGGTAGAAGAAGGGGAAGTGGGGTCGAGAAAAGCTATGTTTGGTTTTGAGAGTGGCAGGAGGCAGCCAAATGCCTAGGCAGATAGCGGTGGGTCCCCAGTGAAACCCCACCTCCAAGCCATAAGACAGTTTAAGGCCTGAAAGCCAAGCTACAGGTTAAATCCTCGGACTGGATTGAGAACTTGTCTTCCTGTTTGGCATACTCTCCTCAGATTGGTCTCCACCCTTCACCTGTTTTACATATATCTACCCTTTCCTAATTGTGATTTCTACATTGTCATGCCCGCCTTTGAGTGGTGTCTTCTTTTCACCTTTTTTGCATACTCACAAACCAATCAGCATGCATTCCCCATTCTGAGTCTGTAAAAGGCCATGGACCCAGCCACATGGGGAACTTTCTCACCTTCGGGAAGGGGGACCAACCCTGCATCCCCTCTCCTCTGAAAGCTGTTTTCATCGCTCAATAAAATTCTTCTCCACCCTCCTCATCCTTCAACGTCCAGTGTATCCTCATTCCTCTTGGGTGCAGTGCAAGAGTTTGGGAAATGCCAAACATGGGTACAAGATATAATACAGGTAAGTCATGCCAGCATGGCCAAGTGAGGCCTGGTGGGTCATCACCAGCCAGGAATCCCAGCTTACAAAGTGATTAAGAAGAAAAATCCTGTATCAATTTTACTGGAATGGAAAGACTGGGCACAGCTCAAGGCTGTTAGGAGTGAGGGGATGAGCTAAGAAGAAAGAAGGGCCCAGAAGGGAATAGGCTGCCAAACCCAGGCAGGCAGGAATGTGGCAGTGAGCCCAAGTAGACTTGTCCACAGTGGGCCATTCGTCCTACATTGGAAAGGGTGAAAGAGGAAATTGCTGGGGAAGCCTTCTGGGTCTGTAGGGCGTTCTCATTTGATATCAGGAGGCGATTCTCACAAAGACCTAGAACAGATGAGGAAATAGACTTTAAGAGGCTAGATGACCAGCCTGCCTTCACAGAGCCAGTGAGCAGCCATGCCAAAATTCAAACCCAGATCCACCTGACTCCAAAATCCACGCTTTTAATACCATGTACCTAGCAAGAAGAATAAAAGTAGCGTATTTCCCCTCTGGATCCTTTTCTTGAAGTTTCCTTTTCAAAGCTATCTCTTGTTGGGGGAGAAGAGGGAGGCCAACTATATCACTCTGCTCTGGCTCCGAGGAGGGTATCAACCTGGGGAATTAGCACAGCTTTTACCACTTCCTTATGACAGGCCTGCCGTCTGTGGGGCCTTCCTCTTCAAAGGATAAAACAATTCAAAAACAGGAGACTTGCAGGGGAGAGCAATGAATCTCCAGGGCCCTGCTAATTAAAAAGCCCATATTACATTACTTCCTCAAGGACTCATCTTCTAATTTTTAGGATTATGGTACATTGATTAATTTATACAAGTTTTTAATCCCTCTGTGCTTAATGAAGTCCAGGAACATGGGAACAGGAGCATAATTGAGCTTCATATTATTTTATTAGAGAGAATTATGGCTCAACCTGTGGTGAAGAAGTTTGTGAGGGTGGGAAGGCAGCACCCAAGCTATTAACCCATTGCTTTCCAAATGCCAGCAGGAACATTCCTTTGGGGCAGACACAGAGGGAACTAATCTTTCTAAGCCACTCTTCTGCAGTTGCTGGTTGCCGGAAGGAAAGTGCCATCTTTGTCATGGGATGCAGTGCCCTTCCCCACCCTGGCATAGCCATCCTCCTGTACCTGCTGC
The DNA here is from genome assembly GCF_030222135.1 of Aotus nancymaae. Taxonomy (NCBI): domain Eukaryota; kingdom Metazoa; phylum Chordata; class Mammalia; order Primates; family Aotidae; genus Aotus; species Aotus nancymaae. The sequence goes on from NW_026988443.1 coordinate 20,840,663, forward strand.
CCCACCTACCACACTCCCAGTACCCATTCCCATCAGGCTGCCCCCACACCCATCCCTGTGTTCTCTGTGCCCCCTAATGCCCTGCACTGATTCAGGTTCATCTCTTGATTCCGGTTCAAGCACAATCTCCTCTGGGCGCTTCCCTGGACCACTTCTTTGCTGAGCAAAATTCATCTCTCCTTCATTTGTAGCAAAAGGCCCTAGATCATCCAGGATCCCAGATTTTTCAAAATCAGGGGAAATTGGGCTAAAAGACCATCTGACATCTATGTCTCAATCTTGGTAGCTCCCACTCCAAGGTAATTTAATTACTTACCTTGCTATGACACAAAGGCCAAAACACTTCATGATAAAGTGATGGAGAAGGGGGTGAACAGACTGGGGGAGACCTCCTCCCCAGTGCCCATCACCCAGGCTGTGCAAAAGGCCTAAACAAGGGCTCGGGCAACTGGTGCTCCATCCCAGGCTCTGCCTCTAGGTCTCTGTGCAGCCCTGGATGACTTCTCTTCTCTAGATCTCAATTTCCTCAACTGAGAACTCAAGCGGAGAACCTCACTCTCACCCCTAGGAATTCTCGCATTAGAGAATTCCAGGACTTCCCACAAATCATCAGGCTCTGGCCCACCCAGGGCTCCAGGGTTTAGGTGCCACACCCTCTGGAGGCCACAACTGGAGTTGCAGGTAAGAAACCAACTGGAGAAGGCTGCCAGTTTTCCTGAGTCTGGAAGATTCCAGAATGAAGGAATCCTTCACCCCAGAGGGCTGGCCCAGCTCTGGCTCCTAAGGAAGTAGGTCTCAGAAGCTGAGTTCTATTTTGATTCTTGCTTCCTCCATCAACTAATCCTTGCTAAAAAAAAAATTCAAAGTTCTCTGTCTCTCTGTCTTGATCTGCTTGGGCCGTCATAACCAATAAGTACAGACGGGATGGCTTAAATGACAGAAACTTATTTTCCCGCAGTTTTGGAAGCTCAAAGTCCAAGATCAGGGTGCCAGTATGTCTGCTTTCTAGTGGGGGCCCTCTTCCTGGGGTATAGACCACCTTCTCACTGTGTCTGCACATGGGGAAAAAGAGCAAACTCTCTTGTACCTCTTCTTAGAAAGAAAATAATCCTATCATGAAGACTCCACCCTCGTGGCCTCATCTAAACCTAATTACCTCCTAAAGGCCCTGTCTCCGAATACCATCACACTGGGGGTGAGGGCTTCAACATATGAGCTGAATTGCTAAGAACACGATTCAGTTCACAGGCATTATCTCCTCTCTATGGAATAAAAGGAATACCCATGTTAGAAAAAAAGAAAAATCCAGCTTCAAAACAAGTAAAGGGAATTTTCTGGAGCTCTCGGCGCCACTACAGTCACAACCCAAGAGTAGCTCACTATTCATAAGGGAGAGTGAGAGGGAGGATGGTGCTCTGGCCTCTCTCAACCCTTCTCCAAGCAAGGTCTGTGGCTCCCATAAAAATGCTTCCTTCAGAGAATTTTTTTCCAAGGGAACAGATTGGTGCCTAAAATTGTTCTGCCATGGGATAGTAAGAAAAGGGATTTTTGTGCTTAAGAAAGAATCTAAATCCTAGCCTATGATTCAGCATCATATAATTCAGTGCTTCTGTTTTGCAGATGAAGAAACTGAGGCCTAGAGAAAGAGAAGAGAAGCTGTGTGGAAGGAATCAACAGGGGCTCCTAAAACCCAAACCCCAGGCCCAACCCCAAATTCCTGATGCCTTCCCTTCAGAAAATGCTCTAAATAGGGGCCATGAAAGAAATCTGGCCTCCAACCATGGCATCCTGTGTGAAGCACTGAGTCCTAAGTGAAGCAGGAAGTGCCCAGCAAAGGGCTGGAGGGAGCATTTGCCTGGATGACCAGCTTTCCATCAGGGGTTCAAAAACCTATCCCCCAGGGCTCACAAACACATCCTAGCATTTTCAGTCATTATGGTGATAAAACTGTCTGCTTCAATTTTATTCTTTAAAAAACAATAAACACAATTATCAGTGGAAATGCTTTCCCTTTAAAGCAGAATGGTTCAAGAGCCTTCCAGGACTGGCCAAGGGCATCTATGAAGGGGTCAGCAGAGGTCAGCTGAGAGTGGGTCTGAAACATCAGGTTTTTCCCTATAGGATGTAGGTATACGTGAGGAATGCAAAAGTGTTGCTAATCACCAGCAGACCATCTCCACCAGAAGTAGAAATTGCATCCATCTAAATGAAATGCTAAAGGAACTCATCAAGATGTCTCCACAACTTCAAAAGTCATTTTCTAAAGAGAAAATAGAGTAACTGTCTGTCCAACTGACATTGTATTTATTAAAAATAAAGACCAGCTGCAGCCTGTGGGATGTTATTAGTGAAGACAGGCTTGCAAATAGTAGCCTGAAACCCTCTCTCATGTCATTTGGAAACAGAAAGCTAAATTTACTTTTAAAAAACAGTTTTAATTTTAAGCAAAATTTTAGGCATCTCAAATGTCAGGGCATAAAAACAATGTATATCTATTTCTGCAGCTGTAATATATAGTCAAATTTTGGGTCATATTATGTATATATTTGATCCCAAACCCAGACATGATGGCAAATGTCAATTTTTAATCTATTTAGCAGCAAATCATCCTTTTTCGTACTTCATGAAGTACCACTTGTCATTACTTAACTGGCAAAAGGTCAAAATTTGCCTGTTTCTATATCATGAATGTTATTTATAATTTTATTTTAAAGGTTTTTAAAATTTCAGGTTTTAATAGTATATGATTTAATACCATTTCTTACCTAAAAGTCACATTTTTAGCCTTTACCATATAAAAACATCATTTTTAAAAGTCATTTGAAAAGTCATAAGGGGTTTTTTTGTGACAATTTCTTACTATGAAGAAAAATCTTCAAGCCAACAAATGTTAGGAAGTGTAGGTCCAGATGAATTTACTTCCAATCATCTCCTAGTGAAATTACAAAGTCAGTGCTCAAACTGCCTCAAAGTTCTCCAGGACCCAGGATGCACAGGCCTGGATTGCAGATAGCAGATGACAGTGAAGTCAACTGTTGTCCATTGTGTGAGTTCTGCCCAGGGAGCTCAAAAGACCTCGATGAGAGAAAAAGGTCCTTCCCACAGAAGAACTAAAGGCAACACCTAGGGAGTCTGGGCCCCAGAACTCTGGCTGGAGACTTCAACCTTTGAGTACCTTTGTCTATGACTTCACTCCATCTCCAGAACACTCACCTGCCTGGCTGGTGAAAGCCCAGACTGGTGGTGGCTTAAAAGCACCAAAAACTCAGACTTGACTACTACATATCTGTGAATCTTTCCTAGGGAAATGATCAAATGCAGACAAAGCCTTAACTGCAAATATAGATCTTGCAGGGATTTTATAATAAAAAATATTGAATACCTACACATCCAAAACCAGGGGATTAAAACCAGCCCAACTTACCCATAGAACTAATGTTTACTATTTTGGGATAAACATAGAGATTGACCATCCTGATCTTAAAGCTTCAAACTTGCATTTGTCTTATCTGAGTTCTTTTCTGAGGAAACTGACCCTCAGGCATCCCAGATAGTATCAATGAACCGAAACTCACCAAATCACCTCAACTGAACAAAGAAGGACCAGACCCCTCATTCAATGTGATTGCTTCCTGACCCTTCGCTAATTCTTATTTTCCCTCTCGTAGTTACATTTCTTCACTGCTATATAAACCCCTAATTTTAGTCAGTTGGAGAAACAGATTTGAGACTTATCTCCCATTCTCCTGGTTGGCATCACCCAAATAAAAAGCATTCTTTCCTAGCAATACTTATCTCAGTGATTGGCTTTCTGAGCAGTAAGCCACAGAACCTAGACCAAACCCTGGCATTTCAGTAACAGGATCATTTAAGTACATTGTTGGTGCAGATAGTCAATAGAATAGAAAGAAGTTCACAAAGTATAAGCCATGTGCATGCCATTCACACAGTCAATTACAGAACCCAACAGCCTGTTAACATCTTGTTCATAAATGTTTGTTTTATAAGGTAAAACACATAGGGCATGACATTTTGAAAGGATGGCTTCAAAGTTCCATATTAATTTTGACATGGTAATTAAGAGCACATACTGCCACTTACCATTGTGACCTTGGCAAGTTACTCAAACTTTCAGCATTCAAGTCCCCTCATCTGTAAAATGAAGAAAATATAAGCAGCGTTGTAAGAATTAAATGAGATGAAAATACACAAAATGGATAGGAAAAGACTTGGTTTCTGCTGCTATGAATGCTTCCTTATGGCATTATCAGTATTATTATCCTGCCTTGACCTCATTTGTAAAGATAACTAGATTTTTTGCAGCCTATACTGTGAACAGGAGTTATCTCCAGTTGTAAGACTTAGGACAATTTTCAGTTTCTAACCCATGCTTTTCAGGAATTTTCTATTTTTTTTTTTTACAATGAACACATTTACTTTAAAGAAAAAAATTAATTTTAAATAAGAAGAAAAGTAAGTTCCCCCCAGAGAAATCTCCTAGTCCCATCTGATCTGAGGGAAACCTAGTACCTCACTTAGCACTTTGGTTTCTCAATTCAAAGGACACTTAATCAGATGTCTTCCATGTTCTGGGAGCTGGGGGTACCTTCAGGCAAAAGAAATACAGCACTCAGCCATTATAATAAACAAATTTCCCTAGCACTTCCACAAGCAAAATACCTATGTTTTTTCTTTTTAAACTGGGCAAGAAAGAGAGAAAAATATTGGTGAGCAGTGTGTGTGTTTGTGTGTGTGTCTGTGTGTGTGTGTGTGTGTCTGTGTGTGTGTATAACATAAGCCAGACATTACTCCTTGCAGCAGCAATTAAGAATTAAGAATATCCTAAGGCCTTGTCAATGGGCTGGGTGTGTTATTTTTAAGCTCCCCAAGACATTGAGCTCCTAATTAGTACCCTCATCAAAGCCTGCACCCCACAGTTGGAGGCAGTCCAGGCTCTTGAGCACGCCTGTAATCAGTTTCCATATGTGAAGTGGAAACATGACAATCCCATCCATCTCTGCAAAAGAATACTTAAAAGAAACCCAGTAATCGTGGGGGGCCGTAGCTGGGTGCTATAGCTTTTAATTACCAGCATTTCATTATGGAACCACAATCAGCTATTTCGATGTTCATTCTTCCTGGGAAAACAACTGTCCTTTTTAGGGTGGGGCGAAGTGGTGTGCATAAGCCAGAAATCTGGAGGCCTGGGTTTCAGTACAGCTCTGCCACTTGCTCTGTGGACAAATAACTCATTTATGATAATCACAATAACTAAGTTGTATTGACCTATATTATGCATAAGGTACTGTACTCGGCACTTGCCCAAATTTTCATTTAACCCTCATAACAATCTTATGAGGAACATACAATTAAGAGAATGACACATTTTGCAAACGAGAAAACTGAGGCATGGAAAAGTGACAAATTAATTACCAGCATTTCATTATGGAACCACAATCAGCTATTTCGATGTTCATTCTTCCTGGGAAAACAACTGTCCTTTTTAGGGTGGGGCGAAGTGGTGTGCATAAGCCAGAAATCTGGAGGCCTGGGTTTCAGTACAGCTCTGCCACTTGCTCTGTGGACAAATAACTCATTTATGATAATCACAATAACTAAGTTGTATTGACCTATATTATGCATAAGGTACTGTACTCGGCACTTGCCCAAATTTTCATTTAACCCTCATAACAATCTTATGAGGAACATACAATTAAGAGAATGACACATTTTGCAAACGAGAAAACTGAGGCATGGAAAAGTGACAAATTTTGCCCGAGGTTGCCCAGCCAATTGTAATGGAGTTGAACTCCTGGCTCTCCAGGTCTGTAAAACAAATTCAAAATCCTGCTTTTTCTACAAGTAGTGAGATCCCCAACCCCAGAAGCAATAAGAGACCAAGGCTTGGCTCTCAGAACAGCTACAGGAAACATTCTTTCCATGTGCAGTGGCCTCTAAAGTTTCCTCTGACACTGTGACTCTAATTCTAGATATACCAACCAATCATGAGGGCAATGATTTCTGACAAAAGTGTAAACATTTAGAAGAGAGAAGAAAAGATCTCATTTACCGTGGAGGCAAAAAAGAAAGAACTGTGATGGCAGCAGAAATGAGCAAACCCTCTCCAATGCAGAAAGCTCTGAAAGAAATATGATTAAATTTTGTGCTTCCTGCCACACCCCCCTTTCCTTCAATGGCCTTTTACAAGTACCAGTTTCTGGAATCAATTGCAAAGGAATTCAAAGAGGGCAAATATTAAATGTAATTCAGTGGCATATTACAGTAATCTAAAAGGGAAGAAAGAACTAATCTTCGCTGTGCTTTGTTATTGGAGTGTGTGTTTTTGAAGGAAATGTAAGTTGTACCCTCCTCTCTTCAGACATTTGGGGTTGGGAAAGGTTGCTGGGTTCTTTACGGGCAAGGTCTTCATGTTCACAAAGAGCAACATGAAGCAGAAATGATGACTCCTGATTTTCAGATAAGGACATAGCCTTAGGACCAAAAATTTACCTGAAGTCCAAGGACTTGGATGCCAAGCCATCGCACTGTCCACTCCACGATGGTGCTGAAATTGGCTGAGGAGTCAGGGGACAGCCTCCAGGGGTGCAGCTCCTTCATCTGGGAGAGGTCAGCATCCACTCTGTCCTGGTCATCCTCAAATCTATCTTGGCTTCCTTAATTGCTATACCCAGCTGACACTTGTGTGAACAAGTGGGAGAATGTGGTCCCAGGAAGTTATAACAGGAAACAGTCACAGAAAGTTCCATCTGCTTCTTGCCTCCTGATCTTCTGGAAGCAAAGGAGACAAAAAAAGGAAGGATGATGTGATGAGGAGACTCTCATCCCTGGGAGCCCTGAGCTGCGTTTTATGAGTTTGGACAGGGAAGGGATTTAAGTGGACACATGGAGTTTGGACAGTGGACACAGAGTTTGGATATTTCGTTCCATAAAATGACATGGAAACCATCTCCTCTATGGGCGTCTCTTTTGCATTATTTTTAAATATATTATACAATATTTAAGATACACAAAAAATATAAGGAAATACTACAACAATCACTCATGTACCTACTATACTGTTTAAGAAATCAAACCTGGCCAGACATGGTGGCACACATCTGCAGTCACAGCTATTCAGGAGGTTGAGACAGGAAGATTGCCTGAGCCCAGGAGTTCAAGGCTGCAGTGAGCTGTTATCATGCCACTGCTTTCCAGCCTGAGTGACAGAGCAAGAGCCTGCTGAAAAAAGGAAAGAAAGAAAGAAAGAAAGAGAGAGAGAGGGAGGGAGGGAGGGAGGGAGGCAAGGAGGGAGGGAGGAAAAAAGAAAAGAGAGAGAGGAAGGAAGAGAAGAGGAAAAAGAAAAGGATGAGGAAGAAGGAAGGAAGGAAGGAAGGCAGGCAGACAGGCTTACAAATATAGTTGAAATCCCCAGGTCCCCCTCCCCAGTTGTATATCCAACCTTGCCTTCACCTCCAAGATGTAACTTCTATCCTGAATTGGCTCTTTATCATTCTCATGCATTTCTTTATATTTTACTTTATTTATACATTTATGACTCAAGCAATATTTGGTAAATTTTTTTGCATGTTTTAAAAACTTTATGTAAATGGTATTGTCATAGACTCAGTGGCTTATAAACAACAGAAATTTATTTCTCACAGTCCTGGAGGCTAGAAGTCCAAAATCAGAATGCCAGTATGGTCAGGTTCTGGTGAGGTCCATGTTCTGGGTTGCATACTGCTGATTGCTACATGTATCATCACATGGTAGGAAAAGAGCAAAAAAGCATGCTCTCATGACTCTTTTAATAAGGGCTCCACTCTCATGATCTCATCTAATCCTGATTACCTCCCAAAGGCCCCACCTCTTAATACCATCCCATTGCAGAGTGGTGTTTCAACATACAAACTTTGGAGAAATGAAAACATTCAGTCCATAACAAATATCATACATATAATTTCTTCTGCAACTTATTTTTTCACTCAACTTCCTATTGGTGGGATCCATCCATGTTGATATAAGTCACTCTAGTGGATTCATTTTCATTTCTGTAGAGTGGAAGTTGGCCCCTGGGCCAAATCCAACTGGCCACCTGTTTTTGTAAATAACATTATTGAAACACATCCATGTATATTCATTTAAGTATTTAGTCTATGACTGTTTTCCTGCTACAATGGTAGCAGTTGAGTGGCTGTGGCAGAGACTGTATGGCCTGCAAAGCCTAAAATATTTATAATTATATTTACGGAAAAGGTTTGGCAACCCCTGCTGTAGAGTATTCCATTATGACTATTACCCAGCTAATTTATTCATTCTCCCATTGATGGGCACATAGGCTGTTTCAGTTTGAGGCTATTACAAACTGTGGTTGTGAAACTTCGTGCACATGCATGTGAATTCACATAAGAGTTCCTCTAGGGTTTATATCTAAAGGTGTTTATGTATGTTCAACTTTTCTGGAAATTTGAAAACGTTTATTTTTATTAATTTAACATTTTATTAATTTACCGTTACAACAGCAAAGTAGGATAGTTCTCTAGTATCAAATTCTCGATTGTATTTAGTACTGTTGCTTTTTTTCTTTTGCTAGTTCTGTGAGCATGAAATCCACTCTTCTTATAGTTTTTATTTTCATTTTTCCTGATTACTCATGGGTTTGAGCAGTATTTGTTTCTTAGATGTTTGCGTTGCTGCCCATTCATGTCTTTTGCCTACTTTTTCATGATATTTGTCTTTTTCTGGTTGGTTTGTTGCTGATTTTTCCATATTCTGGCATGGATCCTTTGTTGGCAACGTTATTCCAAGTTTCTCCTCCTAGTCTTACTGGTGCTTCACTTTCAATGGTATCTTCTGATAACAGGTTGAAAATAAATGTTCATTAGTAAAATTATCGATCATGACGCCAATAAGGCAAGTGTCAGAGATACTGTAGACCCAGATCTACTTTAGTACTAGGTATTTTTATACTTTTAATTTTTGCCAGTTGAATGAATGAAAATAGTATCTCATTGAGCCTTAATTTGCATTTCCCAGATCTCTGATTATACTAAACTTCATGTATTTATTGATTTTCTATATAATCTTATGCTCAAAATGTTGATCCATGTCTTTTACCTATTTTAATTTAGTTGTTTGCAATTTTCTTTTTGATTCATAAAAATTAATTTATATTTTTGACAAAAATCCTCCTTAGGCTGTGCATATTGCAAATACATGCCTCCAGTTTATAACTCATCTTTTCACTTTCTTTAAAGTAAGAACAAAAGTTCTTAATTTTAATAAAGTCAAACTTACCAATAATCAGTGCTTTTTTTCTTTCTCATTAACAAATCTTTTCCTACCCTTAAGAATACTCAAGATAAAACTCTTACATGTATGCAACCAAAGACCATACAAAATTCTCACAACAGTATAGTTCATAAAAGTAAATATCTTGAAAACAACCAAGTGCCCATCACTGGGAATGTAGACAAACAAACTGTGCTATATTCACACATGGACTATTACAAAACAGCCAAACAAATCTACTACAGTGAGACACAATAATATGGAAAGAAAACTCAGCAGTATAATACAAAGTGAATAAAGTCATTCCCAGAAGATTAACAATAGTTTGATACCCAGCTGGGCACAGTGGCTCACACCTGTAATCCCAGCACTTTGGGAGGCTGAGGTGGGCAGATCATGAGGTCAAGAGATGAAGATCATCCTGGCCAACATTGTGAAACCCTGTCTCTACTAAAAATACAAAAATTAGCTGGGCATTGTGGTGTGCGCCTGTAGTCCCAGTTACTTGGGAGGCTAAGGCGGGAGAATCACTTGAACCGGGAGGCAAAGACTGCAGTGAGCAGGCACTCCAGCCTGGTGACAGAGCAAGTCTGACTCAAAAAAAAAAAAAAAAGTTTGATACCCATTTTATAAAGTTAAAAACAACTAAATTAAAAACATACACTTTAAAGAAAACTTATTTGGAATAAAACCATGTGAAAAGAAAATGATTCAGAATAACAGTTTCCTTGTGGTGTGGAAGCAAAGAGACAGGGGTCAGGGGACCATACTTTTAGAAGCAGGTTACTATCTCAAGGCCCTGGTTTTGTTTTAGGTGATGGGTTCATAGGTACTTATTGCATTATTAACAATAGCTAATTATAACAAATACAAGCCAGGAAAAATGGTGAAAGTATGCCCAAACCAAGCCAATTAAGTCCACCCAAGGTAATATTTTTTTTCCTATACTGAGGTCATAGGATACCTCATAAATTTTCATCTAAAGGTTTTAAAGCTTTGCTTTTTTTGTTTTTAGGAGTTTAATTTGCCTGGAATTTATTTTTGTGTGTGAATTAGCAATCTGATTATTTCCGTGTGGATAATTAATTGTTCCCCTGCCATTTGTTGATCTCCTGTCATCACTGTCACTAGGAGGTTTGTGTAGGTGTGTGCCTGGCTTCTCTTTTCTGTTTTATTCATCTATTTGTCTAGTTCCACAAAAATACACTTTCTTAATTAGCATAGCTTTATAACAAGTCTTGGTGCCTGACAGAGTGAACCCCCACCTTATACTGCTCCAAAAGTGCCCTGGATATTCTTAGCCCTTGGTTATTCTAGATCCAATTTAGAATAAGTCTATAAAGTTCCACACATACTTTGTTAAAATTTGTATTGGAATTGTATTGAACTTGTAAACTAACTGGGAAAGGACCAACATCTTTGCAATATTGAATCTACATATCCTAGAACATGGTATATCTGTTTATTTAGATTTTCTTTAAGTGTTATAATTTTCTTTCATAAAAGTCATACACAGCTTTCATTACACTTATCTGTAAGCATGTTAGATTTACGCTGCTATTGTCATGTTTTTAATGTCTTCTTGCGTACAGAATATAACTTATTTTGTATATTGATATTATATCCAACAAACAATGAACTCTATTATTAATTCTAACTATTATCTCTAGAGTCTCTCAGGTTTTCCACATGGGCAATCATAACTGTCCATGAAAATGGCAATTTTGCTTCTTCTTTCCAATCCTTGTACCTCCTATTTCATGTTTTCTCACTGAATGAGACGATGGCTAAGACCTCCAATATTATGTTGAAAAGCAAAGGTCAGAACAGACAGCTTTCTTAATTTTAAGAAAAATTTTTTTTACCCATTACACGAGATGTTGATATGGTTTTGACATGTTTACTTTGTCAGGATGAAGAAGTTCCCCATCCCTAGGAGTACAGAAGGTAGCATGCTCATATGTCCCAATTTGCCAAGTTTACACATCCTGGCATAATTATTAATAATGCTCCCTCATCCTCACAAAGATTCTCATTTGGACAATTAATTATATGTTCCCTCCAATAGAAAGGTGATGTTAGACAGCAATGCTAGGGAGATAATTTGACCATTTGACTACGAGGTGAGTAAGGGGAACTTGGAGGTTTCTGTCAGTGAAGAGACTCGAGAATCTTCCCTGCTAAACTGGGAAATTTCCAACCTCAAGTAACAAAGCAATAACTACCTATTCTTTCCCTCTGCAAATGCATGAGGAAAAATGCCCCAGAGACAGTCCCAATATTGCACAATTTGCCATAAGAGAAGTAAGAAACATGCACAAAATGAAGTAATTATCTTATCAGAAAGCAGCACGATCGGTAATCTGAGAATGATGCCAACAACAACTTGGCCTGTCACATGCTCTGTTTTGTCACTTACATCCCCAATATAAATGCAAAAATGCGAAAACCAGGGGCAAGATTGAATGACGATGGATCCATTCTGAAGCTGGGCATGAGCCACTTATTGAAGACATAAATTATAGGGCTGTCACCATCACCCTTCCTATTTGCAAATAAATGTTGTCATCTAATTGTTTAAGACTTGGAGATTGTTTAACGAATTTCTCTGAAGAAGGCCTCAGCAGCAGCTTGGATTCCCTGGACATTCAGATTCTATCTGTCCACTTTGGTCATCTCTCTGCACGTGGCTCTTTTGGTTTTGCATGACAGATACTGTTACATCATTTTTTCAGCCTTTCTTGGCGATAAGGCAACGACAGTCTGGTGTGTTTCTTGGCTGATTCCATTAAAGAATCATTAAGAATGAGTGATGAAGAGAAGCAGGCTCTGAAAAAAACAGAAGGGAAGGGAGGGGCCTCCTTGATGCAAGTATGGATCACTAAGCAGAATGTCCAAGAATGGGGGCTTTACAGCAGAAAAACTCTTCTTTTCCTCTTGATCTTGCTGGAAAAAAGAAGTAACACACAAAAAAGAGCGACGGCTGGGGACAAAGTTGGGAGTTCCTGGGACGCCTGGGGGTGTCTTTCTGAGTCTGTGGATGCCATATTTGCCATGTTGTGTACCAGAAACTTCTGGAATGAAGTGACAAGTGAGAAGGACAAAGCTGCAACACTGGGAAGTCCCATCTCATGCATTTTTTCATTCATTCATTTAATCACCAGCTATGAAGCATGGACTCAGTTTGGATTCCCCCAGAAGCAGATCCTCAGATAAGAATTCAAGTGCCAGCAGTTTATTTGGTAGGCAAAGAAAACACCTTAAGAGGAGAAAGAAAGAGAAGGCAGACAACAAGGAGTGTGTTATCACATTCATCTGTGGTCTGAGAAGCAGCATAGAGCCAGGGCTTTAGACTCATGCCTCCAGAGCTGGGAGGGAGCTGGAGTATTGACAAACTCAGGCAATGGTAGAAGACTGCCTTCCCAGGGGTGTAATTCTCCTCCTTCTGGTCCTCCACTCAGGGGGGCAAAGTATTTAACAGATTTCAGCTACCTGAGAAATTCCTCAAGCACAGAAAGGTAGAAACTAGCTATTGGAAAGCAGAGCAAGTGGCCTCAAAATGGTGAGTGTTGGAGGATATGAGCAGGATACCAGCTCTTGCTGTGTCCCCCAAATAGTGCTCTATGCCCTCACTAGAACCATAAACAAGTCAGAAATGGTCCTTGACCATGTGAAGCTTGCTGGAGGCAAACAACAGGCCACATATCCCCATGCCCCTTCGCTTTCTTCCCAGGACAGACAGGCCTTGAGATCCCATAAGCCCATGCTTTGGTGTTCACCCACGGTCATCTCTGCCTTCTCCGAGTCCTGGCTGCCCTTTGCTTTGCCTTCACCTCCATTCTTCCCTCTCTCAGTTCCTCTGACCCAGATTCTGAAATGTCTCCTTTCACCCCATCCACATTATCTGATAATAACAACAAGGATGATCAATGCCCTTTATTGAGCACATACTGTATGCTAGCCACTAGGTTAAGTGACGTGTGGCTATTACCTCATTTAAATCTCCAAAATAGTCATGGCCTCATGTTCATATTCCAAACCCTGTTCCTGCTTCATTCTACCTGTCAGGTGGAGACTTCTTGGGAAGCACTACAACTTAAAATTAAATGCAAGGTGCCTGCAAACCTCTGGCCACCACATTTTGTCAACTTCTCACTCCTATACCTAGGTTAGTCCTGCACTGCTTGCTCGGGCTTCATAGCCATGACTTGCCCAGGCCTGCCCACCACTGTCCCCATGATCTCCTGCAGCTGAAGTTTTAACACGTCCCAGAAGCCCATTCTGCTCCATTCCAGTACCAAACCCCATTTCTTAAGGGTAAACCATGATCAGCATCCACCCAAGTTAAGAGTCAGAGAATAGAAAAGAAGGCTTCTGCAGTCATTCTTAGTTGCTTTAGACAAATGTCAAATTTTGCCTTTGTCTCCTCTATCCGCCTATCTTTGCAGCTTCCTCCTAAAAACAGAAAATTAAATAAGTAATTTTCAAACTCTACTCCAGTGGGCCATGATTCCACTTCCCGTGGATTATTAATACATTACCCTGTCTCTGATGATGTGTTTTCATGGCGCTCTCCAGACACAGTGCCCTGACAATAAAGGAGTGATTTGCATGGTTGGGATCCCAGCACAGTAGCAAGGTTGTGGGAGAATATTGGGGGGGAGGGATGCCACATTTGGCTGCCCCTTTGTCTCTTGGTGCATCAGAAGAACTCGGATTCAGAGCCTGAGAAATTCAGGCCACGAAGAGTCAGTGACAACAAAAAGAAAGATAATCACTCTTTGTTGGGAATAAAAGGAAAGCAGCAAAGGCAGATGACCTGCTTATCTTGCATTCTGGCAGAACCGCAGACCACCAACTCAGATACTTCAAAAGACCCCTGGCTCAGCTTCCCAGCCCCTCCCCTGGGGCCCCTGCAGAGAGAACATCATAATACATCTCCTCATTTTCTCCTGCACTTTTGATGTCAAAGTGTGGTCTGGTTAATTAGATGTTAGTGGGGGCCGGGGGCACTGGAATCCAAACTCAATAAATTTCATTTCTGAAAGACAAAGAGGTCAAGTGCATATTAAACTTGAGTGCTCAGGGAGTTCTGCTGGGGCATTTATTCAGTCGGGCTCGTTGCAGTTTAGGCAGAGAGAACTCCAGGCAGCTTTTGGAGCCTGGCTGGGTGCGGAGGCAAGCCTGGAAGTGTGCCCATCTTACATTGTGGAAGAAGAGAGGGGGAAAAAGTCATTCAAATGTTTTCAACATAAATAGCTCAGTCCTGCAGTCGGAATTTGAAATTTCTGCCAATATGCAACTCCTTTCATGAGACTAGCTCAGTAAACAGCCTGGCCCTTAGTTTCACCTCCTGCTGAAATCGAACCCACCAACTTGGCTGTCTTGTGGGGGAGGTTGGCACTGGGAAGAGCCCATTCCAGCCTCTTGGAGCTCACTGGACTGGAGGCTGCCTCTCACCTCTGTTCTTTCTATCATTATCTCAGAGCCACAGCTTCTTTCAACCGTGCTTCACCTCCCGGTTGCCTTGGACTGAACAGCAAAAGGAACGTGCACACACCACTCCCCAGCTCTGGCTGCTGGCTCCATGGCTGCAAGAAAATCAATATCCACCAACCGTTCCTATGGCAAGAGACCTTGCTACCAGTGGCAAGGCCTGGAATAGTGCAGGCCTGAAGCCAGACAGCCCAAGGTCAAATCCTTGTTCCTCCCCATCTCAAGTTGATTCTTCAGGCATTTTACTTAGACTTTCTCATCTCAGTTCATGAGTGAGCACAACCTGCTGCCTTTGCAAGGTTAGCATTTGGCCAACCTTGTAAAATGAAATGGGTGACTTTCTCAGCAATATTTGACTTAGGTATAAGTTTGTAATAAAGCATGCAGAGTTCAAGGCTAAATTCTTAGGGGTGCATTTTGAAATATCCCTCTTGTTTTGTTTTTGTTTTCTTCTTAGTGTGTTTTGATTAGAGAACAAAGGTGTTAGTCATGCATGAGGTGTTCACATATAGGAAATTACTGACTTGGCAACTTAATTACATTTGGAGGCCATTTCATAGGACTGATTCCCTTTATTTGGACAGCCTGAATCTTCTTAGTCATGACTTGAGAATGTGATCACCTAAGTGTTGCTTTATCCTGAAAACTTAACCAAACCACCACAGCCATCTCTCCAAACAAACAAAACATCATGTTGAGACACTACAGTTTGGACATCCCTAAAACCCCCTGTTTAAGATTCCTTGTCTGGCAAAATTCACTGTTGTCTGCTGCAGGGCTGGGTGGGTGGTAACGCAGTCTAATTGTGGTTCTTCTTTTCTATTTCTGCAGCATAAAGTCACTCTGCTGCAATTGTTTCTCAACACTGCACCCCAGGTTTTCCACAAAGAGCCTCTGTTTTGATAGAGGCCTATTTTTTCTAACCCTGCCATGAAGCAGTCTATTGTGTTGGAAAGAGTTCAACTGAATTTACAAGCCCAGATTTAAGGACTGCATGTACCATTTTTAAAAATCAGAGCCCCAGCATGGGAAATCTCTAAAAGCTATTTCTAGTGTGTGACTGCCCAATATTCTAAACTAAGAACTTGAGGAAGCCAATGATCAAATTGATGGCTCCCATCTGCCTACTTTTTGCTTCCTAAAAATAATTTCCCAGGAGCCTCAAAGCTGTGGTTGAGAAGGAGGCAAGACAATCAGTCATCAGGGAGATTCCTGGTCAAAGAAATTCTTTCTTCACCAAGCTGGGGGTGCCAGCCCCCTGCAGAAGCAGGGCCCACCAGCATCCTAGGACCCAAAAATATGGGTGGCATGAAGATGGTTCAAGCTCAAAGAACCCCTTTCCCATGCAAATTGGCACTCCATCAGGATATTACTTTATACCTATTAGAATAGCTATTAACAAAAAGGCAAAATATAATAAGTTTTGGAAGGAGGTAGAGAAAAAGGAACCACCGTACATCATTGGTGGGAATGTGGAATGGCACAGCCATTACGGAGAATGCTATTGAGTTTTCTCAAAAAATTTAAAAAGCACTACCCAGCAATCTTTCTTCTGGGTATATATCTAAAGCATATGAAATTACTATGTTGAAGGGATATCTGCACTGTTATGTTCAATGCAACATTATTCACAATACCCAAGACATAGAATCAACCTAAGTGTTCATCAATGGATGAATGGATAGAGAAAAAGAAGGAAATCCTGTCATTTGTGATAACATGCATGAACCTGGAGGATATTATGTTAAGTAAAATAAGCCAGTCATGGAAAGACAAATATCACATGATTTCACTTATATGTGGAGTCAACCTCAAAGAAACAGAGTAAAACAGTGGTTACCAGGGACTGTGAGATGGGGAAATTGGGGAGATGGTGGTCAAAAGACACAAAATTTTAATTAGACAGGAGAAATAAGTTCAAGAGAATTGATGTCCTTATGTTTTGGTGACTAGAATTAATAGCAATATATTTTATATTTGAAAATTACTGAGAGTAAATTTTAAGTGTTCTCAAGACAATAACTGATCAATATGTGAGATAATACATATGTTAAGCAGCTTGATTTGGCCATTCATCATGTATACATATCTACATACATCAAGACATCATGTAATACACCATAAAAATACTCAATTTTTACTTGTCAATGAAAAATGAATACAAAAATAAAAGATTCCCCTTTCCAATACAATCCCAAGATTTTCATTGACAGCCCAATGGATATCACCTAGAAAGAGCCACAGATGAGCTCCACATTGCCCTAGCTCTAGAAAGAAAATCAATTTCTTTAGGAAGCTATTCAAGCAGAAAGAAAATGACACCAGATGAAATCTCAGATCTGCATGAAAGAATTATGATCACTGCGTGGCTAAATATAAAAGGCCTTTCTCATATTACTTAATTTCTCTAAGAGGCAATTTATTCCTTAAAAAAAGCTAACACTCTATTGCAGAGAATATAACATATGTAAAAGCAAAATGTACTTTTAAAAGTAGAATAAAGAATCAGAGAGTTATATAGAAGAAAAATACTGGAAGGTTCTTAAATCATTCAACAGGTGATAATTTTGTAAGTGATATAATACTAACAAAAAAGTTTACATACAGGAAAGGAGGAGAAAAGTGAACAAACAATAAAGGTGACAAGTGGAAAACAAATAGAAAGATGGTGGGTTTAAACCCAGTCATACAAACAACTATGCTAAATGTAAAGGCAGAGATTGTCAGATTGGATTTTTTTTAAGTAAAATCCACTTATATGATGTTTACAAGAGATTCACTTTAAATATAAAGAAAAATGACAAATAAAAGAATGAGAAAATGTATACCATGCAACAACATAAATTTAACAATACCAGGAATGAAAGAGAAGACATTACTACACACAGGACAAGCATTAAAAGGGCAAGAAGTATTCTAAACAAATGTATGCTACTAAATTTAATAACTTAATGAAATTGACAAATTTCTTGAAAAAATACAAATTACCAAAACTTATTCAAGAAGAAATAGATAATATAAACAGCCATATATCTAAATTAAAAATTAAATTTATTATCAAACACTTTTCCCATACACACACACACACACACAAATAGAAAAAAATACCTCTTAGTGCAGATAGCTTCACTGTTGAATTAGTTAAAACACATAAGAAAAAAATAATGCCAATTATTCATAAACCCTTTTGGAAAACAGAAAACACTTCCAAACACATTTTATGGGGCCAAGGCTACTATGATACCAAAATCACACCAAAAGCATTAGAAGAAAAGAAAACCCCAACCCATATTCCTCATGAACACAGACACAAAAATACTTAATAAAATGTTAGCAAATTGAACACTTTAAGATGTACATATAATTTTTAAAAGATTATATATCATGATAAATAGAGTTTATTCCAGGATTACAAATACCAATCTATATAATTCAGAATAGTAACAGATTAAAGAGAAACAGCTTATAAGTGTCTCAATAGATACACAAAAAGTGTTTGACAAAATCTAATACTTATGATAAAGATTCTCAGCAAACTTAGAGTAGCAATGAACTTTTTTCAACCGAATACAGGTTAGCAATAGAAAACTTACAATTAGTTATACTTAATGGTGAATGACTGAATACGTTCTCCTGCGCTCAAGAACACAGCCAGGATGCCTATTCTCACCACTTCCTCACTTTACTGGATGCCCTAACTAGTACATCCAAGCAAGAAAAAGAAATAAAAGATGTGCAGGTTGAGGGGAGAAAAGAAGCAAGTCATATTTATTTTCAGGTAACGTAAACATATATAGACAATCCTAAAGAAGCTACAAAAAAGATAGAACTCAAAAGTAAAAAGCTGAAACCTAGCACAGCTGCAAGGCTCAATACACAACAATAAATTGTATTCCCATACACCAGCCACAAAAAAATTAGAAATTATAATTATACTATCAAAAAACATGAAATAAGGATAAATTTAACAAAATATGTACAAGAATTGTAAATGAAACTTCAATGAAAAAAGTTAAAGACATAAATAAATGGAGAAATATCTCACATTCAGGGACAGAAAAACTCACTATCATAAATGTCGCAACTTTTCCCAAAGTGCTCCATCCACTTGTGGCCAGTAGCCACATAAGTCAAAAACTGGAAACAACCCAAATGTCCATTCACAGGAGAATGGAAACTCAAGTTGTGATATATTCATACAAGGGAATACTACTCAGCAATAAAAAGGAACAAACTACTGATAAATCAGCAAGGTGGATGAATATCAAAATCATTGTATTATGCAGAAGAAGCTACACACAGAAGAATACACACTGTATGGTTCCATTTTTAGGAATTTCTAGAACAGGAAAAGCTAACGTATGGTGAAAGAATTGAGAATAGTGGTTGTTTCTGGGAGAGCGGGTGGCCGGGATTGCCTGGAAGGAGCACTAATCAGCTTTCCAGGATGAAGGACATGTCCTGTATCTTGATAGGGGTGTGTACCACATGGGGATAAGCATTTGTCAAGACTGATCAAACCATACAGATAAGGTATGACTGTGCATGCCCATCCTGAAATGAGCATTCACTATGTAAATTACACTTTATTTTTTTTTTTTTAGTTTTTTAAATGTATTTCACCACTACCATTTAAATGTGTTTTAAATGTGTTTCGCCACTACCTTTAAAGCAACACAGAAAATTAACAGTGGACCCCAATGTCATTCTTCCCCTTGTATTACCCTCACCTCCCAGATAATGAAGGTTAACAGCCTGATGTGTGTCTTTCCACACTCCTCTACTTGCTAAGACTCAGAGAGTCATAAATCATATCCACAGGTATGGCACATGTTTGTTTGGTTTTTGCTTTTTTTGTTTTTTTTGAGACAGAGTCTTGCTCCATTGCCCAAGCTAGAGTGCAATGGCACAATCTCAGCTCACTGCAGCCTCTGCCTCCCAGGTTCAAGCAATTCTCCTGCCTCAGCCTCCTAGGCAGAGGGATTACAGGCACCCACCACAACGCCCAGCTAGTTTTTTGTATTTTTGGTAGAGATGGGGTTTCACCATGTTGGCCGGGCTGATCTTGAACTCCTGACCTCAGGTTATCTGCCTACCTCGGCCTCCCTAAATGCTGGGATTACAGGCGTGAGCCACCGTGCCCAGCCTGTTTGTTTTTAATGAGAGTTTCCTATCTTTGTGTTTCTGCTACTTGCTCCTGTCACCTAACCACATTCCAGGTCAGAAAACATAGGTCATAGCTGCACAATATTCCATTGTATGGACCAACCACAATTTGTCAATCTGTTTGTCTAAAATACACACACACACACACACACACACACACACACACACACACACACAGGTGATGAGCTGTCAGACTCTCCCCACTTTTTGTCATTATAAACAATGCTTCAAGAACTTCCTTAATCATATAACTAATCTTCCTAGTGCTTGTGTTTCTGTAGGAGAATGTCCCAAAGAGAGATTGCTGAACAACAAAGACAAGTGTGTTATTTGTTTTAATAGATATTGCAGATTACATTCCAAAGAGGTTGTAGAAATCTCATTTAGTGCTCAGTCTGATATATTTTAAGTTTCTGCAGACTGGCTTCAGAAATGGAAATAAATTATGAACATAGCATAATAATCATTTAGGCAATTCATCTAGGCTTCGAAGGAGAAAAACTCAGCAACATATCTAAGCCCACAAATAATCAAGTTATCCTACCAAAATATATCCTGAGAAGCAGGAGAGCATGATCTTGAGATAGCCCACCCCAAGGGACTGTCCAAGCCTGCCATACATCATCGCCGTGACCTTGAACAAGTTACTTAACCTGTTTATACCTGAGTTTCCTCATAAATAAAATCACAAATATTAATAGTGGCTATATTATGAAAGGCTAAATAAAGATATTGTGAAGAATCCACTACACAGAATGTGGAAAGTATCTGATACTCAGGAAGTGCTCTTCATCAATTACTATTTGGGCAAGTTGCTTAACCTCTCTGGGTGTCCTTTTCCTTATCTGTAAAATGGGGAAAATAACACCATCTGTCTCATAGGGCACATACAGTGATTATTAGAATAACGCTCCTCTCATATTAAGTGTTCAACAAAATCAGCTAACATCACTGTTAAAACGCAATACTAACATAAAGGAACTAGGTTTATGGGGCTGCAGAGACCTAAACTTGGTGTCATGTGGTATAGATGGCAGACACAACCTTGCAAAATTCAAGGGAAAGCTAAGTTTCTGCCAGGCCTATTGATGACATTGAATTCTTGGAAGGCCACACAAATCTTCCAGAATGGAGAAAGAAATCAATAGGTACCCTCAGGAAGATTTGTTTCCCTCCACGGCAAATTATGCACATTTATCTCTTCCTGGAGCCGAGTGGTTCTGAGCATTTGAAGCATTTCTAGCAATTGCATTGGTTGCTCACCCAAGCAGTGGACTTCCTCCTCCCAGGGTGCTCCTGCAGCTGTGCCCTTCTTGAGGGACATGTGCTCAGGTGAAAACATTGGCAAACAAGGCTACCAGATGGCTCATTGTGCAGGTGACCTGGAGTGTTGAGAAAGTCAGTCACTGGAGCCACCTTCACTGACTGAGCACTCACTGTGCCCAAGAACCGAGGCTCTGGGCCGAAAGTTGGGATATTCAGATTAAAAATAGAGTCCCTCCCCTGGGTGATGCAGCCTAGGGACCCCCACTGGCCCGTGTGCATCGGGGACTACCAATCAGTAGATGGCACCTGCATTGTCAGTTTGAAGGTTTTCACTCTCAGTTTGTGAAATTAACTCAATTGTGGATTTCACCTACTTAAAAAAAGAAGAAAAAGCCCTAAATCAAGTCACAACTGTATTTAGGAAAAGCAAGCACAAGCAAGCCCATTTTATCTCTTCACCAGAATCAAACACATAAGTTTGGTTTTGATTTACTAAAGGCTCCTAATGATGCTCTTATCTGAAGGGTAAATGTCATCTCTTACCTTAGGAACAGAAGTATCAGCCCAGGAAGTCAACTAAACTGATGGCCATTGACAATAACCTAGTGCCTGATGGATGAGAGGTACAGAGGCATCTGCCAGCTACTGAGTTCAGGGAAAGAACCTGCAGCTGTGCATGGCTGCAGACACTCGTGTTTGTCTATGTACCCCAAGGTGACCAGATCCCATTAGGGTCTTCACACGGGCCCAACTCCTGCAACACTGACTCCACTAGGAAATAGATTGTCCCCACCACCAGGACACTCATGCCTGCTCCCAGAGAGCCTTGGTCTCACTATCAAGGGACCAAGGAAATCCAATTTGTGGCCAGAAGTAATGTGTGGAATTTGAACAAAAGATGATGGCTACTCTTGGAAGATATTAGATCTAGCTATGAATAAGCTCATGAATGCTTCCAGGTCCACACCTCTTGTGTGCAAATCTCCCCAGACTGACAGGGAGAGGGCCAGGTCCACTGATGGGAATCCACGTTTCATCCTTAGAGACAGATTTACGCCCATGTCTGGGCCCCCCTCACAGGACCAATCTCCTCTCCATACAAGGGATGTCCTCTAACAGAGGACGGCCTACTTAAAACATACTCACCCACACTGGGAGGACCCAGAAGACATAACTTTCCCCAATACTTCGTTAAATCAACTGGTAAAGGGAGCCCAGCATTCTCGAAGAGCTCCATGACTGCTGCTCTCTCTAAGCTGGGCCTTTCAGTGAGAACCACAGCCACTCAATTAGAAAACTTAAATGCAATAGGAATACAGATGGTCCCCAACTTACAATAGTTCAGCTTAGGATTTTTGGACTTTACAATGGAAGAAAAATGATATGCATTCAGTATGATCCTTATCTTACAGTGGGGTTACGTCCAGATAACTCCAGTTGAGGAGGATCTGTAATCGGCATCTCATGCCACAGAGGCAATACAAAAAAGTGAAAAAATTACACCAGGTGAACGTAATTACCATAATGAACAGCAGAGGCAAAGCGACAACCAGAATAGCCCTAGAAGTGCTCCTGGCTGTGATATAGGAAGTCCACTAAATCCTTGTTCTATAGAAACAGAAACTTCCAGGTTAAGTGAACAAAAGTCTAACTCCAATTATAAAAACAGAGAACCATAGCCCCTCAATCAACTCCCAGACTTAAGCCAGTTTACAGACCCAGAACACCTTGAGTGAAGGGGAAGCTGGGTCCCCTTGAGGAAGGATCCCAATACACTACCAAAAATGTATTCTGTTAATTATTCCCCCAGCCTCTGCCACAGAGACCTGTGGCCTTTAACCAGGGTAACTGCTAAGTAAGTAGCATTCACCTCTTACACCTACTAGTCATAAGGAACAGAGCTATGTTTTACTGTAGAGTGCAAATAAAACTGGCGTGACCTGTTTTTGTATTTGAAGCCACATTAAATCAAGTCAAATTCTAATGGGCTGTCTCTGTGACATGGGTTCCAAGTGTTTGAATGTGTATATGGTGGGGCTGGAGCCCCTAGAGAAAAAAATCAACAGCCCAGTGTCCTTGAGTGCAATAGGAAGGAAACAAAATAAAATAAAGTTCACCAGGCAGCATAAACAAATAAGGTATACCCCTCTGTGTTTTACATGATGTCAATCCTGGGTCATGGCCAAGATTATATGACTAAAGGCTCATGGAACACAGTGGATTGCTTATTGATTAGAGGCCTAATGATTAAAAGAGACTTTTAATCCCCATCTCTGCCCTCCACCACCCACATCTTCTCATCCCCTACACTCACTGTCAGATAATCTTTTGGAAATGTAATCACTCACCTGCTTAAATAACTTCCCTAGTTAACAAGATTATAGGGTAAAATCCAAATGTCTTAACATAGAATTCAAGACATTGCTGAGTCAACCTCATCTCCTAGGAATCCCTACCTCACGACCTCTGCCCAGTCTCCTGGAGGATGCCTCTGTATCTCCAAAAACCAAATTCCCCCACCTGGTATCACCTTCTCCAACTTTTCTACTGTTAAAGTTCTATTCAGTCTTCAAACCCAAACATCACCTCATCTATAAATTTTTCTACAACATTTTTCAGAGTTCCAGCTGGGCACAGTGGCTCATGCCTATAATCCCAGCATTTTGGGAGGCTGAGGCAGGTGGATCACCTGAGGTCAGGAGTTCGAGACCAGCCTGCCAACATGGTGAAACCACATCTCTACTAAAAGTTAGCAGGGCATGGTGGCACACACCTGTAATCCCAGCTACTCAGGAGGCTGAGGCAGGAGAATTGCTTGAACCCAGGAGACGGAGGTTGTAGTGAGCTGAGATCATGCCATTGCACTCCAGGACGGGTGACAACAGGAAAACTTTGTCTAAAAAAAACACATTTTTCAGTGTTGCATTTTGTATTTCTTATATATTATATTGCAATTTCTTGTTCTTCTGTTTTCTATTTATCTCTTATTCCATCTCCCTGAACAATGCCTGGCATACAGTAATTATTCGTAAACATTGGAGAGTGGGAAGAGGAGATGTTAGTTGAATGAATGACTAGAAAACAGAAAAGGTCAGATATTGAATAAGAAGATAAAAATGATAGACAGACAAGATAGATGATAGATAGATAGATAGATAGATAGATAGATAGAGTGATAGAGCAAATTTCTAGGACGTTGCTACTCTTTCTCTCCCCTCCAAAAAACTCATACATTCTACTTTCTAGAAAGGGAAAAAAAAATGTTATTTTTGTCTCAGGTAAAAATCGGTAGGATTTTGGGCAAAAGAAATGGGGTACAGGCCGGGCGCGGTGGCTCACGCCTGTAATCCCAGCACTTTGGGAGGCCGAGGCGGGTGGATCACGAGGTCAAGAGATCGAGACCATCCTGGTCAACATGGTGAAACCCCGTCTCTACTAAAAATACAAAAAATTAGCTGGGCATGGTGACGCGTGCCTCTAATCCCAGCTACTCAGGAGGCTGAGGCAGGAGAATTGCCTGAACCCAGGAGGCGGAGGTTGCGGTGAGCCGAGATCGTGCCATTGCACTCCAGCCTGGGTAACAAGAGCGAAACTCCGTCTCAAAAAAAAAAAAGAAATGGGGTACAGATGATAGATAACCCAATTTCTTTTCTCTGACTGCAACCTACTTTGGTAAATCTTAATTTGCAAGGAAACTTCTGAATACTGAAGACCTCAGAGAAAGCTAAAACCAGGCTTCTAAACACATGGGAGGATTTCACAACTGCAGCCAGCATTTTCTTACGAAAGCTCCTCATACCCTGCACACTACATTTCAGGAACAAATTGACCAGGAGCCTTCAAATATTTATTGAGGTTTATGCCGAGCCACACTTGCTGTCTACCAGCTCTGGCCAAGCTCTGTGATGTCTAGGCTGCAAATTGAATTAGGCTCATATATTTGTGTGTCATTTCTTGCCTGCTACTTCTGAGACATGCCCTAGAAGTTAACCTTTCAGTGCCCAAAGACTATGCAGATATCCTCATTGACATGCTTCCATTCCTACAGAAGGCCAATTAAATTGCTAGTATTTATCACAGGCAAAGTGTTTGCCAGACACCCTGTTGAGTGTGTTACATGTATTATCATGCTTGGGCCTCACAACAGCTTCACAGGGAAAGTGCCAGTGTTGATATTTCCCATTTGGATGATGACACCAAAGCACAGAGTGGTTAGGTAATGTAGGCAAGACACACACCTACTTAGCAGTGAGGCTGAGATGCCAATCCAGACAGCACTGCACTATACTCAGGAAGCAAAATGATTGCAAGCATTTTTTCTCATAGGACTAAATCAATTTACTTTCATTTTCTACCATATAAAAATGCAACCCATAAATCTGTTTATTTTTTCTAACGTGCCCCTAATGACAGGTCTTCATTGATCTAGGCAATCAAAGAAGGAAAAAGTGGATTTTGGAGGTCCTCTCTTGGATATGCAACATTCCCACCCCCAGCCCACCACACACCTCCAACCCCAACCTTGACCTGACTTCATGGAAAAGAGAGATCCTTGCCCATCATGTTTAAGAAAGGCTCATGGTCCAAAAGTTAAACACAGAGTTACCATATGGTCCAGCAATTCCACTCCTACATACATACCCAGTGGAGATGAAAACATACGTCCGCACACAAAAAAGGGATACACAAATGTTCATTGCAGCATTATTCATAATAGCCAAGATATGGAACAACCCAAATGTCCATTAACTTATGAATAGGTCAACAAAAGGTGGTATATTAATGCAATAGAATCACACTTAGCCACATAAATGAAAGTACTGATTTATTCAATTATATGAATGAGTGAAATTTTACAAGGATGAACCTTGAAATCATTGTGCTAAGTGAAAGAAAGCAGACACAAAAGATCACATACTGTATGATTCCATTTATACAAAATGTCCAGAATAGGCAAATCCACAGAGACGGAAAGGGGAATTATAGTTGCTAGGGACTGGGCCAGGGGAACAGGAAGTGACTGCTAATGCATACAGGGTTTCCTTTTGGGGTGATGAAAACATTCTGGAATTAGATTGTGGTAATGGCTTCACAACTTTGTGAATTATACACTTTAAAAGGGTGAATTTTATGGTATGTGAATTATATCTTAACTTTTAAAAATTTCTTAAAAGATTAGCAACCGCATAAGCAATTTCACATGCCCTGAAACTGTAAGAGATTCTATGTGAAAGAAATTTGACAGATGCTTTTCTAAATTTGAAAACATTCCTAAAAATGTGCATATAACCAATAAAGAGTAGCAAAGCTAAAAGAAACCATTCTAAAAAATCCATCATAAATATACTTCAATCAATCATGCTAGAGGAAGCACTGAATTATCCTTCTCTCTATGGAAAATCATTATAAATTTGTTGTCATATGAAGAGGCAATGACAGTATACAACCAAAGATTCTAAGAGAAAAATCTGAGAGCTGTGTCAAGAAAATAATAAAATTATCTTATTTTTCTGAATTTGTATGTTCATTGTATTTATCAGTTTTTTAAATGAGTGATTTGTTAGAGCTCTTCTTACTCTTAATTTAAAACTCACTTTCGTAACTAAAAAATTGTTAGAGGGCAAGGAGAGCGTTTGGAAGTGACATCATTCGCATATGAACATGGTCTCTCCTGTCTCTTCATCCATGAAACCAGAGTGGAAGACTTGGAGCAGGGCATGGCTTTCTGTCTCTTTTCCTCATTCTCCTTTCTCCATCAGGGTAGCAGACTCAGGTGCCACCGCAGGCAGAGAGCTGGGCTAGGCAGCCTGGGACAGCCCCCTCCAGAAACGAGGCTCTCAAACCTTCTCTGCCAGGGATCCTGGGTGCAGTCTCATTTTCAACAAGTTGGCCCTGCTGAGGCCTGGGTCTCCTCTTAAGGCACACAAATAGAGCAGGCTAATCTGAGGTCCCTGGTGTCTACTTAAATTATCCAGTCTTTCACAGTGTCTAGCCTGGTGCACCAGAAATCTGCTTTAGTTTTGTTGTTGTTGTTGTTTTTGAGATGGAGTCTCGCTCTGCTGCCCAGGCTGGAGTGCAGTGGTGCAATCTCGGCTCACTGCCACCTCCAGCTCCTGGGTTCAAGCAATTCTCCCACCTCAGCCTCTTGAGTAGCTGGGATTACAGGCAGCCACCATCATGCCCTACTAATTTGTGTATTTTTGTAGAGATGGAGTTTCACCACGTTGGCCAGGCTGGTCTTGACTCCTGACCTTAGGTGATCCACCCACCTTGGCCTCCCAAAGTGCTGGGATTACAGGCATGAGCCACCACCCCTGGCGTGCTTTAGTTCTCAGAGTTCAATCTCCCATTAACAACATAACTACTTTGCTCCTTATTTTTTATTGGCTTGGGCAAAGACTTCTTCCCTGGACATCACAGAAGAGAGGATTGTTAGTGATTAGGGTTCAGGACTTCCTGAGTCCTCTGACTGTGATAAAATCTTAGACTTGGCACAACTCATTACTCTCTGAAGAAACAAAGTACGATCCAGGATGTGGAGACGGGACCCGGGTAGATGGGTCACTGGAAGGATGAAGACTTAACCTCAATGCAGCAGATGGGTGAGTCTAGAGAAGAGAATGATGTGGCTGCAAAGGTGGGAAGTGAAGGGTGGCGGTTGCTGAGCAGATCCTGTAAGTCCTCGAGTGCCAGGAATGCCACCTCCCAAGACTTAGGGGCTTCGTATTTTAACAACACCCTGAGCAACCCGCACGAATGCCCCCAGCCAGCAATGCTAAAACCATCAATGGAATCTAATTTCAGTTCTACTACCTGCCCTCCTCCTTATGACCTCATCCCAAAGACTCCAAGACAGACAACTGTGGAGAGATGGATGTCGGGGAATAAATGTCATTGGCCGCATTAATTCCCCAGGTCACTTTGTGGATTTCCTGTGTTCTGACATAAATGGTTTGTGCTAGGTTCATAGTAATGACCATCAAACCTTAGCATTTGTTTAACATTTTACAATTTTTATGAACTCATTGGCTCCTTATAGCTCCACGAAGTAAGTACAATGGTGTAATTGTAACAATTCTGCAGATAAGAAGACTGAGACCTGGAGAAGGTCTAGAAAATTGTCTGTTTCTCTAATGTGAATAAAAATCCTCCAAGTCTGGGAGTCAGAGTAATCTGGCCTGCAGTTTTCTGTGGAGGCTCTTTATACACAGAAGGTGGGGGCTCTCTCCAAATGCAGTGAACCCTGAAGAAAGGCCACCACCATCCCCACCTGTTCTTCTGACAATGGCAGATGAATGTTTTACATAGCATTGATCTTCAGGACTTCCAAATCATAGAGCTCCCTCCTTTAAGAACTGTGAACTTTATAAAAACCTGTTGCTGGTCAGCTCTCCTCTTAGACAATAGAGAAAATTCATCTTGCTTTCCAGCCTCAGTCACAGCTCACCTTGAAAGGATAAAGAGAGCAAGAACACAGAGGCAGAGTGCAGTGGCTCAAGCCTGTGGTCCCAGCACTTTGGGAGGCCGGGGCAGGAAGATCACTTGAGCCCAGGAGTTTGAGATCAGTTTGGGCAACATAATGAGATCCTGTTTCTACAAAAAAATAAAAATTAACCAGGTCTGGTAGCATGCACCTGTAGTCCAGCTACTCAAGAGGCTGAGGTGGAAGGATTGCTTGAGCCTGGGAGGCTGAGGCTGCAGTGAGCTGAGATGAGGCCACTGCACTCCAGCCTGGGCGACAGAGACCAAAAAAAAAAAACACATAAAATAAAGAAGACTGCACAGAAAACTCAGTTAAAAGCTCTGCATACTAAGTGACAACAGAGCAACACATTCTAAACATCCAGCCAGTGGCCAGAACCGGGCCTCTGACTAGGAGGAGCCCATGTTCTTTCTCCAGTCCTGTGTGAGCTGGGGATGTTCCACTGGGCTCCCCGATCCTCTGCTGCAGCCATGTCCAAGCACCTGCCAGCCAGGAGGTCCTGCAGAGATCCATCCTGGTTGAATCAGAAAAAGAGTCATATCCAACTAAGAGGACAGGGTAGGGAGAGGGGTCCACAGACGTGTGAGCCATCCAGAACCAGAGCAGGGACACATGCAGGGCAGCAAGCTCTGAACCCCTGATAGAGGCAGGACAAAGGGATGCTGTCCCCCAAAGTAGGCCTCAAAAACAGTTCCCCCACAGGCCTGTCCCTCAAGACCATCTCCTTTGGAATTTATCAATTCAATTAACTGAATACATCAGGTCGGGGAAGGTTATGGACTATCAATTGTTCATAACTTAGTAGAAGTTGTTTAATTGCATTGCCTCCCTCTCTCTCTCATTCCCCCCAATCTCTGTCTGTCTAATGCAGGGGTGTCCATTTTTTGGCTTCCCTGGACCACATCGGAGGAAGAAGAATTGTCTTGGGCCACACATCAAACACACCAACATTAATGATAGCTGATGAGCTAAAAAAAGAATTGCAAGCAAATCTCACAATGTTTTCAGAAAGTTTATGAATTTGTGTTGGCCCACATTCAAAGCTGTCTTGGGCCACATACAGCTTGCAGTCTGGGGGTAAGACAAGCTTGATCTAATGTATTTATCTATCTATGTGATTCATGCTGGCTGTGAGCAGCCCAGTACCCACAGGTGTAGCATTAAAAGGTAACACAAGCCTGTAGGTAAATTTCAGCCACAACTGAAGCAGGGTAGAGATGCTTTAATAATCTGTCTATTATTCCTCCACCTCTCCCTGCCTCTTTCTATCCATTCGTCCACTCACTTGTGCATCAGTTATTAATAATTCCAACTTTGTGCCGGGGCCTTCGGATGAGTTTGGTCCCCTTTCCCAGGAAGCTCATGATCTGCAGGGAAAGACAGATACATGAACAATACAAGTCGACAGGCACCTCAGTAGGGACACGGAGTGTCACAGAGGGCTTCTGAGAGGACGATTCCGGTGAACAGGGCCCTAAAAGATAAGTAGAAGTTGACCAGGAGGGCAATGCCGTAAAGGACGTTCCAGGTGGAGGGAACCGCAGATGAAAAGCCAGAAAGTCTGGGAAGACCAGGGCCAAATCCAAAGTTCACCCTGGGAGGAATTCTCTTTTATTGCTGATTTGAGGTAGTAACTAAACAAGTTTCCCACATTTTCCAGTCATAGGTTCTGTTTGGGGTTGACTTATTTAAAGTTAGAATGGTAATGGTAAGAGAAAGAAAAAGCAGATGGAACAAAGTCCCAGGAGTGGTAATAAGTAAGTGAAGTTCTGGTAATATCGAGTTAGCAAGCCAAGCTGATGTGGTTAATTCAAGCAGTCCTCCTACCCTGTAAAGAAGATGAAAAACGACGCCAAGCCTGTGGCTCGGCATGGGAGAGGCCTTCCAAAAATAAAGTATTACATTGCTGACCTATTAGATTTTTTTTCCAGGGCCCATTTAGTAGGGAGGGGCACTGTCCCCCAAATCCATACTACAGAAATATTTCCCACATTCACTCCACCATATAGAACTTCCTCAAAGTTAAGAAACTCTAATTTTAAAAAATGATAAAAACTCCAGAAAATATTACAAGCTACTATTTGTTTGTATCTCTGAATACGTTTTTTAAATCAGACTGCTTTTCTAGCTTAAGCACCGCTTTTAGATTAACCGTAACGAAAGACTGTGAGTTTGAATGGGACAAGGGAGATGGGAATTATGAGAAGGAGATCCCTGGCAGAGTCCAGAGTGCAGAGGTGCAAACCGAAAAGTGACTGCAGCAGGCCTCAACTGATTCAAGGTTTATTTATCCAAGGATGAAGCCTGGAAAAAAACACACACACACAAATTGCGGGAGCATCTGCGACCTCTGCTTTTTCCAAAGGGGGTTTGAGGAGCTTCAGTCTTTAAAGGGGGAAGATAAGCAGGAAGGGGAAAAAGGGAGGGAGGATAGTCAGTGAGGAGATGGCTACATTCCTGTGAGGCTCAGCTAAGCCTGCCCCACTCCCACCCCATCCCACCCATAAGTCTACATTTTACATGTGAAAAGGAGTACAGGAAAAGAAAAAGTCAATTTTGCATTGTCTCCTGCTTAGTAAATCTATGTTTTTTATAAGATAAACATATAAAAAGAGGGAGTAGAGGCAATGAGGCTGACATGGGATTATGAAATTACAACTCTGAGTTTAACAGCAAAAGGAAGACAACATTGGTGTCTGTCCCCAGGCTTAACTGTCTCTTGGTCCAGGCAAGAGGAAGATGGGAGCATGCCGAGGGCAGGTTTGCCCACTCTCTACCCCCTAGGGTTTCAGTTCTGGGAGTTAAAGTCGGTGCCACAACTTAGGATCTTCAAGCCATGAAATGCCTGGATCTGAAAGGAACAGCTGCTGGACAGGATCATCATCATCAACAACATCGATCATAGATTTTTAGCACTTCTTGTAGCTGGACAGTGCTAATTACTTCACATGCATATTCTCAATCTCCACACCAACCTGGGAGGGAGGTGTTATAATCTTCATTTTACATATACGAACTCCGAGACTGGCAAAGTCTCGAGCCCTGGACCACACAGCTTTGAGAAGCAGAGCTGAGCTCTAGTCTGGTCTGCTTTTCTCGTGTAACTGAAGTGCAGATTCAGTCACTCGCCACTTGCAGGTACAATTAACAAGAGCAAGGTGTGGTATAAAGTAAGTGATTTTTTTTATTCCAAAGCCAACTTAGGGGAAGAAGTACAGGTTACACCATGAGGCATCTGCTTTTACTCACCTTTGGCCTATTTCCTTTTTGCGGGACTGAGACAGAGCGGGCACATATGCAGACTGGCGTAATCAGCATACAGTATATATATGAATTATTGGCAAGGGTACTGGGAGGATATCGCCTCACCCCTATCTGTATCAAAAACACGATGCTTTGTATTATTGGAGAGGTTGTACTAATTGCCCAGGGCTGCTGTAACAAAGTTGTTTAAGGCAACAGAAATGCATGGTTTCACCGTTCTGGAGGCTGGAAGTCCAAAATCAAGGTGTTGGCAGGGCCCTGCTCTTTCCAACAAGTCTAAGAAGAGTCTGGTGTTTGCCAGCAATACCTCGAAGTCCCTGGCTTATAGATGCATCACTCACATGACCTGTGCACACATCTGTCTCTGTGTTCAAATTATTCCTTTTATAGGAACACTAGTCATATTGGATTAGGGACCACCCCAATTACCTCATTTTAACTTGAGTACCCTGTAAAGAGCCTAATTCCAAATAAGGTCACTATCTGAAATATGAGAGTTAGAACTTCCGGATGTTTTTAGGGGAACATAATTCAACCTATAACATACCCCAACTGCTAACATTCCAAATTCAACCTTGATTCATCCATCGCCTGCTATTGGCTCCCACCTAACCCTGCTCTGAGAATACTGCTGTCCCAATGACTCCCAGTCCTGGAGATTGTCTGGATCTGTGGTTGGAACAGCGCGTCCCCAGCCCTGAACCTCAACCCATCCAAGCTCATTTCCATTGTGCTCTCCGTGGATTTCAATGAGGTGGGAAGAGAGCTCTCTACAGGCAACTCGCCAATGTCACTGTTGTTCCCACTTGTTAACAGCATCTGGCAGCTCAGCACTAAAAGCCCGGTGCCTCTCTGTCATAATCGATGTTTTGTCCACTGCTTCCGGTTGGGCAATTTACGTGCAGCTGCAGACAGTCAGCCATTTCCCCAAAAGCTATTGTGTGCCTAAGAAGAAAAACTTGAGTCTTTTTAATTAACCACCATCTCTCAACATGGAAGCCAAAAGCAAACATATTCACTTTGCCTCACTTCACCCACAGATGCTCCCCTGAGGTAGGGGGGCTGGAGGAACCATAATGATATGGTAGAATTTGTATTACATTTCTAAGTACTTTTCCATCCACAGTGTTTTGAAAATAAGCAGCAGGGGGGCAGGGAATCCCCACTGGGCTGATGGGGAAACTGAGGCCAACCCCTGTGATGAACTAATTGGTACGCGGTCTCTTGGGCCAGGCATCATTCTATCTTGTCTCCTCTCTCCCATTCACAAGGTCAAGAGAAACATTATTTAAACAAATGCTGAGCAAGGATGATGTCTAACAACCAGCATGGTCCCTGTTCTTCCAACCACATTGAGCTTTCATTTGGAGGAAAGCACTAAGTTTCCTTGCGCCCCCAAACCTTTGTGCTGGTTGTTCCTGCTACCTAGAAGGTAGCTCCCTTCGATATTCTTCCTTCAAGTTCTGGCTCATGAGTTAGACCAGGGGGCATTTCTGAATGCTCCCATCACATACTCTCATAGAACCTTACACTTCAAACATGTAGCACAACTGAAATTAGTTGATTTGTTGTGTGATTATGTTTGACAACATCTTTCCTGGGAGACCAAGAGCAGAAACCAAGATATTTTGTTCATCCCTATTTCCCAATGTCCTCATCCTCCTAGAACTGAGCTTGGCACGTGGCTCAATGAATATCTGTCAAATGAATGAATGAATGAACATCATCTCCTCCATCCACTCCCTGCCCCCAACAGAACTACCCCTTCCTCTGCAGCATGCCCCTATCCCCTAGCACTTTGTTGATAACTAGTATAACGGTGACAACACGTTGAAACAAAAAGTTGCAACACTCACATGATACATAATCTGTGTACTGAAAAAAATGCTTGAAAGTGGGGCCAGCAGAAAGTTCATGACACAGATGTGTTGCAATTTGTCACATGTTAATTTGGGTCATAATTATTTTTTATTTGTCTCCTCTTCCAGATCCTCCTTGAGGATGATGACCCTGTCTTACTCCTTCAGGACATAGCACGGACAAATGTTTGTGAAATGAATGAACTAATGAATGAATAAACACACCCAGTAGTTACAGTAGAAAATATTTCACAATGCTAGCAAACATTGCCCAATAAATTCCCTTGGTAAAATAGAGGTGCTTCTGTTTTAATATCAGAATTTTTTAAATAAGAGACCACCTGAAAACCTTTCAGAATGAATAATTTTCTACTCTGTTTTCCATGAAGACTTTCTCATAGCCTTACAAATGTGGGATTCTCCTGTGCTATATTTTCATTCCGATCAATCTCAAAGCATAATCAGCATACGAAACCCAGAATTCACACTTGAAGTAGAAATATGCACTCTCTGAGGATTTAAACATTATTCCTGGCCAAAACTGCTTCACATATTTAGGAACAGACACAGTAGCCAAAGCAGAGCTAACATTGGGTCATGGAAAGAAGAGAAACTTTGAAGTCAGATTGACCTGGCTCTTCCAGGGGCCAATACTTCTCCAACTTTATTAAATATAGAATCACAGTGGGGATGAGAGGGGTGAGGCATCTTGTTAGCATGCAGATTCTGACTGTCTAGGACTAAAGTGGGGCCTGGTATTCTGCATTTCCAACAAGCTCCCACATGATGCTAATGCTGCTGGCCATGGACCGTGGGCCACCCTTTAGAGCATATAGCTAAATTTACCAAAACATAAGATGGGGCTGGCAACCCTTCTCCTTTGAGAGGCTGCACTGAGAGGCTGTAGTGACATTGAATTGTAAAAACCTCAGCCTGATTGCCTCTCCCTCCCCGCTTTGGTGGGGTAAGAGTTCAGGTTAACAAATTCTGGAAAGAACCTTTGAGGTACATTATATCCTCACCTCTTTTCCAGAGTGGTAGATGTAATGGAAAGATCTTCTGGTGCAGGTAACTAGTCTTCCTCCTGGAAACCTCCAAGCTCCAGAAGCAGCAAGGAGTCTCTTTAGGGTAAGTGACATAATTCTGTTCCATTCCCACTGGTCATTGCTGCTCTCTTAACCATTATATGCTCGATAGGAGATATTGCCTACACTGAAATATGACAAACGAGTGAACAGATACACAAGCCGAAAAATGCAAAAACAAAAACAGGCAATCAAGCTTAAGTCAAGTCTTATTATTTCATGTGTATAGCATCCTTGAGCTTGAGACTTTGCATTGTGTTTTATAGTGTGCAGACAATCAGTGCTGGCACTTCTAAAGGGGAAAAGCGGAGGAAAAGAAAAACCAGGACTTGACTGTGAATGAGATTTTGGGATAACAACAGGCTCCTTGGCTGGCCATTCATGACCATCCATGATGTGACCTCCACCTGATTCTCTGGCCTTCCCTTCACCACAGCCTCATCCCACCATGCTCAGTTCATGCCATGCTGCTTCCTGGTCCTAAACAATCTTTCTCCCTGCCCTACCTCAGGGCGTTTGCACACACTATTCCTGCCACTTTCAATGCTCTTTCTTACTTGTCTGGGATATAAACACTGGCCCATCTTTCAGGACCTCATAGGTAAAGTCCTTCCTGACCCCTCCCCGACCTGAAATGACCTCTCTGCTCTGGCCTGCCCCCTCAGATTGCCACCATTTGTACTTATTTATAATCTGTTTCTGTGTCTGTTTCTGGCTCCTATACTGAGTTCACTCAGGTAGTCACCATGCCCTGTTTATCTGTACGTGCAGAGATTACACTTCTATCTTAACAGATCTTAGTCTTTTTTCTTTGAGACAGGGT
Source organism: Aotus nancymaae (assembly GCF_030222135.1). NCBI lineage: Eukaryota > Metazoa > Chordata > Mammalia > Primates > Aotidae > Aotus > Aotus nancymaae. Next base: position 20,876,393 of record NW_026988443.1, read on the forward strand.
CTCACTCTGTCTCCCAGGCTGGAATGCAGTGGCATGATCATGACTCACTGCACCCTTGACATCCTGGGCTCATGTGATCCTCCCACCTCAGCCTCCCAAGTAGCTGAGATCAGAGGCATGTGCCACCACACCTGACTAATTTTTTTTTTAAGTTCTGGGATATATGTGCAGAACGTACAGGTTTGTTGCATAGGTGTATACGTGTGCCATGGTGGTTTGCTACACCTATCAACCCTTCATCTAGGTTTTAAGCCCCACATGCTAGGTATTTGTCCTAATGCTCTCCTTCCCCTTGCCCCCCACCCTCCGACAGGCTCTGGTATGTGATTTTTTTTTTTATAGGGACAGGGTCTCACCATGTTGACCAGGATGGTCTTGAGCTCCTGGGCTCAAGCAGTTTTCCCACCTCAACTCCCAAAGTTCTGTGATTATAGGCATGAGCCACTGTAACCAGCTGTAGTCTTTTTTGAATGAATGAATCTATCCTTGTGGCAACACTATATCCATGCCTAACTCTATGCCCTGATCACATGAAATTGCTTTTTCTTTATGCTGATATGTCTATTTCCCCATTAAACCATGAGTTCCTTGAGTAAATAGAGAATTTACTGATTATACTATGTTGTTAATTCCCTTGAGGATGGGTCCTGGGCCCCTACATCTTCAGTACCTGTTGACCCCCAAATACTTGTTTAATGAAGATGAGTTGCTTTGGATCAAAGGCCAATGAGCCACCCTCACAATACAAAGAATAAATGCATGGTGATAAAGATTTTTTAAGGCTGTCAAGTGCATGTGTTGATTTATGGAACAAATTAACACGACAGCATCAACACTTCCAGCCCTGCCGAATCAGTTTCAGCAATTATGTGTACCCAAGGCAGGGCACAGCTGCTTGTGAGACACGACATGAGCGAGGTCTCCCTTGGTTTGCTCAAAGGTCTTCAAGATATTTTTAGTCGACAAACAACCATGTGTCACTCATCAGGCATCCCATTAAACCAAATTGTACAACTTGTTAGACAGTCTCTCATATTAATTGTGAAGGCTCTGTATGTGACTTCAATCCTCCTGGGAGCTGAGCCTACCCCAAAGCCAGAGGCAGGATGCAAATAGGCTTGAAAAAGCCTGACCCCATGGCTTCTTTTACCACCCACAGTCTTAGCCCATCCATGTCAGTGCAATTTTGCACCAACTTCCACAGGGAATTAACAACATGATACAATCAGTAAACTATCTATTTAAAAACTCCTGAAAATATCTAATGGTATAGGAGATAGCTAAGCTCTTCTACCACAAAGTATATTTAGAAGTTTTATCAAAAGTGACTACATAGTACACATTAAATGTTGCATGTGTGTGATACACACAGACACAGATTGTTCTGAGCCTCCAGCAATCCTGCAGATGTGCCATCTCTGAGCTGGTGGGAAGAGGCTTTGGCAAGGGAGCTATGGCATTTTAAAGCAAATCTCACAGGTGCCTGGAGATTCTGGAAGGTCCCTGCATGAGCTGACAGGCTGACTTCCTGGTACCCAAGGCTCAAGCATGGTGAAAATGTATCTTGCAATGAGGCTTGCCTTGTCACAGAGTCAGCCCTCAGATGTGAGAGAGGGGCAGAAAGTCACTTGTGACCTTTCCGACGCAGTGGCTCCCTCACCTCAACTGCCCCATCTCCCAAGCTCTCCACAGGAATGGACTCTCCCTTCTGCCTTCTGGAGGTAAATATTTTTAAATAGGATCACTTAATTTTATATATGCAAAAGCTAGTAAAATATGTGGGGAACAATATATAGTGGAAAGCAGAAGCACATTCAAAATATCCACAGCAATTATAACACAGCTAAAAATACATTTCACAAGACAAATACAAGCGCTTTCTATGAAACTGTACTAAAAGGCATTTTCAAAAGACCTAAAATGAGAGATTATATTCTTGGATGTGAAGACACACACTGTATATTTCTTTACTCTTCCCCAGATTAATTCATGAGTATGATGCTATTTCAATCTGAATCCCAACGGTTATTATTTTCACCGAACAAATTGATCATTAAGGTCACTTGGAAAACAAATATGCAAGAATAGTGAGGATGCATTAAAAAATACAGAAGGGAACTTGAGAGCAAGTTTCAGGTACTGAAATTTATATTAATCTAAGATAATTAAAAATATTTAGTAAGGATGGGGTTAGGGTACAGCAACACCTTTCTGGCTCTTTCATAGCCTGTAGAGGAATAAGACATGGAGACCAAAGGGACCAGGAGGCCAAGCAGGAAGTCAGAAGGAGCAGCCGGGTGGGGACCTGGGATTTACAGGGCAGCTGCTGCTAGGTCTGCGTTGCTGAGTGCTATCAAATGCCTCTCAGCCCATTAACATATATGACAAGAAAGATATATATATGTATACACACACACATATATACATATATATAAGTATCCACAAATACTTCTTGCCCCTCATCTTTAACAAAAACAAAACAAAGAGTGTGGTACCAGCAAAGAAATAGACACAAATCAGTATAACGGAAGGGAGTACAAAAAGAACTATTACATATGAAAATTCAGTGAGTGGAAAGTGGCTTTTCACGTCAATAGGGAATAAATAGACTATTTAATAAAGAGTATTGAAAAATTCAGCACCAACTTCCACATGGTATTAACAACACAGTATAGATAATCAGTAAATTATCTATTTAAGAATCTCCAAAAATATCTAATGGTACAGGAAATATCTAAGCTCTCCTGCCACAAAGTATGTTAAGAAGTTTTATCAAAAGAGGCTATATAGTACACGTTAAATGTTAGTGTGGAACTTTTGGAAAGAGATGACTAATAGATACAAACATACATATCACAGATTACTATCTCACTCCACACACAAAAACAAAATTTCAGTGGCTTAAAAATACAGCTGTAAAATCACTAGAAAGAAATGTAGAATTATTATTAAGACTTGAGGTGAAGAAGGCCTTTTTTGCCTTTAAGATTTTTTTTTAATGTCACAGAAAACCCAGAAGTCATTAAAAAGGGGACAGGAATTGACACATCTGGCTACACAAAAACTTAAACCTTCCACCAGCCAGGGAAACATAGCAAAACCCCATCTCTACTAAAAATACAAAAAGTAGCCAGGTGTGGTTACACACGCCTGTAGTTCCAGCTACTCAGGAGGCTAAGATGGGAAGATTGCTTGATCCCAGGAGGCAGAGGATGCAGTGAGCCGAGATTGTGCCACTGCACTCCAGTGACCCTGTCTGAAAAAAATAAAAAAAAACCTTTCCATGTGAAAGTAGTGCCAGATAAAGGTAATATATTTGCAACCAGAAAAGGATAAATATAGCTATAATTTGTTGGAAATGCCTACAAATAAACAATGAAAAGAAAAGCACTCAACTTTAAATGATCAAATTTCAGGTAGGCAATTCACAAAAGAAAAAGAAGTAGCCTATAAATTTGTTAAAAGATTCTCAATCTCTTTAGTAATTAAAAATACATATACCAAAGCAATATTTTCCCTACAGTACTGGAAAACTTGGTGAAGGTGTGGAAACATAGTCCTCTTGTCCATTAATAGTGGAAGCTGAAATTGATGCAACCCTTTTGAAATGCAATCATCTAATATTTACTGAAGAACTTAGTCCTTGACCCTGCATTTTATTTCTAAGACTTTCTCATTTAAAAATATTCCCTCCGATACTCAGAAATACAGTGCTACGTGATTTGCAAATAGTGAAAATGAGGAGTATTTTTTTCTTGAATCAATTGTGTAACATTATATCATATTCTTCAGCCAGTAGAAAGAATTAAATCTAAGTAAAATGATATGAACAGATGTCCATAATATGAATATATACTACCTGATACTTCCCATTTAAATTCAAGACTGTAGGTCTGCTGCATAACCACTTGTATATTGCATCCATATCTTCTTTTTTCCACATGAAAAATAACGGTTCTCAAGACACAAGAGATGATAGAATTTTAATATCTCATAATTATTCATTTGCTTCATCCCACATTACATACATAACAATTTCAGAATAACAACATTAATGCAACCATCACCAATGTGATTTCTGAAAGTCAAAAAGAAGTTGTTTCTGCATTTAATCTTATTCTTCTCCCATTTTTATGTATTTACACCATCAGAGCATTTAGCAACCACAGACTATTCTCTGACCCTTAAAAAAATAATGACCAGGTGCAGTGGCTCACCCCTGTAATCCCAATACTCTGGGAGGCCAAGGCGGGTGGATCACCTGAGGTCAGGAGTTCAAAACCAGCCTGACCAACAAGGAGAAACCCCGTCTCTACTAAAAATACAAAATTAGCCGGATGTGGTGGCATATGCCTATAGTCCCAGCTACTCAGGAGGCTGAGGCAGGAGAATCGCTTGAACCCAGGAGGTGGAGGTTTCAGTAAGCCAAGATCATGCCACTGCACTCCAGCTTAGGCAACAAGAGCAAAACTTCATCTCAAAGAAAAAAAATTGTTAGTTCTGCAAATAACTATATTTAATGCTTACTACTAATCCTCATGTTCCTGTCTTTCTAGTTGTTTGGGTCATCTGAAGTTCATTTGCCAATGGATTTCTCTTTAAAGACTCAAAAGCACTGTATTTCTTGAGTTCTTGCATACAAGTAATAGTCTGTTCCCTTTTATACTTGAATGTCAGTGTTAATGGACATAAAATCCTTGGCTTACACATTTTTTCCTCAAGTATATTTAATAGGTTACTCCTGTTTCTTATGTAATGAAGCATCGCTTCCTAAAACTGTCGTGACAATCTCATTTTGTTACCCTTTAAAATTACTGGTTCCTTGGACCTACATGCCCACAGGAATTTTTTTTTCTTTATGGTTCAGTAATTTTACTGGAATGTCTTGGAGTTGGTTGTTTTATTTCCATATCTTAAGACTAGAGTATGCTCTTTCAATGTGGAGTTTTAAAATGATATTTCATTTCAGAAAAGTTTTTTTGTTTTATAGTTTTGGTATTTACTCTATTCTTTAACTTTGGTTTTCTTCTTCAGGGACTCCTATTATCTATATGTTGGATTTTCTTTGCTTATCTTTAATATCTGCCTCTTTCTCTTGAGTTCTTTTTTCTATTTGCATTTATCTTTCATTTTTAATTTTTTTTCCTTTTCACCTCTATTTCAATTAAGACATTTACCATGTGTACATTCTTTTCAGTTCCTTCCAGTTTATCCTTTATTTTTTATGTGTAATTCTTTCTTGAGTTCTATCACTTGGATTCTGAGTTTTTCTCATTCTGATTTTTGGCATTCTTTCAAACATTGTATTATAATGTGTCGTACATTTGAAATAGAAGGTCACACTTTTGTTCTGTTTTGTGGCTTGTCTGCAGAAATGCTATTCTGCTCCTTATTCTCTTGCTCTCTTACAACAACTTTTGATTAGCTTTGGTCTTGATTCTTTTCTATGGCTCATTTTCATGTAAAACTAATTTTCCTGAACTTCTAGGAGGCATTGTTCGGATGTTAGAAACACTGACTGCACAGGCCTCCTTCTGTTGTTTTTGTCTGGTCAAAAATATGTGGCTTGCTCTGGGAGATTTCCTGGCCCTGTTTACTCTTCTCACTCTTATCTGGACTTTATCTTTGTCTCTACCATCCCTGTCTGGCTCAGTTTTGATTCCACAATCAGCAGTTTCTCATGCGGGTGGGAGCCGTGCCTGGAAGGGGGTCTTAGGTTGTCAGTATTAAGAGCCCACCAGGGCTTCCCTTGCACGCTCCCTCTATGGGCTTCAGCAAAATCTCTCACAGGATTGGCTAGATTCTCCAATTTCCCTGCCATCTGCAGTAAATATTGGCTAATTTGGAGTTCCTCTGCACTCAGGTTTGTCAAAGACTCCATTTCTTCCTGCTGCTTCTCCTCACACAGATGCAGATCATGTGGCTGTCAGGGATTCCTCTTCCCCACCGTTTTGGGATTTGTGAAGATACCTTAGTAGCTAACTTTGCTATAAATGTTGCCCAAGTACCTTTGGTTTTGTTCTCTAATTGCTTCATCTGGTTTTTGAGGGATAAGGAGATTCAAAAACTATGCTGCTGACATTGATGGTTTTTTCATTTGGGTTTTTTTTTTTTTTCTTTTTTCCTGCAGCCTTTCTACACTCATGTTTAAAAAAAAAAAAAATTGGCCAGGCACAGTGGCTCACGCCTATAATCCCAGCACTTTGGGAGGCCAAGACAGGTGGATCACTTGAGGTAGGGAGTTCAAGATCAGCCTGGCCAACATGGTAAAACTTTGTCTCTGCTAAAAATACAAAAATTAGCCAGGTGTGGTGGTGCATGCCTGCGATTCCAGCAACTCAGGAGAATGAAGCACAAGAATCACTTGAACCCAGGAGGCAGAGTTTTCAATGAGCCAAGATCATACCTCTGCACTCCAGCCTGGGCAAGAGTAGGACTCCATCTCAAAGAAAAAAAAATTAAAAACTTTGTTTATTCATTTTAGAGACAGGGTCTCGCTCTGTCACCCAGGTTGGAGTACAGTGGTGCAATCATAGCTTACTGAAACCTCAAATGCCTTGTGGACTCAAGCAATCCTCCCACCTCAGCCTTCCAAGTCGCCAGAACCAAAGGTGCAAGCTACCATGGCCATTGATTTTTTTTTTTTTTTTTAAAGACGGGGTCTTGCAATGTTGCCCAGGCTAGTCTCAAACTCCTGACCTCAAGCCATCCTCACAAGCATGAGCCACTGCACACAGTCAACACTGACTTTTTACTGTCTGAGCTTTTATAGTCTTGAGTTCTTCACCACAATGAGGCATTACTTTTTAAAAATTTATGTCTCAGTTGATACATCACTTCTTCAGGAACACTATCCCTGATCTCCCCTACCCTAATACCAGATATCAATATTGTAACCCTCGGTGTCATGGTCATAGTTCTTTGCACCCTTCCTTCACTTCGCTGCTCTCAGTTTATCATTATAAAATTGTGTGATTATTTTACAGCTGAGGAAAGTGAGAGCTTGAGAAGCAGAGGTAATTTTCCTGAAGAAATGAAGCTGTTGGAAGTTAGGAAATTCATCCAGATCTGTTCAACACCAGGGCCTTGCCTTCCTATGGGTGGCATTGTCCCACAAGAGCCAGAGGTGATTCTCCAAAGACTGCAGTGGGCAGATACCAGTGTGAGGGCAATATGCAGGGTAGAGCCAGAGGCTGCAGAAAAAAATGTTTCCTTAGCCGAAAACCAGGACACGCGTGCTTAGCATGGAGGTCCTTGGGGTTCAGCATGGAAGCAAATCTATCTTATACAGGAGGCAAGAATATAAAATGGGTAAGTGCACAGCCTGTGGAGCAGGGAAACCTGGGTTCAAACTCTGGCTCTGCAACTTAATAGAGCTTGTGAAAATTACCCATCTGCTCTGTCTGTGCCTCAGTTTTCTTATCTGCAGAATGGAGAGAATGAGTGTTATTTCATAGTTATTTTGCAGATCCATTAAGTTAATATACATAAATCACTTAGAACATTGCCTGGCATGTAAGTGCCCAACAATTTTAGCTATCATTATTACAAAAGGATGGGGGTGGAGCAGGGAGAGGCTCAGAGTCTTCTGAGACTGGGGCTCTGTTTGGTTTTATTTTTCCCTTTAACTGCATCCTCTATGCATATGGCTCCTGTTACTGAGCCCCCATCTGGTCATATGATCAGAGAGCCCCCCAATCTGGTCATATGATCCAGGCCAATCAGGGATGAGAGGTTGGCTAAGGAATCAGCATTCAGAAAAACTAGTTCCTTTTAGCCTTTGATAGACCCTCATTGGGTTTTTCTGGATTTCCCCCAGCCTAAGTCCACACCTTGAAGCTTCTGATAAAATTTTAAAATTCCTCCTCATCTCACCTCAGATAGGAAAAGGTTTGTCTTTTCAGGGGACAATCAAGTTTGTCCACTTCTGAGTGTCTTGATGGCCAACATCAAAGGCAGCATCAGCCCAGCCAGCAATGATGGGAAAATTTCAGTATTGAGGCTATAAGAACAGGTGAGAGGTCCTCACTCACTCAGGAAAATATCAGAACAACCCAGCATCTTACTCACTCTATAGCCCATGACTTAGCGGCATCTCTCACAAGGGTATGGAGGGTTCGTAGAACTTGGTTTCCACCTAGTGCTGCATTTTAACAGAAGATACCTTACCTTTAACCAAAGAAATGACTTTCTAATGGTGAGATCTCAGGTACCATGGCAGATAGATGAAGCAATGGTTGTCAGTAACCTCCAGATGCTCTTCAACTAGAGCTTAGGTCACCAAGCCAGAGTGAGGATGGGGTGTGTTCTTGGCAGTAATCTCAACAGAGAGAGAGTGGAGGTCGCATATGAGAGTGGTGGGGCTGGATAACTTGTGCGGGAGTGAAGACCCAGGAGCCTCAAGTGCTGAGACAAGCAGACATCACTGACCATTCCAGAAAAAGCAAAAAATGCCCAAAAGATGGGAAAAATGGGTAAATGACATAAAGAAAAACCAAGATCTGGTGGGAGCTACCTGCTACCTTCTGTAGTTGCAAACACCAAAGAGGCAGGAGACTGATGGGCAAGGACAGGTGGAGCATTAGCTTCTGGGTGTAAATAACCCACAGGGAAACACCAGGCAGCCAGAATTATCTTTCTAGGGGGCAGGGGAGTGGGGTGAGAAAGTTAGGAATGGACAGACCCTGGAGGGAAGGGGCTCTGTAGTAGACAGCATAATGTCTCAGTGAGATCCTGAGCACTGATGCCTGAAAGAGCATCAACAGCTGTATGCCCCAGCCTACCAAGAATGGTGTTATCCCACATTTAAGATGAAGAAACTCAGAAGCAAACAGACCAAGCAACATGCCAAGGATCCCACAATGACACATCAGTGGGCAGAAAATTCAAATCCACATCCTGTTGCTCCAAAGCCTTTGTTCCTCACAACTGGACCAGGATCTAACTCCTGATTCTGTCACCACCTTGCTGTGTGACCTTGTTCTGATGGCTTAGCCTCTCTGAATCTAAAACTCCTCATCTCAGAAACAGGTGATTCCTTCAAGGCATATGGGTTTCATTTCTAGTGTGTTGCCTGGTGCCTAGAAAGCTTTGGGCTCTCTGTGCCAGCTTCCCACCATCCATCATCCACTGCCATCTGCACATAATCTTTCAAGCAACTATTAATCTGCTGCCATCCTCCATCTTACCTGCCTCATTCTCTTCATTAAATCTATAGAAACTGTCTCCTAGAAAGAGTTATATAGCATTCGTGGAAAGTACATGGGGAAAGATTACAGTTTCATCAGTGAATTCCAATAACTTTGACTTCCCTCCATGACATTTCAGAGCAGCCAAAAAAATATGCTTTTCCTAGAGAGTCAACTGACATTTGGAATTATGTTTTCTGTCTTATGGCAGGGAAATAATCCATCTAACCCTTAAACATCTGTCAATAAACCCAGCAGGAGATCAACTGAGAGGTCAACCCTCTGATGGCCTCCAAGGCCTTGTCTGGAAGAACACAGGGAGACCTGGCTGTGTGGGAGGAGGTGAAGGAGAGAATGGGTCTCAGGGGTGCTATCACCTGTGGATTCTCATCCTGGCTTCAAGAGTCAGAAAGATTTTCTGAGATGTTCTGACTCTATCTTTGCATTTCACAGATGGGGAAACTGAGGCCCAGAGAGGGGAATCCACTTGTCCAAGTAACTGCTAAGCCTGAAACTTGCACTCCTAGCCCAAGACATCCCTGTCCTTAGGGAACCGGGGATTACCCCACCATCCGAAACAACTCCAGGCTCCATCAGTTGCTGGCAGGATGCTGGGTCCTCAGCAAGTCTATTTAGCCTTAGTTTCCTGATGTGGTAAGATGGAAATGACAGAGTCAGCCTCATGGGATTAAAAGAAGTGAGGATGTGAACAGCCTGGCACAAATTTTTGCCAATACTAGGCACTCAAATAAGGTTCTATTCCTTTTTTTTTTTGGAGAGACAGGGTCTCACTATGTTGCCCAGGCTGGTCTTGAACTCCTGGCTTCAAGTAATCCTCCTGCCTCAGCCTCCTGAGAAGCTAGGATTACAGGTACATGCCACAGCACCCAGGTAATATTTTTTATTTCTTGTAGAGATGGGATCTCTCTTTGTTTCCCAGGCTGGTCTTGAACTCCTGGCTTCAGGCAATCCTCCCTCCTCGGCCTCTGAAAGTGCTGGGATTACAGGCATGAGCCACTGTGCCTGGCCCATTCCTCTTCTTGTCTAGAAGCAGACCTTAGCACAAGGATTTAAATGCAAGTTATTTATTTGAGAAATGATCCCAAGAAGCCCCAGTTGGGGAGTGGGGAAGTTGACAGGAAAGAGAGAAAGCCCATACAGAGAACATTAATAACTAGGGAACACTCTGGGCTCCTCAATCCGATCCCTCTGGTGATCTCTGTAAGACAGCGTGGAGCCCACCTTTACCCCTTGCTGAGGACGAGGAAGCTAATTTATCTGTTCCCTAACTCTCATCCTTTGCTGGCTAAGGGCTACTCCTAGGACCTCACTCAACTCCCCAGCACTTCCTGTCTGCCCTGAGCACCAGCTGAGCAAGCCCGAGCAAGCCCGAGAAAGCCCGAGAAAGCCCGAGAAAGCCCTGGGAAGGGAAGTCACAGGTGCTTGCCGCTGGTAGCCATCTACCTGCATGAGAACAATGAGCGCCCACAGAAAACCAGCACTACTCTGGGAGCAGCCACCACAGTCCAGCCCTTGTACCACTCAGATCCAATGGTGCTCCAAATTAAGCTCACTCCCTTCCATCACTGGATTTTCAATGTGACAACAGGTTACAGTTTCTTGTATACATAAATAAGCAAACAAATTTAGAACAAAGTGAATCCTCCCACCTCAGCCTGCACCTGCCACTGTGCCTGGCTAATTATTATTATTTTTTTGTAATCTGGGTCTCACTATGTTGCCCAGGCTGGTCTTGAGCTCCTGAGCTCAAGTAATCCTCCTACCTCAGCCTCCCCAACTGTTAGGATTACATATGTGAGCTACCATACCTGGTCCAGTGTTGTTCTTTATGCAAAGAAAGGTGAGGCACCCAGGCTGGATTCCTTGATTATTCAAACAAATTTAGAACAGTTCTCGCTGGGACAGTTGGTCCTGAGGTTATCGTTAATATTCATCACTGGCCGGGCGCGGTGGCTCATGCCTGTAAACCCAGCACTTTGGGAGGCCAAGGCAAGCAGATCACTTGAGGTCAGGAGTTCGAGACCAGCCTGGCCAACATGGTGAAACCCCGTCTCTATTAAAAATACAAAAATTAGCCAGGCATGGTGGCGGGCGCCTGTAATCCCAGATACATGGGAGGCTGAGGCAGGAGAATCACTTGAACCCAGGAGGCAGAGGTTGCAGTGAGCTGAGATCGTGCCGTTGCACTTCAGCCTGGGTGACAGAGTGACTCCTTCTCAAAACAAAACAAAACAAAACATATATATATATAGGCTAAATTGTATCCTCCCCAAAATTCATATGTTGAAGTCTTAACCCCCAGTACCTCAGAATGTGACTTATTTGAAGACAGAGCCATGAAAGAAATGATCAAAGTAAAATGAGCTCAGTTAGGGTGAACCCTAATCCAATACGACTGATATATTTATAAGAAGAGTCCTTTTGGACACATACGGGCACAGAGAAAAGACCATGTGAAGACACAGAGGCAAGACGGCCATCAACAAGCCTTCAGAAGAAGCCAACCATGCCAACACCTTGATGTTGGACTCATACCTTCCAGAACTGTAGACAATGTATCTATTGTTTAAGTCCCTGGTCTATAGTAATTTGTTATGGCAGCCCTAGAAAGTTAATACAATCCTCTACTACCCTTTCTAGAATCCCCCTGGGCAGTTCTACTATTAGTTTAGGCTCTTGCCACTCCATTCCTAAGAGTCTGAGTTCCAGGTGCCATGCCCTAATACCATGCCTGTCACTGCTCATTCATGGCTAACTCCAGGATTGCCGGCACCAAGAGAGGCCCCAGGGCATCCCCTGCATTCTAGACATGCTCTTTGCTGGCCCAGCTGTGTAGCAACTCTTCCTCCTTGGGATATCCATTGTGATAACTAATCATTACCCCCGCCAGTATTTTAACTTCTTTCTCTGGCTGCAGGTGCACCAGCACAGAGGAGCCCAATGTGACCAGGAAAAGGCTGTGATTTTTAGGGGAACCCTTGCTGTATTCCCTGGGAACCAGGGCTTCAGTGCATTACAGCCTAAAGTAACAAGGACAGAACATGCAAATCCCCCATATGAGTCCCAGGGAGTGATGATGACAGGACCCCCTCCCACATCCAGTTCTTGTTCTCACTCCAGGTTGCCATATCACCCCATAATTGGATCTAGCCACCTTCTACTAAGTGGGTCTCACAGGTTTTGTGCCAGTGACTGAGGGCAGTCCTAAGAGCCATCAACCTCCCCTTTTTCTCCTAGCATCTCATGGATGGAGTTCAAGGAGCGAGTCAACAGCCTGAGCTGTCATCTGAACCAGAACGGTATTTGGCACACAAAGTAAAGTATGTGCTAAAAACACAAACGTAGGGGTGGTAGGTGCCTGATGACAGACTAATGTGTTTTAACAGAGAACAGCCCCCACCCTTCGTCCCCTGGGAAGCTCTGACTCATCCATCAAGACCCGCCCCTGCCATCGGCTCCTCCCTGCAGCCTCTCCTGACCTGGAACACTGAAGAGGGACAGCCACACACCTACTGCAAGGGCAACAAATGATTATGCAGGACCAACTATTCTGTCCAAAGTGATATGTGCACATGATCCCCTTTAGTCTGTGTGAGCCCACCTTAGGTGAGGAAACTGACTTGGGGAGGTTAAGGAACTTGTCCAAGGTAACTTAGCCCATGATGGCAGCTCTGAGGTTGGAAGAAACTCTACTTCCTTCCAGAGCCCCTGCTCCTCACCTGAGAAGTGACCAAGAGGTAAGCCTCAAATAGAGGGTTGGAGGGGAACCAACCCACATTTTTTTTTTTAAGAGACAGGGTCTTGCTCTGTCGCCCAGGCTGGAGGGCAGTGGCGCAACCATGGTCACTGCAGCCTTAACTTTCTGGGGTCAAACAATCCTCCCACCTCAGCCTCTCAAGTAGCTGAGACCACAGGCACACGCCAGTGCACCCAGGTAAATCTTAATTTTTTTTTTCTGTCTTTGTTTTAATATGGAGTCTCACTCTGTTGCCAGGTTGGAGTACAGTGGCATGATCTTGGCTCACTGCAACCTCTGCCTCCTGGGTTCAAGCAGTTCTCCTGCCTTAGCCTCCCAAGTAGCTGGGACTACAGGTGTGTGACACCACGTCCAGCTAATTTTTATGTTTTTAGTAGAAACAGGGTTTCACCATGTTAGCCAGGATGGTCTCGAACTCCTGACCTTGTGATCTGCCCACCTCAGCTTCCCAAAGTGCTAGGATTACAGGTGTGAGCCACCAAGCCTCATCCAATGTGCTTCTTTTCATTTTTTTTATTTTATTTTTTTTTTTTGAGACAGTCTCGCTCCGTCGCCAGGCTGGAGTGCAGTGGCGCAATCTTGTCTCACTGCAACCTCCGCCTCCTGGGTTCAAGCAATTCTCCTGCCTTAGTCTCCCAAGTAGCTGGGACTACAGGCACACTCCACCACACCCAGCTAATTTTTGTAATTTTAGTAGAGACAGGGTTTCACCATGTTGGCCAGGATGGTCTTGATCTCTTGACCTCGTGATCCACCTGCCTCAGCCTCCCAAAGTGCTGGGATTACAGGCATGAGCCATCGCATCCGGCCCAGTGTGGTTCTTTATACAAAGAAAGGCGAGGTGCCCAGGCTGGAATCCATGGTCATGTGCCTTCTCCCTTCCCACCCCTGTGCTGGGGCCCCTTCCCCACTCACTGCACCCATTGTACTTGCTATTTCCACCAAAACACATGTTCAGTTTGTCTGAACGATTGAGTTAACATTGTTGGGGGTGGAGGAAGAAGCAGGGAAGAACAGGCCTGCACACCCCTTGACCCAAAGCCCACCCCACCCCTGCCCAAGGAGCCCTGCTTGAGAAACCAGCTTTAAGAAATCTGGTTCTGAAGTCTGGCTGAGACGTGTAGCCAAAATATCCCACGAATGTCCTACTTTTCAGTATGTAAAGTTAAAAGAAGATTTTAGGAAACAGGTGTGTTTACTCTGAACCCAAAACAGCATTTGGTTTCCTTTTTTATCTATATCTTTAAGAAAGTCACAGCCAGGAAGGCTACTGGGTGGCATTTACAATTATGAGCAGGTTGATGCAGTATCATCTGCCAAGGTGCCGCATCGAGGAACAAAAAGGAGCTGTTTGGGGGTGACAGGATGTCATGGGCCCCATGCCATTCCCCAGCCGTGGTGGGGCAGGGCTGCGGGAGCCCTTTGAGAACACAGAACATTCTTTCTGCACAGCGTGTGGCCTCTGCTCTGTCTCCCCTTGGATAAAAGGATAGAAATGCTTTCCATTGATGCTGACATTCAGCCTTGTTTCATGGTTTCCATAGAACCCATTGCTTAACTGTCTTGTGACCAAAATTAAAGAGAGACAAGGCTTAAGGGGCACCTAGATGTGTATCCTCGATGTCTGGAATAACGGAGCTGGCATTGCAATGATATCATTGTGCTTTGTACTGAGTAAAGACAGGGCTCTGGGCCTGGAAGCTTTGACTGAGAAGGGGTAGGTGGGGTGGTCTACACCTGCCCGCAGTTGGTTTCCAGAGGTGTAGGGCTGAAAAGGAGAGAGTGCAATGCAACAAAGTTCTAGATGCAGCCAAGGGGAATGAGCATCAGTGGAGGGTTGCCTGTTTGCAAGCCCCTGGAACAAAGAGTGTAATGGGTGGAGACTGGGTTTGGGATTCCCGCAGACCTGGTGGAAGCCCCTGTCTGCCACTTCATGGCTGTGCAACCTTATATACGGGACTTCCCTTCGAGCTTCTGTCTTCTCATCTGTAAACTGGGGACGACAATACCCATCTCACAGGATCAGTATGTGTCTTAGGTCAGCTTCCCCAGAAGCAGACCCTGAGATGAGAATTTAATCAAAGTGATGTTGTAGGAAGGTTCCCAAGAAAACCAGCAAGGTAGAGGGAAAAGGGAATCAGAATCAGGCAAAGATGCTGTATCAAGGTTTTTGTGTGGCCTGTAGACCTGCAGTGACCATCACAACACCAGGAGTTTGTTAGAAACCCAGAATTTTGGGGTCCATCCTAGACCTACTAAATCAGAATCTGCCAAGAATCAGAATCTAACAAGATCCCCAGGGGTTTGGAGAACACTGGTGCAGGACAAGCCTCAGAGACGCAGGCTGGTGCGGGGCGGCATTAATTCCCAGGCAGCTCCAGGTCCCCACCCTGGCTGCCTGAGGGCAGCCCTCTGCTGGGGGAGACACAAGTGCTGGCTGTTGGAAACAAAAGCACAGAAGCAGGTGCTCGGAAAATGGTGACTCTGGGTCAAGGGCCCGGGCCAGGGAACTGACAACATGTGCTACCGTCCGGCACTGAAGGAAGCTGGTCAAAGCCCTCACCTCCCTTTGGACTTCAGTTCCCATTGGTTTCCTGCCCTTCCTTCCCTCTATCTTAGCTGCTTTCCTTCCCTCCCTTCATTCCTTCAAAGTCAGACAGAGCCCAGCTGAGCACCTCTTGCTCCTCCTGCTGCAGATGGCCAGGTCACCTCTCATGGTCTTGCCAAGAAGACCCCTGCCCAAAACCTTATTTCCTCGTCTGAGTCTCACATCTGTCGACTTGTCCTTTCTCTCTCGGTGCCCCTAGGCCGTCTGTTCTGCCTGCCTACCCACCCGCCAGCCTGGGGAGGGAAGCCCAGCATAGAGGCCCCAGGAAGAAAGCTGCTGGGGTTTGGCGGGAGGGAGATTGTGGGTGGATCCCGTTAATGTATCATTTAGTTTGGGGCCCTGGCACCCTCCTGGTCGCCTCTGCTGATGTCACCCAGCCTAGTCCTAGATGCGACCTGAGCCCAGTGTGAGGTGCATGGAGCACAGATGTCCCTTCAGTGCCACCCAGCAGGGGCACTGATGCCAGGCCCACAACTGTGGGTCACATCACCACCTGCTCCTCCCTCTCTCCTAGCATGCCCAGGCCCCTCGCCTCTCATTCCTACCTTAGTTTCCCTACCTTTCATGATATTTCCCCCAGAGACTGGAGGCCTGCTGAGGCTCAGCCTGCTGGCCCTGGACCTGAGATCTTCTCCCCGCCCACTCTAGCCTGGATCCTGTTCCTCCCACAGAACTCATCCCCTGGACGTGGTCTGAAACATCCTGCTGCACGGCCCCTAACCCCACTGCACAGATGCCAGTGATACACTCTTCCTTTTGCATGACCCTGGCTGAGGTTCCACTCCAGAGGGAACTAACCTAACTGCTCTTGGTTTCTCCTGCCTTGGTGCCATCTGGACATGGCTTCCTCCGCCTTACAGGTCGTGGAAGCCTATGAAACTCCAAAGTAACTGGCAAGGCCAGCTTTATGGGCATGGGACTGACCTGCACTTAATTTAATGTTCCACTATCACCACCTTATGATTCTTGATCATTTTTAAACATGAGTTTCCTCCCTCCAGGCCCTTCCAACTTTCCTTCTTCCCTCTACCTCTCCCACCCCTCCCCGCCCCTTCATGCCCTGCCCTAACTAAGGGCCCAATAGAAAGTGACCTATTTTTAGCTAGGAGAGCAAAAGTGTCATGAATCAAGAATGGCCCATGTTGGGGTTGGGCATAGTGGCTCACACCTGTAAACCCAGCACTTTGGAGGGCCAAGGCAGGTGGAT
This sequence comes from Aotus nancymaae, assembly GCF_030222135.1. Lineage (NCBI taxonomy): Eukaryota > Metazoa > Chordata > Mammalia > Primates > Aotidae > Aotus > Aotus nancymaae. The sequence continues at coordinate 20,893,174 of NW_026988443.1, forward strand.
CACCTGAGGTCAGGAGTTCGAGACCTCCCTGGTCAACATGGTGAAACCCCATTGCTACTAAAAATGCAAAAATTAGCCAGGCGTGGTAGTTGGCACCTGTAATCCCAGCTACTTGGGAGGCTGAGGTGGTAGAATTGCTTGAAACCAGGAGGCAGAGACTGCGGTGAGCCAAGATTACTGTACTCCAGCCTGGCAACAGAGTGAGACTTTTATCTCAAAAAAAGAATGACCCAAGTTGGGCAGAGGAATCCACTCTGGTGCCTTTAAGCTCCATCTAGAATCCTATTTGTCAGAACAAATTATGGGGTTGTGAGTCTATATTTTCACCCTATATTTTTCCTTTTTAATACCCCCATTCAGACAGTGAGCCCACGCTTCTAATTTTAACGTCGAAGAGTAGGGTCTGAGAGAGTTAAAAAGAGGTCCTCAGAGCCAGGTGTGGTAGCAGCACCTGTAATCCCAGCTGCTCAGAGGCTGAGGCAGGAGAATCACTTAAACCTGGGAGGTGGAGCTTGCAGTGAGCCGAGATTGCACCACTCATTCCAGCTGGGCATCACAGCGAGACTCCAAAGGATTTATGAGTGGAGGCAGGGAGTCCTATGTTCTGCCCCCAGGCTGGCCGGGCCCCTGTCCCTGGGATTTATGTACTCTATACCTATGCCTGATGTATTAATTTGTTTTCATACTGCTATAAAGAACTCCCTGAGACTGAGTAATTTATAAAGAAAAGAGGTTTAATTGACTCACAGTTCAGCATGGCTGGGGAGGCCTCAGGAAACCCACAATCACGGTGGAAGGTGAAGAGGAAGCAAAACACCCTCCTCACAAGGAGGCAGGAAAGGGAAGTGCTGAGTGAAGGGGAAAGGGCCCCTTATAAAACCATCAGATCTCGTGAGAACTCATTCACTATCGCGAGAACAGCATAAGGGAAACTGCTGCCATGATTCAATTACCTCCACCTGGTCTCCCCCTTGACACATGAGAATTATGGGGATTACAATTCAAGATGAGATTTCGGTGGGGATGCAAAGCCTCACCCACCTGGGCAATCAGGTTAAGATACAGGGACTCTGTCACCACCAAGAAAGGAAGTCGTGAGCAACCTGAGGGTCTCAGCCATGTTCACAGCTGCACTATTGCAGCCAGAGACAGAGTTCCCAGCCCTGGCCATAGAGAATCACCTGGGAGCTTTCAGTTATCCTGATTCCTTTTGTGTATGAGGAGGTCCAGGCATGGAGATGTCTTAAAAGCTCCCCGAATGGCTCTTATGTGTAGCCAAATTTGAGCAGCACTGATCCAGGTGCAGTGTTGGAGGCAGAATGAGCATGCTGGTGCTCGGCTCTCCACCAGCACAACTGGGCCCACCTAGCCAGGCAGTAAAGCTGGGTCCCGCCCACTATGCACCAAGAGGCAAGCTCACCCAAAGTCAGCAGCCCAGGGCACAGCCAGGGCCCTGGGTGTTCTCCAGTCAGCTCCTCTGTTCTGCTCTCTGGCTCTGTGGGATCCTGAGTCTTAGCCTGCCCTGCCCCTAGCTCTGGTCTCTCGATCCCCTGCTCCATCCACTTCCTTCTAGAATAGCTACAGTGAGCAGAAGGAAGCTGTTCATTATATTGACACAAGGCAGGATGATCGCGTATAAAAATCAACTCAAATAGGAGTGTACAAAGGCCTGATCCCACCACCCCAACCTCATCCCAACTGTTATCCCCACCTGGAAGTTAGTTCACAGGGTCTTTAAGGGTTTCAGATCTCTACATAATCGTGGATTGTGGATGGAAGAGCCCAGAGGGTGGAGCAGAACTTCTGAATTCAAGTGCTGGCTCTGTCACTTCCCAGCTGGCTCTGTCAGTCACTTCCCAGCTGTCCGCATACATCCAGATCACGGGTAAGAAGATGCTGTGAAGACGCTGCTGCTTTTTTCTGTGCACCATTCATTCCTCGCTGCACTCCCCCACCCCACATATGGCTTTGACGGGGCTACAGGTCAAGGACTCCGCTCTCCCAGATAGGAGTTAGACACCTGGCCCAAATGAGGCCAATCAGACTCACCATCCCAGGAATTTCTATCTTGAACAGTACAATCCAATAATTTCAAACAAACGAACAAACCATTTAGCCCCTTTATCCCAATGGAGACAGCCTGAGGTCTGCTGGCTAAGTTCCCAGAGGTGCTATGACTTTGCCCTTTCAGGGAAATTGCTTTCTTTTTTTTTTTTTTTTTTTTTTTTTGCGAGTTCTGTCACCTATCTCCTCCCAACAAATTCTTTTTTAGTTTAAGTTAACTAGAGTCAGAATCTGCCGCTTACAGCTAAGGAATCCTAACTAACATAACATGTCTTAGCATCCTCACTTCACAGATGAAAGAACTGAGGCCCAGAAGAGGTCAGGCCAGATGTAAGGTTCTATATCCACTTAGTGATAGAGTCAGAGCTTTAATGAGATCGCCTAACCCACACCTGTGCATCAGACTTGTCTCAACAACAGACATTGGCAAGAAAGTGCTGGAGAAATCATTTCTCTGTAAAGAAATAAATGCAAGAAGGCACCCAAACTGAAAGCACCAATACCATTCTCTTGGGTTCAACACAGAGCCCCAACCACCCTAACCAGGCAGTACAAAGACACCAACAGAATGAAGGAAAAAAAAAAACCCTTAAACCTCTGTGCTCAGGACTGAACTTTCAGACGACCTGACACGTAACCCATAAAGAGGGAACCAGAAAAGTGGAGTTGTTTCCTTTTTTTAGTTTTTAAGGAATATTTGTGACAATTGTATATCGTTTTCAAGGTTAATGGCATCTCCATTCACAATAATGAAAGTTTCATTTATCTACATATTAGTGTCCTGAAGCTAGCTTAATTTACATAATCATAAATTGCATTTCAACTGTCCTCAGCAGCTAGTTCCTCATTTGATGAAAACGTAAACGGTAATTTTATTTAGGTTCAATTGCACAAATACTGCATTTATGCAGCATCAGGAAATAGCATTTTAATCTAACCAGCAAGTTGGGCTCATTACAACAAAATTAGAATATTGGTTAAAACATCAAGTCGGTTCCCTGAATGTCTGGTCATTGTTGTGTTATACCCAGTTGGTTTTAATTGTATTTGCTCAAAACTGGAAAAGGCCAAGTCCTCAGGATGAAAATGTTCATTAGACTCCGGGTGGCCTGGAAGGTGCAGGTAGCCAGTGGGCCCCAAGATTCCAAGAGAGCACCAGGAAGGGGAGGTCCCAAGTGGACTGAGACCTGGGAAGGAAACTATTCATTATTTTTGTTTTGGTGGGTGTTTCTTTTTTTGAGACAGGATCTGGCTCTGTTGCCCAGGCTGGAGCACAGTGGCATGATTTCAGCTCACTGCAACCTCCACCTCTGGGGCTCAAGCCATTCTCCACCTCAGCTTCCCAAGTAGCTGGGACTACAGGTACACACCACCACACCCGGCTAATTTTTGTATTAATACTTTTGGTAGAGATGGGATTTTTCCACATTGCCCAGACTGATCTCGAACTCCTAGGCTCAAACGATCCTTCCACCTCAGCCTCCCAAGTGCTGGGATTATAGACAGGAGCACCTCACCCAGCCAATTTTGATACAAGACAAGATGCCCCCGTATAAAAGTCAGTTCAGACAGGTGTGAACACAGGACCGACCTCACCACCCCATCCCCTCCCCAACTCCTATCCCCACCTGGAAGTTAATTCACTGGGTCTTTGTGGGTTTGAGATCTCCTGTGGATCGCCAGTTTCTTCCACAATGCCAGGATCTTAGCAAGGTGCAGTGAAGAACCCCAGATATAAATAAAATCTTGCCCTGTGTTCACAGGCAGGAAATAAGATGCACAAACTGCTTTGAGACAAGGAAGAGGGAGCAGAAAGATCCTTCCTTTACAAAGGCTCTGGGAGATAAGCCAGCCTGGCCTGGCAGAGGGGGATACTGAGGCTCAGAAGGGTGAAGCCACATGCTCAAGTTCACTGGCTAATGCAGAGGTCAAGATGCAAGTCAGCAGAGACCAGAAGAGATTCTTAAGTGTTCACTGGGAATGTTGCACTCAGGTTCTCAGGGAGGCAAATGGAAAGGCAGGGTGCAAAGCGGCAGTCACCCTTGGCCACAGCTGCTGCAGGAAGCACCAGCCCACACACCAGTACCTGCAGCTCCCACCACAGCTAAGGGCTTCTGCACTGTTCTCCAAAAGACACGTGAAAGGCAAAGTGAGAACGGCACATCTCACCGGCAATACCTGCAGAGCCAGCTTCATTCACACCATCTCTGGGCTTCATGGATGCGCGACACATTTCTTGCTAATCAAAGCTCTGTCTGATGCCCACATTCTGCACAATGGAGGTCACAGCTGTCTGAACTGTAGCTCGGAGCAGACAGAGACTGTGCTACATAGAAAATGGGCAGATTGGGTTGTTAAGTGCAAGGAATTAGGGGTTTTCAGCTATTCCCAGCATTTGTTCTCAGAAAGTAGAAGCAGTGGCTAAGACAAGAGATTTGTCCCAGCAGAGAGCAGGCCAGGGTGGAAAGAAGTGATGCGTTTATTTCCAGTGACTCCTGGCAGAGAGTCAAGCTCTTTAGAAGAGAATTCTCAGACACTACAGTTGTCTGTAGACCAGAGAGGGGATAGAGGGCCAGTAAACGCAACACAACCAATTTACAGGATGGAGTGATCCCACAACGGCCCGCACAGCTCCCCGGCTCCTCCACACACGTGTCACATGGGTGCGATACTTTTCATCTTTCATAGTGCTTTTGTGACATGTAGCACGCCCAGGACAAATGTGCCTTGTTACAACAGTGCTCTGAAAGGCAGCCTTTGTCAAACCTGGATCTCTCGGGGAACCTGTTAAAACTGCAGAGGCCAAACCCCACCCCCGCCCCTCTGAGTCTCCTCTTGGTTAACAAGCATCCCAGGCAGATCTGGAGGGCCCTGATGAGAACACAGCTCTTTATCTCTTACGGCCTTCGCAGGAGCAGGACTCTGGACCCCAACCAAATTCCTAGTCTGCTTCATTGAGGAATGCATCTGTAATCCCTCCCAAGGGCAGTTTAAACTCCCGACTTTAAGATAACAGCACAAACATTTGACCGAGGCCACGTTCTATGAGAACACTTTGCTATAATTTACTCTCTAGAACTTATAGGCAAATATTTGTTGAAGGAGTGATCCAGGGAACTCAGTGATTTCTGATCCCCAGCATTTCCATTCTGAGGACTGGCCATGACCTTACCCAGGATAGCTGGGGAGATTGCCCGCCAAGATGCCCTGCCTGCACATCCCTTTATGCGCTGCATTGTTCTGGAGACAAACCCTGCACTGGGATGTCTGCTTCTTGTTCCTGGACTCCTGGATCCTGAGAATTTGCACATCTATTGCTTAAGCCAGGCTTCAGGGACCTCCTAGTCACTGTCAGGTGGCTTTGGGCCAAGCCGCTTTCCTCTGCATGTGAATATATGTTCTCCCTGGTACAGCCAATGGCCTCCTGGGTACCATGACCCAGGGCTGTGCTATCTTAACTCTGGATCCCAAACTGAAGCACGTGGAGGCTATGTACCTCCTGTGTGACACCGTTCAACATGCCCCACTAGCAATAAAATTTAGGGCTGATGTTAAGGTAGTGAGTTTCCTGTCACTGGAGAGATCCAAGCAGAAGTTGATCTACCGTATATCAGGAATGGCAGGAGTCTGTCACTAACAGCCATCAACTGAGGCACTGGACCTCTGGACCGTTGATGTCCTTCCAACTCCAGGTGTGTTTGATGCTGTTAATTTATTTTCTTTCTTTTTTTAAAAGACAGAATCTCCCTCTGTTGCCCAGGTTGGAGTGCAGTGGCACAGTCTCAACTCACTCTGCCTCCTGGAGAATCAGGTGGGAGTCCGCTCCTAGGCTGCTGGGCATTTATTCTGAGTGATTCTCCCACCTTAGCCTCCTGAGTAGCTAGCATTACAGGCGTTTGCTGCCACACCCAGCTAAAATTGTGTATCTTTTGTAGAGATGGGGTTTCATCATGTTGGCCAGGCTGGTCCTGAACTCCTGACCTCAGGTGATCCGCCTGCCTCAGCCTCCCAAAGTGCTGGGATTAGAGGCACAAACCACTGTTCCCAGCCCAATTCTGTGAATTTCAAATGTGGCTTCCACCACCGTGTCATTAAAAACATCCAAATTCTGCCCACACAGCTCTCTAACAATCAGACTGGTTTTGCACAAAGTTGTAAAATACAATTTAAGTATCTCCTAAGTGTCAGAATCATGAGAAAGAAAAACAAATTAATCAACAAAGAATCCCGCTTCAACAGTTTTCAAGCCAGCTTGTGTCTGTCACCAAACCACAGGTGAAATGCTAATAAAATCCAGCTTACATCAACAGCATAATAATTTAAAGATGGCCTATTTTTCTGAAGAAACACATATATAATATATTTCCAGACATGGCCTTTTTAATGAGTATAAACTTTTTTAAAAGAAAATTATTAGAAGATAGCAAAAGTCTGCTGGAGAATAAAACGTGGCAGAGTCACTGCTGAATGGCAGAGAAAATTATCCAGGAGGCCCATCAGCGGGGGCAAAAGCTGTCTTCTCAGGTAATCTAGCAAGACGAATGCAGCAGGAGGGATCCTCAGAGAAGAGGCAACTAGCAAGACAACAGTAATGAAGTCATTTCACCTTTCTAGCCTAATTTGAAGAGACGAGGCAGTAGGACCCTGCACCAGCTTTGCATACTGAGTGTGAATTGCAGCAGGAGAATCAACGTGTGGGCTGAGCCCATCATAATCAGAATAAACGCCCGGCAGCCTAGGAGCTGACTCCCACCTGCCCTTGAGCCTCAGCATTGCCCTGGACCATGTGACTTGCCTTTCTCAAGCCCAAAGCCTCTTTCTGCACTTCCATGCTTTTGCACATCTTCTCTCTGCTCCTTTTCTCCTTATCCACCTCAACCTTGTTCCAAACCCAGATTCAAAAACTACCTCCTCCAGGCTGTCTTCCCTGATCTGCTCTGTAATGTTGAATACTCCTTGCTGTGGGCCTGCCAGCCTTCAAACCCTGTACTCTGCCCATAATTACCCACCGTATTGGCACATTTCTCACTCTACAGTGTATTTCCTGCTTCCTAGACAGTCTCTCCTACTAGACTGGAAGCTCTTTGAGGGCAGGGGCCGTGTTGTAGACACGTTGTCGCCCTGGTGTAGAGCACAGAATTCAGCAGCCACTAAATGCCAATAAAGGCTTATGGAAGAAAGGTAGAGCCGAGGTGGAAGGCATCACCTTAGAAAGCCATTGACCCAAATGTTTAGGCCACAAAATCTCCTTGAAAGGTCTTTACTAAGATGGAGATGTAAAAGGATATAACCAAACCAGTGATTGTCTGAAAATTCCAGAGATTTGGATATTGTGCTCATGACCTGAAAGGCATGGTCCCCTCCAATGGTATCTGGGGTTAAGCCTTGAAGTCAGGGAAGATCAGACTCACGGCCAAGCTAGCCACCTTGCTGGGTAGTCTTAGGCAAGTTATATAATGTCTCTGAGCCTATTTCCTCAACAAACATGCAGAGATAACTGCCCTGTAGGGTTGTCGAAAGGTTGTAATGAAATAAAGTCAAGTGGAAGTGCCAGACACCCCGATTCTCAATAAGTGTCATGCTCGTCCTCCACTACGGTCTGAATCCTTTTGTGTCCCCCAAACTTCATATGTTGAAAACTAGTCATCAGTGTGATGGTAGTGGGAGGTGGGGTTGTTTCGAGTTGATTAGGTCAAAGGCCAAGTCCTCATGAATGGGGTTGGTGCCCATAAAAGAGAAGCCCGAGGCCAGGCATGGTGGCTCAAGTGGCCAGGCATGGTGGCTCAAGTCTGTAATCCCAGCACTTTAGGAGGCCAAGGCGGGTGAATCACTTGAGGTCAGAAATTCAAGATCAGCCTGGCCAACATAGTGAAACCCCGTCTCTACTAAAAATACAAAAATTAGCCAGGCATGGTGGCAACTGCCTGTAATTCCAACTACTCAAGAGGCAAAGGCAGGAGAATCACTTGAACCTGGGAAGTGGAGGTTGCAGTGAGCTGAGATCTTACCACTGTACTCCAGCCTGGGCAACAGAGTCTCAAATAAAAAAAAAAACCCCAAAGAGCTGCCTTCCCCTTTCACCATGTGAGGACACAGCAAGCAGACACCATCTATGAGCCAGTAAGAAATAAATTTCTAGCTACCTAGCTTATGGTATGTTGTTATAACAGTCAGAACAGACTAAGACACCCTTCTTGTTGAAGTACCTGCTGGGAGATTTTAGACCACATGACACCTTGATCTTTCCACCTGTGAAATAGGCAGGCATGCTCTCAACTTAGGAATAAGCTTATGTAGAAAGACAATATTTATAACAAACTGCATTTATTCAAACTGTTGTATAATTGAGAAATAGTCATCCCGTTCTTCCTAAACAATGTAGGATTTACCATCTGTCATTTCTAAGAGGATTAAGGAATTGTCATCCATTAAAGACATGCTATTAGCAGAGTGAATGGTTGCCTGTGAAAGAGGCATGTCTCCCCAGTGAGGGGGGATGAGTCTGTACTCTGCTCCCTATGGCTCAGCGGTCCTCCTAGCTTTGTGCATTCCTCCCAAGATGTGCTGGAAGAGGGTCTCATATAATCCCTACGGCAACATTTTGAGGCTGGTAGTATAATCCATATTTTGCCGATGAGAAAACCGAGGCTCAGAAAGGCTTTATGAGTTCAAATCCAGTGCCCTCTGCTCAACCTTGCCCAAGATGCTGCAGGAGAAATGGTTGGTTGCATTGCAGAGAAGATGGAGCCAGGTGACTGCTAAGGTGTCTTCCAGGTGTGATGTTCTCCAGGGCTACACGAAGAATAGCAGGGGCTGAGAATTACTGGAGCAGGAATCCCTCTTCACTTCCCAAGAGGGAAAAGAGGAGGTACCTGAAGTGGAAATTGTGACTGTAGCCACATAATAGCACTCAAAATCAGATTCATGGCATACCCCCTATAGATATCTGCCACGATGTAAGTGTCAATGTTTTTGTCCACAAAGGGAAAAAATACTCAACTATGATCATGTCCTTGGGAGACAATTCTGAAGGGTCTTTCAGGGTTAGAGCTGGGTAGCCACGCATCCCAAACTGCCTCGGACAGTACCAGTTATGCAAACTGCCCCAAAATAATGGTTAATCATGCCCCAACACTTCAAAAGTATCCTGATGTATGTGGTCATCCCATAATCAAAATATGGGGACACATTAGAATCACCCGGGAGCTTTGTAAGCATCTTGATTAAATCAGAACTCATGGGGGTGAGATCCAGGCATTGGTGACAGGGATTTTTTTTTAAGCATGGTTTTAATGAGCAGCCAATTTGGAGGCTGCTGTCCTCAATAGAAGACATGAGCCTCCTTGATGAGCAAGGGGCATCAGGTCCCTGGATAGCAGTTCACTTGGGTGTGGGGGTGGGGACCCCAGCTAGTCCTGCAGGGGACTTGGGGCAGCAGAGGAAGCAGCAAGAGGTTGGTCTGGCAGACGCCATCTGTGGCCCCACCATGCTCACTGGTTCTTCTCCTGCTTGTGTTCACTTACCTCCGTGCTTCGGGAAGGGGCTGGAGGCTCCTGACAGCTCATGCCGGGTGCCAGCTTGGCAGTGAGCAGGTAATTAGTGCTCATTGTGCTCCCAGAGAAAGTCAGTGAAGGAAGTCGCCTGTTTCACCTTGAAGCAAAGAAGGAGAACCCAGAGAAACAGATTTTTCGACACATTTTGGAGAGGTTCTGCCAGAGAATTCCACTGAGGCATGTGGAGTCAGGCCACTGGCACAGATCAGCCCCAGAGCCCAGGACAAAATTGTGTCCTGTGCAGGGTTTCTTGAACAGATTGTCTCCAAATGTTGCATCTCTCCTAATTAATGCTTCGCGGTAAGTCTCCGGCCTCTCGTTGCACACCAGGGAGTTTCTTGGGAAGAGAAGGGCCTGCCGTCTCCTTGTCCCAGCTACAAAGAGAACAGCCTATCCCCAGGGAGCTCTCTTGGGTTTTGAATCACTTTTGCAGCTCTGGCATTTATACTTCTGACCAAAAAGCATTTGCAAGAGGAGAAAATGAAGGTGGAGTTTTGAGAAAGGTTTTTCTTCCTAAGAGGGGCAGCAAACATCACTATAGCTAGACCTGAGTGGTGTTGGTAGCTCCCAGATATATTCTAAGTACTTCCTACATTATGCCTGTCAGTATTTTTTAAACTATGCTCCTGAAAACCTCTTCCATGACGTATTAGGAAAACTTATTCTATAAAATACTATTTAAGAAACTTCAATATACATGGAAAAATATTGTCATTTGTGGACTTAACAATCACAGTTTTGACTTATGAGTAAGAAAGATATTGGCAGGATATTGGCAAAGATATTGGCAAGATATGCTGAATACCCCCCAAGACAGCTATAACAATTTACACCACCACCAATGTCACACTCATACACACCTCTCACTATCTTGGCATTTTCTAACTTTTTAATCTTTGCCACCCAGAAAAAATGAAAAAGATTATTTCTGGGGTTTTTTTGTTGTTGCCGTTGTTATTGTTTTGAGAGGGAGTCCGGCACGATCTCGGCTTACTGCAACCTCCACCTCCTGGATTCAAGCAATTCTCCTGTCTCAACCTCCAGAGTAGCTGGGATTACATGCACCTGTCACCATGCCTGGTTAATTTTTGTATTTTTAGTAAAGACAGGGTTTCACCATGTTGGCCAGGCTGGTCTCGAGCTCCTGACCTCAAGTGATCTTCCTGCCTTGGCCTCCTCAAGTGCTAGGATTATAGGTCTGAGCCACTGCACCCAGCCTATCTCCTTGTTTTTTTAAAATTTATGTTTCTTACTAATGAGACTAAGTAAATTTTCAAATGCTTAAGAAGCAGTTTTACTTCCTTTTCTGTGGACTTTTTCTATTTTGTCCACTTTTCTTATTTGTTTGTAGGAACTCTATATATTAGAGAAACCATCCCTTCCTCTCTGACATAACCTGTAAACATCTTTCCAATTTGATGTTTGCTTTTTTTATTTCATTTATGACGCATTTAGTTAACTCCATTTTAATGTTATTGAGTTTATTAATATTTTCTTTTGTGATTTCTGACTTTTAAATCATACTTTAGAAAGCCTTGTAAGGAAAAGATATTTCTTTCTTTCTTTCTTTCTTTCTTTCTTTCTTTCTTTCTTTCTTTCTTTTTCTTCTGAGACAGAGTCTTGCTCTGTCACCCAGGCTGGAGTGCAGTGGTGAGATCTTGGCTCACTGCAACCTCCACCTCCTGGGTTCAAGCGATTCTCTTGCCTCAGCTTCCCGAGTAGCTGGGACTACAGGCTCGTGCCACCATGCCCAGCTAATTTTTGTATTTTTGGTAGAGATGGAGTTTCACCATGTTGGCCAGGATGGTCTCTATCTGTTGACCTCATGATCCATCTGCCTCAGCCTCCCAAAGTGCTGGAATTACAGGTGTGAGCCACCGCACCCAGCCCATTATTTCTTTAGGATGATATTTTAAGGGGACTGAGCCAGGCCAGAAACCATTCAGTAGGAAAGTATTAAAAGACAACCACCACTTAACTGTCTGTCTTTCTGCATGTGAAGATCATGGCACACTAAGAGAAAGATGAGAAAACAGGTCATCTATATTCAAGGAGGGTACACAATAGAGCTTCCCACCTGAGGAACTTTTTTCCATAAGATGTCTGTATTAGTCCATTCTTACACTGCTGTTAAGAAATACCTGAGACTGGGTAATTTACAAAGACAAGAGGTTTTAATTAGCTCACGGTTCCACAGGCTATACAGGAAGCATGACTGGGGAGTCCTCAGGAAACTTACAGTCATGGTGGAAGGCGAAGGGGAAACAGGCACATCTTCACACGGCTAGAGCAGGAGGAATACAGAAAGTGGGGAGATGCTACACACTTTTAAATAACCTGACATCATGATAACTCAGTCACTATCATGAGAACAGCCTCAAAGGGAAAATTCACCCCATGATCCAGTCACCTCCCACCAGGTTCCACCTCCGACACTGGGGATTAAATTTGACATGTGATTTGGGTGGCAGCACAGACCCAAACCATGTAAATGTCCTAATCTAGAAGTCCAGCTCCTGTGCAATCAAATCCCTCTGCTTCTTGAGGTTCTGTTTATTTCTGAGCCATTCCGAGAATTCTTCTAAGGTGACGGGGGTCTCTTCCCATTAATCCAGCAACTTCCATGTCAGTTGGTATCTCCCAGCAAACTTCAATCTGGTAATAATTGCATGAAACAAATGAGGCTGGCTGGGTCCAAATTTAGCATGTCAAGTTTCTCTAGGGAATTCGATGGGATTTCTTTCGTGGACATTTAGATTTTTTCAGTTCTAGGGATTTCATTGCTCTCCTATGCCCACCAAATCCTGCCTCACTAATTCCTGCCACATTGGCCCTGTCCCTACAACAGGGCTTTCGCCTCTGTTTTCTATTCGGTCTCCATATGTAGCTCTAGACATGGATGCCTGCTCTGAACCCCAGCATGGCAGTACAAAGCAGGTTCACAGTACACTGGTCACCACTTCAGCTCACTGCATCTTAGGCTGCATTTTCACTACTGTCCTGAGTCAGATAAGACAGAATACTCACACACACAAGTTATATGATGCAGGTGTATTAATTACAAATACACAAAAGGCCAAAGATTCAGGACAAGCCAGTTCCCCAAGGCTCAGGAGAGCTTCCCAGGGCAGACAGAGTATCATCTGGGCATGCCCCACTTGTACTGTAGCTGAGGGACCCCAGAAAGAAGCCCTCCCTGGGTGTGACCCACCACTGGGAGATCTATGAGTCACTGGGCTAAAACACTGAAGGACATCTGAGGGGCAGATACAGAGCCAAGGCTGTTCCAGCCAACTCCTCCTTATCAGAAGACACTGCATCTACAGTTATTCTTGACAGCTGCAAGTGAGAATGGCAGAAGAACCTGGTCAGTCCACGGCCACCCAGAAACTGTCCTGCAAGCATCTGGTAACCTGATATCATTCCTGCTCCTGTCCACACCTCCCTAAAAACCCTGCCTTGTGCCCTGAGCCAGTCCAGACTCTAGGTCAGAGAAAAGTGATCCTGGAGATGCATTAAAAGAAAGCCATATTCAGGAACAAGTATCTGCCCAATTGACTTGGTCTACAAGGGAGGGGACTCAGAATTTGTCAAAAGCGAATGGGTATGGATTAGGGTGAGACAGGGTTAAGTATAGGTCTTCCCTTGACCAGTTGTGTGGTCTTGGGAAAGCCATTTGGCCTCTCTGGCCTCAGTTTCTATAACTGTAAAATAGGGTTGAGAGTAGCACTGACTTCCTAGTATTGTGATAAAGTTGGAAAGTCATGCAAGCACTGGGTCCCGTGCTCAACACACAGTAAATGCCAGAGTCCACACGTGCGGGACCAGAGCATGGGGCTGTATGGTCTTATTGCACACTCCTGTGTGGGCACACGTGCAGATGCTGCAGAAACAGAAGGAACAGGACAGGCATGAGTCTGGCAGTGACGATTGAACCTAGCACCTCCCCTGAGCATCAAACCAGAGACTCACAGGAACAGAAGCCTGACTTTGCCCACATCACCAGCCTTCTAGGTCCCCAAAGCCTTGGGCTCCACCCTGGAACCCCAGCACAGTGACTGGGCATCCTGAAGTTTTCGTATGTCCTGCAAACAGAGCTAGTCTCATTTTTCAGTCTTCCTCACCTGGTCTCCAGGGCACTTCCTTGATTTTCTGTCCCCTCCTCTCAAAACACCATAGCCATTCCTGAAATTTGCATAGAGGAAAGAAACACCTCCCCAAGTCAATCCTGAGTTTAAGATCACATCATTCCTAAATCAGAGTACTTATAGCCTGAGAAATCATTTATTTGTGCAGGAGGAAGTCAGAGCTCAGAGGAAGAATGACTTGCCCAAGGTCAACCACAAGTTGGCTATCAAGACAAAACCAGAGCATTCACATGCTGAACCCCTGCCCAGTACTCACCGCCAACCTGCTGTGGCTCCCAGACTAACTGCTCCCACTTTTTTGGGAGAGTCTCCTGGTAAGAACTCTGCTTTTTCACTCTATCTGGGATGAAAATAGAACAGACTGACTTTGTAATGTCATCAAATATTAAGCTTGATTTTCCCAGCTACTGACATCCAAATTGCCAGCAAGCTTGAAAGCCCCAGTGGAGCCCGTTGGCTGTGCTAAAAGAATCAGGGGCTTGCCGCTGGGGAAGGGAAGCAGCCCCCTCTCAATGGCAGGAGGAGATGGGCTGGAAGAAGGGGGGCCTGCAAAGCTCAGTGACCACTAGGGAGCCAGGGACAGGGCAACAGTGGATAAAGACAGATGGGGGTAAGGGTCTTCCATTAAAATTTTAAACCACAGGCACTCCATGACCAGGCATACTTGAAATGCCATCCCTGGGAGATGGAAGCCAAGAGGCTGTTAAGGTTATTGTGTGAAGTTGCCAAAAATAAAAGACATAATGCATCACTTGTCCTTTGGAAGTTTTTTGAAAGGAAAGTTATCCATGACAGGGAAGACATTGTGCAAATGGGGGCAGGGAAATCAAGCAGAATTTTCTCAGCAGTTTTCCTGAGAGTAACACCAAAGGCTCATCATATGTGAGAGGTAGAGTTAGAAAAATCTTTAGAGTTAGAAACATGGGTGCCAGAGTTAGAAAATTCTGGATTTGGTCTCTGGCTTCATAACTTTTTTCACTGGGCAGGTCCATTAACCTCTCTGAACCTTGGTTGCCCCACTTGTAAAATGAGGCTAATAACATCACCCTCAAAGGGCTGTTTTGAGGATTAAATGGGGTGCATGAACAGGCACTCCATTTTGATTATTGGCTCATGCCTATAATCCCAGCACTTTGGGAGGCCCAGGCAGGAGGATCAGTTGAGGCCAGGAGTTCAAGACCAGCCTGGGTAACATAGGGAGACTCCATCTCTATAGAAAAAAAAAAAAAATAGCTGGGCATGGTGGTACATGCCCGTAGTCCCAGCTACTCAGGAGGCTGAGGTGAGAGGGTCGCTGGAGCCCAGGAGTTCAAGGCTGCAGTGAGCTAAGATGGTGCCACTGCACTCCAGTCTGGGCAAAAAGGGCAAGGGCAAAATCCTGTCTCAAATAAATAAATGGGGTACATTGTAAAGAACCTTGATGGAAACTTATCCCAAGTAGAGTCTTAGAAAAATACAGGGATGGTCTATTTTAGAGTTTAAAATGAACTTTATGGTTTAAATAATGACTTAATTTTTCATATGGGAAAACTGAGTCCCACATGAAAAAGTGACTTCCCCATGGCCACCGACAGCAGAATTGAATTCAAGTCTTTTGATTCTCTGGAAATGGGCTTTCTCATATCAAGTAACACCTCCTCCCCAACATCTCCTCCCTTCTTTTCCCCAAAGCTCAGCATCTCTTCGATATCCAGCATGAGGTATGGGAGTGCAGGAGAGAAAATATGTATTACTGTTTATGATGCTCAGCCTTTCAAGGCAAGGCTGATATCTAACCCTGCAAAGTAGATGATCCCTGTGCAACTTTCCTAAGAAATCTGAGTCCTGTGAGAGTTAGCATAGCAGGGAGAGAGAAAGAAGGGCAGAAAGACTCTTAGAACCAATCGCAGCAATGGCCAGGTACAGTGGCTCACACCTATAATCCCAGCACTTTGGGAAGCCGAGGTGGGCAGATCACTTGAGGTCACAAGTTCGAGACCAGCCTATCCAAATGATGAAACCCTATCTACTAAAAATGCAAAAGATTAGCCAGACGTGGTAGCACATGCCTGTAATTCCAGCTACTTGGGAGGCTGAGACAGGAGAATTGCTTGAACCCAGGAGGCAGAGGTTGCAGTGAGCCAAGATCGTGTCACTACACTCCAGGCTGGGTGACAGAACAAGACATCATCCCAAAAAAAAAAAAAAGAAGCAAGACTCCATCTCAACAACAAAAAAAAAGCAAGACTCCATTTCAAAAAAAAAAAAAAAAAAATGAACCAATCACAGCAAGATAAAGGAGCTTTTCTCTGAGGCAGTTTTCAAACCATTGCAGAAGGAGAGAAGTCATGAACAGCTATGGCTGAATGTGTGGAACCAATAAGGGAGAAGATGAATGCTGTGATGCAAAGTTGTAGAAGAGTCCCTGTGAACACACACCACGCATGTGCAAAAGGGAACAGGGATCCTAGCAGGACTACAGACCACAGGATGATGGAGGCGTGATCTTGAGTTAGATTAAAGTGCTCAGGCTTTTGTTTCTTCCTATCATCTATCTTGTTGGGAGTTTTCTGATCTTTGCATTGTCAAGTGCAAGTATAATTTAAGTAGCTGTTTTCATGCCCTTTTGTGTAGATCTGGGTTGTCTCAAACCATTAAAATATTTTCTCCTCTAAGAAGTTGGAGGATGGAGTGAAACCATGTGCCCCTCACACCCACCTGCAGGTAATGCTGATTTTACTACAACCACAGGCTCTGATCCCACATGTGTGAGGCACTTACTAGGGAGCATTCAGGGAATATGCTTGGCCTCAGGCACATGCGTTCTAGCTGGAAGGCAGAGGTGAGATTGTGTACAAGTAAGAAATAAAGAGATGGTACTTAGAAAATCATGGAATGAGGGGAAAGGGAAAGAGCCTGGACATAGATAAATTCACTTCTCCAGTATGTCAAATGGAGATACTGAGTGGACCAGAGAAGAGAAATGACTTGGCCAAGGTCACACAGCCAGTTCATGGTGCGGTGAGGACTAGAACCTGTCCTTTTGACCAGCACCCTGTGTGCTTATGCTACTCTCTGCTTCTTCTTGTTGGTGACAGGAAGGAACTGAGAACGTTTCATCCATCTTCTTGTGCAGACAAGACCCTCCTCCTGAGCCCAGACAGACCCCTCAATCAGAAAGAACCATATCACGCCTGTAATCCCAACACTTTGGTAGGCCAAGACAGGCAGCTCGCTTGAGGCCAGGAGTTTGAAACCAGCCTGGGCAACATGGTAAAACCCCATCTCTACTAAAAATACAAAAATTAGCTGGGCATGGTGGCCCCAGCCCATAGTTACAGCTGCTCTGGAGGCTGAGGTGAGAGGATGGCCTGAGCCTGCAGAGGAGGTTGAGGCTGCAGTGAGCCATGATCATGCCACTCCACTCCAGCCTGGGTGACAGAGAAAAGAACCAGAAGCTGCAACTGGGTTGCTCTTTGGTCTTACCTTTCACTGTGTGCAAAACCCTATGCTATTCATTCTTCCTCTCCTGGTCTCTGTTACTTCATCTGAACACCTAGGAGTTCACTGCTTGGCCACAGTATGGACAGAATAATAAGAGTTGCCATCTGTAGAGTGTGGGTCACCAGGCTGTCCAATCCAAAGCACGCTATCCATGCTGGACTCGCCTTTACTGTGTGTTGGACGTTGAACTCAATGCTTGTATTAAATACATACATGGCTTTCCACCCTTACTACACACAATACTATAAAGATGGTGCTACTTTTATCCTCATTCTAAAGTTAAAGAAACTGAGGCCCATAGAGCCCAAATAGACTCCCTAAGACCTGCAACTGGTGAAGGGAAGACCCATACTTAACCCTGCCTCTACTCTACCATACCCACTGCTGTTGACAAATTTATCATCCTCTCCCCTGTGCCATCCTATTCATTCATCATCATGACTCACATGTTAACCCCATTTCACAGTTAAGGATACGAAGCTCAGAGATCAAGTAACTCACTCAAGAATGGAAAGCTAATGCCAGATACAAATGGGCTCATGCAAACATTGGTGTGACTCAGAGTCTTTGTTTTGAAGATACCTGCCAACGTCACTGTGTTTAAATGCTGTGGTTGACTTCTAGTTGGGAGTGGAGGGGGCACATGCATCAGTGAAGGTCTGAGCCTGGAGATGAGCATGGGATCTGAGAGCATGAGCTGGCAGGTGAAAATCAGGATTTGAGGACTATGGTGCACAACTCAGTAGTGTTTGGAACAGGCATACTGTTAAGTGATACAAGTTTGGTGGCACACATGACAAGATTAAAAGATTCCAAATGATGCTCAGTAAGTCACTGCCACCCTGTCCCAGGAACAGTGTGACCTGGTCACATCGTGTCTACTAAATTGCCGCATTAAGGATACTGCCCCAGGGGGTTGCCTTTCAGCCCTATAAGGCTGATGCTATCCATGAGCTGAGGCTCTTCAATGTCCCAGTAAACACAGATGTTCTTGTAACATGGCTTCATGGCTCTTACCTTTTACCTTCAAACAACCAATCACCCCATATCTGGTCTGCTGGACATTTGCCATGATAATGTCTGTTGACAGATACAAAAAAAAATAAACTTTGATAGACTGGATAAAGAAAGTGTGGCATATATACACCATGGAATACTAAGCAGCCATAAAAAAGGATGCGTTCATGCCCTTTGCAGCGACATGAATGAATCTGGAAACCATCATTCTCAGCAAACTGACACAAGAACAGAACACCAAACACTGCATGTTCTCACTCATAAGTAGGTGTTGAACAATGAGAACACACAGACACAGGGAGAGGAACAACACACACTGGGGCCTGTTGGGGGAATCGCCAACAGGGGAGGGATAGCAGGGGGTGTGGGGATTGGGGATGGATAACTTTAGGAGAAATACCTAATGTAGGTGAGGGG
This sequence comes from Aotus nancymaae, assembly GCF_030222135.1. NCBI lineage: Eukaryota > Metazoa > Chordata > Mammalia > Primates > Aotidae > Aotus > Aotus nancymaae. Next base: position 20,911,856 of record NW_026988443.1, read on the forward strand.
GGATGGATGCAGCAAACCACCGTGGCATGTGTATACCTATGTAACAATCCTGCACAATCTGCTCATCTACCCCAGAATTTAAAGTATAATTTTAAAAAAAGAAAAAAGAATCAACAAACTTCTTGATTAGACTGATTAATAAATAAAGGAGATACAAATTACCAACATTAAGATTCAAAGAAAAACATGTGACAAACAAAAAATTAGAAGGACAATAAAAGCGTTTTATGAACAACTTTATGCCTACACATTTGATAGCACATGTGGAAATGGACATATCTCTTAAAAGATACAAACTAATAAAACTTACTCAAGAATAGATAATGTAAATAAATAGCTCATTAATTATTAAAGCAATTGAACTAGAAGCTAAAAGTGTGCACCCCCCAAAAAAATTAAAAAATAAACAAGTACATTGAATCAAAATGGTATGGTGAAGCTGGAAGGCATTTCTGGTACACTGTGTCCAAGCCCACAAAGAACCCCTCTCATCCACAAGGCCGTGAGGGAGGGTGTTTTCAGCAGCTGTCATTAGCACATGGGCTAACGAGGGGCTGGTGGCTATCTCCCTTGGTGGGGGATTTCAGCAGCCTCCACTGGACTCCCGCAAAGGGCAGAAATCATGCTGGTGTGACCATGGCAAGCTAAAATCCTCCAGAAAAGGCTGTCTGCCAGGGGACTCTGATGATTTGTAATCAAATTGTGTTTCATTAAAGAGAAAGTGTCCAGAGGTTTTCTGTTGGCCGCATTCTTGCAAATTAAAGATAATGGAGTTAACAGAGAACAATTGTAAGTCAGATACCAACAGGTGAAATAAGCCCAAGGAAACTTCATCTCTTTGGATGCATGTATGTGGCTTGTGGGTCCTGCTTGGGCTGGCGGAAGGTGAGCTGGATTCTCTCCTTGCCCAGAAAGCATGGTTCACGTTAAAAACAGCTCAATGGGTCCTTAACCATATGACTTTGGGCCGGATAGTCTCTGGCCCTGACTGTAGTCTTTAAAACAAGATTTGTAGGGTGACCACCAAAGTGACCACTTTGCCAAGAAATGGGAAGTTTCACAGGGCATGGTACTTACAGTGCTATTATTATTAATAAAATCAGGAAAATTCTGGACAAATAGTGATGAGTTGGTTACCTGGCTGAGCTTCCCAAGATCCCTGACTGTGCTGATATTCTGTCAATATTCCAACTAACTCTAATTTTCTTGGAAATTATTGAGTCACAAGAACCCACGAACCCGTAACGAATGTGTTGTGAGCCTAACAGGGTTTCAGGTACACAGAAGGGACTCCGCAAGCGCCTCACCTTCCCTGTGTTCCTAGCCAAGCACTGTCCCCTCTGCCTGTTCTGAGATCTCACAGTTCTGTGCTGGTGAAGCCTCCAGAAATGTTATCACCTGCCACCTTCACCACATATATGCACCCTTCATTATGTAGAGAACGCAGTTTCTAAAGCAACAACCTGTAAAGGTTGGCAGATGTCTCTCTTCCAGCTGAAACTATGAAGCCCCAAAGCACTTTTGTGATTTTTCTCGAGGCCACATGGAGCTAGGACTCCACCACATGTCTGTCGACTCCAAGCCCAATGACTCATTGACCACGCCAGGCTGCTGCTGCATCTCCCCCCACATACATCCAGGTACCCCTATGGTTTCAGACACGTGAGCACAGGCCTCCAAAGCACTGTGTTGCCCAACCATGAAACACCTGCTCACTACCTGCGCCTTTTGTCCAGAGCTCCTCACTTCCTGGGTACCCGCTCACCACTGGGCACCTCACTTATGGTCACACCAGCATGATTTCTGCCCTTTGTGGGAGTCTAGTGGAGGCTGCTAAAGTCCCCCACCAAGCCCTGATCAGCCCATGTGTTAATGTCCAGTGGAGGAAGGGGTGATCACCTGAGGTCAGGAGTTCGAGACCAGCAACCCCTTAGCACCATCTTTGTATCCCAGTTAAGGATATAGAGCTTCAAGATTAAGTAACTCACTCAAGAACGGAAAGCTTATGCCAGATACAAATGGGCTCACACATCCATTGGTATGACTCTAAGTCTTTGTTTTGAAGATATACCTGCCAATGTCACTGTGTCTAAATGCTGTGGTTGACTTCTAGTTGGGAGGTGGAGAGGGTGCATGCATCAGTGAAGGTCTGAGCCTGGAGATGAGCATAGAATCTGAAAGCATGAGATTAAGGAGCCCCAGATTAGAGGCCTGTGCTCAGATAAGGGCTTGCATTCTAGCCCCACCCCGCCATGGCCAGAGGTTCCCAGGAGCAGAAACCCTTGAAGCCTGGTGTCCTCCAAGACCCAAACTGGGCCAGAGAAACCCAAAACCCCAGTCAAGAGGGACAGAAATCCAGGAGGAAACGGGGCCTGAGAGGAAGCTGCAGCGTGTGATTTTTAATTTACTTTTTCTTGCCCTGAGACAAAAATTAATTTGACTTGGGAAAAAAAAAGTAACTTTTTACTTGACTTTTAAAAGTAAAATTTCTGCAACTCTTTTTCCACTTAACAGAACATTTCCTCGACTTCTAAGGCATAATGTTAATATGCACCAAAGATGGGGAATTCCCTGGGCTCAGCGCACATATCATTAAACTGATTTTTTTCCTAATTTCCTAGTAATACTGGCTGGGTTATGCTAACAGGAGAGTTAACAGCTAATTTTGCTATAGGGAAGATAATAACAGGAAATGATCTTTAATAATGAATTAAACAGACTCCTTGGATCCTGATTCTTTTTATTAGATAAGGTCAATGGCATCCTAAATGAGCAAATCTGTCCTAGGCCGGCAACAAGATATGGGGGAAATTGGCAAGCTGACTCCCAGGATAAGGCATGAGTGCTGAATAGCAGACTGCAGATGACAAGGCGTCAGGCACAGTGGAAAGTTCGTGAGCTTTGGACTCAAAACTGGACGCTAACCCACCCTCGCTGTGGGACCTTGAGCAAGACCCCACCTCTCCAAAGATGCCTCCTGAGCTGTTCACAGGATAATAATTCCTACTTTGTGGAGCTTTGGAATCCATCCTATTTGCTCCTTTCAGTACACAGAGAATGCAGTTTATAAAACATCTGCACATGCATATGTCAATGAGCTCTCAGAATAACCGTAAAACAGAACATCCTGATGAGAATAACCCCATTTTAGGACAAGGAAGGTCAAACATTGCCTAGAACGTGCACTTGGCAAGAGGAACAACTAGGACCCTAAGGCTGGTCTTCTCACTCCAGTTTATTTCATCTACATTGCCTTTGTGGCCAGGCGTGGTGGCTCACACCTGTAATCCCAACACTTTGGAAGGCCAAGGCAGGTGGATCACCTGAGATCAGGAATTCGAGACCAGCCTAGCCAAAATGGTGAAATCTCGTCTCTCCTAAAAATACAAAAATTAGCCAGGCATGTTGGTGGGTGCCTGTAATCTCAGCCACTCGGAGGCTGAGGCAGGAGAATTGCTTGAACCTGGGAGACGGAGGTTGCAGTGAGCCGAGATCCCATGCCAATTCTACTCCAATCTGGGCAAGAAGAGCGAAACTCCATCTCAAAAAAAAAAAAAATGTATATATGTATGTGTGTGTATATATATATATATATATATATATATATATATATATGTCCTTGTTCTGTAAACTAGTTGTCTCTTTTTTTTAACCACGCAAATTTTTTTTTTTTTTTTTTTTTGTGAGACAGGGTCTTGCTCTGTCACCCAGACTGGATTGCAGTGGGTAACAGAGCAAGACCCTCTTGCAATCAGCTCATTGTAATCTCCACCTTCCAGGTTCTAGCGGTTCTCCTGCCTCAGCCGTCCAAATTGCTGGGATTACAGGTGTGCACCACCACACTCAGCTAATTTTTTGCATTTTTAGTAGAGACCAGGTTGGTCTCAAACTCCTGACCTCAAATGATCTACCCACCTCTGCCTCTCAAAGTGCTGGGATTACAGGCGTGAACCACCACACCCAGCCTTAATAACACAGACTTTTTTTAATAAAAAGTGTTTCAGGAGACATCACAAACCTATGTATTTATTAGTCATCTACATGTTCTACTCTATTCCTAGCATAGATTTATATACATCAAATATGCATAAAAATAGAGGAAGTCAACATAAACTAAGTATCAACTGAAGTTCTAATGTTTTCTTGCAGGAAGAGGGAGATATGGATAAATTGGAGGATTGGGGAGAGCCAGTTGTTGGCCATGGAAATCATGATCGCCTTGTGGCTGGGAGCAGCTAGACCTGCCTCCTTCCATCAAAGAGGAAACGGAGGCATGGAGAGGTTGGAGGTTGTCTCAGGATCATGCAGAGCTCACCTCTCCCTGCCCAGGTCCCTCTGCATGGTATAAAGTGGAATTGGTGTTGATGCCACAGCCTTAGGGAACCACAGAGGGAGTGTGAGTGAGGGCAGGGTGAGACACAGCCTGCTTCTGAATGCTTAGCCCAGTAATTTACACAGGCATGGAGTTTCACCCTAGCCAAAGTGCTGGCTCACGTCCTCCTAGCTGAAGCCCATGTGTGGAGGTTCCGGTTCCCAGAAGTTTCCAAAGCGGGGGATGTAATTACAATGTTTTAAAGCAAACAAACACACACCCGAGTGGGAGGACTGCATATTTATTTGACTAATTAGAGGAAATTCACTGAGAGGATGTACAATAACATCAGCCTCTCTCTCGTTTTTTTTTCTTTTTGGTAATACTAGTTGACATTTTCTTTTGACATTTTATTAGTAGCTAGTCTTTATTTTTATTGTGCTCTCAATAAAGTACCAAGGCAAAGCATAGTACTCTCTGGCAATAAATGAGTGTGAATCATGCATCACGTAAATAGCAATGTCTCGGGAAGCCGGAGGGGCAGAGCGCCAGTTATCAGCCTGATGCTGGGAGGGGAGTGGAAACCTACAGGCATTTATCAGGCACAGACTAAGGCTTTCCAATTTGTTGCCTGGCTGCTGAGAGCACTGACTGTGCTCAACCCAGTTCCCAAAGAGGCTGCTGTCAGCACTCCTGGGCCCAAGCTGATATTGCATCCTGATGACCAAGAAAGACACACAAGTCAGTAGACATCCCAGCCCCTTCTGCTGCCTCCATGTGCCTGCTGTTCACCCCAAGAAAGAGGCAAGAAACTTGTCTCAGTCAGGACAGTTCATGCGTGTTTTCTAAGAACCCAAACGTGTCCAGGCTCAGCACAACGTCCCTAAAAGAGCAACTTACAGCGCAGTGGATCTGGATTCAACTTCAGCTCTCTGAGTCTCCATTTTCCATCCATAAAATGGAAAGTAAATACCTACCTCATGGAGTGGTACTGATAATTTAATTAGAAAATTACATAAAGCAGCCAGGCATGGCAGCTCATGCCTGTAACCCCAGCACTTTGGGAGGCCAAGGTGGGCAGATCACTTGAGGTCAGAAGTTCAAGACTAGCCTGGCCAACATGGTGAAAATTCATCTCTGCTAAAAATAATAATAATAATAATACAAAAATTAGCCCAGCATGGTGGCGCACACCCATAATCCCAGATGCTCAGAAGACTGGAGCAGGAGAATCACTTGAACCCAGGGGGCAGAGATTGCAGTGAGCTGAGATCACACCACTACACTCCAGCCTGGGCGACAGAGATAGACTCCATCTCAAAAAAAAAAGAAAATTACATAAAGCACCTAACACAATGCCTTATGCAGTCATGTGTCCCAGTAAGATTTCTTGGGGAAAATACAATTAACTCAGCTCAAGTAGCTTAAAACTAGGATGTAGTAGTAAAGGAGTGTGGAGAATTTCACCCCAAAATATGGCTCCCTAGGATACGGAGGGAGCCCTTTTGTATCAAAGGCCCTTAGAAGGCCTTCAGATCTAGAAGACACTTTTGCTAGAAGAGACAGATGCTAGAAGGGACTTTTCCTGATCTGCATAGAGACACGACAAACTCACGAAAGACAGCAATAGTTTTTCCTCCCCAACCTTCTGTCTCTAAATCCTCTACCTCTCCCAAAGCACAGGCTGAAGCTCCCTTATCTGCCCAAAGAAGAAAACAATTACCTCTGATCCCTTCCCTGAAATTTCATATGGCAGGAAGGAAGACCAAAGTGTGTCAACACACCTGGACAGGTTTTTGTCACAAACCGTTGTTTGCTCTGCAGGCCCAACTGATTTTGCCCCAGACTGTTGTATGTTCTTCAAGCCTATTAAATTCTCCTAAAAATCATTTACTATCCCCCTAAAATCACCCACACTTCCCCATCTCCCTTTCCCCTAAGAAACCAGGGCATATAAGCATCGGTATCCCACTGAGCAATCACTGTGATTCTCTCACGGTGCACAGTAGTCAGAAATTTGTATGTCTTTGCTCTTATTAATCTGCCTTTTTGTGAGTTGATTTTTCAGCAAACCTTCTGAGGGCAAAGCCAGGAAGCCTTCCCTTTGCACCTACAGTAGATACATAATAAATGCTCCTAACTGACACCATAATAAAAACTCTTTATTTATTTTTTTTCTTCCTTAAAGATACCGACCTTTCTTAGTGGTGGAGAGAGAGGAAGTCAGAAACACAAATCACTGCAGTATATGACTGACTCCAACTGGTTGGGCAAATGGGGAGCCACAGAAGGTCTTTGAGCAGCAGAGGGGGATGGCAAGAGCTGCACCGCAAGCAGAGAAGCAATATCGCCTGTAGCACTGAACACTTGAAATGTGGCCAGTCCACACTGAAACACGCAGTAGGTATAAAATGCACACTGGATTTCCAAGACTGAGTGCCATAGAAAGAATATAAAATACTCATTAATGGTTTTACAGGCTGGGCACAGTGGTTCATGCCTGTAATCCCAGCACTTTGAAAGGCCAAGGCAGGAAGATTACTTGAGGCCAGGAGTCTGAGACCAGCCTGGGCAACACAGAGAGACCTTGTCTCTTCAAAAAATAAAAAATTAGCCAGGTGGGGTGGCTTGAGCTTGAGGTCCCAGCTATTCAGGAGGCTGAGGCGGGAGGATCACTTGAGCCCAGGAGTTGGAGGCTGCAGTGAGCCGAGATCATGCCACTGCACTCCAGCCTGGGTGACAGAGCAACACCCATCTCAAAAAAAAAATAGCTTTTATACAGATTACATGCTGAAATGATAGCATTTTGAATATATTACGTGAAGTGAAATATATTTTTACTGAATTTTACCTATTTCCTTTTCTTTTTTAATGTGGCTACTAAAAAAATTCGAAATGACATATGTGACTCGAATTTATGTTTCCACTGGACAACACTGGCCTTGGAATGTTTGCCGGAAGTATCAGAGCGTGGCTGGGGGCAGCAACAACATCTGGGCCACCTCATTCCAGCCAAACTGCTGATGTCCTCTCAGCCCGGCCCTGCCTCTCCCGCTGCCAGTTCACCGAGTAACTAACACGCCTTAGAGCAAAAAGCCCTGGCTCCTGAATGTTCTTGACGATGCTCAGAGAGTTTTGCAAAGTTGTGTCAACAGGAAACATCCAGACAGTGTTCTCAAACACGCCATGTTATCCAGAGGAGGGATCCAGCGCCAAAGTGCCTGGCTCAGCCCCGTGATCTGGTGGCCATAGCTCCCTCCCAGCAGCAGCTAGTTCACAAGGTAAATTAAAAAGCAACCAGCGTTTTCCTCTCCAACTGGCACCAAATGGATTGTTTTTCTGTAACTATTTCCCTGGTGGAGAGCTCTCTAGAGCCTGCAGGATCTATCCCAACGGACCCACGCCTGATGCTTCCAGGGATGGAGAATGGACAAAGCGGATATTGTTTCCCTGCACTTGGCTTTGGTCTGCGCGCCCCAGGCTCAGATTTGAAATTCAAACCAACCATGCCGCTGACCTTCTGGGTGGGGACCTTAAAACTATGCCTCTCCTTTTCTCCATCAGCAAAGTGGCTATGCTGGGTTGCACCGTCTGGAACACTCTGGGAGAAGGCATGCTACCAGGGCGGTTAAGCGAATGTGTTCTGCAGTCAGAAGGTACAGGGTTCAAGTCCCAGTTCTGCCACCAACAGGCCAGGCAGCCTGGGGCAAATTACTTTGCCTGTGTGAGCCCGTTTTCTCATTTGCAAAATGGGAATGCAGAGAAGGGTAACCTCACAGATTGCTGGGTGGTTAGATTAGATAATGGTAGAAAGATGTGCAGTGAGATATTTGGCACCTAGGAAGCGCCAAATAAAGTCATCCAATAAATAAAGATTTCACAGTTTGTTTTGGAAGCATTTGTCCAAGCCTCAGAAGGCCTTGGTCCATGCTGGGGTCTGACATCTCTTCCAGCTGCTGCTAAGCAACTCAGGATGCTCAGATTCCGATGCTGCTTCCAGATCCAGAGGCTGAGCACCCAGTAGAGGCAGGAACAGGGAGGGGCGAGGGAGAGGGCTCTCTTCGGGGATGCTTTCAAACTAGAAGGAAGCACAGCTGGGACTGGGGGTCCCAAAATCTAGGCAAGAACAATGCTATCATTTTGGTTTTAGAAATTCCTTAATCTTACCGTTTTTTATTTACATTTCAGTAGTCACATTTCGAATATTCAAAGTCTCAGGGCAGAAACAAAAATTTCTCAGAACTTTCAGCGACTGGGTGGCCCCACGGCCTCTTAGCTAAATTTGTGTTTGTTTTTTGTTGTCTTTTTTAGGTTTTTTGTTTGGTTGGTTGTTTTGAGACAAAGTTTCACTCTGTCGCCCAGGCTAGAGTACAGTGGCTCAATCTTGGCTCACTGCAACTTCCACCTCCAGAGTTCAAGCAGTTCTCCTGCCTCAGCCTCCCAAGTAGCTGGGACTACTGGTGTCCATACCACATTTGGCTAATTTTTGTATTTTTAGCAGAGATGGGGTTTCACCATGCTGGCCAGGCTAGTCTCAAACTCCTGACCTCAAGTGACCCACCCGCCTCAGCTTCCCAAAGTGCTGGGATTGCAGGTGTGAGCCACCACATCCAGCTGAATTTGTGATAATAAATAAATGCTCTCTCTCTACTGAAGTCAGGTGAAAAGCAAGATATTTGAGGGTAGCTTCATCTTTCTCTAGGATTTTCTTTTTTTCCTTATACTCTATATTCTTATATTATATCTGGATCAGTTTCATCATAAACATCATATGTAACTTCAGAATTTTTCCTACTATTTTGAGGTAGCAAAGGTGACATTCCATTTCTAATTCATTCTCTCAGTATATATATAAAAAAAATCCCTAATATTTTGTTGAAATCCTCATGACCTAGATAGAATTCCTAGATAGAATTATATAACTAAAAATTAAAAGCAGTTATTAAAGTTTATTTTGTTGAATATTATGAATGCAGGTTCTGCAAATATTGTAATTGTGATATAATCTAATTTCTATTATTCTGTTCTGTATTATTATTTAAATTTTATAAACACTGCTTGGCTCAGAAAGGAAATAATATTCTTCCTAAAGCTATCTAGCTAATACTCTCAATATTTATATTAACTGTCACTCTGTCTCCCCATTTATTTGTTAATTGAAAAAATTTAAGATGATTTAGTAAATCGAATTAACTCTCATAATCAAAATTAATTATTGTAACACTTGACTCTCACAATAATTTATACTTCCAACATTTGATAAAATTAAAAAAAAAAATTGGCTGGGCATAGTGGCTCACACCTGAAATCCTAGCATTTTTGGAGGCTGAAGTGGGAGGATCACTGAGGCTAGGAGTGCAGGACCAGTTTGGGCAACATGGCAGACCCTGTTTCTACCTCCCAACCCCCAAAAAAATCACTCTATAATACTTTCAGAATGCTTACCCCGTATTTGAAAGTGGATATTTCTCATTTGGATAGACTATGTTAGAGGGAAAAAAAAAAAAGAAAAAGAAAAAAGAATTTAAAGAAAGTGGATATTTAAGGCCAGGTGCAGTGACTCACGCCTGTAATCCCAGCACTTTGAGAGGCCAAGGGGGACAGATCACGAGGTCAGGAGTTTAAGACTAGCCTGGCCAGCATGGTGAAACCGCCTCTCTCCTAAAAGTACAAAAAATTAGCTGGGCTTGGTGGTGCGTGTCTGTAATCTTAGCTACTTGGGAGGCTGAGGCAGGAGAATTGCTTGAACCTGGGAGGCAGAGGTTGCAGTGAGCCGAGATCATGCCACTGCACTCCAGTCAGAATAAGATTCTATCTCAAAAAAAAAAAAAAAAGTATTTAGCTAGTACAATAAATCTAAAAATATACCTTCTCATATTATTACTTATTGTTATATAAATGATCACTCAATCATGGATGACTCAAAATCTTACAGATCCCAGAAATGACACTGAACTAGGTATTTGGCGGTTCAGCCATTCAAAGCTGAATATCAAGGTCAAAACCAAACCTTTTCCATCTCTGCATCAGTCAAGGCCCAACCAGGGAAACAGAAATCACTTAAATTGAATTAATGCAGAGAACTGGTTATACAAGTATAATGGCTAATTTTGTGCCAATTTAACTGAGCCACAGGGCACCCAGATATTTGGTTAAATGTTATTCCGGGTGTGTCTGTGAGGTTGTTTCTGGGTGAGTTTAGCACTTGAATCCAAAGACTGGGTAAAGCAAATTGCCCTCCCAAGTGTGGGTAGTTCCCATCCAATCCATTGAAGGCCTGACAAGAACAAAAAGGTGGCATGAGGGGGAATGTGCTGTCTCTGCCTAATTGTCTTTCAGCTGGAATGCCAGCCTCCTGCCTCTGGACTTGGGCTTAGGCTGTAACTGACACCATCAGTATTCCTGGTTCTCAGGCTCGGGACTCAACCAGGGAATACATCGCCAGCTCTCTTGGGTCTCCAGATTGCCAACCACAGATCCTGGGTCTTCTCAGCATCCATAATTGTGTGAGCCAACTCTATGTATGCATGTGTGTGCATGCATATGTATGTGTTTGTGTGTGTCTGTGTGTATCGCCTATTAGTTCTGTTCCTTTGGAGAACCCAGACTAATTGAACAAGTAATGGAAGAGTACCAGCAGACAGTGATGCAATCCAAAGGTCAGAAATAGGAGGAAAGTCTCACCTCTAGGCTGGAAGCACAGAGGGAAGAAGTGGAGTTACTGGAGCCCAGAGCTGGGATCACCCAGTGGAAGCTGGAACCTAAGAGGACTTCTATGGCAGGAGCTGAAACCACAAAACCACAGAGGAGATTGCCTGAGAACAACCATTGCCTGAGAACCCAATGGAGACAGAGTGAGGAGGAGGAGAACACTGGCTTCTTCCTTCCTCCTACCTGGCAGTCTCCTAAGAGTGCATCCCACTGGCTGAGCCCAGTTGGAAGCCAGCTGACATAGGAGCCTCTGGGGATCATCCCAAATCCCTGTTCTACAGACCAAAGTCAGGGAAAAGCAAGAAATAGACCTACCCACAAACATGCTCAGGACCATCCCTACAGAGTTTCTTATCCTCACAGCAACCCTAAAAAGTAGGTGGTGGTTTCTAATTACCAGCTGAGTAAGTGTAGTTCAGAGAGGTAAAGTAACTCTCCTAAGATCACACAGCTAGTAGACAGTGAAATTCAACATCTCAGCAACTCTAAGCACCCATCGACTTTCTCTATTTTTATTATAAAGGTAGACAGCAATTGTTGTAAAGAATTTAGAAAATCCAAAAATAGAAGAGAACTGCCCTAATCCTACCTCTCAGAGCTACCACCATTGCAGATGTTTTCCACTCTAGTCTTTTTTCTAAGCATAATCAACATCCTTCCCAGCAAAACTGGAGTAAGCTGGACATGCAGTTTCATGTCTCTGATTTTTCTATCTCTGTGATCACAGTGAGAAGCAGAGTGGTACAAGGTGAGGAAACACTCAATGCCATGTGGGCAGTAAGTCCTGGCTCATTGCCTCACTGGGCTGCCGTTTCTCCATCTGTAACACGGGGATTATTCTGATATTGCACCTACACCACAAGGTTGCTGGGAGGAATAACTGAGTTATTCCTCGTGAAGCCTTAGAGCAGTGTCTGGCACATTATAAACACTATTACCATGACTATTATGTTTCCATGGCAGCAAAAATGCACTCGAGCACCATTTTAAATGGCTGCATACCATTCCATTGAAAGAATGGATGGACAGAAGTTATTTAACCACTTCCCAATTGTTGGACACTAGGAGTCTTTCCAAAGTTTTGCTGCTATATCCAATGATGACAACCTCAACATAAATCTTTTCCCATCTGTGATTTAACTGATTTTGATCCTAGAAAAGCAATTGCTAGATCTAATGATAGGAGCTTGTTTAAAGCTCAATGCATGGTGCTAAATTGCTCTTCGGAGCAATCTGCACCATTTCTGTATCACTTATGGGGAGATACCTGGCAGCCTGGGCATTATCAAGTAGTTCTTTCAGTGTTATTATTTTTGCATACATGCCAAGCAAATGAGCAATAGTATAGCTGTCATTTTAGTCAACGTGTCTTCTCTTTAGCTACCTCAGTGAAACTCATCCACCCCGTCTCTCAGCACTGCCACCAACACCCATGTCTTTTTTGCCCACACCTCCTGACATAGACAAACCATCCATTTCCCAGCCGTCAGCTGAGATGCAGGGGAATAACTGCTCCCAGGGGACTGAGGTCACTGAGGATGACAAAACATGGCCATCCCAATTGCTCATGGGACTTGTCAGTAGCAGCAACGACAATAGCAAAAGGCAAAAAGAGAGAGAGAGAACAGCTCTGCAAAGTGTTTGGAACAAAGGCTTCTGGGACCAAACCTCAAGATACACCAGGACCAGTGGCACATTCTAGAGGCCAGAGGTGCACATTTTCACCCAAGGGGTGGGGCAGGCAACACTTGAGAGATCCCAGTTGCACAAAAGCCCTGCAGAGCCAAAGGCTCCAAGGCCCCAGGTGAACAGGGATCAACCTGTGACTTCCAATTAGGAGGGCAGGTTTCCCACTGCCACTATTTGGCTCCCTTGAGGTCACCCACAGAACACATGGAGTATTTTATCCAAATACCATTGAAAACAATAGCTTTTCAAAACTGCAGCTGTAATTCATCTATCCAGGGTAGAACCAAGACACTAACCCTGCAGCATGTTCCAGGTGCACAGGGACTCTCCACAAATGTTTACAGAATAAATAAATCAACGTAGTAGGGAAAATTGGTTTGGGATTTGTCAAAAGTTCTGACTGAACTGAACTCTCTTGTCAAGACTTAAGAGATCATTAACAGAAGAAAAAAATCAATATGTTTTAACTGACTGATGTGCAAGGCGTTTTGCCAGATGCGTGGAGACATAAGAGAGGAAAAAAAGGATGGTTCCTGCTCTCATGCTATTCTGGTTAAGAGTGTGCCCTTGGATGCAAAGAGATCTGTGTTTGAGTCTCAAAAACCCAATTCAATAGCTGAGTGTGTGTAGGCAGTTGTCATGGTTTAGTCTTTAAGACTCAGTTTTCTCATCTGTGAAATGGAACACTAACAATAACCACCTCCCAGAGCTGTGTGAGAATAAATGAGACGATGCTTGCAACGTGCCAGGCAGCGAATGGACAGAAAATGGCAGCCGCTCCTGTTTATCTTATTTTTATCAACAAAGATGGGAAGAGGCTGTGCTGATCATTTCAGCAGCCCCAGATGAACTGTTTCTCTGCTCTATAGCAGGAAGATCAACTTCAGGCTTTATCAGTGATTGGATTTAGGGGTCATCCTATCACCTTATATCTTAATTGCAGCAGCAAATACCTTGGTTTTTGTTGTTGTTTCTTTTTTTTTAAGAGACAGAATCTCACTCTGTCACCCAGGCTGGAGTGCAGTGGCGCAATCTCGGCTCGCTGCCACCTCAAATTCCTGGGCTCAAGTGAGTTTCAAACCTCAGCCTCCTGATTACCTGGGACTAGAGGCATGAGCCACTGCACCTGGCTAAAGACCCTATTTCTAATAGGATCACGTTCACAGGCCCAGGAGTCAGAACTTCAGCATATCTCTATGGGGGACACAATGCAATCCACACTGGCCATATCCTTCCAGTTGGCTGCCTCCTTCCTTTGCTTAATGCCAGGCCCTGCCCAAACATCACCTTCCCAAGAGGCTTCCAGACCCACCCTATCCCAAGCAGCCCTCACCACACCTTTGCCCTCCCCTTGCTTTACTTGACTTTTCCCCAAAGAACTTGTCAGCACCTGCTACGTCTTGATTCCATGTTTGTTATCTGCCTCCCTGACCACTGCATAAACTCCCTGTGGGCAGGGGCCAGTCTGGCATGCAGCTGGCACTCAATAGATGTTTGTGAAATGACTGAGACACTGGGTGATGACTGTAGGGTCGCTCTGCTGGGATGCTGGGGACACCTGCGCTACCTTTCTCCTCCCTGCCAGTTACAAAGCTTCTCCTCATTTGGGGGATGCTGTGGTAGTGGGGAGTAGTGGCTTCCTAAAGACATCTTCATCCTGGGAACCAGTGAATGTGACTGATGTAGTTTGCATATTTGTCTCTTCCCAAATCTCATGTTGAATTGTAATCCCCAGTGTTGGAGGTAGGACCTGGTGGGAAGTGATTGGATCATGGGAGTGGACCCCTCATGGCTTGATGCTATCTTTGCCATAGTGAGTGAGTTCTCTTCAGTTCTGATCACTTAAAAGTATTTGGCACCAGCTGGCCCCAGTGGCTCACACCTGTAATCACAGCACTTTGGGAGGCCAAGGTGGGTAGATCACCTGAGGTCAGGAGTTCAAGACCAGTCTGGCCAACATGGCAAAACCCCGTCTGTACTAAAAATACAAAAATCAGCCAGGTGTGGTGGTGGGTGCCTGTCATCCCAGCTACTCAGGAGCCTGAGGCAGGAGAATCACTTGAACTCAGGAGGTGGAGTTTGCAGTAAGCTGAGATTAAGCCACTGCACTCCAGCCTGGGAGACAGAGTGAGACTCCATCTAAAAAAAAAAAAAAGTTAAGAATCTCTAGATGAGAGATTATCTGGGATTGTCCATGTGGGTCTCATGGGATCACAAGCACCTTTAGAAGAAGGCAGGAAGGCCAGCATCAGAAAAGGAGATGTGATGGAAGAACCAGAGATGGTATTGATGCACTTTGAAAAGCGAAGGTATCCAAAGCCAAGGAGCTTGGACTGCCTGCAGCAGGTGGAAAATCCACAAAACCAGTGCTCCCGGAGCTTCCAGAAAGGAACGCAGCTGACTGACGAGATTTTAGGCTGGGGAGGCCCATGTCAGACTTCTGAACCTCCAGATCTGTGAGATAAGAAGTCAGCGCTGTTTTAAGCCACAGCAGCCCTAGGAGATGAATACAGAGTCCCTGTAGCTCTCTCTGAAGGAGCTTCTCCTGAGCCAGACAGGTCAGCAAGGCAGTGAGTATTCTCAGGTGAGGAACCCAGGCCCAGAAAGGTCAAGCAGCTTGCCCTAGGTCACACAGCTAGGAAGTGGCCAAGCCAAGAGCTGAACCTGGTTTCCTGGCTCCAAAGTCCTTGCTTTAGCCCCTGCCCGAGTAGAGGGTCACTAAGCAGCTTTGCATGGCCTGTGAGACCATCTCAGCCCTGACAGAGCTCTCAACAGCCACCCATCCCCGGGACCCACATCAAGATGGGTGTTTGAAAAAGGTTATGTTTCTAACAGCCTGTCCTGGTAGAAGTGCACTTTGAGTGATATTCATGGACACATTGGGTCCCATGGGGTCCAGGCCATAGCCTGTTTGAGTAGAATAGTGATGTGCTCCCCAGATGTCTTCACACTGACATTCTACAGGGCCCAACCTCCATGGGCAGCCCCAGAGCCCAGAAGCAGCCACCCCACCCCAGCTAGAGCAGGGAAGGAGGGATGGAAGCTCCCAGTGCTGGAGTCCCAGAGCATTCTCCTACCCAGGTCTCCTCTGGGTCTCCCAAAAACCTATGGGAGAGTTCTTATTTCCTCGTTTCACAGGGCAGGAAACAGAAGTTTGGGGAGGATGCTAATTTGCCCCAAGGCCCCACAGGGAGAAGGAAGAGCTAGAATTTGCATCCAGGCCCTGAGGAACTCAAAGGCTGTCCATCCACACTGGCCCCAAGAGCCCCACACCATGACTGTGCCAGCAGAGGCGAGAGGGTGGGGTGTTCACAAGGTGAACTACACAGCCATCCACTCATGGCAGGGCCATGGGTCCGGGGGTTCATTGACGCCATTCTATGGCTCTTCTGGAGACCCCGTGTGTCTCTAAGGACTATAGCATGTTTTCTAACTGTCTTTTTTTTTTTTTGAGACGGAGTCTTGCTCTGTCACCCAGGCTGGAGTGCAGTGGTGTCATTTCAGTTCACTGCAACCTCCACCTCCCAGGTTTAAGTGATTCTCCTGCTCAGCCTCCCAAATAGCTGGGATTACAGGCATGCACCACCACGCCTGGCTGATTTTTGTATTTTTAGTAGAGATGGGGTTTCACCATGTTGACCTGGCTGGTCTCAAATTCCTGACCTCAAGCAATCTGCCTACCTCAGCCTCCCAAAGTACCATCTAGGATTACAGGCATGAGCTGCTGTGCCCAGCCTCTAACAGTATTTTTTGTTACTTTTTTTTATTTTTAATTCCTGTGGGTACATAGTAGGTGTATATATTTATAAGTTACATGAGATATTTTGATACAGGCATACAACCCATAATAATCACATCAAGGTAAATGTGGTATCCATCACCTCAAGCATTTAAGACTCTTAAAAAGAACCTGGATCCAAGCTTCATTCTCTCTCTCTCTTTCCTGCACATACACACAAACACACACATTTATATACACACATATATACACCCTTTCCCATGCATATTTACACCCACACACAAATACGTACACTTACACAGGTATGCTCATACATAGACTCACTGAGATACACAGGTGCGCACACACACGTACATCCATAAATATACACATGTGCATCCACACACACAAAGCCACTCACCCACATGCACACATACACACATGCATGGGCACACATGCACACAACACAAGCATAAGTGTTCACACATTTGCACATACCTCTATACAGACTCACACACAGACATACATACATGCACATACACCTACATGTGAGCACACACCTTCCCCAACACAAGCACACATACACACACTCACAGTTGGGCCATGGCTATTGTTCTGCAACCCACCTGCTTGTTTATTCAGGAAGATGAAATAACCCCGGCCTCTTGTTGACTCTCATAGAAGAAAAACAGACTATGAAATCCTCAGCTTAACATCATCTAATCCTGGCTCCCTGCACATCGATTCCTTTCTGATGCTGCCGTCGAGCACGTCTCTTTCCATGGAACGTGCATCTGATCTTGGAGAAATCGCAGGATTAGTCGCTTGACCTTACACGTGTCCTGCTCTCCCCGAATGGGTCTCCAGGCTCCCCGGCCCTGGCCTGACGCTGTGTCTCTGAGCATTTCTCTAGCATGACAGAGTCTCACCTCCTACAGGAGGAAGAAGGCATGCAGGAGCTGTGAGCACTGAGGCCAGGAAGAGCTGCACCACCCTCATCTGCCACCACAGGCAAGGATGCCCCAGGATGACTCCGAGATCCTTGGTTTCCTTCTGTAGCGTGAGGATAAAGGTCCTTGCCCTGCCCTCTGCACAGAGCGGAGGGATGCCATGGAGATGTACTCAAGTCCAGAGAGTAGGACAGGGGATGGCAAAAAGCAGGATAGAAGGTTCTAGAAAAGATGTGGACATAGGGGAGGAGGGAAAGGAGAACACATGGGGACTGGATTTAATGCTGTGTCTGGCTGGCTTTTAAAGGGCTGAGCATTTGCCATCTAGTTCTGAGACTTGCTTATGAAAGACCTGGTTCAGTGTCCCGGTTTCAGCAACCCTGGGGTTAACTGTCAGTCTCTTTGAGACACTTGCTCTCAGGACTCACCCATGGGAATTCTGCGTGTGCACAGGAGCTAAGATTTCAAGTCAAACCATGCAAGACCTCTCTACCAACAAGGCAGAACTCTGCAGCTATGTGTTCTCGTGTGATGTAGTTGCTTGATTAAGCTTAAAATAAATGTTCAGTGACCAGTCCCTGGAGCACTAAGAGGACAGCCTTGACCTCTGAAAGGGGCCAGCAGGCAGCAGCAGAAGGGTCTGAGCCCAGATCCCAGCTCCGGCACCTACCTACTAGTTGGGTGGCCATGAACAAGTTTCTTAAGCTCTGGGAGTGTCTGTTTTCTCATCTTTTGAATGGGAACAACGCCAGTTCCACCTCACAGGATTTTAAGAGGATTTAATGACTTGCTATTCACCAAGGGCCTAGCACACTGCTCACACACCATAGATGCTCATAAAGGTAAGACCCACTCCTCCCCTCTCAACATTTCCTGATGTCCAAAATCTAGGTTCAGGGCAGGACCCTGATCTCCCAGAAGTCCCCAAGGGGAGAATCCCTCTTCGCCTCTTCCAGTTTCTGGCAGCTCCAGGCATTCCATGGCTCATGGCTGCATCCCTCCAATCTGTGCCTCCGTCTTCACGTGGTGGCCTCCCCTGTGTCTCTGTGTCTTCTCCTCATCCATCTCTTATAACTCATCATGTAACTTAGTACCCACCTACATAATCCAGGATGATCTCATCTTCAGATCTCTAAACTTAATCACAACTGCAAAGATTCTTTGTCCAAATAAGGTCACATTCACAGGTTCTGGGGCTTAGAATGTGGACACATCTTCTGGAGGCCACTGTTCAACCCACTGAAGAGTGTTTACAGAAGGCTTAAGGCAAACCCACAAGGGAGGGGAAGCTCTAACAGCCAAAAGCAGTTTTGACCCCTCGGCCTCCAGAGACAAGGATAGAGACCTTGGAGGGAGCTGGAGCTGTCTCAGGAGCCACTTTAACCCACAGTGAAGCATGAAGGGGCAGGGAAGAAACCTCCTGCTGCCAGCTCACACCAGTGAAACTGACCCAGAGGCCAGAGAAAGAGAGAGCCCGGTGTTGCAAAGGCCTGTAGCTCAGCACACAGCAGCATGGAGAATGATCTGGAAGGGCAAACCTAAATATCCCGCACACCCCTAGTTTCTTGCTTCAATGCCTTTCGTGCAAACATTTGCCTGGTGAATCAGCATCTCATTAAAGGAGAAATAGATAAAAACTGGGTGTCTATTGAGCTGGGATTTCCCTCAAGGGGCTCCAGACTTCTTTAGCCTCTGGTATGGAACGCTTAAGCCCCAGGCCCCTTTCCCATGACTTCCTAAGTCCACGATGTCCCCAGATTCCTGATATGACACTTTGTGGAACCAGGCCAGACTGCCCAGCTTCCTGCCATGCTGGAGAGGAAGAGACTTGGCGGTAGTGGTATCAGGGAGTGGGATGCCAGTCTGCAGTCCTAGGACAGAGGTGGGATGGCCCCGCCTCTACGCTTCCCATCGTAAACAGAGTAAGGAACCTGGAGCCAGAATGCAGCCCAGTCCAAGTTCACTGCCAATGCCATATGCCCAGCCGAGCCCTGCCCAGCACTCTGGAGTTGGGCATCAAGGGGTGCCAGGGGAGAAACCAGTGGCCTGGGATCTGCTGGGCAGAGGGGTCCCACCCCCACCAGCGCCCCCAGCATTCCACCCACAAGCATCACCTTCTCGCCACAACCAAAGCCCAGAATCCCACCCCATGGGCCACTCTACCCTGCCACGAAGAAAGCAAACCTGTAAATCTCTCCAATTGCTGTTCCATCAAGTGCTACCGAACAAAATACACTGCAGAAATCACCCGGCTGCTCCGTGGAGGGGCTGAGCTCCCTCCAATTACTGTCACATAACCTTCTCCGACTCCCCTTATCTTATCTATAATAGATAAATGTCCAGCCCAGGGAGGGGAAGTGTTTTGAAAAACCTAGCATAATAAACCAGAAAACTGCCAGCTGTCACCAGCAGGAAGCAGTCCCCATTCATGGGCACAGAGCAATCCTCACAGCTCCCACAAAGCCCCCTGTCCAGGGAAGTGTTCCTGAAGTCCCCCACTCAGTCAATGACATTTATGAAGCGCTCACTCTGAGCCAGCCTGGAGGACAGCATGGTGCCTGCCGGCCTCCAGCTACTCCCAGTATGGGGGAGCAAGCAGCCAGCCCAGAGACGATGTCCTTGTCGTCCGGAATGTCATGGACACCGGCCATGGGTTCTCTCTCCTCGACCTCCTGTCAGCCACTTGGAAGGCCCCGGGCAGGATGGCCAGCGGGAGGCTTGGTTAAATCCGCCCTCTCTGTAGGAGCTGCACATTCTAATTTTGCCTTGGCAGAGACACGAGTGGCTGGCGGTGCAGGCCATGGTAGGGGATGGCAGAACACGGGATAAGACTGCCCGTGGGTCTCAGAGCTTCCTGATTGGGCGCAAAAGCACCCACACTGCAAGGCTGCAGAACTCTGATGGCTCCAGAAAGTATGAGGGGCCAGGCCAGCTGACGAGGCCGTGGGACTCCAGGGGAGAAGGGAGGCCTGCTGGAGGAAGCACAATAAAAGGGGATTTCTACCTAGGGTCATCCGCACCCCTATCACTATCAGGCTCCGATGTTGGAACAGGGAGCACGGGCCTTTCCATCTTGTCCATCCAAGGTCTCCATGAGCCTTCACCTCAAGCCTGTGGGGCAGAGGGCACAGCAGTCAGTGAGGAGGGTGGAAGCCTGGGTTCAACCACAGCCTCCCTATCTTAGACAAGCCATTTAACCTGCCTAAGCCTCAGTTGCTTCGTCTACAGAGTCAAGCCAATAACCGTAGCCACCTGAAAGTGTTGTGAGGTCAGCTGGGATGAAATGGGAGAAGTGAACAATTAAGTGCTCATTAAATGACAAATGTTAATCTCATTACTGCTACTGTTGTTATTTCCAAACAGGGAACTTGGGGCCAGGTGAGTTATCCCCAACAACACACAGCAGGAAAGGGAATTGGGAGACCATGTCCTGGAGTGCTGAGCCAGACCTGCTCTCCACCAGCCCCACAAGGTACCTCCCATGGTAATGCCTCCACGTTCCTCAGGGATGCGGCTCCATCACAAATCAGACATGTTTCTGATGTGGAAGTAAGTTGTAGAGGATGTAACACAACCTACTGGACACAGCTAAGCCCAGAGCCCTGTGCACTGGGTCACTTCGGGGTGAATCTTGGCTGAGTATCTTCAGGCAGTTCACCAGTCCTATCTGGTCTAATTTTCTCCAGCTATAAAGTGAGGTGGGGCTGGGTGCAGTGACTCACACCTTTAATCCCAGCACTTAGGAAGGCCGAGGCATGTGGATCCCTTGAGGTCAGGAATTTGAGACTATCCTGGCCAACATGATGAAACCCCGTCTCTACTAGAAATACAAAAATTAGCCAGGTGTGGTGGCAGGTGCCTGTAACCCCAGCTACTCAGGAGGCTGAGGCAGGAGAATCCCTTGAACCCGGGAGGCAGAGGTTGCAGTGAGCCGAGATCCCACCACTGCACTCCAGCCTGGGCAACAGAGAATGACTCTGTCTCAAAAAAAAAAAAAGAGAGAGAGAGAAAGAAAAAAAAGAAGGGGTGGAATTGGATGGTTTTGCCATCCTCTGTGACCAGAGAACAATCCATTTCACCCTGAAGACCCCCCGCCCTCTTCCCTGCCAAACCCCCCACCCCTCGGTGAACTTGAACACTCTAACACTGTCAGATAAAGCCTGTTGCTGCTTGAGGTCAGAGCGAGGGATGTCAAAAATTGCCGGAAATTTTTCAGTCGTGAAAACAAAACCCAAAAAAATTTTTTTAAACCGGGGGAGAGGTTGAAACACAAGCAGTTTTTGGTATGTATTTTTAGGACCCTATACAAGCCTGAAGTTCCTTTGATGAGTTTAGAAACAAAAACATGTGTGTGTGGTATGTTTGCTTGATTTAGACATGGGTGTGACTAGAGTTAAAACAGCTTCCCCGTTTGGATTTTGTGATTTGTTGGGAAAAGCCAGAAGGTTCTTCAGAACAAAAAGACATTCCTGGCTCCCCATCACCACCACCCCATCCATCTTCCTTTCTTTCCTTTCTCCTTGGTCTTCCTTCCCTGCTCTGAGTAGGCAGCTCAGTCTCTAAGCAATCAGACCGCCCCTCAACCCCGTGAGGTCTCCCTAAGTGTAGCATCCAGCCCTGACCGCAGCCTACGCCTCGCCCCAGCAGCTGCAGACAATTGCATCCAGATGTGCTTGCAGTGGGCCAGCCAGCAACTGCCCTGGCGGCCGCCACCAGAGAGGCCAGTGGTGACGGCTCAGACCTGGGTACAGCAGACTCCCAGGACCCTCACCCCACCTCCTGGCAGACATTCCTTGTAAACCCCATCAGGAAACGCTCCAGAAAGATCAGGGTATTTGTTCCGGGCTCTGCAGGGCTGACCCTGAGCATTCACACCCATCCCACATGCTGTCCAGGCTGGCTTGCTGGCTCTGATCCCCACAGGAAGAATTCACCCAGCTTAGGGACTGGGTTTTCCTGGATGGTGGGGGCGCGTAGGTGTCCACGTCGCAGCTGGGCGTGGACTGTGGGTCAGAGCAGGCAGAGGCCTCTGGGACCACAGCACCGTGGTTTGTTCCCTGCATCTGGATCCTTGCAAGGTCACAAGCCACATACCCTCCTACACGCCCTCTCTCCTAGGACCCCGGCAAGGGTCCTGTTCAGCAGATGTTACCAGCCCACTGCTAGATAAACCCAACAAGCTTAGAAATCTTCAAGAAGCAACCGAACCAGTGAGAAACACAGGTCTGCATGATTCCAGCCTGAGGGCTGAGACTGACGACTCAGGCTCCAGACGACTGGGTGGCCAGGACCCAGCTAGTCAGCCCCATCTGGGGTGGTCAGGGTGGGGCTCTGGTGCTGAAAGTTGCTGAGACAGGTCAGGACTTCCGGACCTGATACACACACACACACACACACACACACACAACCACACGCATAACCATGCAGGTGAACACCCAGGGAGGAACTGGGCACAGTCACAGACACACAACTCTCACACAAGCTGACATAGATGCAGGTTGACCCACAAACACACAAACACGGCCCTGCTGGGCTGGGCTGGCAGGGCCTGGGGTAGGGAAGCCCTTTGAGGGGAAGGGTGGCGGCTTTTGTATGTCCGTCTGTGCCCCCCGGAAGGCAACCGGATATCAGCCCTTGAGTCTGGACTCTGGCCAA
This sequence comes from Aotus nancymaae, assembly GCF_030222135.1. Taxonomy (NCBI): domain Eukaryota; kingdom Metazoa; phylum Chordata; class Mammalia; order Primates; family Aotidae; genus Aotus; species Aotus nancymaae. Next base: position 20,934,891 of record NW_026988443.1, read on the forward strand.
GCGGCGGGGGATAGAAGGAATGAGAGTTAGAAGGCAGCAACGCAGCAGAAGAGGAGAGGGAGAAAAGAAGAGGAAAAGGAAGGAAGGAGGAGGGGGAAGAGATGAGGAAGAGGAGAGAAGGAAGGGTGCAGGGGGAAGGGGGAATCTGGGAAAGGAGGACCAGGAACGGGACGGGGGAAGGAGACAGTGCAGAAGCAGGCCCTCTTGTAAGCCCCAGTGAGTGCACAAGACATACTCTCCAGATCTGGAATAAGACACACAATACATTGGACTTTTATGAGCATGTGTGACCTTATGCCAGTTACTTAACGTCTCTGAACCTCAGTTTCTTTTTCTCTAAAATGGAGATAACACAGTAGCTCCGTCATGGAGAAGCATAGAACACTGAACAGTCCCAGGTATGTGGGAGAGCTTGATAAAGTCGGAGGAAAGTTGGAACGGGTTACCGGAGGCCCGAGCGAGCTCATATGCATCTCAAGCCCAGCCCATGGTGAGTGCTTGCAGGATTTAACTGCTGTTATTTCTAATACTGCCATCATCTTCCTCACATGCCAGGCACTGCTCCAAGTGTCTTTGTATCTATTACCTCATCTGACCTGCTAACAACCTTACAAGTGATTAGACTCATGATCCCTATTTTATAGATGGGTTAGACAGAGGCCCAGAGAGGTTGAAAAATGACTTGTTCAAAGACACACAGCTGGCAAGTGGCGAAGCCAGGATACAGGATGGTCTCCAGAGCTCATGTTTGAAACTATCACTACAGGGCACCGTATTTCCAGTTTAAATCGTGATTTTTAAAATTGAAAGTAAACGGCCAGGCAATGGCTGGACATGGTGGCTCACACCTGTAATCCCAGCACTTTGAGAGGCTGAGGCAGGCAGATCAACTGAGGTCAGGAGTTTGAGACCAGCCTGGCCAATACAGTGAAACCCTGTCTCTACTAAAAATACAAAAATTAGCCAGGCATAGTGGCAGGTGTCTGTAATCCCAGCTACTTGGGAGGTTGAGGCAGGAGAATCACTTGAGCTGGGGAGGTGGAGGTTGCAGTGAGACAAGATCACACCACTGCACTCCAGCCTGGGCAACAAGAGCCAGACTCCAACTCAAAAAAAAACAAAATTAAAGTAAACGAGGTGGGATCCTAGTAACCAACATTTATGGAGCATGTGCCGTGTGCCAGGCCCTGTGCAGAATGTTTATGTCCTTAAATCCTCACAATGACCTCAAAAAAATACATAGTAGTATTTTTAACAAGGAAACCGAAGCACAGATTGGTTAGGTAATTTGCTCAGGGTCACCAGCCAGGAAGAGAGGGACCCAAGTTCAAGCTCAGGCAGGGGTCCCAGAGACATCATCTTTACCACTCAGCTAAAGATAGATCAAACTCATATTGTGATACTGAACCATCTCTAAGATATATTTTTAAACTATGTTTTAAGTCAAAAGCAAGGTATAGAGCAGCCTGTCTATGGTGCTGTATTTTCTAAAGGAGACATATGGACCGACACGTTTTTCTCTGCACAGAGTATCTGGAAAGCTATGTAGGAAGCTCGTACCAATTGCTGCCTCCTGGAAGAGGAACTGGGAGGCTGGGGTCAGGGACGGGGAGAGATGCAACACTTTTAGACCCTTTCCATGTTTTATCACTGCTTTTAAAAGGATGAATGTGTAGCGTCCCTTTCAGAAAGAAATGATTTTCACTCCTGGTCAGTTTCATGGAGACATGGTGTTACCTCTCCACCTCCCCAGCTCGGGACTCAGGTTACAGAGAGGCCCGTATTTTGTGCGATCTGTCACCCTCCAGTTGGAAATGACCCTCCCATTCTTGACAGCACTCTAGAACAAACTTGCCCAACCCACGGCCTGCAGGCGGCATGCAGCCCAGGATGGCTTTGAATTCGGCCCAAGGTGAGTTCAAGGTTCCAGCAATCAAGTCAAATGTGCCTGGAGGGAGGGGAGAGGGGGCTGGGGGCAGCAGGAAGGATGCTGCAAAGCACAGGAAAGCAGGTCCCCTCTGCTGAGGAGAGGCGAGGCGGGGAGCAAACCAGGAATCCTCTCCTGAACCAGCAGCTAGAAAGAGGGAGGGAGGGAGGGAAGAGAAGGAGGGAGGGAAGAGACGGAGGGAGGGAGGGAAGAGAGGGAGGGAGGGAGGGAGGGAGGAAGGAAGGAAGGAAGGAAGGACTGAAGGACAGGAGGGAGGGAGAAGTAGAGGAGAGGGGAGGGAAAGGAGAGGGTGGAAGGAAAAGAAGAATGGAGGAAGAGGAGGAAATGAAGGAGGGAGGGAGGAAAGCAGCCGCCTCTAGGGCTGAGATCAGAAGATCTCAGCTGGGATCTGGCTGAGTTGGGCACCGAGTTCGGGGCCCAGTGCCCTTGAGAAGATAAACCTGAAGGCCTGGGGCTGAGCAGCGGCCACGCAGGCCGCAGGCTGTGCCACTTTGCAGAAACGCAAACTGAGGCCAGAGGGGCGGCGGATCTCAGTCGGGGCCCCACGATCTGCAGGAGACCGGTTGCTCCCCGCGGGGCCTCCGAGCGGGCCGCCCGGGCTGGGCTGGGCTGGGGGTGGCGGCGCCGAACCGGGAGCACCGCGCCGGGTCGGGTTCTCCGGGAGGCCGGCGGCGGCCGCGTGGCCACAGCGCCCCCTGGCGGCTACAGGAGCCCTGCGCGCCGCGGCCCCGTCTCCGCGCCTTCCCGGAGCAGAAGGTTGCCCGCCCCCTGCGTGGCCCCGGGGTCCCCAGACACCCCGCCCAGCCACTAGCGTCCCGAAATGGCTGCCAGCTGGCGTCAGGCCCTGGGCAAGCGAGGTACCCCCGTCTGTAGGTATTTAAAGGGGGACAGCAGGATGCCCGCTGCTGTTACCCCACCGCCGAAAGAGGATAGACACTTATCCTCCCCTAAATGTGTAATCCTGATTTCCAGGGTGACCTCTCTCCTCATCAGACTTGAGTTCAAACTCAGGCAGCGGGGGGCATGTCCGTTTTTCTATGCAGAACTTATGATTCCAAAAGGACAGGCCCCGCCGCCGGCACTGCCCACCGTCATAACAGCTCACACCTCCCCATCCTGGCTGCCCGGGATCTAAGTACTTCCCAGGCGTTAGTCCTCATAGCAGACCTATTATTATCCCCTTGTGGGCGAGATAACTGAGATACAGAGGGATTAAGGAACTTGCCCAAACTACACAGGTAGAGGGGAAGCTAGGATTTTTTTTTTTTTTTTTTTTTTTTTTTTTTTTTTTTTTGATACGGAGTCTGACTTGTTGCCCAGGATGGAGCGCAGTGGTGATCTGGGCTCACTGCAACCTCTGCCTCCCAGGTTCAAGCATTCCCCTGCTTCAGCCTCCCTAGTAGCTGGGACTACAGACACCCATCATCATGCCCAACTAATTTTTGCATTTTTAGTAGAGACAGGGTTTCACCATGTTGGCCAGGCTAGTCTCGAACTCCTGACCTTAAGTGATCCACCCACCTTGGCCTCCCAAAGTGCTGGGATTGTAGGCATGAGCCAGTGAGCCACCGTCCCCACTCAGGAAGCTAGGATTTTAACCCAGGCAGTCTTTATAGCAAAAGAGGAAAGGAACGAAAGGGGCCAGAAAGAGAAAATTTACCTCTGAGACAAGGCAGTGCTGGAGCGCGCCTGCCTCCTTTTCATGTGAGGGGTCTAGGAAGCCTTATTAGAAGTCCCTCAGCTCCTTTCCAGAGCCTGGCATCAGGATGAGGCAGTGAGGAGGGGAACCCCAGACTGGGCTCACCCACAGCGAGCTGCCCAGGCCAAGGTTTGGGCAGCTCAATGGAGAGAGAGGAGCTCTGCCCGCCCCACCCCATCCCACCCACCCAGGCCTCTATCTCCGCTCTCCTGGGGATGGGTCCTCCAGGATGAAGAGGTAAGCAGGTTTTGGAGAAGAATGCAGCATGGAGCTTATGCCTATCTAGAGCTCCGGAAGATGGAAAGATGCCTGTGGCACAGTGGCTCACCGTGGCTTCAGATTCAGCTCTGACCTTTCCTTCTCTCAAGCCCCACCCTTGAAGAGATGCAAGGACAGAAACTTCACTGACCTCCTGATTTTTGTACCTGGCCTCAAACACAAGAGGGCTGGGGTCTGTGCATTCCAGAGCCTTCTTCTTAGCTGAGATCTTAGCAGAGCCATCCTCTTAGCTGAGATCTGAAATCCCCAAATTTTCCAGTCGACCTGTTGTATACCCATCCAGATCTTTGCCCACCTCCTCCCTGCGGCCTGCAGGCTGCAGAGCTGAACCCAGAGGCCCAGTTCAGTGGGCAGGCCACAGGAGAGGGAGGGGAACCAGGGCCAGAAGGAGAGGGGCCTCTCTGAGGCTAGGCTCCCACACTTGCCTGGAATCACCTTTGAGGTGGAAAGATTCAGTTTCCCCTTTGTGAATGAGTGGTATTGGAAACCAGACAGATTCCTCTGTGCCAGTCAGGTCCCACAACCCCAGGACCAAGAGAGGGATGAATCTTGATAAAACCTTGGGAGGGAGAAGGGCAGGAGGGCTGCCATTCACACACACCCCATCAGTCTCATTGTTCCCTGTCATTATCACTACCCTGGAGAAGGATGCCAAATAGCTGCATATTGAAACACATTACCTGAGGCAGGGTGCAATGGCTGATGCCTGCAATCCATAACAGGTGGATTGCTTAAGGCCAGGAGTTCCAGACCAGCCTGGTCAACATGGCAAAACTTCATCTCTACTGACAATACAAAAATTAGCTGGACATGGTGGTGCATGCCTGTAGTCCCAGTTTTTTGGGAGGCTGAGGCACGAAAGTGGCTTGAACCTGGGAGGCGGAGATTGCAGTAAGCCAACATGGTGCTACTGCACTCCAGCCTGGGTGATAGAGCGAGACTCTGTCTCAAATATGAAAATAAACACATTACCTGAGCCCCTGAATCTGTCAACACTCAGATGGACTCTGTCTTTCTTTGTAAATGGCTGGACCTCGGTGCAAGGCATGCTGGGAACTTGGATCTGTAGGGACAGGGGTCTGGGGAGCCCCTGATGCCTTCCTAGAACAGGCTATGCTCCTGCCACCAGCCTCAGCCCCTTTGCATGTGTGGCTCGCTCTGCCTGGACTGCCTTCCACGCCTTTCCCCACCCCTTCACCCATGACACAATGAGTCTTTCTTCAGCAGCAAGAAAAGTGGCGTCTTCTCTAGGAAACTTCCCTCGAGCCTAGTATGAAGCTCTAACGCAGCAGGGTCAGGTGGCTTAGGTGGGGTTCCCAGAAGGCACAGCCTGAGATAAGACTGGGGTGCAGGTAGTTTCTTTGGGAGGGGTTCCCAGACAGCTGGAGTGAAGGATTGACGGATAATGCCATAGGGAGGAACAAGATCATTAAAAGTTTTGTTGTGGTCATCAATGCTGAGGGGAACAGAGGTTCAGAACAGCTGGGACCTCCTGAGAAGCAGCGTGAAGGCCCCAGAATCAGTCCCCGGAAGGCCGAGAGCTTGGAGCTTTCATCCACCAGCTCCCAGCCCTCATTGGCTGAAGGCTGCCCTGAGCAAGATCCATGCCCTGTACTGACTATATTTTCTTATTTTCTGTATTACTGATGTTCTGGCATTTGGGGCCTTGATCCTAGAGAGACTGCCCATCCCACAGCTAGCTAATTCCTAGAGATAGCAAAGGACTCCCCTGTGACTGCACCTTTGATATACAAAGCAATCATTGCAGAGCCCATCCCCCCCAGCCATCTTAGTGTCAAGTCAATATTCTCCCTGCCCTAAATCACTACAGGGCCAGGAACTAGATAACTAGGAATGACCTTGAAAGCCCAGAGCCCTCCACAATTATTCACACTACCCATCCTAAGCTCACTCAGCCTACCTACCCTGCTTTGCCCACACCTTCCCAAGAAGTCCTCAACCTAAGCTCTGAGCCTTGCCCTCCCCTCTCCCTCTTCAGCCTCCTAGCCAACCCTGCTGCTTCCCAAGTGGCCTAGGCAGCAGTGTGCAGTGCCTTTGGTTTCTAGAGCACTTAGTATAAACTTCTAGAGTACTTAGCATAATGTAAACCTTTATGACAATCATTTGCCTACCTGCGTGTCTGACCATACTGATTAAAACAAATCCTGGGTATATTTTAACTCGTGCCTTCACACTGCTAGGCTTACGTGGGTCAAGAGGGTTCCCACAACGCTGGAGAAGGCCCTGAGGCAGAAAACCAACAGGCATCTGGCCCATACATGAAGTGGCTGCTGTAAGAGCGAGGCAAGCTTTCTGAGCTGTCAGGGAACCGGCCACCAGCCGCTGTAGCTGGCACTGGAATCAGAGCTGGCTGAGGAATGTTATGAGCAGAGTGCCAGAGGTGTCTGCTGCAGCCCATGTGCTTGTTTGAGTGCCTAGCACAGTACTGGTGTGGGGAATTAGTACCTGCTGAAACCATGAATTAGTGAGTGACTGAGTGAGTGAACGTGGTCATGCTAAGCCCCAAAGGAGAATGACTAACAGTCCAATAGAAGACATTCGAAGGTTCCCCACCAGTGAGGTCCAGTAGTCAAGTTTATCCCAGCAATAACCCAGCAAATTGCACCATCCAGTCACCAAGGTCCCAGGGCTGATCAAAGCTAGGTCAGGTGGCAGAGCTGTCAGCCCAGCAAGGAAACTGAGGCAGCAAAGTAAAGGAGTTAATGGCATATTAAGCCTTCACTCCTGCAATACCTTGCATTTAAACAAGACTCCCTCATGGGGCAAGATCAGGTATGGGTGGGTGTAGTGAACACGAAGAAGCCCAGAGATTTACAACTGGCAGGACTAGGGTAACAAATCCAAACAGAAAAAAGAATCTATAAACCTCTTCTCCTAGGCTTCAGAAGGTTCCAGACTCATCTCCCTGAATTGCCACACCTAGGGTGCAAAGCACTGCCTATTATGCATAATCATAAATGTCGATATTGTCATAAACTTCCAGAAGATGGCAGTAAAGAGACTCATGCTAACAAAATCAGTACATTGCAATGATTTTCCCATATATGGAAGTAAGTGTCTTGAGAAAGGAAGAGTTTTGCCTAATGCGTTTAAATGTGCTGTGTGACCTGGTAAGCAGACCCTTTTCCCCTTCCTCAATGAGTTTTGCCCAAGCTCAGAAACCCCCCAGGCTCCAGGAGCACAAACCAAGACAAAGCAAAAGCCAACAGACATCCAGGCAAGGAAGCTGGGGCAGGTCGTGGGGCAAGGCTGGTTTCCTCTATGTCTCTTTAGTTGCATCTCCAGCCTCAGTCATGCAATAAACGCTTGCTGAACTCTTCTGGGCACATTGGGGGTGGGTGAGGGGTGCATATGACCAAGATGGAGTCCTTTTGCCCAGTGTCATGGAAAAATGGATCTGTGTCTCTGCCCAAAGCTCATGTCAAATTGTAATCCCCAGTGTTGGAGGTGGGGTCTGGTAGAAGGTGGCTGCATCATGGTGGTGGGTTTCTCATGAATGCTATAGCACCATCACCTTGGTGCTGTTCTTATGACAGTAAGTGAGTTTCTCATGAAATCTGGTTGTTTAAAAGTGTGTGGCACCTCCCCCCTCACTGTCTGTCTGTCTCTCTCTTTCTCTCTCGCTCCTGCCCCTGCTGTGTAGGACATGTGCTCCCCCTTTGCCTTCTGCCATGATTGTAAGCTTCCTGAGGCCTCCCCAAAGCAGAAGCCAATATGCTTCCTGTAGAGCCTGCAGAACCATGAGCCAATTAAACCTCTTTTCTTTATAAATTACCCAGTCTCAGGTATTTCACCAACTTAGCTGTTCAGATCATAGCAGTCACATACCCTCCCCAGCCCTCAGTCACCTTATCTGCGTAAGAGGATAGCACCACCTGCTTTACAAGATGTAAAAAAGACTATGTGAGTAAAGTGCCTGGTGCAGAGACTGAAACAGAGAAGGACCTGGAGTTGGAAAAGAATTGCTATTTCCTTCTTCCTTCCTTGATATCATTGGAACCTCCTTCTTTTTAGGTTACAATCCAACTGCTGAAGCAGCATATATTTGGTTGACTTTTGACTAAAGAAAAATATTGCCATTATTTTACAAGTCACAAAGTGGTTCAGGATTTAGTAAGAGATTCCTGAGCCCAGTGCCGTGTGGCACAACCATGAGAAAACCTTCCATGCCACAACTACTCCCTTGGGTTGAAAACCAAACATTGACTTGTGCATCCAATGTTCTGGCTTGTCTGGGGGCTGCCTGAGAGACTGGTTTCTGTCTCGCCTGACTCAGAGCTCAGACAGGAATGGCAGCACAGAAGCCACTGAAAACAGGCAAGCTCCAAGAAATCTCAGAGCTGCAGAGATTATGCAGTTCCACAGGAAGACAGCAGGAGGAGCAAGAGATTGTGTCTCTTGAGAAGAAATAGATCGGCTACTTAGGAAATTGAGACAGTTAAAACGGCATGCACAAGGCCAAAGACACATCCCCAGAAAAGATTTGAGAGGTCCCAGAACCTTTTGCCAGGCTGATTGGTAAAAGTCTCCCCCTGCACGAAGCCAATCCATAAAGACTGGGAGAGGTGGTTGTTTTTTCAAATGCCAAAATCTCAACAAAAGATCACAAGGCATACAAATAAACAGGTAAACATAGCCCAATCAAATGAACAAAATAAAACTCCAGTAACCAACCCTAAAGAAATGCAAATTGCTGAACTTCCCGACAAAGAATTCAAAACAATTGTGTAAAACATGATCAATGAACTAAAAGAGAACACAGATAAACAACTAAGTGAAATCAGGAAAATGGTGGATGAGTGGAATGAGAATGTCAACAGAAAGATAGTAAAGGAAAGAAACAAAGAGAAATTCTAGAGCTAAAAAAACACAATAACTGAATTGAAAAATTCACTACAGTCATTCAAAGCAGACTTAGGCAGAAGAAAGAACTAGCAAATTTGAAGATAGTTCATTTGAATCAAGTCAGAGGAACACAAAGAAAAAATAATTAAGAAAACTGAAAAGAACCCAGGGGATTATGGGACATCATCAAGCAGACAATTTATACGCTATGGAAATCCTAGAAGTAGGAGAGAAAGGACCAGAGACCTTATTTGAGGAAATAATGGCCAAAAACTTCCCAAATCTGAAGAAAGAAATGAAAATACAAGTCCAAGTTCAATGGATTCCAACTGGGATAAAATCAAAGAGGCCCAAACTGCGACACATTGTAATCAAACTGTCAAAAGACAAAGACAAAGAGAAACTCTTGAAAGCAGTAAAATTGCTTCATCATAGACAAAGGGGCTCCTATAAGATTATCAGCAGGTTTCTCAGCAAAAACCCTTTTGCCATAAAGCAGTGGAACAATGTACTCAGAGTGCTGAAAGAAAAAGCTATCAATCAAGAATACTAAAACTGGGGGCCGGGTGCGGTGGCTCAAGCCTGTAATCCCAGCACTTTGGGAGGCCGAGGCGGGTGGATCACGAGGTCAAGAGATCGAGACCATCCTGGTCAACATAGTGAAACCCCGTCTCTACTAATACAAAAAATTAGCTGGGCATGGTGGCGTGTGCCTGTAATCCCAGCTACTCAGGAGGCTGAGGCAGGAGAATTGCCTGAACCCAGGAGGCGGAGGTTGCGGTGAGCCGAGATCGCGCCATTGCACTCCAGCCTGGGTATCAAGAGCGAAACTCCGTCTCAAAAAAAAAAAAAAAAAAAAAAAAGAATACTAAAACTGGAAAAACTGTCCTTCAAAAATGAAAGACAGTCTTGTTTTGTTTTGCCTTTTCAAGATGGTGGACTAGAGGCTCTTAGTGTGCTTCAAAAATTGGAAATAGCAAAATAGTACATAAAGATCAACTCTGTGAACTTTAATTCAAGAAGAAAACTGGGAATCCACAGGAATCATGAAGGACACCCTAGATCCTGGGGAAGAGAAGGTGGGTAAGCAGCTGCTGTGATGGTGTCTCAATGATAAAAGCGAGTAAAGCCCCAGGGCATGGGTGGGGCAGAGAGCCTCCTTTTGAGATTCACTTTTCCATTGGATAATACAGCAATCCAAGCCAAGGGAAAGCACTTTGTTTCTCCCAAGCCCTGGAGCTAACTCAGGGAGAGGCTTGGAGGTGCTGAGAGAGAAAGACACCAGGAAAAGCGATTTCCCCAAATGTGGAAAACTCAACTGCATAATTTGTGGTAGTTGGGGACTGTGTTCTCGCTTTCCCCTGGTATTTAAAAAAAAAAAAAAAAAAAAAAAAAAAAAGCTGCAGGCATTTTCCCAGACCTGGAACTTCCCGTTTTTCATCTGAGTGTATACAAAGTCAGTTACTCTTTGGCAGCCTGGCAGTGTGGCTGCACAGGCATTTTAGTCTCAGGCCAGAGATTGGAGCACTTGCTCTGGAGCAGGGTACAGGCCTCCGTGGCCATAATTGTGGAAAGCACCTCAAGAGTAAGCACTGGAATTGTGTTCTTCCCCATTGCAGACCTGGGGAGGAAGGAGAGCTGCTTCAGTATGGTTTCTTCTGGGCAATGAGAATTGCAGCCAAGGCCAGATTGGCAACCTGGAATCAGTCTGCATATGTCACTTCTGGGTGTCCCAGCCTGCTCCCTGAAATCATGGTGTAGTAGGGCCCCTCAGCTCTACCTCCTGGAATAGTTCCACGCATTAAGAGAAACCGCTTGCCTGTACCAGCAGCCTGACCTGCCCCACCTGTCTTGGGAATAGACTGTAGTATACTGGGACCGTCTCTTCTCCACACCCAGGCAGATCTCCAGCCATTTAGAGCATATGCTCCCACATACTAGCAGCCTGAGGCACCCTGTCCTGTGCAAAGATCCTAGTACAGGAGGCCCTCTCTGCTTCACAACCAGGCAGATCTCCAGGCATTCAGAGCACTCATTCACCTGCATCAGCAGCCTGAGTTGCCCCACCCTTCCTATGCAGAGACTGTGGTGCAGCTTGACCCTTTGTGCTTCAAACCCAGTCAGATCTGCAGGCATTGGGAGCACTTGTTTATCTGGATTGGCAACCTGAGCTGCCCCACTCTTCCTGCACAAGGTCCTCTCCACTCCACACCCAGGCATCCAGAGCACTCAGTTACAAGGACCAGCAGCCTGAGCTGCCCCACCCTTCCTGTGCAGAGACTGTGGTAGAGCAGGGCCCTCTCCCCTCCATGCCAAGGCATCTGGGCACCCACTCTCCTGGATTAGAAGTATATGCTGCTCTCCTTCCCATACAGAGAATTGGGGCTGAGGAAGTTTCCCAGACGCATGCCTAGGCATACCTCTGGATGCTTGGTTGGCACTCACTGGATTCTCCCTTGGTGCTTGTGCTCATGCTTGCCACTGGGGAACATGTAGATGGACCTGCCTGGTCTGGCTCTGTCAATCTTGACCCCAACCTCCAGGCCTGAGCAGGAAGCTCAGGCCATTGTGCCCTCCATGTATCAGCCCATTGCCTGAGGCAACAGAGAGCTTCCAGTAAACAAGTATCAAGTATATACCTAGCTGCACTGGCTGCAACCAGCTCTCACCCATAAGCTCCATGTACGACTTGTAAGTTGAACCACACAGCCCAATATAAAACCTGTTAACAAAAGTGCTTATGGTTATAAAAGCAAAACCAAAAGACCCTACTCAACATTCTCTACAGTCACATCCCCTAGGGAGTTGGAAAAGGGAAATAAAAATAAACGTAGGGAAAAAAAGAAAAAAAATTCTATCCACATGAAACAATTACAAAAATTAGAAGTGCCAATGCCTCCAGCTGAGAAGGAGCCAGTAGTAGAATTCTGGCACCATAAAAAATCTGAATGTAGTGACACCACCATCACACTAGCTCTCCAGCAACAGTTCCTAACCAAAATGGAAACTCAGAAATGACAGATAAAGAATTCAAAGCATGGATTGCAAAAAAGTTCAATGAGATCTAAGACAAGGTTGAAAATCAATACAAATAAACTTCTAGAATAATCCAGGGAATGAAGGAAAATATAAACACTTTAAAAAGAAATCAGAGGTTCTAGAATTGAAAAACTCATATAAAGAATTTGAAAATACAATTAAAAGTTTTATCAATAAAATAGACCAAGCAGAAAAAAGAATTTCAGAGCTTGAAGACCAGTCTTTTGAACTAACCCAGCCAGACAAAAATAAGGAAAAAAGAATTTCAAAAGTATTTGAGAAATATAAGATTATGTAAAGCCACCAAATCTATGAATTACTGGCATTCCTGAGAAATAAGGAGAAAAAGTGAACAACCTGAAAACAATTATTTGAGGAAATAACTAAAGAAAATTTCCCTACTCTTGCTAGAGAGGTGGATATACAGATACAAGAAATCCAAAGAACTTATGTGAGATATTATACAAAACAAAAATCACCAAGGCATATACTCACCAGACTGTCCAAGGTCAAGCCTAAATAAAAAATCTTAAAGGCAGCTAAAGAAAAAGGTCAGATCACATACAAAGGGAACCCCATCAGGCTAACAGCAGACTTCTCAGCAGAAACCTTACAAGCCAGGAGAGATTGGGGCCCTGTTTTCAATATTCTTAAACAAAAGAAATTCCAGCCAAGAATTTCAGATCCTGTCAAACTTAGCTTCACAAGTGAAGGAGAAATAAAATCCTTTTCAGACAAGCAAGTGTTAAGGTAATTCGTTACCATTAGACCAGCCTTACAAGAGATCCTTAAGGGAGTTCTAAACATCGAAATGAAATGTTTTTGTGCTACCACAAAAACACACTTAAGTATATAGCCCACAGACCTACAAAGCAATCACACAATAGAACTACAAAGCAACCAGCTTTGTACATCACATTAGGATCAAAATAGGATCAAAATTTCACATATCAATCTTAACCTTGAATGTAAATAGTCTAAATGCCCCCACTCAAAAGGTACAGAGTGGAAAGTTGGATAAAAAATAAGACCAATCTGTCTGCTGTCTTCAAGAGACCCACCTCACACATAATGACACCTATAGGCTCAAAGTAAAGGATCAGAAAAAGATCTATCATGCAAATGGAAAAAAAAAAGCAGGGGTTACTGGTCTTATATCAGATAAAATAGACTTTAAGCCAATAATAGTTAAAACAAAAAAAGGACAAAGCAGGGGCATTGCATATCGATAAAGGGCTCAGTTCAACAAGAAGACTTAACTCTCCTAAATATATACACACCCAACGTTGCAGCATTCAGATCCATAAAAAGTACTACTAGATCTACAAAAAGACTTAAGTGGCCACACAGTAATAGTGAGAAATTTCAACAGCCTATTGATCATGTTAGACCACCAAGGCAGAAAACTAACAAAGAAATTCTGGACTTAAATTTGACACTTGACCAATTGGACTTAATAGATATCTACAGAATACTCCACCCATCAACCACATAATGGACATTCTTCCCATCTGCACATGGAAAATACTGTAAGAAAATACTGTAAAATCAGGCTGGGCGCGGTGGCTCACGCCTGTAATCCCAGCACTTTGGGAGGCCGAGGCGGGTGGATCACGAGGTCAAGAGATCAAGACAATCCTGGTCAACATGGTGAAACCCCGTCTGTACTAAAAAACTACAAAAAATCAGCTGGGCATGGTGGTGCGTGCCTGTAATCCCAGCTACTCAGGAAGCTGAGGCAGGAGAATTGCCTGAACCCAGGAGGCGGAGATTGCGGTGAGTCGAGATCGTGCCATTGCACTCCAGTCTGGGTAACAAGAGCGAAACTCCGTCTCAAAAAAAAAAGAAAAGAAAATACTGTAAAATCTCCCAAGATTGAATCAGGAAGAAATTGAAACCCTGAACAGACCAATATCAAAGTCCAAAATTCAACCCGTAATAATTTTTTTAAACTTAACAACTGAAAAAGTCCCGAACCAGATGTATTCACAGCCAAATTCTGCCAGACATAAAAAGACTTGGTATCAATCTTACTGAAACTATTGCCAAAAATCAAGAAGGAGGGACTCCTCCCTAACTTGTTCTATAAATCCAACATCACCCTGATACCAAAACCTGGCAAAGACACAGTGAACAAAGAAAACTACTGCCTGGGTATCCCCATCATGTGGTTTCTCCCTAAAGGAGTCTGGCATGCCCCTGCCCCCAGGCAAGCGATCTAAGAGGGAAAAGCAGATGCTGCAACACCGTTTCTGGCCTAGCGTCAGATTTCTCTGTGAGTGCACATGTGGCCCCAGCCTGACTCCTAAGACAGCAGTGCAGGTTACATTTCCAGGCTCCCTGCACATCTAGGAGGTGAGGGCAGGAAAGTGGTGTGAGAAAGCAAAAGAAATTTCTCCCTCAGCCTCAGCACCAGGTCCTTAAGAGGGGTGACAATGGCCAGGCAAGGTGGTTCGCGCCTGTAATCCCAGCACTTTGGGAGGCCAAGGCAGGCAGATCACCTGAGGTCAGGAGTTCGAGACCACCCTGACCAATATGGTGAAATATCATATCTACTAAAAATATAAAAATTAGCTGGGCGTGGTGGGAGGCGCCTATAGTCCCAGCTACTCTGGAGGCTGAGACAGGAGAATCGCTTGAAGCTAGGAGGTGGAGGTTGCAGTGAGCCCAGATCATGACACTGCACTCCAGGCTCGGTGACAGAGCAAGACTCTGTCTCAAAAAGAAAGGAAAAGAAAAAAGAGGAATGACAAGGAGTGAACCTCAGAACCAAAGGCATGTTCACTGTACTCAGTCCCCTGGCGCTCATGTGGGTTCAGTAGTTACTAATTAATCTTTCCATCCTCTTCATCAGAACCTGAGTTTCAAGGGCCCTTCAGACATTGTGATGATGGTGTAGTATGGGGGATATTTGATGGTGTTAAACAGGAACCATCAGGGACTTGAGGACTTCCTCATAGGAAGGAAGTCTTTCTCAGGTGGCAAGCAGTTCCGAGGGCCCTTTGGACATTCTGATGATGGCAGTTGAATTCATTATCAATACACCATACCAAATTCCTGCCCCAAAACTTAGTGGCTTCAAACAACAGTAAACATTGATTGTCTCTCACAGTTTGTGGGTCAGGAACACAGAAATGACTTAGCTAAGAGTCCTGGCTTACAGTCTCTCATGAGGCTGCCCTCAGGAGAAAATCCAGATCTGCAGTCATCTAGAGGCTTCACTGGGGCTGGAGGGTTCACTTCCAGGGTGGCTCATTCCCATGCTTGTCAGATCAGTGCTGGCCATTGGTGGGAGGCCTCAGATCCCTGCCTCACAGGCCTCTCCACAGGACTACCTGGGTATCCCCATTATGTGACGTTCCCCCGAGGGAGTCTGGCATGCCCCCGCCCCCCAAGCAAGCGATCTAGGAGGAGGAAGCAGATGCTGCAGTGCCCTTTCTGGCCTAATGTCAGATTTCAGGCATCACTCCTGCCACCACCCTGTTGCTCATGCAGACCAGCCCTAGTTCAATGCGGAGGAGACCACACAGGATGCAGGTACAAGGAAGCACAGATGCCAGGAGGCACTGGGGCCATCATGGAGACTGGCTGCCTCAGCAACAGGCACAGAGCAGGAAAACAGCCCCCTCCCAGACTGCCTGTCTGACTTGGGTTGCCAGCATGGGTCCCCAGCAGGAAGTATTCCCAGGGCCCATCCTGTTGCTGAGGCTTGTGTCTTCTCTGGGAAGGTGCCCGGTGCCTGTGGGCTGGTGGGAGAAACAAAGAAGAGACCACGGGCCAGTGGCCCTCAAGACAAGAAGAGAGACTGAGCTCCTGAGCCAACTCATTTCTCATTCTGCAATTGAACAGAAACACAGCTCACAGCTCACATCCTGTTCTTTGGACTCCTATTGACCTCTCACAGGACACAGCCTGTAGGACCACCCAGGGAGCAGACACCTCACCCTGAAGTCTCTTTATTCCTCTGACCCAGTGGTTCTTAACCGGGAGCAGTTTTACTCCCCAGGGGATATTTAGCAATGTCTGGAGACATTTTTGTTTGTCACAACTGGGGGTGGGGGAGGTGTCTGTTGGCATTTAGTGAGTAGGGGCCAGGGTGCTGTGAAACATCCTGTGATGCACAAGACAATCTCCACAACAAAGAACAACTGAGGTTGAGAAATGCTGTGCTAACCATTTCTAAAATGAGGCAGCAGCCAGGGGTGGGAGAGAGGCTGCAGGGAGGTAAGAAGTGATGTCCCGCGGGTTGTCTAAATGCCACCAAAGCTACCATAAGGCTCAGCTACCCAACTCGTGGGGCAGGAGGTTTCTGTGAGCAGAGCCCCCAAACAGAGCTTTCTTGGAGTAAACGGGATGTCAGAAATGAGAATGACCCTGTGCTGTCTTCAAGCAGAGAATTTCCTACCCTGGCCTGATGAAGCCAGAGAGAGGCCGCCCACATTCTGCCAGGAGGTGAAGCCAGCTCTAGGGAGGAGTTATTAGAGTGGCTGACCCTGACCAAAGGCCCTCTAAATTCACCATGCGGGGCCTATCTCCCCTCAGGACCCCAAAATGTGAGACTCTAAGAAGCCAAAATATTCAAACCCATGAATCTTTGATCTGGGTAAGCCAAGGAGAGCCTGCTCCCTGTCCATCAAACCTGCAGGACACATGCACAGAGGTGCACACACAGATCCATACACTGCCTGCAGACCAGCCAGCCGCTCCCTGCACTGCTTTTACTATGGGAACAGACACTCAACATTCTGAGCCACGAAGTTTGTCCGATGGGAAAATGGATCCCGGAAGCAAGTTTCAGTGGACCAATCCCATTTCCCCAAGATGAGGGCTCTGTCTGGGAAAAGCACCATCTTCTGGCCAAGACAGGCAGAGGGCAGCAGAGGAAATGTCCAGGGCTCTTATTCATTCATTTGTTCTTCCATTCAAGAAATACCAAAATAGAACTACTGTAAGATCCAGCAATTCTACTACTGGGTAGACATCCAAAAGAAAGGAAATCAACATACTGAAGCGATAGCTGCATTCCCGTGTTAATTGCAGTGCATTCACAATAGCCAAAATATGGAATCAACCTAAGTGTCCATCAATGGATGGATGGATGGATAGATTGATAGAGGGAGGGATGGAGGGATGGAGGGATGGATGGATGAGAAAATGTGGTATATATATATACACCATAGGATGTTATTTAGCCATAAAAAAATGAAATCCTCTCTCTCATTTGCTGTTATGTCTATGAAACTGGAGGTCATTATGGTGAGTGAAATAGGCCAAGCACAGAAAGACAAATACTGCATATTCTCAGTCACTCACATGTGGGAGCTACAGAGTGGATCTCATAAACATAGAGAGAAAAAGAAAAATGAGAACTAGATTTTCTAACTAGAAGAGAATAGTGACTAACTAGATGAGTGTGTGACTGATTGTGGAGATCTGTCCCCATCACAAGGCATCAGCTCCCAAGGGCAGGGACCGTATCTGCCTTATCCACTATCCTGTGCTCCACACGAGGCAGGGGCTCAGTTAGTATTTTTTTTATACTCTAAGTTCTGGGGTACATGTACAGAACGTGCAGGATTGTTACATAGGTACACACGTGCCATGGTGGTTTGCTGCATCCATGCCCCTGTCATCTACATTAGATGTTTCTCCTAATGTTATCCCTCCCCAATCATCCCACCCCTACTATCCCTCCCCTAGCTCCCCCACCCCCTACTATCCCTCCCCTAGCTACCCCACCCCGACAACAGGCCCCGGTGTGTGATGTTCCCCTCCCTGTGTCCATGTGTTCTCATTGTTCAATACCCACTTATGAATGAGAAATCTTCACAATCAGTCACACACTCATCTAGGTATTCACCATTCTCTACTAGTTAGAAAATGTAGTTCTCATAATTTTTTTCTTTTTTTTTTTTCTTTTTTTTTTTTTGTGTGTGTGTGTGTGTGAGACAGAGTTTAGCTCTGTCAACCAAGCTGGAGTGCAATGGTGTGATCCTGGCTCACTGTAACCTCCGCCTCCCAGATTCCAGCGATTCTCTTGCTTCAGCTACCCAAGTGGCTGGAACTATAGGCATGCGCCACCATGCTGGGCTAATCTTGTACTTTTAGCAGAGACAGGGTTTCACCATGTCAGCCAGGCTGGTCTTGAACTCCTGCGCACCTTGGCCTCCCAAAGTGCTGGGATTACAGGCAGGAGCAATTACACCAGGCTGTGGTTCTAATTTTTCTAGTCATAGCTGCCACCTGATATTGGACAGCTACCCTGTGCCAGGAACTGTGTCAAGTGAGTTACTTGCTGTCTCTTGTTTAATCTTTTTCTTTTTCTTTTTGTTTTTGTTTTTGTTTTTGCTTTTGTTTTTGTTTTTGTTTTTGTTTTTGTTTGAGATGGAGTCTCACTGTTGCCCAGGCTGGAGTGCTGTGGTGTGATCTCAGCTCACTGCAGCCTCCACCTCCTGGGTTTGAATGATTCTCCTTTCTCAGCCTCCTGAGTAGCTGGGACTACAACATGCACCACCACACCTGGCTAATTTTTGTCTTTTTAGTAGAGACAGGGTTTTACCATGCTGGTCCCCAACTCCTGGCCTCAAGTGATTCGCCCACCTTGGCCTCCCAAAATGCTGGGATTGCAGGCGTGAGCCGCTGCGCCCGGCCTCATTCAATCTTCTTGATAATCCATCTAGACCCAGGCGGCATCCCTAGCTTCTTCCTCTCCATCTCCCGCTCCTCCTCTCAACCATCCTGCCCCTTCTGCTCCCTGTCTCTCCCGTGGCCATTCTCACCTCCCTTCCCCAGGGTCATAAATCAGGATTCCTCATCCTAGCAGAATGTTGCCTCAGTCTCCTCCCAGTCCTCCCATCTCCAGCCCCATCGCTCTAATCCAACATCCATGCTGCAGCCAGAGGAGCCTGGAACCTGAAGGCTCACGTCATTGCTGTCCCACCTGACCCATGAGTGGCTCCCTGCTGCCTTCCCGCTGGAGCTCAGCTGGATCAAATGGCCCGTCGGGTCCCACAAGTGTGGGTTCCTTCCAGCCTCCGATTGCACCTAGCTGCACAGCTCACCCTCTCCCACAGCCACGCTGAACTCCCGCAGCTCCCCACTTGAGCCGTGCAGCTGTCTTCCTTGCAGTGCAGTGAGGGCTGCACAGACAGCCTGCCCTTGGGCTGTGTTGCCTGCGAAGAGCCGCGGTCTAGCGAGCAAAACTGGTTTTGAAGCAATTCAAATCTTTACCTGCACCTTTCACAGACTCTTAAGAGGTTCACAATGATAACTGCCCCTGCTCTGATGTTTCCTAAAATGCCCTTCCTGCTCTCCTCCCATTCTCTCCAGTCCTGCAGCTGCTCAGGACTTTATCACCCCTGACCCTCAGCTTTCTCCCTGGTTCCCTGAAACCTCCGATCATGCCAAATTCTGTCATTACCTCCCTACGCACACATTTGTTTTCCTCTCTCCCTCCACTTCTGCCTCTTTTTCCATCTTTTTCTTCATAATTAAAGCTGAGAAGTCACCTGGGAAGGCCCAGCTCTCCTTAGAGCATGCCAGAGAGACAGACACCACAGGGTAAAAGCTGTCTCCTTAGCAGCGATGAGAGCGGCTCACACAGATACACCTTGCTGTTTCACCACCTTCTTCACCTCGAAAGCCCGCAAAGTTCCTTCCCACTCAAGCTGTCCCTCCTCTGAACTATCCTCAGAGGCAAGGTCAGTGCCCCTCCTCTAGGTCCCCTCAAGTACCCCTGAATCACAGGACTTGTCACCTCACTGGCATTGCCTACCAGTTGCCCCTGGAGATGGGAGGGCTGGGGGCCGGGGGCCGGGGCAGCACCAGGTTCTTGCCCTATCACCACCGCCACCCCCAGTGGATTGGATTGAGAGTGGCTTGGACTGAACTGAGCAAAACCCCCACCCAGATCCATGAAAGCAGAGGAAGATGAGGGAGGGAGGAAGTTCTTCATGGATGTGGATGGAACGTGGATGTAGCAGTGGCCTGCCATGAAACCATTGCCTTGTCAACTCCCGCTCCAGGGGCTGCCTTCCCAGGATGGAGGTGAGGAAGAGTAATGTTCTGATTGGGTGTAGAAGGAGTTTTCTAATAGATACTTGGCACCAACAAGTGAAAAACAATCAAACTGATCCATTTCTCCTACTTTATCTGATCTGATAAGGAAATACCTTCCTGCCTCTTCTGAGCTTGAATCAGGACACTTGGGAAATAGTTTAAAAGAAAAAGAAAGGAAGTCCTTCTCTAATGAAATAGAGCAGTCTTTCCTTCCCTCCTCCATGCTAGCTTCCCTCCTGGGATATGGACCTTCTCAAGACTGCAGTGACAGGAGGAAGCATTTCTTTAAGGAAGCAAAGGGGACAGATACCCTTTCAGCATTGCAAACATGATAAGACAAGGCTAGTGTTGGTCAAATTAAAAATGCCAACCAACCCAGAGTCCCTGTGCCTCGCTCGCTGTCCTACAGAGAGGAGCCAGAGGGGACTGCATGCTTCAGACCTACACCAGGCTGACCTGAAAATACAGACCCACGGGGCCAGGCCACCAAGGAGCCTTAGGGCAGGGGAGACAAGAAACAGAATTCAAAATTCATTTCCAAGTGACCGCAAGAGCCACAGTCACATGGGAACGTTGCCCCAAGAGCCAAGATCAAAAGACTCCTGCTAGAAGGCATTGGTTGAACATGAAGGGCAGGACTATTCTGTATTCCTCTCAGCTCCGTGTGACAGCCTGACCTGCTGGCAGAAAGGGCAATTAATATTGGAGTGTTCCACCCTTCCTATCCCCTGATAGGACTACATTACTAGGGCTGCATTTATACTGATAAAATGCAGCCCATTTACAGAACCTATTTATGGGCAGTGGATTGGTTCATTCTCACAACATGGGTCTTAACAGAGTGGCAGATTGTGTTTCCCGACAACCACAACTATATTCCCGTCTCTCAAATTCTCTTCTACAATGTGGCCTTGACCTCCTTCCATCAAGGGGTGGGGTCTACATCACCTCACCTTGGATCTAAGTTGGCATGTGACTGCTTCAACAACAGAATATAACCAAAGTGACACCATGCAACCTCCAAGACTCGATCATTAAAGGCTATACAACTTTCTTTCACCTTATTCTCTAGAATATCCAGCTTGCTGGAGCTCAGAGCTTCCCTGTAAAAGGTTCAACTACTCCAGAGACTGCTTGGCTGGAAGTAAACCAAGCCACATAGAGTAAACCAAGCCACGGGCACATGGTCCTGTTGGCAGCTGTAGTCTTCCAGACATCCCAGCTCAGATATCAGACATATGAATGAATGAATGAATGAATGAATGAGCCTCCAGGTGATTCTACACCTCAGCATCAAGTATTCCCCACATTTGGAGTCTTCTCAGCTGAAACCACAGACATCACAGAGCAGAAACCAGTGGTCCCTGCTGTGCTTCTGAAGAATTACTGACCACAAAATTTAGGAGTCAAATTAAATCATTGTTTGAAGCTGCTATGTGTGGCTGCAATTTGTTATACTGCAATACTGACTGGAGCAGGTAGAGGGGAGGTAGGTGCTATGTAAATCAAAAGACTGGAAAAACACCTTATTATTATTAAAACAAACAGACTTAAGCTCAAGCTCAAGTTCACTCGGGCCTGTTGCTAAACCTCTCTGAGCCTCAGTTTCCTCATCTGTAAAGTGGGAGTAGCATCTCCCTAGTCGTGAGGACATCAATAACTATTAGAATCATCATCATGAACTCTGAAGACACTGCAGCTGGGGCTGGGGTTGATGTGATGACAGTTTGACTATTACACCTGACATGAACTTGCAGGTGATGAGAACTATTCTGATATTTACAGCATGTTGACCCAGTTCTGTGAGTCGTCAAGATTCCATGTCTTTCCAGACTGAATGAGGAATCTGAGGCATTGCCCCAATGACAGAAATCAGTGAAATTTAATTTCTCTTCTATATATTTTTGCTTGGGTTGGTAATTTCTTTAAATGCACAGAGAAATTCACGTCAAAATACAGAAAAATTGTTCACAGATAAGCTGAGGAGGCAAACATGATATAAAGTTTCTAATATGATTTTTCGGAAATGGAAATTGAACTTGTGCCTCATTTCAGCACAGGCTGCTGCCACTGGAGTGTGGAAACTTTGAAGATGACACCATGAGTGTGTTTCAAACTGGAAGGCAAGGGGGTCCCAAGGACATCCCAAGGGAGGACCAGGGGACAAGGCAGAGCTGCAGCCTTGCAGAGGAGAGGGGAGGAATGGGAGACTTAGCCATCCCACACAGCTGACGTGGCCTGGCTGAGACCAGATCACGTTTGCACTGGGCATAAGGGGTCAGACAGCACATCCAGTAAGAGGGGAGGCTGTAATGAGGGTAGACAGTACAGGCTCAGAATAGACTCACCACCAAACCCTGAACCATTTGTGGGGCATCAGAGGTTGCAATGGAGAAGCAGGCAGGTCCTAGAATGGGAGGTAGCTCAGATGCAGGGGCCTCCGGCGAATTTCTGCTTCCTTGCTCCCTCCCTGTCTTGAGGCCCACTCATCCATTTATATATCCTCTGTCCATGGCTGCTCTTCTGGCCTCAGGCCATCTCACCTCCTGCCTGAGAGGAAGAGGCAGGAGAGCCTGGACAGACTGGCCAGTCAGGTCCCTGGGAATCCAGTCCATGCTGGCTTCGGGCCTCTACATCCGACCTTCTCCCCAAGGCACAACCTCTTGGCTTCTACCTGCAGGCTCAGCACAGGTCTTCTGCTCTTGGGACCCTCTGGCCTGAGAAACCTCCAGCCTCATCTTGTGGGTGCTCAGCTTCCAGCCTCCTGGACCAATGAAGTTGTTTTCCAGTTAAGAGAGGAGAAGGGAAGGGGAAAGGGAAACTAACACTTATTAAGCCCTAAATTAACCAGGCAGCGTGTTCGGAGTCTGCCTTCCTTCCTGCTGAAGGAGTTCCCCAGTAGGAACCCTAGGCTCAGGTGGTGCAAGTGAGCCTGGACCAGAGCCCAGGTGACAATTCCTAACACCAAACAGGAACAAGGCATTCTGATTTCTGCATATTACACGGCATAGTTAGGGTGCATATAAGACTCTGGGACTGGGATTTTTATGGTGAGCACCTGGGTAAACACTTAGTGAACGTTCCAACTGCAGACACCACATTCCTGGGTGACCCCCAAGGATGTTACAACTCATGGACACCAACCAGGGGAGTAGGAGCAGGAGAAGGTAGAGGATGCCATGAGAGGGCAAAGAGGGGGCTCCCCTGGGATGCTCTGGGGACTTCAGAAACCCCCAGGTGAGGCCTGAAGGTCTTACAATAGCAGGTGAAGCCAAAAAGCCGGAGAAATCAGGGGATGGCTGCAAGCATGCAAATAGATACACCTGGGAGGCTGGGATGGCAGGAGAAAGTAGAGGATTTTACCAAAGGGGGATATTCATACCTACTAGAGAAGGCTGCTGGGGGGTTGAATGAGATCATTCTTTCATCTACTTACAGAGCACTTACTAAGCACCTGCAAAGTGCCAGGGCCAGAGAACAGCACGCCCGGGGCCTTGCCCTCGGAGAGCGGAAGGGTCTAAGTTTCAGAAAAACTCCACGCTCCTCAGTTTCTTCCCTCTTCCTCCTCCGCCCTCCTAGACAGCACCCTCATCTCCTGCGACTCAGTCATTCTTTGGGATATCTGCCCCTGAAGCCAAGTAACAGGTAGAAAACCTGTTTCCTTCTATAAATAAGATAAAGTCTCCTCTGGTTCACCCTTGCCTCCAGGCTGACTCTGGTTATACAAAGTCAAGCAGGTTTTGCTGCATGTATATGTTTTAATAAACAAGATCCATTTCCCCAGTCTCATGTTAAACAGAAATCTCTTCTTCAAGATGACTCTATGGTGTGTTTGGAAAACAAAAATCTGCAAATTTAAGTGGCCTCTGACATCACCCAAAGGATGGAAAAAGTTCCTTCTGACGCGGGGCTTGTAGAATGAATAGGATAAAGTCCCTCCTACCTGACCCCATTCCCTGGAGCTCCTAAGACCCTGCTGGGTGATCCCAGACTCACTCCAATGGCTAATGTCCAGAGATGCTTCCCTCAGCCGCATCACAGCCCCACTCAAAACTGATCACCATGAGTCCAGTTCCTTTCTACGTTCTCATGTTTCAGGACCCCTAAGCTGTTCCATCTAAAACTTTTGCAAGGGACAAAACCAGGACTGCACCCAGCATCTGTTGTGACTGTTTTTTAACTAAGTAAATAATATCTCAAAAGCAGACATCTATAAAATAAGCTGTTCCGCCTCAGTGAGGCTTGTCACAAATATGAGGGCTTGCTCTTTTCAAAATACTCCAACATCCCACAGCTATGAAAAAAAAATCCCCTCTAAACCTATTGACTCAGAGTGGTTTTTGAGCAAGAGCCACAGCAGCTGACTAGCCAAGCACTTCATAAATAGCGTGGTCCCAGCACTGCTTCACTGAACAGCCCCACACAGAACTCCCACCCACCCACAATCAATGATCTAAGTCATTCCCAGGAGGAAGTGCTCAGGTGGGGCAGTAGCCAGGGCCTCAGCTCCAGACAGTGAGTGGGACTGCTTTGGGGACCCAGGTCTGGGATGGGTTTAGCCTCCTGATGTAGCCCAAGAGAGCCTTTTATCTCAGGCTGCCCAGCACCCTCATTAGAGAGGATTAGGAGCCTGTTTTGCGGAAGAAAAGGCTTTCCTCCCTGGCAGGGATGGCAGCAGGGTAGGCCTATGCCTAGGAAATAGCCCAATAGCCAAGACATAGCTCTACAAAACAGCAGAGAAAAAGCGAAGAAGAGTCCCAAGAAGCAGAGCCACCCAGGAGCAAATCCGATCTCATTGCACAACCTCGAGCAAAGCATCCTCTCTTTTCCTCTCCTCTGTAAAATGGAGATAATAATAAACACCTTTGTGGAAGATTGAACTATTGGTCCCAACTCTTAGTGGGCCTCTCCCATTGTTGCCATGGCCTCACGGTGGGTCATGTGACTTGCTTTGGCCAAGAGGATATTAGCAGACATGATACCAGCAGAAGCCTGAAATGTGCTTATGGGGTTGGGCTTGACTTCTCAGGATTTTATGATTGCCACAAAGAGGACATACCCTGGGAAGCCACTGTCCCTTCAACAGGCCCTCAGGATGAGATGTGTTAGCAGAGACCTCAGCAGACCTACTGCCCTATACCCAGAAGGTGAGCTGCCGCAGACAGTCTACAGGTATGTGAGCTAGAAATTAATGCTAACTGCTGTAGGAATGATGCGGCTGTTTGTTATGCAGCATCATTCTGCCAATAGCTGACTGGTACACCTTTCTTCTAGGACAGGTTGTAAGATTAAGATAATGTACGTAAAGCACTTGGGCAAAATTTAAGTGCTCAGATATTATTAGCCAAGTAAGTATCATCATCAGTAAACAATTCTCTCCTTTTACAATCACTGTTGAAACTGCTAATTGAATTGCATCTTCTCCTGCTTAATGACTTTTAGAGGCTTCCTATTGTTTTCAGAATGAAAATCAAACTCAATATGGCTGATAAGGACCTGGCTAAGTTGTCCTCTAACTGACTACTCATCTAACCCCATTGATCATTGCTTCCCCCAGCCCCCAATCCTCTGCCACCATGTACATTTCTGGTATGTAAACTATGCACTATTCTCTCAATATGCCAAACTCTCTCATACCTCCATGCGTTGCATTTACTGTTCTCTCTGCCCAGAACTCCTTCTTCCCTGTTTTCTGCCTGCAGAACCCATGCTCCTTCTTTAAGAGCTTACCCAGCTCTTGAGCAAAGGAACATGTCACCACCATTGTGCATGCAGCCAACCTCCCCTAGCCCCAACCCTGGGATTAAACCTGGGGCTAGACCAGAGCCACCAGGGAGGAAGGGAGAGGAAGTGTGTAGAGCCTGAGGCTTCCTGTTGCAGGAGCAACGTGGCTGGTTGTTATGCAGCACTGCCGTTCACCGCAGCCTGCTCTCATCCAATCCTGGCCCCAAACTCACTGCAGAGGAAAACAGCATCAAATGAAAGATCCCAAAACTCTGCTCTCAAATAGGAAGCTCTTCTACCTGAAAGTTTCCCCTTGTCTTAGTCCATTCTCTGTTGCTACAACTGAATACCTGAGACTTGGTCAGTTATATAGAAAAAGAATTTGTTTCTTACAGTTCTAGAGGCTGGAAAGTCCAAGGTTGAGGGGGTACTTCTGTTGAGTGCCTTCTTGCTGGTGGGGACTCTGCAGAGTCCCGAGGCTGTGCAGGATATCACATTGCAAGGGTGCTGAGTCAGCTCAGGTCACTATTCTTATACAGTCACCAGTCCCACGTTAATCCACGAGTGGCATTAATATATTCCTGAGGGCAGATGCCTCATGACCCAATCACCTCTTAGAGACCCCATCTCTCAATGCTGCCACATTGGGGATTAAGTTTCAACATGAGTTTTGAAGGGGGCAAACATTCAAACCATAGCACCCCTGAAACAGTCACCAGGGGCAACCCATGCCAATTCTTGAGAGGTGTCTGGAACCCTTGATTTTACTGAGGCCTCCAGCACTAGACACTGTAGCCTGGTCTCAGGCCCCTCCATAGCTGCTCTAGGCCCAGGAGTCCCCAACAAGGGTGGAGGATGGAGGGTATCAGTCCCATCAGGAAATCCTCATTTAAAGGCTCCTCCTTCATGTTGATGAGCCACACCCATCTACCATCAAGTACACCTGTCTAGTTTTTCTGAAGCCCCACACAAACCATCCCCATTGCCTCTGCTCCAACCACAGCCAACAGGGTACACCTGAAGGCTCGCCTCCTCTTCACCCACCTTTACTTATCATCGCCCTTGCTCCCAGCCTGCAGAGCTCATCTGTCCTGCTTTAGAACCAGTGGCCATTCCAACCAAGCCCCTCCAGTGTCATGGCACTACCTTCCCAGCTCAAAATTTGTGGTGCCAAATGTAAGCCCAGCCCTGTCCCCAGGCCTTCATCCTGGCCTCCCCCATCCCTGCACCTCACCTGCCCTCACCATCTCCTGTGTCCCAACCCACCACATCTCGTCCTGACATCTATCCCTCACCTGGTGCCCACCCAGCCAGTCAGTCCCCTGCCCATAAGCAGATGACGGGAGACTTGGGTGACAGAACACCACATGTAAAATAGGTGCTTTGCTTGCTGTCTTCTGGATTAAGAGGCGAAAATTGGTGGGCCTTCCAGTGACTTACCTGGTTTAAAAACTGGCCATGGCATGTGCTCAGACGCAAAAGTGAAAAAGTCAGACACTATCAAGTGCTGGTAATGATATAGGAAAACACGATTCTCACAGACTGCTGGTGGAGGAGTAATTGGCACAGGCATGTTGAATAGTGGCTTCCACAGAAGCTGAAAATAATATTGCCTGGCCATGATCTGGTGCTTTTCCTGGAAGGGGTCTCTCCTACAGACCCCTGCACATGTGTGCATAAGGTCCTATGCATAAGGATGATATTGCAACATTGTTTTCTGCAGCAGAAAGAAATTGGAAGTAACCTACATGTCCATGAATAGGACAGATTTTTTTTTAATATGAAACAAAGCAGTTAAAAGAAATGAACCAGAATGGCCAGTTTGGAGACAGGCCTAAAAATCACATTGTTCAGTGAAATAAAGCAAGTTGCAGAATGATATAAATAGAATAATACCATTTATGAAAGTAAAAATACACATAGGGATACCAGTATTCCTATGGATATGCAAAAGGTTTTTATATTTTGAAGAATAGAATACACCCAACTCATTATAGAGCATACCACTAGGAAGAAAGGAAGGCGATTATGATTGAGAGAGAGATGGAGACCTGAAATATATCTGTTGTATTCTAAATTTTTTCATGGGCACTGGAGCACTGTAGTCACATAATATCTGAGCAGTTCGGGGCAAATATGATGAATTTTAACTTATTTTTCCGTGGATATATGGGGGTTGCTTTTTTTTTTTTTTTTTTTGAGACGGAGTTTCGCTCTTGTTACCCAGGCTGGAGTGCAATGGTGCGATCTCGGCTCACCGCAACCTCCGCCTCCTGGGTTCAGGCATTTCTCCTGCCTCAGCCTCCTGAGTAGCTGGGATTACAGGCACGCACCACCGTGCCCAGCTAATTTTTTGTATTTTTAGTAGAGACGGGGTTTCACCATGTTGACCAGGGTGGTCTCGATCTCTTGACCTCATGATCCACCCGCCTCGTTCCCCCAAAGTGCTGGGATTACAGGCGTGAGCCACCGCACCCGGCCGGGGGTTGCTATTTTTGACTTGATGCCCTTATGTATACTCTAGATTGTATTTTTAAATGGCCAAAAGGAATTTTCTAATTAGCTATTAAGTGTCCACTGGGTGCCTGGCCATAGCAAGGGCTGTGATCATGAAAAAGTCTTTTGAAGACAGAAAAGGAGAGGTCCTGATGGGAAGGTTCCAAATGATGTGCTCCAAGTTCAGTGATGACTAAAGCTGTGTTCATTGGCAACCAGGCTGTGATTGAGGAAAATCCCCACCCAATGGGAAGCATATTTTCCATTTTCATAGTGATGGAGACTGATCAAAACCAGCTTCAATTCTGAAAGATCCAATAAGTAACTTCAATTCAAGCAATTACATAAAATTGAAATTTGCTGGCCGGGCGCGGTGGCTCACGCCTGTAATCCCAGCACTTTGGGAGGCCAAGGCAGGTGGATCACGAAGTCAAGAGATCAAGACCATCCTGGTCAACATGGTGAAACCCCGTCTCTACTAAAAATACAAAAAATTAGCTGGGCATGGTGGCGCATGCCTGTAATCCCAGCTACTCAGGAGACTGAGGCAGGAGAATTGCCTGAACCCAGGAGGCGGAGGTTGCGGTGAGCCGAGATGGTGCCATTGCACTCCAGACTGGGTAACGAGAGCAAAACTCCGTCTCAAAAAAAAAAAAAAATTGAAATTTGCTAAGTGAGGAGAATGAGTCACTCCTTCGTGCAGTGACACCTGTTACCTGGCAGAGGTGGAGAGTCCTGGGGGTAGGGAGAGGCATGGGAGTGGAGATTAGCTGTTGCCTTCACCTTGTTGCATCCATCTGCAAGATGGAGAGGCTGCTTCAAGCCCACGGGACACCAGCAGAGGCCATGTCCAGAGTCTTGCTTGCTCTGTCACCCACACTGGAGTGCAGTGGTGTGATCATAGCTCACTGTAACCTCAGACTCCTGAGCTCAAGTGAGCCTCTCAAGTAGCTGGGACTACAACCACTCACTACCACACTGGCTAAATTTTTAGTTTTTGTAGAGATGGAGGTCTTGCTATGCCACCCAGGCTGGTCTCCAACTTCCAGCCTTAAGTGATTCTCCCACCTCAGCCTCCCTAAGCACTAAGATTACAGGCATGGCACCACATCTGCCCCTTACTGCGTCACCAAACTCATCTCCCCTGCATCACGTCACCAAAACTCGTCACTTTCAGTCTTGAGTCTCTGCAACCCAGGTTGACTTTACCTTTGCACTGTGTCTTTAATTTTAAAGGTTTGTGGAACACATTGGTTTCGGTTCCCCCCAGAAGAAGACCCTGAGACAGTGATGTAAGTACAAGGAGTTCACTTGGGAGATCCAGGAACTACCAGCAGGGAACTGGGCAAGTGACGCTCTGAAAGGGGAAGCAGCCTTAAAGGTGAGCTGTTAAACCACATGGATGATGCAGCAGATAGAGCAAGGCCCCCAGAGATAGCTGCATCCTAACCCCCAGGACCTGTGAATATATAACATTATACAGCAAAGGGGAATTAAGACTGAAGATGAAATGAAGCTTGCTAATCAGCTGATCTTGAGATGGGAAAATTTTCCTGAGTTATCCAGATAGGACAAAGGTAATCACAAGGGTCCCTCCATGTGGAAGAAGAGTTCGAGTGCTGTGATGTGAGAAAGACTCAACGGCCATTGCTGGCCTTGAAGATGGAAGCAGAGGCCACAAGCCAAGGAATGAAGGCAGGGCAGCCTCAAAAGCTAAAGAAGGCAAGGAAATGGTTTCTGCCCTGGAGCCTCCCAAAAGACCTATTTCAGGGCCAGGCGCGGTGGTGCATACCAGTATTCCCAGCACACTGGGAGGCTGATGAGGGCAGATCACTTGAGGCCAGGAGTTGGAGACCAGTTGGCCAATATGGCGAAACACTGTCTCTACTAAAAATACAAAAGTTAGCAGGATGTAGTGGTGGGCGCCTGTAATCCCAGCCTCTTGGGAGACTGAGATAGAAGAATTGCTTGAAGCAGGAAGTGGAGGTTGCAGCGAGCTGAGATCACACCACTGCACTCCAGTCTGGGTGACAGAGTGGGACTCTGTCTCAAAAAAAAAAAATCTATTTTAGACTTCTGACATCAATAACCTCAAGGTAGTAAATCTGTGTTGTTTTATGTCACTACGTTTGTCATAGTATGTTACAGCAGCAATAGAAAACTAATACAGATGATTTCAGGAAACTCTGGAAATGGTGCAAAACCTACCTCAGAATTACTGCATTATTGAAGAGAGGGAACTAAGGAATTTATACACCACAGTCACTGGTTGGGGATGCTCCCCCGTGAGGTGGGGAAAAGTGATGAGGGGGCCTTCCGTGGTTCCAGAAAAGCCATCAAGCTCAGGGATGCAGTTGCCATGGGAGGTCAGCAAGAGCTCACTACACGGCAGGGTCTGTGGGTGTGGCCTAGGCACTGATAGCATCTCGCTGTCCTGAAGGCAGAAAATCCATTGTTGAAAATCTGCTCTGTCTCAGGCACCACGCTGAGTCCTCCATGCACTGTTTCACATGAGCCTCACAGTGACTTCTGCACCCAAGTAGGAGTAATCCATTTTCACCAGATGATGAAAGTAAGGCCCAGAGAGATGCAGTGACTTCCTAAAGTCACACAGCTTGCAAGGGGCGGAGCTAGGGTTGGAGCCAGGACCACCTGATCCTGAAGGCTGTCCCCTTTCCACTCTACCATGACAAGGATGCTCACTTGGGGGTGTCTTGCTGTCTGCTAACCCTCACGTCAGACACATAATGTTGTTCAAAGGTCTCCAGAAGATGCCACACCAAGCCATGCTGCAAAGAAACAGACAGAAAGTGCTGCTAACTCTTTCCCTGGGAGCAACTCACAGAGGCTCCCAGTGGAGATCAGGAGTCGCCAGTTACTGGCTCCAGAAACAAACCCACACAGCCAGTGGTGGCTCCAAGTCCCCTGCTTCCCACTTCGGTTCAGCCTCTGGCACCACTCCCAGATTCCCAAGGGAAAAGGATGGAAAACAGCCCAGCCCTGAGCAGGAGCTGACTACATGGAAATGCTGATCAATAATGGATGAATCGCCCTATCCAGAAAGCTGTAACTTCATCTCTCTGGATCTTACCAGAGATCCTGGCACGTGGTTCTGTCTTTCCTCACTGGCTATGGGGTCCCCAGGGATGGGAGGCTGGGGCTCCAGGCTCCATGGGTACCTCAGGCCAGGATGAAAGAACTACAGGAGGGGAGAATTTACTCGTTCCTAAAATGCAGTTGGTCATAACACACACCTCACAGCAGATCGCAGTGAAGATGAAAGAGGAGCAACACACCAAACACAGCATGGAGCACATTTTAGAGCCTCGGTAAATGTCTGCGATGCTCATTATGCCAGCGCAGGCTGAGAGACCCTCTCCTGAGGTTCCCATCCTGACTCCCTATTTGGCAACTGTTGAATTTTGATTTGCTGAGTTGTGTGAGGGGAAGAGCGGGGCTGCAAGTCAGCGGGTCTGGGTTTTAACCTTGGCTCCGCCCTGAACCCACTGTGATACCAAGTGTGTTATTCAAACCCTCTGCCCCTCATTTCTTCATCTATAAATCAGGCGTGACCAGCACCTCCCACAACACTGTGGAGAGGGTGCAGGGACTTCATGTGCAAAGCCCAGTGCGATGCCAGTGGGCAGACAGGGCTGGCACATGTCCATCACCCTCCCTTCTACCAGGTGCTGCAAACTTGTTGGGGCTCTGCCCTGGCTTGGTGGGGGAAGGATGGCCCCAGTGGAGGGTCTCCAAGTTGGATAACAGGTGGCCCTTCCTCTGCCCCCACTGCTGGTCAGCCAGATGCCTGGGGCAGGTATGGCAGTATAGAGAGGAGACTCACCTTCAGCTGCAGAGTCAAGGGTATTTGTTGGGAGGAGCCCCACTCCCCATGTTTCTGCCATTCACTCACCTCCACGCCCTCACAGTCCCTCCCCCAGGGAAGGAGGGCATGACCATCTGAGCGATCAACCCTGAGATGCTCCCAGCGTCAGGGTCACCCTGTGATATGGTTTGGCTCCGAGTTTCCATCCAAATCTCATGTCAAATTGCAATTCCAGGCCGGGCACGGTGGCTCACGCCTGTAATCACAAGACTTTGGGAGGCTGAGGTGGGTGGATCACATGAGGTCAGGAGTTCAAGATCAGCCCAGCCAACATGGTGAAACCCTGTCTCTACTAAAAATACAAAAATTAGCCAGGCATGGTTGCGCATACCTGTAACCCCAGCTTCTCGGGAGGCTAAGGCATGAGAATCGCTTGAACTCAGGAGGCAGAGGTTGTAGTGAGATCGTGTCACTGCACCCCGGCCTGAGTGACAGAGCAAGACTCCATCTCAAAAAAAAAAAATTGTAATTCCCCATGTTGGAGTACAGACCTGATAAGAGGTGACTGGATCACAGGGGTGGATTTTCCCCTTGCTGTTCTTGTGATAGTGAGTGAGTTCTCATGGGACCTGGCAGTTTAAAAGTGTGTAGCACTTCCCCCTTCTCTCTCTCCCGCTCCACCATGCGAAGAAGGCACTTGCTTTCCATTCACTCTTCTGCCATGACTGTAAGTTTCCTGAGGCCTCCCTAGTCATGCTTCCTGTACAGCCTGTGGAACTGTGAGCCAATTAAACCTCTTTCCTTATAAATTATCCAGTCTCAGGTAGTTCTTTATAGCCATGTGAGAGTGAACGAATATACTCTGTGTCATACAAGACTCACTCTCCTGTGCTCCCTGTGTCCAGACGTGAATGGGAAGAGGCAGGTTGGCCACACCCATTCATGTGGCTCTTCGGGCCTGTTCTGCAGATGTGGCCATGCTGGATTCATCAATGGGATGTAGGAAGCTTC
Source organism: Aotus nancymaae (assembly GCF_030222135.1). Classification (NCBI taxonomy): domain Eukaryota; kingdom Metazoa; phylum Chordata; class Mammalia; order Primates; family Aotidae; genus Aotus; species Aotus nancymaae. The sequence goes on from NW_026988443.1 coordinate 20,967,837, forward strand.
CTTTAGGCCTGGTGGCCATGCTCCCTCCCAAATCCAGCCTGTACCAGATGCTCATCCCATGCCTGCCCAAGCCTGTCTCACTTCCCTTTGGCTACTGTTTCTTGTGTATGTTCCTTTCTCAGGCAAAATCCCAGGACTTTGGGGACTCCTACTGTGGTGGTCTTGAAGAAGGGCTCAGCCTGTGCCCCAGGCTCCAATGGATATACACCCCAGTCCCTGCAGGAACTAGGACAGAGATGGAGAGCCTCGTGTAGAATGTTCATTGCCACTGCTTGGTCCCAAGAGATGTACCCTGAAGGGGAGGGCCGGTGCGGCTGGGCAAAGCTGACTGCAATGTGGTGGTGCTGAAGGCTTCAGCTGATCCCGGGGGAGCTCTGTAGCCAGGCTGATCCCTCAGAGTTGTCTGAAATTGAGGCCGGGGGCCAAGCCTTCATAACTGCCCTACTCTACCAGCCAGTCATCAGCTATGGGAAAGGACTTCACCTTGGCTGAGGCAGTTTCCTTTGGCCAAGGGCAATTTCCAGTGAAGGATGATTTATTCCCAGCACCTTGGGGAATGGGAATAAATAGGACCTTGAAGATGGCATCTGTGCAGAAACCACAGCATTCACTCCCAAGGGGAGACCCCACTGGCCAAGGCAGGCAGGGGAGGTAACCTGCGTGCAGGGGCGTCACCTTGTCACCTCCAGTCCCAGCTGATGGGCCCACTGCCCTCCATGCCTTCTCAGAATCCCACAGAGCATTCCCTCCCCATCCCCAGGCCCCAGGCGACCTGAGTGAGCTATTCTGTCCCCCTGCAGAGAAACTAACAGAGACATCAAAGCCACAGCCTCTCGCTTTCAAGCAGCTTTGAAACACATTTCTGAAATGGCAGAGCCCAGGAAGATTAAAAGTCTTCCTTTTGATGAATCTGAGGGTCTTGAGCATCAGAAACAGAGTGGGTGGGCTCAGAAATATAGAAAAGTGGAGTGCTTTTGTGCACCGTGTGGTGGAATAGAAAGGCCAGAGGCAGGGACACAGAGAGTGAAAATACATGATGAAGCTAAGCAGTAAAATCTTAGTTCCAGGGTCTCTAAAGTAGCAATGGGTGTATGCAGGTCTCCCAGCAGGGGTCCGGGAAGTGAACGGATTGCCAGGAGGAAGTAAAAGGCCTTCGTTGATTCACTCAATCATTGATTCATGCAGAAGTGATGAATGAGCACCTACTAAGTGCCAGACACTGCCAGGGTCCAGAGTACAGAGGGAAAAGGGAAGACTTGCCCCTGCCCCTGAGTTGCTGACAGCCTAGTCGGGGACCCAGATTGTCCAGTGTGAAATGTGCTAAGATGGGGAAGCACAGGGACCATGGGACTCAGAGGGAGTCAGGGAGGACTTCCTGGAGGAAGCAAAGCCTGAACAGAGCCCCAAAGGATGAGCAGAAGTGAATCAAGTAAATAGGAGTGGGGAGAGGAGAGCATGAGTGAGGTAAGAGGGAAGAGAGGTCGGAAGGGGAGTGAAGAGAGGTGAGGCCTAGGGGTGGAGTATGATCAGATCACACAAGGCTTGGAAGACCAGGCAAAAAGTGTGAACTATATCAGGATGGCGGTGTGGGGCCATGGAAGGGTCTGGGGTGTGGGGCATGACAGGAGCCCATCTGTGGCTTAGGACAATGAGCAGCCCCACCAGCCATTCAAGACTCACATTGGAAACACCTCTGGATCTCCTAACTCAGAGCCCTGACCTAAGATTGGAGAGGGCTGGACTGGTAGGGACAGGAAAGAGCTTGAGGAGAGTCAAGGCCCAAGCGCCTTGGTTTGGCCTAAGGCTCCTACATGACTTTGCCCTTATCTGCAAATGTCTGATTCAGAACATGTCCTGCTCCAGAACCACTGAGATCCTTGCATTCCCCACCATACCATGCAGTCTCGGGCCATTTCAGGTCCCCAGGATGTCCACTCCCCTGTCTGCTTCAGCTGGCTGACTCCTACCCATCTTTAACCACCACTGCCACCCTCCACCCCAGGCTGTTCCAGTGCATCCTCTCAGGCATGGTGGCACATGCTTGTAATCCCAGCACTTGGGTCTCACAGATGCAACCCTGTGACAATATTTCCTGGAAGCGAGGACAGCACATTGAAGCAGCAGATGGTTCTGCAGCATCTGTAGGAACCTGGGGTGAATCAGCACCCCCGTGTCCCTGCAGTCCAGGAAGTCAGGCACCCTTGACTCACAGCATCTGCCACTGCTCCATCCGGGAGAGCTGAGACATTGCCCCTTTTATAACATTCTCATCATGCCTGGAAAGCACTGGTTATGACAAGAGGGCAGCATAAGGAGGCTGATCAAGAAGAGGCGATGAGAGGATCAGAGCAGGCTGGCAGTGACCTGTGCCTTTCAAATTAGCGACTTTGATTGGTAAGCGAATCTTCTGATCATACATGCACAAGGCAGCCCGAGAGAAGCCTCGCATCTTCACATTTAAACCTCAGGGGTCGCAAAGCACTGTGTGTTTTTACTAAAAACATGTGACGGGCAAGACCTTTCTGAACGTGAGGATTGGAGAAGAGAGGATAGCCTGGTCCACGAAGGGCCATCAGATGCAGGAAACGAGTGTCGTGATGTGAACAGCATCTTCCCTTGTGGTTCTTATTTCTATTTTATTATGACTTTATTGAATGTTTTCTTGTAGGTTGCCTCAAATTCTTTAGGGAGTAAAGCAATGCAAAATAAATAAATGCTTCGAACTGAAAGCACCGGAGCAACAGCATTCCAGGGACAGAAGTGAGTGTTCAGGAAATCAGGGGGCTTTGCACAGAGACCCCACCGACATCATGCAGCCGCGGCAGCTCCAGTCTCGGCATGGCTAATCTCGCTTAACGCCCACCGGGCACCTTTCTGCACTCCATCCATCACCCAAGCAGGCCTGGGCTACCCAGGACCATCTCCTTCTTCAGCTCCCCTGTGGGAAGTAGAAAAATTTCTCTTTTTTTTTGAGACGGAGTCTTGCTCTGTCACTAGGCTGGAGGGCTCACTGCAAGCTCCGCCTCCCCAGTTCAAGTGATTCCCCTACCTCACCCTCCTGAGTAGCTGGGACTACAGGCGCGCCACCATGCCTGGCTAAGTTTTTATATTTTAGTAGAGATGGGGCTTCACCATATTGGCCAGGATGGTCTCAATCTCCTGACCTCGTGATCTGCCCACCTCAGCCTCCCAAAGTGCTGGGATTACAGGCATGAGCCACCGCACCTGGCAAAAAGTTCCTTTTTAAGGTTTCCTTTCTTGTTGAAGAATAAGTGTGATAATAACTTTGTTAAGCCCTATCCCATGTAGCTATTAGACATGCCATGCTCACATGCACGTAGTACATTCTATGTCCTTGTACTTTAACCAAGATATCTCTGCTGGACATGCTCACAGGATGTCCCAGCTCTCCATTGCTTTTACCTGTTAAGAAAACTTTTAAGTTGTTAGCCAATCGGGTTTTAGTTTAGATTGTGAGGTCTGGCTCCAGCCAACAGAGATCAGACACAGCAGTAAGGATGACCCCAAACATGTAAGGAATAAATTTGTGTGTTTTCCTCTATTCATTGTACTCTTGTGGCAAGATGGCTAGCAAGAGTACCCTTTCTGCAGTCTAGGAAGTGAAAATTGCGTTGCTGAAAAATCCTTCATCTCAGTGCTTATTTTTCTTTGCGGCACCGAGCATCTATTTCCAACATCTATTTCCAACATCTATTTCCAACATCTACTTCCAGCATCCCTCGCGAGCCTCACCCTGTGCTATAGGGAAGGGCCAGGGGAAGCAGGGAGGGCTCTGGACTCAGACCACCTGCATTCAAACCCTTATTCTATTTCTTCCTGCTTCGTGACCATGAGCATGCCTGGTAATTTTTTGTGCCTGAGATGGGGTCAATGCAGCATCTGCCTCCACAGGGTAGTTTTGAGCTCAAGGATGGGAACCACTGAGTTTCATGCATAAGAAGAGCTTCACAAATATCTGTTCTAAGCCCAGGGCCTGGTCCCCGGGAGTCTGCCCTGACACTGTGAGGGAACTCAGATGGCACAGGGCCACTGGGGGTGTGGTGTGGTCTGGACTGTGAGTTCTGTAGGATCTCAGAGCAGGGAAGGGTTGGAAGGTCTCAGGAAGTCTTCCCAGGGGCGGAAGGACATGGAGTGTCTCAGAGGGTGAACAGGAGAAAAGATGGCACTCCGGGAAGAGGGAGCAGCCTGCACAGAGGCCCGGAGAGGAGAATCGCTGGGGAGTGGGAGGAACTGTAAGGAATCTGCTGGCTGCGGTGAATGGGCTGTTGGTGGCCGCCCATGGGAAGGGGAGAAGCCTGGCTCCGCAGGGGTACCCCAGCTCCTGGGAGGGTCACAGGGCGCAGCAAATGTGCCCAAACTTTCCCTGTGCCCTGGGTGTCTGGTTTCTCCCGCCTGAATATGGAAAAACTAAGCAAACGGGCCAACAAGATGAATCTGCACAGACAGGTGCCTCAAAGCGGGGTGTGTGTGTGTGTGTGTCCTGAATGATATGGAAATACTTGAAACAAGTGAACAAGAGAATCCTTTGATTGTTCCAGGTAACAGGGTCCTGGAATTTCTGTCTTTTGCTTGTGTTTGAAGAACTGAAATTCGGCCTATGCCAGAGAAGAAGAAACTCCTGGTTTTAGCAAAGGCCACAATACTAGTACCCAGAATACCTTCAATAAATTCAGGCAGGCAGGCAGGCAGGCAGGGAGGCAGGCAGGAAGAGGGAGGGAAGGAGGGGGGAGGGGGGGAGGGAGGGAGGGAGGGAGGGAGGGAAGGGAAAGAAATCAAGTCCAGAAAAGGAAGAAGAGGGAGGGAAGGAGGGAGGGAGGGAGGGATGAAGGAAAGAACAAAGGAAGGAAGGAAGGAAGGAAGGAAGGAAGGAAGGAAGGAAGGAAGGAAGGAAGGAAGGAAGGAGAAAGCTTTTTAATATTTTTCAAGCATACCCCTCTTGCCTGCGAGTTGGAGAATAGCTGTAATTCTCATCTGCTGAAGCTATTCTCACTGGTGTGTTAATATTGAACTTCAGTAGAAAATGTGGCCTTCCAGGCTAGGAACCTCCAAAGCTAACATTGCCAGGACCTTATTAGAAACACTTGAAATACTGAATTAAATCTTGAAAGAAGGGGAATTGGAGTGGCAGAGCACAGTGGGAAAGCTCTCCAACCCAAAGGAGAAACCCAGCACAGACACCCTGGCTTCCTGCCCAGGCCCAGCGGGTGGGATGGACTCTCCTCTCCTGTCCTACAGGTAGTGCCCTGGGTACCATTCCTCAGGGATCCTGCTTCCTCCCACCCTCCATCCCCAGGAGCCATGCTCTCATCTCTGCAGGGTGGAGTAAAAACTGCACCTCTCACTCTACAGGCCCCGTCCACCACTGCTGCAAAATAACACTTCTGACAATGTGCAATTCTCAAAGCACCTACTGTCTGCCTGCCCCTGTGTTGAGCACTTTGCATTCATCACCTCCTCTGCTCTACATGACAGCCCTCCTGAGAAGGTATGATTAGCCCCGTTTACAGATGGGGAAACTGAGGTGCAGAGAGGCCCAAGGTCATATCTCTGGAAGAGTCAGAGCAGGACCTCCCAGGCCTGAGCTCTCAACCTCCCTGTACAAGCATCAGGATTTTTGCTATATTCATGGTAGACCTGTGGTCTTGTTTACTTAATGTTTTTCTTTAAACAAACTCCCTTTATTTTTTAACTTAAATACATTTATTTAAATGAGACAGTGTATCACTATGGAATATGTAAAAATAGTATCATTTATCAAAAGTAGCCAGGAAAGAAAACAGCCAGCACAAATTGCCAGTAAACACTGTTGCCAGCCAAAGGCAACTACCCTGGTCCTGCTCCCTCTGCTCTGCATTCAAAGGGAGTAGGAGTCAGAGGGCTCCCTGGCACCGAACCCCTCCTTCACAGGCTGACTGGGCAGAGTGGCTCACACCTATAATCCCAGCACTGTGGGAGGCTGAGGCAGGCAGATCAGCTGAGGCCAGGAGTTCAAGACCAGCCTGCCAACATGGTGAAACCCCATCTCTACTAAAAATACAAAAATTAGCTGGGCATAGTGGCACATACCTGTAATCCCAGCTACTTAGGAGACTGAGGCAGGAGAATTGCTTGAACCCAGGAGGCGGAGGCTGCAGTGAGGAAAGATCGCACTATTGCACTCCAGCCTGGGCAACAAGAGCAAAACTGTCTGAGAAAAAAAAAAGGGTGGGGGGACAGGATCGAGGATTGATAGAGACCCCAGAAAGGACTCTTTCTCACCTGCGACCCAGCACTGTAAGCACTGTGCCTGGACTCCTAATAGCATTCCCCCAGGACCCATTCACCCAGAGTGACATTTGGCCACCAGTGGAAAACGTTTCTCCAACCTGTCACGGAACTTCCAGGGTTCAACGCCATGTGTCTACTGCCCAGGCCCCGTGGCCAAGTGCTCGGTGGTCAGGCTCTCCCTCAAAGTGACCCGAAGACCCAAGACCACAGTCAATGGGCCATCAGCAAAGGGGCCCACATCGGAAACAAGGAAGTTGTTTCTATCCCTCCCTTCACCCCATCTTCTGGTGTTCCCTGAAAGCGCTGGGCTATGAGCCAGTTCGGCCCGAATCAGGTACCTCCACCATCCCTGCTCTGATGGAGTTCTCAGTTCAATGACAAATAATGCCAGTGCACCCCAGATGGCTCTAACTGGGCTACAACAAGGTTTTGGAAGACAGACAAGAAAATGATTGTTTAACTTGCAAGGAAAGGGATTGGAGAGGTTCATAAAGGAAGTGACGTTTACCTAGAGGATAAGAAAGCCTTCCTCCTGAGGCAGGAGGATCACTTGAGGTCAGGAGTTCAAGACCAGTCTGGGCAACATGATGAGACCCCATCTCTACAAAAAATAAAAAAAATAAGCTAGGCATGGTGGCTTGTGCCTGGAGCCCCAGCCAGGTATGGTGGCACAAGCCTGTAATCTCAGCTACTTGGGAGGCTGAGGCACGATAATCAATTGAACCCAGCAAGCGGAGGTTGCAGTGAGCCAAGATCGCACCACTCAGGAGGCTGAGATGGGAGGATTGCTTGAGTCAAGGAGTTCCAGGCTGCAGTGAACCATGATTGCACCACTGTACCCCAGCCTGGGTGACAGAGAAAGATCCTGTCTCTTAATAAAAAAGAAAAGAAAAGAAAGCCTCTCTCCTCCATCCCCTGGAGACTCTGGATACAGGGCTGTGGATCACTTAGGGATGCCTGGCCCCATTTTACAAATGAGGAAATAGCCAGCAGTTTTCAGTAACACAGTGTCACACTGCCCCTCCAGGTGGAGCTGAGCTGAAAGTCAGTCGCCAAATCTGTTTTCTTTCCCAGTATTCCACTCTTTCTCAAACGGGCACTCGGCAAATGTTCAACGACTTGAATCAAATCCCTACATCTCCACACTGAGTGGAAAGCACTTGAATGCAGCAGTCATTTCTTGTACCTTTTTTTTTTTTTTTTTTAGATAGAGTCTTGCTCTGTTGCCAGGCTGGAGTGCAGTGGCCCAATCTCAGCTCACTGCAACCTCCACCTCCCACACCTCCCAGGTTCAAGCAATTCTCCTGCCTCAGCCTCCCGAGTAGCTGGGATTACAGGCGCACACCACCATGGCTGGCTAACTTTTATATTTTTAGTAGAGACGGGGTTTCACCATGTTGGCCAGGATGGTCTTGATCTCTTGACCTCGTGATCTGCCCGCCTTGGCCTCCCAAAGTGCAGGGATTACAGGCGTGAGCCTCCGCTCCCGGCCTCTTGTACTTCTTTCTACCCCACCATCCTCCAGCTCCCCAAATGCCATGCCCAGAGCACCGAGCGTACAGTTCCCTGCAAATCAGAGCTGCTTAACAAAATGAATGTGTGGGAAGTGTTAAGAGCAGAATAAAGAAGAGGAAGAAGAGGAGGATGCAGACCTTGGCTGCCTTCTCGCTGGAGAAACAATCCCCAGCACCTGGGGCAGGGCTCACAGGTGGGCGTGGGAACTCCTCTAGAAGGTTTCCTGAGAACGGTCATTTTAAAGTCAGTTGTGGGCCTGGTGCGGTGGCTCACAACTATAATCCCAGCACTTTGGGAGGCTGAGTCGGGTGGATCACATGAAGCCAGGAGTTTAGAACCAGCATGGCCAATGTGGCAAAACTCCATCTCTACCAAAAATACAAGAAGTAACTGGGTGTGGTGGCGCATGCCTGTAATCCCAGCTGCTTGGGAGGCTGAGGCATGAGAATCATTGAATCACTTGAACCCAGGAGGCAGAGGTTGCAGTGAGGCGAGATCCCGCCACTGTACTCCAGCCTGGGTGATAGAGTGAGACTCTGTCTCAAATTTTAAAAATAATAATAATACTAAAGTCGGTTGTGTACCAACCAACTGTGGCCAGGTGCAGTGGTTCACACCTGTAATTCCGCTGCTTTAGGAGGCTGAGGCTGGAGGGCTGCTTGAACCTACAAGTTTGAGACCAGCCTGGGCAACATGGTGAGACCCTCATCTCCACGAAAATATTAAAATATTATGCGGGCATGGTGGTGCGTGCCTATAGTCCCAGCTACTCAGGAGGCTGAGGTGGGAGAATCGCTTGAGCCCAGGAGTTCAAAGCTGCAACAAGCTGACTGCACCACTGCCTCCAGCCAGGGTGAAAAGTGAGATCCCTGGCTAAAAAAAAAAGAAAAGAAAAGAATTAACTATACTTTAAGACTACATTGGGGGTTTGGGGTTCCTTCAATACTATCCGCCTCTACCAGGCCAGTCGCCAGCCACTGGGTTCCCGTCCTGGCACCTCTTTCAGAATCTGGGAGGGAAAATCCACCGATGCAAACAATCCCCTTGGGTTTCACGCTGTCAGAGAGAAGCCCTTTGCCGAGAACCTTGGTTCCCCCTAGTGGTCATCAAGGGCAGTAGCACCCGGCCAGGATCGGGAGTCATTTCTTGAAAGCAGGAAAAGAGGCCTCTTGCCAGAGAAGGATAAAGAAAGTTAAGTCCAGCCAGCCAGGACTTCCGAGGCACAGCTCCTGGGCTTGTCCCCAGCCTGAGATAGCCCACGGCAGGCAGTGCTGGACGGAGGGTCTGTACAGTGCCCTGGAAGCCCGTGGAAAATTCATTAACTCAGAATCTGAATGTTTGTGAACAACCTTTTCCCCCAGAGAACTTTCATAACTAATGCTTTCAATATGATCTGGAAGCTAGAAATTAACAACACTGCTATTGACACGAGGTGGGCTTTAAAAATGCTCCTAATAAGTTGTCTCTCCATTTTCCTGTATCTAAACAGTGGATCGTTTTTAATAGCCATCATTGAACCAATAGCAGCCACTTAATTAAGGCATTTAACAGTGTTTGCCATCTCCTTTTGCCTTGGAGGAAGAGGGAAAGTTGTCTGGTTTTTAGAAACAGTGTTTTTTGGGCAATTTTGGTGCCACTATTCAAAGGCCTAAGCCTCCCTTGATTTGCCCCCAAGTCCCTGCAGGCAAGGAGGGAAATAAAGTCAGGACCCAGCCCCATCCTTGCAGTCGGAGCCAGGCCCACTCCATCCTTCCTGGTCAAGGAGCTGCCTGGGCAGCCCAGTGAGCCCCAGGCTCAGTGAATTGTGCAAGACTGGGGCAAGGAACGTCTCCATGGCAGTGGTGCAGAGTGAACGACCCATAAAACAGCTCCTTGGGGAGAAATTGCCTTTGCAGTTTCAGCTCCTTTACTGCCTGTGCACAACCCAGAAAACCTGCTGGAGGATGATCTTCACTGAACTAGAGCAGTGTCAGGAAGGCCTGCACTGAAGAGGCACAAATAACCCTCGCCAAGACCCTTCTTGGGACCCTGCTGCTGCTGCGGATTGAGGGAGGAGGCACCCAGGCACTGGTGATGGGTTTTCCTGGGAAACAGATCCCACATCTGTGCCTTGCACTCACTGGGGGCCCAACAGCTGGGCTGCTTCCAGGGGCAGGGCCGGACCAGCAGTAGCAACAAGAAGCTTTAGAGGTGATTCAGTCGGTGGTCCAGGATCCTGCAATCATGGGGCGTGACTGCATGCCAAGTGCTTTCTTTACATGCATTGTGGCATTTAAGCCCCCAAACAACTCCAATGACAGAGGCTTTTAGGAACCCTATGTGAGAGATGAGGAGACTGTGGCTTGGAGACATTAAGGAATTTATTCAAAGAGCAAAGTTGCAGAGGAGGAAGCAAACCCACATCTGTCTGACCACACACGACTCCCAGGTGCCAGCTTCACCAGCCTCACCCCAGTTCATCCCAAAGCCACTCACGACGGCCAATGCACAACCACATCTGTTCCCATCAGACACGGGTCCCACGTGTTGCCATCTGAAGGGCACAACTTCTCTCTCTATGAAGCTTACAGTTTGTCCTGTGCAGATGGTGATCATGATCATGACTGTGACTGTGTCCTTCTTACTAATGGCCAGTGATCTCTCAGCAGCTGCCCTGGGCGAGAGAGGAGATGCAGACGACCCCTCGTCACCATACCCTCTGCCTGCCTTGGGGTCAGTCCTGGACCAGCTCCTGGAAGAGTGCCCCATTCTAAAGAAGGCCCCATTCTAAAGAAGCCCACCCCCATCCACCCTCTTAACAACTGCCACAGATGGGTTCTGAGCACTTAATCACATGCTCTCCCATCCTCAAGTCCTCCAAATTACTTTCAGGATAAAACCCAAGCTTCTCACCTGACATACCCCAGTTTCTGATCTCACCTTACCAGCCTCTCCAAGCTCACCTCTGCTCTGCACCCCTCCACCCACTAGTCATGCCCGTCATTGTGCCCTTCCCTGAGACATTGTCCACTGTCACCACTCCAGACATAGACACATAGATCTTCCTCTCTTTACAATGCACTTCCTTTCTATGAAGCTGTCTGCTGGGAAAAAGCTACTTAGCTTGCAAACTCTGGCTCAGGTGTTATTCTTCTGAGAAGGCTTCCATTAGGTCCCCTCCTCACTAACCTCCAGGCACAGAAGGGGGTTCTCGTCTCCCGGCTGCCCTCCTCGACACCTAGTGCATCCATCTCTGTACATCGCTGTCACCCCTGTATTCTCACCATTGGAGTGCATGTGTTTCCTCTGGTCTGTGAGCCCCTGGAGAGCAGGGCAATGCTTGCACAAGTGTTGTATTCTGGGAGCCTAATCTGGCCTGGGCAGTGATTGACACTGAAAGAACTGTGTTGAATGAGTGAGCAGGAAGAGGGCATTACAGTGGCCCAAGAAGGGAAGATGTGGGGAGGGTCTGGATGAAATCAGTGGCACTGGAGGTGGCAACAGAAAGCTGCCCATTTGAATTGTGTCCATGAGTTGGGCGTTCTAAGGAGTATGGTGCCAGAGGCCCATGTTAAGCTGGATGCTCAAGGATGAGTGACATGAGGGTGGGTGGATGGATGAGGGGAGAGGACATCTACTCCACTTAGAGACAATGAAATGGGGAGGAGAGGGAAGGACAAAGGGAAGAGGCAGGAGAGGGAAGGACAAAGAACATGAGCCCCTTCTGAGGTCAGGCTGTATTCTTGGCACTGTGCAGGCAGATTATGGTCTCTCATTTTATATCCCCAGGAATCATCGATAGCCAAAAGTCAGGGGCTGTAGTCAACCTCTGCTTAGCACTGACACCTTTAAGAAAAATCCTTAAACAATCTGCAGACTGGGGGTGGGGGGACGGGGAAATTTTCATACCTGGAATATATAAAGAACTCCTACAAATCAATAATAAAAAGACAACCAACCCAATATTTTAAGTGGGCAAAAGATTGGAACAGACACATCACAAAAGAAAATATATGAATGACCTAGAAACATGTGAAAAACAAGCTCAAAATCATTCATCATCACAGAAACGCACAATAAAGGCAAAATGAGATACTACTACTCATACACTAGAGTGGCTAAAATAAAAAAGACTGACATCAAAGCTTGGCAAGGATGTGGAGCAATTAGAACTCTCTAGATTGCTAGTCAGAGTGTAAAATGGTGCACCACTTCCGAAAATGTTTGGCAATTATACAGTTAAACATACAGCCACCTGTAACCCAAGAATCCCACCCCAATTATCAACCCAAGAGAAATGAAGACATTTGCCCAGACAAAGCCTTGCACATGAGTGTTTAGAGAAGCTTACTCATCAGAGCCCAACACTGCAAACAACCCAAGAGTCCATCAGTAAGTGATGGGGAAACAAAGTGTGTGGCTAATCTAAGCAATGGAAAACTACCCAGCAATGAAAGTAATGAACTATTGATATGTGCAACAATATGGATGAACCTCAAAAATGTTCAGAGTGAAAGAAACAGTATTTACTGTTATATACACAATTCCAATATATAATACCATTTATACAAAATTGAAGAACAGAGCTTACAGGCTGGACACAGTGAGATTCACATCTGTAATCTCAGCACTTTGGGAGGCTGAGGTGGGAGGATCACTTGAGCTCAGGAGTTCGAGACCAGCCTGGGCAACATGGCGAGACCTTGCCTCTGCAAAAAATACAAAAAGTAGCTGGGCATGGTGGCACATGCCTGTGGTCCCAACTACTAGGGAGGCTGAGCACGGGGGATCACTTGAGCCCAGGAGGTTAAGGTGCAATGAGCTGCATTCATGCCACTGTACTCCAGCCTGAGCAACAGAGGAAGATACTGTCTCAAAAAAAAAAAAAAAAAAAAAAGTTTACATATTGGTGATGGAAATCAGAACAACAGGTGCCTCCACATGTGCATTAGGAAGTGACTAAGAAGAGCCGTGAAGAATCATGGACGTGCTCTATATCTTGCCCAGAGAGCTGATTACGTGGTGGGGGATATATTTGTCAATAGTCACTGAACTGGACTCCTAAGATCTGTGATCTTGCTATATTTTAATTACCCCTCAATAAAATTTTTTTAAAGATCATATAGTCAGACCCTCTGGGTTCAAATTCTAGCTACCTCTTACCAGTCTTGTGGCCCAGATCATCTCTGAGACTCCATTTCCTTGTCTACAAAATGGGAATAATAATAGTTCTTACCTGGCTGCACCACAGCTATTAAGTGAGATAGTCAATGTGTGTTAAGAGCGGGTCAGCACCCTGAGACTTGGAAAGGAATGCAATAAATGTGCATTGAGTAATACTAGCTTGCCCATGGTCCTGCGGTGGAGCAAATCGAGTGAGGTATAAGGGAGGACGGCCCCAAGGGCATGGCACACACAGGAGCAGGCAGGAGGGCAGGGCTGAGCCAGGAAGCTGTGCCGCCAGCCCACTCACTGCCCCGAGGATGAAGCGAGGCCAGAATCCTTGGGAAAAACTGGTGCTGGGAGCCCTGTGCGCCTCCATGGCTCCGGACATAAATAGGGGTTGACATTGTCATTTATCAACAAATGATGATGTCTGGGCTGCTGGAGGCTGCAAGAAGGAGACGGACAGGTGCTGCCCAGTGGTTTGCTGTGGGAGTGCTCGGCAGGTAGAGCAGGCAGCACAGCTCCAACTAAGGCAGGGGACAGACAGACTTGGAAAGTAGATGGAGGGCTATGTGGGGAAACTGAGTCACAGGCCACACATCGGCGTGAAGGTGAGGAAGCTCTCGATCCACAGCCTCCCTGGAACAAAGCCCAGGGGGTGTGACCAAGCCCCACCCCACCTGCCATACACGCAGGGGCACCTCCGTGGCTCTGGGTTTCTTACAGACCCTACAGGCACCTACCTCTGCCAATGTTAGCAGGGATCACCCCTCTGCAGAGCCACAAGGACCACAGTCAGACACCCGTGGGCCTGGCTGGTCCCCGCCAAGCCTGTTGTGGGGCCCCTTCTCCACAAATGACACTAATTAATTTGTGATCTACAGCAGGGGTTCCACTGCATCTGCATCTGGCAACCTAATCACAAAATAGCTCTTCCAGGCTGACTCACAGCCTTGGTGATCCCAGCACTGGCACTCAACAGCTGGAGGGAACTACAATGACTACAAAAAAAAAAAAAAAAAAAAAAAAAAAAACGCTGCTAATGATGATGGTGACAATCATACTAGCCATGATTTATCAAGCTCCCAACGAGGTGCCAGGTACTTTACAGATATTATCCCCAATATTCCCAAAGACTCTTAAGATACCATTCACATAATTTCCCAACCCAGGAAACTAAGATTCAAAGAGGTTAAGGAATTTGTCTGAAGTCACACAGCCAGTTAATAGCAGACCTAAGATATGAACCAAAGGATGGCTTAGCCCATGTTCTTACATTGCTGTACACCTCCTAAGGAGTTTCTTGCACCCTTTAGCAGGACTTCTGTCTCCCAACAGCTAAATGATGTTGCATCTAATCCCTCAGCCCCAGTTTCCAGGGACACAGCCTGGTTTATTGTCCAGATCAGTGCCTAGCTGGGCTCCAGTGGTGACCCAGCAAGATCCCACTTCTTAGGGACAGAAGCTTGGGTTGGGCACCATTTAAAAGAGAGTCCACAGGCAGGGCACGGTGGCTCACGTCTATAATCCCAGCACTTTGGGAGGCTGAGGCCGGCGGATCATGAGGTCAGGAGATTAAGACCATCCTGGCTAACACAGTGAAACCCTGTCTCTACTAAAAATAAAAAAAATTAGCTGGGCATGTTGGCACGCACCTGTAGTCCTAGCTACTGAGGAGTCTGAGGCAGGAGAACCCCTTAAACCTGGAAGGCAGAGGTTGCAGTGAGCCAAGATGGCACCACTGCACTCCAGCCTGGGCGACAGAGCAAGACTCAACCTCAAAAAAAAAAAAAAAAAAAAGAGAGAGAGAAGCCACGTTTTTTTTGTTTGTTTGTTTGTTTTTGCACACCCAGCTAATTTTTGTATTTTTATTAGAGACAGGGTTTCACTATATTGGCCAGGGTGGTCTTGAACTCCTGGCCTCATGATCTGCCTACCTCGGCCTCCCAAAGTGCTGGGATTACAGGAGTGAGCCACCGCACCTGGCTACATTTTTTATTTTACTACCTGAGGCCATGAGGCTGCTGTCCTGCAAGCAAATGCCAGACTCCCCCTAAGGTCTCAAAAGGTATGTATGTTCTCCGTCACAGCCTCTGCAGCTGAGAGCAGAACGCCTTCTGTGCACAGGTCACCTATGTGCCAGGCACCATGCTAGACACAGGGAGGTGAATAACGAGGAAAAAATGGATATGGAAATGGGCAAGGGTGAAAGAGAGAAGGCTGTGAAAGGTACTCAGGATTCAAGACAACCTACAGTGGGAGCACACAAGGAGAAGGGGTTGCTTCCAGCTTGGGAGGAGGCTGGGTGCAGGAGGAAGCATTTCAGCTGGGGAAGCAGGCGCATTGTGCATGTGAAGGCAGAGGTGCTCAGGACAGAGGAAACCGCAAGAGCAAAGGGGCCGGGAAAATGGCTCCAGCCAAGGCAAGTGGGGGTGATTCATTCACACACTCAACAAATTCTACATCGAGCACCTGGAGAATGAAAGACTTGTGAAGGGAGAGTGGATGCAGAGTTCCTGAAGGTCAGGCTGTATGGCATCTGGTCCCAGGGCAACGGGGAGCTATGGGAGGGTATAGAGCAGGTGACAGCGAAGGTATGGGTGGATGTCATGTACAAGAACAAGACAAGTGGTTAGAGAAGCTGATGGTGGAGAGGACTGATTTGGTTAGGATGACAATAAGCATCAGAAAAAGCCCTGCATCCCATTCACCCTGAGCAGCTGCTTCTCTGCAACCAGACTAGACCAGACTAGAGTGAGTAGCCCTACCCACAAGGCAGTGGGATGGGCTGCGTGAGCACTGCCCCTGAGACTGTACCAGGTTTGAAATTTTCATTTATTTATTTATTTATTTGCCTTTTTTTTTTTTTAAGAGACAGATCTCACTCTGTTGCCCAGGCTGGAGTGCCACAGCATGATCAAAGCTCACTGCAGCCTCAACCTCCCAGGCTCAAGCAATCCTCCTGCCTCAGCCTCCCAAGTAGCTGGGATTACAGGTGTAAGCCACTGCACCTGACTGAAATCTTCCCTTCTTTATTTCTGTAAATTTATCACTTCCTTTCCCCTCTATTCATTTACTTGGTGTTTGCTCATCAGAGAGTAAAATAATCTGCAAACAGAATGGCACAGGAGTGTGTCATATTTGAGCATTTGAAGAATGAAGTGGACTCAAAAAGAAAAGCTAATTTCAAGCAAATGTGGCTTCAGCACACACAAATATCCTTTGCAGAGCCTGGTCCTCCGCTGGGTAAACTGGCCCCAGCCTGGGAAAGGGACACCCACAGGAGAGCCACAGGAGGCTCAGAGAGCAGGAAGGGTATTTGCCAAGTGCTCCCAGGGGAACAGGGCCCGCCTTGTGACCCATGCGGCAGGGAATGATGGGGAGGGGAGGGGGTGGTAGGAGTAGTTGGGGAGGCTGAGAGTCTCCACATGTACTCAGGTAGCCCTGGCTCCTGCCTGGCCCTAACCCTCATGACGCTCAACCCTGGGTGAGCATTCTACTCTCTAGGAAGCTTGCTGACAATGCAGATTTCCAGGCCCCAGACCAGCTGTATCCAAATTTAGATGGTGCCTAGAAATATGTATTTTCAACAAGACCCCCACCCCCCAGGTCATCCTAACTGCCCATCTGGGTTTGGGAAGTGCACCTCATCCTGCCCTTTCAGCATTGGGACTCGCCTTCTCTCTCCCTCTGGGCCCACTTCCAGTACCCCTGCAGGGCTTCCTGACTGCAGCCCCCACAGCCTGTTTCTAAAAGTCCTGCATTGGGGATGAGATCCAGAGTGCCCGGCCCACTTCCAGTTCAACCGCCCCCAGACAGGAGCCCCAGGCCACTTTGCTGGGCCCCACTATGGTTCGGTGGCCACAGTTTATGGTTAACTCTGTTCTGTCTTGTAGGAGTTATGGGTATGAACTTCATGCCACCTCATTGCCGTGCCAGAAATGCCACATTACTTTTTTAATAGCCAGTTAATCCCATCTCTAGGCCCTACCTCTCAAGGTGACTCCTCGGGGGCGGTGGGGCGCACACTTAGGTGCAGTCTGGGTGGTAACACCTCCGGGTCTCAGGTTGCTCGGTTTACCTGAGTTCGTTGCCTGCTATTCAAACTGCTTATTCCCAGTGGGGCTGGGTGAGGGATCCCCTTTGCCCAGGATCGTCACCTTCCTAAGAAGCCCCACAAAGCCAGCACCTCTTAGGTCCTGTTCCCCTTCCCCAAAACCCAAGGAGCAGGGCACCCAAAATCCTGTACCCTTTCCAGTCCCAGGAATTTCCTCCCATGGGCTACATCCGCCCTCCCACCTCCACCCTTCCAGAACATTCTTCCCTCCCTCCCCTCCTCCTCTTTCCTGGACATGGGGAGGGGGAGGAGATGCCAAAATTGACCTGCTTTTCCTTACTAGCATGCCCTCTACATGGGTAGGTTCATTTATTTATTTAAGGATGTTTTCAAATTAATGAAGTTCTTAGTCCACTGGTTTCAAATGAGTGGCTTAGAATCTAATAATTTTACTAATACTTTTGACACAATAAACAATAAGGAAGCAAGAGCTTTCATTGAATTCTGCCACCATGCGCCAGACCCTGTCATACAAACTTCCGCATGGGAGCAGTTCTCATTCCCAGCTGCACAATGGACTCACCTGGAGCTTTTTTTTCCTTCTTTCCTTCTTTCTTTTTTTTTTTTTTTTTTTTTTTTTGAGAGGAAGTTTCACTCTTGTTGCCCAGGCTGGAGTGCAATGGAGCCATCTCAGCTCACTGCAACCTCTACCTCCCGGGTTCAAGCGATTCTCATTCCTCAGCCTCCTGAGTAGCTGGAATTACAGGCACCTGCCACTATACCCGGCTAATTTGTGAGGGTTTTTTTGGTAGAGATGAGGTTTCTCCATTTTGGCCAGGCTGGTCTCAAACTCCCGACCTCAGGTGATATGCCCAACATGGCCTCCTGAAGTGCTGGGATTACAGGCATGAGCCACCGTGCCTGGCCACCTTTTTTTTTTTTAAGTGCCGATGTCCAGATCTCTCACCCCAGATATTCTGATGAAATTGATCCAGGAGGGACTTGGGACGGACCCAAGCTCAGTATCTTCCTTAATCACCCTGGTGATTCTCAATGTGCACCCAGGCTTGAGAACCTCATCAGGACCCACTGAGGTGAGTGTTGTTAGTGTCTCCATTCTGTAAATGCGGAAACTGAGGCCTAGAGGCCTTAGGAAGAGGTGGAGGTAGGAGCAGGGGAGGCAGAGCCAGGGGCTGTCCAGACTGGGTAATTCACCTGGCTGCTGGGACCAGGGAACTTTGCCTTCACCCTGGTGCTGTCTAAGCAGATCGTGGCTGGGGCTGAGGTTGGGGGGTGCAGCCTACTAGTGACTCACCCGGGGAATTCACAGTGAGTCACCAGTAGGTGGCGATGATGGAGGAAACAGCCACAGCCAAGGAGGAGGGAGCCCAGGCAGATGGCCCTGCCTTTATGCGAGTCTACCCCTCCTTGGCACTGGCTGGTAGCCCCCCAGGCAAGGACCATGGTGGGCTCCTCTCATTTTCCCAGGGCCAGTCTGGAAGATTTGGCAGCTGGCTGGGTGGGGCTGGCCCAGGCTTACGCAGGAAGAACACATTTCAGATAGGACCAAATTCTGCAATTTAAAGGAAAAAAAGCAGCCCCACAAATAAAATAACATATTGGGGGAGAAGGGGATAGTTCCCCTGGTCCCGAATCATCTGGCTTCAATTCCCACAACTGGCAGCGGCGTAATAGCGGGATATATAATTAGCAGCAGTTATTACATTAGCATGCCTGATACATGCTGATTAGATGCTATTCACATGGAAAGAACCTGGGTGACTTATGCCCCGCCTCAGCTGTGAGAGAGCTTCAGACCAGGAAGGCGGAGGGAAATGGTGGGGGGTCAGGGGACAAGGATCCCTGGCTGAGCCTGTGGACCTCTCAGAGTGGACAAAACACATCCTAGATGTGCCCCACCCCATGTCCCCATTTACATCATGGAGACACTAACAATGCTCACCTCAAAGGGTCCTGGCGAGGATCGCAGCCCACAGCTCCTCTCCCCACCCCACCACTTCGGTGGGACTGATTTTCCTCCCCTGTTGATGAAGCATGCCTTTTGGCTGGCTGGATCCAGCATCTACTTCCCCCCACAGCATGAGTCCAGGGCCAGCAGTGATATTCACATTCCCTGTCACACCCTCGGAAGACATTCTGCGTATTAATCAATTCAGGATACTTTGGGAATTTGAGCAGCTGGTTATTTCAAAGCAGCATTTCACATGGTCCAGCAGGCAAGCCCTGCCCAGGACTGAGGCCAGACAGGTCCTCAGGGCCAGAGCTGCTTTCCCAGATCTGCTGGGGCTGGGAGGATTTCTCCCCAAGTCTACCACCCCGCTAGTTGATTGATCAAGTCTTGGGGGCTGGGGGAGGGATACTGGATCTCTGCAGGGATGTCTAAGACAGGATCCTCAAAGTGTGTCTCATGTGCCACCCATGCTACCCTTGGTGCCTGTGAAAATGCAGATTCCAGGGTTCCGCCCCAGCCCTGCTAAATCACTAGAGGCAGCGGCAGGCCTGGGAATCTGTATTTTAACAAGCCCCTCAAGACAATTTTCATTCACATAGAAATTTGGGAAGCTCTGATCTGAGGATAGCGAGAAGCCGCATGGTCACCAGTGTGAACATCAGACTGCAGGGGGTGGGGATTGCTCAGAGGCCCTGGGGCCCAGCTCCATCACATGTCAGCTCCTTTGCACACACAGTCTCACTTCTGCATTACAACAGGAGGGGGATCGGAGGTCCCCTCACCATTTTACAGATTAGGAAACTGAGGGTCACAGAGGCCCAGGCCTCAGCTCAGAAGTGTCCCCTCCTCTCAGGGACATGACCACAGGAATTATTGGAGTCCCCTGTCCCTCCCTGTCATGGCACCTGAAACTGTTTTGTTTTTACCATATTCCTGCACATCATCACCTTGACCGTTCCACCTGTCAGCATGGCTCCAGCGCCAGCATGAAGCCAGGCAAAGGGTAAATATGCATTAAAGGGTGGAAAGGATGAATTCGGGGCTCACACCTGTGTCTGGGGACTCCAGGGAAGGCCACAGGCAGGAAGGGGCGGGCTGCACAGCCAGGTCACAACTGTGATCCAGGCTAGAATGAGCAGACACACGTCACCTCTGCTAGAGAAGCTGGGTTAGTAGAGCCAGCAGGGCCACAGCTCCCGTTTTGCAGGTGAGAAGGCTGAGACGAGGATGAAGTGATGGATGGATCCAGGGCCCCACACACACCGCCCTCCTCTGCCCAGGAATGGAATTCTTCCCCACCAGCATCCTGCAGGCTGGATCCCAAGTTGGGCCCCAGCTGGCCCACACTCAGCCCTCCAGGATTCTGGAGGAGTCTGCTGAGCCAGGCGGACCAGGATGGAATGTGGCAAACAGCCCAGTCACGTCCATCGGCCAAAGACAATTGCAATGAGCCTCTTTCTGGGAGAGACTAATATTTACGCTGCATGCTAAGCAGCTGCCGCAGCTGATCCCCAACTAGGCCTTCAAACCCACCCTGCCGGCACCAGCTCAGGCCCAGAAAATGGACTTTAGCCAGGCAGCAAATGAACACGTCAAGCCCAATCATTCCACAGCCTGTGGGGGGTTGGGGGACAGCGAGGGACAGTGACCTCGTGCACGCTGTCCCTGGTAGCGCCAGGCTCCTCCTGTGTGTGTAATCTGCTCGGCCCAGGGAACTTCACATCCAATCTCCACACATGTCGGGCCTGGGCAGAGGCCACAAGGAGCCGAGGAGGCAGCTGTCAAGAGAGCGAGGTGGGGTGACACTGATGGGGAAGGAGTGGGCTGGTCAGCCCTGTACCTGCTGGACTACTCTGCAGGAAGGGAGAGGAGAGGGGCCCGACTGGGAAGCGTCAATAAGCAAGTCTGTAGCCTCCAAGCTGGGGAGGGGAGTCGCCCTTCTCCCGCATCTCCACTCCAGGTAAATAGCAGGCGCCTTTGTTCTCTGCCCAGAAAAGCTTTGAGGAAAATGTCCCTACTTCAGAGGAAACCCTCAGAGGTCTCAGTGCCCCAGCCTGAGGCAGGATCTAAGCCAGGATCCTCAAAGTGTGTTTCATGTGCCACCCCTGCCACCCTCTAAGAGGGGGCCCTCCCTACACAGCCCCCTCTGCAGGCTCAGCTTTAGTCACTTGTGGATGTCTGGGACCCACCCCTGACTCCACCCTCACCCCCGCCACCCATGAGGACCTCTGCCATCCCCCAGACCCCCAGGAGTACCCCCTCCTCCAGCCCTGACCATACTGGCCTTAGCACAGAGCTGGATTCCTGTTGAGGCCGTGAGCTTCCAGAGGACAGGAGGGAGGGTTTCCCTCATGTGGCCCAGGCCCAAGCCCAGCTGAGTCTTTGTTGAATGAAGGCAGAGAGGGCACCCATTGGGTGGCAGGGATTGGACTGGGGCTTTACGTTCACTGAGATCCCTAGAGGCCACAGTGACCCTGAGGGGTGGTGTCAGCTTCACCACTTTACCAGGAAAACTGAGGTCAGTGGGGTTCACACTTGCTTAAGTCACACAGCACTTGGGGTACACCCAGGATGAGAATTCCTGGGTCCCTTCTGGTGTCCCAGCTCAGGGCTTTTCCCATCACACAGCACAGCTGATTTCTTAACCAGCACTCATTTAGGCATTTTGTGTTTAAGATTTTGACAGAGAACAGTTTTCATCTCATTCATACACAGACATAGTCCCTTTTTAAACTAACCACCAGAAATTCGCCCCATTTATGCCGGCTCAGATTCCACAGTGAATAACCATTGCCCTCACCCAGACACCCAGGAGCCACCCCTCTTGCTGAAACCTTGTCTCTATCCACAGACCTCACTGTAGGCCGTCCCACTACCCAAGGCAGCCACCGGCTGGGCGGATGTGGCCCTCATCCAGATCTCCTGCCAGATGGCCACCCACTGCTCATTCCAAGACCTCATCAGGAGCAATGGGCTCTCTGCCTCTGCCTGCCACAAGGCCGTGCCCTGCCCTTTAGCTCTCTTCTGGAGGAGAGAGGAGACCCTGTGGCAGGACCAGAGTGAGGGATAAAGCCAGCTCTGGAAGCAGAACGGGCCCGCTGGGGGTGCCTGAAACCTCCAGTCACAGACTGGCAAGGCCTGCAGGTTGTGTCTATTTCTGGTGGAATCGGCTTCAAATCAGGGTTTTAAATGGAAGTTCATCTCGCTCTAGAAACATAGGCTTCAGCAGATGCCATAGGCAGGTCAAGGAGGAGAGGTTGATAAAGACCGCTGAAGTAGGCCGGGCACAGTGGCTCAAGCCTGTAATCCCAACACTTTGGGAGGCTAAGGCTGGCAGATCACCTGAGGTCAGGAGTTTGAGACCAGCCTGGCCAACATGGTGAAACCTCGTCTCTACTAAAAAGACAAAAATTAGCCAGGTGTGATGGCACATGCCTGTAATCCCAGCTATTCAGGAGGCTGAGGCAGGAGAATGGCTTGAACCTGGGAGGCAGAGGTTGCAGTGAGCCGAGATCACACCACTGCACTCCAGCCTGGGTGACAGTGAGACTCAGTCTCAAAAAAAAATTTCTACTAAAAATACAAAAATTACCGGAGTGTGGTGGCACATGCCTGTAATCCCAGCTACTCAGGAGGTTGAGGCAGGAGAATCACATGAATCTGAGAGGCAGAGGTTGCAGTGAGCCAAAATCATACCAGTGTACTCCAGCCTGGGCAACAGGGTGAGACTCTGTCTCAAAAAAAAAAAAAAAAAAAAGCAGTTCAAATAGGACTTGAACATATCTTCTGGGGAAGACACAATTCAGCCCACAAAAATATGTCCCAAATATTACATGGGACATACTAGTAACTTAAAAAGTATCTGTTATTTATTTGAAATTCAGAGGCAATGGGGTGTCCTGTATTTACTCTGGCAATACTATGCACAACTCATATGGAATTTCCCAAGGTCCCACATCCTGGCCCCTGGGTCTGCCCTCTAGAAAGTAAACTATTTTATGTTATGTTGTGTTATATTACATCATGTCATTTTATTTTGTATTATTTTTTTGAGACAGAGTCTTTCTCTGTCACCCAGGCTGGAGTGCAGTGACATGATCTCGGCTCACTGCAACCTCTGCCCACCGCAACTTCCGCCTCCCATGTTCAAACAATTCTCCTGCCTCAGCCTCCCCAGTAGCCAGGATTACAGGCGCACACCACCACGCCCAGCTAATTTTTGTATCTTTAGTAGAGACAAGATTTCACCATGTTGATCAGGCTGGTCTTGAACTCCTGACTTCAGGTGATCCACCCACCTTGGCCTCCCAAAGTGCTGGGATTATAGGTGTGAGCCACCACGCCTGGCCAAAAGTAAACTATTTTAAAAGAGGGAGAAATAATGGCGAAGGGGGAGTCAACTGTTTATGAACAAGGGTTAGTGTCCATAAGGCACTTGAAAATGACAGAAGATGAGGGCAGGATGGAAGCGGGGGTTGGGGGACAGATGTTAAGTCCCAATTTATGCCCAGATTTGGGCTGGGCACTGCAGGAAAGACAAAGATGAAGGGGTCTGATGATGGGGCAGGTAAGTACCAGCTCTCAAAGGACAGGAGCAGATGGGTGCCAGCTCAAAGGACAGGAGGATACACAGAATAAGAAGGGTGCTGTACCTGCCTGGGGCCAGGCAGTCACAGGTCCGGGGAATCTGAGGGCATAGTTGGGAAAGCGCTTCCGTGGGATCACTAACACCCCAGACCCCTTGTCTCTGCCCTTGATGGAGCGTCCCTGAGCCCTGCTCCTTGGTCTCCTGCCTTTCTCACTCCACTCCATCTCCTGGAAAATGCACCCAAACCCCTCAGTCTCACTTGGTCCTCAAATCTACTGAGTAAAGTCACTGAGCCAAACCCTAGCTTGTCATCTGCCTAGGTATCCCCTTTGGGTCCCTTTCAGGAATGGAACTGGCAGGAAGCAAAGGAGACAGGCTGACTCCCTAGCCTGGAGGGCTGATACTTCTAAGCCACCCCTGAGGATGGCTGGGGTCTGGAGGTGAGGCAATGCAATTTACCAAAGCCTGTCTAGGCCTCCCTGCCATGGACCGTGATATGGTTTGACTGTGTCCCCACCCAAATCTCATCTTGAATTGTAGCTCCCATAATCCTCCATGTGCCATGGAGGAACCTGGTGGGAGATAATTGAAAATCATGGGAGTGGGTTTTTCCCATGCTGTTCTCATGATAGCGAATAAGTCACAAGATCTGATGGTTTTATAAAAGGCAGTTCCCCTGCACACGCTCTCTTGCCTGCCACCATGTAAGCTGTGCCTTTGCTCTTCCTTCACCTTCCACCATAATTGTGCGGCTTCCCTAGCTATGTGGAACTGTGAGTCCATTAAATCTCTTTTCCTTTGCAAATTACCCAGGCTCAGGTATGTCTTTATTAGCAGCATGAGAATGGATACAGACTGAATGTTTGCATCCCCCCAAAATTCATAAGTTGAATCCTAACCCTCAATGTGATGGTATTTGAGATGGGAACTTTGGGAGGTGATCAGGTCATGGGAGTGGAGGCTGCACGAATGGGATTAGTGCCCATATAAAAGAGACCTCGGAGAGCTGCCTCGCCCCTTCTGCCATGTGAGAACACAGAGCAAAGACGGTTGTCTAGGAACCAGGAAGTGGGCCCTCACCCAATGCCAAATCTGCCTGCACTTTGATCTTGAGCTTCCAGCCTCCCAAACCATGAGAAATAAGTTTCTGTTGTGTCTGAGCCACCACTCTGTGATATTCTGTTATAACAGCCTAAACAGACCAAGACATATCCCCTCCTGGGTAGAGGCAGAGACTGACCTAGCTGGTGGGTTGCTGTGGGGTTGGGGATTGGAGTTTCTCATCTGGCAAGAGAGTAACACTGAAGCCAGGGAGAGAGCAGAGCCAGGAGTCCAAAATGAAGATCTGAAAGCCAGAAAGGAAAGCAGCGTCCCCTCACCCATCCCCATCACCCCATCAGCAGCATCAGCAACCTTTCCAGAGCACTTACTACGAGCAAAACATCAGGGGAAGTTTAGTGCATGCCTTCCCTCTCTAAACTGAAGGGCCAGAGAGAGAGGGGGCCCGAGAGGGGTGCCCAGTGTATTGTTGTGCTAAATTAAACTTACAGCAAGTTATCAGAGTGACCCAGTGGTGATACAGTTAAGGGTCATTCTTGGGCTATGTCTAGAATAGGCTCGAATGCCAGGTAGGTGTGGTCTGGGCCTCTGGTAGAAGCTGGCTGGTATGCCTGGGCTGAGTGCTCTTGACCTCTTAGAATGGAGTATGCCAAGTGGAGGGGGCCTTTGCAGCCAGGCTGCTGGCAGAGGCAGACCATTTGTGCCGCTAAGCTCTCAGCAGAGACAGCGTGCCTGAGCCCAGGCTAGCGGGACAGGCACTCACCAAGGGAGCTGAGGACATGGGCACATCTGCCCTAAACACAGACCTGGCATCCAACTGACTTGGGCAGTGTTTGGTGAAAGAAGCTGGATGTTCATCCCTCAGGCTGCCTCCTCCAGGGTCTCACATCCAAATTAGTTTTGCTCTGGCTCCTTCTCTTGCATGCTGCAAACCCAGCACCCTCACACACATGTGCACACTCACAAACACTCATGCACACTCATGTACACAGTCACACCTACTCTATATGCACAGCATGCACATCCTCACACACACAAACCCACACCTGGGCAGACACGCACACCTATAAACAGATCGATACCAGCACATATACTCACCAATCCATAACCTCATGATGAAAGCGATGGACTGGAATTTATTTACAGGGTTCCACACATGCAGAGAGCACTCCCTCTTAATGCCCAACTTTGAAACTGCACCCACGGCTTGCATTTAAAGCACTTCCCCTGCTCACCAGTGGAACATAAATTTCTTTTCTCACTTTCCAGATTTGCTATCATCAACCTGGTGCCAATTTCCACTTAGAAAATTATACCCAGGAAAGACCAAGAACCTAGAAAGGAACATGAATCTCAGCTCCGACAGATAGACAGGGGCTGGAGCTTCCCTTCCGTGAGGCTGACGCTGTAACCACTCGTCTTTGTGACTGGGATACAAGGTGATGGGCAGAGGGGAATATTTGGATAAGCATGTGGGGCCGGTGCTGAGGCCAATGGTCAGTGAAATGAGAGGGATGAGGGGTGAGGAGTTCATGGCCTATGACAGACAGACACCGGGACAGCAAGTAGGGAGGTGACGGGAGCAGAAGCGAGCGACGAGGGTGGCAGCAGCTCACGCACATGAACAAGCACAGGGGCATTGACTTTGATCAGCCCAGAGCTGGTACCCCCTCTGAACTGTGAGAGAGAAGGGTGGGAAGGGAGAGTTCAATGGTGTTCCGGAAAGTTATTGCAGCAGCTTGGACCCTCATCAGGAAGTTGCTTCTGCCTCTCTGTGGCAGAGGGAAAAACAAAGTGGCTTGGCAAACCCAGAGCATTAAAATGAAGGAATCAGGGCCAGGCACAGTGGCTCACATCTGTAATCCCAGCACTTTGGGAGGCTGAGGCGGGTGGATCACTTGATGTCAGGAGTTCGAGACCAGCCTGGCCAACATGGCAAAACCCCATCTCTGCTAAAAATACAAAAATTAGCAGGGCATAGAGGAGAGCCTGTAGTCCCAGCTACTCCAAAGGTTGAGGCCGGAGAATCGCTTGAACCTGGGAGGCCAAGGTTGCGGTGAGCCGAGATCGCACTGTGAGGGAATCAGGAAAGCCTCCTGTATATGCCAGGGCTGCCATGCCAAAGTGCCACACACTGGGCAGCTTAATCAACAGGCATTTATTGTTTCTTGATTCTGGAGGCTGGAAGTCTGCAACCAAGGTGTTGACAAAGTTGGTTCCTTCTCGGGGCTGGGAGGGAAGGAACTGTTCTGGGCCTCTCTCCTTGGCTTATAGATGGACGTCTCCCTGTGTCTCTTCACATCATCTCCCACTACACCTGTCTGTTTCTGTGTCCAAATTGCACCCCCCTTTTTTTAAGATGGAGTCTGACTCCGTCGCCCAGGCTGGAGTGCAGTGGCGCAATCTCGGCTCACTGCAACCTTTGCCTCCTGGATTCAAGCGATTCTCCTGCGTCAGCCTCCCAAGTAGCTGAGATTATAGGTGCCCGCCACCACGCCCAGATAATTTTTGTATTGTTAGTAGAGACAGGGTTTCATCATGTTGGCCAGGCTAGTCTGGAACTCCTGACCTCAAGTGATCCACCCGCCTTGGCCTCCCAAAGTGCTGGGATTACAGGCGTGAGTCACCACGCCTGGCCCAAATTGCCCCTTTTTATAAGGACACCAGTTAGATTGGATTAGGGCCCACCCTAATGACCTCATTTTAAATTGATTACCTCTGCAAAAACCCAATCTCCAAATAAAATCATATTCTGAAGTGCTGTGGGTTAGGACTCCAACCTATCTTTTTAGAGGTGGTGGGAGTAACCGCACAATTCAATTCAAAATACCTCCAGACCAAATCACCTTAATCACAGAACTGACAGAGACCCTGGGGTTGCGCTTAGCACTTGTGCTTCACGACAAAGCAGGAGTCAGAAAGATCCCAATTACAGAGGGTCAACTTACACCACCCTGACCACCTCTAACAGGTTTTCACCAAAAAATCCAGACTCTGTATAGTGTTTCAAGGTTTTCTGTTTATCTGAGTCACTTGTCTATTTTTCTTGCAAAATAATCATTCTACAGGGATAAATGCCTGTATTTGTGTTTCTCACTGAGAATGAGCACAGTCTTTTGTGTTGGCTGAGCTCATCAGGAACGCGTCCCTGAGGTCTACCATGGGCTCATTTTCACAGTTATTAAGTAAAGTCAACCTCTTATGAAAATCGTAGTTTACAACTTTGAGTAAATAAACACGGCTTTCTATAAACATTCTAACAAATTTCATGTCCTCTAACAAATATTCACAGTCTCAAATGTAAAACTCTACAGTCCTTGGAACTATTAAAAATAAACCTTTCAATATTTCAGGAAAGCTCCCTGTCCCCTTAGGAAATACACTGGGACAGAAACTCTACGATGACAAGACACAGCATAAATACAGATTTAACTTGGATTTCACGGTAACGGGTATGTAAATATTTGCTGCACTTTCTCATCTATCTAAATAAAAGCTAATGGCTAATCCAGGGTTTTGCATTCTCAAAAGTGCTTGTGCCCTCTCAAGGCACCTGCTACCAAAGCTGAAAGCCTCTGGTCTCCACTTAATTTTAATCAAGTCTGATTTAAAAGTGTTTAGAGTTTATAATTTTTAATTCTGCATAGCTACTAGAAAACGCTCCCAGGGCCCCTTTTCTAGAAGTCATGACCTTGTGGGGTGGGGGACGGGGTTCTTAGGGCAGCCCAAGTAATATAAAGCAGAAACTTTGAGGCCAGTATGCCCTGGTTGGAATTCAAGCTCTGCCACACACTAGCAGCATGAACTTGAGCAAAGTATGTTACCTTCTGTGAGCCTCAGTTTTCTCATTTGTAAAATGGGGATGATAATAGTTCCAATTTTATTAGGTTGTTCTGAGAATTGAATGAGAACATATGCGGGTGGTGGATGCTGTGGTGTGACTTTCACTTCAGAAGCAACGCCTTCTTCTCCCAGATGCTGGGTGTGCTGCCAAAGACAGCTCTCAGCTGTCAGCTCTCTTTGGGGGCTGTCTCAGCTACAGACTGTCCTGCCCAAGGTTACACGTACTGCTAGGGCAGCTTGCATCAATGACTGATCAAAGTAGGGATGTTGACCATCCTACATTGGGGATGACCTGACCCCCTTGTCCCAACTCGGGACAGCCCAGCTCCAGAGCTTCCCATGGGGCTGGCTGAGCTCTTTGTTGGGACTGCATCACAGCTCAACTTCTCCTAGTGCCCCATTCTGCTTCCTACTCCTTCTTCTCCAAGTGTTGATCCCCAGACACCTCCCCTCCTTCATAAACATCCTCTACTCTAATCTTTGACTCAGAGTCAGCTTCCACAGCAAGAACAGTAAGTGACAACCTGTAAAGTATTCAGAAAAGTACATAGTACGCATTATCTAAGTGTCTGTTAAATAGAAAGTTAGAAGGTAAAATCGAAGTTAGTAGAAACCACAGGATGTCCTCTAGGTCTTGGAAGCAATAGTGTCTGGATCTAGACTTGTCTCAGAGGTAGAAACTTAGAGAATCTTGTAGAATGGGATGGAGGGAACATCACTGGACTGCATGCCTCCAAGTCCCTGGAAAGCAGAGAAGCAAGGAAAGACTTGGGGGCTTCTCTTCACCTCCCTGCCCTGAAGCTCTCTAGTAGAGACTGGTGGAAAAGTGGAAAATGTGGAACTTTCTTCCAGAATTTTTCAAATTTTTTTTAATATGCGGTCTCAGGATGATCTCTACTGTGAGGAGCTCAACATTGTTCCAGAGCAAGAACACCTGGGACAAACAGGAGAATGGAATTTAGACCAGAGTGGAACAGATATTAGGAACAGCTGTTAGCCAAAGGCGCCTGGTGCAGGGTGTAAGTTTCTCATTTAAAACTTCAAATGCCCAGCTTTTAAAGAAAGTGTCTCTCTCCATTGTGTTATGGGCCCACTCCCAGTCAAGGAGTAAAGGACTGACCATGTACCCCTGACTCTTATCACTGGTCAGCTTGAACATATGCCCCTCATCCCCCATGGAAAAGCAGACAGCAAAGGCATGAGACTAGTGCCATGCTAAGAAGGAGCTTTGGATGCAGTGTAAGGCCAAAGGGGGTGGAGATTGATTCTCTCTGGAGCAGTAAAGATAGGCTTTCCGGAGGAGGTGACATTCAAAGAGGGTCTTGACAGACAGTAGAAGTTCTCCAATCACACAAACAGCAGAGGGATTTCTAGGCAGAGGAAACAGCACATCTATTGACACCTAGACACAAACAAGGAGAAAATGTTCGAGAAAAAGGTAGGGGGTTTGGTGTGGCTGGAGCTTGAAGGGCTTGAGAAGAACTGGCTTGAGTGGAAGCTGTAGAATCACAAAGGGACCTGACCGTGGCCAGCCCCAGATCTTGAATTTGATTCGGAAGATAATGGGGCACCCACAGGAGCCCTCAAGCAGAGGACTGACCGAGCCACCAGTGTTGTGGTAACACTATCCAGGTGATGAATATGGAGGAGAAAGTAAAGGGCTTACCTGGCTCTAAGGCAGGACTTTCTGGTGTGAGCTGGTCAAATAGAAGAGAGCAACCTGAGTTTTGCACTTCCAGATGAAAGGTGGAAGACAAACACCCATTTGGAAAAGACAGAAGGCCCCCAATTGGAGGAAACCAGGGAGCTGGAGCTGTTTCCTCCAAAGCAGCTGTGGTGTACACGTGTTTGGATTTGGTTTGATTATTTAAATGGAATGTACTTCTTACTGCCTCTCCTTGTTTTATATCAACATCTGAGGTGGCCGCAACAGTATCCAAATTATCCAGGGACTTGCTCAGCAAACAGCAGACGCTCAGCCACAAATCACAGCTGGAGAGCCCGTTTTTCTATGGAATTTTCAGCCATAAAAAGGCCCAGATGTTCTAAGATAATTTTCTTGGCGCCGAAAAGATGCCAGATCTTAGTGAAGAACTGCCAAGAGATGGGTAGCTTTGAGTGGGCTCCTTGGAGAGTGGCCCTGGGAGGGATCGTTGCATGAAGGTGTGTCAGGGAGTGTTCCTGAGAGACACACCTGTAAGGAAGTAAGGGAGGCAGAGCTGGGTGGAGGGAGGAGCTGACCCACGATGCAGCAGCAACTGAAGTCTCAGCCATTTTTACAGGAGCTAGGAAGACGCCGAATGGAAGCAAGGAGGCTGGCCTTCATATCACATGCATCGACCATTCCTTAGCACAGGCTGTCATCTGGGAGGAGCAAGGAAGTTCCCACCAGCTGAGTGCAATGTCCAGTAAGCAATGCCATTGTGAACTGACATCCTCAGCAGCTGAGGGATGGGTACATGAGCCCTGGGGAACTGGGCAGAGCTCCCCAATATTTCACCACAGCTGGTATGTTAGACTGTCCTTGCACTGCTATAAAGAAACGCTTGAGACTGGGTAATTTACAGAGAGAAGAGGTTTAAGTGGCTCATGACTCTGCAGGCTGTACAGGAAGCACGGTGCTGGCATCTACTGAGCATCTGGGAATGCCTCAGAAAGCTTTTACTCATGGAATAAGGTGAAGTGGGAGCAGGCACATCACATGCCAGAGCAGGAGCAAGAGGGAGAGTGGGGGAGGTGCCACACACTTCAAACAACTGGATCCCACGAGAACTCTCCCACTACCGTAAGGACAGTGCCAAGCCATGAGGCATCTACCCCGTGACCCAAACACCTCCCGCCAGGCCCCACCTCCAACACTAGGGATTACAGCTCAACATGAGATTTGGAGGGGACACCCAAACTGTATCAGCCAGGATCCAAGTCTGCCTCCTGATCCATAAACCCCCAAAGGATACAGACTATGCAGCCAGAGCAGGATTCCTAGACATGCCACATTCAGAAGAGAGGATCCAATTCCATCCACCTACAGTGGCTGCTGTACTCCTTTGGGTCAGCAAAGTCACATCCAAGCTCAAGGGCCACCTTGCTGGACAATGATGCCAGCAGCCTAAGAGCAGCCGGAAAGCCTTGCTGGAGACTCAAGATTACTCCAGAGAGCCGAGTCGGCTATGCACAGTCTGCATGGGGTGCCTGACTAAACACGCGGTTTTTGTGAGGGTGCCATGGGACTCAACAGACTCGACTGTGAGACTTTAAAATACACATGCTCCCCTAGTTTCTGCTTCAGAAAGCCTCAGATGGGCCTGGGTAACTGTATATTTCTAAAGCGGAACAGGTGATTCTAAGCACAGGCTTGTGCAGGTCAGCGCAGACCTGGAATCAGAGACTCTAATGCCAAGGGGGCTCAGGTGGGTGTCACTACTATAGAGTGAGTTGGGTGGGGACAGATGCTTCCCCAGCTGTCCCCTTCAAATCTTATGTTGAGATGTAATCCCGTGTTGGAGGTGGGGCCTGGAGGGAGGTGTTTGGGTCACGGGGGTGGGCCCCTCATGGCTTGGAGCTGTTCGCACAGTACTGCGTGAGTTCTCGTGAGATGTGCTCTCTCCACGCTGTGTTCACCCTGTGAATCAGAACACAATTCTGGTAGTTACTAAATGGGAATAGGGTCTCAGTGAGGCCAGAGCTTTCCAGATAAACTTGAAATCCAGATTTGTATGTGACATCTGATTTTATACCATGCAGCCATAAAAAAGGATGAGTTCATGTCCTTTGCAGGGACATGAATGAAGCCGGAATCATCATTCTCAGCAAACTCCACACATGTTCTCTCTCATAAGTGCGTGTTGAACAATGAGAACACATGGACCCAGATGGGGGAACATCACACACTGGGGCCTGTCAGGGGGTGGGGGACTAGGGGAGGGATAGCAGGGGGTGGAGGTATTGGGGAGGGATAACATTAGGAGAAATGCCTAATGTAGATGACGGGGGAATGGATGCAGCAAACCACCACGGCACATGTATACCTATGTAACAAACCTGCATGATCTGCACATGTACCCCAGAACTTAAAGTATAATAAAAAAAATTTTTTTTAATGCAGACAATTAACTCAAATACTCTTAACATTGTGCAAGCCACACAAAACCAATCTGTAGGTCTGGTTCTGTTCTTGAGGGCACCAGTTCATGAATTCTGGTGTAGATCACCACAGACCAGGCAGTGTGAGGAGTCCTTTACAGAACAGTGCAGGCCGTGGGTTGACCAAAATGCACACACCCAAACTAGACAGGCTGAACTATCCTGGATTTAACAGCATGAGTAGTCTTAGGATGCAGACTTTAGCTCATACTGAATTAGCCAACCTGGAGAGTTCTAAATCAAACAGCGTATGTTCCCTCCCCCAGGGACATTTGTCAATATATGGAGCCTTTTTTTTTTTTTTTTTTTTTTTTCTTGAGACGGAGTCTTACTCTGTCGCCCAGACTGGAGTGCAGTGTGCGATCTCAGCTCATTGCAGCCTCCACCTCCTGGGTTCAAGCGATTCTCCTGCCTCAGCCTCCCGAGTAGCTAGGATTACAGGTGCCCACCACCGCACCTGGCTAATTTTTGTATTCGTAGTAGAGACGGGGT
Source organism: Aotus nancymaae (assembly GCF_030222135.1). Lineage (NCBI taxonomy): Eukaryota > Metazoa > Chordata > Mammalia > Primates > Aotidae > Aotus > Aotus nancymaae. The sequence goes on from NW_026988443.1 coordinate 21,000,939, forward strand.
TTCACCATGTTGGCCAGGCTAGTCTCACACTCCTGACCTCAGGTGATCCGCCTGCCTCGGCCTCCCTAAGTGCCGGGATTACAGGCGTGAGCCACCGCGTCCAGCCTGTGGAGTCCTTTTTATTGCCACAGCTGGGTGGGTGCACTGGCCTCTAGTGGGTGAAGGCGGAGGATGTCACTAACTACATATCCTATAATACACAGGACAGCCGCCCCCACCTCTATAAAGAATTGTCCATCCAAAAAGTCAATAGCACCACTGTTGAAAACCCTGCTGTAGACCAGGCTGGGTCAAGATAATAATCACCAGCCACATATGACAATTAAGCACTTGCTAAGTGGCTAGCAAAACTAGGGGACTAAATGTTTTGTTTTTATTTTAATTCAATACATACTTTATGAAATCTAAATGCTAATCAGGTATTTCCAGCAAAATATTAACATCTGGATTGAGATGTCCTGTAAGTATAAAATATATACCAAATTTCAATGTCACAGGGTAAAAAGTCTCACTGATAATTTTTATATTAATTATATGTTGGTTATATATATATATATATATATATATATATATATATATAATTTTTGGAGATGAATCTCGCTCTGTCACCCAGGCTGGAGTACAGGGGTGCGATCTCAGCTCACTGCAACCTCATCCGGTTCAAGTGATTCTGCCTCAGTCTCCTGAGTAGCTGGGACTACAGGCATGCACCATCATGCCTGGCTAATTTTCATATTTTTAATAGAGACAGGTTTCACCATGTTGGCCAGACTGGTCTGGAACTCCTGGGCTCAAGCAATCCTCCCACCTGTGCCTCCCAAAGTTCTGTTATTATAGGCGTGAACCACCACTCCCGGCCTGATTTGATATTTTTGACAGATTGAGTTGAATAAATAGTATCAACGTTGATTTCACCTGTTTCTTTTCACCCAGTAGAAAATGTGAAACATGCAGCATGCATTATATTTTTATAGAAAAGAGCTGGTATAGAAATCTTAGATTCTCCAGCATAAATAGTCCTGGGTTGAACAGAGTAGACCACTCTGGATAGGGAAGCTGGAGGTAGAAGGGAAGGTGGGATGGAGACAGGAGAGGAAGGTAGGTCACAGGCTCTGGTGAGGCGTTTTTAGCTCCCCTGACCACTGGGGAGGGACTGGAGGGTTTTAAGCAAGAGAATGATGTAATTAGATTTGTGTTCTCCAAAGATCCCTCTGGCAAAAGTGGGAAATGGATTGGAAGAAGACAACTCTGACTTTTCCACAGAAGATGCTGAGCAGAGATTGTGACTGTATTAGGCTCCTCCTTGCATCCGCCCTGCCACCTGGCAGACGCATGAGTGACACTCAATAAATACTTGAATGAATCAATCAATCCCAATTGGTCAGTGGCAGGTGCTAGAGAACCCTCTGGCACTCTGTTCCCTGGTCCAAGGTCATACCTGAGTGTGGCCCAGGAGATAGCAGAGACTGTTTCTCATCTTTTCTGAGTACAGATTAATTCCCACTCTTACTCTCCTACATTAAAAAAAAGAAGAAAAAGAGGAGAGTGAAGGAAAATACCATTTCTTGGAAAGAAACACTTCTCAGTGGCTGTTTTTCTTCTTCAAATTATTAAGCGAGAACATGTTGTTCAGAGAGAGAAATTGAAGGCATAAAGCCCAGCATCCACGTTCCCCAAACGATTCTGTTTATTTTCTACGCAAAGAGAAGAGAGGTGAATGGAAATTCCATCAGCTGGGGAATGGGTGATTCGGAGCCTTAGGGAGAGTCTATTAGTTCATCTTTACACTGCTGTAAAGATACTACCTGAGACTGGGTAATTTATAAACAGCAGAGGTTTAATTGACTCACAGTTCCATGTGGCTGGGAAGGCCTCCGAAACTTACCATCATGGCAGAAGGGGAGGCAGGCACCTTTTTCACAAGGCAGCAGGAGAGCGAGTAAGAGCGAAGGAGGAAGAGCCCCTTGTAAAACCATCAGATCTCTGGAGAACTCACTCACTATCACAAGAACAGCACTGGGAAAACTGCCCCCACGATCCAGTCACCTCCCACCAGGTCCCTTCGACACTTGGGGATTACAATTCAAGATGAGACTTGGGTGGCGACGCGCAGAGCCAAACCATATGAGAGAGCAAGGGACTGGCTCAGATGCCACCTGGGTGAGAGTGGGACGAGGATGGGGCGGAGCAAGTCCCAGGACCCCAGCGCCAAGCCACAGCTGATGACTTCCAGGCGGAGTGACCCTGGGCAAGTCTGCACAACCTCTCTGGACTCGCCCGGATCCCCAAGGGTGGTTCCTTTAGCACAGGGGGTGGCGGCGAAGGATCCTGGGCAGAAGACCCCACAGACACAGGAATGGGTGGGACAGGGGTGAGAACACAAGGAAAGCAGGCAGAACAACTCAGCTGTGCAGCTGCCAGCAGGGGGCTAGGGGCAGGGTGGTCCCTGACCCTCTGGGCTGCAATTTCCCTACAAGAAAGGAAGAAATGAGGTTGTCCCTAAGCTCCCAGCGACGCTGAATGTGCAAACTCTCCTCTGTGGAGCATGTGTCAGGCAAGGCAGACACCGGGAAGCCTAAGTGAGCACCAATATCTAAAGCTGAGGAGAGGGTGGTGGGCTGGAGCTGCCTTTCCCAGGGGTACCCAGGCTCCTTTGAGGCCTGGAGGGGCCCCGCCTCCCACAGCAGTTGGTCAGGGTCTTCTCCCCATCCTCCAGTATGTCCTCTACAAATTCCTATCCGGTGGAAGGAGTTTCCCTCTCATTCCCCTTTCTGCAGGCTGGCATTGCTCACTCCCATCCCCACCCTAAAGGTTAACATCACAAAGAGAGGGACATTTTTTACTCAAACTCAAGGGGAAGGGAGGCACAATGAGGCCTGTGTCCCACGTTGTCAGGAAATTCACCTCTGTGGCGTGAGGGTTACGTGGATGGATTTTCAGCTATTGTGTCTGGAAGCTCCTTTCCCCTCTCCTCCTCCGCCTTCAAAGTTTCCCCACCACCTTCCAGAAGGAGAACAGTGGAAAACCCCTGGCAGGGGCTCAAGGCAGGAAGAAGTGGGAGCCCAGGAATGGTGGGTGAGGTGGTAAAAAGATTGAATGATAGGAAAGAGGGCCAGAAACATCTGCCACCCTCAGAAGTGGACAAGGTCCCACACCCCAGAACAAAGCCTAGGGGATGCTGAAGGGACCAGAGGGGTACCCCAGTGTGTGAATCATTGATGGCTCCCCTAAAACTGGAGCGGAAAAAAACTATGTTCGCCACCTGTGATTTGTGGGCCGGGCCCTCCCCTCCCACAATAAGGGGCTAGAGCCTCAGAGCACACAGAAGCAAAATACGCACTGAGCACTTCCAACACTGCCTCCTGGCATCTGCCAGAAACCGTGAATTCCCCTGACCTCGAGTCTTTTCTCACCCCATCTCCCAAACCAAGTTCCCCTCCCTTCCTTTCTGGCCTTCCCAGGCTGTGCGACCACCTTCTCCAGGCCCCATAAGCACTGACCCCATAAACCTCCTTTGTCTGAATACGTATTGCTTTTTCAATATTGATCAATGGCCCACTCATCTTCATAGCAAGCCTTGGAAGCAGACAGTGGAATTGTGCCCACTTTCCAGATGAGGACCTTGAGGCCCTCAGGTTGATGTCCCTGGGCAGTGCCGGCCAGCAGTTCTTTGTAACTGGAAGAAACTCAGGTCATGTACTCCCACTCCCCTCATCCACGGTCATCATCCCCTCCATCCCCACAGTCTGAGAGAGGCAGCATCCATGCCAGCTGGCTTGATAAGAAGCAGACTTTTGAGTTAGATAGACATGGGTTTGAATCCTGACTCTGCTACTCACCAGCTTTTTGACCCATGTAAATCTTCACATCACCTCATCTGGCAGGGACTAAGTAGCGTTAACTACAGATTGGAGGTACTGTCATCCGGACCCCATCAAATAGCCAAAAGGAGACAGTGAGGCAGCATGGATCCAGCTTCTCCTGCCAGGTCAGTAGAGACGGCATCACTGTCGTCATCAGAGCGATGGCGAGTCACAGGTGAGGAAGCTGAGGCCAACAGCTGCCAAGCAACTTGCCTGAGATCCCATGGCAGGCAGGCAGCCAAGATGGGCTTCAGATTCAGGTCTCTTGACTCTAACTTGAAGGCTATGTTTTGTCCTTCCTCTATTCTACTGAACTTCGTTTCAGCAGGAAGCAGGTTGAGCAGCCCAGAGCCCGAGGGCAAGTGACAAGCTGACCTGGCTTTGCTTGAAGAGCATCCATACCCCTACCTTCCTCCAGCTCTGTCAGAGGACAGAGCTCAGCACAGACAGTTTCCCAGCCATTCCTCCCGGCCTCACTAGGCATCAGCCAAGCAAAACATTGCCAGGGAATTTAAGAAACACTGTGCATTGGGCATTAAGGGACGGGCCATTGCTGCCTTCTAGTGTCCCTGTAAAAAACATCAGTCACTCCCAGGCTTTGAAGTTCATGGAACAAGAGAAAAGAATACATTTGGGGGAACAAAGAGAAAGTTGGCCACACTTTATTTTACACTAAATTAGATCATGCCACTTTCGTTGCTTGACATTCTCCAGTGCTGCCATCTAGTGGTGGATCCGATATAGCAGCCATTAGTCATTATGTAGCCATTTACATTTAAAGTAATTAAAATTAAATCAACCTGAAATTTCAGTTCTTCAGTCACACTGGCACACTCCAAGTGCTCAATAGCCACATGCAGGTAGTGGCTACCATATTGACCATTACAGACACAGAACACACACATCATCACAGAAGTGTCTATGGTAGGGGTCCCTAACCCTTGGGCTGTGGACTGGTATGGGTCCGTGGCTTGTCAGGAACCCGGCCACATAGCAGGAGGTGAGCAGCAGGTGGGCGAGCATTACCGCCTGAGAGCCACCTCCCGTCAGCTCAGTGGCGGCATTAGATTCTCATAGGAGCACAAACCCTATTGTGAACTGCAAATTTGATGGATCTAGGTTGAGCGCACCTTATGAAAATTGAATGCCTGAGGATCTGAGGTAGAGCTGTTTCATCCTGAAAACACCCCTCCATCGTTCATGGAGAAATTGTCTTCCATGAAACTGGTTTCTGGTGCCAAAAAAGTTGGGGACCACCTTTGTATGGGACAGCCCCACTGCTGCAGCTTCCCATTATCGTATTTAGGATGAAGCATTAGACTCACGGCCATTACCCAGATGATCCATCCCGAGGCTCCAAGACTGATTTTCCCAAAATCAACACAGCTAATGCATGCTGAAACAGATGTGAGTCCATGTCTGGCCCGTAAGCATTCACCATCAATTTTGAGCTCTTCATCACTCCACAGCATAAAGGCCCCTTGTTCCACTCCTCCCAAGCACAGCTCAACCCCTCTTCAGGCCCCTGCCCCAATGGCTTGTCATATGGCAGGTGCTGAGGTGCTCTTCTGCCCATGACCATACCAAGGTCAAAAGCAGAGTAAGGATCCAGGGTGTGGCCTGGGCTCTTCTTTTTCCATCCACAAGAGGAGCATTTCCATGAGCCACCAGCTCTTGTTAGTTGAGAGCCCAGAGCAGACAGGGAAGGGAATAGGAGGGATACTTTTAAAACAAACAAACAACATAGCTGGAAGAAATTTCTTGATGTAACATACATATAAACACATGTTGACACACAGGGGCACACATCTGGCTGGCACACACTCACATATACACAGACAAACACACTCAAGGACACACAGTGGCCGGGTGTGGTGGCTTACACCTATTATCCCAGCACTTGGCGGAAGCCAAGGCAAGAGGATCACTTGAGGCCAAGAGTCTGAGACCAGCCTGACCAACATGGTGAGACCCTGTCTCTAAAAAGAAAAGAAAAATTTTGTAAAACCAAGGACATACAGGTTTGTTAATAAAGAGGGACATTGCCCACACCCAAAGCTTTTCAGGAAGACAGCCAGGAGTGTCCCCCGACTTAATTCATGGAAAGAGGTTTCTCTGAAGGCATAGCCTTCCAGTTTTAGTTCTAATAAATCTCCGAGCTCCAAAGACAAGTACCCATGAAGGCTGTTGAGAGGCACACAAGCAGCCTCACAGATTTTCTGAAAGCCAGCGAACACAGGTGCCAGCAGAATGAGGCAACAAGAGCCAGGTGCTAAAAGGTGGCCCACAGGAGACAGCCTGGGTGAAGGACAGCAATGACGGGAGCCCAGGAAACAAACACATCCCTCTGCCCAAAGCCCTGGCCAGACAAAGCAGATGCCAGAGCCACCTTCTGGCCTCCCCAGGTGAAACACAAGTCCTCCACAGCACCACCCAGACTCCATGCAAACCTCCTAGACAACAGCAGTCAAAAAGATGCTCCATGTCCCCCGCCCCTCCAGAGACCCCAACTGGGGCTGTGCTGTGTGGCTTGAGTAGAAGCCCACAGTGAGGAGAGGCAGGCAGGGCAGGATCCTCCCTCTGATCCTTCCTGACCACTCCTTGCATGGGGGAAGAAAGCCGAAAATACCTGGGTTCTCTGAAAGAACCCAGTCCCGTGGTTAGACTCTGAGAATACACTGGACACTTTCCGCACCCAAAACACGCACTCTGGAGGCAAGGATATTCTGTGCAGTCCCCACATCTCAGACTGTCAGAGCTGAAGGGCGGGCATCACGAAGCTCACTTGCTCCATTTTGCAGATGTGAAGGTTGAGCCCAGAATGGGCAGTGATTTTCCTCCCGGAGTTGCACAGCCTGTCAGCGTGAAAGCCAGAACTGGAACCCAGTCTCTTGACGTCCAACCCAGTGCTCCCTCCCAGCTCTGCTCCTGACTTGGGACAGTTGCACTCACCTCTGAGCCTTGGCTGACCCATTTGTAAAATCAGTCTGTTGGCCTTGACATCCTCTCAAGTTCCTTTCTGCTACATCATCATGCCCTTCTCTGATATATGAAGTGGGAGAGGGACACAGAGTTCCAGAATTTACTGTTTGTTTTTTTCTGGGGGATGGATGCAAATGGAGGGAAGGTCCATTGACATCTGCACACTCATTAATCCAACAAGTACTAATTCACCATCTGCCAGGTACTGAGCTCACAAGGAGGTGGGTACTTATTGGTTCCAAAGGCAGTGGAGGAAGGCTTCCACTCATGAAAGGGTATTTGAAGGGATGTGCCCAGGCTGGGCATAGTGGCTCACACCTGTAATCCCAGCACTTTGGGAGGCCAAGGCGGGCGGGTCACCTGAGGTCAGGAGTTCAAGATCAGCCTGGCCAACATGGTGAAACCCCATCTCTACTAAGAATACAAATATTAGCCAGGCACGGTAGTGCACACCCTGTAGGCCCAGCTACTTGGGAGGCCAAGGCAGGAGAATCGCTTGAACCTGGGAGGTGAAGGTTGCAGTCAGCAGAAATTGCACCACTACACTTCAGCCTGGGTGACAGAGGGAGACTCCATTTAACAAAAATAAAAAGAAGCGATGTGCCCAGATTTGCATAGGGGACAGATCCTCGTGACAACAAGGCTAGAGTCTGGACTGGAGGTGGGGAGTTGGAGGACTGCTAAGCTTGGCCCCTGCTGTGGCTCCTTCCATAGAGAGAGGCTCTAGCTAGGAGAGCGGAGGCAGGGAATGAAGAGGGAAGCATGGGTTCAAGAGACATTTAGAAGCAAAACACCTCAGGAACTATTGCTGAATGAATAAGAAGGACAAAAGAGAAAGGGGGAGCGTGAGCTGATGCATGGGAAAGACCTCAGAAGGATGTCCAATACATGGGGCCTCAAAGGAGATGGTATGCTTTTTTTGTTTTGGGGCGTTTTTTTGAGACCAAGTCTCTCTCTGTCGCCAGGCTGGAATGCAGTGGCACGATCTCAGCTCACTGAAACCTCCACCTCCCGGGTTCAAGCAATTCTCCTGCCTCAGCCTCCCGAGCAGCTGAGACTAGAGGCACTCGACACCACGCCCAGCTAATTTTTGTATTTTTAGTAGAAACGGGATTTCACCATGTTGGCCAGGCTGGTCTTGATCTCTTGACCTTGTGATCCACCTGCCTTGACCTCTCAAAGTGCTGAGATTACAGGTGTGAGCCACTGCGTCCAGCCCAAAGGAGATGTTAATCTCCCACCCACCTTCTTGTCACTCTAACTTTTCCATTGAGCTGACCAGGAGACCAATTGTCCGCCACTCTCACTTGCTTTGGGCTGGGGTGTCCTGCCCCAGAGGGCTGTGCTGCTTTCAGTAGCTGTGTCCAATGAAGGAACAAGAGCCCCTGGGTAGCCCAGATCAAGTCTCCCCTAGTGGGGCTGGCCCAAGCATCTCATCAACTGGCACAGACCACACTCATTGACTCATTCATTCATTCATTCATTCATTTGCTCATGTATTCAACCCACCGTGGGCCTGAGGCAAGGCTGGACACTGTACCCCAAAGATAGTAAAGCAGACACCGGGCTCCTGACCTTAGGGGCTCACAACCAAGATGGGAGACAGGCAGTAAACACAGAGACAGACACAAACAGAACTGCAAATGGTGGTGATCTCTCCAAAGGCCAAACCAGGGGCTCTGAAAGGGGCTGAGCGGGGCAGGGTAAGGTCCGGTTGGGCAGGCAGAGGAGGAAAGCACATTCGAGCAGAAACCCGAAGAGTGAGAAGGAGCCGGCCACACAGGAAGTGGGGAACCTGAATAGACATTTCTCAAAAGAACATGTATAAATGCCAACAGGTTCTTGAGAAATGCTCAGCGTCACTAATCATTAGGGAAATGCTAATTAAAAGTGCAATGAGATGCCACCTCTCGCCTGTTAGAATGGCCATGAACATGAAAATAAAAGACAAGTGTTGGTGAGGACGTGGAGAAAGGTGAAGCCTTGTGCTCTGTTGGTGGAAATGTAAATCGGCACAGCCATCATGGTAAACGGTATGGGGGTCTCTCGAAAAACTAAAAGTAGAATTACCACGTGATCCAACAATCTCGCTTCTCCATATATATCCAGAGGAACTGAAGTCAATATGTCAAAGGGATACCTGCAGTTCTGTGTTCATTACGGCATTATTACAATAGCTAATATACAGAATTAACCTAAGTGCCCATCAGCGGATGAATGGATAAAGAAACTGTGACATACATACACAAAAGAAACACTGTTCAGCCTGTACAAAGCAGAAAACCCTGCCTGTCATTTCCAGCAATATGGATGAACCTGGAGGACATTATGCTAAGTGAAATAAGCCAAGCTCTGAAAGACAAATTCCCTATGATCTCTTACATGTAGAATCTTAAAAAAGCTGAATCCACAGAAGTAGAAAACAGAATGGTGGTTACCAGGGGCCCGCGGGGAGAGTTGGAGGAGGGAATGTGGAGTTGTTGATTAAAAGTTACAAGTGTTGGCCAGGCGCAGTGGCTCATGCCTATAATCCCAGCATTTTGGGAGACAAAAGCGGGTACATCACCTGAGGTCAGGAGTTCAAGACCAGCCTGGCCAACATGGCGAAACTCACATCTCTATTTAAAATACAAAAATTAGCCAGCATGGTGGTACATGCCTATAATCCCAGCTACTTGGGAGGCTGAAGGGGGAGAATCATTTGAACCCGGGAGACAGAGGCTGCCGTGAGCCGAGATCGCACCATTGCACTCCAGCCTGAGCAACAAGAGGGAAACTCTGTCTAAAAAAAAAAAAATTACAAAATGTCAAATAGAGAGGAGAAATAAGTTTTGAGATCTACTGCACAGCGGGGTGGCTCTTGTCAATCATATATGTCATATACAGTCACATGAATAACAACATTTTGGTCATCGATGGACCACATATATGATGGGGGTCCCAAAAGATTGTAATGGAGCGGCCATATATAGATGTACTTTTTTTATCTTTTATACCATATTTTTACTGTGCCTTTCCTATGTTTAGGCATGTTTAGATATACAAATACTTACCATTCACTACAGAAGAATGTTGAACAGGTTTGTAGTCTAGGAGCAATAGGCTCTACCATTCAGCCTAAGTGTGTAGTAGGCTGTGTCATCTAGGTTTGTGTGAGTTCACTCCATGATGTTCGCACAACAATGAAATTACCTAACAATACATTTTTCAGAATGTCACCCTGTCGCTAGGTGACTCGTGACTGTATTTCAATAACTATGAGTAAATTTCAAATGTCTCACCACAAAAAATGGTAAGTGAAGTGAGGGATATGTTCATTCACTTGATTTAATCATTCCCCATTGTATACATATATCAAAACATCACACGGTACTCCATAGATATATACAATTGTGATTTGTCAGTCAAAAATCATTTTTAAAAGAGTGGAGAGAAGAGCATCGCAGGCAGCGGGAAAATCATGTGCAAGGTTCCAGAGGTGGGAAATCTTACCACCAAGACAAATTGCTTTGTTATACAAGGGAATCCAGTCCAGAGAAGCAAGGATGGACTCAAAGTTACACCAACATCGGTGTCAGGGTCAGGAAGAGAAACAGAGCCTCCTGTCCCCTGCCTTGAGGCATCACTCCTGCAGAGTGGCCGCACACCCTGATTCAGCTTCAGCAACCCCAGGACTCTGTGCTCCACCTGCCTCAACCTCCATGGCTCAGTGTTTTCATGCTGCCTCCCTGAGCCTGTCTTCCCATCTCTAAAATGGGGTTGTTGTCGTCACCTGGAAAGACGGCCATGATGACACAAGGTAGCCCTGCCCAGCCCCACATCTGGCACCTAGAACATACCAAGTTCCCATGTTCATGCCCTCTGTTTTCCCCCTCCCCTTGTTGCAAGTGAGCTTGTGCCCTGTGCAGTAGGGTCTCCCAGACTGAGGATGAAACTCACCTGGAGCCCTGGTAACCATATGGCAGCCTCCTAGGCCCTCCCAGGAGGTTCAGATTCACTGGGGCTGGCTGTGGCTGCAGCACTGAGTTTTTTACAAGTTGCCAGGTGACTGTCACCATCAGGAGACTGGGGAGCCCTGCTGAGCGGGATGGAGTCACACAGAATCTGGTGGGATAGTGGATCAATATCTGCCTCACTGGGTGGCTTTGAAAAATCAAAGATGCTAGTATTCCAGAGGGAGCACTGAATTAGCTTTCAGGCTCCCACCCTCCAGTCCAAGCACAGAATAGGTGGTCGGCTGATTATGTTACTGTGGGAGACTCAGCAATGAATGTAGGCATGGGGGACCAGGAGGAAGGCCACAGAAAGCCAGTGTTGGCCCCCTACCAGACCTTTGGGCAGTGAGGTCCTGCCAGGAGATGGTTCTAGCAGTGGGGTACAAAGCTTCAGGACAAGGCAGTCCCCCAGTGGGGAGCCTTCATACTTTGGAAGGGAAGCTGACCACACCACAAAACAGCAGCTGCCACCATTTCCTCTGGTGTGCGATCTGCTCATCCTAGCAGATGCCTTGACGATACCCTCTCATTTAAGCCCATTGCGGGCTGCCAGGCAAGATGCATCAAGGCTGCATGGACCATGAGCCCTCAGCACTTTTGCCTTCATGGGCCCCTTCTTCCATAAAACAAAGATTATACTTTATCTGCTGAGCGCAGTAGCTCACACCAGTAATTCTAGCATTTTGGGAGGCTGAGGTGGGCAGATCACTTGAGGTCAGGAATTCAAGACCAGCCTGGCCAACATGGTGAAATGTGTCTCTACTAAAAAGACAAAAATTAGCTGGGCATGATGGCACGTGCCTATAATCCCAGCTACTCTGAAGGCTGAGGCAGGAGACTCACTTGAACCTGAGAGGCATAGGTTGCAGCGGGCTGAGACCGTACCACTGCACTCCAGCCTGGGAGACAGAGAGAGACTCCATCTCAAAAAAAAAAAAGTTAATTAAATTAAAAAATAAAGATTATACTTTATGACTGTTGGTATAAACAAATATATAATCCAGCCTGGCTTATATTTATTTTTTTCTTCTGATTTTAAAAGAAATTAGAATATTTTTGCATGTCCTTATATTCACTTTCTTTTTATTTTTATTATTTTTTTAGTTTTTATTTATATTTTTGTTTTTTAGAGACAGGGTCTCACACTGTTGCCCAGGCTGGACTGCAGTGACACAATCATAGTTTACTGTAACCTCAAACTCCTGGATTCAAGTGATCCTCCTGCCTAAGCCTATCTAGTAGCTGGGACTATAGGCACACGCTATCCTGTTGGGCTAATTGTTTAAAGCTTTTTTAGAAATGAGGTCTCACTATGTTGCCCATGCTGGACCTGGCCTCAAGTGATCCTCCTGCCTCAGCTTCCCAAAGTCCTGCTGTTTGCCACTGCACCTGGCCTGTATTAGTTTCCTCTTGCTGCTAGGACAAGCTACCATAAATTTAGTGGCTTAAAACAATGCAGATGTATGACTTTAGAATTCTGGAGGTGGGACATCTGCAATGCGTCTCCCTTGGCTAAAACCAAGGTGTTGGCAGGGCTGTGAGCCTTTCAGGATGCTCTACAGGAGAATCCATTTCCTTGCCTTTTCCTGCCACATTCCTTGGCTTGTGGCCCCTTCCTCCCTCTTCTTACACCTATTACTTTGATATCAGTCTCCGTCTCTCTCTTCCACATTCAAGGGCCCTTTTGGTCACATTGGGCACCCCAAGAAAATCTCTGTGTTTAAGCTCATCTAATCAGCAATCTTAATTCCACCTACAGCCTTAATTCCCATTTGCCATGAGGCATAACATTATCAGTTTCCAGAGTCTGAGCTGGGGACCTCTTCAGGGGCCATTATTCTGCCAGCCACATCCCTTAAAAGTATCTTGGGTCCTAGGCACTGTGTCTCCTGCGCCTAAAATGGATACAGTGGCCCTGGACGTTACTATTCCCCTTTATAGCTGAGAAAACTGAGGCTCAGAGAGCGGAAGCAATTCACCCAATGTCACACAGCCAGGAAACGTGGAGCTCAAATGCCAGCTTACCTTGCCTAGTTCCAAAGCCAGGGGTGAGGTAGGTGGCTGTGGTCAGGGTCCTGGGGAAGGGCACACTGGGGCCCAAAGTCCTCTGCACCAATGGGCACAGCACCTGGAAGGACCTGAGTTTGCTGGAGAGGGGAAGTTCTGGATGGCAGAGGGTGTCCCATTCCCTTTCTGCCAAGGCTCCCAGTACTCAAGCAGGAAGGCAGCGCCTGCAGGCACCGTGCAACAAACAGGGGAGAGCCAGGGAGCGTTCCCAGGCACCATGATTCACAGCCCAGCAGATGCTTCCCTGAACCAATATGCTGATTCCTCACAAAACAGATTCACTTATCTGACATTTATGACTGGAGACAGAAATCATGTTGGGGTAAATGTATCGCTTTTCAAATTCTCATTTGTTTCTTCTTCATCACCTACCAGCAAACAGATGCGGCCGAGTTATTTATTTGAGGTTCCTGTTAACTAAGTTGCTAACACACTATGAAAATCAAATGCAATTATGCAAGAAGAAGGAAAGCCAGTTAGCTGGAGACCCCAATGTGCCCCCAGGGGGGCCAACAAGGGCGGGGGGGGGTGGCGCTGGGGAGGGAGTATGTTCAGTAGAAGTCAACTGAACTCTGAGCCTGGGAATTGGGAAAGTGACAATAGATGTTTCCAGGGCCACAGCAGGACACAAGCATGGTGAGGAAGGGGAAGGGCCCAAGACTTGAGGGTGGGGCCCCCAAAAGCTGATTAGTCCACTTCGAGGAATAATAACACTGGCTGCTTAAACAGTGGGCCTACTAGGTGCTGGACACCTGGCAGACAGCTTCTTCTTTAACCTCCACTGTGGCTGATATGTATTAGCAAGCTGGCTATGGATGACATTGTCCCTGCATCTCACCCAGTGACTGTGGAAAGTGTTCCCAGTTTTCCAGATGAGAAAATCAAGGCACAGAGAGGTTAATTCATACACCCATGATCACACAGCTCAGGGGTTGGGATTCACAGGTGGGCACCAAAGGCCAGAGAGAGGTAGGTCTCCTTGCTCTGCCAGCCAGGTCTGAGCAACTGACAGTCCCACTGAGGGAGGCCCCCAGACCCTCCTCTCCACTTCCCCAAGTCCACCACCTGCCAAGCAGTCCTGCTGGAATCTCTGCTGCTGCTGCTCACCCCACAATTGATAAGGATCTCAGGATGGGAACAGAAAAGGAAGCAGGAGGCGGCGGGTGGGGTGGGGGGCGGAATTCACCACCACCGCCACCCCCAGCTGCCCACTCCAATCCCCTAACAGATAATTCTCCCTAATGTTTATTGCTTTTTCACTTATTTATTAGCCAGCCTATGTCAAAACGTATGCTAAATCAATGTTGTAGCACAGCTCAGCTGCGAGGATGGATTTCTTTTATTTAAGGTGAAACAAGTTTAGTTTAGGGCCGAGAGCAAAATTCTAACATGCTGATAAGATGCTGCCTGGCAAGATTCCTGGGAAGGATTCCTGGGAAGCCTCCCAAAGGCTGGAGCCCCTCTGGGAGAGCAAGCTTCAAGATTCATGGTTCCCAAGGTACCACCAGCAAATCCAAGGAGGTCAAGAGAGGGAAGATTCAGGGCTGAGTCCCTCCCATGTGCCAAGTAAGAGCAAAGCAATGTTGGGGAGGGTATGTGTGTCCTCACTCTCACTCCCTAGTTCAGATGACTAAATATGGAAACTGAGGCACAGAAATGTTGAGAAACTCACCCAAGTCACAAAGCTAACTCGGAGTTGTCTGCCTCTAAATCTATGAGACTTCCCCAAATCACGTAGCTGTAGAATTTTTTCTCCCAGAGTAAATTCGCTGAGCTTCTGAATCCACATCATAAAATGAATTACCATAAAGCAAGACACGTTTTCCCACAGAAACAATGTTAAGATATTCAGCTGGGCTTCCTGACCAATGACTAGTCATCCAGTACATCATAAATATGACCAACCCAATGTCATCAATATAAATGTGCAACAACTATAAATGTCTTAATAATCAGCTGAAAATGTAAACCCTAAATGGTCATGTAAAATTTGTCACAAGTCCTAGAACTCAGAAATATAGTGAGCATATTTGTCATAGCAGAAACCCCAAAGTATTATAAATAATGCATACATTCCACGTGTAAAAAATATAGTCCTCCCGTATCATAAACTTGACTTTAAAGAAATAAGTTGCTATAGCAGAATCATAGAATTGCAGAGGAAAGAGGGAACATAAATATTCTTTTTTTCTAGACCCCATCTGTTGCTGAGATCCTCACACAACAGTGCTGCCAGGATTTTCCAGCCTTCACTTGAACATCCCCCTAAGGATAGGGAACTCACTACCTCCATGGCTTCTTATGCTACTTTTTTCTCTCTTTTTTTTTTTTCTGTTTTGTTTTTTAACACAGAGTCTCGCTCAGAGTCACCCGGGCTGGAGTGCAGTGGTGCCATCTTGACTCACTGCAAACTCCACCTCCCAGGTTCAAGCAATTCTCCTACCTCAGCCTCCCGAGTAGCTGGGATTATAGGTGCCCACCACCACACCCCGCTAATTTTGTACTTTTAGTAGAGATGGGGTTTCACCATATTGGCCAGGCTGGTCTCGAACTCCTGACCTCTCAGAGAAACTGAAGACCACTTGGTCAATGGTTGGGATAATAAGAGTATTAATAAAATAATGATAGCCAACATGGATTGCCTTATTTGGCCTACACAACAATGCATGAGATAGGTATTATTATTGATCCCCGTTTGAAAGATGGGAGAATTGAGGCTCAGGTGATCTGCCCATCTCAGCCTCCCAAAGTGCTGGGGTTACAGGCGTGAGCCACCGCACCTGGCGCTATTCTACTTTAGGTTAAACTTTCCCGTAGTCATTTCCTGTGCATTCTCTGTTTGCCCTGAAAGGAATGAACATGGTACCAGCAGGCCCTGGGGGAGGTCCTGAGCTATTTAACCTCTATAAGCCTCCATTTTCCCGTTTCTCAAATGGAGATCAATAATAGTCCCTATCACATGCATTGCTGTGAAGACCAGATAAGGTGATCCATGTCAGCTATCATTGCTTTATTAATGCTATTCTTATCCCACCCATTGACCAAGTGGTCCTCAGTTTCTCTCATATTTGTCTCCCATCTTTGGGCAGCTGCTTTGGCCTTTTTTTTTTTTAAATCCCAAATACAGGGCCCTCACTTCATTCTTGTAACATTTCCTATTGATATTCTGAACCATTTCCTCACCCCACCCTGACAAGACCTTTGGATGCTGACCCTGTTGTCCAGCCCATCCTCCATCCCATCAGTGTTTAAAGAGCCCATTGATTGGATCAGTAGACAATAGTCTTCCTCTAAGTTGATGATAAAGAATGCTGATCCAGACCAGGGCACAATGGCTTACACCTGTAATCCCAAAACTGGGAAGCTGGGGTGGGAGAATCACCTGAGGTCAGGAGTTCGAGACCAGCCTGGGCAATGTAGAGGGACCGTTTCTTAACAAACAATTTAAAAGTTAGCTGAGCATGGTGGTACACACCTCTGGCACCAGCTACTCGGAAGGCTGAAGTGGGACAATAGCTTGAGCCTGAGAGGTCAAGGCTGCCATGAGCCCAGGAGGTTGAGGTTGCAGTGAGCCATGATCACACCACTGCATTCCAGCCTGGGTGACATTGCAAGACTGTCTCAATAATTCATTCATTCATTAATTTTTAAAAAGAATGCTGGTCAGCCAGGCACAGTGGCTCACGCATGTAATCCAGCACTTTGGGAGGCTGAGGCAGGCAGATCACCTGAGGTCGGGAGTTCAAGATCAGCCTCACCAACATGGAGAAACCCCTTTTCTACTAAAAATACAAAATTAGCCGGGCATGGTGGTGTATGCCTGTAATCCCAGCTACTCAGGAGGCTGAAGCAGGAGAATCACTTGAACCCAGGAGGTGGAGGTTACAGTGAGCCAAGATTGCGCCACTGCACTCTAGCCTGGGCAACAAGAGGAAAACTCCATCTCAAAAAAAAGAATGCTGGTGTAGACAAGCCTGGAATAGAATCATGTGGCATCCCACTGGAGACCTCCCTTGGGGTCAATGTGTCCCAGACTGTATTCCTTGGAAATGTTCGTCTCCCAAGAGATGTAAATAGTGTTCGGAAATAAAAGGGTCTGCAATCAGATGAGACTGATACACAACAGATGCTAAAACCGTGTTTACATGGAGAAGCAAAGACACGCCATCTAATGGTAAGCTTCCAGGCTGGAGGCTTTACCTTCCAATAGTACAAGCCCTTAAATCTCTTTTGTCCACTAAGAATTGTTTTTACAAAAGAATTCCACCCTGTGGGTGCCCTGAGCACAGTCAGTCACTCCCTCCTTTCTCAGACAGCTTTATTTCTCTCCCTGCCCTGCCCTGCCCTGCCCTGGTGAGAACCCCGAGCACACCAGTCCCGAGACATCACCTGGCGTCTGGCCCCACAAGAGCCATCAGGGTGGGGAGTGGCCATTGGTTTTGAGTCATACCTGTGGGCTCCTATTCAGATCCTGAGTACAGGTTCCAAGAAGCTGTCCCTCTCCCCCACAGCCACCTCAGGTCCCGCGATTGGAAGCATGACCCTCTCCTCACCCCACCAGCCTCCACAAGAGCTTCTGCCCAGGGCCACAAACAGACCAGCTTGGATCATGGGGGACTGAGCACCTGGAATATTCTGTGCTTCTCCCCTCATGTCTGAAGACCAGTGTAGCCTCGGGCCTGGCCCACAGTGGCTGGTGGTGGAATGAATCGGTGGCCAAGCAAAGGTCTTCCAGCCCCTGCAGAAGAGCCAAGCTCTCCTGCCCAGCTGAATCCCCCTCATCCCAGATCCCTCTCTGCTTCCCCATGCCTGGAAACCACACCTCTCATGCCTTGCCTGGGATTCATGAGTGAACTCCCAACACCTCTTGGACACAAAACCTGTCTTCATTCTACTGTCCTTCTGAAAGGACACCTTTTGGAAAAATGAACCCAAGTGTCCCAAAAGCATCTGCCTGAGTAACTATGAATGATGACCTTTCCTCTTCCCATGTGTGTCCTCCAGGAGCCCCATTTTGTCAAGTCCAGAAGAGGCTCATCTGTTCTCATCACTAGCCACTAGATGGCAACATCAGGAATTGTTTAATTTTCCAAAGAAAGTTGCTTGGGGAACCACACAGTTCTAAATAAAGCAAAAAGCAATGAATAGGAGGAAGGAGGGGAAGTGGAAAGGTAGGGATTTAGAATTCCCCATCCCTTTATGTGGCTGTATAACCTGGGCACGTCGTTTAATCTCCCAGAACTTCTGCACCGGCAAAATGGGGCTAAGAGCAGTAGCTACCTCTTAAGGTAATGCTGAAAGACCCGACCCGGGAGCATATTAACCTCCTGGGGAGCTTTAAAAAATAGCGAAGTCGGCCAGGCACAGTGGCTCATGCCTGTAATCCCAGCACTTTGGGAGGCCAAGGCGGGTGGATCACTTAAAATCAGGAGTTCAAGACCAGCCTGGCCAATACGGTGAGACCCCATCTCTAGCAAAAATACAAAATATTGTCCAGGTGTGGTGGCATGCACCTGTAAGCCCAGCTACTCAGGAGGCTGAGGCAGGAGAATCGCTTGAACCCAGGAGGTAGAGGTAGCAGTGAGCCGAGATCGCACCACTGCACTCCAGCCTGGGCAACAGAGCAAGACTCCATCTCCAAAAAAAATAAAAAAAAAATAGTGAAGTCCAGCCCCCACCAGGCCAATTAAATCAGAATCTCTACGTGTGCCTTCCCCCAGATAGTACTTGGATATGGGGAGGGGAGCTGGCTGGGCAGTTCCAGGGCACATCCTGAAGTGAGAATCTCTGCTCCAGGGCAGCGGTTCTCAAGCTTGGGAATGCATCAGAGTCACTGGAAGCTCGTGGTAACACAGATTGCTGGGTCTCACCCCCAGAGCTTCTGATTCAGCAGGTCTGCGGTGGAACCCCAGGATTTGCTGATGCTGCTGGTTGAGTCCACACTTCGAGAACCACTATCTTGCAAAGAAAGAGAGAGTGTGGGTAAGCTGATGCATATAGAACACTAGGTGGCTTGAGTCCAGGAGTTCAAGACCAGCCTGGGTAACACAGTGAGACCCTGTCTTTACACACACAAAAAATTTTTTATTATCCAAACTTAATGGTATGTTCCTGTAGTCCCAGCTACTCAGGAGGCTGAGGCCGGAGGATCACTTGAGCCCAGGTGGTTGAGGCTGCAGTGAGCCATGATCGTGCCACTGCACTCCAGCCTGGGCAACAGAGCAAGACCCTATCACCGCCCCCACAACTGCCCAGCCAAAAAAAACACTAAGCTCCATGACTGGCCCACAGGAGGCAGCGTGGGTTTTTTCCTAACAACAACCAATTGTCCAATTCTCCAACACCACTTGGGTTTCCAACAATTGAAGCCATTTCCGACCATAACTACCCAGAGTTATTGCAGACTTCATGGGTTAATAAAGGCTTAGACACTAGCCACAAGCAGGGTCACCAGGTGAGCCATGCTTCTGCCTGCCCAACTACAAGTTTGGGGGTGCCCACAGCCCTCCTCCAGGTTCAATAATTTGCTAGAATAACCCACAGAACCCAGAAAAGGGCTTTGCTTTTGATTACTCATTTATTACAAAGGATACAACTCAGGAACGGCCAATGGAAGTGCCACATAGGACAAGACACGGGGTGGAACGCAGAGTTTCTGTGCCCTCTCTGGGAATGCCAGAGAAAGAGGCATCATTCATCAGTTTACAAAGCACTTGGAGAATTGTTACTCATGTGACCCACTCCGGCTGCCTGTGAGTTCAGCAGAACATGGCAAGGTACAACCTTTTCATGAAGGAGAAAACTGAGACGAAAAGCACTGATGAGCAGTCAGCCTTACACGCCTTCACGCCAAGAGACCAGTCAGCAGCAGAGCCTGGGGTCAGAAAACAGGGGCTTCTGCTTCCCAGCCCACTGCTCTTACCCCGTGCCCCTCTGCCCTGGAGAACCGGACTTGTTAGGACTGTTTGTAAACCAAGAGTTAACAGGCTCAGAGACATGCCTATGCGTACGGAACTTTAGCACAGAGGCTGAGAGGATTCTTTCTTTTGGCTGGTCAGAGCCTCTCTTTTTTCACTCTTGGCTCTCAGTGGCAAGGTAGGCAGGTGGGTAAAGTTGGGGGATCCTCGAGGCCTCCACCAGCCTGTGCAGTCAGTCCCAGACAATCAGACTTGAGTTTTTCCTAGTAGCTTCCTTCCTTCCCTGGGACCAGCTCAGACACCTCCTCCCCAAGCTGGATTTTGTCTCAGGCCACAGAGGGCAGTGTGACCGAGGGATGTGCAGGTGGCCTGGAGAAGAGACCCAGACAGGCAGAAGGCAGATGGCCAGGGCTTGCCTGGTTCTGGGCCTGCTGCCACATTGCCCAGCTAAGGGCTGGTGCAGAGCTGTATCTGTTTGCCCCATCAAGAGGTGGGAGGGATTGACCTGCCTTCCTGCCCCACAGATGGTGCAGCCTCCGACCTATTGTTTCCCAGGATGCTTTCGCAGAGGGCACAAGGAATGTAGGGTCAGAAACAGGAAGTCCTGGCTTCCGCTGGACGAGGCTTCCTCCAGACTCAGGCCTGCCCTCCAGACAGCCAGGCAGGGACCTTGGTCCCACCCTGCCCTGCCTGGCTCACTGGACCACACCAAGGAAGGTCTTGCCCTCTCCAGGCTTCTGCAGGTAATAGATACACAGGAGGCTTGGGCAGTGGGGTAACCGATGACTCCAGACAATGGAGGAGGAAGATGCTGCCCAAGGCCTCAACCTGGCTGCACCATGAACACAGCACATGCGGTCACATCCGTGTGGATGCATTGCACACACCATGCATGTTCTTGCATACTCATGTGGAGCCACACGGCTGCCAGACACCGTGCACATGCCACGCCCATGCCAACATGCTCGAAAGTATACACGGTCGTCCTCACACACACACAGGGGCCCCCACCATTCACCTCTCTGCAGCTTCACTGTCGTGACAAACATGTATTGAGCACTTACTGTATACCAGAGACTATTCTATGCACTTTACATGCAGCTTCTCAATTAGTCCTTCAGCAACCCTGGGAGGAAGGCAAGCCAACACCCCCATCTTACAGAAGGGAAAACTGAGGCACCGAAGGCCTTGTGGCTTGTCCAGGTTCAGCCAGACCATAAGTGGAAGATGTGCCCCAGCACGTAGCCACAGAGCAACGCTTTCCCTCTGCCTCTGGGAGCACCACTTCCCTATCAGCCTTCCCAGGATGTCGTGAGAGAAAAGTGAGAAACATCTGGGAAAGTGCTCCCTCCCTCCCAGGGGCTACAGCAAGGCATTGTTCTCCCTGTCAGGAATTCAAACCCTGTTCACTTGGCCTTTCCTGGCCAAAGAGAGGCTGCACTTAGCCCTCTTCCTCACCCTGCTCCAGCAACTGCATCCTGAGCCACAATCACTTGCAGTTCCTCAGCCGGTGGCCTCTCCCTGGCCTGACCACAGCCCGCAGGAGCCGGCCCAGCCCAACTGCATGTGGACATGGTCGACTGGACAAGGGGGCGCCTCTCCTAAAATCCAGGGGTTTTTGGGTCCCTGGCTGGTATGAGGCCCCCAGGAGTGCCCTGCCTGAGCTCCTCAGTGTGATGTGACCGGCCCTCTGCCACCCGGCCTCCTCCCCAGCCAGTCCCTCTGCCCCTCCCAGCACCTCAGTGCTCCCCCACCCCTTGGAATGCCTTCTCCTTCCCTAAGAGGCCTCCTTGCCTGTGACCCTGCCATTCTGCTGTATGCAGAGCCCTTCCCCCACTCCGCCTTTGGTGAGCTCCTGCCCATTCTTTCAGATCAGCTTGGGAACCTCGTCCTCCAGCAGCTCCCAGGCCACCTCGTCCAGGCACCCCCAACTCAGGGTGCACACCTCTGTCGCTCAGTGTGGCCCATGCCTGTCTTGATGTCTGTCCCTCCCACCAGAGTGGGGCACATCAGAGACAAGGACCCAGCCTGAGTCACCTCCACATCTCCATGCCTAGCACAGGGCTGGGCAAAGCCTGAGCACCAAGTGTATTTTCTAAATAACAAATGAACATAAAACACTGGTGAACAATGCCAAGTTACTAGAAGAAGGATGGTGCTATTGAGTGAGCATTAAACTGGGAAGAGAAACATAAGGGTTGAAATCCTGGTTCTGCTACTCAGAAGCTCTGTGACCTTGAGCAAGTTACTCAGCCTCTCTGAGCCTCAGCTCTGTCATCAGGGAAATGGGAATACAAATAGCACTTCCATCTTTCAGGGCTACTTGGAAGCATCATTACATGAGAAAATGGAGGTGAAGTGCATAGACGGAGTGGACAGCATAGACATAGAAGCTTCTCAGGGATCCTTTGAGAATAGGAGTCTGGAAGGCTGTATGGGGGGTGTGGTGAGTTTGATCTGAGCACTGAGGGGCTGGGAGCTTTGGGTTGTAGGGGGAGGAAGGAAAGCGCATCCTAGGTGGGGAGGACAGTGTGGGAAAGGGCTTGGCAGAGAGAAGTCTCAGATTGGATCTAGAGTATTCAGCAAGGTTCAGCAGACACACACAAGCCTGGTGTGAACTGGACAATACCACACTGGACTTGTTACTTAATTCTGTAAAATGGGCAGACCCTCAACCCTATCTCAAGGACCCCATGAAGTATGAGAAATAAGATATCGAACCTGAGAGGGATGACATGTAGGAGGTGTTCAGGTAGGGCTGATGACTCTAACTCCTGCCCAGCCTTGGAGCTTGTCAAGGGACTGCCTCTTTTAATTCCCTGGATCCCCATCCCCAGCCTGGTGCAGAGCTGGGCACCCACCAGGGCTGAGAGACTGGTTGACTGATTTGGTGACTCCTTGGAGCCTTCAGGAAAAGAATCCAGTGTCCATCAGAACACACCACACAACACAGGCACACACCAGCCCTGCACCTCGTGTCTGCCTCAGCATGCCAGTGTTTCATCCACCCATTCATTCATTCATTCATTCAAAAAGTGGGCTCTTCACCCCTGCCTGGTGCCTGCCTTGAGCTCATGTCCAAGAGCCCCAAAGTGAGCTCGGCCCAGTTTCTGCTCAGAGGATTCTCAGCTGTGTCTGCAGCTCCCATCACAAGCATTCTGTTTCTTGTAGAATCACAGCTGAAGGTAAGACCCCTCCCTGCTCCTCCTTCCTGGGCCTGCAACTCCCAACACAAGCTTTCTGTTTCTTGTAGAATCACAACTGAAGGTAAGACCCATCCCTCCTCCTCCTTCCTGCTCTTCCTCCTTCTGAGCCCCAGCAGACTACCTCAGATGGGCCCTATTCTCTGTTCCCTAGAGGTTTGTCTGCCCCTCAGCACAGCACAGCTGGCTGGGCAAAAGGGTTTTTCCTCTGCCCATAAACGAGCAGACGGGCTCACCAAGCCCTCTGCCATCAGACCATCACCTGCCTGGGAACACGTAACACTGGACTCTCCCCGCTGGTCCCTCCAACCCAGGGAGCAGTGGGCTGACTGCCAGGTTCTAACAAGTGAACAGTTTCAAGTTCACATTTGGGGAGCACTCACCTACTACCAGGTGCTGGGGATAAGCACCCAAACAGGACACAATCCAGGCGGGAAAAGAGAGGAGGGTTGTGAATGAGGTCTGTATAAAGTGCCCGGGAGCTCAGAAGAGGGAGTGGAGTGCAGAGAGAGTGAGATAGGGGTGGCTCTGATGGGGCTCTGTGAGCAGGTGAGGAAGGAGAGAGAAGGAAACACACAAGGTGGAATAGCATGGGCAAAGTCCCGGGGCGTGAGGCTGCAGGGCTGCACCACAACCACGCCTGCTGAAGCTGATGGCATCATTTTCCTGCCCATCCTTGGGTGTCTCATGCTGTGGGAAGGAAGGAAAGGGAAGTCCCATTTGGAGAACCCCTGCTATGTCCTGACACAGTGCTACTCACTCAGTTGCAGCAGGGCAGGAAAGCTTTTGGGTAAGGAGCTGGGCTCTGGAACCAGAAGCGTGGCTCGGAATTTCCATCCCACCACAGATAAACTCTGATCTCGGAAAGCCTTTCACTCCCAGCCTCTGTTTTCCCATCTGCATAATGGGCCAACAGTAGAACCGCCCCCCCGGGGTTGTCCTGAGGGTTGAATGAGGAGCCCCAAGGAGAGCTTAGTGCCTTGGCAGCACCCACAAAGACTATGGTCCCCAAATGTGACAACACAAACATGTTGCCTAGGGAGGCACAAACACGTAGGTCTTGGGATTCCATCGCCAGCCACTCTGCCCCATCGGCCTGGGGTGGGGCCCCGGGAATCTGCATCCCCTTCTCCCAGGACCAATAGCTTGAAGACCACACTTTGAGGAACAGCCACACCATAAGGCTTGCTGGTCCTGTCATTTATTTTCATTGTCTCATTTGAGCATCCAGACAGCCAGCAAAGTCTGAACAGATAACCCAATCCACGGGTGAGGAAAGAGGCTGAGAGGCAAGTCGGCTGCCCAGCTCACACAGGCAGCAACGGGTCATGCTAGGATCCAAACGGGGTCTGCCACCCCCACACCAGCACCTCTTCGAGCAGCAGTTCCTGCCAGGTTAGCCTTCATCCTGGCAGAGGCTGGGTGGGCGTCCCAGGCCTTGTTGCCCCACCCCTAGTGACTCCACTGTTGCTTCCTCCCCTGCTGCTAATCTGATCTCACAGACCATCCCATTTCCTGCCGGCCCACTGGCCGCCTTCCTTGCTCCCAATGGCACTTCCTGGCCTTGTGCCCTCCTGTTACCTCCTTTGCCTCCAGAGAGGCTGGAGCAGAGGCTGGGCAGTGCCAGAGATCAGGAATGAGATCCTCAGGGAGACCAAGGAGGCACCAGCCTCTCTTCTATAGTCTCGACTACCTCTGCTATGGTGGCCCCATCCCCATCCCTGGGGCCCACAGCCCATGCCCAGCTAACCATTCCTTTGTTTATGGACCACAGGAAAAGCAGTTTTCAGGGCAGAGTCAACTTCCTCGTGGACTGGGAGTACAGAGGGAACTGGCAGATGGTGCCGGGACAGGCCCTGTCCCTATCTGCCACCAGCCCCAAGTCTGAGACCCAGCAGGAAGCAATGCCCAGGCCAGTGTGTCCCCGTGGGCACACAGACCATGAGGACAGGCAGTCAACACAGGCAAGGGTGAGAGGGGTGTGGACCGGAACACAGGAGACAGAGCACTGTCCCGCTCCTCTGTGGCCAGCCCACCCTCTGGACAGGAGAAAGCAGAGTTAATCCTGTTGGAGAAGGAAACGCTGAGCTGTTGTTTGTTCGTTCCGCAATCGGCGGTTGATTTGCTGGATCCCACTCAGAATCCCGCCCAAAGGACTGTTCTTCTTCCAGCAGGTCACTCCTCATGCTCCAGCATCGTCTGTCTTCCCATCTGCTGGACGCTCCCTGGGGACATGAGCTTGCTGCCATAGTTTAAAAAAACCCTCCCACTTCTCTGCTCCCATTCACTGTAAGACTTGGAGAAGGAGCCACAGTCACACGTGACTCCGCGTCCCCGTCCCCCTTTCTCTAGCCCCTCCAATCTGTCTTGTCTGCCTTTTCCTGTTTAACCTGCTCTGGTCACAGTCATTGATGACCTCGTCTTTCAAATCTAAAGTCAAGTCTCAGGCTTCATGCTCCCCAGGCTGACCCACTGACCACTCCCTGCCCTCCTCCTCTGCCCTCTCCTGGCATTCCTCCTTCATCACTGGACCCTCTTCTAAAGGATCCCCAAATGTCAGAGGGCCCGAGTTCTCCCTCCCTGCAAGCTCATCCATGCCCATGGCCTCAGGTGCCAGGCAGAGCTCATGGGTTCCAAACCTCAGCTCCAGCTGGACTCACCCCTGCCTCCTCCACCAGCCTGACATCTCCACCTGGGTATCTAACAAACGTCTCAATCTCAACCTGCCTGAGACAGAGAAATCACTGTCCACTCCTCCTCCAAAAATAACCTGCCATCTCACTCCCCATCTCGTGCTCTGATTTGCTAAGCGCCCCTGGGCCCTCTCTTTCTCAGGGTCTCTGTTTGCCCAGCTGTATAATAAAACAAGTTTGGGACTTCCCAACCATTCGCCCTGGAAAAACAGAAGCAACTCTTCAAAGGACAGATTCCCAGGGCAGACCCTGGGAGATTCCAAATCATTTGATCTGGGGTGAGCCCAGGCCTCTGTAGTTGTTAGAAGCTCCTCCCGTGTCTCTCCTGGTTAGCAGAATCTTGGCCCCTCCCTTTCCCCAGCCTCCTGGTTCTGCTGGGCTCTGGCCCAGCCTCAGTGTCACTGTCTTTCACGTCCCTCTTTGATTCTTGTTTATCTCAAGAGCTTTGTGAGGCTGAGGCTGTGATTATCCCCATTTTACGGATGAGAAAACTGTGACTCCAGGGTGACATGACTGGCCCGAGATCACATCAGAAGCAGAGCTGGGTCACTTGACTCCACCCAATTCCTAAAGGCAAACGGCCCCTACAGACCAAGGCTGGCGCCTTCAAGCTGGAGTCCATGCCTACCCCGACCAGGAGAGGCCAACCTGGCTCTGCAGAGCCAAGAGCTGCTGTCTCTTTCCCATCTCCTGAAGCCTCCCCATCACCTTTAAAGTCCGTTCCCACAAAGACGTCATGGGTCACCAAGGAAAATCAAGCTCTGGGACTAGGCTGACCCCAACGAGATTTTTGGCTCTGTTATATCCCGGCTGGATGACCAAGCACCTTAAACCCATTGAGCCTCAGCTTCCCAGGCTATAAAGTGGGGATGATAAGGCTGGGCACGGTGGCTCAAGCCTGTAATCCCAGCACTTTGGGAGGCCAAGGCAGGTGGATCATGAGGTCAGGAGTTCAAGACCAGCCTGGCCAACATGGTGAAACCCCATCTCTACTAAAAATACAATAAGTAGCTGGGCATGGTGGCGTGCGCCTGTAATCCCAGCTGCTCGGGAGGCTGAGGGAAAGAATTGCTTAAACCCAAGAGGCAGAAGTTGCAGTGAGCTGAGATCACACCACTGCACTCCAGCCTGGGCGACAGAGTGAGACTCTGTCTCAAAAAAAAAAAAAATGGGGTGATGACACCTGCCTGCAGCGTTCCAAGGAGGGTTAAATGTGATGCTGCGGCCAAGGGTCCCCACAGCCAGGACCTTGGCAGGTGCTAGGCTCAGGGTCCCAGAGCTGAGGTTAGGAGTTGGGGTTCAAGTGGGGTGTCCCAGGCGGGGTCCAGGGCCAGGCCTCTGTGGAAACAGTCATCCAGGGCCGAGGCAGCCGCCCACCGAGGGGCCTGCCTATATGCAGGCAGCCCAGCCCTCACAAAGGAACAATAACAGGAAACCATCCCGGGGGGAAGTGGGCCAGGGCCAGCTGGAAAACCTGAAGGGGAGGCAGCCAGGCCTCCCTCGCCGGCGGGGTGTGGCTCCCCTCCAGAGACGGTCGGCCAACAGGCTCCACAGAGCTCCACTCACACTCAGCCCTAGACAGACAGACAGCCCGACGGAACAGAGACATCCCTCAGCCCACAGGCACGGTGAGTGGGGCTCCCACACTCCCCTCCACCCCAGACCCGCCACCCTGCACCCAAAGCGGGAGGGTCTGTAGAATGGGTGTCCTCGTGCTCCCAGGACAGAGCAGCTCCTGGAGGGCATGCTGGGCCTCTTCGTGGCTCAGAGCAGGGTCAGGGAAGGTGCACCCAGAGGTGGTGCCCAGGGCACAAATGGGCATCTCAGGACTGAGGGGGCAGGGCAAGGGCTCGGCTCTCCCACAAGTGGACTCTCCAACTCAAAAGGGCCCACTGGCCTTCATCAGTGCCACGCTCAGAGAAGGCAGGATTCTGCTCTAGTCACCCAGCGTGCAGGGCAGAGGACTGGCACCCAGGCTTTGGCCTCCCCTCCATGCCTTACCCTTACAGGAGAGGATTTACCAAGGCCTGACACCCCTCCTCAGCCCCCTTCCCATGTGCCACGGAAGCTCTATGCTGGGATCTGGGGAGGGGCCCAGAAAGGGGAGCTATGAGCCTCAGCCCCTCTCTATCATCCAGTGCCAACATTTCAGGATAGGCAAATTGAGGCTTGGATCTGGGCACTTGAGGCCCTGCCCATGAAATCCCCTCCTTTCCCTGCCCCAAAACCATAGGGGCTGCTGTGTGTGGAGGGAGCTGTAGTCAGGACAGCACCACCCCCCTTTCTCCTCTCAGCACCCTTTGAAAGCCTAGGGCGCCAGAGCCCCAAGGCCCTCACAGCCCAGCAAGTCTCCCAGAAGCAGGAGGTCAGGAGGTCTGGGCCAAAAGCCTGGCCTGGAGACAGCCGCCCAGGGTATAGATCCTAGCTCTCTCATTTGCTCTGGGGTGACCTTGGGAAAGTCACCCAGAGTTTCAAAACCACAGTGGGGAACAAGAGATGACGTGGGGCTCATTATTCTACCATTAACAACGCCACTGGGTAGACCTATTCTTTCTTTGTATCTCAGTGAAGGCAATTGAGCTTTAGAAACATATGAGCTGGCGTGGGGATTTGAACCAGGATCTCATACTCCAAAGCCCCGGCTCTTTCCCCAGGTCTCAAGTGTCTCGTCTGTGAAATGGGGAAACAATGTTTCCTCAGTCAATTAAGTGAGGTGATCTACATCTCTGGTGTTGGGAATGGCACGCAACATGAGAGCTTTAAGGAATAGTGGCTGGATGTACCAGCTAGCCCAGAGCCCATCCTGGCTGTGAATGTCATAAAGGTTTTGACCCTTGAGGTACAGTCAAGCCCCATCAGCGAGGGGTCCTCAGGTGCCCAGCAGGTACGAGGAAGGGGGTGCAAGTGAGAGGACATTGCGAGCACCTCTGAGCACCTGCTCCACGCCAGGCTCCCTCCCCGGCATGGACGTTTCTCCTGTGTGATGAGCAGATAGGATTCTGACCAGAGAGGAAGGGCATTCCCAGGAAGACATCTCTGAGGAGCCGAGGGTGTACCTGGAGGGCTCTTTTGCCACAGGCCACTAGAGCCAGGGCCAGGAGCCCTGGTCCATCCTCAGGTGGTGGGAGCCTGGAATTCTCCTCTGCCCTGCCCTGGAGGGCAGCAGGTATCCTCCGAGGGGCCCAAGAGCTGCTTAGCCCCTGGGCAGCCCTGCCAATTTCAGCTTACTGTGGTGAGGGGTAGGGGAGGTGTCTCGTGGCCTGGAAGGGGTTAAGCTGCCCGCCTGGCAGCCCCAGCCTGAGCTATTGTGTTGCTAAACAAGAGCCGGACATGAGGGCAGGAAGCCAGATAGGGCCACACATCTTCTGAGAACTTGGATGATTCGCTGCTGACTCAGGGACACACAGGGGACACAGTCGACACTGTCCCAGTAAGAATCTTCAGCCCTTTGGCCCACCTGGACCCGTGCCTGGTCCCTGTATCTTCTCTCTGCACCCCCTCAGTCACGCTGAAGTGACTACAAGAATTCCCATCTGACAGATGGGACCATCAAGGTTGAGGGAGGCTGTGAGGCCAGTCCAAGTTTACACAACCGGCACAAGGTAGAAGAAGGGTGTGAGTGCGGTCCCTTCTGACCCACGCTCCACAGTGAAGCTCAGAGAGGAAAAGCGGGGCAGTGCAGGCCACAGAGGCAGGCACAAGGACAAGCCAGGAGCCCCGTCATCCCAGGGGGAGGAAAGTTCTAGAAGGCAGGTCCTGCCCTCAGGAGCTTCACTTCTGGCTGAGGAGATACTGAAAAGTCTGTCCTGATCCAGGTTCAGGCTGGGGTTACGTGGGTAAATCACAGAGGGCTTGCTGAAGGAAGAGTGGGAATCCCAGACGCCAGGAGGCCTCGGGCAGCCCCTCCGCAGCCTGGGCCTCAATCTTCCCATCTCTCCAGGGTAGGGGGTGGTCCCTAAACTCATTCAGGGACTTGCAGGTTGTCTGCCTTAAACCACAGCAAAACAGTCAGATCCTGGCAGGTCCAGATACTGGAAGGAGAAGGAAGTGGGACCCAGGGGCCGGCCAGGTGGGTGGTGAATGAGATTTCCTTCTACAGAGGAACAGAAAGAGTACGAGGTGGGCCTAGAGTAGCGCCAGGAAATGAGGTAAAGTGTAAGTCAGCCAGTCGAAGCCACATCCCCCAGGCTGGAGAGAGCGGGTAGGTAGGAGTCAAGATACCCACACACTTACTGAGCACCTACTGTGTGCCAGGCTTTGCACCCATGATCTCATTTAATCCTTCTGCCCAGGGAGACAGCCATTGTTGCCTTCGTTACAGATGAGGAAGCTGAGGCTCAGCAAGCAAGGGATGAGCTCAAGGTCACACAGCTCCCGAGCAGCTGGGCAGGTGCAAACAGGCAGGTGCAAGGGGCTCATTCTGTTGCCCCTGCTGCCCTCACAGTCCGGGACAAAGTCAGGAAGCCCAGAGAAGGCTGGAAGTCTCCTTAGCATGAGTATTCTCTCCTTGAAGTCTGGAGCTGTTCCATTAGGAGGCAGGGGGATAGACTAGATGACTCAGAGCGCAGAGATTCCAGCACAAATTTGTTTCACATCACAAAATAGGGCTGGCCAGTTGGTACCCTCTACCTCAAAGACTGTATTGAGCATTCAGGAGCTGAGTTTAAGTTCAGTGGGAATGAACTTGAACTCTGCCCCGGATCCTCAATACAGTCTTTGAGTGAGTGATTGGTGATATCTGCCATAGGTGTGAAAACGGGCACGTGGCAAGCTGAGTTCTGTTTTTCCAGCCCTGTCTTACGAGGTTCCCTGCCTTACGAGGTGCCCTGCTCAGGGGTATTTGCGTATTCATTGAGTACTCTTTTTTTTTTTTTCTTTAGACAGAGTTTTGCTCTTGTTGCCCAGGCTGGAGTGCAATGGTGCAATCCCCACTCACCGCAACCTCTGGCTCCCAGATTCAAGTGATTATCCTGCCTCAGCCTCCCAAGTAGCCAGGATTACAGGCCTGTGCCATCAGGCCCAGCTAATTTTGTAGTAGAGATGGGGCTTCACCATGTTGGCCAGGCTGGTTTTGAACTCCTGACCTCAGTGATCTGCCTGCCTTGGCCTTTCAAAGTGTTGGGATTACAGGTGTGAGCCATTGCGCCCGGCCGGGGACTCTTAAGAAGAATAATTTTGTTGTCCCTAAAGGATCAAAATCCTATTGGTGATCTTTTAAGCATTCCAATCACAGCCCATCCCATGGGCCATCAGAGGAGCTATTTGGGAACAAGGAGGAGCTTCTCTGAGTTACACCGACGGTCGCACCCACTCTGACCACCCTACGTGTTATCTGAAAATATACAGATTTGTTTCTAAACCCCGTGAGTGGGGAGGAAGTGGGTGGCAAGACCAGAACTGGGGCTGGCTCCAGGCTGACAGGCAGCACCTCCAGATCTGGGACCTTGAGTTCATGCACCCAGGTGTGGCATGAAGTGGACTCTTAGGTCCAGAACCTGCCTGGGCAGAGATAGGCCAGGAGGCAGAGGCTGTGCTGGTGGCAGGTGGCAATCAGAAGACCTCATGGAGGAGGCAGTCTGGGGCTTGAGAAGTAGAGCGTTAACCCAGGAAACACAGCAAAGCAGGGCATTCCAGGCAGAAGGAACAGCCCGTGCAAAAAGCCTGCTGCTAAGAGAAGAGCATTGTACATTTCAGAAACCTCTAGTTCTCCGCACAGCTGAAGAAGGAGAGAAGGGGCAGGGAGGTGGAGGAGAGGATGGGCAGGGGACACATGCTAGGCCTTAAGGGCTGCCTCACGAGCTAGACCTCCTCCTGCAGGGAGTGGGGGAAGCTGTTGGCAGAACTTGAAGGGAGGGGAGCAGGTCTGGGACCCACAGGAGCCTATCCCAGAGCCAAACTGAGCCACAAACCAGGAGGAAGCACAAGGGGCCAGGTCATAGCTGCCTGGCCAAACCCCATTCCCGAGCCTCCCAGAGCCTCACCCTTCAACCTCCCAATGTCCATGGCTGCCAAGACCCAGCTTCCAATGCCTGAGCTCAAGCAGACAATTTGAGTCCCCAGAGGAGTTCAGGGGTCACTGGGTCCCAGCACTGTCCTGGACTGAGATTTGAGCTGTGGAAAGGGAAGGTGGTAGGGAGAGCTGCCCAGGCCCACACACAGAGCTGGGGCTCTGGTGCCCCCACGCCAGCAGACACACCTCCTGCATGTTCCAGACCGGCTCCTCCCAGAGCCCTGCCCCTCATCCCTG
Source organism: Aotus nancymaae (assembly GCF_030222135.1). Taxonomy (NCBI): domain Eukaryota; kingdom Metazoa; phylum Chordata; class Mammalia; order Primates; family Aotidae; genus Aotus; species Aotus nancymaae. Next base: position 21,032,906 of record NW_026988443.1, read on the forward strand.
ACCCGAGGCCTCTGGGCTGGAGTCCAGAGCCTGCGGGAGGCTGGGCTGAGATTCTAGCTGAAGGTGGGTGTGCTGGGGGTCAGGGAGGAGAGCAGCCAGGCCTGCACGGAGGAGCCCTGCAGGAGTTGGCCTGGGCAGGTGCCTGTGGTCAGGGGTGTGCACTCATGAAGGCATGTTTGAGGGTGTCACAGGTCCATGTGGCCTGCAGATGTCATGTGTGTGTCCTGGACCTGGAGCCTTCCTCTGCCCCACCCCTGAGGCCCTCCAGCCTATTGAAAACCCCCCACATTACAAAGCTGAGACTTGGTCCCTGGAATCTAAGGCTTGAGTGGGGTCTGGTCAGGTCGAGGGGTGGTGATCTTCCTGGTGGTCAGGGGCAGGACCAGCTCTGGGGCATTTCCTGGGTTGCCCCACTGAGGGGCTCCCAGCTAGGTCTAGACACATACGCCTTCAGCTAGGCTCTCTGAGCCTCAGTTTTCTCATCTGTGAAATGGGAATAAGTCCTACATCCTGGGGAGAGTATGAAAATTAAATGTGCTGGTATGGATGAATGAAGACCGAGGACTGAGAATAGTTTATTATTATTACATGCAAATGTCACCACCAAAGGGAGCTTTGTGTGCTGTCCCACAGTGGGTCAGTGAGAGGCAGGACTCACTCCTGCGACTGGTCCTCAGACCCATCAGGGCCCTCTCCATCTATGTGCTCCCACTGTATCATCTATTTGTCCATCAAAGCGCCTGTCTCAATTTCAAACTGCATTTTTCACCACGTGATTGGCGTCCCTCTCTCCCATGGAAGTGAAGTCTGTGAACCCCGTGTTTATTCCCACATGGAATTAAGTGTCTGGCACATAGTAGATGCTCAATAAATGTTTGCTGCATGACTGTATAACCCCAGGACTCTAGAAAGGGCTTCAGATAAGTGGTGACCTGTGTCCTAAATCCAGGCAGAGGAGAGAGGACGGCAAGTGCACAGGGAGGGAGGATGTGACCAAGCCTGGAGAGGTGAGGAGCTTCCCAGAGAGTGAATGTCCTGTGGGCCAGAGCTGCGCCTGGAGGCTCATCAGGCACCTGCAGACCAGACAGGCAGCTGGAGAGGAGCAGAAAGAGCCACAGAAGCCCCGTTCTTTTCTCAGGCTGCCCAGGTGGCTCAGCCTTCAGAGAACCCCTGAGTCCCCAGGCCTGGCCTAGGTGTCTGGGTTCTGATCCCAGTTGCCCTACCCATGGTAGAAAAAGACAGACCTGGACCCCAGAGGCCTCTAAGGTCCCAACCTCCCATGGGGGCATGGTTGAGCATGGTCGTCCCCTCTATTCTCCAAGGCTCCCCTGCTGCTTTTCCTGGGCTCCATGCCCACTCACCAGCAGATTCAGGCCACTGACTCTGTCCTCTAATTTTGGGTCCTCCAGAACTCCCCAGACTCACGAAGGGATCAGAGGGCCCATCCTCCTCCATTTGGAACTGTCCCCAAACCCTCTCATGTGGCTCCGGGGACAGCAGCATCGACAGGCATCCTGGATGCCTGGGATACAGGCAGGCATCTGGCCTCAGCGTGCCCAGCACCTACACCTGAGTTGCCAAGCGTGGCCCCTCCCTGCTCACCACCATAATCAGCCTGTTGCTGGGCTGCTCAGCTGGGAATTTCTGAGCATGGAAATCACTTCCAAAATCCTCAGACCCTCTGAATGTCTGGGGTGCCCCAAATCTACCTGGCAACAGTTTGAGTCTCTCTGGAAACTGCTGAGAACGACCAAGAGACATGACTCTCACCTACTGAAAGGAAATGGGCTAAAATGAAAAAAGGGCTAGGACCACACCTCCAGAGGAGGCAGCCAAGAGAAATTCGGTTTTCAGCTGCTGCTGCAGCAGATCTGACTGGCCCAGCTTCCTCTGCATCAGAATGAGGAGGAACAATTGTCCAACAAAACCTTCCCTGCAGCCCCCATTGTAGTTGGCCAAATTTTTTTTTTTTTGAGACGGAGTCTTGCTCTGTCATCTGTCACCCAGGCTGGAGTGCAGTGGCACAATCTCAGCTCACTTTTCACCCCCATCTCCAGGGTTCAAGCGATTCTCGTGCCTCAGCCTCCGAAGTAGCTGAGACTACAGGCATGCACCACCGTGCCCAGCTAATTTTTGTATTTTTTAGTAGAGACAGGGTTCCACCATGTTGCCCAGGCTGGTCTCAAACTCCTGACCTCAAGTGATCCGCCCGCCTGGCCTCCCAAAGTTAGTTGGCCAAATTTCTAATGCAAAGGGCAAAAGACACAAATGAACGTGGATTTTCAGATGGGAAGCTCCCACAGGTATCTCTGAGATTGAGTAGAGAAGGAGCCTAGGATGTAAAAAAAGATCAATCTGGTGAAGGTTCCAGATCCACTATTCATGAGTTGTTTGTCTCTGAGCCTCAGTTCTCTCATCTGTGAAATGGAAATGGTGTGAAAATTAAAAGTGCTAGTATGGATGAAAACCAAGCACTGAGAGTAGTTTATTATTATTACATGTGAATGTCACCACAGAGATAGAGGGAGGGTGGCATGATGCAAAAAGCACTACTGTGGGGGAAAGACAGCCTAAGTTCAAATCCTGGCTCCGCTTCCTGCGGCTATGCGACCTCAGACGACTCACCCTACCTCTCTGAGCCCCTAATTCTTTACCTGCAAAATGGCAATGCAACTACCTCAAAGGATTGTTGAAAGGTTTAAAAAAATAACATGTGCCTCAGGGGGGTGCTCAGGGAAGTCAGCCCCCCTCCACCTTCCCAGGCGAGAAAGACCTGTCTTGGGAGGGTGCTCACGGCTCTGGCGTGGGAATGGAAATGGGATTCTGTGATCCCCAGCTCCCAAAGGCCCCATCCCCAAGTCCGGCCCCTCACCAACAGCTGATTGAGGAGAGCTAAGCACACAGACCTCCCTCTGCCCCAGCAAATGACACACAGGTGATGCGGGGTGACTCTGTGAGAGCCAGTCCCAGCCCTGTCAGAGGGCAGAAGCTTGCTGGTGGCCCCCATATGCACCAAGGGACTTCTCTCCAGGACTAGCAACAGGGCCCCTGCTGGACACAGAACAGAATCCAAAGGGCTTTTCTGCACCTTTAGAGAACACTCTGTTATGTGGGACCAGGCAAAGCCCACTGAGTGGGTTAATGTCCCCCCAGGAGCCACGTGGTCCCAGCCTGTGATTGGTGGACTCTGCTTTGCTGAAGTCTGGTGTGGGTAGAGCCGTGCATCTAATGACTGGGATACGTTCTGAGAAGCGAGTTCAGGTGATTTTGTTGTGCAAACATCATAGAGTGTGCTTATGAAACAAATCTGATCGCATAGACTGCTGCACACCTAGGCTAGATGGTACACTCTATTGCTGTTAGGCTAAATACCTGTGCATCTAAGGAAAAGGTACACTAAAAATCCCATATAAAAGATGAAAAAGAAAGGAGCCTGTAATCCAGCACTTTGGAAGACCAACGCAGGAGGATCACTTGAGGCAGGAGTTCAAGACCAGCCTGGGCCACATAGTCAGACTCCACCCCAACGGTCTCTACAAAAATATTTAACAATTAGCCAGGCGTGATGGCACATGCCTGTGGTCCTATCTCCTCGCGGGGCTGAGGTGGGAGGGTTGCTTGAGCCCAGGAGTTTGAGGCTGCATTGAGCCATATTCACACCGCACTCCAGCCTGGGTGACAGAGGGAGACCCAATCTCAGAACAAAAAGAAATAAAAATAAAAAATGGAAAACCTCTCTAGGGTACTAACCACGAATGGAGCTTGCAGGGCTAGAAACTGGTCTGGGTGAGCAGGAAGTGAGTGGTGAGTGGCCTGAACATTACTGCACATTACCGTAGTCTTCATAAACACTGTACACCTAGCTACACTAAATTTACTTTAAAATATTTTTCTTTCATCAATAAGAAATCAACCTTAGTTTACTATTAGGCTAGTGCAAAAGTAATTGCTGTTTTTGCCATTAAAAAAAAACAGCCACCAGGGGCAGTGGCTCACACCTGTGGTCCCAGCACTTTGGGAGTCTGAGGCAGGTGGATCACCTGAGGTCAGGAGTTTGAGACCAGCCTGGCCAACATAGTGAAACCCCATCTCTACTGAAAATACAAAAAAAAAAAAATTAGCCAGGTGTGGTGGCAGGCCCCTGTAATCCCAGCTACTTAGGAGGCTAAGGCGGGACAATCACTTGAACCCGGGAGGCGGAGGTTGCAGCAAGCCAAGATTGCACCACTGCACTCCAGCCTGGGTGACAAGAATGAAACTGTCTCAAAGAAAATAATGATAATAAAGACATAAATAAAGCACACAATTACTTTTGCACTACCTAGTCTAACATTTTTTATAAAGTTGGTTTGTCTACACCAGCATCACCCCAAACACACGAGTAATGACTCGTGCTACGATGTCACAATGGCTGCAGTGTCACTAGGCCAGAGGAATTTTTAGCTTCATTAGAATCTTAGGGGAATGCTGTACACTAGTGTAGGCTTAAACACTGTACACCTAGCTACACTAAATTTGCTTGAAAGTATTTTTCTTTCATCAGTAAGAAATTAACCTTAGTTTACTATTAGGATAGTGCAGAAGTAATTGCTGTTTTTGCCATTAAAAAAAAAAAAAAGCTACCGGGTGCAGTGGCTCACACCTGTAATCCCAGCACTTTGGGAGGCTGAGGCAGGTGGATCAGTCCGTTGTTGACCAGAAAGTCATTTTGCAGCACACAATTGTATTTCCATTTGACTGATGGCTGCCGTCAGCCCTAGGGATCACTAACCCCGCCCAACAGGTCCCAGGAAAGAGAAAACCACATTCCTGTTCACTGTATCAGAGATAGGGTCCCCAGCAGGAAACAGAGCTTCCCCTGGGGGCCAATTGAAGAGATCTTATGAAAGGACTGCTACAGAGAGGTGGGCTTCCTTAAGGAAACCAACCGCTGCTTGCAGAGGTGGGCTCGGATGTGGAGGTACCCAGGGACCAGCAACAGTGCTTCTGCCTAGAATTCCCTGCCCTCCCCTGGCGGTCCTGTGGCTGGCACTCAGATGTGGGTTGAAACGTCAGCTTTCAACCAATCTGCCCACCTCAGCCTCCCAAAGTGCTGGGATTAAAGGCGTGGGGCCACCGCACCCAGTGGCTTTTTTTTTTTTGTAACTGGCACTCAGATGTGGGTTGAAATGTCAGCGCTCCCAGAGGCCTTCCTGGCCTCACAGGCTCCGCCAGCTGCCCCCTACTCTCTGCAGCACCTCTCATTGTAATTCCCTGAACATCTCTGATCGCCAGCTAATATGTTTCCTCTTGACTTATTAATTTTCTGTTGTTCCCATTACCGTGCACTCCCCAAGGGCAGGCCCCATCTGTCTCGCTCACTGTGGCACCCCCATTGCCTAGCATGGAGCCCATCCTGCAGTAGGCACCCAGCACCTATCAGCTCAGAGTGTGGGCACTCACCCTGTCCTGCCCAGGGGCCTGAGAACACTCCCTCTCCCTGTTTCTTGTTTTTACTTCTGCCTGTTTTACTTTATCATCTTTGAGTCACTTCTCACTTGAGGGAGGAAGACAGAATCAAAGCTTGCACTTCCTTTCTGGACAAAGAAGGAAATGACCCATAGGGTCTGGGCCCAGTGAGGCTGGGGCAGGGGTCATGCCTGCCACCTCCCCTGAATCAGGGACCAGCTTCCTGGCCAGGACTCCCAAGCTGCCTCCTTTTTTCTGCAAGCCTTTGCTCACTGCCTTCCTCCTGCCTAGAGCATCCTTGAAGGGCCTTAAGTCTCTTCCATTCATGACTGGGGAAACTGAGGCCCAGAGAGGTCAGGGCCTCCCCCAGGCACATGGCACCTGCATTCTGGGGCCTATCCCCACCCTGGGAGTCCACTTCCTCCAGGACCAGAGGCAGGAACTGGAAGGCAGGGGCCCTCGATACTAAAGTCAGCGGGCCCAGAAGTCAGCTGGTCCAGCACAGACACCCTCAGCCCTCACTGAGGTCAGCCCGGCGCCGGGAAATGTTACTAGAGGAGTTACTAGAGTTTACAAACGTCATGTGATGTACAGAGTCCAGCCTCTCCCTCTGGCCAGCCAGGGGACAGTCAAGGGAGGAGGCCATCTCATCCAGCACCTTGTAGATCCTTGTCTATCTCCAGATGTGAGCCCTGGTTCCCTCTCCCACACACTGCTCTTCCTCTACATCATCCCAGGAGCTGCAGGTAAGTGACACAGGGACCCAGGACGGGTGGACAGACAGAGTCAGGGCTGAGAGAACATGCTAATGGCCAAGGTCACAGCCTGAACTCCCCATGGGGCAGTGGAGAAAACCCCTGTTCCTGGAATTCAGAATGAAGCCAGACCTTGATCTCTGGGGGACCCATGTCCCTACCCCACAGACCTGCCTTCAAGAGTGCGCAACCTGTGCAATCGTACAGGGCTTGCACTTCAGAGGGCCTCATGCTTGGCTTAATGTTCTGTCTCCTTAAAATTCTTTTGCACTGGGCCCCACAAATGATGAAGCCATTCCTATGAACCCAAACCCTCAACTCACCACCCCACCTACCCACGCTTTTGTGACAGCAAACCTGACCACTCGCTGTAAGATCTGGAGTGAAGGGCCGGCCCGCAGTGTTAAGACAGTTGGATTTTCCTGAGAGCCTTCTGAAGACAGAGTCAATGCAAAGTTGAAAAAGGGGCTTTCAGGCAGGAGCATGTTTGTCGAGAAGAGGCTTTAAATCCTACCCCATAGCAGCTGCTGGGACAAGGGAAGACAGGAGGAAAGGACTTGAATTTCTGGGCCAGACAGCCTTGGTTCAAATCCTGGATGTGCTCCTTAGAATTTAGGTGATTTCAGGAATGTGCCAAAACCTCTCCGTTCCTCATCTGCAAAATGAGGGTTATAATTACACCAGCCTGGAGGGTAATGGGGAAGATTAAATGAGATAACATATGTAAAGTGCTTGAGACAGTGCCAGGCAAAAAATAAGTGCTTGATAAAGATTTGCTATCAGACACCCGGGTTCCCTTCTCAGTCCCACCACTTACTCCAATTTGAACAATGAGGATGACCTGAGCACCCAATGCCTGGGGATTTTGGAGCTGCCATCAGCATCAGCCTCACACCCGCTTCCTGGAGACCTTCCCACAGGCCCTCGTCTGGACTCCCATATCCCCTGCACTTGCTTCCGTTCTAGAACACGTGACTCGCAAATAGAAATGGTTTCCATCTGTTTTCACCCTCCCTGATTCGGAGTTCATCAAGGCATGAAGGGGATCTGGTTCTGCAGGTGTCTGCAGACGGTGAAGGATGAAGGAGTAAACAGATAAAGGAAGTTCAGTTCCCTGTGGGAGCTGCTCACACCCATATGTGGGAGATAGGTCAGAGTGGTGGGAGAAATTATAGGGAAAGGATGCAAACCTTCTTGAAAGGTCAGAAGGTTTTGCCTACCTTCCAGGAAGAATAAGCTGAAGGCAGCTGTTCTACCCTGAGGCAGAGGGTGAGAAGTAGGTACAAGGAAGTATAGGGAAATGTATCTTAAATGGGCTTGTTTACTCATGTTGTCCTAAAACCTTTGCACAGCCTCTGGCATGATTGCTCCCTGAAAGGGGGAAAGATAATGTTAATTACCTGCAGATTTTATTTGCCCCAGGCTTTCAGCATCATATCTAGCTGCTCTCATGCAAAATACCTGAGTCTAAGTATTCCTTTCATCCTTGCTTGGCCAAACACGGTAACCATAACCTGAAGGTGTCTCTCCTCTTTCCCCAGATCTGTTCCTCCTGGGAAGATGCAGAGGCTCATGATGCTAGTTGCCACATCGGGTGCCTGCCTGGGCCTGCTAGCAGCAGCAGCAGCAGCGACAGTGGCAGCAGGTGCTAACCCTGCCCAATGGGACACCCCCAGCCTGCTGCCCATCCACAGGCGCCAAAAGAGAGACTGGATTTGGAACCAGATGCACATTGATGAAGAGAAAAACAACTCACTGCCCCATTATGTAGGCAAGGTAAGGCTCGGGCCCCAGGACAGAAGCCATCAACAGCTGGCCCATAGTGACAGTGGTGGTGGTGATGGTGATGGTGGCAAAGATGGTGATAGATATTGTGGTGGTGGTAGGAGTGGAGATGATAAGGGTGAAGGTGTTAGCAATAGTGGTAGAAGTGGTGGTGGTGGAAGCAGTGGTGGTAATGGTAGCAGGAGGTGATAGTGATAATGATGCTGGTGAGGATGGGAAAGGGCAAGGTGGTGGTGGGAGTGATGGGAGTGGTGGTGGTGATGACAAAGGGGTAGGTGGTGGTTGTGATGATGGAGATGGTGGTGGTGATAAAGGAGTAGGTGGTGGCTGTGATGGTGGTGATGATGAAAGGATAGGTGGTGGTTGTGATGGTCGTGATGATGAAGGGGTAGGTGGTGGTCGTGATGGTGATGTTGATGAAGGGGTAGGTGGTGGTTGTGATGGTGGTGATGATGAAGGGGTAGGTGGTGGTCATGATGGTGGTGATGATGAAGGGGTAGGTGGTGGTCATGATGGTGGTGATGATGAAGGGGTAGGTGGTGGTCGTGATGGTGGTGATGATGAAGGGGTAGGTGGTGGTCATGATGGTGGTGATGATGAAGGGGTAGGTGGTGGTCATGATGGTGGTGATGATGAAAGGGTAGGTGGTGGTTGTGATGGTGGTAATAATGGTGATGGTGGTAATGATAAAGGGATAGGTGGTGGTTCTGATGGTGGTGATCATGGTGATGGTGGTGATGATAAAGAGGTAGGTGGTGGTTGTAATGGTGATGGGGGTGATGAAGGATAAATGTTGATGGTGGCACTAATAGTGATGGGTGATGGTGGTGAGGATGGGGAAGGACAAGGTGGTGGTGGTTGTGGTGGTGGTGGTAGTGATGGTAAAGGGGCAGGTGATGGTTATGATGGTGATGATGATGGTCCCTAGTAGTGGAATTTCACACACAGTGACAGGTAGATGGACAGTGTGCTTTGAGAGTTTTCAATGAGGAAGAAAGTTTATTTTGAGTGCATTAAAATCTCACTTTGTCAGCTTCTTGGAATGTAAATGCTAGGTACAAAAAGGAACATGTCAATGTACTGGAGAAATGAAGGACAATTCCAAGCACTGGACTCAGTGCCGGAAAGATAACAACAGTGGGCTAAGATTAGACATGGTCCCCACCTTCATGGAGATGGAGACCTAGAGCAGCGATCAGCAAACTACCACCTGCGGGCCCAGTCTGGCCCACTGCCTGGACCTGCAGATAGTTTTATTGGAACACAGCCACATCCATTCATTTACAGATTGTCCACAGCCGCTTTCATGCTACGATGGCAAAGTTGAGTGGTGGTAACACAGACCATATGACCCATAAGTCTGGAAATATTTGCTACCTGCCCTTTACAGAAACAATTTACCCATCCTGGTCTAGAGGGGCAGCATATAACAGACGAAGAACCCCACAAATGGTGTGGGGGTGCCCTTTGGCTATAGAGAAACAGGCTGGAGAGGAACTTTTGATGGGGAGGCCCAGTCTGCCCATGGCACCAGAAATGCTCCAGCAGACCTTGGTCTATGGACCAGGTATACAGTCATCCCACGCTCAGGCTGAGAAGGCCAGCGTGGCCTCAGGGTTCAGGGTTTAGGGCAGGGCCAACCATGGCTGCCATGAAATTTTCCCATTTGGGAGATTTGGAAAGATCTGTGCAGCATTTGACAAAATTGGATGGGAATGGGGCCAGCTGGGGAATCTCCACTCGGAGCCCTGCCCACAGCCAGCTGGCAGTGCCCGTGGCTCCCAACAGTAACTGGGATCTTGAAGTCCTCCAGCATGGCCACTCATAGGGGAAGACACTTGCCCAGGGTCACACAAGGAGACTAGGACAAAGCCCCAGGAGAAGGCAGCCCTATGAAAACCCAACATTCCTGACTCTGAACACAAATGTGAGCTCTGCGTCATACAGGAAAATGTCGTCAACCCACCTGCATCCTTCCCTATGGGATAATTGTGCCTTGAATCAGCCTCCAAAAAGAATGTCTGACCTCAAGGAAAATCTATGGAGTGAGTCAGGGAGAGCTCGTGGAAAGTGAAAGCAACCTTTAAAGGGCTCACCCAAGGGTCTTGAGCAGCAGGAAGAACATTTGCCATCATTTGCCAGCAGCGTTCACTTGGCCCCTGGCATGGGGCTGGGAGACCAAGGAACCACGGAAGTCCTCACCCAGGGAAGAAACAAGGATGCCTGGAAAGGGCAAGGACAGGGCTCCAAGGATCACCTCCTAGCTCCTGAGTATGTAATCTGAAGGAAGGAAGTCCCTGTTTATCGAGGTCAGAGCCTGGAGTCTTTGTTTACAGACCGGATGGACAATGGAAGTGAGTCCTCAGCCGCCTTCTGAACCCACAAATACGGGTTTTTGGCACTGAGATGTTATGTTTAAATACAGTGATCTTAGAAAACAGGTCTAGGGGAGTGGAGGCTCCCAGAAACCCATAACCCTTGTCTAATCATCAGAAAAACATCAGACAAATTCCAACAGAGGGGCATCCTGCAAAATACCCAACTCATACTCCCCAGAACTGTCAAGGTCATCAGAAACCAATGAAAGTCTAAGAAACTGTCACAGCCACAAGGAGCTTAAAGAAACATGACAACACAATGGAATGTGGGATCCTGCGTGGGATCCTGGAACAGAAAAAGGACATTAGGTAGAAAAAAAAAAAACAAAAAACTAAGGAATTCTGCATAAATATGGCCTCTGGTGAATGATAATGCATCCGTAATGATCCATTAGTTATAACAAATGCACCACACTCACGTAAGGTGTTCATACTCTGGGAAAAAGAGGAGCAGGCATCTGGGAACTCTCTGCCCTAGTTTCTCAGCTTTTCTGTAAATCTGGAACTGTTCTAAAAAATAAAGTCTAAGGAAGAAAAATTGAAGGGAAGGAAAACAGAAACTGGATATTCACATGAAATTGTAGGCAGAACTCCAATCACACAGATCCAAGCTGCCTTCCTCCCTCTACCCTTCCTGCCCTGGTGGGTCCTAACACACTCACCCAGAGTCCAGTTGGAAGACCACCATCTTATCCTCACCCTGAGCAACTCACACAGGGCCCCAGACTGCCCCCTTCTCTTTGAGTCTCCACTGTCCTCGCAAGCCACAGGTTCTAGAGCTGGGGCATGGATTCTTCCCTCTAGTTCAGCTGTTCATCATGCATCCTGACCATGGGGCCTAGGACCTCCTCATGAACCCACCTGCCCTCTGCATGCCACGGCCCTGCTCCAAGATGCCTGTTGCTGCCCACCTCTCTCCCACCCTGCCCAACCAAGGGGGTGATTCTCACTCCCTGTCTCCACTTTCTCCCCTTCTAGACTCTTTCCTAGTCTGTGTCATCTAACTTCCCACCCTACCAACTCCTGTCACCACTCTCACTGAGGGCTCCAATGCCTGCACTGCTGCTAAACCCTTAGGACACTTTCCAGACCTCATGGGACGTGGGATGTGGCCATACCATTCTGGACTCTCCCTCTTCTTTCTTGACACCCCAGCCTCTCTCAGTTCTCTCCAGGAGTCCAGCCTGTTTGTTTGTTTGTTTGTTTGTTTGTTTGTTTGTTTGTTTTGGGAGACAGTCTCATTCTGTTGCCAGGCTGGAGTGCAGTGGCACAATCTTGGCTCACTGCAACCTCTGCCTCCCAGATTCAAGCAATCCTCTTGCCTCAGCCTCCCAAGTAGCTGGGACTACAGGCAGATCCCACCAAGCCCAGCTAATTTTTTTTCTTTTTAATAAAGATGGGGTTTCTCCATTTTGGCCAGGCTGGTCTCAAACTCCTGACCTCAAGTGATCTGCCCACCTCAGTCTCCCAAAGTGCTAGGATTTCAGGCATGAGCCACCGCACCCAGTTGAGTCCAGCCTTTCTCAAGAGTCCTCACCAGATGCCTTCACGCAAAAGCCCTTGCTCTATCTGACCTTAAGTGCTGTGAGGCAGGCTCACTGGCTCACACCTGTAATCCCAGCATTCTGAGAGGCAGAGGCAGGAGAATTGCTTGAGCCCAGGAGTTTGAGAACAGCCTAGGCAACATAGTGAGACCTCATCTCTACAGAAAAAGAAGTACAAAAATTAGCCGAGCTTGGTGGCACACGCCTATGGTTCCAACTACTCTGGGGCAGAGGCAAAAGGATCACTTGAGCTCAGGAGGCAGAGGTTGCAGTGAGCAGAAACTGTGCCACTACACTCCAACCTGGGTAACAGAGTGAGATCCTGTCTCCAAAAAAAAAAAAAAAATGGAGGCTGGGAATGGTGGCTTATACCTGTAATCCCAGCACTTTGGGAGGCCGAGGTGAGCAGATCACCTGAGGTCAGGAGTTCGAGACCAGCCTGGGCAACATGGTGAAACCTCCTCTCTAATAAAAATATAAAAATTAGCCAGGTGTGGTGGCGCACGCCCGTAATCCCAGCTACTCAGGAGGCTGAAGCAGAATAATCGCTTGAACCTGGGAGGCGGAGGTTACAGTGAGCCAAGACTGCGCCACTGCACTCCAGCCTGGGCAAGAAAGTGAGACTGTCTCAAAAACAAAACAAAACAAAAAAAATGTCGCATTTCCTCAGCATGCCAGCCTCTGAGGCTGCAAACCTAGGTCCTAAGAGCCTCAATGGGATCTGTGCTGTCTGTACTCCTAGTGGGGGTCTGGTGCCTCCCAGGCACCAAGTTATATTTTTTAATTGAATAGAATTCTAATTTTGGGACATACTAACCTTCTATGACAGTATGATTGTATATGCATAAAATATTATTATCTTATATTCCTAATATTTTCTGTTTCTATGATTCTTTAATTGGAATATTTAGCAATTCTAGCTTAAGATCCTCTAACCTGTGGCTCTATTATTAATAATTATTAACTATCATTTATTGAGAGCCCTTTTTGGTGTAAGATGCTTTACATATGTTATTTTCCAAATCTAATTCCTTGGGACACAAACAGTACATGTCACACAGAAAAATGCTTCCGTGGTCTAAGTATGGAAAATCCTGAGTTACACAAAGTTCACTGGAGTTCATTTCCGTTGGGCTGTACATTGTAAATCTCCAAGAAGAGAACATTTTATGTACCATTTTCTGTACCGGGCCCAGGGGTGTGCTGATAAATGTTTGACAACTGGCTGTCCAGGGGAAAAGGTTCTAATTCGTAGCACTTGCCAATTTCCATGGTGTAAATACTCTGACCATGTCTAGTTTCAAGCTATTAATGTGATGTCATTGAAGGCCAAGACAAGATGAGAGAAGATATGCATGAGCACATCATTATTTAGCATTTCCATCATACAGATACCATAAATACAGATAACCTCGAAACATAATCAAAGGTAGCAAAATAATTAGGAAGTGATTAATTCTGAGAATTTGTTGTTTTTTATATGATTTATTTCATTGTAAGTTTACATAATTTAATTTGTAATAATGGCTGTATTTAACAATCAGCTCACAAATATTCCTGAAAATTTAAGCTGGTTCTCAAAAGCCAAGCTGATACAAGCCAGTGCCGGCACACCGCTGGCTGGAACCCCATCTTTGTGTGGAACAGCAAAAGAGTCCAGTGTTTCCCGGAACTCATTTTCAAAAGTGCTGTTCTACTCCTCAGAGCAAAGCAACATCAGAAGCAATATTATTTCCATTTTACAAATGAGGTAACTACAACTCAGAGAGGTTACGTGACTTCTACGGGGCAAAAATATCCTTTGCCTTCCAATGGCACCAAGTATATTTTTCCACCCAAAAAATGTTTTCTAAGCACCTACTTGTGTTCAGGCACCATTCTAGTGCATACTGGGGCTCTGCCAGCAAGTCACACCATGAGAACAACTCATTGGTGACTAGTCAAAGGTTCTTTCTTTTTTTTTTTTTTTTTTTTGGCTTTTTAAAAATTTTAGTTCAGGGGGATACATGTGCATGTCTATTACATGCATATTGCATACTGGTGGGAATTGGGCTTCTAGTGTACCCATTACCCAAATAGTGAACGTCATGCCCAATAGGTCATTTGTGAACCCTCGTTCTCATCGCAACCTCCCCTCTTTTGGAGTCCCCAGTGTCTATTAGTTCCATCTTTATGGCCACATGTACCAATTGTTTAGCTCCCACTTATAAGTGAGAATATGCAGTACTGGATTTGTTGCTTCTGGGTTAGTTCACTTAGGATTATGGCCTGCAACTCTATCCATTTGCTGCAAAGGACATGATTTCATTCTTTTTTCTAGCTGCCAGAGGTTCTCGATAAAAACCTCAGTGTCACATTTAGGGCCCCTGGCCAGCACCACACACACCACATACACACATGCACACACATGCAGAAGCACACTTGTGTACACACACTCTCACTCACACAGTCACGTACAGCTGCCGCCACCCATTCCCAGCTCACATCACCTCTTCTCTTCTAGATCAAGTCGAGTGTGAATCGCAAGAATGCCAAGTACCTGCTCAAAGGAGAGTTTGTGGGCAAGGTCTTCCGGGTTGACGCAGAGACAGGAGATGTGTTCGCCATTGAGAGGCTGGACCGGGAAAACATCTCAGAGTACCACCTCATTGCTGTCATCGCGGACAAGGACACCGGCGAGAACCTGGAGACTCCCTCCAGCTTCACCATCAAAGTTCACGATGTGAACGACAACTGGCCTGTGTTCTCGCATCGACTGTTCAATGCGTCTGTGCCTGAGTCGTCGGCTGTGGGTACGTTGCATGCCCACTCTATCCCCCTCCCTCTCCCTCTTCCCTCCCTCATCCCAACCAGGGGCACCTCTCACATCAGCCACTTCACTGCCTGGGGTAGGAATTCAGTGAGTTCAGGGCAGTGATTGTAATGCCTGTGTTGCCACTTTATATGATTTGAAAGAAACTCTAGTTCCTAACAAGCTCTGATCTGGCCACAGGCTGAGCTCTGACCCTAGTCATAGATCAAGCCCTGATCATAATCATGGATTGACCCCTGACTATAGTCATAAACTTGGCTCTGATCCTGATCCTGGACTGAATCCTGATCCTGATCATGGACTGAACCCTGAGCCTAGTCATAGACCAAGTCCTGATCCTGATCATGGACTGAGCCCTGAATATAGTCATAAACTTAGCCCTGATCCTGATCATGTACTGAGCCCTGACCCCAGTCATAAACTGACCCCTGATCCTGATCATGGACTGAACTCTGATCCTGATCATAGACAGAGCCCTGATCCTGATCATGGACTGAGCCCTGACCCTAGTCATAAACTTAGTCCCAATCCTGATCATTGAATGAGCCCTGATCCTAGTCATAGACTGAGCTCTGATTCTGATCCTGGACTGAGTCCTGCCCCTAGTCATAGACTGTGCTCTGATTTTGATTATGAACTCACCCCTGGCCATCAGAGACACACACATATCTCACTACTCTTTGGAACAAACTCCATGCACTGCCTCTGACTCTCAGGACTAGCACACCAAGAGTGTAGCCTTTGCACATGAAGACTGCCATGGCCTGCCACCAAGGCCCCAAGTCATCTCTAGAGGCCATGCAGGAGTGGTGTGGGGGACAGAGCACTAGCCCCAAGGTGTGTCACCAGCCTGGGCTCCGGGCTCAGGAGGTTACTACTCTATCTCCTCAGTACCCCCAGACTCCAGAGGGTGCCAGAAAAGAGCTTCCCTCCTCAGCCCCGTCAGTCCAGAGTCTCCAGCGAGGGTCCTGGGACCAGTCCTTCTGGTTAAGTGTGGGATCCTGGAGTTCAAGGGGATGCAAGAAGTGGCACCACCCCTTTGGTGGTACCTTTCCAGGAGAGGGAGAAGCAGCGCATTGCTCTCCTCAGTTTCTCTCCCTGACCCCAACCCTCTGCCCCCTCCCTCATTTCCCCAGGAAGCACATAAATCACCTGATCTCCTTGACCCCTTCAAGTGTGACCTAGCTGGGTCCCCACTGCCACCAGCACTTTGCCCCCATGCAGGCTCCTCAGAAAACAAAACAGCCTTTTCTTCCCAGGACCTGGGGGAGGTGAGAACAGGGTACAGCCTGAGCCCCATCTGCTCTCTTCTAGGAATAGGGTAAGGGGCCTTGCAGTCACAAGTCAGCAACCCCATGATTCTCTCTCTGCAGGAACCTCAGTCACCTCTGTGACAGCAGTGGATGCAGACGACCCCACTGTGGCAGACCACGCCTCTGTCATGTACCAAATCCTGAAGGGAAAAGAGTATTTTGCCATCGATAACACTGGTCTGTGTGACTAACACTCCTGGACAGTCACTGACTTGGAGGGACGAGGGGAGGTTGATACTCCAGGTGCATGTGCGAGGGGAAGTCTGACAGGTGTCACTGGCCACTGCACCACACTGTACCACAGAGGTAGTCATTATCATGTATAAAGACAAGGCGGCTGATCAAGAGAGAAGGAAGCAGGCAGGTGCCCAAGACATGGACTCAAGTCCAGGGAACAAAATCAGGATCTTGTTACCCAAGAAGTGACCCAGGGGCAGCAGAGAATGCTGGGTGCTAGCTGCTCTGGGTGCAGGTTCAGACAGATCTGGTTTCCAAAGCCAGCTCTGCTACTCACCCCCTCCAGAGATCTTGGACAAATAGATGAACTTCTGCAAGCCTTAGGTCCCTTATCTAGGAAGTGGGAATGCTTATATTTATGTTGTATGGTAGCTGTGAAGTTTGAGTTAGATCATGTATAGAGACAGCAAGTCCCATAGTAATTGCTCATGCGGTGACTTAAAAAACTGTAAGGACTGACTCTTGGGAGCAAGACAGAAGTCCAGTGGAACTGTCTTTCAGAGAGATGGAAAATACATAGCACAGATGCCACTGCTGTGCTACTGTGCACCAAGGCAGACATCACTAATCTATCACAGAACTCTTTCCCTCTGAGCCTGGATATGGCCTCATGGTCTTTGTCAACACAGCGTTCCAGGTGGTGAGGACCAATACTGAACCAAACCGTTGGGCCAGCTTTGGCCTCACAGTATAGCCATGGAGGTAGTGGGTTGTAGATTCATGGTTCTCAGCCCTGGTTGCACAGTGGAATCACCTGGGAAGCTCTTAAATCAGGTTCTCTCTGGGTAGGCCCCAAGCATCAGTATTTTCTAGAAGCTGGTAACATGGCTCCTGCTGGGACTCTTTTTGCAGGCCTTATTGTCACAGCAACCAAAAACTTGGACCGAGAGAAGCAGGCCAGGTATGAGATCGTGGTGGAAGCACGAGATGCCCAGGGCCTCCGGGGGGAATCGGGCACGGCCACCGTGCTGGTCACTCTGCAAGACATCAATGACAACTTCCCCTACTTCACCCAGAGTGAGCCCCTCCTCTAGGGCCCTGGGAAGGGGGGCTGGGATACCCCAGACTCAGTGACTTGGGACTCTGTGGGAGGAGTTACGCATCCCTTTACCTTTCCCTCTATCCCAGGGTAGGCCTGATGTCCAAAGGAGTCCTTTGGGTGCAGGGAGGGGCCCTGCTTCCATCCCAGTACTGCATTCCCAAGGCCATCCTGCTGCCTCCTCCTGCAGTCCCCTCACAGGCCAGAGGGAAATCCCACTCCCTGCTGAGAGCCACCACTGTGCCGTGTCCCACCATGAGACACAAGCAGTTTCACCCAGATTCCACCAGCTTAGGAAAATCGAAGCACTGAGACTCAGGTCCCAACTAGAAATTCCCACACATCAGTGAACCCGGGAACAGCAAAGTTCTCTATCCAGAGACAGGGCTGATCTCCAACCCCACCTACAAAATGATCCTCCCCACAAAGAACATCTGATGACAGCTTTTCCCATGCCCTGGGGCCGATGGCTCTGTCCACTTGCATCCCCAATGCTGATGCTGTCATTTAGTCGTTCAGCTGCCCTAGAGACAGGCCAGTTTTCCTGAAGTGTCTCCCCTGTGCATGGCATAAGCTCCCTGAAGGCAGGACTTGTCTCTCTTGTCCATTGACAGGTCCCCTAGAAAAGTGCCTGGCATACAATAGGTGCTCCATAGATGTTTATTGGATGGAGGGATGGATGGATGGACATACAGATAGGGAAGACCCTTTTACCTTGAGAATCCAGGGGTATTATAATTTATGATTATTGTATTATGCCCATTTCTTGTATCAAAATATATTAGAATAGCATAAAGAGACAATCGCCTTGTCTGTCTCATTAACCCAAGGCCCTTTGGGGTGCTCTGTTTGCATCAGCCAAGTATACATTTGCCGTGCCTGAAGACACTCGTGTGGGCACCTCCGTGGGCTCTCTGTTTGTTAAGGACCCAGATGAGCCCCAGAACCGGATGACCAAGTACAGCATCTTGCGGGGAGACTACCAGGACGCTTTCACCATTGAGACAAACCCCACCCGCAACGAGGGCATCATCAAGCCCATGAAGGTTTGTAGGCCAATGGCAACAATGTCCAACATGGGGCTTGGGGCTCGTGGCACCCACAGGTCCTGCCTGGGGGTTGCTCCTGGGCCAGAGATCGTCAAAGGACCGTCAAAGCTCTGAGCTGCTCATGTGTTCATGAGACTATGATCCACTGTCTTAGGCTGAGTTACTCAGGAAACAGATCTTAAGGCAAAGATTGGGTATAAATCGTTTATCTGGGAGGTGATCCCAGGAAGCCCCAGGAGCAATGACCCATTGGGGGGTCAGTGTGGAACACATCTCAGAGTTGCAGCAGCTGAGGGTGAGGGAGCTGGGGTATTTATACACCGACTCTCTGTGGTGCTGACTGGGGGCTGCTCCTGGAGGTATTACCTCTCTGGTACTTTCTGGCCTGCCCTGTGTCCTGGCTAATAGAAAGCCATCAGCATGAAGAAAACAGTGAGTAATTGTGGGGACATGGATGGCCACTGACGCTGGATGGTGCTGACAAAAAAGCCAGATCAACTGAATCTGGAAGAGGAGGAAGAGGTCCTGTCAGGGGCATAAAAAGTGCCTCTGGAATGGCCATGCAGAGGACTGTGAGTCCTGGGCCTGAGTCCTCCTCTGACCCAGCCCCATGCTGGGGCCTGGAAACACCAAGGAGAGGTAGACACAGCCTCTAGTGTCAGCAAAGCCCTCAGCAAATAGGGAAGACATACACATGAACAAAAAAAGTACAGCCAGGTATGAGTGATACACAGCAGCTCCAAACAGGGAGCAATTACCTCTGCTAGGAGGGGTTTCTGAGAGAGCATCCGATTACCTTCTGTTTGGCTTCCTGAGGGATGAATAAGAGTTTTCTAGGCAGGCAAGGGCAGGAGAAGCATCTTGAGCAAAGGCATAAAGAAAAAGCATGTCCAGCCAGGCCCAGTTGTTCACGCCTATAATCCCAGCACTTTACGAGGCTGAGGTAGGTGGGTCACCTGAGGTTAGGAGTTTTAGACCAGCCTGGCCAACATGGTGAAACCCTGTCTTCACCAAAATTACAAAAATTAGCTGGGCATGGTGGCAGGTGCCTGTAATCCCAGCTGTTTGAGAGGCTGTGGCAGGAGAATCACTTGAACCAGGGAGGTGGAGGTTGCAGTGAGCCAAGATTGTCCCACTCCACTCCAGCTTGGGCAACAAGAGTGAGACTCTGTCTCAAAAATAAAGAAAAACCTGTCCCTAAGGACCTGTGGGTAGAACCACTAGTGATGCCCTTAAAAGCAGGACCATAGCTGATTCACTGCGTGTCCCTAACACTGGAAACAGGGCCAGGCACAGAGCCAGGGTTGTGGATGTGGCCATGAGGCTGCTGAGATGAAATGGGGAGCAGCTGAGGACAGACACCAGGCCCAGCCACTGTCTCGATAACCTCAGAAATATCACCTGTCAAGGCCATGGGTCCCTCATCTATAAAATGGGTGTCATCCTGGTACCTTGCAGGGTTGCTGTGAAGATCATGTGCCACACATGTGGTTGGCCAAGAGCAGCTGTTCCCCATTCTTTTTTCTTACACAGCCTCTGGATTACGAACACATCCAGCAATACAGCTTCATCGTCGAGGCCACAGACCCCACCATTGACCTCCGATACCTAAGCCTTCCTGCAGGAAACAGAGCCCAGGTCATCATCAACATCACAGATGTGGACGAGCCTCCAGTCTTCCAGCAGCATTTCTACCACTTCCAGCTGAAGGAAAACCAGAAGAAGCCTCTGATCGGCACAGTGCTGGCCAAGGACCCTGATGCAGCTAGGCACAACATTGGGTAAGGGGTTGGGGGGTGCTTGTTGTTGAGGATGATAAGAACAATCATGGCCGGATGTTCCTATGCCTGCTGGTCTGAGACCAGGACCCAGAGAGGGGAACTGGCTTCTCCTGGCACTTGCAGGGAAAGTGACAGAAGCAAGACCAGAAGCCCAAGCTCTTGCACCTGGCAGCCTGGCATCTTGGCCTGCTCAGGGTCCCCCACCTAGCATGGTCCTGGGCATCCAGAGCTACCTGTCCTCTGTCCCACCTTGAAGGCTTTTCTGTGCACCACAGCTCCCACCAGTCCTATGCAGTAAGATCTGACAGTCAAGAAAGCAACCAATCAGATGATACACCAGAGGCCCTTTTTTTTTTTTTTTTTTTTGAGATGGAGTCACCAGGCTGAAGTGCAGTGGTGTGATCTCGGCTCACTGCAACCTCCCAGGTTCAAGCAATTCTCCTGCCTCAGCCTCCTGAGTAGCTGGGACTACAGGCATATGCCAACACACCCAGCTAATTTTCGTATTTTTAATAGAGACAGGATTTCACCATGTTGGCCAGGATGGTCTTGATCTCTTGACCTTGTGATCCACCCGCCTTGGCCTCCCAAAGTGCTGGGATTACAGGTATGAGCCACCGCGCCCGGCCAAAACTGTTTTCTTAAATCTATCTCCCCCAAACCACAAAAATAAGAAGTGTTCATTTCGTACAGTGAAACAACACCAAGATGTACCAAGAAAATATTGAGAACCCCCACTCTCAGGTAACTCATGTTCGTGGCCTGATCTGGTCCTATTGCTCCTTTCTTTTCATGACCACACAGACATGTGGATCTATTCATGGTGGGTTTGTTGTTGTCTGTTTGCTTTTGGTGTTTGATTGTTTTTTTGTTTTTGTTTTTGTTTTTTTTTTTTGGATCATGCCATGCTCATTTCATCAATATTTGCTTTTCTGTTGTAACTAAATGTCTCTTTCCCAATCTTTGGAAAAAATGATATAGTTCTAACAAATACTTTTTAGAGCCACATAATATGCAATAGTAAGTATAAATTCAATTCAACCTTATTTTATTGCAGATGGGTAGCTGATTTTGCCAGAATCATTTACTAAATATTATAATAATGTCAAAATTTTCCCACCTTTGTTATATATTAAGTTCTGTGTATACTTGTATCTACTTCTGAATTCTCTGTCCTTTCTATAGTTCTGTAGCAAAGCCATTCTGTTGTACTAGCTTGTATAAGTTCATTCTCCTATAAAGAAATGGTTGAGACTGGGTCATTCATAAAGAAAAGAGGTTTAATTGGCTCATATGTCCACAGGCTGTGCAGGAAGTATAGTGGCTTCTGCTTCTTGGGAGGCCTCAGGAAACATACAATCCTAGAGAAGCAGTCACGTCTTACATGGCCAGAACAGAAGTGGGAAGGGAGTTGTTACACACCTTTCAGCAACCTGAGCTCATGATAACTCACTCACTCACTATCAGGAGAACAGAACCTAGGGGGTGGTGCTGACTCATTCATGAGCACTCCACCCCCATGATCTATCCACCTCCCACCAGGCCCCACCTCCAACACTGGGGATTACGCTTCGACATGAGATTCGGTGGGACACAGATGCAAACCATATAGCTTTACACTAGACCTTAGATACACATAAAAGTCCTTCCCTCATTGCTTTTTTATTTGATATAATTTTTTGTCAACCCTCAAACTTTAAAATTTTGTATCCAGGTTTCTTAAACATTAGAATTCTAATGTTTGTATATATTATAAACATTAGTGTTTATATATTAATTTTGGTATAGCTAATGTTTTAAGGATATTAAGTCTTCTTATTAAGGACAAAATATGTTCTTCGTTTTGGCCTCATCTCCTAAGTTTTAGGACTGCTCTTTTCATTGCCCTTCTATTCTAAATAGCCTGTAATTATAATTTTTGTTTCTCCTTTGATCCAAGGGTTTATTTAAGAGATTGACTTCATTTCTTTATTTTCATTTATAAGTCATAGGGGTTTTTCGGTTTTTGTCTTAGCTTGTTCTTTGATGTGATACAATTGTATTTGTGTCCACTTTTTCCTAGAATATCTAAGTTTTGACTTTATGTATTTCAATGTTTCTATTCAGTTAACAAAGGTTTGCAACTATTTTACCTCATTATTGCTTGTAACTTTTATCTGAATGAAATTAGCCAATTTGTTCTGCTTAAATATTTTGCCTTTAATTGTGTTTCCTGATGTTACATTTGTTAGTTCTGTTTTCATGTTATTCATATTTGCCTAATGCAAATTTTCCAACCCTTACTTTTAACTTTTCCAGGTCATTTGGCATTATGGCTCTTGAAAACCAGGATGCATTAGGCTTTGCTTTTTAATCTAAATGGAAATGCTTTGTGTTTAACCTATTTACATTTTTCATCATAATTGACGTGTTTGATCTTACTTCTTTTATCTTGTTTTACATTTCCCATTTATCAAATTTAATGACTTTTTTCATTTTCCCCCATCTTTGCTGTACAGTCTTTTTTGATTTTTTTTTTCTTTTAGATATTTGGATGAGGTACGTCCATTTTTGTTTCTACCAGTGAGATTTACTTCTATCTGCAAAATTTAAAATGTTTTCTTGAACCTATATTTTCTATTTAAAACTATTACACACACACACACACGTTGCTTTTGTATGATAAACAAATCAATAGTTTTGTTTTAATTTTTCCCATACCATGATTTTACTTTATATTAAGCTGTTTAGTTAGATACAGTAAGTTTTCAAAAAAAAATTCAGGACACAAATTTCTTATTCTTTGCCATTTTTTTTTTTTTTTTGACAGGTTCTTGCTCTGTCACCCAGGCTGAAGTGCAGTGGCACAATCATAGTTCACTTAGCCTTGAACCTTTAGGCTGAAGCAACCCTCCCACCTCAGCCTCTGAGTCTCTGGGACTACAGGCACACACCACCACATCAGGCTAATTTTTTTTTTCAAGACAGGGTCTTACTCTGTCACCTGGGCTGGTCTTGAACTCCTGGCCTCAAGCAAACCTCCAGCTTCAGCCCCTCCCAAAGCACTCGAATTATAGGTGTGAGCCACCGTGCCCAACCTCGCCTTCTAATAACACCTAAATGTGCTCATATAATCCTCAGATTGTAAACACTTCCCTTCCAAAATACTATTAATGTATTCTAGCATTTAATTTTGTGGGGGCATCTTTGGCATATCTGATTTTTCTTTCTTCATAAGGAAATTCTTTCTGTCTGGACTCTTTTCAGTTTCTTCACATAGACTTGAAATTCATAAGTGTCATCAGGATGTGCTTATGCCTAAATATTGTTGTTGTTGTTGTTTTTAAATGATGCCTGATGTCAATGGTGTCTTTCTTCAGATCAGGAAAGTTTTCTTTTATTATTTTTTTTGTTATTCTTCTGTTCTGTTCGTTCTGGGATTATCCTCATTAATAACAACTATTATTCCTATATATATGAAACATGCACCTGGCGCAGTGGTTCATGCCTGTAATCTGAACACTTTGGGAGGCCGAGGCAGGTGGATCACCTGCAGTCAGGAGTTCAAGACCAGCCTGACCAACGTGGAGAAACCCTATCTCTACTAAAAATACAGAATTAGCCGGGCATGACGGCGCATGCCCGTAATCCCAGCTACTCAGGAGGCTGAGGCAGGAGAATCGCTTGAACCCAGGAGGCGGATGTTGCAGTGAGCTGAGATCATGCCATTGCACTCCAGCATGGGCAACAAGAGCGAAACTCCATCTCAAAAAAAAAAAAAAAAAAAAAGGAACATATATATTTATCTTTCCATAGATTTTTCCTGATTTCCGAAATAACTTTTTAAATTTTTACTTCACAAAGTTAATTTCTTTGTAATTACTTATATCTCTTCCAGCTCTTTTTGTATTTCTTCCTGGCTCTTACCCAATGATCTTTTCATTAATCACAAAAACAAGTCCCAGCTATGGTGTGATGTCACCTGCTCAGCTTTGAAAGTGCATCTGATGGTCTCAGGTACCAACTTCAGTCCAGTGATGGCAACATCACTAAGATCAAAGACATTATCTTGCTATCCTGAGTCCCTCTGTGTAGGTCTGCTCTTGTCTGGTGGCAGAGCACAATGAGCAGTGACAGAGGGGCATGTAGTGGGATGCAGAGGATAGATGCAGAAGGGCCTTGTTCATCATGCTGAGGAGCGTAGACTCAGCAAAGAACAATGGAAAGCCATGAAACTCTCTCCCCTGGGCAGATACTCCATCCGCAGGACCAGTGACAAAGGCCAATTCTTCCGAGTCACAAAAAAGGGGGACATTTACAATGAGAAAGAACTGGACAGAGAAGTCTACCCCTGGTATAACCTGACTGTGGAGGCCAAAGAACTGGATTCCACTGGTGAGTGGCCCCATCTGCCAGGGCACTTGGGTTCTTTTCCTTTTCCCTCTTTCTTCCAAAACCAGCATAATCAATCATTTGGGGTCTCTAGGGGTATTAGAAGTGCTTGCTGAATCACCCATTGGTTGGGATGCTATAGCGCTTCCATGCCCAAGTGTGGTCCTTGAACCAGCGGTATCAACATCCACTGAGACCTTGTTGGAAGTGCATCTCAGCCTCACCCCCACACTGAATCAGAATCTCATGCATGTCACAGTTTGAGAAGCACTGTCATGAAACAGGCTGTGCAGATGTCTCTGTGATGAGAACCACCCAAAGCACCCATTAAGCATAAAGCTCTACTCCACCCTACAGGTTCTGGTCCAGGGAGCCAGACAGGTGCTCTTAACAAGGGTTCCATGAGTCTTAGTATCATGGCTGTTTGGGAAATGTTCCTTCAGAGGCTGTTTATGTACCAGTTCATAGGTAGAATTCAAAATGTGAAGCAGCTTCCAATTTTGAGATTGTGAGGTTCTCCAGAAATTGTGTAATTTTTGCCAGAGGGAGGGGCAAGCGTTGGAGTTTTGCATCCTTTATCCACATGAGAAAATCACAATCACCCTCCAGGAGAACTATGAATACTCCCACTTTACCCAGGAGCCCACTAGGGCCCAGGGAGGGAGTGACTTGGCCAAGGACCCCTGGTGCCTGCTGGGCCCAGCCAGACTCTCTTCTTCCAACACAGCAGCTGCCCCCAACTGTAATGGACTCCTGCATGTTTTGCCAGATCAGTCTCCTCCATATAATCCCATTCATAGAATCTTTAAATTTAAATCATTTAAAATATGGAAAATACAGAAAAGGAGAAGAAAATACTCTTCCCACCAATGCCACCATGCAGAGACAATTACTATTAGCACATTCATGTATTTTTATGTTTTTTATACACATTTTTTATGTAAGTAAGATTGTAATATTTGTATCTTATATTCCACATGTTTACTTAACCTTATTCCAGAACCATTTTCTCATGATAGTACTTTTTTTTTAAGAGAGAGACAGTGTCTTACGCTGTTGCCCAGGGTGAAGTGCGGTGGCACGATCACAGCTCACTGCAGCCTCTAATTCCTGAGTTCAAATGATCCTCCCACCTCAGCCTCCTAAGTAGCTGGGACTACAGGTGTGTGCCACCTCGCCCAGCTAATGCCTTAATTTTTTGTAGAGATGGGGTCTCACCATGTTGCCCAGGCTTGTCTCCAACTCTGAGCCTCAAGCAATCCTCCCTTCTGGGCCTCCCAAAGTATGGGATCACAGGCACTGGGCCTTAAAATTTTTTTGATTATTTTTTTAAGATGCAATTTACATGGGCATTGTCAAAGGCCATACATTTCATCCTTTTCCAGTGGCCTAAGTTACTGATCCAATCTCACTTAGGTTGTTCAAAGGCCATACATTTCATCCTTTTCCAGTGGCCTAAGTTACTGATCCAATCTCACTTAGGTTGTTTACCTTTTCAATTCTTTTATGATATCTTATATATTTATTATATCTCATATATTTAATCAAATAATTAAATT
Source organism: Aotus nancymaae (assembly GCF_030222135.1). Lineage (NCBI taxonomy): Eukaryota > Metazoa > Chordata > Mammalia > Primates > Aotidae > Aotus > Aotus nancymaae. The sequence goes on from NW_026988443.1 coordinate 21,058,977, forward strand.
TTTAATTTTAGGAATTTAATTATAATATTTTTAATGCACTTAGGTGGTTTACCTTTTTGATGCTCATAATCAAAGTAATACCTCAGTAAACCTTATGGATAAAGATTTAACACCTCCCTGCTACCAAAGTCCTTTCATCCAGAACACCATCCCCGGCCTCTGTTCCATAGCCTCCTCCTGCAAAAAGAGGCCTCCACAGGGCTGCCCTCCTGGACAACCCATCCATACATCTTCCACCCCCCAGGGCCAGCATCAGCTGAGCCCATCATGGTGACTGTCTTCTCCCCTACAGGGACCCCCACGGACAAAGAATCCATTGTGCAGGTCCATATTGAAGTTTTAGATGAGAATGACAATGCCCCAGAGTTTGCCGAGCCCTACCAGCCCAAAGTGTGTGAGAACGCTGCTCATGGCCAGGTGAGTCTGGTTCAGGTGGGAGAGGAAGGCAGTGCCACCCGGGGCAGGCTGAGGGGCAGAACTGCTCAACAGAATCAGCGGAAGTTCCCCTGTACAACAGCCTTGAGGAAAATAACATTATGCCCATTTTATAGATAGAGAAAGTGAGGCTCAGAGAGGATGTCTGGGGAGCAGATTGGCAGGGCAGGGGAGTGGAAAGAGTGGCTTTATAAAGCACTAAATACGTAAGTGTTACAGGTGGGAAACTGCCATGGTCAGGTCTAAACCCAAAGGCTCTATCACTGAACCTCAGACTACGCACCACCATCACTGATATCCCCTGTCTTTCACACTCCAGCTGGTCCTGCAGATCTCCGCAATAGACAAGGACATAACACCACAAAATGTGAAGTTCAAATTCGCCCTGAAAACTGAGAACAACTTTACCCTCACAGATAATCACGGTAGGTATCAAAGTAATCAGTTCAGCTGGGTATGATGGCTCATGCCTATAGTCCCAGCTACTCAGGAGGCTGAGGCAGGAGGCTCACTTGAGGCCAGGAGTTTGAGGCTGCAGTGAGCTATGATCACATGACTACACTCCAGCCTGGGCAACAGAGCAAGACCCTGTCTCCAAAAAAAAAGAACAAGTGCCATCAGTTGGCTCTAACAGGGTTGGGGTGAGGTTATTTGAGTCTTGAGGCACCAAGGTCAAAGACCAGGCCAACAAATTGACAGCAGGTCCTCACTGGGATTTTCAAGTCATCAGATGTTTTGTACAGTTCCTGCCACATACATTGTACAATTGATCTGTGCAATGGTCAGAGCCACTCCAACCAAACTCCCAAGTCCACATCGCCTGCAATTCCCCCATAAGATGCTTAGGCCAGCGAGGAGTACAGAACAGATGTGGGAGTGCAGGCAGTCAGCTCAGTTCAAAACTAGCCAAGGAGTCTCCCTACCCCCTCCACTGGAGTCTCTCTGCATCAGGAAAACTGCAAATTAACATGGAACTTTGAGGTCACTTTCAAAGAGTCAAAACTGGAAATGTGAAGTCTGAAATCCCAAAGATACAGTGAGCTGTGTTTTCATTCAGCTGCAATGACTACTTACGATTAGCAGGGTGGCCCATGTGATGTCATTAGCAGTCAATCAGAGCTTCTGACGAGCAGGTGCTGACTTGAGTGATGATGCTGAGTTGACTTCATTCCAGCCACAAGTAGGCAAGCTTTCATGGCCTCTGCAATTACCTCAGAAAAATAGACAAAATTCTCCTTGAGTTTAAATAGAATGATCCTTCACCCAGCCCGGGATGGAATTCCTGCCTGTCCCTAATGGGCAAAACTCTGGTGGATGCAGATGGCTGTACTGCTACCTTTGAGGAAGGTTGGGGAGTGGGGTCCCTGAGAGTTTGGGGCAGACTGGAGGGATCAGTCTGTGGGATGGAGAAGGTGGCCCAGATGTGTTGACAGTCTATGACAGACCATTCAACAGCCAGCTGTCATTAGAAGTAAATAATGTGGGCTGGGCATGGTGGTGCACGCCTATAATCCCAGCACTTTGGGGGGCCGAGGTGGGTGGATCACAAGCTCAAGAGATCGAGACCATCCTGGCCAACGTGGTGAAACCCCGTCTCTACTAAAAGTACAAAAATTAGATGGGCGTGGTGTTGGTAGCCTGTAATCCCAGCTACTGGGGAGGTTAAGGCAGGAGAATCGCTTGATCCCAGGAGACAGAGGTTGCAGTGAGCTGAGATCACGCCACTGCACTCTAGCCTGGTGACAGCAAGACTCTGTCTCAAAAAAAAAAAAAAAAAGTAAATAATGTGGCAAAACTGTCACTCCATCCCCAATGTCCACCTCAGTCCCATCTCTGAGTGGGGACCTGCAATGTGGTAGAAAGATTCAGTGCCACCCCAAAGACACCCATATACAATAGGAAGCAAGCCTGTTCGTGTCAAATTCACTTATATCATGAATGTCCTGCATGTCAAAATCTCTAATTTCTCCCATAAGTGTCAATGACATATAGTTTATTTTGAATTATAATAGACTTAATGCTGAAATGTAATTGGCTTTCATTTGAAATCTAAACAATGGCTTCCTGGGCTTTCTGGCCAAATGTGTGGAGCCTGTGTAGCTAAGGAAATCCTGGAGCAGGGGGTCCCTGGATCCTTCTCTGATGGTTGACATTACAACCTCCTGGGACCCTGCCAGAGGCAGATTATCTGGCCTCTGCCCAGAACCACTAAATAAAAAGTGTGTCAGGGTAGGGGTCTGAAAATCAGCATGTTTTAAAAGCTCCCTGGGGGATTCTTAGGTACAGGAAACCACTGATTGGATCTGGGAAGGCGGGAGGGGCCATTATTTGGACAAAAGCATTTCCCAGTTCCAAACTGCCCAGGAAACCCGCAATTCTATATGTAATCATTTTCTCTGCGCCCAAGGAACATGCCCATTGTTTTTATTGTGTTCAACAACATAACAGTGGATTTTCAGAGATAGCAGAAGTTGCCTTAGAAGTTAGCCTAATGCTAAAATACTTTTTTTTTTTTTTTTTTTTGAAACATAGTTTCGCTCTTGTTGCCCAGGCTGGAGTGCAATGGCGCAATCTCAGCTCACCACAACCTCCACCTCCCAGGTTCAAATGATTCTCCTACCTCAGCCTCCCGAGTAGCTGGGATTACAGGCATGCGCCACCACACCCAGCTAATGTTGCATTTTTAGTAGAGATGGGGTTTCTCCATGTTGGTCAGGCTGGTCTCGAACTCCCGACCTCAGATGATCCACCCGCCTTGGCCTCCCAAAGTGTTGGGATTACAGGCGTGAGCCACCACACCTGGCCCTAGTTTTAAAAAGTCCTTTAGCACTGGGCGTGGTGGCTCACGCCTGTAATCCCAACACTTTGGGAGGCCGAGGCGGGTGGATCACGAGGTCAAGAGATCGAGACCATCCTGGTCAACATGGTGAAACCCCGTCTCTACTAAAAATACAAAAAATTAGCTGGGCATGGTGGCAGGTGCCTGTAGTCCCAGCTTCTCAGGAGGCTGAGGCAGGAGAATTGCCTAAACCCAGGAGGCGGAGGTTGTGGTGAGCCAAGATCGCGCCATTGCACTCCAGCCTGGGTAACAAGAGCAAAACTCTGTCTCGGAAAAAAAAAAAAACTTTATTTTTCCCCATTGCTTGTCAAAGCTTGAAACAGCGAATAATTGAGCTGAAGGAGAAAACCTCCCGTTACTGGAGTGGGGTTAGGGAAAAGGAAAGAGACAGGCATCAGTTGCCCACAAATACAGAAAGCAAAGGATTTTACCTTCTTTTGCTGAGGCGTTCTTGGAGACTGGGTCAAAGCAGCTGCCCCAAAATATCCCCTCTGTGGAGGAACAGGCCTGTGCTCAGATGGCCAAAACAAGAGGCACTGGATGCAAAGGGCAGAAAAGCATCCCAGGCAGCATGTGGGCTGGTGCAGCCAGGGAGGGCTTCCTGGAGGAGCCACGTTCCCCCATCTGTGCAGATGGCAAAACCTGATTCTTAGGCCTTGGTGTTTCCAGATAACACAGCCAACATCACAGTCAAGTATGGGCAGTTTGACCGGGAGCATACCAAGGTCCACTTCCTACCCGTGATCATCTCAGACAATGGGATGCCAAGCCGCACAGGCACCAACACGCTGACCGTGGCCGTGTGCAAGTGCAACGAGCAGGGCGAGTTCACCTTCTGCGAGGATATGGCCGCCCAGGCAGGTGTGAGCATCCAGGCAGTGGTAGCCATCTTACTCTGCATCCTCACCATCACAGGTCAGTGCTGGGCAGGGTGGGGAGGAGATACAGCGGGCGGAAGGGGGTGGAAGGTGTGGGGAGTGGGGAAGCTTCACAGGAGTAGAGGCCAGCGGTCCAGGCCCAACCCTGCCTCCAATCTGCAATGAAACCCTCAGGCAGTTCACGTGCAGGACGCAGGATGTGAGCTCCAGTCACCTGGGTGCTCACAGGTGGGGATGATCCAGGGAGGAGGAGGGGGCGGGGCTCAGGACTTTTCCCCCACGCATCAGGCCAGTATCCCTTTAAAATAACTTAAACATAACAGTCACTCCTTCCACTTAGATATTTTCAGCATTTACTGCGTGCCAGGCATTGTTCTGGGCATGTATTTACATAAAACCTATTTTTGAAAAAGGAAAAAGGATCCAGGTCTAAAATGGAAAGTTTAAAAACTTCCAGTTTAGATTGTCTCCACGTGCTTTCTTTCCTTTTATAGAATTCCTCCAGCCTTGATACATATTTTTTTTCCTTGTTTGGGCCTCAGAAATTTTAGGAGCATTGTAGGCCTTAGTTTGGATTCCCCAGGGAGCAACCCTGGGATGAGGCTCGGGCACAAGTAATTTATTTGGGAGGTGGTTTATTCCCCTGCATACCTCCTAAGGCAGAGGGGAAATGAAGCCAGGAAGGGAGGCGGCCAGTGAAGGTGAAGCCATCAGGAATGTTCCCATGAGGAACTGGTGCCTTCTCCCACAGGGGTGTAGGAGGCAGCGTGGGGCCACCCTCCAGCATCTTCCCACCAGGGGAGAGGAGGGATGTGCCGTATCCTGCATGTCACTCACCATGTGACGCAGCAGGGCTGATCCTCCAGAGGAAGCCCTCAGGTGATTAGAGATCGCCCTGGCACTCATGGCAAGGCCTGGATACAGCCACGGGGAACCTGCAATATAGGCTCCAGGCCTCTCCTGCCTGTGGCTCCCCTGAGAGTCCCCTCAGTATGCCCCCCTTCTGGGGCTTCTCCAGCAGAGATTTCTCCTTTACTAATAATTCATGATGATGATGGCATCCCCACCACAAATAGAATTGCATTTAACCTCGCAACCATCTTCCCAAATATAAACAGAGCAGGGAAGTCATCATTTTCATTTTATAGACAGGGAAACTGAGGCTGGGACAGGGCAGGGCTGTCTCCCAGGGCATCCTAGCTTTACTTAAGTATATAGTAGTTTGTTCAGTAACTCAAAGCTACAAGGTCTGAGCCTCATTTTAGAAGCTCTCTGCACTGCACCGTCCGCCCCTCCTCAGGGATCCAAGACCCTTACGTAGCCACACCCCTCAGAGATTCCCCCTGGCTGGACCTGTGCACCTGCCCATGGGACTCTGGGTCAGTCACTCTTGGCCTCTCTGAGCTCAGTGTAACAGGGATAATAATAACTACACTTAGTGGGATATGAGAAAGTGCCCAGGAGAGTGCCAAGTATGTATGCAGGAGGTGCTCAAGAGAGGGGCCACTGTAGGCCAGGTGTGGTAGCTCACGCCTATAATCCCAGCACTTTACGAGGCCAAGGTGGGTGGATTGCCTGAGGTCAGAGGGGGCCACTGTAGGCCAGGTGTGGTAGCTCACGCCTATAATCCCAGCACTTTACGAGGCCAAGGTGGGTGGATTGCCTGAGGTCAGAGGGGGCCACTGTAGGCCAGGTGTGGTGGCTCACGCCTGTAATCCCAGCACTTTATGAGGCCAAGGTGGGTGGATTGCCTGAGGTCAGGAGTTCACCAGCCTGGCCAATATGGTGAAACCCCGGCTTTACTAAAAATACAAACAATAGCTGTGGTGGTGTGGGCTTGTAATCCCAGCTACTGGGGAGGCTGAGGCAGGAGAATCACTTGAACCCAGAGGTGGAGGTTGCAGGGAGCCAAGATCTCGTCATTGCACTCCAGCCTGGATGACAGAGGGAAACTGTCTCAAAAAAAAAAAAAGAAAGAAAGAAAGAAAGAAAGAAAGACCACTGCTGCTGCAATGGGCATCTTATCTACCAGCACCGTGACATCTGTTATTGCCATCACGGCTGGCAACAAAGTAATGGCAAAGTCTTTGCACTCCAAATTCCAACTCCATTCCCTTCCCCATTTCTACTTCAATCTCTGGTTTCTTGGCCTTTGGGAGATAATGTGGAACGATTCCCCAGATTTGGCACCTGAGGGAGGAAATGAGGATACAGGAAAATGAGGTTTAGACCCTAGAGGAGAATGAACTTCAGAAAGCACCTGTGTTCCTCTCCCCATCCCCACCAGGGTGTATGACAGCCAGTCAGGACCCGGGATTGCTCTGTCCCCCCAGTGGGTGGGGAGGGACCCACCAGGTATCTGGACCAAAGCAAACCTTCTCAGTTGGCCTTGTCATGGAGATGTCCTTGGGAGACTGGACTGGCCCAGGAACTTCCAGGGAGGAGGGGAGGGAGGGAGGCAGTGGGGAGGGGGGTGCCAGGGGCAGCAGGGATGACGGTGGGAAGTGAGGGGGGCTAGTGGGCATGAGGGGTTCAGGGGGCAGCAGGCATGGGGGTGTCGGGGACAGTGGGGATGGGAATGGGGTCCCAGTTGGGATAGGGGGTGGGGAGGTGGAAATGGAGTTTCAGGGGTGGTGGGAATGGGGGTGCAGGGGGCAGTGGGAATGGAAGGTGCAGGGGAAGGGGGCCATGGGGTGGCAATAGGGGGAGGGGGGCAGCAGGGATGGGGTATAGGGAAGCCAGCAGGGATGGGGTTGTGGGGGGCAGCTGGATAGGATGAGGGGGTGGTGGGATGGGATGAGGGAGTGGCAGGATGGAAAAGCAGGGGATAAGGGGGATAGGGTGTCAGGGAGCAGCAGGAATGGGAGTGTAGGGGGTGGCAGGGATGGGGTACGGTGGCGGTGGGGATGGGGTGTTGGGGGTGGAAGTGGGGATGTGGGGGAGGTGAAGATGGGGAGGGGGTGGTGGAGATGGGGTGTTGGGGGTGTGAATGGGGGTGCAGGGGTGGTGAAAATGGGGTGTCAGGGGCGGTGGGGATGGGCTGTTGGCGGGGTGGGAATGGGATGTGAGGGCAGCAAGGATGGGGTGGGGGCGGTGGGGATGGGGTGTTGGGGGTGGGAATGGGGGTGCAGGGGCGGTGAGAATGGGGTGTGGGTTGGTGGGGATGGGGTGTCGGGACCACTTGGGCCCCCAGCCTCGTCTGACTCTTCCGCTCTGCCCCCTGGCCGCAGTGATCACCCTGCTCATCTTCCTGCGGCGGCGGCTCCGGAAGCAGGCCCGCGCGCACGGCAAGAGCGTGGCAGAGATCCACGAGCAGCTGGTCGCCTACGACGAGGAGGGCGGCGGCGAGATGGACACCACCAGCTACGACGTGTCCGTGCTAAACTCGGTGCGCCACGGCGGGGCCAAGCCCCCGCGGACCGCGCTGGACGTCCGGCCGCCCCTCTACGCCCAGGTGCAGAAGCCACCGCGGCACGTGCCCGGGGCACACGGGGGGCCTGGGGAAATGGCAGCCATGATCGAGGTGAAGAAGGACGAGGCGGACCACGACGGCGACGGCCCCCCCTACGACACGCTGCACATCTACGGCTACGAGGGCTCCGAGTCCATCGCCGAGTCCCTCAGCTCCCTGGGCACCGACTCCTCCGACTCCGACGTGGATTACGACTTCCTCAACGACTGGGGACCCAGGTTCAAGATGCTGGCCGAGCTGTACGGCTCGGATCCCCGCGAGGAGCTGCTGTATTAGGCGGCAGAGGCCACGCTGGGCCTGGAGGCCCAGAGCCAGGCACCACAGCCTCTAAAAATGGCACTGACTCCTCAGCGCAGCCCCGCTTCCTCGTGGGTCCCAGAGACCTCATCAGCCTTGGGATAGCAAACTCTATGTCCTGAAAAATCTGGGAACATATGTCAGTGATGGCTGTTCTCAAATGCTGGCAATTCCAGGCTGGTGTTCCATCTGGGCTCAGCCATCCACATAACCCTGTCACCCACAGATCACCGTCTAACTCAAAGACTTCCTCTGGCAAATCAAAGCAGCCTGTGTTCAACTGCTGGGGTTCCCTGAATTCCCTAGTGAGGCTGGTGAGGTCCTGGTGCCTATCCACCTGGAGGCAAAGGCCTGGACGGCTCCACTTGTGGGGCCAGATTCTCTGCAGCCCATTCCCAAGGTTGACTGTGACCGTCCATCAGGTCCTCTCTCAGGAGCCCCAGCCCTGCTCCAACTCCCTCATACTCCACACCAAGTGCCCCATTACTCCCCAGCCCCTCTCCAGGCCTGTCAAGAGGGAGGAAGGGGCCCCATGGCAGCTCCTGACCTTGGGTCCTGAGGTGACCTCACTGGCCCGCCATGCCAGTAACTGTGCTGTACTGAACATTGAACCATTCAACCACATTCAGGGAAATGGCTTGTTGAACTTTGAAGCAACTGTGAATTCATCCTGGAGGGGTGGTGGAGATCTAGAGTGACAGATCACAGGGTGAGGGCCACCCCCACACCCACGCCCTCTGGAGAGAGCCTGGAAGAGCTGAGACCCTGCTCTGAGACTCTTCAGCACCCCTCCAGTTTTGCCTGAGAGGGGACAGATGTTCCAGGAGTGGAAGACCTCTCCCCTTCTCTGCCTCACCTGGTCACCAATCCATGCTCTCTTTCTTTTCTGTCTACCCCTTCTCTCTTGGCTTAGAGGCACCCAAGATGTGGCCTTCAGCAAGACTGACCAATGTCCAAACCCACTCATGACTGCATGACAAGAGCTGAGCCATGTGCCTTTACACCTCGCTGTTGTCACATCTCAGGGAACTGACCCTCAGGCACACCTTGCAGAAGGCAAGGCCCTGCCCTGCTCAACCTCTGTGGTCCTCCATGCATCTCCCACTGGAACATTCACTGCAAACACGCCTTGGAGAAGTTTCATCAGTCAACAGAGAGGAGCAGGAAGGAGATGCCCAGCTCACCCTTGTCATGACCGAGGTTCCCACTCCGGGCAAGCCCCTCACACTGCAAGGGATTGTAGATAACACTGACTTTTTTGTTTTAACCAATAACTAGTTTCTCATAATGATTTTTTTACTAATGATACTAACAAGTTTCTAGCTTTCACAGGCATATAGAATAAGCGTTTTTACAAAATAAGCAGATTGCTATTTAGGTTAACAATATTAATTCAGGTTTTTTAGTTGGAAAAACAATTTCTGTAACCTGTTTTCTATAATTGTAGTAATTGCTCTACAGATGATGACTATATATTGGCCACACTGGTGTATGACAAGTACTGTATTTTTTTATACCTAAATAAAGAAAAATCTTCAGGCTGAGCCACATAGGGAGACCCTATCTCTACCAAAAAAAAAATTAATTAGCCAGGCTGGTGGCAGGCACCTGTGGTCCCAACTACTTGGGAGGCTGAGATAGAAGGATCACTTGAGCCTGGGAGGTCAAGGCTTCAGTGAGCTCTGAACACACTACTACACTCCAGCCTGGGCAATAGAGTGAGACCCTGTCTCAAAAAAAGAGAAAGAAAACCTTTGAGATTCTTCCATTTCTAGAGCTGAGAGAGCACATGTACACACATACAAACATGCATACAAGCACGCACATGCACACACAAATACGCATACACACACACCACCACCACCACCATCATCAGAGGAACCTACAGAAGAGAGGATGTTTGTAGATTCCTAAGAATGTGCCAAAGCTTTTCAAAGACTGCTATGGACGGCTCATTCCTCAACTTTTCCTTTTAAAATTTTTGCTAGCTTCTTATTTGCCCCAGCCATTATCACTGCCTCAGGCAGCTGCAATGTTAAACAATTGCCACTGATTACTTTCAACAATTGCCCCTAGAGAAAAGGCTGTATGCCTTGAGTGGGCACCAAGTCAAGTCAAATGAACACAGCCTTGCCAGTGGAGTCTCTTCCAGGGAACTACCTACCAGACAAGTTGAATAATGACAGTTATCTGGGAACTGGACTTCACAGAAGCTCCGACCTTGTTCTGATCTTTCTGTTTGTCTCTAGGCTGCTGGTTTTCACCATGATTATGAAACCACTGGATTTCAAGGCTACCACAAGTCTTGGGAGAAGGAGGACAAGTTAAAATGCCATCAAGCTCTGCCAGGTGTGGTGGCTCATACCTGTAATCCCAACACTTTGGGGGGGGCAAGGAGGGAGGATTGCTTGAGTCTAGGAGTTTGAGACCAGCCTGGGCAACATAATGAGACCGTGTCTCTATTAAAAATAATAATAATAATAATAAAAACACCTCACTGTTCTTACCAATATTTAGCTGTTTCTTAAAAACATAGTACTCCCTGGATTGTTGCAAGTTTTTTTGGTTTTGTTTTTGTTTGTTTGGTTGGTTTTGGTTTTTGTTGTTGCTGCTGCTGTTTTTGAGACGGAGTCTTTGTCACCCAGGCTGGAGTGCAATCTCAGCTCACTGCAACCTCCATCTCCAAGGTTCAAGCAATTCTCCTGCCTCAGCCTCCCGAGTAGCTGAGAATACAGGCACGCGCCACCACACCCGGCTAATTTTTGTATTTTTAGTAGAGACAGGGTGTCACCATATTAGCCAGGCTGGTCTCGAACTCCTGACCTCGTGATTTGCCCGCCTCAGCCTCCCAAAGTGCTGCTGGGATTACAGACCTGAGCCACCACACCCAGCTGCAAGTTTTTTATTAATTTCCAGAGTTCTGAAAAAGTTAGTTTTGACAATTTTGGCCAGTATTCTCATTGCTTTTCTCGAGGAGAAGTGCTCCTCACTCAGTCATTTCTGCCAATGCCACCCCTTCCAGCTGGTCTCTGAGCTGTTTTCCCACCTATCTGAAGTAGCTGCTCCCTGAACTCACAGTTGTCCAGTCCCTGGAGCCCATGAGATCTGTCCACTACTTCCTTCTCCAAGAAACCTCCCTGTCCCCAAGACACCTCCAGATAAGACAATCTCTGTCCCTCCAACCTTCAAGGGGGCCTGGCTCTGAGCTCCTGGCCACCCTGGTCACCTCCTCTGCTTGGTACCTGTTTACCCTAAGGTAGGAAGAGTGATCCTCATAGCAGAGAGCCTGCCTCTGAATTTGTGCATTTTATTGTACCCCAACGTAGAGCACAAACCCAGTGCCTCCTGGAACCTTCTGATCACACTGCACATGCCTGCTCCAGCCAACCCGGGGTCCCAAGCCTAGTGAGGGTGGGCAAGGGGAGCAGAGGCTCAGAGTCCTTGCCCTCCCCCAAGCGAAACCTGTGAAGCCAGCATGACCTTCCTCATTTCACAGATGGCCAAGATGAGACCCAGCTGGGGTTCAGATGTGGCCAGAGCCACAGAGGCAAGTTAGAGACAGAGCTGGGACTAGACGCCCTCCCAACCCCTAACCCACCCTCAACCATTGCCTCCTGGGTCCCAGGAGAATGCGGATCTACAGACTTCCCGGGGGGCTGGAGGCTGAACCAAGAGCATCGCCATGCCTGTTGGGAGGGTCACAGGAAAATGACCACTAGAGGGCGCGTTGTGTCAACAAATGCTCTGCCCGGGCCGGCGTCCGCGAGCTCCGCGCAGGGAATCCTGGCAATGGACCGCAGGTTCTGGGGGTCCTGGATCTTGACGGAGAACCTGGTCCAGCCCCACAAGCTGCCTGGGCTCTCTCTACGCTCTCCCGTCGCGCCAGGGTTTGATGGGGTAGAGAGAGGCAGGCACTAAGTCCCCCACCTTCCCGAAGGAACGGTGTATCTGCTGTCTCCAGCAGCCCAGCCAGCACCAAGAATCTCAGCTCTCCGGGAGCGCCTGGTCTTGGCCGCCGGATCTTTGGATTTGTGAGGGTCACAGTGCACCCCACTATCCCTCCCTCCACCGGGTGGCCCTGCCGCAGTGTCCACGCCCCGTCCTCCTACTCGGCCCCGCCCTGCTTTCGCCAAGCCAATCCTGGAAGGTTGACTCTGGGCCAGGAACAGGGCTGCAGTCCCTGATCGCCCTTATTCCAGGCGCCTCCCAGGTCAAGAATCCTTAGGATAAATCTTACTGGCCTCAAGGTGACTAGTAGAGCATCTGATGTTCACAGTCAAAACCGCTGCCCACCCGGCAATCCCCTTCCTAGGGATTAACCTAAGATGCACAGGGTGTATCTGCCACAGTAAGTTCAGTGTTATTTACAAGCAAAAAATTAGGAACAATATAAATGTTCAACAATAAGAGATTGGTTAAGCAAATTATGGCAAATCCACATAACAATACTGAGTAATCATTAAAAGTCATGTGAGACGTGGTGATCGTGCACTAAATTCAAGGTCAAGGCTAAAAGCAAAACCCAGTGAATTATTTACAGTCAGGTCTCAATTGTTTTCTAGTAGATATGCACCTTCAGGTTAGGGAATTATGAAAAAGTTTTCTTTTCTTCTTTATGCTGTGTTTTCCAAACTTTCTATAAGCAGTATATATTACTTTTATAATCAGAAAAAAATGTTACCTTAATGTTGATTTCTAAGCACGTTCTTGTAATTGGAAAATAGTGAATTGCTAAGCAAAATTTATCCCCAAATACCATTTTCTAACACTAAAAGTTTGTTTTTGTTTTTGTTTTTTAAGTTTCGAATTCATTACTAATGTAACAGAGACCTTTAAGAATTACCAGCCTGACCAACATGGCAAGATTCTGTCTCTACTAAAGATAAAACAAAAATTAGCTGGGTGTGGTGGCAGCTGCCTGTAATCCCAGCTACTTCGGAGGCTAAGGCAGGAGAATCGCTTGAACTTCAGAGGCAGAGGGTGCAGTAGCACCACTGCACTCCAGCCTGGGTGACAGAGTGAGATTCTGTCTTGGAAAAAAAAAAAAAGTTAATTGCTTTTGAAGTCATCACCCTTGAATCCAGAAGATCTGTTGTTAGGGGTGATTAATTTTGTTTGTTTGTTTGCTTACATCTGAAGCATTTCTTTGAACTTGATCAGTGGGAGTCTAATCCTGTTAACCTTTGGAGTTCTTTAACCACAAATTTCCAGCCACTTTCTGGATCAGAGCAGTTACAGTCTATAAGATGAGGGAAACCCGGTTTTCCAGCCAAGTGACCAACATAGGATTCTGCAATACATAGAAATATCCAACATTCCTCTTCCTCAAAGATAAGAGAAACAGCTGGGGCCCATTTCTCTCAGCCCATCCAGAGGTTATCTGGGATGTTTAGGAAATCTGTGTATTCCCCAACACTTAGGGAGACTTCACAAAACTTTGCAATGTGCTCTTGTACATTGCAGAGAAATGTGCTTTCCATCCAGGGCATAGAAAGCACAGTTATCTTATAATATTCCTGTAAAATGGTTGCTGAGGAGATGTTTAATGTTGTTACACAGGAAACTGTGCTGAGTAGGGGCTTTTGTTTTCAGATGAGACTCTGGACAGGAAGTGAATCTTCACAAGGAAGGAAGCAACAAAATTCCACCTTTGGCTTTTACTGGCTGAGCAGGGAAAGGCCTATAGACACAGTGCATTTTGGGCAAGAGCTAGAACAGCCCTCCCTGGAGCACTACATAAAGCAGCCAGTGTTTTGCAAAGCATAGGGAAGAGTGAAAGTCATCAGGGCATTTGCAGACACAAAACAGCCCTGAAGCGAAACACCAGCATGTACTGGGCAGGGCTTAGATAAGACAGGACATCCGAAGCTAAACATGGTGAGTCCATTTCCTGGGCTTTCTGGAGCTATGCAGGGTGATAGACTCATCCTGGCTTGCCCAGGACTGGTTTTAGTACTAAAAGTCCTGTGTCCTGGGAAGCCCCTCAGTCCCAGGCCAGGTGGTCTGGTGGCTCAGAGTCAGCAGTCCTGGATGAGTCAGCAGTCATGTTTCTTAACCTCCCTGAGTCACAATTTTCTCATTTGTAAATAAAATAGGGTAATAAAATGCCTACTCTAAGTTTTTGTGAAATTCAAAGGAAATAAATCTTGGAAAGATAATAGAACAAAATTTGGCACATAGTAATTATTCAATGTTAACAGGAAGGAAAGAAGGAAGAGGAGGAGGAAGAAAATGTTAAAAGATTTTTATTTTTTTGGTTTTTTTTTTTTTTTTTTTTTTTTTTGAGATGGGAGTATCGCTCCTCTGTCGCCAGGCTGGAGTGCAGTGGGCTGATCTCAGCTCACTGCAACCTCCACCTCCTGGATTCGAGTGATTCTCCTGCCTCAGCCTCCCGAGTAGCTAAGACTACAAGTGCACACCACCACGCCCAGCTAATTTTTATATTTTTAGTAGAGACAAGGTTTCACCACGTTGGCCAGGATGGTCTCAATCTCTTGACCTCGTGATCTGCCCATCTCAGCCTCCCAAAGTACTGGGATTACAGGCGTGAACCACCACACCTAGCCAAAAGATCTTTTTTTAAGGTAAAAGTCATAACTCTTTACTCATATAAAATGAGTATGTATCAAAAGTTTTATTTAACTCATTAGTTTATGATAGAACCAGTCAGATGTTACAACCCACTGAAAGGAGTATTCAGAGAATCCCACAGTAAAGGCAGTAAGGAATGCTGAAATCAACTTACATGCAGAAATAAAACTGGTCTATCCACAGGGTAAAGATCAGCTGCATTCCATTGGACACAATCATTTGAACTCCCATGGGCAAGAATAATTTGCATTATTCTGAGTTTTCTTCAACTTACAGAGTTGTAAAATAGCTCAAAGACAATAAAAGGCAATCACCTAGAAGATTGTACTGGACAAAAAACCCGGTAATTTTTTTTTGCCTATTTGAAAGTCTTTCATAATCTTTTGTAACAGAAGGAAAGAAAGAAGGAAAGGACAGAGGAAGGGAGGGAGGGAGGGAAAGAAGTGAGGGTCTGATAGGATTTGGTTATGGTTCGCCTCTGTCTCCACCCAAATCTCATGTTGAATTGTAATTCCCAGTGTTGGGGAGGGACCTGGTGGGAGGTGACTGGATCATGGCGTTGTTTAATCTGGTTGTTTAAATGTGTCTAGCACTTCCCCCTTCACTCTAGCTCTCCCGCTCTGCCACGTGAAGAAGGTGCTTGCTTCCTCTTCAGCCTTTCACCATGATTGTAAGCTTCCTGAGGCCTTCCCAGGCATGCCTCCTGCACAGCCTGTGGAACTGTGAGTCAATTAAACCTCTTTTCTTCATAAATTACCCAGTATCAAGTAGTTTTTTATAGAAGTGTGAGAACAGACTAATACAGGTCTGCAGTGAGAAGTTTATACCAAAACTAAATGAATCGCATGTATGGTGGGTTCATGTAAGAGTGGCTAAATGCATCAGGGTGTTTTCTCTATCTATTGCTATGTAACAAATTATCACAAACTTAGCAGCTTAAAACAACATGCATTTATCACCTCATAGTTTCTATGAGCTGGGAGTCCAGGAATAACGTTGCTGGGTTCTCTGCTCAAGGATCCCCTCTGAAAGCGACAATCAAATTGTCATCCACACAATCTTATGTCAAGCCTTGACTAGAGAAGGACCTACTTCCAAGATTACATAGTTGAATGAATTCAGTCCTTGCAGCCTGTTGAACTGAGGGCCTCCCCAATATGCTCACCTGCTTCACTGAAGTCTGCAAGACAGAGAGAGAGAGAGTCCACTAGCAAGAGAACACTACAGTCTTATCTAATGTAATCACTAAAGTGGCATCCTGTCATCTTGGTCACCTTTTCTATCCTGTTCATTATAAATGAGTCCCAAGTCCTGCCACACTCAAGTGGAGGGGATTACACACGGCTGGAGTATCAGCGATGGGGATAATTGGGGGTAATCTTGGAGTTCTTCCATCACACAGGAATTCTCAGCTGACCAAATCTGGGATTCTGCATCTGGCTATTCCTGAAGCTGAAGGCCTGGTATATTTTTTAGTGTCCATTTGGATCAGCTAATAAGCCCAGGGTTTGTCTGCTGGCTGGAGGAGTAAAAACTAAAAGTCTAATTGAAATGAATCTACTTAAAACAGTGACCTGATTTATCTAATAATTACTAGAAGATAAGGGTTGATTGAGACTTTAAAATAAAACCAAAAATTATTTTAAGTTTTCATATTTTATGTAAGAAAGTTTTTATTTTTACTGCAAACATTTTCTAACTCTTAAAGAAAGGAAAATTCAAGTGTTGATATTTTCCCAACATATATATACAGGAATATAATATAGCTTCCTTGTATTTTATCTTTGATTTACACAAAGAGAATTTTTATACAAATATTCCAGGCTCATTAGTTTTCCCAAAGCCTTCTCACAATCCTTTGATATTTAAATCATTCCCTCTTTAAAGTCATATTTTATCTTCCTTGTCAATACTCTTTTTGTTAATTTGCCCAACTCATCTGGATCTTCGTCACTGACTTCGTAGATTTGAGTAATTCTCCAACAACGCTTCTAGCAACTTTATGAAATCCTTTGTCTTTTGCAAGATTTAAAAATTTCCTTTATAATAAGCAATCTATAGTAAGTGAAGACTCACTAGCAAATATATATAAGTGATGGATCAAGAGAGACAAAGTGTTAAACATGGAGATACGCAATCTGTAAAAGTGAGATTCTTAGTTACACTCTAACAAAATGAGTACAGGGCCTGTATGCTGAACACTACAAAATAGTAATAAAGGAATCAAAGAAGGCATAAATAAATGGGGAGATCTACCATGTTCATGAATTGGAGGTCTCAGAATTATTAAAATATAAATTCTCTCCAAACTGATCTATAGATTCAACCCAATCACAATCAAAATCCTAACTGGCTTTTTTGTATAAATTGACAAGCTGATTCCAACATTCACATAAAAATCCAAAGAATGCAGAAGAGTCAAACAGCTTTGAGAAAAGAGAACGAAGCTAAAGGGTTCACATTATCTGATTCTAAAACTTCTTATAAAGCTACAGTCATCAAGTCAATATGGTACTGGCAAAAGAAGAGACACATTCTATGTATCTATCTGACTATAGATCTATGTAGAATATAATACAGAGTTCAGAAATAGATCCACAAATAAGATCAATTGAATTTTGACAAACATGAAAAAAACAATTCAGTGGAGAAAGGACAGAATTTTCAACAAATCATGCCGAAACAATTAGACATCCATATGCAGGAAAAAAATCTTTGACCTATATGTTCATTTTATACAAAAAAATTAATTCAAAAACAATCATAGACCTAAGTGTAAAATATAAAAACCTTTAAACTTTTAAAATAAAATATAGGTAAAATCTTCATGACCTACGGTTAGGCAGAGTTTTTGGAGATGACACTGAGAACTTAATTCATAAAAAGAAACAATTGATAAGTTGGATTTCATTTAAACCAGAAACTTTTGCTCTAAAAAGAGCAAAATTAAAATTACAAGCAGGAAAAAGAAAAGCCACGGACTGTCATATACCTGACAAAGGATATACAGACTATAGGAACTACTCTCAAACTTGACAGTAAGAAAATAAGCAACCCACATTAAAAATGGGCAAAATATGGCCAGGGTGCAGTGGCTCACACCTGTAATCCCAGCACTTTGGGAGACTGAGACAGGCAGATCATAAGGTCAGGAGATCAACACCATCCTGGCTAACACGGTGAAACCCTGTCTCCACTAAAAATACAAAAAATTAGCCGGGCATGGTGCTGTGTGCCTGTAGTCCCAGCTACTTGGGAGGCTGAGGCAGGAGAATCACTTGAACTCGGGAAGTGGAGGTTGCAGTCCAGCCTGGGCAACAGAGTGAGATTCAGTCTCAAAATGAAAAAAAAATGGGCACAATATTTGAACAGACACTTCACAAAAGAAGATACATGGATGGCAAATAAGCACAGGATTCTCAGCGTGATTACTCATTAGGGAAATGCACATTGATACAACCATTTTACAAAAACAGTTTGGCAGTTTCTTATAAAGTTGGACATATGCTTACCACATGACCCAGCAATCCCACTAAATACTCAATTGATGTAACAACCACTATAACACACAAAACTGAATTCATATGTTTATAGTAGCTCCACTCATAACACCAAAATCAGAAACAACAAAATGTCTCTCAACTGGTGAGCGGTGCTATGATCTGAATGTTTCTGTCCTCCCAAATTTATATGTTAAAACCTAATCCCCAGTGTAAGGGTATTTAGAAGTGGGGACTTTGGGATGGGATTAAATTATGCAAGCAAACCCCTCCTGAATGGGGTCAGTGCCTGATATGGTTTGAATATGTGTCCCTTCCAAATCTCATATTGAAATACGGTCTCCAGTGTTGGAGGTGGGGCCTGGTGGGGGGTGTTTGGATCACGGAGGTGGATCCCTCATCAATGGCATGGCACATCCCCTTGGTGATAAGTGAGCTCTCACTCTGAGTTTATGTGAGATCTGGTTGTTTAAAAGTATGTGGCATCCCCCACAACACTTTTGCCATGTGATGTGCCTTCTCCTGCTTTATCTTCCACCATGAGTAAAAGCTTCCTGAGGCCTCCCCAGAAGTCCAGCAAATGCTAGCACCATGCTTCCTGTACAGCCTGCAGAACTGTGAGCCAATAAAACCTCTTTTATTTATAGATTACCCAATCTCAAGTATTTCTTTATAGCAATGCAATAGTGAATTAAGGCTGAGTGTGGTGGCTCACGCCTATAATCCCAGCACTCTGGGAGACAGGTCACTTGAGGCCAGGAGTTCAAGACTAGCCTGGCCAACACGGTGAGACACTATCTCTACTAAAAATACAAAAATTAGCGGGGCATGGTGACACACACCTGTAATCCCAGCTACTCAGGAGGCTGAGGTAGGAGAATCACTGGAACCCAGGAGACAGAGGTTGTAGTGAGTTGAGATCACACCACTGCACTCTGCCTAAGTGGCAGAGTGAGACTCGGTCTCAAAAAAAAAAAAAAAAAAAGGAATGGGCTAACACAGTACCCTCACAAAAGAAGCCCCAGAAGATCCCCATCTACCATGTCAGAACACAGCTAGAAGGTGCTGTCTATGAGCCAATAAGTGAACCCTCATCAGACACCAAATCTACCAAATCTACTGATGCCTTTATCTTGGACTTGCCAGCCCCTGGAACTGAGAGAAATAAATTCCTGCTGTTTATAAACCATCCAGTTTATGGTATTTTGTTATATAGCCCAAATGGACTAAGACAAGTGGATAAACCAGCTCTGGCACAGCCATACAATGAAATATTATTGAGAAGTAAAAAGGAAAGAAACATTGTTACATGCAACAACTTGGGTGAATCTCAAATGCATTATGCTGTTTGAAAGACGTTAGACTCAAAAGACTACATACCGTGTGATCCCATTTATACAATATTCTGCAAAGGCAAAACTGTAGCAACAGAGAATGTATCAGGGTTTCCAAGAGCTGGGGAGAAGGGAGGATTGGACTAACATAACAAAGAGAAGCTGCATTAGAGAGACTTTTAGGGTGATGGAACTGTTGAATATCTTAATTGTGGTATTGGTTACACAAGTCTATGCATTTGTCAAAATCATAAATCTGTACTCCAAAAAAAATGATTGTTACAATACGTAAATTAAAAGTACACTTTTGAAAATCATCAATAAAGTTTAAAAAGAATAAAAAATTTTGATCAAGTTCTGTCTCACTTTATAGGGGATCAATTTTTTGGTCATTTTATTGATGTACAAGGTTCAGGTGTACTCTCTCACTTATTCATTTATTCTTTTTTTTTTATTCTTTTTTTTTTTTTTTTTTTTTTTTTTTTTGAGACAGAGTCTCACTCCATCACCCAGGCTGGAGTGCGGTGACGTGATCTTGGCTCACTGCAGCCTCCACCTCACAGGTTCAAGCGATTCTCATGCCTCAGCCTCCTGAGTAGCTGGAATTACAGGCATGCACCTGTAATTTTTATATTTTTAGTAGAGACGAGGTTTCGCATGTTGGCCAGGCTGGTCTCCAACTCCTGGCCGCAAGTGATCCACACACCTTGGTCTCCCAAACTGCTGGGATTACAGGCATGAGCCACCATGCCGTCTCATTCATTCTTTGTTTCTAAAATATCTGTTGAATAATGCACCAACAAAATTCCCTTGATTCTGTTCCTAGCAGCTCTAGAGGCCCTCTCCTTCCTTACTGTTCCAACCTTAGTTTGAGCATTCTTCATTCGCTCTACTGTGGTATTCTCACAACTTTTCAGTTTGTTTTCTTATTTCTGGCCTCAATACCCCCACCCCTAGGCAGGCCTTTTCCCGAAGCTACCGAAATGATCTTTCTAAAACATAAATAAGACCTTGCTCTCCTTTGCTTAAAGCTCAACAGAACTCTTCATGTCTTCAGTGGCTCTCCACTGACACTCGATGGAACCCAAACTCTTCAGCCTGGTACCCAAGGCCTCACATGATGTAGCTTCTCCTTGACTTCTTAATCTTTTTACTGTTGTAGCCACCCTTATCCCACACATTCTAGACAGACTGAGTTCTTAGCCTTTACTCAGACATACAGTAGAGTATGATTATTGGTCAAAATATTCATTGCTTTTCTCCATGGGAGGATTACGTATCTCTGATGCACTGACGTCAAACTTGGTCACGTGACTCATCCTGTCAAATAAAATGTAGGTAGAAGAGACTCATGCCACCCCAGAGCAGAAGCTTTAGAACCAATGTATGGTTCTACTATCTCTCTTCTCTCTGCTACCAGCAATGAATAGATAACATGAGCTAAAAATAAACCTTCTTTGTCATAAGCTACCAATATTTGGGGTTTGTCACCACAACATAACTTAGCCTAAGGTGACTGAAACACTGTCAGGGTGAAAGTGCCACAGTGATTTACTTTGTAGTCTCTGTGGTATAGACAGAGTATAGACACGTAACTGGCATTCGCTACATAGTTGTTGAATAAATTAATACTCAAAAACTTCCTCTAAGAAGATTGCCCTGCCCATCTGTCGTAGTCTTTTCGTGCTGCTGTAACAAAACACACAGACTGGGTAACTTATAAACAGTAGAAATGTATTCCTCACAGTTCTGGAGGCTGGGAAGTCCAAGATCAAGACACAGCATTCAGTGTCTAGTGAGGGCCTTCCTGCTGCCTCCCCACATGACAGAAAACAAAAAGGCGAAAACAGCCTAAGCTGGTTCCTTCCAGTCCTTTAATAAGGCACTAATCCATTCATGAGAGCGGAGCTGTTTTGAGTTAATCACTTTCTAAAAGGTCTGCCTCTTAATATCACAACAATGGGGATTAAGTTTCAACAAATAAATTTGGGGAGACGTTTAGACCATAGTACCGTCCTCTCTCCTCTGCAAGTCATCTGTGTATATTTCTGCTCTTGTAATAATTGTCTGTCTCCCTCCTCTGACTTTGAGACCCTAAGGCAGAGCTAGGTTGGCCTCACTTAGTGGCTCCTGTGCCCAGCACAGTGCCTGGCCCAAAGCAAGTGGACAGATGAATGTATGCAGGAGTGAGAGTGGGGAGTTTGCAGTTCATCCAAGTAGCCACAGGTCCTCTCCACTCCAGGACTTTGCAAACACTCTTCCCTCTTCCTGGAGCACCAGTCCCCTCCCTACTTGCCTGCCTAACCCTTCTAAATCCTTTAGCATGACTTGCCCCATCCACTGCCCATGCCTATCACAACTAAGTCACTCGCCTCTCTCTGTTCCCATAGACTTAACATATCCCTCCAACAGAGCCGTTGTCACATGGCTGAGATCCTCTGTGGTCTCTCTCTGAGCACCCTGAGGGCTCAAACTACATCTGATTCATCCTATGTCCCTATACCTAGCAACAACAAAAACAATAATAATAATAACCAACCAGGACTTGTTGCAGTCGATGGATGAATTAATATTTGAATGAATTAATGAATTAATTTGAACTGGTTCTCGCCTCTTCTTCCATTTTCTTTCAGAAAGGCCCAGGCTCATTGGAGGACAACTTTCTGAATGTGATGGGACTGAGCTGATGGACCTTTTGTTACCACAGCTGACTTCTCTCCCAGGCCCTTGCACTTGTCCCTAACCTCATGGGCCACATGACCCCATAAGTGCATGTGTCCGGGCTGGAAGCTTCATCACACAGACCTCCTTCCCAAATCCACTTCCCACATCCCCCAAAAGGCCTGCCAGAGATCCCAGAGCACATGACTCCGAGGAAGTATGCCTACCAGGCCCAACCAGCTTGGGGCCTCCTCTAACCTGCAACCAAAGAAGACGACTGGTAGAGGGAGGAATGGAGAAAGGTATGCAGTGAAGGAGGAGTGAGAAGGAATCTGTGTCTATCCTGAGGTCAGTGTGCATGGCTAATTGCATAATCAACTGCAGATGGGAGCCAGAACTCTGACTATGACAGTGAGACGAACACCCAAGGTCAAGACACACTAATCACCTCCTCATCATGCATTCCTCGCTAACTGACTCTTGCTCTGGAAAATCCCAAGGGAAGAAAGGAGAATGAGAAGAGGAAACAAAAAGAAGCACTCATTCCGAACCCATCCTACAGGAAGGCCTCCGGGAACTTCAGTCACCCGGAAGCAAACCAGGAACTAGAAACAGAAAGCTTCTGCGGAACTGATCATGACTCATCAGAGGCCATGAGAGCAAGGAGAGAATCAGGAACTGTCGCAAATTGGAAGAGTCTGAGGAAACACAACAGCTATGAGCAATGTGGGATCCTGAATCAGATCCTGAAACAGAAAAAGAACACTAGATAAAAACTGGTGAAATTTACATAAGTACAATAATAGCATCATCGTACCAATGTTAATTTCCTGGTTTCGACCATTGTGCCGTGGTTACATAACTTATGAACATTAGGGGAAGCTGGGTGAAGGGTATGCATGAACTTTCTACATTATTTTTGTATTTTTCTGTAAGTCTAAAAGTATCTTTAAAAGGGTGTTTTATTTTGTCTTTTAAAGGACTTCCAGGCAGCCAGCAATATCCTGGTAAGAATGAAGTCATTCCCACCAAACCTTGTTTTGCTGAATTGGCCATGAATGTGGCTTATTTATTTAGCAATCATGGATATTGTTCTCTCTAGAAACCTACGGTTCTTCCGTGAAGCTTGGATATCTCAAACGGAAGGAGGAGAAGAGCTGGGAGTAACAGGAGGAGAAAAAGGATTAGTGCGGAGCCATTTAGCACGAGGGCAGATAGGCCTACACACCTGAAGGGCCCCTGGAGGCCGCCTCTTGTTCCAGCACAATCGCTGGTATCTTTATGATCCAACTCCATTTTTGCAGCAAATGTTTCTGGAGCCCTGCACCACATATCAAGCTAGGGACACAGTATTGACGTACACAGTCCTTTGGAAGGCAGAACTCAGTTCCTGCCTTCCAAAGGTTCAAAAACAGGGAAGCAAGTATGCTCAAACACAAAAGAAAATCATACATCATGTCCATCGTTTTGAAACATGAAGTGTGCTATGAGACCTCAGATGAGGAAGCTATTCATTCAACCCGAGGGAGTCAAGATCAGAAAAGCCTCCAGAGAAGTGGGGATGGGTGTTAGAGGTGCTAAAGCCCAGGAGTTGAGGTGGAGAGTGGCTGGAATAGAACCTAGAGATTGGGCAGGAACTAAATCGGAAAGGACTTTGACTGTCTTGCGACAAGGCCATGTGGACTTGATTCTGTAGCAATGGAAAGCCCCCCAGAGGGTTCTAGCAAGGGTGTGGCTTGATTTCAGGAAGGCTTAAATCAGAGGCTGCAGTGTGGAAAGATGTCTTTTTTTTTCAAGAGTCTGAGTTGAGGAGAGGTTATAGTGAGGCCAGTCTGTGCCCTGCTTTCGGGGGCAGAAGGTACACTGTGTGACAGTGAAAATGAACACGGCAATAATCCAAGCAGAGATGCTGAGAAAACAGCTTCTTCCCCACAGGACCTTATTCATGAGCCTCCACTGCCCCCAGGCTGCCCTGCCATTCCCTGTGTGCAAAAGCTCAGCTGCTCCAGGCCAGGAAGGCTGCTTGTTCACATGCTACACCGTCCTAAGGTGACATGATTAACGTTCTCCTTGGAACAACTTCCCCAGGGCGTTTCAGGTCCATCGTGGATGGCTCTAAACAAATAGCAGAGAGATTCAGCCTCCTGGTGCCTGCCTAAGAGGAGTAGAGGCAGAGGGAGGTGGAGCCCCTACTCCCTGCAGCCATCCCCTCCCCACAGCCGAGTGGCATTGGGTTCAGGGATTCCCTTTTCCTCTGAGTGTTGTGACTGTGCTGAACATGGAGACATTCTTGAGTTCCCAAGAGTCACCAGGAACTCTGAGAGAGAGCACCAGGACAGAAAGGAGAGGCATGAGCTGGGTGGGTGGCTCATGCCTGTAATCCCAGCACTTTGGGAGGCTGAGGTGCGTGAATCACTTGAGGCCAGGAGTTCAAGAGCAGCCTGACCAACATGGTGAAACCCTCACTCTACTAAAAATATAAAAATTAGCCAGGCATGGTGCTGCTATAATCCCAGCTACCCAGGAGGCTGAGGCAGGAGAATTCCTTGAACCCAGGAGGTGGAGTTGCAGTGAGCCCAGATCATGCCACTGCACTCCAGCGCTCCAGCCTGGGTGACAGAGCTAGACTCTGTCTCAAAAATAAAATAGAGGGGAGGGGAGGAGGGGGAAGGGAGGGAGGGGAGGGAAAGGGGAAGGAAAGGAGAGGAGGGAAGCGGGGGAAGGAGGGGAGGGGAGGGGAAGGGAGGGCAAGGAGGGGAAGAAAGGGAGAGAAGGGAAGGGGAAAGGGGAGGGGAGGGAGAGGAAGGGAAAGGAAGGGACAGCGGGAGGGAGGGAGGAAGGGAGGGAAAGAAAGAAGAGAGGCATGGTTGAAAGTCCCCAGTTAGACTCCACTGGCCACTTCAGCAGCAGGGACCACAGGCTGGAAATGCTGCCAAGGAGACCCAGGTCCCAGGAAATGCATGAGGGTGACCTCATCTGCTGGAATGACATTCTGAAAGGACAAATGATTTGTTCCAGAACACACAGCAGGTAAATGGCAGAAGGGGGATTTGAACTCAGGTTTTCAAATCCTCTAGACCCAGAACCCGAGCCAGTCCAGAACATCTCTGTGCTTTCTGGAACTTAGAGAAGGAAGAGGCTTCACATGGCTCCCTGCGTTCCCTCTCTATCCCCCTGCTGGCTAGTGCTTCCCAAGGGTATTAAGTACCTGCTAGGGGCCAGGCCAGTCACCACCCCTCCTGAACCACAGCCTTTTCCCCTCTGTCCTCTGAAATGAACTGTGGAAACGTCTCTCACACACATACATTTTCTACAAATGCTTTTTGCACCGTTTTTGTTTATCTATACACCACCTTCTTCCAAAAATGCACACATAGTATAATGTTTTCTTTAACAAGTGAGTAAACGGGGGCAAAGGAAACATACATTCATCTCAATTTTTTTAAAATCAGGGAGTGAATCAGTGAAACACACACGTAAGCGTATCTCCTTTGTCTTGATTCACTCCCTGATTTAAAAAAATAAATGAGGCCGGGTGTGGTGGCTCACCCCTGTAATCCCAGCACTTTGGGAGGCCAAGGCGGGCAGATCACCTGTGGTCAGGAGTTTGAGACCAGCCTGGCCAACATGGTGAAACCTCATCTCTACTAAAAATACAGAATTAGCCAGGTGTGGTGGCACATGCCTATAATCCCAGCACTTTGGGAGGCAGTGGATCACCTGAGGTCAGGAGTTTGAGATAAGCCTGCCCAACATGGTGAAACTTTGTCTCTACTAAAAATTCAAAATTAGCCAGGCGTGGTGGTGCATGCCTGTAATCCCAGCTACTCAAGAGGCTGAGGCAGGAGAATCGCGTGAACCCATGAGGTTGCAGTGAGTTGAGATCACACCATTGCACTCCAGCCTGGGCAACAAGAACAAAACTCCATCTCAAAAAATAAAATAAGTGAATGAATTGGAACAAAGGAAAATGAGGATAGGAAATTAAAGAAAAAGCCCAGGATGACATTGAAAGCCACAATTCCTGTACTTGCTAGACGTGGGCCCCAAAAATGTGACTTTAAGTAGCAGTCACTGCAGAGGCAAGCACTGTCTGTTGCAAGATTCACAACAGTCAAGCAATAGTTCCAAATAAATACAATAAAAACTGGTTTTGGAAGAAATGAAACTATTTTTGTTACTAAGCCTGGAAAGAAAGTTCTCCCACAGACTAAATAAATATTAGTTTCTTTCCCTTTGCCCCTTCTGCCTGGAATCCCAAATCCCTCCTCCATCTTTAAGCTAGAACCCTAACTCTCTTGCCTTGGCTGGGCAAATGTGTAAAGAGAAGACACTCTTTTAAAAAAATTAAAGTATAACATGCATACATTAAAATGCACAGAAGTGTACTGTTCTGTCAGTTTTCACAAATAAAATATACTTGTGTATGTATCCTGCACCCAGATCAAGAAACAGCATTACCAGCAAGTCTCCCACTCCTAGTCACTACCTCACTCCAAAGGTAAACACTGCTTGGACTCCAATACCCATGGATCTGCTTTTCCTGCTTTGGAACTTTATATAAATGGAATCATACAGCATTTGGCTTCTTTAGCGCAACCCGATGTTTGGAAGTCATTCATATGGTTGCTTGTAGTTGTAAATGTTCACTCTCACTGCTGTGGAATGTTCCCATCCTGTGACTGTACCACAATTTACTCTCTGTAGACGTGCAGGTTCATTCATTCTTGGTCAGGAAAATAAAGATGATCACAGGTTGCACGTGGGTATTTTTTATCTGCATTAATTCTTGTTAATAATTCATTTAAGTGTTTGAGTTCAGAGATGCCAACGTTATTTTTGTAAACTTTTGAATTAGACTCAAATGCAACATTTGAAAACTGTCAGTCTGGCAGCTGACGTTATTTTGAACACTGAAATCTACTTTTGTAACCAAAGATGTCTTAGTCCTGTGGCCAGGGGAGCAACAAACCAATAGAAAAGCCACAAGAAACGTTTTTTCTTTGCTCTTCTACAAACAGACATTCGACATGTGTAGGCAACATTTATTGAGACGTTACTGTGTGTCAGGAACTGTACTAAACGCTTTGCATGTATTATTACATTCAATCCTGATGGCAGCCCTCTGAAATAGCTTTACTTGAATTACTCTCATTTTTTGTCACCCAGTCTTTCTCATCCTCAGGACTTACTGTAGGATCCAGTACAACCAGGCATTCAATAAATGTTTATTAAATATAGCAATGAATAGATAACAGCAGCTACCATTTATCGAGCCCTTAGCATACAGAAGGCACTGTGCCAAATATTTACATCCGTTATCCTGTTTAATCTTACCAACGAAGCTGTGGGGACATGCGGAACACCTTCGGGGTTTTTGCCAGACTCACGAGTCCCACCTTCTCTGAAAACGATTAATGCACATGTCCATAAACTGCCATATTTGTGCTACATGACCCCACCCTTTGGTCACAGCTGATTGGACCAGGGGTGCAGTTCGGCCAATTAGATTCTTTCTTGTGAATTTATGCTTGTGGTTGAAAGACGGCCAGTTAGTCCTGCCTGTGGCTAGAATAGTCCTGCCTGTAAACTCATTCTCAAGCTGCAGTGAGGACTTTTTGTTAAAATATACAAAATAATAGAAAAAGAAGGTCTGCAGGGAGAAAAAAATTAAGTGATTAAGCAGAGAGGCACAGAGACAAGAGGCAGAGTCGTACCTAGATTCCTGTTTCTCTGGTTCTCACTCCAAGGCCTCGGAAAGCCCAGACTTGGGTTCCAGTAAATTCTCCGTTTTTTGTTAAAATGGCCCAAGTTTGCTCCTATTGGTTACTACCAAAAATAAATAAATAAATAAAACAAAAACAAAAAACAAAAAACTAAGCCAGGGACAGTGGCTCACAGCTATAATCCCAGAAACTTGGGAGGCTGAGGCAGGAGGATTGCTCGAGACAAGGAGCTCAAGACCAGCCTAGGCAACATCACGAGACCCTGTCTCTAAACAATAAATAAATCTAAATGAAGTTAGGTCAATATTTTTTTTCCCATTCCACAGATGAAAAAATGGAGGCTCTGAAGAAGTAGTGACTTGCCCAAGGTCACACATTCAGTGCGGCAGAGCAAAGACTCAGCCCAAACCCACCCAACTCTCTGCAGCCTGAGCTGCCTCTCCTTCTTCTCACCAGTGTTCCTTGGGGCATCTGTCCAAGCCAATGGGACATCTGTCTTCCCCTCAGCCTCTCTGCTGGCTTTCTGAGGGCTGGGGTCATGTCTGACTCGCAGCTCCACCTAGGCTATACACTGTCAGGTGTCGCTTCCAAACCATCAGGGTGGAGATTTCACAGGGTTAGAAGAAACATCGCAGCATGACTGATGGGAAATTAATGTGTTTTGTGGATGCAAATTGTAGAGGCAGAAAAGTGGGGCATGGAACTGAGACACTCCATGGTGACCTTGACAGAGAAGCCAGTGAGAAATTGATTAAAGTCCATGGCAACCCTAGATCAGGAGAAGGATGACCATAGACTAAAGCCCCTGGTGGGCGTACTGCACGTCACCTTGAAAATGGAGAGCCCCTGAACCTTCCTGTGCCCATGATCTCAGCCCAGCTGTCCTGACTTCAGCCTTGGCAAAGGAAGTGATTTTGGGTCCAGGCCAAATGTGGGGGCCTAGGCTGACCCCAGAAGCTGGACCCAGAGAATCCTAAGCTCTCATTCTACAGAGGCTGGACCATTTGATTCGCCCTGCACCCACATGCCCCAACTCATCTTCCACACGTCCATCAGAGGGATCTTTCTAAAACACCAACCTGACCATGCCACCCCTCTTAAAGTCCTGATATGGCTCCCAAGGCCTTTACGACCTGCCTTTCCTGTATTTCCCCATAACACACCATTCCTTCACACCCAACTTTGCTCCCAATACTCCGAGTTACCTGTGTC
This sequence comes from Aotus nancymaae, assembly GCF_030222135.1. Classification (NCBI taxonomy): domain Eukaryota; kingdom Metazoa; phylum Chordata; class Mammalia; order Primates; family Aotidae; genus Aotus; species Aotus nancymaae. The sequence goes on from NW_026988443.1 coordinate 21,087,922, forward strand.
CCTGGAATCACCCTGGTCTCTCGACACCTATTCCACCACTGTACACATAAGCTATTCCTCTCCTGGAACATCTCACTGACAGCATCCTATTCATCAGATGAAATCCTGATTGAACTTTAAGCTCAACTCAAGAAGCACACTCTCAAAGAGACCTTTTCTCACCTCCACAGATTGGGTTAAATGTTCTTTCTTTGAGCACATGTCTGGCACAGAAAGTATATTGTTCTGGGATCATCTGTTTATACATCTGCTTCTTTTAACACATTGTCAGCTACTAGAGGGCAGGGACCTTTTTATCTATACCTTTTTTTTCATCAGTTCACAGCAGAGTTCTTGGCCTGTAGTGAGCATCAGTTAGTACATATGGGACATATGGGTGGATAGATGCAGATGGGGTAAGTGGGTGGGTGATGGGCATTTGAATGGATAGATGAGGAGTGTGTGAATGGGAGGAAGAATAAATGCATGTGTAGGAGGATGGGGAGGTGGTTACATGAGAGGAAGGAATGAAGGGAGGGACGGAGGGAGGGAGGGAGGGAAGGAGGAAGAATTGAAAGATGGGAGGAGGCCTAGGTGGGTAAGTGGGAGGACAGATGGGTGAATGGATGGATAAATGTATAGATGATAGGAGGATGGAGAAAGGATAGGCAGACCCATAGGAGGATGGGTGGATGGATGGATGGATCAATCAGTTCTGCCTAGGCTTAGGGTTAAGTCCTTAGATTGTCTTTGTGACCTGGACTCCTCTCAGAGATCTGCTACCTGTGGAGGACTCCTGAAATTGAACATGTATATAATCAAACTCGGATTCTCCTTTCTCGCATTTGATTCCCTTCTAGCATTCTGTTCCTTGGTGACTGGCAACACCACTAGAATTCTAGGCATCTTGACTCCTCTCACTCCCTCAATCCCCATTCCCAAGACATCACCCGGTCCTGTTGAGTTTATTGCCAATGTGTCCCTCCAGCTAGTCCATCTCTCTCCAGCCCAAAATCTCCATGGCTTCCCTCCTAGGCTAGGGTGACCACCACTTAGCCAGCTTCCCTGCCTCCTCTCTCTTTGTTTTTCAGGTAGGGTCCAAGCTGCAATGCAGTGACCCAATCACAGATCACTGCAGCTTTGATCTCCAGAGCTCAAGTGATCCTCCTGTCTCAGCCTTCCGAGTAGCTGGTACCACAAGCAGGCATCACCACATCTAGCTAATTTTTATTTTACTTTTATTTTTGTAAAGACATGGGCCTCACAATGTTGCCCAGGCTGGTCTCAAACTCCTGGGCTCAAGCAATCCTCGCACCTCAGCCTCCCAGTGTGTTGAAATGAGCCACCACATGAGCCACCTTGCTCAGCCTCTGCCTCCATTCTGTCTTGCCCACAACCATCACCTCACTACCACTAAAGCTGTCTTTTCGAAATTCAGGTCTGCTTCTATGCCTCTCTAACATTGCTTAAAATATTCTAACACCTTTGCTGTCACGATGAAAATCAGCCCTGGCCTCACCCCACACCCTGGCAAGGTCAGACCTTTGTGGCCGCCTTATCGACGCGACTTGACATCTACCCCATGACTCCTTGACTAACGTGTATCACCCACTCTAGGTAGTGAGCCCCACAAAGGAGTGATTTTGCCTGTTTTGGCCTAACTTGTTTGTGTAAGGTGTTTTAGGCTGACTGATGGCTCCATGGACACTATGTTAAGCTCTGTGACCTGCACGGACACTCCAGATGAGTTCCTGGAAAATCTGAAGTAACTGGAAGACCATGAAAAGAGGAAGAAATGATCAACCCCTGTGGCACCTACTTTGAGAGGTTCTTCTATTGTTTCTTATTCCTGCCCCAATTGATAAGGCCATTGGACTTTGTAACCAACCTTGGTCAATCTTGTGACTCCACACCCTATGACCCCCTCCCAGCTTGCAAAAAACCACCCTGAACTGTAGCTTCTGTAACTTTCCACTGCCCACCCCAAACCTATAAAACCAACTCCTATCCCACCGCCCTCTGCTGACTCTTTTCAGACTCAGCCTGCTGGCACCCGAGTGAATAAACAGCCATGTTGCTCACACAAAGCCTGTTTGGGGGTCTCTTCACTCAGCGTGTGCATTTTAACAGTTTGGGGCAGGCTTAGGTAGAAATTCTGCTCCTAATTAGCTATGTGTCCTTGAGCAAGTTACTTGAGTTCCATAAACTTCACTGCTGCATGTGAAAAATGAAGACAATCTTACCCACCTCCTCAGGTTGTCGGGAGGATGGAATTAAATGCTGCATGTAACATAACCAACACATTGTCAGGCCTCTCTGAGGAGATGTCAGGACTGGGCAGGGAGCAGGAGGAGAAAGTTCTATACACAGTCCCTGCTCAGCCCTCAGCCACTCACCCTGAAATCAACTCTACCATGAATAGAGATCTTCAAGAAAGCCCAGAAATAAGTTTCCCCAGAAGGGCCCCTGGGGATAGGAGAGGAGAGGCTGCCTTTTATACTTCAGCTCCTGGAGACCCAGCCCAGGGTCCTGGAAGGGAGGCTTCCCTCCTATGGGGAGACAGACGGGACAGCCTGGCTGTGTTAAGCTGTTCTTACATTGCTATAAAGGAATACCTGAAACTGGGTAATTTGTAAGGAAAGAGGTTTATTTGGCTGATGGTTCTGAGGCTACACAAGCGTGGCATCAGCATCTGCTTAATTTCTGGGAAGGCCTCAGGGAGCTTTTACTCACAGCGAAAGGTGAAGGGGGAGTAGGTGTCACATGATGGAAGCAGGAGCAAGAGAGAGAGTGAGCGTGTGGGGGACACACTTTCAACAACCAGATCTCACGAGGACTCACTAACTCCAGGACAGAACCAAGCCATGAGGGATCTGCCCCCACAACCCAATCACCTCTCACCAGGCCCCACCTCCAACACCTGGGATGACCTTTCAACATGAAACACAGATTCAAACCGTATCACTGACCTAGCCTCTCTAGCCAGGAGAAACGATGCCAAGGGCTTATTAAATACCCAGAATGGGCCAGGCGTGGTGGCTCACACCTGTCATCCCAGCACTTTGGGAGGCCAAGGCGGGCAGATCACTTGAGGTCAGGAATTCGAGACCAACCTGGGCAACATGGTGAAACCTCACCTCTACTAAAAATACAGAAATTAGCTGGGTGTTGTGGCAAGTGCCTGTAATCCCAGCTGCTCAGGAGGCTGAGGCAGGAGAATCGCTTGAACTCAGGAGGCGGAGGTTGCAGTGAGCCAAGATCACACCACTGCACTCCAGCCTGGGTGACAGAGTGAGACTCTGTCTCAAAAAGAAAAAGAAAAATCCCCAGAATGGTCTACGACCTGAGAGACCAGTCTTCTAAGCAAGTACATTTTATTAAGTCCCTTCCTCCCTCAAGAGCCTGCAGTGGCTCTCTGCTGCCCACAGCGTCAAGTGCAGGCTCCTTTACCTGGAGTCTCACTCCTATCTCCCATCTGGCCCCTGGAACCTCAGAGCCCACCCTTTGTTCAGACAGGTCACTTTACCTGCCGCTTTACTCCTTTCTGACCCAAGACCCTGCCCTCTGACCTGGGAAGCCCTCTACCTTCAGGTCTCTATAAATCCTTTTGCACCCCTAAAGGCTCCCTCTTCCAGAGAGCCCTCTAGGATTGACCCAGCTGACACTAATTTCCCTCTCTTCTGAAGACCCAATGCCCTAATGCCTCCCACAAAAGACAAATCTCTGGTGTAAGACAGACCCATTTGATGAAATTCCAAGCTTACTAAGATACGTTTTTTTAAAAATAAAATCATGAATGTCATACCAATATAAAATGTGCTCATGTCAAAGATTTTGACTCCTTGATGAGGAAACCAGTAAGATATTATACATAATTCAAAGAAGAATCCAAGGAGTACGTGTCTATGTACAGTGTTTAGCACACCCACCCCCTACAAGATACCAATTGATCTCACCTGACAAACTTCATTTGCATCTCATTGAACAAGAAGAGTTTGCATTATTACCAGTTTTCTGTAACTTACAGAATATAAAATAGCTCAGAGACCATGACAGGCACAAACTCCGACAGAAACAGGTAAGAGCTAATATCCAGTTAAAACGGACACCTTCTCATCTTTTTTTGCCTAATTTAAAGTGTTTCATAATTCTAACGGGTACCACTTAGCCAAGCGTGTGTCTGAAAAGTCAGTTAATTTCTCAGGACCTCAGTCTTCCCATCTATAAAGTGGGTGTAAAAGCACAAAGCTCCTCCAGCTCTCAGCAGCGAGGGGCTCCTGGATGCGTATTCCAGGGCTTTCAGATATTTCCCTGCCCCTGAGTTTCCTCCCTCTACTTCAGCTGCCACCTCTGAGTCTGGGGGCTTTAGGAGGCCCTGTTGCCTGTCCCTTCCACTCAACCTCCACCCCTAAGCACGAATCAGGGTCTCCTCCTACATCTCCACTTACCACTACCAAGACATGATCAAGGGGACCTTTAGCAAAACGCAGGTGGAAAGAGGAAATACCTTCCCATACCTGGTGGGATAGGTTTTCCTGCTTCTGTTTTTAGGGTATGGTGGGCTCCCTAGCTTCAAGGCCAAGGCAAGAGAGATCTAGGTCCTTTGTAATGTAATTCAAGGCTAGGAAGACACTTTTGACAATAGTACCATGATATGCTATTTCTGTAGAAGAGGTATATTAGCAAGAGGTAACCTTCCTGAAAGGTCTGATGGGTTTTGTAGACAGATAGCCCACCCAGAGACCAGGCCATCCTGAAAGTCTTTCCCTCTCCCCTCTTCCACCCTTAGTATCAGAAGGTCCACCCAACAATAAAATTGACAAGTTGACCATCAGAAGGCGGGGGGAAAGGGGGTAAAGCAAAGACATTTCAAAGAAGGATGGTAGGGAGATATGAGTTGATCAGGCTCAATAGACCCTTCCAACATCTCCACGCCGTGGGTTCTGTTTGGGATGAATGACATTATAGATCCCGTTCTTTGCAAACAGGAAAGACTTTTGTTGGGATTCCCTGTGAGTGGCTGGGGTAACATGAAGCACACTCTAGGGCTTCATGTTAGGAAGAGTCCTTCACGTCCTAGAGTCCTCAAGAGTCATGGGGACTCACTATCTCAAGGACAGCACAAGCCATCTGGGATCTGACCCCACGACCCAGTCACCTCCCACCAGGCCCCACCTCCAACATGAGACACAGATTCAAACCATATCACTGACCTAGCCTCTCCAGCTAGGAGAAACGTTGACAAGGGCTTATTAAATCCCCAGATGTGCCTGGTGGCTCACACCTGTAATCCCAACACTTTGGGAAGCCAAGGCAGGCAGATCACTCTAGGTCAGGAATTCAAGACCAGCCTGGGCAATATGGTGAAACCCCATCACTACTAAAAATACAAAATACATGAGGACTCATGAGGACACAGCCCAGCCCTTGGGGACTCTCTGGGCATCTCACTGTCCTGAGATGTCACTTCCTGATTTCCCTCAGACTCCTCCCTCCAGCATCCCTACCTATCCCTAGGCCAAGCAAACACTAACCACTGTCCCTCCCTGGTACCCAGGAGATGCCTCTCCTGCAAATCTGACCCTACACAGAAGAAACTCTCAAAACTGTAACATACCTAGAGATGTAAGGAATAGTCATGGACATCCACAAGCCTACCCATGAAGATGTCCATTGCGGTGTTGTTTAGAAGTATGAAAAATGGAAACAAACTAAATGCTCAGAAATAGGGGATTGGTTAAAAAAATATGCAAAACAACCTGATGCCATGCTAGGCAGCCACTAAAGGTGTGACGTAGGAGAAGAGATATCAGTGAGCAAGCCCACTCCATTTAAGGACACTTGTAGAGTTACACAAGTAAAAAGAAAGGAAAGCAGGCAACAGAAAAAGGAAAAGTAAAGAAAAACAAAAACATTCACAATGACTGGCTTTTCTTTTCTTCTTTCTCCTTTTGGTGTTTTCCAAGTGCCCTACACTAACATATATTTGTGGATAGATACATAGGCACACAGCGATTGGTAGGCACGCAGTCATAAGCCAGCTCCCTGAAGCTACGCCCAACACCACTGGAAAACAGTTCTGGGTTCCAGTCTGAGGAGCAAGCCAGGCCAGTGATGGACAAATAAGGGAGTGGAGGGGAATGAACTCTTTAGGGCTAGGACCTTCCACAAGGACTCACTCAAAGTGTGTCACACACAGATATCCCCAGTCCCCCCCACCCCCGCCCACCGCCCACCGCCACAACACACACATGCAGTCTTGCCAAAGGGAGCAGCTTACAGGCAAAACCACTCAACAATTAGAATATCCATCCTGAAAGGGTCAGCAGGTGTCCTCAGAGAGATGAAGCTATACAGTGGGCACAGCCCTAGCTTAGGAGTTGTAGAGCCTCGGGTCCTAGCGCTCCAATCCCAGCCTATCCCCTCCTTTCTCTGATCCCTCATTTGTTCATTCATAAAATAAATGCATGAGGTTGGACAAAGGGTCTCTCAGGTCCCCTTCTTCGGTTCTCTGAGAGATGTTTCCCTTTATTCTGGCCTCATCCCTTACTCAGAGCAGATGCCCCCACGACAGCCCCAGTCTGCAGGAGGGGTGGGGTAAGCAGTGCAGGGGGCAGAGCCCAGAATGAACAGTTACCAGAGGAGGCTGGGAGATGTCCTCACGCACCCAAGCCCTAGACCACCAGCCTGGCCCCAGGGAAGCGCAAGACCCAATGACCAGCAGGACTGGGGTGGAGAGAGGTTTGTTTTCTCCGCTGGAGCCTGCTCTGCCCCATCCTCCCTGCAGGCCCAGTCCTTGGCCAACTTTCCCTTCCACACCATCCCCGTGGCTTCACTGCTTCCCCAGGGTTTAGCATCAACATGTTCAGCTCTTTGTCACCATGTTTCATTTTTGAGACTCACTTTCTGGCCAGTGACAAGCCTTTGGGGTTTTGAAACAAACCCAGGTTTTGACCCCCCTTGCCTTCTAAACCCCAGTTTCCTCATCCACAGTAGGGATTCAGAGAGTATTAGCAACAACACATTTCATCAATTCTGCAGCAAATCCACTGACAGCCCGCTCTGCGCAGACCCCTGCAGCACTACTCAGACTGCCCTCCTTGGCGTTCCCAGGCAAGTAGCGGAGGTTAAATAACTCCAGGATGCTGTAGAGCACCCCAACACATTAGGGCTGCAGTCATAGGGAGCAATATCCTAATGAGGACAGGGAGGCCTGGAAGATGGGCTGAGATTCGTCCAAAGCCCCAAAGCAGGGTGGGGACAGAGCAGGTCCTGGAAGCCTGGAACCTCGGATGGAGGCAGACTTCCACCTGCCAGGGCTGAGCTCATTGCCCTGAGGTTTGGGCAGCAGGGAACAGGGGCACAGGGAGGGTGAGAAGGTGAAGGAACCAGGCCTGCTGGTGGCTCCGAGGGAAGCATTCGGCCAGGCCTAGCTAGCATCCCAGAACTCACCTGCCAGTAACTGCGAGCGGAAGGCCCTGCCAGGCTCGCCTGCCCCTTTCAGCGACCCATCCACGCTGGGTCCCCCTCTCCATCCTGCCCTTTGCTCTCTTCCCGCGACACGGGTCCCCTGCTCAAATGCCCAGCCTAGCCTCGGTCCAGCCTGTCTGGCTGTCCTTCCCTGATACCTCGTTTGTCTACCCTTCTTTGCACGTGTCAGTGGCTCCCCGCTCGCGTCCGTGTGTCATTCCCTACACACGCCTGTGTGTCCTCTTCACACGTCTGGCTGGTGCGCCGGCCTCCCGCATTTCCCGGCCTTCTCGCCGCCCTGCCCCGCCTGCCGCTGTGTGGGTGTCGGGCTGGCTGTGCGCAGAGGGGCGCGGCGCGGCCCTCCCCCGTCACCCTCGTCCCTCCATCTCGGAGTGACCCGGGCCGCGGCGCCACGGTGCTGAGGCCCGGGAGCCGCGCCGCCGCCGAGGGGGGCCGGAGCCGGTGACGGTGGCGTGGGCGGCGGCGCGGAGACGACGGGCGGCCGGGCGGGGCTGCGGCAGGGCCGGGGCCGGGGCCGGGGCCGGGGCCGGGGCCTGGGAAGCCGCCGCCGCCGCCGCCGCCGCCGCCTCGGCCCGGGATCACGGGCGGCGGGTCGGCCCGGCTCGCCCGGCCCCGCCCCTGCGCGCCCAGCTGGGCGAGGCTGAGCGGCGCGCCCCCCGCGACGCCCGAGCCCGAGCGCAGTGGCCTCCGAGCGGGAACCCGAGCGGGAGCCGGAGCCGGAGCGGGAAGCGGAGCTGGAGCCGAAGCTGGAGTCGGCGCTGCGGCGCACGGAGCGGAGCGCGGCAGCCAAGCCGAGTAAGGGGCGTGGGGCCGGGCGGCGCGGGGGAGGGGCGGGCGGGGGGGTCCCGGCCCCCTACCCCGGCGCTCAGCTGCGGTGTCCACGAACGACACACCCGGAGGCGCGCCGCGCGGAGCCTCCGTGCGCGGAGCGGGAGGATGTGCGGTCCGGAGCGGAACCGCAGCGCGCTCGGAACGGAGCGGGATCCCGGGTCTCCCGCGGACCCTCGACCCTGTACGAGCCACCTGCGCGAGCCGACGCTGACCCCGAGCGCGCCCTCGGGCCGCGGGGAAGGGGAAGTATCCAAGGTTTCTGCCTGACTTGAGACCCCGACGAGCATCCACCCCGTATAGGGAACCCATAACAGCCTCCTCAGCTCCGCGCCCTGGGTTTTGGGGATCCCTGGACAACCCAACCAAGAAGGGAAAACTAGGGCGCACTCTCGGCCAGGGTGGGAGGGGGAAAAGGGCTGGGGCTTCGCGGAGTTTGGAGTTTGAATCCACCTCCACCCCCTTGAGCTAGGAAGTTTGACCCTTCAACGGGCAAGTCGCCCAGGGTATGCCCCTGTCTCAGTGCCTCTGTCTCAGCGCCGAGCGTGGGAGAAGGAACGCGCCCTCCGCATCTTCTCCCCCTTTGATGCAGACTTTCCCTTGCGCTGTCAGAGGGACCCGAGGCTGAGTACCAGGCGGCAGCTACTACTGACTGCGCAGCGCTGAGTGGCACCGCCGCGGCTCCCCAGGGGCAGGGCCCACCCCACCCCCAGCTGACTCTCGCTGCCCTTCCTCTCTCCCCATCGGGCTCCACGGTCTGGAGGCTGGAGAGCAGTGAGGACCTGGGGCTGCCCTCTCCATCTGGGGCGGGTGCTGGCATGGGTGGTCAGGGACAGGCTGGGAAAGGGAGGGCACAAGTGACTGGTGCGAGACAGGGTTTCAGGGGTCCTTGGTCTTGAGTCACGATTTCCGACGGGCACTTGCCGAGAGAACATGCCACTCTGAACTCAAACATCCTAACTGCTCTGCTGGAACGAGAGACTTTACCACCCTGTGCCTCAGTTTCCTCATCTGAAAGTAAGCAGGAGTCTGTTATGAGCAGGATGTTTAAGGGCTTTGGAACCATAACGTGGGCTTGGCTGTACAACCAGAACGTGAGCTTGGCTGTACTTCCCGGCTGTACAACTTTAGGCAAGACACAAACCTCTCTGAGCCTCAGTTTCCTTATTTGAAACATGGTGAAGGTGAATTGCAAGGATTAAATGAGATGACGCTGGTGGGGGCATGTAGCCTGGTGCCTGGCATGCAGCCAGCGGTCAATTGCAGGGGGCTACAGGTGTCCAGCACCAGTAGTTGCCGAGATTGAGTTCCTCTGAATCTGAAGTGGTGCCCCCAGCCCCCTCCAAGGGGACCTTTGAATCCCCCAAGCCATTGACAGCAGAACTTTCTCCTTAGGGCCCAGCCTTTCTCAGACACTCCCCTCTCCAAGGCTCTCTGCCGCCCAGCCCAGTTCTCCCCTGCTACCCAGGGTGAAAAGGCTGCATCTGATTGTAAGGCGCACCCTTTTTCCTTTTGCCCTTGGCTGGTGTCTGCTGCCCCAGAGAGGGGCACTTGCCCATTGCTGGAGCTCTGTACAAGGGAATTAACGCACCTCCCTCCACTCCTGGGTAGAGGATTGCTTTCCCTGAGGAGCCATCAGGCTGTCAGGCAGCTTGGACACACCAATGCATCTGATGGTTCAGACAGGCAGCCAGAAGCACCAGGGAGACAGCCTGAGGGGTCTCAGTCTTGATCTCTTGCAGACTGCGATGCACCAGAAATGGATGTTAGGAAGGAAATGGAGCCAGTGATAGACTGGGAGGTTACAATTTCAGAGCAGGGTGTCCCCAGGAAGGGATTTGCCCCAGTGTGTGCGGCTGGGGCCTTAGACCCAGAGCAGAGGAGGGCAGAGGCCCAGGGGCTAGTAGGGGGATGCTGAGATCCTGGAGGTGGCAAGAAGTGGGAAGGCAGCCAGGAGCCATGGGAAGAAAGCCGTGGTCCAGTTCACACCCATGTTGGTCCCTAGCCACCTGTGGCCCAGCCGCCCAGAACAGGGATCGGGGAGGAATCTCAAATGAGGAAACATGTCCACATGGTGCCAGGGGGCTTGCAGGGTGCCTGGTGAGACAGGCAGGATGAGCTGTCTCTTGGGGACTCCTTCTACACAGAAACCCCCTCTCTCTTCTTCCTCTGTAGCTCCTCCCTCCCCTAGCCCATTCACCCACTAGGGGTCACATGGCTGTGTCTTCCAAAATCCTCACTCCTCATCTTCCCAAAGGAGTTAATCAGGAACTAATTAGGTTTGAGTCTCCTGCTTCAGTCAGGATTTGGAACACAGCCAGTGGGGAACGTGACAGGGATGCAGGCATTACTGTCAGGCTTTGGGAGTAACCAGCCAGACACCTTCAGAGGGCCATTGCCTGAAGCCCTTGCCCTGGAAGTACTCAGAGGACAGGGTGAGGAGCATCTGCTCTCAGCCTCCTAAAGGGAGAAACTGAGGCCAGGAGGGCTTCTGCAGTCCCTTAGCAAGCAGGCACAAACAAGAGTCACAGCTGAGAGCAATTTTTTGGAGCTGGACCACCTGGGTTTATAGCATGTGGTTCTGGGCAGCAGACTCATCCTTCACAGCCTCAGTTCCCTCTTGAAAATGGAAATAAACATTATACACCTCCCAGAATAGTGTGAGGATGAAGAAATCATACAGATAGCACATAGCCATGTCCAGCGGACCTCTGCCGTGGCCTGCGGTGTTGACCCTGTGAATATGTGTCGCACACAGGCTGCTTCCTAAACGTACACATTTTCTTTTTGATTTCTGATAACTAGCTCTCTGATTTAGGAACCATAATTGTCCCCATTTTATTGATGAGAACACTGAAGCTTAGAAAATTTAAGGACCATCTAACCCTGCCAGGTATAGAATACTTAAACCATCACTATGACTCATCATAATTGTTTGAATTTGTAAAACTGATAATTAACCCATTGTAATTTAGATGACATGTAATCAGTTATTAGAATGATTCTTTCTTTTCTTTTCTTTTTTTTAATAGAGACAGGGTTTCACCGTGTTGGCCAGGATGGTCTCAAACTCCTGACCTCATGATCCACCCGCCTCGGCCTCCCAAAGTGCTGGGATTACAGGCGTGAGCCACCTCGCTGGGCCTAGAATAATTATTTCATGTATATCTTCAATCATTCTGAAAAAGAATATGTTAATTGTCCACAGGCTATAGTATTTTTAGACACCTTTTCTTCCTGTTTGAATAGTAATCAAACTGATTTAAAAGATCAGCTCCCTGTTCATTACCTATCCCTCTTCTCTCCATTTTTCTCCAGACCCCTTACAGTCCCCAACATCTATATATCTTACTCATTTGTTTATTGTATGCCCACACTGATATAATGTGAGCCCTGCAAGGGCAAGGACTTTTAACTGGTTTATTCACTATAATATCCTCAGAGCTTAGACTAGTACCCAGCACTTACTGTGCCTTCCAAAATTATAAAGTTCTTTACAAACATATGGTCTATTATTGTTATTATTTTTGCCAAGTGTATAGATAGATTGAAAATAAAACATTAAGTTTATAGCAGAAACCATTCCCTCAAATATTTGGCAAATAGGACTTGTTCAAGTGCCAGGGATAATTTGATAAAGGTTAAAAACAATGGATATTATTTTTCTAGTATTATAATAAGGCTTCTTATCAGTAAGTTCAATGACAAGTAAATTTAAAAATATATATATTTCTTGCTGGGCGTGATGGCTCATGCCTGTAATCCCAGCACTTTGGGAGGCCAAGGCGGGCAGATCATGAGGTCAGGAGTTTGAGACCAGCCTGACCAACATGGTGAAACCCTGTCTCTACTAAAAATACAAAAATTAGCTGGGCGCTAATCCCTGTAATCCCAACTGCTCAGGAGGCTGAGGCAGGAGAATCCTTTGAACCTGGGAGGCAGAGGTTGCAGTGAGCCGAAATCACACCGTTGTACTCCAACCTGGGCAACAGAGCAAGACTCCATCTCAAAGAAAAAAAAAATTCCAATAACAAATGACATGTTCAAAGGCAATTAAGTTAGCTTTAACATTTTTCACTGAGAACAGCTGGGCATGGTGGCACATGCCTGTAGTCTCAGCTGCTCCAGAAGCTAAGGCAGAATCACCTGAGCCCAGGAGTTCAAGACCAGCCTAGGCAACCCTGGCTCTTTATAACAAACAAACAAAAACCCCACAACTTCTAATGAATTAACAATCACTGACTTGTTCACTTAATTGCTTTTTATTTTGTTGGCACAAAATGTTTTTTTCGAATCTTCATTTTAATGATTTTTTAGGTTGTTATGAAAGTCATACATGTTCATGTAAAAAAATTATAAAATTATTAAAAATGTAAAAAGCATTAAAATCCTCCTTAATCCCACCACCACCAGAGAGCACAGTGACCATGAACATGTTAGTGCTTTTTTCCCCCAGAGAGTCATCTTTAGACTGGACTGAAAGTCTTTATGAGAAATATATGTGTGTGTGTGTGTGTGTGTGTGTGTGTGTGTATATATATATATATATTTTTTTTTTTTTTTTTTTTTTTTCATGAAATGGAGCCTTACTCTGTCCCAGGCTAGAGTGCAGTGGCACAATCTTGGCTCACTGAAACCTCTGCCTCCCGAGTTTAAGCAATTATCCTGCCTCAGTCTCCTGAGTAGTTGGGATTACAGGTTTGCGCCACTATGCCCAGCTAATTTTTATATGATTTATGGAGATAAGAAAAAGAGAATGTTGGCCAGGCTGATCTCAAACTCCTGACCTCAAGTGATCCACCCACCTCAGCTTCCCAAAGTTTCGGGATTACAGACGTGAGCCACTGCACCCAGCCTAACATTTCTTTAGAAACATGATTTCACAGCCGCAGTTGGGTGAGGTGGCTCACGTCTGTAATCCCAGCACCTTGGGAGGCCAAGGTGGGGAGACCACCTGAAGTCGGGAGTTCAAGACCAGTCTGACCAACATGGGGAAACCCAGTCTCTACTAAAAATACAAAATTAGACGTGGTGGCACATGCCTGTAATCCCAGATACTCAGGAGGCTGAGGAGGGAGAAGTGCTTAAACCTGGGAGGCAGAGGTTGCGGTGAGCCAAGATAGCACTATTGCCTGGGCAACAAGAGCGAAACTCCGTCTCAAAAAAAAAAAAAGAAAGAAAGAAAGATGATTTCACACCCATATAATATTTCATTGTAACCGTGTGCTATGGTTTGCTCAGCCTATCTTCCCTTATCGGATGTTGGGCTTTGCTCAACATCCCAATTTCCTCTTCACTGCTACAAATAATGCTTGTCTGTGTTTCTGTTTGTATTTTTGGCGCCCTGAATCAGGCTTCTCTACACACTTGGTCAGGACCTATTTACAATTCTCAGATGGACTGGTTTATGCAGTTAGTAAATCAAGCCTTCTAAGTTTGGGCTGTGATGGTGGAAAGGGGCTGGCAGTTGATTCTGTAGAGGGCTACTCCAGTTCAGTTAAGGCAACATGGAGACCTAGTAATCTCCAGACACACCCTGGCCACCACCAGTAGAGCACACATGTGGCCAATGTTGCATGGAGACAGAGGCATCCTTGCAGCCAGGCCCAGTGGCTCATGCCTGTAATCACAGCACTTTGGGAGGCCGAGGCAGGCAGATCACCTGAAGTTGGGAGTTGGTGACCAGCCTGACCAACATGGTGAAACCTCCATCTCAACTAAAATACAAAATTAGCAGAGCATGGTGGTGCATGCCTGTAATCCCAGATATTCAGGAGACTGAGACACAAGAATCGCTTGAACCCAGGAGGTGGAGGTTGCAGTGAGCTGAGATCGCGCCACTGCACTCCAGTCTGGGTGACAGAGTGAGACCTCATCTCAAAAAACAAAGAAAGCCTCCTTGCTTTGAAGGCTATCAAATACCTGCATCCCTTTTCTAGTATCAGGACCAAGTTACCTGTTTGCAAACCTCAGTGCCTCCTGCCCACCTCTCTGCCGCTTGCCTCTCATTGCTTTTCTCACCCACTCCTAAATTCGTTGATTCCTTTATTCAGTGGACATATGACAAACATGAGGGCATCCACACTGGCCAACCTATGTTTTCTATTAGGGAAGTTACTAGCCGGGTCTCACCTCACATGAAGACCTTCCTGGGACAGGAGGAAGGTGTTGTCTGCTGCCTGAGGGCCCCCGCCTGCAGCGTCATGAGTTAGACCCTGCCTTGGTGAGGCACATGCCATCCTTTCAAGATCAGTGCAACTGACCAAAGGCCCTGGGATTTTCTGACTTCCTTCTGGCTCTAGACAATCACATACACACCTGTCTATCCATGAAACCCCTGCGAGATGGCATCATGCGCTCATTCAGCAAACAGTCTCTGAGCACTTCCCATGTATGAGGCACCACACTGAGTGCCGGGGACACAGTGCTTGTCTGGGCTGTCTAGACCTGGAGTCACCATCTCTCCCATCTCCACCATCTGCCGGTCACCCAGCCAGACACAGGGACTCACCCTACACTCCTCCTTCTTCCTCACCCTCTCTATCGGATTCATCTGTCCCTAAAACCCACCAAGCATGTTCCCACCCAGGGTCCTTTGCTCTCTCTGCTACCTCTACCCGGAATCCTCTCTCCCCAGGTATCTGCCCACCTAGCTCGCTTCCTCCAGTCTTCGCTTACCTGTCACCCTCTCACTAAGGCTTTCTGCAGCTACTGTATCTAACCATCTAACAGTGCAATCGCTACCCGCACACCCTGCCTCTGTTCCTTCTCCTGCTGTTAGCTCACAGACTCTATCATTACCATTGCATCTCCAGCCCTAGTCAGAAAGGGACTATCAGAGTGTCAGACTGCTCACCAGTCTGTCCCCAGCACCTGAAATCTGGTGCACCAGGGTCTCCCTTCCTTCCTCCCTTCCTTTCCTCCCTTCCTTTCCTTCCTTCCCTTCCTTCCTTCTTTCCTTCCTTCCTTCTTCCTTTCCTTCCTTCCTTCCTTTCTCTTTTCCTTTTTCTTTTTCTTTTTCTTTGACGGAGTCTCCCTCTGTTACCCAGGCTGGAGTGCAGCAGCACAATTTCAGCTCACTGTAGCCTCTACCTCCCAGCTTCAAGCGACTGTCCTGCCTCAGCTTCCTGAGTAGCTGGGACTACAGGCACACACCACAACACCCAGCTATTTTTTTTGTGTTTTTAGTAGATACGGAGTTTCACCATGTTGCCCAGCTGGTCTCAAATTCCTGACCCCAAGTAATCCACCCTCCTCAGCCTCCCAAAGTACTGGGATTACAGGCGTGAGCCACTGCACCCAGCCGGGACTTTCAGTTAATACTTGAACCAGTGATGGCAGCCTCTGCCCCTCCTCTGAGGTCACCGTTGTCACTGTTGCCTTTGTTTAGGTCACATCACCTCTGGCCACAGCTTCCCATGCTCCCCTCCTCCTGCCTCCCTCACCTGATGCCCCTCCACCTTCCCAAAGAGAGAAAAGCTAAGCAAGCCAATTTCCTGCTTCAAATCCTCCTAGGAACCCTCTTGGGGCAGGGGGCTCACCACCTCATCAGACCCCTTATTCTTCTGAGTCTCAGTGTTGTCATCTGTGAATTGGGGATTTGTTTTGAGGATCCAGGAAGCTGACAGCATGTGGCAGCAGCTGAGCAGGGGTTGTGTGAACAGGCTGCCATCCTGTGGCCTCTTTCACAAGGCCAGCCCACCCCCGCAGCCTGTCTCTGTCAGCCGCCCACAGAGCAAGGCTGGCCGCTCCCGGGGCCTTCCAGCTCTGTGAGCCTCTGCCACAAGGCTCCCCTGTCACCAGTGCCTAGGCAGACCCAGGCTCCCTCCCCTTAGCCACACACTCCCCTGCCCAACTCTGAGTGTCACATTAGAGCCCCAAGTGGAGATATTCCAGGAGCAGGGATGTGAAGGGGTGTGGGAATGACGTGGACTTGCCACACACCATTCAGCCACTTCAAAGCCTGGAGTGCCACCCGCCCGCCCTCGAGTTCCCAGCCAGACAATCCAGTTGGAGATGAGTCACCGGCAGGAGCAAGCCTCGCATGCTGGGCTCAAAGGGGGCAGGCAGGGAAGAGGTGACCATGCTTGGCCCAGCAGCTGGGTGGGCCCACCCCCGCCCCCACCCGGGACCCTGACCCCAACCCCTGGCAAAGGAACCACAGTCCCAGCCCATCTGTGCCCCTCATGGCTGTCTCCTCACAGCATCACCAGTCACATGCATGCAGGAAACCAGGATGGGCGCTTGCTCACCTGGACCCCCCACACCCACCTCCTTTGTCTTGATGACCCCAACAGAGCACTACCCTAGCGGAGGGTATGACGCCACCAGGGAGCGGTTTTCTTCTGCGGCCTCAGGCAGAAATCCTGGAGTGGGGAAAGGGAGAAGGAAACAGGCAGCCAGATTGAAAATCCAGCTTCTATTTTAGAACCCCCAAAGCCCCTCCATGTGTTTTCCAAGGGTTTTGTAGGACACTGTGCAGATGCTTGGGAAATGAATCAATGCATGCAAGCCCAGGGTGCTGGGAGGTTGCAGTGGGAGGCTCTGTGTAAGGTGCTGATGGTGTTACAAGAGGCAGGGAGTGGCAGCCCTGGCTATTGTCAGCATCGTGGTCACCAAGGGCAACAAGATGCCTGGGACGCATCTCAGCTCTTTGCATAGAGATCCTTCTCTTCAGCAAGTCAAGCACCTTGGACAGGCAGCCTCCACCCCTCAGTCGCGCATTCGCGTCGGGCCAAGGTTCGCTTGCTCTAGTGTTTCCATGCACTGTTGAACTTCCCCTCAGTTCCCAGCCCTGAGCTAGTTTGCAGGGGCCGCACTGACCCTCCACGCCCTCAAGGAGCTACTGGTCTAGAATAATTTAGATCCAGAGTTGTCCTGGAAGGGCATCCATGTGTGACAGAAACACAGCCAGAGTGATTATTCTGTCTCCAGCCGTCAAGGAGGACCCCACTGAAGAGGTGTCTTGATCTGGGTGTCGACAGCACATAGGAGTTTGCCAAGTGAAAGGAATGGCATGCCAGGGAGAGGGAATAGTCCAGAAGGATAATTGGCCTAAGTGTGTCTAAGAAGCAGGCCAGCCAGAGCACCAGGGCAGCCGGTCTCTGGGGGTGACCCTGGCAGTAACTGAGAGGCACTGAGGGTGACAGGGTCCCTTCGTACACAGCTCTTCCTCTGTCTCTTCGCTGTGACCTTGGATGGGTTTTTTCCCTGAGCCTGTTCTCCTGTCTGCACTATGGACATGATGTCCCCCGCCTCAAAGGTCTGTTGCAGCACCATTGGTGACATTAGGCACATGCAGGTGTTTGGTGAATGCCAGCCACACCTGGAGGCCCCAGTGCCCAGAAGGCTTCCTCCTAGGGAAACGCAGGCAAAACACACTGAGAAAAAACTGGGTGTTTCTAGTTAACAGATGAACCGGAGAACTGTCTTTGGAGAGACTGTGCTCAAAAGTCTGATCCTTCAGTGCTAATGTCAACTCTGCCACTTCTTGGCAGCGTTTTGCCTCTCTGAGCCTTGGCGTTCTCACATTCTTCGTAGCCCCTCCCAAGCAGGGATAACAAGCCTCAATTTGCTTTAGGGATGAGGCATATGTACCCCTCATGACCCCTGCAGGGGCAAACTCTCTTCCCATTGGCTTGAGGGCTGCCAGCTTTCCCCTGCAAACGTCCACTGGGCTGGGCACTCATGGTCTCTGCTCAGCAACCCCCAAAGGTGCAGTTTGGTTTCTGCAAAGCAAGTGACCACATCCCTAGAAATAAGAATCTTATGTCCCTCCTGTTCCTACAGCCTCATGTCCCTTGGGGACACACCAGGAGAGACTGAACCAATTCAGATCTTTAGCAGCATGGGAGAATGGATCACTTTTCTTCTTTTTTTTTAAGAGAGGGTCTCACTCGGTCACCCAAGCTGGAGTGCAGTGGTGTGAACGTGGTTCACACCAGCCTTGACCTCCTGGACTCAAGCAATCCTCCCACCACTGCCTCCCAAAATGCTGGGATTATAGGCATGAGCCATTGCACCCAACCATGAGTTACCTTTTTAAAATGTTTCCTCCATTGCAAATTGGAGTCACTGGCACTCCCTCACTGTTCTAGACATCCATGTGTTCATCAAGTTCACACTGGGGAGCAGAGAGGGAGAGAAAGAAGCATTTTCATTCTGTAGACCTTTGTTTCTGAATCAGTAATTTAATATAGAGATGCCTTCTAAAGAATTGTGCTGGCTGACAGTGTGGGCTCTGGAGTCAAGCTGACCTGAACTCAAGTCTCAGCCAGTAGTTAGAAGTTGTGTGGCCTTGGGCAAGCTGCATAACCACTCTGAGCCTCAACTTCTTTGTTTATAAAATGAGAATGAAAAGAACAACCTCATCTTATTTATGTTGGAGTAATAATAATAATATGATGTGGGCTAGATGTCAGTGGACACTCTTCCAAAGCCAGCTGTCAGACCTTGACCTAGCCCCTCACCCTCTCCAGGTCTCTGTGTCCCAGCCCTGATAGTTCCAAGTGGCTCAGGATGACGCAGTCCATTGAAGTTGTCTGAGACAGCGGGATCTCACACATTCATCATGAGACAGAAGAACCCTGGAACCTCTAATTCCCACTCAAGGGTCCACCTGAGAGAGTGATCTCCTGCCCACCACTACCCACCACGGGGACCCCAGCACACACTTGTGCCATCCCTGTGACCCTCTCCCCATTCCACAGCCCAGAGGTCCCCCGGGCCCTTGCCCACACTGGACACGTGCTCTCAAAGAAGTCACCATCCTCTTTCCCAGAGGTTGACAGTTCAGGAGATGTGAGCACCCAGCCTGCAGGGGCTGTGGGTGTGGCATGGGCACCCCAACACCTGCCTGTTTGTGTCTCTGCAGGTGAGTGGAGGGGCCTTCCCTGCGAGAAGTCAGAGCTGTGCCCGTGGGCAGGCTGGCTCCGCTGTTCTGCTCCAAGGATGACATGTCCTTCAAACATCCCTGCCCCTGTGAGTCTCCTCCCCACGTCCTTCTGCCGCCTGGGGCCAGGCAAGGGCAGAGCTTGGAGTCGAGCTGCAGAGACCAGCTTGAGGTGTTTGGCCAGAGAACTGCGAGTGTCCAACCAAAGGCTAATGTGGCATGCTGGGTGGGGAGAGGGCAACACAGAAGACCCCTGACACCTGCAAGATGCTCCCTGAAAACTGAAAATCACACTTTGGCGTTTCTCCTGTATCAGCCCTTCCCAAAGTGTGGATCAGAGTTCCTCTGAGGGATAGTAATGGGATGACACTCACCCACACACAAATAAGACTCCATGGCCAAGTAAGTGGGGGAAATGCTGGGAGAGTCACGTTAAGAAAGTTTTGCTCCTGCAGTACTTTCCTGAGCTTTTAATATGGTGATGTGTGGCTGGCATGGTGGCTCATGCCTGTAATCCCAGCACTTTGGGAGGCTGAGGTGGGTGGATCACTTGAAGTCAGGAGTTCGAGACTAGCCTGGCCAACATAGTAAAACCCCCTCTCTACTAAAAATACAAAAATTAGCTGGGCATGGTGGTGGGTGCCTGTAATTCCAGTTACTCAGGAATCTGAGGCAGGAGAATCGCTTGAATCCGGTAGGCGGAGGTTGTAGTGAGCTGAGATCACACCATAGCACTCCAGCCTGGGTGACAGAGCAAAATTCCGTCTCAAGGAAAAAAAAAAAATTTTATATATATATATATATATATATATATATATATATATATAAAAAATATAATTTTAAAAATTTTATATATATATATGGTGATGTGTGTTGTGAGGCTCCCATAGGTAAGAGAAAACCCGCTCCTCCTCTCAAACATTAACCACAAGGAATGTTTCATGGGACTGGTGTTCCACAGAACACGCTCCTTGGGGTTTACTCTCCTAAGGAAACCCATCCCAAGCATCCCCACCATGAAGTTCCTCATTTGCGGAAGCCAATAGATGATCTTGCCCCTCGGCAGTCTTCTCGTGGCTCCCTGAGGCCTGAGTCCAAGTGACGAACTCAGCCAGGGGTACCCCTAGCATCCAAGACTGCAGCCTCCTTGACTTCTCCCCTAGTCTCCACCAGCTTGAGTCATGCCACCACCCTTGCCCAGGACCCCTTTCACTTCTCCCAAAGCAGCCACCTGCTTTCTTCCATGATGTTCCCTGAGCCCCCAAAACTACCACCACTTGCTGTAATTTGGGAGGACATGCATGACTGCCCATCCCTTCACCTTGACAAGTTAGGACTGTCAGTCTGTATGAAATCAGGGACCCCAACCTCAGAGGCGGACCCTCTCCTGTCTCCCATGCTCACTCTGGGTAATGCCTCCCCCACTCGCCAATGTCTGCTCAAATCTGTGCCATTGATTACATGCATCATGGGGTGGGGGCCTCTCTTCTAAAAAGTTGAAGCCCTGATTATTAAATCACTGGATATCAAGGGATAGCTGCAGGGGGAGGAGGGGATACTGGCATGTCCACCTGGGTGAGATCGTCACCAGGCACGCCAGGGGGATGAGCTAGCTGTGGGGTTCATTGTTCAAAGAGTGGTGTCCAGAGGGTGGTGGTGTGCAGCCTGGCTGCTGTGGGTACCCAAGGAGGGTACAGATTATTTCCAGTGAGAACCAATAAGATGATTTCTGATGGATAGTCCAGGCTGAATAAATTGTTGTTACTATTGTCACTGTTGCTGTGGCATGATCGGGAAAGGAAAGCCAGGCCAGATGAGGCTTCTGTTCAGGGCACCTCAGAGCCCAGGGACCCCTGCCCTGCAAAGCACTGGGATGGTCATGTTCTTGCCCGTCTGCTGACCAGGCAGGAGCAGCCGGCATGGACAAGGCTGGGAAAAGTCAAGGCTGGGGATGCTGAGTGAGGAGGGCTTTCCAGAACCTTTTGGGGTAAAGCCCAGGCCCTTTTTCAAGCTTCCAAGAGTCTCTCCCACTCGTTTCTTCCTGGGCTTTTGATTCCTTCTTCCTCCTGCTGCCTGTCTGCCTTGGGCAGCCCCCACCCCTAACCTGACATTCAACCTGACCCAAAGTCCCAACACCTAGCATGCAGTAAGCACTCAGTAAATGTTTGTTGAATCAGTAAACACATAATTAAACACCCTGGAGGAGGAGCTAGAGGCTAGTGGTCAGGGAGAAGCTGAAGCCCCTGACTCTGCTACCAGATCCCTCCATGACTTTGACCCAGATACTTCTCTGAGACAAAGGGGTCCGCCAAACCCGGTGGGTTCTAGGAGCTCAGGACTGCTGTGAGGCTCCATGGAGGCTCTGTCATCGTCTCTGCCAATTTCTGCTCACATTTCCAGTCTGAACTTGTCTAAGAAGCACCCGCTGTCCCCTTCCAGGACCTGCAGTCAGCTTCAGTCTGGCTTGTGCACCCACATCCTGACATCCCATCAACTTCTGTGTAGTTAAAGCCATTCTAGTTCTCAGCTGCATCTGACCCTGTTGGGTGCTTCTTTTTTTTTTTTTTTTTTTGAGACGAGTTTCATTCTACCCAGGCTGGAGTGCAGTGGCATGATCTCGGCTCACTGCAACCTCCATCTCCCAGGTTCAGGCAATTCTCCTGACTCAGCCCCCGAAGTAGCTGGGACTACAGACAGCCGCCACCATGCCTGGCTAATTTTTTGTGTTTTTCATAGAGACGGGGTTTCACCATTTGACCAGGCTGGTCTCGAACTCCTGACTTCAGGTGATCCACCCACCTTGGCCTCCCAAAGTGGTGGGATTATAGGTATGAGCCACCATGCCCAGCCCCTGTTGGGTGCTTCTGTTTGTGATGACTTCTCCTGCTTTAGGTTCCCTGACTAAGAGTCCTCCCCGTGTCTTCCAGCCAGCTGATCAGACCATCTGACCTTCCATTTGTGGTCTCCTTTGGCAGTGGTGGAGGATAGAGGATTCTCCCTGCACTTGCCCTGGAATGCTGGACCCCCAGGGCTCCAGCGCAGCCCCAGCCCTTCTTGCTGTGCACTCACCGGACCTTCTCATCCTCACTCTGCTTTCTGCTGCAGCCTCTAGGCCGGTAGCTTCCAAGGGTCCCTCCCACTCTAGTTTCTTCCTAGGCTTTTGATTCCTTCTTCCTCCTGCTGCCTGTCTGCCTTGGGCAGCCCCCACCCCTAACCTGACTTCAACCTGACCCAAACTGAACTCTGTCTTGCCCTCTAGGGCAGCTTTACTTGATTTTGCTGTATGGGTTTGGGGCGCTCAAGCCAGAAATCTGGAAATGAACCTCAGTTCCCCTCCTATCATACACCCATCACTGCCAGCTGCCCAGGGAGACTCTTGGGCCTCTGAATCAGCTCAACAGATGGTCATTCTGACCTGGCCTCCATCTCAGCCCCCTACCCCTTCAGAGTCAATCTAGAAATTGCTCATTCATGAAACAGCTCTTCTGCTTGTTCACTTGTTCGTGCCGCCGGTGGATGGTGAATGTCCAGGAAGCAGGGGCCATCCGTGCTGGGTTTCCAGTTCACCTGCAGCACCGTGCTCAGTCCCTGGCACATAGGAGGTGCTCAGTGTTTACTGAGCAACTGAACAAGTGAATGAGGTGAGGTGAAGCAGATGCTTTGTGGGCAGCCTCTGTGGTTCACAGACCAGAGGCCCTCACACATGTTCTGGGAAGGATGCTGAACCCCGAGTGCTCCAGACCCCCAAAAACAGGCATAGGAATGCTAGGGAAGGAAACCCAGAAATCCCAGGCACTCACTTGGACACACATCCCTGTTTTTAACTCCTCATTCCAGATCTGGAGCTGCTGTGTGCATTTAGAAACATTCAGAACGGCTTTAACTTCCTTAGCCCCCAAAATGAGCTTGCCAGGTACATGTGAAGATACCAAAGCCCCCAAGAAATTGAAAAGTTAGAGTAGGAGCCATAGCCTGCTCCTGTTTGGGCTTCTCCACCCCTACTTCCTGCCAGCTTCAAAGAGTAGCCAGAAAAGTCTGCAGAAGGTAAAACAAGCCCAAATGTTTCCCAAGCAAGACCCCATCCCTAGGAGTCAGTGCACATGAGGTCTGGAGAGAGTGAACAGGTATGTCCACCCAGCACAGGGTGGCAAGGTGAGCGGCACCAGTCCACCTGTAGCTGAGGTCTGTGAGCCTCCATGGCTGCAGGCCCTGGGGGTGCAGGCTTGTCCATCGGCCTCTCGGGAGTCAGGCAGGCATTAATCAGCCAGGCTGGGCTGAGCCCTCCTTGGCACTGCTGACACCCCCACTTCCCCACCCCCAATGCCATCTCACTTTCAGACATTTCAGCTCATCCCTGCGCCTCACAGAGACAGCACCAGCAGCCTTCATTACCCCCACTCCCTTCAATTCGGCAGATGAGAAGACCGAGGCAGAGGGAGGAGGCAAAAACAAGAGAGGGAGAGGCAGGCAAACCCTGACTAGAGGGGTTTTTGGCCAAGTGGCTGCAAGGCGGAAGTCAGTTCCTCTGCCTGCAAATGCCAAGCCTGTGAGCCATTTCCCAGGCTTCAGAGGACCTGCCTCAAGCATTGAGTGAGTAGGAGAACCAGCCTGGCTCTTCAGGAAGGCTGGAGGTAGAGGAGTTTCTCCATCAGGCCCTAGCTGGGCAGGGTGGCCCAGGACTCCCCCAGGACGCAGGCTCCAAGAACAGATGCTTTACAACCTCTTCCTGCCACCAGCTGATGGCAGCTCCATGGAGCTCCTTAAAAACTGGGGCAGCCTGACTCCCTCTGGCCTTTGGGAACAGATCTAAGGAAGGAGGGAATTTATGGGCCCCAGAGGAGACTGAGTCTATAGCAAAGCAGGAAGAAGAAGGATGGAAGGTAGCATCAAATCATCCACAGAGAAGTCAAGTAGGGCTTGTCTTTGCTGGGCTCATGGTGGCTTTCTGCAGGCTGGCAGGAATTGCAGCCTGGCAGGGCCTCTGAGTGGGCTTGGGCCTCCCTCAGAGATGGTGTGATATGCAGTGCATGGGTTCCAGTGCAACCTTTTGGCCACCTTCTCCCTACATAAGTCTGTACTGAGGGAGGGGGGAAATAGAGAGAGATAGGGACTCGGGAAATGAATTTGGGATTCAGACCAGATGTTGCTGTTTTTTGCTCTGCTCATTGTGGCAGTTACCTCTGCAGAGACATAGATAACAACAGAAGGAAGGACTTGAGGGCAAGGAGGGCAAATGATTGCACATGCTGCAAAATTCACCACTTCTGTGTCCAGAGCAGACATCACTAATCAATTGTAGCACTTTTTTCCCACTGAGCCCAGAACACATGCAAACATTGCCCAAAGATCTCTAGCCTATGAAATGAAACCATTGTGCATCCTTTGCTGAAGTATGACTTTGGAGTGGGCAAGGGGATAGAGGGAGTGACTTCAGCTAGTCCTCTGACTCTGAGGGTTGTTGTGAGGATCAAATAAGATATCACAGGTGAAGGACTTATGAGGCCTTATCATCATTTCTTTACATGGCCTCCTTGCTTCCCTGAAGAAGTCCTACAAGAGAGGGGTCAGTGTGCCCATTCCACACATGGGGAAGCCGAGGCTCAAGGAGGTAAGAAATTAGACTAGATGGCACAGCTAGAAAATGGTGGAGCCAGGGCTACACCCCAAGTGAGCTTGTCCAGGGCTCAATCTTAGCCAAACCACAGCTGGACAAAAGGACAAGGGTGGAGCCCAGTTTACTCCTTCATCGCCACAACAGGGGTGGGGAATCCACTCTGCAGCAGGACTTCATGGCCCCTGAACATCCTGGCTGCCCCTACTCACAGTTCTCTGGTCTAGCACAGAGTCTGACCCTAGTGAGTACTTGGCATTTGATAGCTCATCTTAA
The DNA here is from genome assembly GCF_030222135.1 of Aotus nancymaae. Lineage (NCBI taxonomy): Eukaryota > Metazoa > Chordata > Mammalia > Primates > Aotidae > Aotus > Aotus nancymaae. The sequence goes on from NW_026988443.1 coordinate 21,112,998, forward strand.
TTTTATTCATAGCTCATCTTAAATTTTTTTTTTTTTTGATACAAACTCTTGCTCTGTCACCCAGGCTGGAGTGCAGTGGCACAATCTCAGCTCATGCAACCTCCACCTCCCCAGTTCAAGTGATCCTCCTTGCCTCAGTCTCCCGAGTATCTGGGATTTCAGCTACTGGGGTGCCCGTCATTGAACCCAGCTAATTTTTGTATTTTTAGTAGAGATGGGGTTTCACCATATTGACCAGGCTGGTCTCGGAACTTCTGGCCTCAAGGGATCCACCCGCCTCGGCCTCCCAAAGTGCTGGGATTACAGGCATGAGCCACCGCACCCAGCCCGCTCATCTTGATTTTCAATGCACAATCATATCATATGCAAGTCTCTGGCAAGAGGGCATTCAACCTGGCTTGAGCACTAAATGCAATCTTAATAACAGTAACAATAGCCCCAGCTGTTGCAGAGCACTGTATGCCGGCAAAGTGCTTTCATTTCACTGTCCCCTGGTGGTGAGCTCACTGTCCCTGGTGGCAGCCCTGCCCTATAGCAGCTGGGTGGCTCTTCCCCTGTGTCCACCATGCCCTGAGGAAGGGCTTCCTGGGCATTTCCCCTGAGCTCCCCTTCCTGAGCATTTCTGACCAAAGAGCTCCCTTTGTTCTCTGAACTTAGATTTTCCCCAATCTGGTCCTTCCCTTTCCTCTTAGAGAGGTCTCAAGCCCCTCCTTCCTGACCTCCCTCCAGGACAAAGGGCAAGTCAGGGCTGCAGGCCAGATGAACATCAGCCTCCATGGCTTGTAGAGGGGCACTGAGGATGCAGGTGGAGGCAGCCCATCACAGATGGCTGGAGGCAGGTTCCCTCGGTGGCCCCTGCTGGTCATAGTGCAGGGGGAGGATGGAGGGGAGGAAGACAGAGAGAATGGGTGGCAAAGACCTAAGCCAGCTGTGAAATTTACAATTGTTGGCAGGTTTTTCTGGGAACAGGGGCTCGAGGACACTGACTGGATCTGTGTCTTTCTCACCAACAGCCCGGAAGCGGGTAACTGGAGCTGTGTTTTGGAACACACAGAACTGAATTTGAATCCTGCCCATGTCATTTTTGTACTACCTGACCTCCCTAAGCCTCAGTTCCCCCAGGCGTAAAATGGGGATATCCTGGTGCTGTGAGTTACCATGAGGATTAACTGCCATGAGTGGGAGGTGGGGGCTTGAGCTAATATGTGCCAAATGCCTGGCACCATGGCGGGAGCATTGCCATCCTCCAGTTCAAGGTGGCCATGGGTTCCACAAGCCAGAAGGAAGCTTGAGGCTTGGTTATCTGCAGTGCTGCTCCCTCGTGGTTCCTGTTGTAAACTGTGGACAGTCATCCCTGATATTAGGCATCCTCTTCCATTCATTTATTCATTCATTCAACAAATATTTATGGAGGATTTGCTACATGCTGAAACCTTTCTAGGTGCCAGGGTTGCGCCTTGAACAAAGCAAAGTCCTAGCTATCATGGAGCCAACATAGCCAGAAGAGACAGAAACAGACAAATGAATACCTAATATGTTTAATGGGGGGAGGAGCTACAAAGACAAAAAAAAGCAGAGTGAGGTGATGGGTTGAGGCATAGGCTCACCAGAAAGATAACACTGGAACAGAAGTTGCTAGAAGGAAAAGAGGGAGCCATACAGGTGTCCAGAGGAAGAGCGTCCAGGCAGAGGATTCTGAGACAGAAGCAGGCTTGGCTTGATCCAGCAACAGCATGAAGGCCAGGATGCCTGAAGAGGAGGAGAGGAAAGGTACCAGAGGCAGCAGGGACCAGATGATGTAGGGCCTTGGAAGCCATGGGAGGACTTTGGCATCTAATCAAGTAGATGAGTAGTCATTGGAGAAGTTTGAGCGAGAAGGGACCTGATCAACCTGGTTGTGGTAGAAGAGGCTAGAGAAGGACTCAGGTGGAAGCAAGGAGACCAGTTAAGAGGTTAAGACAGTGGTCTAGGCAGGATGGCTCACACCTATAATCCCAGCACTTTGGGAGGCCAAGAAGGATGGATCACCTGAGGTCAGGAGTTCAAGACCAGCCTGGTCAACATAGTGAAGGATACTAAAAATACAAAAATTAGCATGGTTGCACATACCTGTAATCCCAGCTACTCAGGAGGTTGAGGCATGAGAATTGCTTGAAACCAGGAGGCGGAGGTTGCGGTGAGCCAAGATTGTTCCACTGATCTCCAGCCTGGGTAATAGAGTGAGACTCTGTCTCAAAAAAAAAAAGGGACAGTGGTTCAGGTGGTGACAATGGTATCTTGGACCAGGGGGTTCACAGTGGAAGTGGCAATATTGGGTCAGATTTGAAGGTGAAACTGTTAGGATTTGCAGATTCATTGGATCTGGGGTAGATGCGAAGGAAGGGTCAAAAAGGACAGCATTTGGGGCTTGAAATGTGAAGGACTTAGCTGCCATTTGCGGAGACGGGGAATATGGGCAGGTTTGGTGGGGAACTGTGAGTCAAGATTCAGGGTTTTGACATGTTGTGTGTCTGAGATGCTTTGCAGGCACTGGAGTGGAGATACAGGGCAGACAGTTGGGTCTATGAATGTGGAGTTCAGAGAAGAGTCTGGAGCTGGGGATGTAAATCTGGGGACTGTCAATGTGTGAATGCCACTCAGTGCTGTGAAGTGGGATGAGATCACCCAGGGACCGAGTGTGAGAATGTGGGAAAGGGAAGGACCTAAAGAGTGAGCTTGCGCTGGTGAAGGGCAAAATGGTTTCTGTATCTAGAAGTCTTGCCAAGGAAAGCATGATCCCCTGCGGTCATCACCCATGGCATCCCAAAGCCAAGTGCATTGGGGGAGGGATTTTCCTACAAATAGGAACGAGTAAGGACACTTCTGTTTCTCTGCCAAGGGCTACCCTAAATTAGCTACCCTGATGCTCAGCTCTGCCTGCAGCTGGACCTAGGCCCAGGTGATTGGGAAAGACTCATTGTCCTCTCAGGCATCACTGCAGAAGCGTGCAGCCTGCATGCTTCAAAGACAAGAGGGAGGAACCCAGCCAGGTGTGGTACCTCACACCTGTAGTCCCAGTGCTTTAGGAGGCCAAGGCAGGAGGATCACTTGAGCTCAAGAGTTTGGGCAGCATAGCGAGACCCTGTCTCTACCAAAAAATTAAAGATTAGCTGATCATGGTGCCACATGCCTGTAGTTCCAGTTACCCGGGAGGCTGAGGTAGGATGATCACTTGAGCCCAGGAGTTTGAGGGTGGCTTCATACCTGGATAGCAGTTGTCTCCCCTAGGAATGGGCCTAAGGAAGAGGATTGGAGGTGGATGTGGCCTAATGCAGTAACAACAGCAAGAGCTAAGAGACCCAGGTTTGAAAAACACTGGAGCAAATGTATTTTAATCACCTGAGGCTTTGTTTTTTTCACCTGTAAAATGGGATTATTAGACCTAGTTTCCAATGTGACTATAAGGGTTTGATGAACACATGGGTGCTCAACGAGCATGTGTTCTTTTCTTTCTTTTTCAGCATATTAATCCCACAGTGACTGTTGCAGAACTAACAGTCTCCCCTGCAGGATTCTCCCCAGACTGCCCAGGGAGAGAACTCATCTTCTGTCTCCCTTCCCTACCAGCCCCAAGTTGGTGTTGAGAGGCAGCTTGGCACCACGGGCCCACCTGCATTTGCCAAGTTCCAGCAGGGGCCAGCCAGATGGCAGCCTTGTGCCTGACCCCATCATGAGCACCTGATGGGGTAACTCAGGCAAATAGATTCTCCCTACTTCATAGGTTGTTTGCAGAAGGTCATCTGTCAAGCCTGTGAGTCTTACCCTGAGGCTCTACCCTGTCTCACACTATAGAAATGGAAACTTAGTCCAGAAAGGAACGGGATCATGTCATACAATATATTAGTGGCTGAAACTTTAACTTCCCATCCTGAGTCCATGTAAGGTGTTCTTCTACATAAAGGTGGAAAATGCCCCAGGCGGGAGCTTGCTCTCTGTTCTCAGTGAAGATGCAGAGGAGAAGCCCTCTTTGGAAAATAAAACTGTGACCCAAGCCACATCTTTAAAAAGCCAAAGGGAATTTCTTTAAATTTTCAAGATTTGATTGGCATGTATTGGGCACCTATTATGAGCCAGGTGTCCTGCTAGGCAGTTTGCTTTGATTAGCTCATAGCCAAAATTGCTGCTCCCATTTTACAGATGAGGCAATAGAGGCTCAGAGATCTGACTTGCTCAGTGGGCACTGCCATCAAGAGGCAGTGCCAAGATTGGAACCCAGGATTGTCTGTGTCTTGTTTAGCCAGAGTGCTGTCCTAGTCCAAGAAGCAGGTCGGCTCCAGCAATGGAGCTCAGGGCTTTGGCTGCCCAAGGAAAGTGGCTGAGGGGTGATCCTTTTCCAGAAGACCCTAGAGCCTCTCGCCTTCTTAGGATACTGAATATTGGTGAACACAAGGCCTGGGACTGGGACTGGTTTGATTCTCAAAATAGCTCAGGCCTGCAAAGCAATCTGATGGGGTGGGTGGGGGATAAAGAACTTCTCCCCAAACACTTCATAATGTTTTTTGGAATCCACATTCCATTAACTGCATGCTGGGAAACTACTCCAAAGCTCCATGGGTTAGTATGATGTTGGCAGTCAGTTGAGATCATCAGGATCTATCATGGCAAAGAAGTAACTGTCTTTTCCTATTCTACTGGTTTCTCTCATCCTACCTATTGAGGTAACATACTACATTAATAGATTTCCTGATCTTAAACCATCCTTGCATTTCTGGTATATGCCCTGGTATACTAATTTCAATATACTGCTACCCTGATGCTGGTTTTCCAGATGCCCTTGTAAGTTCTGGGAACTGAAGGAACCTCTGAGGATCAGGGAACAAAATCCTATCACCTTTAATGTGCTCCAGAATAGAAAACCACAGGTCCTTGCCTTTTGTAGACCTCTGGCTTTGGGTCTGGGCGGTGTGGTGAATAGTGAAGGAGCCATAATTGCTCTCCCACCAGAAAGGCCTAAAGGAGTTGGCAAAAGTGTGCCCATCCAATGTGACATTCACAGAGGTCATGTGGCACCAGAATCCCTCATGGGTGTTTAGCAAAGGAATCTGTGGGGAGACCAGGGGTCTGAGTGGGTTGTCAGGTGAGTGTTTGTTGGGGAAATGTCTAGACGCTTTTTGTAGGACGGACATTCTAGAGTGTAGAGAAAAGGAGGATGAGGTTTAGAGATGGTTTGCTTCATAACTGGGTTTCCCAATCCTCATGGCACCTCACATGGCAGACTCACTTACCCCAATGCCCAACTGTACAGCCCCAGACTAAGGAAGGGACGCACAGCTCCCCAGAATGAAGAGTAGATATCATGATTATTTCCTGGGATACGGAGTTAGTTAGAACCAGGTTCAAATTTTGTCTCCCTCCCCCCAACTAAAAATTGTCTTTGTGATCTTAGGCAAGTCACTTCACCCTCCTGAGCCTCCGTAACCTCATCTATGAAATTAGATTACTAGCACTTACCTCATAAGGCTGCTAAGATTTGTAGATTTTGTTTATCTTTTCAGAAAACAACTTTTGGTTTCATTGATATTCTCTGTTCCTTTTCTGTTTTCTAGTTCATTGATTTCTGCTCTCATCTTTATTATTTTCTTCCTTTACTTGCTTTGGATTTTGTTTACTCTTCTTTTTTTAGTTTCTTAACATGAAAGCTTAGGTTTTCAAGTTGAGGTCTTTCTTCCTTTTCCTTTTCTTTCTTCTTTCCTAATATAAGTATTTAAAGCTATGAATTTCCCACTAAGCATCGATTTAGCTATATTCCATAAATTTTGATAATATGTTGTGTTTTGTTTTCATTCTGTTCAAAATATATACACTTTTTTGTTTTGTTTTTTGAAGACAAGGTCTCACTCTCTCACCCAGGCTGGAGTGCAGTGGTGCAGTCATAGCTCACTGTAACCTTGAACTCCTGGACTCAAGCAATCCAACCACTTCAGCCTCCCAAGTAGCTGGAACTATAGGCATGCGCCACCATACCCAGCTAATTTTTTATTATTTTTGTAGATACAGGGTCTCACTATGTTGCCTAAACTCCTGGGCTCAAGCAATCCTCCCACCTTGGCCTCCCAAAGTGTCAGAATTACAGGCATGAGCTACAGTGCCTGGCCTAAAATATATTTTTATTTTGATTGTGATTTCTTCTTTGACCCATAGATTATTTAGAAGCATGAGTTTAATTTCTTTCTTTCTTTTTTTTAAGGCTTGTTTCATTTTAGTGGCTGATCTATGTAATCACGGAGGCCAGTATGTACAGACAAAGGGGGAGCTTTTATTTCTTGGTCTCTTCCTCCTTGGACAAAGTCTTAATGATCTCCTTTTTGGCCTGGAGGCGCTCTTCACAGCACTTGCGTGCTTCCTTGGTCTTAGACCTGCGGGCCTCAGCCTGGTCAGCCAGGAGCTTCTTGCGGGCCTTGTCTGCCTTCAGCTTGTGGATGTGTTCCATGAGAATCCACTTATTTTTGAACACATTCCCCTTCACCTTCAGATACAGGCTGTGATACATGTGGCGATCAATTTTCTTAGATTCTCGGTATCTTCTGAGCAGCCAGTGCAGAATCCTCATTCTCCTCATCCACGTGACCTTCTCTGGCATTCGGGTATTGGCTGTACCCTTACGCTTACCTATGCCCATGTGCATGCCCTTCCGGCGGGCCAAGGTGTTTTTCTGGCAGCGAGCCTGGGAATGGACCGTCACAGGCTTGCTGATGATCAGCCCATCTTTGATCAGCTTCCGGATCTGCTAACGCAAGTTAGCGATTTCATTGGTCTCATTCAGGTCCAACCAGACCTTCTTCTTGCCACAGCGGAGGACACTAGAGGCGAGCCTCTTCTGAAGCCTGAGCATACTCATGGCTGCGGCCGCAGCAGCAAAAGCTTTTTTTTTTTTTTTTTTTTTTTTGAGACAGAGTCTTGCTCTGTCATCTAGGCTGCAGTGCAGTGGGTCCATCTCAGATCTCTGCAACCTCCACCTCCCAGGTTCAAACGATTCTCCTGCCTCAGCCTCCCAAATAGCTGGGATTACAGGCACTCACCACCACACCTGGCTAATTTTTGAATTTTTAGCAGAGAACAGGTTTTGCCATGTTGACCAGACTGGTCTCAAACTCCTGACCTCAAGTGATCCTCCTGCCTCAGCCTCCCAAAGTGCTGGGATTACAGGCGTGAGCTACCGCGACCAGCCTAATTTCTAAATAGTTGAGTTTTTCCCAGATATTTTTCTATTTTGAATCTCTAATTCCATTGTGGTCAGAGAACATACTTTGTATGATTTAAATATTTTTAAGTCTATTGAGAATTGTTTTATGGCCCATATATGGTCTATCCTGGAGAATGTCTCATGTGCACTTGAAAAGAATGTGTAACCTTCAGCTGGTGAAGGGTTCTATGAATGTCACGCTGGTTGTTAGTGTTATTCAAGTCTTCTGTATCCTTGCTGAGTTTCTAATTGCTTTGTCAGTTATTGAGATTGGGACATTAAAATCTTCACTATTATTGTTAAATTATCTATATCTTCTTTCAATTCTCATAGTTTTTACTTCATGTTTTTGGGGGCTTGTTAGGTGCATATATAATACATATATAGTTTTTATATCTTCCTAATGTTGACTTTTGTCATTATGAAATGTCTTTGTCTCTAGAAATACATCTTGCCTTAAAGTCTATTTTGTCTGATATCAGCATAATCACTCAAGCTGTTTGTATGCTATATCCTTCCGTCCTTTTACTTTCAAACTATTTGTGTCTTTGAATCAGGTGTGTTTATTGCAGTCAGCATATAGTTAGGTCTTACCTTTTTATTTACTCTTGACAATTTCTGCCCTTTAAGTGGAGTTATTAATCCATTCATATATATATATATATTTTTTTTTTTTTTTTTTTTTTGAGATGAAGTCTCACTCTGTTACCCAGGCTGGAGTTCAATGGCTCCCTATAGAGCTCCCAGGCTCAAGCAATCCTCACAGGCACACACCACCAAGCCCAGCTAAATTTTTCTACTTTTCATAGAGATAGGGGTCTTGCTGTGTTGCCTAGGCTCCATTCATTTGTTGTTTTTTGGTTTTTGGTTTTTTGAGGCAGAGTCTCACTCTTTCGCCCAGGCTGGAGTGCAAGTGGCACAATCTCAACTCACTGCAACCTCCGCCTCCTGGATTCAAGTGATTCTCCTGACTCAGTCTCCCAAGTAGCTGGGATTGCAGACGTTTGCCACCATGCCCGGCTAATTTTTGTATTTTTACTACAGACAGAGTTTCACCACATTGGCCAGGCTCGTCTTGAACTCCTGAACTCAAGTGATCCGCCTGCCTTAGCCTCCCAAAGTACTGGGATTACAGGCATCAGCCACCATGCCCGGCCACCATTCATATCTTTTTAAAAACACAAGTTAATTTAATAAAACGTTGATATGGTTAGATGTTATATCAGCCATTTTGCTATTTGTTTTCTTTCTTTCTCATGTCTTTTTTGTCTGTCTGTTCTTTCTTCTTTCTTTTACGTTAAACATGTTTAACGTACAATTTTGATTCTTTGGGGGGTTTTTACTATTTAATTATTTAATTAGAGGTTACTGTAGGGATTATATATGCATCTTACTTTATCATAATCTACTTCAGTGTAACATTAATTCAAATCCAATAAGATATAGAAACCTTGCCTATATATTTCATTTTCCTCTCCCCAATTTTGTGCTTTTATTATAATATGTATTATGCCTATATATATATATATAAACCAAACAAAATGGTATAATTATTGTTTATATAATCTTATGTCTTTTAAAGAAGTTATATGAATAAATGAGAAAGAGTATGTAGAGAGAAACTTTTATATTTACCTACATATTTACTGTACCCAGAACTTTTCATTCCTTCCTGCAGATTTAAGTTAGCATCTAATCTAGCATCAATAATTTCCTTTCAGCCTGAAAAGCTACCTTTAGTAATTATCATAAGGCATGCCTGCTAGCAATAAAATCTCTCATTTTTCTCTGGAAATATCTTTGTTTTACCTTCAGTTTTGAAGGATAGTTTTGCTAATATAGAACTCTTCTTTGAGTTGAGCATGGTGTTTTACACCCGTAATCCCAGCACTTTGGGAGGCTGAGGTGGGCAAATCACTTGAGCTCAGGAGTTCAAGACTAGCCTGAGCAACATGGCAAAACCCCGTCTCTATCAAAATACAAAAAAATAGCTAGGCATGGTGGTGTGCATCTGTGGTCCCAGGAGGCTGAGGCAGGAGTCTTGCTTGAGCCCGGGAGGCAGAGGCTGCAGTAAGTCAAGATGGCACCACCGCTCTCCAGCTTGGGCAACAGACTGAGACCCCCATCTCAAAAAAAAATAATAAAAAGGAACTCTTCTTTGTTTAGTTTTTTGTTGTTGTTATTGTTGTTGTTGTCGGCACTTTAGGTTTGTTTTGTTTGTTTTTGAGACAGAATCTTGATCTGTCACCCAGGCTGGAGTAGAGCCGCGTGATCTCAGCTCACTACAACCTCCACCTCCTAAGTTCAAGCAATTCTTGTGCCTCAACCTCCTGAATAGCTGGGATTATAGGTGTGCACCACCACACCCAGCTAATATTTTGTGTTTTTTAGTAAAGACAGAGTTTCACCATATTGACCAGGCTGGTCTTGAACTCCTGGCCTCAAGTGATCCACCTACCTCAGCCTCCCAAAGTGCTGGGATTACAGGCATGAGCCACCATGCCCAGCCTTTCTTAGCACTTTGAATATGTCATTCCACTGCCTTCTGCCCTCCTCTGTTTCTGATTAGACGTTAACTGTTAATCATATTGTTGTTCCCCTGATTGTGATGAGCTGTTTTTCTCTTGGTGCTTTCATTATTTCTCTTTGTCTTTTATGTTTGGCTTTCAGTAGTTTGACTGTGATGTGTGTACATGTGGATTTCCTTGTGTTTATTCTACATGGGATTTGTTTAATTTCAAGGATATGTAGATTTTTTTGGTCAGATTTGGGGAATTGTCTCTATTATTACTTCAAATATTTTTTCATCCCCTTTCCTTTCCTTCTGGGTCTCCCATTACACATATTTTGCTATGCTTGATGTTGTTCCAGAAGTTTTTGAATCTCTGTTCATTTTTTTCTTCAATCCTTTTTTCTCTCTCTTCTTCACATTGATTTACTTTCTAATTCATTCATTTTCAAGTTAATCAGTTCCTTCTTCTGCCATCTCAAATCTGCCAATGAATCCCTCCAATGATTCTTTTATTTATTATATTTTTCAAATAAGAATTTCCATTTGGTTCTTTATTATAATTTCTGTCTATTAAGATTCTCTATTCATTGAGACATTGTCATCCTACTCTCCTTTAATTATTTAAACATGACTTTCCTTAGTTATTGAAACATATTTGTAATAGTTCCTTTAAAGTCTTTGCTAAATGCAACATTTGAGGACACTCATCCACAGCTTCTATTGACAGATATTTTGCTTTGGTTTTGGTTTTGGTTATTTTATTTTTATTTTTTCTTGAATATGGATCATACTTTACAAGACAAAGAAACAAGAAGGTGTGATCCATTTGGATGGGCTCTTTCCAACAGTAGCAGGGAAGCTGCTGGTTTTCACAGACTGGGGAGCAGAGTTGGTGGGGAGGGGTATGGGAGCAGTCATAGGCAAGAACATTACAGGTTCACAGTGTCCTCACCTGACACTCAGTCTTTCTCATAATATGTTCTTCTCAGTTCATTGTATGCCTTTGGTCAATTTCCAGAGAACTGCAATGATATTTTGACAGTTTTGTCCAGCTTTATAGTTACATGTATGGACTGCTAAATTACCTCCCTTAATCCTCACAGAAACACTCTGAGTGGTCATTACTCTGTTGTAGAGATGAGGAAGCTAAGGTACACAGGTGTTAAATACCCTGGTCGGTGTCAGTAAACCAGGCTCTTAGTGATCCTCCCACCACCTCAGCCTCCCAAGTAGCTGGGACTACAGGCACGTGCCACCTCGCCCAACTAATTTTTGTGTTTTTTGTAGAGTCAGGATTTCACCATGTTGCCCAGGCTGGTCTTGAACTCCTGGGCTCAAGCAGTCTGCCCACCTCAGCCTCCCAAAGCGTGCCTGGCTGTGATGAAGCTACATCGTAAGCCGGTCACCTCAATACAGGCTCTGAGGCATAAGGCCAAAGCACGACCCCAAGAAGTTAGTTCTTGGGAAGGAGGCTCAGTCACTGTGGTCTAAGAACACAGCTCTAGGCTGGTTACACTTGTTCCAAGGGCTAAACTTTTACTGTGCAGAGCAGTGTATGGACGGCATGGCCTTCACACAGTCCTTTGTAAATATTCTCTCTCCCCTGGATGGGACAGCTGATGAAAATTTGCAGCATTCATGAATTTAACATTTTATATGTCAATTATTCACTAGCTTCCTGGAAAGTCCATAGTATAGTCAAAGGTCATTTTTCTGAGCCGTGATTTTGAGTAGCAAAATGCAAGCTGGGGTGTGGGAGCGAATCCCCTAGCTGGTAGGTGGGCCCAGCCAGTCCCCCAGAATCTGCTTCTCAACCCAAATCCACTGTCTCCTACTTATCAGGAATGCACAGTGTTATTAAAAAAAAAAAAAAAAAAGGCAGCTCTGGGCTCTTTGTGGAAAGTGGCTCAAGAGCGAACTCTAGGTGGTGATGGAAGAGAAGAGAATGTAGGCAGGTTGAGTCCAGTCATTATTCTAGCAAGAAAATGAGAGCCTGGTGTGGGTTCAAGTGGAATGTTTAATTGTGTCTTGGTTCTGTGATGTCAACCAGTTTGCCATTTCCTCAGCAGAAGTAGGGAAAAGTAATTTGTGAAATTGTTTCAGTGAGGTTTTTTGCCAATAAATAAATTATTCTTTACACCAGAGTTAAAAACCTTAGTGAATGATGACAAGGTGGTAAACTTAAGGAAGTTAGATAAGCAGAGGAATATGTGAGTTAATTTTAGTGAGTTTATTTAAATAAACAAGTGCAGAATGTATCTTAATAGTGGAATAAATTGCTTTCATCTTATATTTATAGAACCATTAAGGGTTTGTGGGTGGTCACTTGTATTTTTCCGGTTATGTTTTAACACAATGGTTGAAAAGCTTCTACTTGGCAGTAGAGTGCTCTCCTGTTCACTCTGGCACATTAAACAGATGGAAGCAGAGGTAGGAGTGGGAGCTCTGCGATGCACCAGGACTCCCCTCACCGTGCCACAGCAGTTGTGTGGGACCTCTTGTTTCCCCAGTTTAAGAAGTTCATTTTAGTCTGATTCATATTTGTGTTCCCAGTATCTAGCACATATCCAGGCATGAAGAAAGCATTTGGTGAATATTGGTGACTGGATGGATGGATGGATGGATGATGGATGTATGAATGGATAGATGGATGATGGATGGATGATGGATGGATGGATGGAAGGATAGATGAATGGATGGATGGATGGATAGATGAATGGATAGATGGATGGATGGTAAAGTAGATGATTGAGTGGATGCTGAGTCAGTGCACAGATAGATAAATGCCTGAGAGGATGGATGATTTGCTGGCTGGGTGAATTGATGGAGGATTGATGAATAGTGTATGACTTCACTTTCCATTTCTCCTGTCCACTGTGCCCTGCTCCCAATGCCACCAATCAGGTGGCATGGACCATGACAAGACACTCATTGACTTCCTGTAGAGATGCATCCCCATTTTAAGAAGTAGTCTGAACACCAAGTATCCTTTTCCTCACCCCATGATCCCAACATTCAGCTGCCATCAAGGTGACATCCCACAGGCTCACCCCTCTGTGTTCCTGCCCATGCTGCTCTCTTCACTTACTGATCCTGATATGCTTAGTTCATCCTTCAATATCCAGCCCTTCTCTGTTTTCCTCTCTAAGATGTTCCTGGCCTGTCCCCAGACCTCCAACATCCCTCTATCAGTCTCCTGGTGACCAGAGGATAGATATCAGCAAGTGAGCTAAGAAGTTGCCAAAAAAAAAAACATACCAGAGGAGACTCAGAAGTATCCAAACCAGGGAGCCCTGCCCTGTGATATCCCCTGCTCCAGCCCTTCTTTTTTCTTTCACTTTTCTTTTCTTTTTTTTTTTTTTTTCCTTTTTTTTGAGACAGTGTCTCACTCTGTCGCCCGGTGGGAGTGCAGTGGCATGATCTCAGCTCACTGCAACCTCCACCTCCCGGGTTCAAGCTATTCTCCTGCCTCAGCCTCCCAAGTAGCTGAGATTACAGGGACCCACTACCACACTCAGCTAATTTTTGTATTTTTAGTAGAGATGGGGTTTCACCATGTTGGCTAAGATGGTCTCAAACTCCTGACCTTGTGATCTGCCCACCTCAGCCTCCCAAAGTGCTGGGATTTCAGGCAAGAGCCATCGTGCCCGGCCGCCCCAGCCCCTCTTGAAAACCCTGCTTGGAGGATGGGAACAGCCAATGGTGAACAGAGGGAAAATGGTGCCTGAGTCATGTTCCCTACACTTCCTCCAATGACTCCACACCTCACCCTGTCCATTTCAGCAGTGGAGGAAGAGTGCACTGCCGAGGCCAGACTTGCCAGGGAAGTGGACCTGTGACAAATGTCTTCGGAATTTTTGTGACAGGAGCCATCCATTAGTTCTGAGTCCTTGGCCCCCCTTCCCCCTCTAACCAGCATCTCTGAGAGAGTAGGCAGGATTGGCAGTCTGAAGATGCTGAGTCAGCACATCCTGCGTCTCTGTTCCTTCCCTTTGTCACTGCAGCTCAGGTAGCTTCAGGCTGCAAAGAGCACTTTCCTGAACCCAGACAGAATTACTGTGGAGCTGCCTGCATACTATACTCAGCAAGGACTTGGGAGTGATGGTCTGCCTCAGTTTCCCTGCCCTTATTGTTCCCCAGGTTCCCCATACTGGAGCCAGCCCTCACCTAAGCCACAGGCCTAGATCTCATTGCTTCCCCTCATAGTTCTTGGCCCCCTCCCCACCCCTCTCCAACCTGTTCACCCACCCTGGAGGGAGAACAGTTGAATAATCAGTGGTTCTTCAAACAGATAGCCAGCAGGTTCAGAGAGGGCAAGGGGCATGTCCAGGTCACACAGTGAGTGAGTGAGCGAGTGATAGAACCAGGAACAAAACTCAGTTCTCTGACCCCCACCCTGAACCCCCCAGCCCCACAAAATCTTGCTCTCTTCTTCTGCTCTCTGCTACTGTTTGATAAATCTGAGTTTAAATCCCAGATCTGCCACAAAACTAGGTGGGCAATCTTGAAAACATAACTTTAGTTCACCAACACAAAACATCTTCATCTGTTAATGAGAGCGACAATAGCATCCACACAGAGAGGAAGCAAGCTCCAGACTCACCCCCACATCCAGGTTTGCGTCATTTAGGGCCTTCTGATTCCATGCAACTCTCAGTCCCAGCCCTGGACTAGAAGTCTGGAGGAGCCAGAGCTGGCTTCTGCCTTGCACAGCAGAGGCCCATGGACCCAGGCACCACTGCTGCCTTGTCAGGGGACTTGGGGTCCCATCTGCGGAATGGGAATAAGACAGGGCTATCTCAGAAGCCTGCTCAAAGGACAACTTAATTGGAGAGGCCAAGAACTCCCCACAGTGTCATTCTGTGGCATTGAGTGTGTGTGTTCAGCTCTGCGCAGGACAGGGTCTGTGGGCTCAGCCTCCTCTAGTCCCAGGTCCAGACTCATGGGGACCCTTGCAGCAGCTTTCTCCCTTTCTCCCTTTCTCCCTGGTCTCCTGCCCCTGCCCATCTGTCCCCCATCTGCAACCAGAGGCTTTCCTAAAACACTCTGACCATGTCCCTCTTTGCCCTTGGGAAAACAGATGTGAGCCACCGCACCTGGCCAAAAGGACACCCTTTTGATGTGACCTTCAAGACCCTTCATGATCTGGCCCCTGCAAGCCCCTCCAAACTTAGCCCCTACCAGGCTTCTCTCCTGCCTCCTCCTCTCTTGTGATTCCTCAAATGCATCAAGTCCTCATTGGGGTCCCAAGGTTCTTCTATGATGGAATTTGCCAGACCGATTTATCATTGATAGGTAGGCCATTCCAAACCTGGACTCTTTAATTTTAATACCTGACTTGCTCTTCTGGCTGAAAGCACCTACTCTGTTCTGACACTATGACAGTGCTTGTAAATGTCTTGTAAATGTCCCACAGTTAGGCTGTAGGGATTGGCTGGGTGATGGATGGGAGGATGGGCCAATGGGTGACTGGAAGCAGCTCCCAGGGAAGGCACTCAGGCATACCAAGCACACAAAGCAACCAGTCAGGGACTCCCCTTGGTGCAATTCAGATGGCTCCTGAGCTTCCTCTCTACGCCAGCTCTGCCCAGTATCCTGGGCAGATGGGGTGACGAGAGAGAGACACAGGCCCCACTCTGCTGGCATTCTCCATCCCTATGGAACCAGAGTGCTGGAGAGTGCCAGTTCAGGAATTGCAAAGAGCAGTCCAGGCTCATCACTTTAACCAGCTCTGGCTCAGCTTCCCTATCTGTAAGATGGAGGAAAGACACTCTCCACCTCTCAGGGCTGCTGTGAAGATTAACTGAGAGAAGCATGCATGGAAAGAGTTTAGAGCCTTATGGATGTAGAGTAAGTGCCTGCTCAGTGAGAGCTATCTTATCATTATCATTGTTCCTCTTCGGTGAAATCACCCACAGGGGCCCACCTGCAATCAAGAACATCTCTAGGACATATCTCTAGGAGACAGAACAGGAGGTCCTCCCGCAGCCCTGAATGATTTGCTCCCCACCAAGCGCCTGCCTGCTGTGGCCCATCTCTTCCTGAGACACACAGGCTCCCAACTCCAGAATCCTGGTATCTTATCAGCAATGTTTAGCTGTTGATACACCTTCATCCTGAATAATCCCAGGTCATGGCTGGCTCTGACTATATGTCAAGCGGCTCAGAAGAAGCAAAATGTCATTTTGGGGAGAGGAGCATTTTTCCTTCACAAGATTTAAAATACCAGAATTCCCAGTGCACGGTACCTGGTAGCCAGCCACAGAATAGCATCTTGGCTAAGAGCACAGGGCTTCAGTCTCCCACTGACCCGGGTTTCCATCTGTGGGGCTGTGTGACCTTGGAAAAGTTACCTAACCTCTCTGAGGCTGCTTCCTTACCTATTAACTAGGAATCCTATCATAGACCATCATGAGGATTAAATGAGATAATATGGTACATGACAAGTACCACGTATGGTGTGAGGCACACCATAGGTGCTCAGGAGATGGTAATTACTCATACTGGAATGGGTGGGGGGTGGCGTCTCAGAGAAGAGGCTATTTTTTGAGGTTTCTACTTGATCATGAGCACTTTGTAGAAACTGCTTGGGAAGAGCACCCAGATACATAAGACAAGTTCTTAATGACTTATAAAGAGACCTGGACTCCCACACAATAGTGGGAGATTTTGACACCACATTGTTAATATTCGACGGATCAACGACATAGAAAATTAATAGGGACATCTATGATTTGAACTCAGACCCGGAATAAGTAAACTTAGTGAATATTTATAGAATTCTCCACCCCAGGTCCACAGAACATACATTTTTCTCAGTATCATATTACACCTATTTTGAAAGTGACTACATAATTGGAAGTAAATGACTCTTCAGCATTTGCATAGCATTTCACAGACTTAAATGAAATATTGGTTGGCTGTTTGTTATTTTCTTCCCTTATTCCTTCCTGTCTCCGTTGTTAAGCAGAATTATCGGTATAAAAGAGGTTTTTAATACCTATTTTTAGATGGCATTCCAGCCCGGGCAATAGAGCAAGAATCCTGTTCTCTCTCCCCCTTTTTCTTTCTCTTTCTTTCTTTCTCTCAAAAAAAAAAGAAAGAAAGAAAAAAGAAACTGCTTGGAAAGAAAGTCCAAGATGAAGGCAAAGTTTGTTTCATCTTTATCCTTGCTGCAGCTGGTACAGAGGGACAGGGAGGCCAGGGGTGGGAAGGGGGGCTGTCATCATGTTATTTCTCTTCAGTCATATTTATCTTTTTTATAAAATAGGCCCTGGATGTGGAAATTGGAAGAATTTCCCTCATAATTTAAAGCAGCACCTACCTCTGCCGGTTGTGGTGACTGGGAGATTAATTTCCTAGCTGGCCAAGCAGGAGGATGCCTGAATCAACTGGCTCTGTCGTGCAGGAATGGGTGATGCTCCATCTCCCACCCAGCTGTTAATGAGCCTGGTGCTGCCAGATGAGGGCGAGGCTGTCATCTGCTGCTGAGGCAGGTGAAGGGAGGGGCATCTTCCAGGTGACCCCATGGGGCTGGTCCCAGAGGCAGGTTCTGCGTCCTGTGCAGGACAGGCACGCACACACACACACACAGACACGCACATCCAACTCTAAATTTGCAATCGAAGCACCTACAGCCCTGCCAAGGCCAGGTGTCATGGGGGATCATGGGGTCACCAGTGTGTCCCAAACCACTGCAACATCTGGGGTCAGAAGACATTCCAGAGCCCCACTGGGGACAAATTTTGGAGCCAGCCCCCTATTCTATAGCAGTGTGACCCCCACACATGTGAACCCCACATACTACCCTTCCTAAGACTGGCTGGTGTCCCTGACTAGGGACAAGTCCTGCCCTGGGCTCTGAAGGTGAGAGGCTACATGACTGAGAGCAGTCAGAGTGGCCATTGGCTCAGGAGTGGTAGCAGGGAGGACTGCGATCATCCTAGATGAGTGGCACCCAAAAGCACCATTTCATAGCCGGCTCTAGCCAGTTGTAGCCACAGCATGGAGTGCTGTGTTGAGAAGGATGCTGAGGCTGCCTTCTGAGCCAAACTGGAAAGAGAACCATGGTGGATTAGTAATGTCTGCCATTGGCATAGACTTAGAAAGTGGTGGCAGGTATGCTATAGATTCACCAAGCGAGGACTAGATTTCTCCTTAGCTGGAGTCGAACAAGGCAATTTAAACTGATTCCATTTGCCTGCAAGAAAAAGATGGAGGAGAGCCTCATCTTGCCACCTTTTCTCTGTGAGTCTTGAAGAAAAATGACAAACTTTAGTTTATAGTAGCCAAGGGAATAAAAATCAGAGGTTGGCACTTCATCCAAAACTCAAGCTGTCACAATCAGTCAAAAAATAGAGAAGAAACTGAATTCTAGCCTAATGAAGACAGACACAGAGCCAACTAAGTCCTCTGCAGTTCACTCAGTCATCCAACAAATATTTAATGAGCACCTATTATGTGCCCGGCACCTGGCTGGGTGCTGCAGATTCATGCAATGAAAAAGTCAGGACAAGGCCGGGTGCAATGGCTCACGCCTGTAATCCCAGCACTTTCAGAGGCCGAGGTGGGCAGATCACCTAAAGTCGGGAGTTTGACACCAGCCTGACTAACATGGGGAAAACCCGTCTCTACTAAAAATACAAAATCAGCCAGGCATGGTGGCACGTGCCTGTAATCCCAGCTACTCAAGAAGCTGAGGCAGGAAAATTGCTTGAACCCAGGACGTGGAGGTTTCAGTGAACCAAGATTGTGCCATTGCACTCCAGCATGGGCAACAAGAGCAAAACTCAATCTCAAAAAAAAAAAAAAAGTCAGGACAGATGGGAAATCTGCCTTCAAGGATCTAACAATCTAATGAGGTGGACAGGGAATCCAAAGACATCATAATGTAATAAACACGTAAAGAAATAAATAAGCAGGATGTTCAGGGGTTGTGATGACTGCTGTCCAAAAAAAATACATGGAGTGATACATAGTGGGGTGGAGGTCAGTCACTCCTCTCTGAGGAGGTGACTTTTAAGGAAAGATCTAAAGGATAAGAAAGAAGCAGCTGTGCACCATGTACTTTGCGGGACTATAATGAATAATACTCATGAATATTTTTGTGTGGACTTATGTTTTCATTTTTCTTGGGTATGTGCCTAGGAGTGCAATCGCTGGATCATGTGATAATTATGTTTAACCATCTGAGAACTGCCAGTCTGTGTTCACAAAGCAGCTGTACCATTTTACATTCCCACAAGCAGTTTATAAGGGTTTCCGTTTCTCCACATCCTCACCAACACTTGGCATTATCTGTCTTTTTGATGATAGCCATCCTACCGGGTGTGAAATGGTATCTCATTGTGGTTTTGATTTGCATTTCTCTGTTGGCTAATGATGTTGGGAAATTTCTCATGTGCTTATTGGCCAATTGTATCTTCTTTAGAGAAATGTCCATTCACATCTTTTGCCAATTTTTAATTGGGTTGTCTTTTTATTATTGAGTTGTAATAGCTCTTTACATATTCTAGGTACAAGTCCCTTATGAGATAAGTGATGTACGAATATCTTCTCCCATTCTACAGACTGTCTTTTTCTTTACTTTCTTGAAGGCGTCCTTTGATGTACCAGTTTTTAATTTTGATGTTTATTTTTCTTTTGCTTCTTGTGCTTTTGGTGTCATATCTAATAATCATTTGCCAAATCCAAAATCATGACAACTTACCCCTATGTTTTCATCTAAGAGTTTTATAGTTTTAGGTCATACATTTAGGTCTTTAATCTATTTTGAGTTAATTTTTGTATTTTATGTAGGGAATCCAACTTCATTCTTTTTTTTTTTTTTTTTTTTTTTTTTGAGACGGAGTTTCGCTCTTGTTACCCAGGCTGGAGTGCAATGGTGCGATCTCGGCTCACCGCAACCTCTGCCTCCTGGGTTCAGGCAATTCTCCTGCCTCAAGCATTCAGTTGTCCTAACATCATTTGCTGAAAAGACTATTCTTTCTTCCATTTACTTCTCTTGGCACCCTTGCTGAAAATCCACTGACCATAAATGTGAGAGTTTGTTTCTGAACTCTCAATTCTAGTCCATTTATTCATATGTCTATCTCCGTGCTAGTACTACACTATCTTGATCATAGTAGCTCTGTAGTAAGTTTTGAAATCAGGAAATGTGTCCCCTCCAACGTTGTCCTTTTGAGGTTATTTTAGCTATGTTAGGTCCCTTGAATTTTTATGTGAATTGTAAGATCAGCTTAAGGTCATTTGTTTCTGCAATGAAGGCTGGGACTTTTGAAGGTATTGAATTTTTAGATGAATTTGGGGAGTATTTTCATCTTAACAATATTAGTCTTCTGAAACATGAACATGGGATGTCTATTTATTTGGGTCTTTAATTTATTTTAAAAATGTTTTAGCATTTTCAGAATATAAGTTTGTACTTTTTTTTTTTTTTTTTTTGAGACGGAGTCTCACTCTGACGCCCAGGCTGAAGTGCAGGGGTGCAATCTTGGCTCACTGCAACCTCCACCTCCCGGGTTCAAGTGCTTCTCCAGCCTCAGCCTCCAGAGTAACTGAGATTACACGCCTCTGCCACCACGCCTAGCTAATTTTATTTGTATTTTTATTAGAGATGAGATTTCACCATCTTGACCAGGCTGGTTTTGAACTCCTGACCTCGGGTGATCCACCCGCCTCAGCCTCCCAAAGTGTTAGGATTATAGGTGTGAGCTACCATGCCCAGCCTAAGTTTTGTACTTCTTTTGTTAAATTTACTCCTGAGTATTTCATTTGTAATTTCATTTTAGATTTGGTCATTGCTACCATATAAATATACTATTGATTTTTATATATCGGCCTCGTATCTTGCAACCTTACTGAATTTATTAGTTCTAATATTTTTTAATGAATCTTAGGATTTTTTATATACAAGATTATGTCATCTGCAAATGTAGTTTTACTTCTTCCTTTACAATATGGATGCCTTTTATTTCATTTCCTTGCCTAAATTGCCCTGGCTAGAATCTTCAATATAATGTTGACTGAAAGTGGCAAAAGTGGACATTCTTGTCTATTTTCTGATCTTAGGGAAAAGGTTTTAGTCTTTTACCATTAAGCACCATGTTATCTGTGGGTTTTTCATAAATGCCCTTTATCAGGTTGAGGAAGTTCCCTTCTATTTTTAGTTTGTTGAGTGTTGTTATCAAGAAGGAGAATTTAACTTCCTCATGTTTTTTCTGTATCTGTTTTGATCACGTGGTTTTTGTCCTAAAGTCTACTGATGTGGTGTAATACGTTAATTGATTTGTGGATATTAAACCATTCTTGCATTCTCGGGATAAATCTTATCCAGTCCTGGTATATAATCCTTTCTATGTATTACTGGATCCAATTCACTAGTATTTTATTGGGGATTTTTGTATCTATATTCCTAGGAGATACTGTTCTATAATTTTTTTTTTTTTTTTTTTTGAATCTCGCTCTGTCATCAGGCTAGAGTGCAATGGCACAATCTCAGCTCAAGGCAACCTCCGCCTCCTGAGTTCAAGTGATTCCCCTGCCGCAGCCTCCCGAGTAGCTGGGACTACAGGCACGCACCACCACGCGTGGCTAATTTTTTGTATTTTAGTAGAGACGGATTTCACCATGTTGGCCAGGATGGTCTCGATCTCCTGACCTCATGACCTGCTTGCCTCGGCCTCCCAACGTGCTGGGATTACAGGCATGAGCCACCTCTCCCTGCCTAATTTTCTTTTCTTGTAATGTCTTTGTCTAGTTTTGGTATCAGGATAATGCTGGCCTTACAGAATGAGTTGATAAGCATTCCCTCCTCTTATATTTTTTAGAAAAGTTTATGGAAATTGATATTATTTCCTTTTTAGCTTTTCCTGTTGTGATAAAATATATATAACATAACATTTATCATTTTAACCATTTTTAAGTTTAGTGGTATTAAGTACATTCACATTGTTGTGCAACCATCAACACTATCCATCTCCAGAACTCTTCTCATCATCCCAAACTGAAATTCGTATGCATTAAAGTTATTAGTTCTTCTGTAAATTTTTGGTAGAATTCTCCAATGAAGCTATCTGGTCCAGGGATTTTCTTTCTGGAAAAAGAAGCTGAAAAGTTTCTCACGTTACTCATTCAATCTCTTTGCTTCTGATAGGCCAATTCAGAGTTTCTTTTTAAGTCTTTTTCCTTAGTTCTGTGTATTTCTAAGAATTTGCACATTTTATCCAGGTAATCCAATTTGTTGGCATACAGTTGTTCATAGTATTCCCTGATGATACTATGATAATTCTTATTTTTGTAAGGTCTTATTTCTGCAAAGTCTGTAGTAGCATCTGTAGCTGGGACCACAGGTGTGTGCCACCACACCTGGCTAATTTTTTGTATTTTTAGTAGACATGGAGTTTCACCATATTGGCCAGGCTGATCTTGAACTTCTGGCCTCAAGTGATCCACCAGCCTCAGTCTCCCAAAGTACTGGGATTACAGGTGTAAGCCACCATGCCCAGCCAAATTTGTTAATCTTTTTAAAGAACCAACTTCTGGGCTGGGCGTGATGGCTCACAGCTGTGGTCCCAATTACTCAGGAGGCTGAGGCAAGAGAATCACTTGAACCTGGGAGGCAGAGGTTGCAATGAGCCAAGATTGTGCCACTGCACTCCAGCCTGGGAGACAATGCAAGACTCTGTCTCAAAAAAAGAACCAACTTCTGGTTTTATTGGCTTTCTCTATTGTTTTTCTATTCTTTATTTCACTAATTTCCACTCTAATCTTTATTATTTCCTTCCTCTACCCACTTCAGATTTAGTTTGCCCTTCTTTTCCCAGTATGTTAAGGTAGAAGGTTAGGCTGTTGATTTGAGATCTTTTTTCATTTTTAATGTAGATATTTACATATATAAATTTCCCTCTAAACATTGCATTAGCTGTATCCTGCAAGTTGTTTTTTTGTTTGTTTGTTTTGGGGGGGTTTTTTTTTGTTTTTGAGATAGAGTTTCGCTCTTGTTGCCCAGGCTAGAGTGCAATGGCACAATCTTGGCTCACTGCAACCTCCACTTCCCAGGTTCAAGTAATTCTCCTGCCTCAGCCTCCCAAGTAGCTGGGATTACAGGTGCCTGCTACCACGCTCAGGTAATTTGTTTTTGTTAGTAGAGATGGGATTTCACTATCTTGGTCAGGCTGGTCTCAAACTCCTGACCTCAAGTGATCCGCCAGCCTCTGCCTCCCAAAGAGCTGGGATTACAGGCGTGAGCCACTCACTGCGCCCAGCTGCATCCCGCAAGTTTTAGTGCAATGTCATTTTAACTTCTCTCAAAGCATTTTCTAATTTCCTTTTGCTTTTCTCTTTACTTATTAGTATGCTGTTTAATTTCTGTGTATTTGTGAATTTCACAAATTTATTTTTGTTATTAATTTCCAATTTTATTTTAACCAGTAACATACTTTGTACAATTTCAATCACTTTAAAATCTGTTGAGGCTTGTTGTATGGCCTATCATATGGCCTATCCTTCAAAATGTTCCAAATGTGCTTGAGAAGAATGCATATTCTGCTGTTGTGAAGTGTTCTATAGATGTCTGTTAGGTCTAGTTTGTGAATAATGTTGTTCTAATCATGTATTTCCTTATTGATCTCTGCCTAGTTTCTCTATACCTTACTAAAAACGGAATATTGGAGTCCCCAACTATTATTGTTTTATTGTCTGTATTTTCTCTCAATTTGTTAAACTTTGCTTCATGGACTTGGGGACTCTATTGTTAGATGCATATATGTTTATAATTGTTATACCTTCCTGATGGATTAACTCTTTATCACTATAAATTGACCCTCTTATCTCTAGTAGCACTTTTTGTCTTAAAGTCTGTTTTTTCTGATTTTATTATGGCCACAGCAGCCTTCTTATTATAGCAATTTGCATGGCATATCTTTCTCCATCCTTTTACTTTCAACCTATTTGTGTCTGGTTCACAAGTGAGACTCAGAGACAGTATATAGTTGGATTCTGTTTTTTACCCAGTCTGACAATCTCTTCCTTTTGATGGCATTATTTAATCAATCACATGTAATGTTATTCATACAGTTGGATTTACATCTGCCATTTTGCTTTTTGACTTGTATGTCTCATGTCTTTTTTTGTTCCTCTATTTCTCCTTTTTGCTGTAAGTGAATATTTTCTAATGTAATATTTTAATTTATTTAATGATATTTTTTACTATATTTGAGTTATGTTCTTAGTGGTTGCTCTGGGGCTTGCCATATACATCTTAACTCATCAGAAACTACTTGATATTTATACTAACTTCATTCCAATGAGAATTAAGTTACTCTAGTTACTCCTATATAACTCTATTCCCTCTATTCCCTTTTTGTGCTATTTTTATTATATAGCAGAGAACTTCTTATCCAGCTCTTTATGGTTTAGAGGGGAGACCAAGGCCCGAGAGGGTCTGGCTTCACTATGTACTGGCTGTCTGACCACAGATGAGTCACTTAAAATTCTTTGAGCCTCAGCGTCCTTACCTGTAAAATGGGGAGAATTGGATGAAATAGCTCCAAGAATGAAATGAGCTCTTATCACTTATCCTACACATAGTAGGAGCCCTGAAAACAGTAGCCTGTGTTTGGCCCTCAAAGAATTCTAGGAATTTTTATACCCCACTGTTCATTAAAAGGCCATATATGCAAAGCAACCCCCAAATGCAGAAGTAGCTAAGAAGCCAGAGTGAGGCAGACAAATCCAATTTGTTGGTACAGAGTGATTTATCTGGGGAACTTAAAGATGGAAGTGTAGTCTTGGACAGCAGCAAAACAGGTAGATCTTCACACCGTTACTCCCCAGACCCAGGGCTTATATATCACAAGGAAGGAGTATACATGCTCTGTGCAAGACAATTAAAGGCAGCCCTCCAGAACAGGCAAGAATGCTATATGTGTCATAACCTATAATTTGTACAATAACATCAAAGTTTACATGTTCTTATGCTAAGGACAGTAAACAAAGTGAGAATCAGGTTTTCACAGGACTGGGCTAATCAGAAGTCAACATGGTGGATTAGCATCTGTATTAGTCCACTGTCACATTGCTATGAAGAAATTCCTGAGGCTGAATAATTTATAAAGAAAAGAGGTTTAATTGACTCACAGTTCCACATAGCTGGGGAGGCCTCAAGAAACTTCCTATCATGGTGGAAGGCACCTCTTCACAGGGCAGCAGGAGAGAAAATGAGTGCAAGCAGGGGAAATATCAGACACTTATAAAACCCATCAGATCTCAAGAGAAATCACTCATTATCATCATAAGAACAGCATGGGAGAAACCACCCCCATGATTCAATTACCTCCGCCTGTTCCTGCCCTTAACACGTGGGGATTACGGGGATTACAAAGGTGAGATGTGGGTGAGAACACAGAGCCAACCCATATCAGCATCCAAGATGGAGTCACTTTTGTCTCCACATCCCACATCCTCACATCGGATAGTCAGGAGGCATGTATGTCCAACCAAAGTCTTAGGGTGCTCCCTCTTTCCAGTGCACGCCTCTCACGGGAGCACCTTACGGTGAACTTCAGCAAAGGCTGGGCTCTCAGGGTGGGATGACACACTGGCCCAGACAGAAGGGCCTCCATGCCAGTCCCTCCTGATGAGGGCCAGCAGACTGCAAGCACCACCAGCATGGGCCAGACCTGCCCCAAGGGCGTGTTTCTGACCCCAGCTAAGGTCCTGAGTTTGTGCTTTACCACCTGTTCCTGCCATAGGTTGAGTGTGGTTGAGGCTTTGGGGTCGGTGCTAGAAAGGTATGGGAGGGCGAAGCAATCACAGCTGAGTGTCATGCCTCTGACTGGTAGATGGCCAGGCCCTCACCTGGGAAAAAAGCCTTCCTACAGCTACTCAGGCAGGTGGCCTCCTGTGCTCTGCTTGATTACCACCCAAGACAGAGGCCTCACTCCCCTGAGGCATCTCAAGGCCTCCCTGCCATTTCCCCATCTGGTCTCAAGACTGGAGTCACTCACTCAGTACATGCATTAGGCACCTTTGGTGTGCCCAGCCCCATTGCTGAGTTTGAGGACATACAGAATGGTCAGACACAAGCCCTGGAAACCAGACATGATCATATGTAACAAATGCAAAGCTGGGGCTTGAACATGGGCTCAAGGAGAATGTGTTAGGGGACCCCTCTCAGAATAGAGCCCAGAAAAGATCTGAACTTCCCGGTGCTTGCCTGTGACTCTGTGGATCATTGGATGTCTGAAGCTGGCTCCCTACTGCTGTCCAGAGATCCGGCTGGCAGCCTCAGGAAGGGCTCACACTGAGGGCAGGAGATGCTGGAGAGCAAGCACTGGACTTTGAAGCCAGATCTGGATTCCAGCTTGGCTCTGCCATGGAGTAACTGAGTGACCATGGGCCAGTCCCTTACCAGTGCTGAGTCGCAGTCCGTGCATCTGTGAAAGGAAAAAGCTGCATCCTGACTTACAGGGCTGAGTTGGAGGGAATTCGATGACACTCCAAGACACTCACCAATGAGGAGCTGACTGTCCAAGTGAGGCAGTGGGTGCCCATGGCTGCCCCAACCCCTCCCCAGGACCCCAGCTCCCAAGGCCCCATCATCTTTTCCAGTGGGAGGACTAAGTCACCCATGCCCAGGAGCTTATTTCCACAGGACTCTCAAGAATCCAGCTGTTAGTCCTGGAGGAGGTTCCTGCACTCTCTCCTTGCTCCTACCATACCACATCCTCCCTGGAAGTCCCCTCCACCCCTCTGTGCCTTTGTCCTGTCTGGAATGCTAGTCCCTGCCTTCCCTGAGTTAACTCATCCTCACCCTCCAAGATCACCTCAGCCTCACCTCTTCTGGGAAACCTTCTCTGATCTGATCCAACCCCCTGACACATCTGGATCAATTTCAGCCCACAGTCCCAGGCCTGCCTGAGGCCGGCAGAATTGTTCCTCATACTCTGTTCCCCTGTGCATCCCCCCACCACTTCCTAAGACATCAGTAAAATCATGTTGACCTTTGAACTTCATGTCTTGGTGGAGTCCTTGTCCATCTCTAAGAGTCATGGATTCAAGCCTCAGCTCTACCACTAATTTGCTGTGTGACCTTGGCCAAGTCCACTGCCCTCTCTGAGTTTCCCTTTTCCTATCTGTGAGATAGTTCAGCTTGCAAGCAGAGGCTTCAGAGGAGAGGAGGGCAGTCAGCCCTCACTACCAGAGGCTCCTACAGGCAGCAGGGTGAGTTGCTGCTCTCCTCCTTCTTCCTCCCAGGAGCAGCCAGGATAGAATCCATGGGCCTGAGCCCAGACTCTCCTCCATTTATTTAGGGATCAACAGCTCCCAGGGCAGAGGAGGAAGGGGTGTGGCAGGCCCTGGCTCCAGCTCAGTGTCCTCTCTCTCTGTCCACAGTAGCACGATACAACCGCACCAGCTACTTCTACCCCACATTCTCAGAGAGCTCGGAGCACAGCCATCTGCTCGTGTCCCCCGTGCTGGTGGCAAGTGCTGTCATAGGTGTGGTCATCATCCTCTCCTGCATCACCATCATCGTGGGCAGCATCCGCAGGGACAGGCAGGCCCGGCTTCAGCGGCACCGCCACCGCCACCACCACCACCACCACCATCACCACCGCCGGCGTCGACACCGAGAGTACGAGCACGGCTACGGTGAGCTGCTGCCCACCCTGGGGACCTGGGACTTCATCTGATTGCAGTTGCAACCCAGGAGGCCTCAAGGAGTTGGCAGCTCTGCCCTGGGTGGAACAGGGTGGTCAGGAAAGCATCCTAGAAGTCTTGGGCTATGTTAAGCACTCACGGGTGCCTACCATAATGTTCTCTGTGGCATGAGAGGCCCGGTTTACTGCTAAGAGAGAAACTCAGAGTGAGGCTGAAGGTCAGAGGGAGAGTGTGTCACTCCTCCCCTGCCACTGTTGGTCCAGGCTGTACCAATGGCTGGTCTAGCTGGTGCCTGGATGGATGGATGGATGGATGGAGAGATGGGTGGCGAGATGGGTGGATGGGTGGATGAATGGAGAGAGGAATGGATGAATGGGAAGGGTGAAGGACTCATAGGAAAATAGAAGTGATGGATTGATGGAGGTTGAGTGGAAGGGTCAGTAGATGGATGGAGAAATGGATGGGTAGAGAGTATGAATGGATAAATGGGTAAATGAAATGATGGATGAATGAGAAAATGGAGGGATGGATAGATGAGTGGACTGAGTGTTATGCCTGAGTGGATGGATGCAAGGGAGGGCTGGGTAGAGGAACAGAAAGATAAATAGGTGGGCAGCGGGATGGGTTGATGAGGGTGAGTATATGAATAAGTGAATGGGTGAACTGACAGAATGAATGATGAGTGAATAAAGCTATCCCTGGTGAGAGCCGGCAGAGCACAAATAGAACTGATTTGAGGGTCTCCCAGTTGTTGGGATCACCTTTAATCAGAGTTGGTGGCTAATTCTTGGGTGACCAGTCCCAAAACTGTGCATGTAGCCAGAATGCCTGAACTTTATGCAGAACGTAGCCACCTGACTGTCACTCCAGGGGCCAGCTGTCTAAGGCAGCAGGAAAAAATTCAATAGATTCCATTCTCGGACAATTTTCAATGGCAGGCAAAGCCAGACTCTTCCTTCCCAAACCACCATCCACAGGCCTTCAGGGACTTCTGCCTGGGTCCAAGGCCACCACCAGATAGGAAAAATAAAAGCAGGACCTTGGAGGTGCTTAACAGCAATAGCCACCCTTCACACTGGGGGTGAAGTGATGCCAGCCTCCTGGGAGCCAGAGACCTGGCCAGACCTGAGGCATTTCCTCTTCTAGGGCAGGAAGAGCTTGGGGAAAAAGGAAACTTTTTTTTTTTGAGATGGAGTTTCACTCTTGTTGCCCACGCTGGAGTGCAATGGCACAATCCCGGCTCACCACAATCTCCACCTCCCAGGTTCAAGCGATTATCCTGCCTCAGCCTCCCAAGTAGCTGGGATTACAAGCACATGCCACCACACCTGGCTAATTTTGTATTTTTAGTAGAGACAGAGTTTCACCATGTTGGTCAGGCTGGTCTCAAACTCCCAACCTCAGGTGATCTGCCCGCCTCAGCCTCCCAAAGTTCTGGGATTACAGGTGTGAGCCACTGCACTTGACAGAAAGAAAACATTTTTGAAATAGATTGAATTGGATCTGAACAGCCCTGGCCTTTGGGGCCCCTTTTCCCCTTCCCAGACACACCCTGATTAGCCAGGAGGTTTGGGGCATTTCCTGTCCCTTTTCAGAGTTAACTGGTTAAGGAGGGGACTAAGGGGTAGCTGGAGTTGGTGAACAGGAGCCTGGTAGTAATGGCCAATGCGTAAAGAGTGCTTGCTGGGTGCCTGGCACTGTTTGTGCATAATCTCACTGTGCAAAATCCTCACCATAGTCCTGGTGGGATGATAAAAGTCCTACCTTTTATCATCATCCCAACTGACAGATCAGAAAGTTGAGGCTGGAGTGTTTAACAGGCGGGATCACCCAGCCAGCAAGTGGTAGATCCCAGACTTGAGCCCAGGCAGTCTGACGGGTGCCCACAGGCTGCCGGCTGCCCAGCACTGCCCGAGAAGGGAGCTGGAGGTGTCGGGGAGATGCCTCTGGGAGCCACCCTGTGGGCTCAAGGCAGTGTCTGGCAGACATGCACATGGCCACAGTGGGTGTCACTCAGACCTGGATGTCACTCCCCTGGGAAAGCTGTTAGGAGAACCAGAAGAGCAGGAGGCTGGACCTTATGCAAGACACAGAGGGACATCCAGGATGAGTCAGGGGACAAGTGGCCACAGTTGAGGAAAGAACAGCAGGCTAGCGGACTGTTCTCACTGCCCAACAATGAGGATCGAAGGGAAGGTTCAGCATGAATAAAACAGACATGGAAAGCTCAGCCCACACAGTCTCTGCAAGTCTCCCCTAAGCCAGGGACTCCCCAAGGAGACAAGGCAGGAGCACTCCCCAGCCAGGACAGGACTGGCCTACTCCTGCATCACCAGCCTGAGCCTGGAGAGTCCAGGGCTCCTGCCCAGAGCATGCCTGTCTCCCCCAAGAGAAACCCAGAACCCCCAGCCCTGCAGGGTGCTGGGCAGACCCAGGATGGTCAGCCTGCTGCCTGCCCCTCACACAGCCTGGCCCTTGCCCAGCTCCCGCCGCTCCTCTCCAAGCACCTGTCCATGCTCCTTCCAGCCTCTGCCCTTTGCCTGGGCTCTTCCCTCTGCCTTGACTGCCATTCCCTGTGCTTCTCCAACCAACAAAAGCCTTCCAGGCCCCGCTCAAAGGCTGCCTCCTTAGGGGAGCTTGTGTGGCCTCTCCTCACACCTACCAGACAGAGTTGAATGGGTGTCCCCCTTCTGTGTACATCCTTGGTATTGCACCCACTCCTCCCTCAGTGTCTCGGTCATGGGGTGATTGTGCTGCATCCAAGAGAACAGGGCCTGCAGGAGACTCGCCCTCACCCAGGCTCGGGCCTGGAGGAAGAACTCCATGGGCAAGGGTAGGAGCCACCACATTTTATCTTCATAACAAAAGATGTAGTGGCCCCCTTTAAAGACTAGGAAACTGGCCAGGCATGGTGGCCCACGCCTGTAATCCTAGCACTTTGGGAAGCTGAGGCAGACAGATCACCTGAGGTCAGGAGTTCAAGACCAGCCTGGCCAACATGGTAAAACCTTGTCTCTACTAAAAATACAAAAATTAGCTGAGCATGGTGGCACGTGCCTCTGATCCCAGCTACTCAGGAGGCTGAGGCAGGAGAATCGCTTGAACCCAGGAGGCAGAGGTTGCAGTGAGCCAAGATCACACCACTGCACTCCAGCCTGGGTGACAGAGTGAGACTCTGTCTCAAAAAATAAAAAATAAAGAAAGAATAGGAAACTGGGCTGGGTGCCATGGCTCACACCTGTAATTTGAACACTTTGGGAGGCCGAGGTGGGAGGATCGCTTCAGACCAGGAGTTTGAGACCAGCCTGGGCAGCGCAGCAAGACCCCATCTCTACAAAAAAAGTAAAAATTATCAAGGTGTGGTGGTACATGCCTGTAGTCCCAGCTATTGAGGAAGCTGAGTCGGGAGGGCCCATTGAGCCCAGGTCAAGGCTTCAGTGAGCTATGCTCTCACCACTGCACGCCATGCTGGGTGACAGAACAGAGAGAAACCCTGTCTCTAAAAAAGTAAGACTAGGAAGCTGAGGCACAAAGAAGCAACTTGTTCAATGACTTACCTTGGAGCACATGCATAGGGGCTCACAGTAGTTCCCAAGCTGAGAGGCTGAGAGGTTGGCCTGGACGTGGAGGAAAGAGATGGGCCTGGGGGCAGGCCAGCCCCTCTGTAGTCTGTGGTGGCCTTGGGACTGGTGCCAATGAATGAGGCCTCAGCTCTGTCCCTGGAGTGGGTGGGATGACTGAGGCCACAGCTCTGCCATGTGGAGTCAGGTTTTGGCTCCCGCTGCAGCCTGTCACAGTGGTGACCCCTGTGGGGTTCCCATCTCCCTATCCCACTTCTGCTCTCAGCTCCAGCTCTGGCACCTCCTGGGACTTCAGCATGGAGCCCAGGGATGCTGTTGCCCCACACCTTCCGTCAGCCTTCTGGAGGGTGTGCAGGGGCTGCTGGGAGCCTTGGGAGGATGCCAGGGAAGAGGGAAACACACTGTGAGCAACCATGGGAGAACACAAGAGCAGCACAGCCAGGCACAGTGGCTCACACCTGTAATCCCAGCACATCTGTAATCCCAGCACTTTGGAAGGCCAAGGCAGGAGGATGGATTGAGCTTGGGAGTTTGAGGCTGCAGTGGGCTATGATCACACCACTACACTCTAGCCTGGGCAACAGAGCAAGACCCAGTCTCTAAAAAAATAAATTATAAAAAAAAGGAGGGGCAGTACACCAGCAAGCCCCAACCTTTGGCACTGGGCCCCTTCCACCTGTCGGACACACCCACACCCTTCCGGCTCTGGTGACTGAAGCTCTCCTGGCCTCTCTCCCACCCCTCTGGCTGCAGATTCCTCTCCTCTGTCCCTTTATAGGTCAAGGTCCCTCATATCCCACGCTTTGGTCCTGGTCCTCTCTCTACACCCACTCCCTGCTCCGTCTCATCCATCATCCATCATCCTCCCTTACCTGGCTCCAGCCCTCAGGTCAGCTCCAGAACTGTGTGCCCAGATGTCCACTGGATATCGCCCCGTGAGGCCCCACAGGCACCTCAGGCTCAAGTGTCCACAGAGGCCTGATTTCCTGCTTCCTATGTGCATCCTCAGGAAAGTTGCCAAAACTCTCTGGGCCTCAGGCGAGTCATCTATAAAATGGGTACAGGAGGATCCACCTCAGAAAGTTACTGTGAGGACTAAACTGTCACAGCACCTGGCTAATGGGTAAATACATGCTCAGTAAATGTGGCCATCTCCATCTCTTTCTCCAAGAAAACCTGCTCCCAGGCCACTGCACTAATGCCAGCTGTCCCTGCCTGCCCGCCACTAGCCTGGCACCTCCAAGGCATTGTCCACAAGGCAACCAAAGTGACAGGACTGTGACCACTTCTCAATGGTTCATCACCCTCAGGACAGAGTTGGCTCCCTGCCTGCCCACAGAGCCTTTCCGTAGTCTAGCCAGACAGAGAGAGGAGCCACAAATGTTTGAGAATGAGATGAGGGTGGGGGAGGGAGGAAAAGAGTGAAGGAGAGAGGAAGGGAGGAAGGAAGAAAGGAGAAAGGAAGAAGAAACAGAGAGAAAGAAAGAAAAGAAAGAAAGAAGGAAGGAGAAAGAAGAAAGAAAAGAGAAAAGGAAGGGAGAAAGAAAAGAGAGAAAGATAAAGAAAGGAGAGAAAAAAGACAGGAAAGAGAGAAAGAGGAAGGAAGGAAGAGAAAGAAAAAGAAAATTCTGTTCCATCCTGAGCTTTAAGAGAGGTCTGGTGGCTGACTGTCTCCTCTCACTTGCTGCAGTTTAGAGCAAGTGACTTCACTCTCGTTCTCTTCATCTGGTGGAAGGGGCATCACAACTCGCCTCTCCCAGTGGGGTGTGAGGTAGATGAGATCACAGAGATTGAACACAGCAGGTGCTCATGGGTGCCAATTCCTTTTCCTCCCTCTCCCAGAGCCTATCAAGGGGTGGTGAACTTGGAGTGAGGCTAAGTAATGAACCAAGGTATTTTTTAATTGGGGTAAAGAGGAGGTCTCACCTCGTGTGAAGTGGGAAGCAGGGCTTCTGGAGTCCTAGACCATTTGGGTCTGTGCTGACAGGGAAGTCAGGAGAAAAGGAAAAAGAAGGAATTTGGGGAGTTTAAATGGGGGGTGGAGGGTGCTGGTTTCTTTCCAGCTGTTCCTCAAGAGCTCTGCCCAGCTGGATGTCTCAGATTTGGGGTCTGAGCATCTTAGGGCAGCCTCAGTTTTCCCACGATGCTCCCCTCTGGGAGGTCAAAGAAAAAGCAGTCCAAGAAGAAAGGATAGACAGCAGTTTGCTTCTGCCCTAACAGCCCTCAGCGCTGCCCACCCAGTCACCCCACTCAGATCCAGGAAGCAGCCCTGACTTTCCCCCAGGGATCCCTGTGTGACCACCACACCTGCTGCCCTGCAGGTGGAACCCTCCCCTGAACCCAAAACCCTTCCCTAGCAATGTTGGCTAGTGGTGGGAAGGGGTCGCTGGCACCAGAGCCCAGCAGCACGGGTTCAACTTCCAGCCTCACCTTGTTGCTGTGTGCTGTTGTCTTTCCTTAGTTTCTTCCCTAAGTCCTTCCAAAAATTCTGTCTCTCAGCTGATGCCCTGAACCGGGGAAACAAATCTTATTTTAGCTCTTTTTTATAACATATGTTATTGACTTCATTTCTCCTAGTAGAAAAGTAATGTGTATTCACTATAGAATATGTTAAAAATATAGACAGTATACAGAAAAAAATAAGGATCATGATCCTGTCATCTGGACAGGGCCACCATCAATGTGTTTGGAATATTTTCTTTCTTTCATTTTTTAGTCAGAGTTTCGCTCTTCTTGCCCAGTCTGGAGTGCAATGCCACGATCTTGACTCACCACAACCTCCGCCTGCCAGGTTCAAGCGGTTCTCCTGCCTCAGCCTCCCTAGTAGCTAGGATTACAGGAATGTGACACCATGCCCGGCTGGTTTTTTGGTTTTTATTTTTTTGCATTTTTAGTAGAGACGGGATTTCTCCATGTTGGTCAGGCTGGTCTCAAACTCCCAACCTCAGGTGACCCGCCCGCTTCCGCCTCCCAAAGTGCTGGGATTACAGGAGTGAGCCACCGTGCCCGGCGTGTTTGGAATATTTTCTTCTGAGAGCTTTCTCAGTGTCCCTATATAGCCCTGGAATTGTACCTACAGATAGAATTTCATATACAGATTCCTCCACTCACTATTATATGAAGAGTGGGGAAAAGAGATTAGGGGAGTGGAAAGAGCAGTCTTTGCAGTTATACAGACTGCATAAATTCCAACTCCATGCTTTACCACGTGTGTGAGACTGGGCCTCAGCTCCTAGTCTGTAGAATGGGGATGGCAACTGCGCCATTCACAGCAGAGAAAGGTCATAGCTCCGCCCCTGACGCCAAGCCCCGCCCCCAGAGGGGAGGAGGCAGCTGGGAGCCCTGGGTTGGGGAGACCTCATGTCTCAGCCACCTTTGCAGCTCCCCCTGTTCCCACCCTGGACTAGACCTGTCAGAAACCAGTGGGTGGAGAGCTTAGAAAGGAGGAGCCAAGACACCCAGCTGCCCTCCGGCCCAACCACTCACTGTGTGTTGTCCTCCAGCAAGTCACGGGGGCTCTTGGAACCTCAGCTGTGGAATGAGAGGATTATGCTCCAGCAGCATTTCCTAAGCAGTGTTTCTAGGTCTAAGAAAGGAAGAGTCTGAGGTCAAATGCTGGACGGAGCACAGTTTAATGTGTTTCTTAGCTGCAGGACTTTTCAGAGCCTTTGATGTCAGAGGAGAATGCATTGTGGGAGTTGCCAGACTTATCATAGATGCCCCTTTTTTACCCCAAGGTCCCTAAAGGGAATTGAGTGTGGTTGGGGTTGGGGAGGCCTGATCCCAGAGTTCTCTGCAGCCCTTGTTTCTTGCTACTTCTCCCATTTTTCATGCCCAGCCAAACTCCACAGCTCAAAGCTCCCTGTTCACAGCACACACTTCTTTCTTATCTCCCTCCTTGGAAAGCCATTCAGTTCCCTCCTCCCTGCCTTCCCCTCTTCCCCTGGTTAATTCCTAGAAAAAACTCAGTTAGTTATAGCAGCCCCTCCTCCAGGATGCCCTCCCTGACTTCCAGGCTGGTCAGACCTGCCTCTACTCCCACAGTCCCAGTAGGACTTCTACCAAAGCTCACAACACACTGCCCAGTACCAGGCTATCCCCAAGGCAGGCTGCCACCACCCTGGGAGCTGGCCAGGACAGGGCCAGCTCTGCTTCCTCTCTGTATCCCGATTCCCAACACAACAATGGCACCCATATTCTGGAGCTGTCACTGATGAATAAAGGCAGTTGTGCTTGGTGAGGAGAGGAGTGGTCAGGTGGGGAATCAGAGCCTCCATGGCCTCAGGTACACCCATGAGGATGGTCCCTGGATCCTGCCTGAGGCCGAGGCTGGTGGTCTGTTACCTGCAGTGTCAGACGGACACACGTACAGCCGCTCAAGCCGCAGGATGCACTACGCCTGCAGCTCCTCGGAGGACTGGCCCCCACCTTTGGACATCAGCTCTGACGGGGATGTGGATGCCACAGTGCTCAGGGAGCTGTACCCAGATTCTCCACCAGGGTAAGGAAGCCACGTGGGCAAGGGGGGCATCAGAGGGTGGGGCCCTGGACACAAAGACCGCCCCCAACTCCATCACGGGAAAGAGTGGCACCTTTCCACATAGTATAAATGCAGAAGACATCTGCTCAGTGGGCAAAGCCACCTCCTCCCCACTCCTGACCAAGCAGGTCCCATTGAGGCAGTGTGACTTAGCAGATGTCACCTGAAAGTGCTAGAAAAGGAAGAGACAAGCCCAGCTCCTCAGACTGCTGAGCAGGTGTGCCAGGAATGCCCTTGCAGTTTCTGGGGAGGTTCCGTGGCAGCTGTCCTGAGCTCGCTGAGGATCTGCTCCTCCGGTGTCTCCCTGGAGGTGGGAGGGAAATTCACTGTGCTTCTATAAATAACACCAGGGACCAGGGCAGCAAAGAGGGGACAAGCCCATATGCTGAGAGCTGATGGTCCCAGGTGCACTCACTCTGGAAATTCCTTCTTGTATGATCATGAGCAAGTTACTTAATCTCGCTGTGCCTGCTTCTCCATTGTTGAAATGAAATGAAATGTCATTGTTGAAATGCCCCATGGGACTCATGAAAATGACACAGAAGTGCCTGTAAAATGCTCAGCAAGGCACTGCCTCTTCTCACCAGTGGTGACATTACTATTTCGAGGCCACAGGTGATAAACTGTCCATGCTGAGGAGGATGAGGAGAGGGGATCAGGGAGGATGGGCTGACACAGGAAATCAGCCTTTGTCGAGGTGTGTGAGGTGCTTGGGTTGGGAGGAACTGGGACCTTCAGAGATGCAGAGGAGGGTGTGACCAGCAGAGGGCACAGATGAGCAAAGGCCCGGAGGCAGTCCCACTTCGGAGGGCACAGTTGGGTTTGACCTCCTCTCCCTTTCCCCTGCTCTGGCTTTGCAGTCAGACCTGCCTGGGTTTTAGCCCATCCTGGACTCTGCCCAGGTTGATGCCTTCGGGCATGTCACTGTGGCTCTGAGGGGCCCCATTTCTTTGTTTATGAAATAGGGACAAATAACCCTGCTTCCTGGGTTTTCCTGGGGAAGAAGATACTGTGGGTGTCTGGAGATGTGGCTCAGGGTTACCCTTGGCTCCTGAGACCATGACCTGAGGACACAGGCACCTCCCCCAACCCCCAGGAGTCCAGACTATAGGGAAGGGCCAGCTGGGCCCCAGAGACCAGGAGCTGGGCCCCAAGAGGCTGCCTTTACTGGGTGTGGCTCATCTAAAGGACAGGAAGAGGTGGGGCTGCTTCTGATGGAGGTGGAGGTGCACAGATGCCCTGGGGGTGCCTGGAGCAGACTTCTCCCTGAGCCAGAGCAGAGCGTTGGGTTGGCCTCAGGTAGGAGAGCCGCCCCTGCTGTAGGCCTCCATTGTGGTCAGGCACCTCCCCGAAGGCTGGTTGGGGTCAAGGCCAGGACAGGTTGGGCAGGCCTGAGGCAGGAGTGGGGAGGGGTGAGGAAGGTGGGGCCATGGCTGGGAAGACAGGGGTGATTTCCCCCCAAACACACACACATATGCACACATGAACACACACACACACCTGCTGGGACCTCCCAGGCGACAGGGGTCTGGCTGAGCCTGGGGTCTTTGTGGCCTCACCTGCAGCCACCAAGGCAGAGACTGGCTTTAGGGATTGAGACGGGTTTCTCTCAGAGAAGCGGGGTTCACGGAGCCAGAAGGAGGGAGTTATGCCCTCAGTTATGTCCTGGGGACCTCAGAGATAGCGACAGTGGAAAGAGAAAGGGACAGATGGAGCTTGTGGCCAGGAGGAACCTGTGCCTGCGATCACGCGCATAGGAGTGGCTGTGTCCAAACTGCCCTCAGGGCCCTCAAGCAGCACCTCCCCGTGGGGAGCTCTTCTCTGGGGGCCCTTTGGTCCACTCCTGCCAGCCGCCACCAGGCAGACCACCTGTCAGTATTTGAAGAGGGAAAGGGGTCAGGGCCTCCACCATTCCCTGCTAGGAGACCCCCCCCAGCCCTGTTCTCCCCCTTGCCCTTCCACCTGCACCCCTGCCCCAGGAGCATGAGCAAGGATGGTGCTGCCAGTCCTTTCCAGGGCAGTGGATGCTTTTTGGCTCCACATCTGTGGGCTCAGAGAGGCCCCAGGACTCTTTCCTAAACCTAGAAGGGGAACTTTGGAGTGGCTGGAGACCAAGGGGCATCTGGCAGCCTGAGGTTGGTCCTACCCAGCCTCCACACACCCAGTGCGGTGCAGGGAGAGGCTCACTAGACAGTGACCACTGCTGTTTCGAGGCACTGGAGACTAGGCCATTCTGTGTTGAGTTCATACTGCACATGAGGGCTGAGTCAGGTCCCAAATCCAGGTCCCAAGGGTTCTTAGGCCCCTCTGGAAGTAGAGGGAGGTTGTAGAGTTTCACTGGAGCCAGCGTGGACAAGGCCCACCCTGGCCCACAGCCAGGACAGCTTGTCACTGCAGAGAGACCCCCCCAGGCCTTTGGGAGAGACCCAGCCCTAAGGCCTAAGCGGGGCACTGAGGGAGCCTCTTCTCTTGTAGCTACGAGGAGTGTGTGGGGCCAGGGGCCACTCAGCTATATGTCCCCACGGACGCACCGCCACCCTACTCGCTGACTGACTCCTGCCCCACGCTGGATGGCGCCTTCGACTCAAGCAGCGGCCACAGCCCGGGCCGACACCAGCAGGAGCAGAGGAGCCCAGGCCAGAGTGGCCTCCGCACCATCTCCATGGACACCCTGCCCCCCTATGAAGCTGTGTGTGGGGCTGGCCCCCCATCGGGCCTGCTGCCACTGCCAGGCCCAGGACCAGGGCCAAGGGGCTCACAGAGCTCACCCACCCCAACCCGGGCCCCAGCTTCCGGCCCAGAGAGGATCGTGTGAGGGACCCAGCCGGCAGGGTGCTGCCGGTCCCTATGGGCTGAACCACGTTCTTTAGGCACACAAAGGCGTGCACATACACAGAGAGATGCACACGTGACTCATACACACACATAGACCAAACTTGTATACACACAGACATCTACACTGACATACCCCATGCACACACACAGATCTAGACATGCCCCACATGTGTGTAGACACGTGCACGCACACAGGCCCGCCACAAACACAAAACCCACCTGCAAAGGTTTCATGGAACACGGAGCTCTCTTGACCCCTCCCTCCTCCCAGCCTGTGGGTTGTGCCTCTGTAGACAGCGCTGTGGGGAGAGAGGTGACATAGGAAGTGGGACTTTCTCTTCCCTTTCTGGGCCCATTTGCCCCTACCCTCGCCCAGCAAGCTGTGCCCAAATTCTAATTCTGCCTCTGGAAACTGCTGGACCATCCAAGGTCAGCTACCTGTCCTGATCCCTGCCCAGGGCCAGCTCGTCCTCCTGGGAGGTGGGACAGGCCCCAGTGAGGTTCTGCTCTGCGCTGTGCCTATCTCTTGATTCCAGGGCAGAAGAGCCCACCACATCACCACCCTGCCACTTACAAGGTGGGGGACCCGGGTCTGGGGGCTCAGGCGCAAGCTGGAGGCCCTCACAGCCCACCAGGCCCCCTCCCAACCCTGGTACCCTCAGTCAGGTGGTGCTAGTGGAGTTATCTCTGAAGCTGCAGGCCCCAGGTAGGTGGGCAGGGCCCTCAGTGGGTGTGCGGCGGCAGTTCCCTCATCAGTCCAGCCACTGCCCAGGACTGAGGGTCTTCAAGGAAGATGAGGCCATTGCCCTTCTCCAGGTGGCTTCACCGCAGTGCTGCTGGGCACCTCTCTGAAGCAGAGAAGTGGCCCCTTGCTCAGTCTCTGTCCGGCCGACCACTGTGGCCTGCACGCAAATGGGTCAGAGCCAGACCCCCGAGCTGGTGCTGTCCTTCCAGGTGGCCGCTCATAGCTGGGATGGTGAGTGGATGTGTTCTGGTCTTGCCCACGTGGGTGTTTGCAGAGACAACATGAAGGGAGTATGTTCCCCATCAATACCACCTTACCACCACAAGAGGACCAGTAGGCTATTCCGCCTTGCTGCCACAGAAGGGCATTTGTAGGGTCAGCCTGGCTGTAGAAAGGCTGGCTCAGATCTTGGCCGAGAAACCCCAGAGATTTCCATCAAAGATCACACAGGTCACGGAGGTGATTCCCAATGACCCAGCCCACCAAGGGTGGCAGCCACGCGTCTTTGAGGAGCGTCCCCGCCAGCGGCCATCACCCTGCCTCCCTCCCACCTCTTGTCCCCCATCGTTAAACAACAGCACCCTACCTAGCCTCCCCACATTTCCGTTCCTCCAATGAAGGGCTAAGACAATTTAATAATCTCTTTCTCAAGAGGGGTGGCAAGGATGGCAATCTTGAATTTTATTTTCTGTAGAGAGAGCATTTCTTCTGGAGCGGAGCTGAAACGAATCCACCCAGAGGCTCTGTAGCATCCTGCGTGCAGCCTCCCTGGAGCCCCAGACTCCAACTAGGGGAGGGGCTTGTTTACAAGCTGTTCTGACCACCTTAGCAGTGTACTGTTTTCTAGGCAAAAATATCTGTTGTACTGTAGAGCCTTTAAAATGCACTCCAGGAATGAGACTCTTTTAAGAAACACATCCTGCTTCTGCAACTCTAGAGAGTGCTGGGGGTAAAAAAGGATAAAAATTCCTACCTACTCATCAGTGTTTGACAGATGGCACTGAATAGCTTTTCTTGTTCCTGGACCAGGCAAGCAACAATGTATCTTTTCTGTGTTCAAAGTAAATATATCATATCAATAAAATGTAGCAAGAAGTAACACTTAAAGAGAGTACCTAAGGGTTTATTTTGGTTTTGTTTTTTTCTTCAGACAAGGACTGACTCCACTCACTCGCCTAGGCTGGAGTGCAATGGCGTAAACATAGCTCACTGTAGCCTTGAACTCCTGGGTTCAAGTGATCCTCCCACCTCAGCCTCCCAAGCAGCTGGGACTACAGGCATGCACCACCACACCCAGCTAATTTTTTATTTTTAACTTTTGTGAAGCCAGGGTCTCACTCTGTTGCCCAGGCTAGTCTCAAACTCCTGGTCTCAAGTGATCCTCTCGCCTCAGCCTCCTGAATAGGGTTTATACCTTTTGAAACTTGTAAGGAAAGGAAACACTAAATCGCAACAAAAATACACCTCCGGCTAACAATCCCTACCCATTACCTCTCAAGATTAAGCATCACTGAAGCCTTGTTATTTCCCAGTTGATGTGGGTATCTGGATAGTCAGTGCTTTACAGGAGTTACCTTTTTTTTTTAACCTCACTGCAAGTTGGCGTCATTTCTCTGAGACACGGCTGGTGTAACGTCACAAGGATGGGCCGTCAGCGTCAGGACCTGACTCTAGGAACAGAGACTGCATGTTTTACTCTAACAGTGGCTGCTTGTAGCACCCTGATGGTTTGTACTATCAGGAAAGAGAGGAAAATGGCAATGAGACTGAAATGAGCTGCCGTCTCACCCTCAGCAGGAATTCCCCTCTTCCTTTCCATGCCCTCCACAAGACCATGGCTTTGGTTATTGATCTCTTGACAAACAGAGCCTGGTCCCCTTCCTCCGTCATATTTCCCTCCCATCAGAACCGAAATAGAACCCACTAGTCCTAGACCCCCAAGTGCCTTGAAAGTGGGGTGCAATGCAGAACTCAAATGGCCCATTAACATAGTCCTAGATCCCCCAGATGCCTTGAAAGTGGGGTGCAATCCCCAAAGAGGGTGCAGCAGGGCGAAAGACTGTGAGATAGGCTCCTCCTTCTGGTTCTTCAGCCCATGTCCCTGCTGGACAGGCCAAGGCTGGCTCTGCCACGCCCACCACCCCCACTCTGAGCCCACACTGCCACCTGCTGGCTCCCTGCTGCCACTGTTCAAAGTGAACAAGTCAGGCCTTGAAAAATGAGGAAGCCCCCTTCTCACCTTGAAACACGCTACCCACCAACACTCATAATTGCAGACAAAACCCGTTATTTTGATCCTGGGCTTTTCTTCCACCTTGAGATGTTCCATAGGGTTTTACTCATTCAAGTATTCCATTTTCAGAGCTAACCCCTGCCCCACCAGCATCGCTCTCTGGACAGAGTCTGACACTTCTGTCCCCCTCTCTGTATGCAAAATAACCACTCCTCTGTTCCGAACACCACTAGGCATGGCTCTGGTGCCACCTCCGTGCTCTGGGGCTCCACCTCCTGGGAATGAATGAGAAACTTCCACAGTGATGGTGTCCAGCCACGTGCTG
Source organism: Aotus nancymaae (assembly GCF_030222135.1). Lineage (NCBI taxonomy): Eukaryota > Metazoa > Chordata > Mammalia > Primates > Aotidae > Aotus > Aotus nancymaae. The sequence goes on from NW_026988443.1 coordinate 21,154,652, forward strand.
CCCCCAACCTGAACCATCCCACACCGATACCCCGCTCCCACCGCAAAGACTCAGGATCCCACAGGCCTTTGGGACTGTCATGCTCTTGGCTTTTCCTGCTCCTCTATCCATGCCAGGCCCTGTGCTGTGGTGTGTCGAATATGGCACCACATTCGAGGTCCTTTGAACATTCCTAAGGAGATGCCTCCTGTCTGTGCCAGGGGCCAAGGAGAGCACCCTGGGTACCCAGGCTCATTAGAGGCCCAAGGAGATGGAAGGAGAAGCTACATCACAGGACGGTAGGGACGGGGTGTCAGGGCCAGACCCTGGGACGAGGATGTGGGTGTGAGGGTTTGGTAAGGGAGGTGATCCCGAGAGTGCCAGATAGAGTGAGACAGGAAACAAGGAAGGCAAGGAAGCCAGTAAGGGGTTCGCCAAGCGGATCACCACTGCAGGCCACTGAGCTCAGTCCCACTGGTGACTCTGAGAGACAGAGCAGAACGCATCCTTGAAGTGAGCCCACCTTAAGGTTGGGGAAATGGGTCGTTTGTCCCCTGACGCTCAGCAGACATTTTTGGAGACTGCCCTTTGGAGAATGTTCATTCGTGCCCCTTGTGGAGGCCAAACGTGCACACAGGTGGGTACATTTGGGCATGGCATGTGCACATACACATGCCCTTAGTCGTTCTTCACTGGGATCCCAACAGAGGGCATCCTCCTCCAACCAGGGCCTTCTCTATGCAGTGGCAGGTGTCAGTAACCCAGGGACAGCCCCTCAGGCTTCCCATCTGTGAAATGGGAAATATTAAATAGGTGAAGGTCCCTTCAGGGCACACAGCAGGTGCTTAATGAATGTTGGTACCTGCCTTTGCTCTCCCTGAAGCTGAGCATATAACCACACCACTTTCTTTCTTTTTCTTTTTCTTTCTTTTTTTTTTTTTTTTTTGAGACAGAGTTTTGCTCTTGTTACCCAGGCTGGAGTGCAATGGCGCGATCTTGGCTCACCACAACCTCCACCTCCTGGGTTCAGGCAATTCTCCTGCCTCAGCCTCCTGAGTAGCTGGGATTACAGGCACGCGTCACCGTGCCCAGCTAATTTTTTTTGTATCTTTAGTAGAGACGGGGTTTCACCATGTTGACCAGGATGGTCTCGATCTCTTGACCTCGTGATCCACCCGCCTCGGCCTCCCAAAGTGCTGGGATTACAGGCATGAGCCACCGCACCCAGCCAACCACACCACTTTCGGTCCTTAAGACCAAGGAGGGACCACAGGCTAGGATTTAAAAGCTTTGACTCCATCTCCATCCTAGTCAGAGAGAGCCATCCACTAAGACAGCCCCTACACAGGCTTTCTGAGACACAAATCAGGAAGCAGCAGGCACTGGGAAGCCCAGGGCACGCTACTTAATCACCCACTCCAACTATCCATCCAACTATCCATCCATCCCTGCCTCCCACCCTCCCGCCCTCCCTTTATCCATCTATCCTTCCTTCTTTCCATCCAGCTATCCGTCCGTCCAACCACCCATCCCCACCTCCCAACCTCCTTCCCTCCCTCGATCCTTCCTTCTATCTAGCCCCTCATCCATCCAACCATCCATCCATCCACCATCCATCCATCTACCCACCCACCGATCCTAATCACTTAGCACAGCATCTGACAACCCACAGCCAAGCTGGATAGCTGTCAGGGTGTGCAGCATTACGGGGCAAGTAAGGGAGCAACGCCCCAGCCACAAGCCTCCAACAGGAACATCAGAAACAAGTGGGGCCGGGGCAGTGGCTTATACCCATAATCCCAACACTTTGGGAGGCCAAGGTGGGAGGATCACTTAAGCCCAGGAGTTTGAGACCAGCCTGGATAACGTAGCAAGACCTTGTCTCTATAATAAAATTTTTTTTAATTAGCCATGTAGTCTCAGCTACTCAGAAGGCTGAGACGGGAGGACTGCTTGAGAGATTAAAGAGTTCACATCAGCTTAATTTTCTGCACAAAGATTTTAATTCATGTATTCATGAATTAAAGAGCTCAAGGCTGCAGTGAGCCATGGTCACACCATTTCACTCCAGCCTGGGTGACAGAGTGAACCCTGTCTCTTAAAATAAAAATAAGTGAAAAAAAAAAAAAGGCAGACCTGGAGGCAGAGCAGGTCAGCAATCTCAGGAGAAGGATGAGGCAAGAGGCTGCATCAGCTTGGAACCACAATGGCCACTCCAAGGCATATCCCCAGGGCACCTGACCTGCAGCAAAGGAGCCTGGAGGAGCAACTTAGGCCAAGGATTCCAGGGACAGGCTAATTATTTTCTTTCTTTTCTGACCATTAACATAAGAAGCATGCTTATCCCCAAACCAGAACAGAGCTTTTGCTCTCTCCACTAAGCCTGCTCCTCCTGCATTCCCCATCTGGGTAAATGAGTCCACCATCTACTCACTCAAATCCAATGCAGATGTCATCCTTGACCTCTCTCCCCTCTCTCTTGCTCTCTCTCTCTCTCTCTCTCTCTCTCTCTCTCTCGCTCTCTCTCTCTCTCTCTGTCTCTCACCCTCGCCCTTGCCCTCTCTCCCCTCCCGCCGACATCCTTCATGCAATTCTTAGCTCCTTTCATAACAGAGTCTGAATCTGACCCCTTCCCACCTCCTTCCACAGTAACCAAATTCACCATCGTCTCTCACTCACATCCCTGGAGGCTGCCAGCCTTCTGCAGCCTGTGCCCCACCCGAATGCCGAATGCCGGAGGATTCTGTTAAAACCTACATTAGGGCTGTGCACGGTGGCTCATGCCTGTAATCCCAGCACTTTGGGAAGCGGAGGTGGGAGGACTGCTTGAGTCCAGGAGTTTGAGACCAGCCTGGGCAACATAGACCCCATCTCTATGTATTAAAAAAAAAAAAAAAATTAATGTAAAAAAACAAAAACAAAAAAAAACCTACATTTGATCATGACCCTCATCTCATCTGTTCAATTCCCTCCAGGGGTGCCTGAGGTCATATCAAGTCCCAGGCTCATCCCCTCACTTCCCCTCTGAACTCATCTTGGGTCCCTTCCTATTGTATACTGTAGCCAAAACCACCCTGGCTTCTGCTAGGTTCTGGAACATGCTGAGCCTGGCTCTATTCCCAGCCTCTGCACAAACTGTTCCCTCTGCTCTGTCCCCCTACCCCAACCTGCCATTTTCTCTTTCTTGTTATTCACATTTCCCTTTAAATTTCACCTTCTCAGCGAGGCCCCCCTCTGACCAACCATCTCTCTATCACATCAGCTTAATTTTCTGCACAAAGATTTTAATTCATGTATTCATTTTCCATTTACCCCCGTTAGAAGATAAGCTCCATGAGAGATCAACTTCATCTTGTCTCATTCACCACTGTTTCCAAGCATCCATGATATTAAACCATCAAATGAGTAGAAAACTTAGAAAGTACAGATATGAAAACAAAAGCAAACATTACCATCATTTCCACCATTCAGAGATACCGAACATTACTATGTTTGTGCAATTCCTCCGGTCTTTCTTCCATATACACATATATTAAAAAATTGAGACTGTAATATTTACAGTATTGTGCTCTGCCTTTATTTCCCATGAAGGGCCTTAACTAATTTTAGACCAAGAGAAAGTTGCAAAATAGTACAAAGAACTCCTTTCCACCCCTCACCCTGCCTCTCCTGAAGTTGACATCTTATGTAACCATAGTATAATGATCAAGAACAGGAAATTAATATTGATACAATGTTATTAGCTATACTACAAACCTTATTTAAGTTTCCCCAATGTTTCATTAATATCTTCTCTCTATTCCAAGAGCATATACAGGATCCCACATTGCACTGAAGTTGACATCTTATGTAACCATAATATAATGATCAAGAACAGGAAATTAATATTGATACAATGTTATTAACTATACTACTAACATTGTTTAAGTTTCCCAGTGTTCTGTTAATATCCTTTCTCTATTCCAGAAGCCTATACAGGATCCCACATTGTATTTGTATATTTTCCTTTGTCTCCTCCAGGCTGTAATAGTTATTCAGTTTTTGCCTCGTCTAACATGACCTTGATGCTTTTAAAGAGTTTTTAAAAATCAGTTATTTTGTTGAATGTCCCTCCATTTGAGTTTGTCTGGTGCTTTCTTATTACTGGAGTCAAGTATGCATTTCTGGCAAGAATACCATACCAAAAAAAAAAAAAAAAGATGCTGCCAGGCGCGATGGCTCACACTGTAATCCCAGCACTTTCAGAGGCCAAGGCAGGCAGATCACTTGAGCTCAGCAGTTTGAGACCAGCCTGGGCAATGTGACAAAAGCCCCACTCTACAAAAAATACAAAAATTAGCCAGGCCTGGTGGCACACACCTGTAGTCCCAGCTCCCCAGGAAGATTACCTGAGCCCAGGAAGATTACCTGAGGAAGATCACCTGAGCCCAGGAAGTCGAGGCTACAGTAAGCTATTATTGTACTACTGTATTCCAGCCTGGGCAACAGAGCGAGACCCTGTCTCAAAAGAAAAAAAAATATGATGCTGTGCCCTTCTCAGAGCATCTTCTTAAAGACTTCATGATGTCCTACGTCTTACTATCTTGATCACTTATTAAGCTGGTGTGTATAGGGTTTCCATCTCCACTGTTAAATTACTTTCTTTCCCTTTTTACTTGATAAATATATTGGGGGAAATACTTAGAAACTATGCATATCTTGTTTCTCCTCAAACTTCTGTCCACTAATTTTCATATTGACATGTAAATCTTGTCTGTGATATTTTTAACTGTGGTGTTTGTGTAATGGCAAATCTGTTTCCCTCTTGCCCTTTACATGTATTAACTGGATTCTTTATAAGGAAGCACTCCCTTTCTTCCCTACTTACTTATTTCTTCAATTATTTATATGAGCATGGATTCGTGGATATTTATTTTAGTCTGTGTGTTAGAATCCAATACTATCACAATTTACTTTGTTCCTCAAACTGTTCCACCTTTGGCCATTAGGAACTTCAGGCATGCTCCTAAATTCCCTTGACATGGTTCCATTGTCCCCCCATCCCCTGCACTTTGTTTCTGGCAACACAAAATATTTCAGGCTCATCTTGTCACTCCTCTGTGGCATCTCTGGAATCAACCACATCTCCTAAGAGCCCTGGTTCCTTTTACAGGAGAATGGTGTTTAGAGACCAAGATCTGGGTAGCAGGTGTGCTCACTGTTACTGGGTGTCATCACTTCTAGATGCACTCAAGACAGAGCTAGGAAACATAGGTATGTGTACTAACTACACATAAACATACACATACATCTATATTTCCATATTTGTCTCTATATAGTTTTATTTATTATTTGTTTAGAGACAGGGTCTTGCTTTGTTGCCCAGGCTGGAGTGCAGTGGTGCAAATCACAGCTCTCTGCAGCCTTGAACTCCTGGGCTCAATCTATCCTCTCACTTCAGCCTCCCAAGTACAGGAGCACACCATCACACTTGGCTAATTTTTGTAATTTTTGTAGAGATGGGGTTTTGCCACATTGCCCAGGCTGATCTCTAACTCCTGGGCTCAAGCAATTCACCCACCTTGGCCTCCTGAAGTGCTGGGATTACAAATGTGAGCCACCACAGCCTAACATTTCTAAATTCTGAGTTTATACTGACACCTCCTATTCTAATCCAGCACCACAGGGTTTATTCTAGGCCCCTCATTATTTGTAACCTCTTTCACTAACAGTAAGAAATCCAGCCCTCATAGTCTACAATCTATTTACTTGTTTGTTCAACTTTAGTATACATAGTTTCAGAATCACTAACCTATACTCCTGTGAGAAACACTTTTTTTTTTTTTTGCCCATTGCAACCTCTGCCTCCAGGGTTCAAGCAATTCTCATGTCTCAGCCTCTTGACATAGCTGGGATTAGAGGCGTGCGCCACCATACCCAGCTAATTTTTGTACCTTTAGTAGAGACAGGGTTTCAGCACGTTAGCCAGGCTGGTCTCTTAACTCCTGACTTCAGGTGATCTGCCCACCTTGGCCTCCCAAAGTGTTGAGATTACAGGTGTGAGCCACCGCACCTGGCCAAGAAACACTTTTAATAACTATATTACAACTATTAGAAACAAGACATTTTTGCCTTTACTCTTGCCGAATCCAGTAAAGGTACCGTTTTCCAGTTACTTACTAGTTCTGTTCTCTCCTGCCCCCATCAGTATGGTTATGTTACTCTACTCACCTGTGGTATGATGGGGTTCATCTGTAATTTTTCGTATTCTGTTTTCTGTTCTCCCTATATCCTAGTTGCTCTTGTTTATTTTGGTAATATGTGAAGGGTGTGTGAAACATTGCTATGGTTCTAACAGTCACAGTTATAGAAAAAGCTATTTCAGGCTGGGTGCGGTAGTTCACTAATGCCAGCATTTTGGGAGGCCAAGGCAGGAAGATCACTTGAGGTCAGGGGTTTGAGACTAGCCAGGCCAACATGGGGAAACCCTATCTCTAATAAAAGTACAAAAATTAGCCAGGGTTGGTGGTGCACATCTGTAGTCCCAGCTACTCAAGAGGCTGAGGGATGAGAATCACTTGAGCCTGGGAGGTGGAGGTTGCAGTGAGCCAAGATCACACCACTGCACTCTACACTAAGCGACAGAGTGAGACCCTGTCTTGAAAAAATAAAAAGGTATTTCAGAGAAGTGTCATTCCCTTCTCTTCCTTGTAGCCCAGTCCCATTTTTCCCTTCTTTCCAGTCTTTTCCCACCAATGTATTTTGTCTCTGGGTGTCCTTCCTGTATTTCCTTTGCATTTGTGTATTTTCTTCTATCTTTTCTTTTTTTTTTTTAATTTACTTTTTGAGAAAGTTTCATTCTTGTTGCTCAGGCTGGAGTGCAATGGTGCAGTCTCAGCTCACTGCAACCTCCACCTCCTGGGTTCAAGTGATTCTCTTGCCTCAACCTCCCAAATAGCTGGGATTACAGGTGCCCACCATGCCCAGCTGATTTTTTGTATTTTTAGTAGAGATGGGGTTTTGCCATGTTGGTCAGGCTGGTCTCGAACTCCTGACTTCAGGTGATCTGCCTGCCTCCCAAAGTGCTGGGATTACAGGCGTGAGCCTCCACATCCAGCCTCTCTTCTTTCTGACATAAAGGGTAGCATACTATAGATACTCATTTGCTTTTTTCACATAATTTTATATCCTAGAAATTATTTCATATCTATTCAGAGAGATCTTCCTCATTCTTCTATACAGCTGCATAGTAGTCCATCATGTGAATGGAGAACAGTTTATTTAACCACTCTCTTGTGTGTGCATCTTTAGATTGTTTCCAAAATTTTGTAATGATTAACAATCTCCCAGGACACCCTGTGTTCCACAGAGCCAAGTCTGAAAAATAACAATCTTGAAAAAAAAAAAAAAAGAAGAAATACAGAAATTCAAGAAAGCTTCTGTGGACAGGGGTAAATATCAATACCCATTCTGGATTCCATGAGATAGGCTTTCCCTTAGCTTCTGTTTAATGATAGCTTTTGCCAAGTTCACCGTCTTATGTAAACTAGAGGAACATGAAATTCACTCCAGCCTTAGGGAAGCTGAGGGGATGGGATTATTAGAAAAAGGAAATGTGTGCCAGGAGCTAAAACCACTGGTCTAGGAAGCACTTTGGTGAGTAATCTTGGCCGAGCCCAGAGCAGCCAGGGATGTATTATTGCTATACCATTCTAAACAATGGATGACTGACATTTGTGAGACCTTGTCATTATTTTAATAACTAACTCTTCAGGGTGGAGAAGCCAAGGAGATGGGTGTTCCTCATTCCACACACATGTGAACATTTGAGGGAGCTCCCCACCCCAGGGCTCCAGGAAAACAGAAGTGATTCAGACTCCATAGCACCCTGCGGGTAGACAGATTTCAAGACCACCTTTTACCTGCTCTGAGGTTTAAATGGCACCACCGTCCCCCAGGTCTAATGGTGCAAGTCTGCAGGAAGATTGTTCTGACTGATACATTCCCCAGGCAGGGGGACACTTCTCATCTAGGTGAAGGGCTCCTACAGAAATGAAAGGGGCAGAAAGAGCAAGTGAAAGACAAAAACAAGCTGGGTAACATGTTTCCAGAGGTCCACGTTCACTCGTTTGTAAATTCAGTCACTCATGTCATCCAAACAAGGATGAGGTGGTTTCAGTCCTCACAGGGTTAGGCCTAGCAAGGGACATTATGGTATGGAATGGCGATGGTGAGGGTGAGGGTGGAGTGATGTGGGGGCAGAGGGGAGAGGGAGGTGAGGCCCAGAGGACCCTGCAGTGCGGATTCCAGGTCATGTGACTCAGTCTGTGGGTATGCACTGCCCTCTTGCCTTTCCCCCACCTCCCAGGGCCTCTAGCAAAGCCCTGTAGGAACCTGCCAGCTTATCCTAGTTATGCCTTGGAAAGGGACATTATTAGCATCTGGATTAAAGTATGAATGGGGAGCAGTGGGCTCTGATGCCAACCGTGGCCAGAGTAGGCACTCCAGCCTCCTCCTGGACAGTCAGGTCCCACAGGAAGAAGCCAGGAGCCAGGAGGTAGAACCAGAAGAGAAAGGTGGAAAGAGCCTGGGACCCCGATGGCCACCAAACCACCACAAAGCCCTGGACCACCACCCCCCTACACAGTTCCTTTATGTAAAAGAGAAATAGATTTCTATCTAGTTTCAAAAAAAACACCAGGTACATATTTTTAAATATTTATAATAATATATTTTACATGTACAATCAAAAAGCTTAAAACTGGAATAAATGCTAACTGAAAGAAAATATGTATGATGTGCAACATTTTTAAAAAGTCAACAAGAGGCAGAGCAGCTGAGCAGCTCTGGGGTGTACTGACTTCACATCCCCATGGAACTCCAGTCTCACAGTAGGGATGAGGTGGGGCCAACACATCTGGAACATCACTGCCCTGGGTGCCCCCTCTGGGCACCTGGTCCACAGTAGTTATCTATGACTTCTCTGTGACCCCTGCCCCAATCAGCTCTGCCTGCCGCAGGGGACAGCAGTCCTAGCTGTTTCAGGTGTGGTCTCTAGGCTGGGAGGTTTTTGTGACCTGCCCTGGCCACCGCTTATGCACCCAGCCTCCTCTCCAAGGTGGAGGGCAGGGAGGACAGCAGGCTCTTCTTGGACCCTTACATTCCATGTTAGGAAACATGGGGTTTGAAAAAATAAAAACTTGTTACTCTACTGGCAAAAGGATGCTGGCGGGAGCTAAAACCACTGGCCTAGGAAGCACTTCAAAATCAACAACAGGGCTTAGGTGAAGGAAGGGTTGCTGCATATCACAGAGCAAGAGAAAAATCACGGTGCAAGTTCTCAGGACGTCTTGAAATTATGCCTTGGGCAAAAAAAGAAACAGACAGGGACAGAGAGAGAGATCACATCTCCCCCAAAATCGATGCTCAAATTGAGCCAAAGGAAAATATTGGACTGTTCATTTACAAATTCTCAAAGATGGACCCCACATGTCAAGATTCCCGGTAGCAAAAGTTCTGCCTTCCCCAGCTTTCTAGCTATATGTGTCGAGCAGCCTGTGGGCTGCAGGTGCTGCTGGACACAGCTCCGACCTGGCTGCTGCCTCTCATCCTGCCAGTGGCACAAGAATTGGTCCGAACAGGAAGGACCAGGAGTTGGAGGCCTTGACCTCTTAACTCTCTGGGACTGACCCAGCAGGGGCACCTGGCACCTCTGTAGAGTCAGAGCATCGCATGCACAGGTGCCCACACTCACAGGGGTCAGGGAGTGGCCTTGCTACCTCTATTTACGGCTACTCTGAGAGGCTGTGGCCTGTTTCTCCAGAGTCGAGCCTTAATCGTTCCCGGGGTTTGCAGCCAGTCTTCCTGAAGCTCTCTCTGCCCACCTCAAAGAGTCAGGACCAGCAACGCTTCCAGAGCCTTTACTTGCAAATCCCAACTTTCCAGACTGTCCCCAAAGGGAATGTTCTTTCTTTCTCTTGTTTTCTGCTTGATCCAAGGATCAGCTGTGCCTTCAATGCAGTTCCAGTTGAGTGAAGCTAAGGTATTTTCTGAACCAACAAAGATGATTTCAGGCTCTATGGCTCGAGGCATTCCTCTGGATGAAACAACATTTCAAAAAGACTTAAGTCCACTTGTGTCTCTCCCTTGGGCCACAGACTGTCAGTAAGTCCAAGAGCAAAGCTCCTTATACAAGGACACAAGACAGGAAGGGAGCCTCGGAAGCCAGGGCTAGCTGCCCCTTGCCCCAGCTTGGCTCTGGGCCACCCAGCCAGGAACCAAAAGTGACTTCCCTGACATGGAGACGACAGCAGTTCAAGGAGGACCTTCATCACCAAGGAGACCCAGCACCATTCAGGAGCCAGCGCGTGAATCTAATAAGGTCCTCAAAGTCCATATGAAGACGTGGTAGACAGGGCTGTAGCAGCCTCCACAGGGAAACCACTGAACACCGGGCTTCAGCCAAATGCAGCACAATTTTGTAGAAGTCTAGAAATGCTGACTGTCCTTGGGAACTGCTCAATATTGAGAAACTGATACCAGCTCCATACACTGCTAGCTCTCCCCGGAAACATAAGAGAGCCTCCACCGGAAGAGGCAGGGTGGTAAGGAACAGCTCTCAGGAGGAGGGAGCCCAGGGCGAGGGAGTTGTAGAGTTGGCTGAAAGTCTGAATGGTGCCGGCTCCACTGCACACTGGCAGTGTGACCCCTGGGGAGCCCCTCAACCTTTCTGAGCTAGGATATAAGACTCCTACCTCGGCCTCCTGCTGAAGGCTGAGACGACTGGTACACAGCTCAAGCGTGAGGTCAGGCACACAACAGGTGCTCTCCCTAAGGGCTTCATGAGTGACTCAGCAGTGCAAAGCCACTGGGAGAAGGGGGGAATGAGAGGCTGCAGGCTAGGCAAACCCATTGGTCCCATTTGTCATTTACCCACAAGGGCCAGAGACTCATGACAAAGACACTTGCAAAGGAGACAAGACCATTAGGAAAATCAAGCTGGCCAGACACAAAGCCTTCCTGAGAGCAAGTTTTCCCAGATCACTCCTAATAGCTAACTTGGCAGCTGCGGGCATTTTTCGGACATGATCCATAGACCTTTCACGTCCTATGGGCCATGCTTCCGATTCTCCGGAGTTAATATTCGATCCCGATTTTGTTCAAAGAGTTCTAACATCTTCTCCATGTGATGGTCAGCCTCAATCACCTGGAAATTAGACACAGGGGTCACGGGGCTAAACTGACCTCAACAGCAGCCTCCCTTCACAGATAAAGAGAGATGGAAGCAGGCAGTAGGAGGCAGGGAGGGGCAGAGAAGGTGCAGGCAGATAAAAAAAGGAAGGTTAGAGCCAAATAGCTCTCAGCTCTAGAAAAATCTACATTTCCAATGAGGTTTTCACTTAAGAATGTACTACAAGGGCCAGACACGGTGGTTCATGTCTATTATCCAGCATTTTGGGAGGCTGAGACCTGAAGATTACATGATCCGAGGAGTTTGAGACCAGCCTGGGCAACACAATGAGACCCTGTAAGTTCATCAATGATTTTTTTTTCCCCTCATCACTTTCTATCCTCCTTTTGTTATATAATAAGGGAGAAAAATAAACTGTACTTATTTAAAAATCTACTACAGTAGGCCGGGTGTAGTGGCTCACACCAGTAATCCCAGCACTTTGAGAAGCCAAGGCAGGCTGATCACTTGAAGCCATGAGTTTGAGACCAGCCTTGCCAACATGACTAAACCTCATCTCTACGAAAAACATAAAAAATTAGCCAGGCATGGTGGTGTGCACCTGCAGTCCCAGCTACTCAGGAGGCTGAGGTAAGAGAATCGCTTGAACCCGGGGGGCACAGGTTGCAGTGAACCGCGATCATGCCACTGCATGCCAGCCTGGGCGACAGAGCGAGACTCTGTCTCAAAAACAAACAAACAAAAAACTACTACAGTAATACCTCACTTTCTGGCAACCTCACTGCCTGCAAGAGCCATAAGCAGAAGTATATGAGCCCAAACGATGTTCCTATGGCCACGCACCAAAGCTCATGCACAGCCCTGCCTCGTAGCCCATCCCATGTTGTATATGTAACCATCTTAGGTTCCCCTAATCAAGGCTCGGAGGGACCCCAGACTCCACATTTCTTGGGAGCATCTGGGTCACTGTACATATGTCTGAGTAAAGAAATCTGGAAAAAAAATCTGGAAACAGCAAACTGGAAAACAAGGAGATGGGGAAGTGAGGAAATTCTGACAGACAGACACATCAGTATCAGTCAGAGATGACGCGGCAGCAAGAGAAAGGCAGGTTACTGTAAAAAGCAAACACAGGAACGCAGAGACATTACTGAGCAAGGCAGACAGTTCCACACACCGCAGCACTTCCTAAGGGCATCAATGTGTGACAGCCCAGACCAGACACTGACATTCCTTCTGATGAGTGCATCACCAAACAAAGGTGAAATGAGGCTCTGTGACATCCACAGAAGAAGGGTCACATTGGAGGAACCACCACCCTAAATGGTGAAAACTGAAACCCACGTCTAGAGTCTTCGCTGAAGATGCTGGATCAGTGACAACTGCCAGGTGTGATGGCACTGGCACAGGTCGCCTTCCCTCAGGTCTGGCCAACTCACTCTGAGACTCAGCCCAGAAATAGGGACTGGGAGAGAGAGGACCAGCCTTCCCACCTTCCTCCTTCGAAGGTGTCAAACTCTAGAGGACTGTGCCTTCCCCCATCTGCAAGGTGGTGGACATTCCCCAAGTCACTCCTCTTTCTAGAACAGTCTCGTACCCTGTAAGGGAGACTTACCAGAACAGGGGCTGCCACGGGGAAAAGGCTGCCTTTGATGAGCCACTCCTCATGGAGATGGTGAATTGCTTCCAGGTATTCCTGCCAGGAAAACACACAAGCAGTCTGGCCGGAGTAGACCCCACCCACCAAGGGTCTCAAGCAGAGAGAGAGGGCAAAGTTTTCAATGACCATGGGCAGTGACTCGGACAAAGGAACCCTGCAAGGGAAACCTGGCTCACGTGGACAGCAGCAGCCACAGCTGCACACTTGGCAGCCAGGACGAGCAGAACAACAGCAGAAGTGTCACCAGTCACCCTGCTCTGCTCCACTGGGGGTTCATGGGCACAAACACTGGCCCTTTCCCTGATGCCTGAATTAAAGCCAAGGCAAAAGGCAGGACCTGCACCTGGCTTCTCCCATTTACTGCCACTTCGGCAGCAACAGAGCCTCAGTTCCTTCAGGCAGGGGTCCAGCCCTGGGCAGCCTCTAAACCCTCCTCTCTTTCTTGCCACCAAGAGGACTGTGACCCTCACCCCTTGCCCTTCTACCCCCTCAACAACTCGTAACCTGTAGACTCTCGAAATCATAAAGACCACCAACTGCAGAAAGCATGATGCGGCAGAGCCCAAGGGAAAAGGGGTACAGGCTCTCCTGAGCCATGGGCCTGCATGCCAGGCAGAACAGATGCTCACTCTCCCGGGCACAGAGCAGGGTGGTTCCTCACACAGATTGCACTCGCCATCCCAGAGGCTCTCGTGTCAACTCTGCAGCTGCCTTTTCATCCACTGCCAAGCTCTCCCTTGGCAACAGGAGCTAGATGTGTCCTATGGACCCCGTCAAACCCTTAAGACAATGGCTTGGATCATGCCTTGGAGGGATCACAGACTCCACATTTTTGGGGAACATCTGGGTCACCACACAGAGCTGCTGTGCCCATCACAGCATGGTCCAGCCTGGCCCCATTCCATCGCATTCCATCCTCCTAGCACTCTTGCCTCCAGGATTTCTAAGGAGCTGCCCAGAGTGAGGCCTGGGCCTTCGTGGCAGGAATTGCATCGTGCTGGCACCAGGGAAAAACAAGGTTGGGCAGGGCTTCAGGAGTAGGATAGGCCTCCCAGGGACAGTGTAGCCCATCCTGGGCTCAGAGCTGCCGACACTCCACTGAACACCTGCCCAGCCTCTGCCTCCCTCCAGTGTCAGCTTCTCACATGGGGCATTCAGCTCAGTACTAACTGAGCAACTACTAGGCGCCAGGCCCCAAGACACATACAGAGGACACAGAGGGAATAAGGCCCAATCTTAAAAAGCTTATTCCCTCTGTGGCCTATGCTATCACGGCCCTTAGGACAGCATACTGACACTATTTGTTTATCCTTTAAGGGGAACAAAGGTATAAACAAATAGTGTCAGTATGCTGTCCTAAGGGCTGTGATCACAGAAAGCCAGGGGGTGGGTGTGGGAGGTTATGATGGAAGGAGGGTCAGGGAAGGCTCCCTGGAGGAGGTGACACCTGAGTTACACTTTAAAGACAAAGGAAATGACTGTGCAGAGGCACATTTGCATAACTCCACAGTGCATGTGGATGTCTGTGTATGGCCACAACTAGTTCCTTATAGCCAGAGCATAGAAGGAGGGAATGGAAGGAGATAACGCCAGAGAGGCAGCTGGGGCCAGGTCATAAGCCATATTATAAAGTGGGGACTGCATTCTAGCCAGCAGCAAGGCATCGAAGGATTCTGGCCTGGGAAATTGTACGCGTGGTGTTGAGTATTGGATGTATCAGCCATGCAGCAGCCTGGAGGCCAGATTTTGGAGGGAGATGTGAGGAGGGAAGGACAAGGTGAGAAGCACAGCCCAGGTCTGTACTGGAGAGCCCCCATGAGAGTCAATGTGGCCCGAGCAGAGTTCAGAAGGGCATGGCATCCCTCCACTGTGCAAATGCTACTGAGCATAAGCACTGTCTGCATGCCTGGCACTGCGCTAAGCACTAGGGATGCAGTAGTGTGTGAGAGGGCTTGGTCTTGCCCTCTTGGAACTCATATTCTAGGGAGGACCCAGAGAGCACAAGGCCAGGCAATCTCCAGGAGGCAGAACAGACAAGCCTGGGTGCTGCCAAGATGGGGAGGGGAAGGTAGAGAGGGGAATGCCTCCAAGCAAGAGGGTTGCCAAATCGTGAGTCACGGACCACAGGAAGCCAAGATCTGGACATCCACGTGGGTCTCTAGCCAAACAGGAAATTAGAGTTCAGCCTCTGATACACTTGGTTCCTGTTTCTCTCTTTGCAGACAACGGCACAATGATCTCATGGGAGTGGGGCCAGGAGAGGAAGCCAGGCTTGGACAGCGTGGTTTCCCAGTTCATCTTTAACCAAGTCGAAGAGGCCTCTTACCAGTGGAATGACCTTCTCCTCTTCCCTGCATCTCCTCTTTAACCTCTGGTAACAAGTCTCAGGATTGGTCCGAAGGTAAACTAAGGTTAAAAGGATACGTGGCTCTCAGGACTCTGCTCACAGCTTAGAAGCAAAGGCCAAGACCAGGGAAGGCAGGCACACGGGCAAGGGCGGGAGGAAGGTCTGCACAGCTCGAGCAGGAGGCAGGGAGGGCCAGCTCTCAGCTTGACCACTGACCCTCAGCCCTGACTTTCATTCTCTTTCTGTGTCACCAGCCCCGTGGGGTCATTCTGAGGCTTAATGGGATTCTGTTCATAGACAGAGCTCAGCACAGGCCTCACACCTGGGAGGTCTCAATGAATATCCAGGCTCTGTCTTTCCCACTCCTTTACAAACTAGAAAAATTCAACAGATCACAGTGGATTTGGGTCTGAAAGTAGCTGAGCCAGGGAGGGAAGTTTAAAGAACACAGGCCAGGGTTCTTCCCCATGAAAGACCAGAAGCCCTGAATCCTGTCTGCCCTCAGGGAGAAGGCTGAACTCTCATGGGGAAGGAATCTCCAAGGGCAAGTGCCAGCCAAGCACATCCTCAAGGGGCCCAGGAGAGAGACCAGAGAGGGAGCTGGGAGGGGTGCATCTCACCTATTAAATCAACGGACACGTCCATGTTCCTCAAGATCCAGTCAAACCATTCCGACAGAACTATATAGTCCACTTCTGGCATCTTCCCGCTGCAATGAGAGTTGTGAAGGCTTATTCACCTAAGAGAAAGCTTCCAGGCTATGCAAATCCCCCCAAAGGTGGCTCTAGCTGAAAGGGAGCCACCAAGGGTGCCAGGGCACAGTGTGATCTGTGCAATATTGCACATGCAGTGACAAGGACCCTAAGCATTCCCAACCTCCTGCTGCCTGCGCACAGCTGATGGCACGATGCTGCAAGGGCCACAGCATGGAGTGATGGGAGAATTCACCTGGGATTGGAACTCTAAGTGGAGAAAGGGACTTTAAAGCTTGTCACCTGAGAACAGAGACAGCACTCAGGTTGGGTAATGAATCAGCAAACCAATTTCCCTACTAAAAACGTATTTCGTGGGCCAGGGTGGTGGCTCATGCCTGTAGTCCCAGCACTTTAGGAGGGTGAGGTAGGAGGATCGCTTGAGGTCAGAAGTTCAAGACCTGCCTGGGCAACATGGAGAGATCCCATGTCTACAAAAAAAGTTAGCTAGGTGTGGTGGCACACGACTATAGTCCCGGCTACTTGGGAGGCTGAGGCAGGAGGATCACTTGAGCCCAGGGGTTCAAGGCTGTAGTGGGTCATGATCATGCCACTGCACTCCAGCCTGGGCAACAGACTGAGACCCCTGACTTAAACAAAACAAAAAAATTATTTTATGAAAATAATCATGGATGCTTACTGTGGCACTGTTTAAAACAATAAAAAACTAAGTATTGGTAAATCTATATAACAGAAAATTCATGCAGTAACTGAAGGATGATATTGCAAAATAATATTTAATGGCATGGAAAATTTCAAATCTAATGTTCAATGAAAGCAACAGGATCTAAAGCTGTGTATACCCCAACCACATTTCCAAAAGTATATACCAATGTGTCTTGGAAAAGCGGGAAAGGAAGACATCAAAATGTAAACAGCGCTTTTCTCTGAGCTGCAGGACTATGTGAGACTTTTCTTTTTTTCTTTATATCTTTTTGTATTTTCCAAATTTTAACAACACATTACTTCTCAAATCAGCAGTGGGGGTTGGGAAGCATTACTACATATTTTATTTTTTAGACAGAGTCTCACTCTGTCACCCAGGCTGGAGTGCAGTGGCACTATCTCAGCTCACTGCAACCTCCGCCTCTTAGGTTAAAGCGATTCTCCTGCCTCAGCCTCCCAAGTAGCTGGGACTACAGGTGTGTGCCACCACGCCCAGCTAATTTTCATATTTTTAGTAAAGACGGGGTTTCGCCATGTCAGCCAGGCTGGTCTCGAACTCCTGACCTCAAATGATCCACGTGCCTCGGCCTCCCAAAGTGCTGGGATTACAGGCATGAGCCACTGCACCTAGCCTATTACATATTTTAAATGTTAACTTTAAAAGAAAGAAAAGAAGGCAAGAAAGTGGGAAGGAAGGAAGAACCAGGGTGAAGAAGAGATCTGGCATCTGTTCCAGGTATTCCTGTGGGTTTCCTGTGCTCTGAGAGGAAATCAACAGAAAAGAGACAACAGGAATGGCCACAGCTGGAGGGCACATGACCCTCATAGGCCTAGCAGAGGAATTCTCTCCTTTAACCCCTCCATTCCACTAGTGGCTCCATGTGGGATCTGCTCAGAGCTGGATTTGGCAAGATTAGCCATGGGAGAGTGGCCATACCTGAGCCATGTGCAGTGGGAAGCTCCCAGTGGGGAGGGGGTGGGGAGGCAGTGGGGAGGGGCTGACTCCAGTCCCACGAGTGGATGAGGATGGAAGGAGTAAGAGGCTGGAAAAGTGAGGCAGGCACTCTGGGAGACCAAGGGCACAAGCAGCCTTGTCTTGGGGCCCTAACAACAAGGCATGGCACCAACTGGAGAGGGGCATTCTCACCTAGTCCTGGAGACCACCACCATGGCCACAGCAGAAAAGAGCATTTGACACAGGAGTGGGAGAGTGGATGGAGAACAGCAGGCGGGCCTGAGCAGACTGCAGCACAGAGGCCAGGGCAGACCAATCTGTGGGACTGCCAGGACTCCCAGAAAACCTGGGGAAGCTGCATTGGGGAGGGGAGGCGGGAGGAGTGGGAAGAAAATCCTACAGCATTGCAGAGAAGACTCTCAGCCATCAAAACTCAGGCACTAAAAGTTCAGGTGATGACTTTGGGCCCACAGGCTGCCTCCCTGCCTCCTCTCCTCTTCCCTCCTTAAAAGTAGCCCATTCTTTATTCAGGGCCCATCCACAGACCCAAGGGCTTCAGGGAAACCTGACCCCACCCCAAGCTTTCAGGCTTTAGGGTAGGCACAATCGTTCTAAGAGAAATCGTCTCCCTTGGTTCCAGAGATGGGTTCGGGAAGCCAAGCTAAGTCAATCAGTTCAGGGCCTCCCCCAGGCAGGGGCCAGATTTGGATTAGGCAGGCATGAGGGAGGCTTGCAGGGACTTACAGAAAAGATGCTTCTGCACACTTAGGGAAGAGCCACTAGCAAGACATCTGCCCTTACTCCAACCAGCGAGTGAGAAGCCCAGTGTGCCACAACTACATTGTCACCCTGAGAGAATCACACTGAGGACATGAACGGGACACAGAATAGGAAAATGTAGAGAAACAGGGCCAAAGGCACCAAATTCAGCCATCTGTTGGGAGTTGATGACAACTCATTGTTCAGGCTACCCCGAGTCGGGTTTCAGTTAGTTCAGCTCCGAATATTTGATGTTCAAGAAACCAAACCACTCTCTCTCCACTTATTTTCCTTTTCTGGAAAAAGAAGACTGAGAACAAAATTGGCTCTAAGTAAATGAGGATTTGCAATGAGGAAGCTGCTGATTAGCTTCTCCCCTACTCCAGCAAACTCGTGGCTTGAGGGCACAGAAGAGGCAGCACCGAGAGGGTCGGCCAGTTAGCAGCAATGTGAGGAGAAGCTGAACTGCCCATGGGACTGTCTCCCAAGACTCCAAGGCTGGACTAGCCGCTGGAGGACCTCTCATGCATCTGCACAGCTCATGGGAGATTCTGTCCAATCTCAGAGCTGGGAAGGTGCCCATGGATATGAACATGGAACTGAACCACAGTTCAGAACACATGAAGCACGGTGTTCACTAAAACCAAACCGACCACCACCGCAAAACAGGCACAGTGCATGGAGGTCCGCACGTGGAGACATGGGGACAGGTTACACCCATGGGGGTCTCCGGGGCTGAGAGACTCTAGTGGCTCTGCCCCCCATGGCTCCCCTGGGAATCAGGTCCAGGTGGTCACAGGGGCCTCCCATTCCCACCCCCACCACAGTCGAACAAAAGGCTTTCCCCACAGGGTTGGTGCTGACTGAGGGGCAGCCTCTCCCTTCCCTATGCTCTCGGAAGGGGTCCTCGGTGAGGTGGCCTCCCATGGGCAGGGCCACTAGGCCAGACCTATGGAAAACCTTTCCATAACTGGAACCATGTGCCGGAAGGGTCTAGGGGATCCAGGAGGACTGACTGACCAGTAGCTGAGCTGAGTGAGGAAACAGAAGCCTAATCTCCATTACTCTCAGTGATGTGGGGCACAGCGGGCACTGTTCTAACCATATTTCCTCCTAGAAACTCTGCCTGGCTCCTCCTGTGTCTGCCTCAAGCATGGGGCTCCCCATCTTGTGAAGGGCTCCCCATCATGGCACTTTGGGAAGCTTTTTCCTAGAAAATCCAGGGAGTGATGAAACACAAGCTCCTAGGCAGGAGCTCACACCCCACATGCCACCATGTGGTTCCCAGTACCTGGCTGAACTCCCTGCAGGTGGGAACGAAGACATCTTATTCTACGTATGGGCAAAGGACTCAGCCAAACTTGGTTCTATGCTACATTTTGCATAGGCAGTGACAAGGACAGTAATCTGCGTTTTAAAACATCTACCTTGGCCAGGCACTGTGGCTCACGCCTATAATCTCAGAACTTTGGGAGGCTGAGGCGGGCAGATCACTTGAGGTCAGGAGTTTGAGACCATCCTGGCCAACATGGTGAAACTCTTCCTCTACTAACAATACAAAAATTAGTTAGGCGTGGTGGTGGGCACCTATAATCCCAGCTACTCAGAGGCTGAGGCAGAAGAATCACTTGAACCTGGGGGCGGAGGTTGCAGTGAGCTGAGATTGATCGCACCACTGCATTCCTGCCTGATCAACAGCACAAGACTCTGTCTCAAAAACAAACAAACAAACAAACAAAGCCCACATCTACTTTCTCAGTAATACTTCGTTGTGGATGACCCCTGCATCGAGGGAAGCTGGAGCTGTCCGGAGAGTGGCCAAGCTCTATTCTTCCTTCCCTTCATCCCTTCTGTGGCTCTGGATAAAAATACTTTTTACTTTGCCCTATGGCTGCCCGACTCCTGGCCTAGGAATAAGCCCAGAAACTTTAAAAACAAAGATAAGGTGGGGCGTGGTGGCTCACGCCTGTAATCCCAGCACTTTGGGAGGCTGAGGCGGGTGGATCACGAGGTCAAGAGATCGAGACCATCCTAGTCAACATGGTGAAACTCCATCTCTACTAAAAATACAAAAATTAGCCGGGCATGGTGGCGCACGCCTGTAGTCCCAGCTACTCGGGAGGCTGAGGCAGGAGAATCGCTTGAACCCAGGAGGCGGAGGTTGCAGTGAGCCGAGATCACACCGCTGCACTCCAGCCTGGGGGACAAGAGCGAAACTGTCTCAAAAAAAAAAAAAAAAAAAAAAGATAAGACACAACACAGCCCCTGGCAACCCAAATACGAAGCAAAAATGTGAAATTAACAAACCACAGGCTAGGTGCAGGAAACAGGAAATCCGGCACTGTGCAGAACTTTTCACCATGGCCCCAAAGACAACCCTCAGGCCAGGGCCCTTGCTCTTATGACCCCCAAAAGTCCAATGAAGCCCCAAGGAAGCCCCAGCATCATAACTCTGGGGAAAAGGGTCTAGGTGTTAGGATGGAGGGCTCCCTGTGGACCACCTGGCTACCAGCTTTTTTTATTTTTGATACAAAGTCCCACTGTGTCACTTGTCACTTGGGCTGGAGTGCAGTGGTGTGATCATGGCTCACTGCAGCCTTGAACTCCTGGGCTCAAGCAGTTCTCCTGTCTCAGCCTCCTGAGTAGCTGGGACTACAGGTGTGCACCACTCAGGCCCAGCTAATTTTTACATTATTTTGTAGAGATGAGGGGGGTCTTCCTTTGTTGCCCAGGCTGGTCTCGAACTCCTGGCTTCAAGTGATCCTTCCCCTTCTGCCTCTCAAAGTGCTGGGATTACAAGCATAAGCCACTACGCCCAGCCCTGCCACCTTCTTCTGAGGCCCTTATTCCTCAAAGTGTGATTCTGGACCAGTAGGAATGTGGTCTCACCTGGGCATCTGCTAGAAATGTGGCCTCTCAAGCCCCACCTCAGTGCTGCTGAAGAGGAACCTGCTCGTAAACAAAATGCAGAGGGGGTCGTAGGAGAAGCCTAGAGTAAGGCCTACCTGGAAAGAGGCGGAGTCCCCCTCCCGGGGCTAGTACCTCCAGATTCTCAGCTTTGGGGGCCCCAGTGGGCCCTGAAGCCTTTGGCCTTGATGAGAGAAATCTAGATGCCTCCTGCCACTTCCTCATTCACTGCTTGCTCCCACACAGCAGGGTGTAGAACAGCTTCCCCTCCTGTGGTTAGTTTCTGCCCAATCAGGAAGAAGCGCTGGCTGTAATCCTTTCTCAGTTCTTTAGCTGGCCAACAGGGTCAACAACCAGACAGTAAGTTCAGCTCCTGTCCATGGGTCCCTGCCCTGTCCCTTAACCTGAGAGCAGATGCCCCAGTTTCCACATAAGCAGGTGCAGTTCACAAGTGAATCACTTGCCCTGGGAAGGTTTTTTCAATGCCCCTATGGCTCGGTTCTCTGCCTCCTGGATGGACTTAGGGACTCTGGGGTATGTGGCTGAGGGAGTGGGAACTCCAGGCCACATGCTAAGCATGGTGTTTCATACAGCCGCTGTCCTCAATGATAAGTATGTAAATTATTATTTTTAGATATAAACTTAAGAACATATTGTGGAGGAAAATGCAAAAGCCAAACAAATTCCAGGTTAAAAGAGGAGACTCCAAGAAACTTCTGGGTTATTGGCAGGTGGCTGCTTTGGACCACAGGGGCTGGGAGGATGAGGAAGCAGAGCTGCAGGGGGCTTTCCTCTGCCTTTGGAGGACTCCAGTGAAAGGGTCCAAGGAACACCACCTTTTTTCATCTCCCTGGAGACCATGGTGGGTGACCTGGCCCTCCAGGCAACCACAGTGCTCCCAGCAGCCTCTGGAGTGCCCACGGCCACATGCCCACTGACAGCCTTTGGATTCAAGAGATCCCAGTGATGGGTCTCAAGGACCCAACAAGGTTTTCCTGGGAATCTGAGCCATATGAACTTAAAACAATTAGATCCCAAGAACAGAAACAAGGACACTGTAAGGTTCTTCTGTGGTTTATCGTCCCACAGAAATCCTGACCACAGAGGCCATGCATTCCGGGAGGGCTGGAGGGAGACATAAATATAAAGCCATCAGGGCAGGAAAAGAGCTAAAAAATTAAAAGCTCCATTCTCTTCCTGAACCACCCACAAAACAGCTCAGGCGAGGCCTATGTCATCTAGACCACTGCCATAACCACAGAGATACAGAACTGACACATCAGGATGACGCAGGACCAAGGGTGTGAGTTACCAAAGCCCATGGCCATCAGCAGGAACTGTGACCTGGGCCAAGCAAAGACAAACGGCTCCTGGGGAAATCTACCTGGCGCTGGGCGGCCTACAGGTTTGGGGGTGGAATTAGGAAACTGACAAACTTCATAAAGACCAAGGTGGGCAAGGACCCTTTACAGACCCAAAGGTGCTTCAGAGATGAATGAGAGGAATCAGAGGTGAGAGATGGGCTCAGAGAAACGTAAACTTGGTCTTGCTCACAAACAGAGCAAACTTCAGAGCCAGGATAGAACCCAGGTCTGCCAAATGCCACACTCTGCCCTCTCCCCTTAACCTCTGGTCGTTCCATTCCAGAATTACTCACTTCAAAAAGAGCCCTCAGGCTGAGCATGGCTGTAATCAGGCTCATGCCTGTAATCCCAATACTTCGGGAAACTGAGGCAGGAGGATCACCGGAGCCCAGGAGTTTGAGACCAGAGTGGGCAACATAGGGAGACCCTGTCGCTACAAAAAATAGAAATAAATTAGCCAGAAATGATGGCATGTACCATAGTCCCAGCTATACAGGAGGTTGAGGTGGGAGGATCTTTTGAGCCCGGGACGTTGAGGCCGCAGTGAGCCATGATCATGGCACTACACTCCAGCCTGGGTGACAGAGCACGAGCCCATCTAAAGAAAAAAAAAAGCAAGAGTCACTGTCTCCACACAGAACAGGCCAAGCTGGATGTGATGAGAAGACAGACACAGCACCACTCTGAGAAGTTCACAGGTAATTTCATCCTACTGCCAACATCTGTTCCTTGGGCTCAGTTTTTTTTCTTTTGAGATGGAGTCTCCCACTGTCACCCAGGCTCAAGTGCAATGGCACAATCTCAGCTCACTGCAACCTCCACCTTGGGCTACAGTTCTCATCAGAGCAGTACACAAACATCACAGAGCCTCCCTTCTGCTCTTGCTCTCCTCTCTTCTGTCTTGCCTGTCCTCCCTCTGGATGAGGCTCTAAGGAGCAGGAGCCAAGGAGGGAAGAGGGCTGGATAAATCTAGCAGTGGACACTCGGAAACCCAGGCTGTTGGATGAAAACAGGGTTCTAAGTTCAGGAATGCCACCTGCTGAGAGGACAAACTGCAGCCTACAAGAAGTCTGAGGTCAGGAGGCAAAGCCACAGCCAGGACTCACCTTGGCTGCCAGCCGCTGAGTCCACAGCATTGCTCTGATGCTCCAAGTGGATTTGGGGCAGAGGCTCTCATTTTGGGGGGTGACACAGGCTCAAAGGCATGATCCATGGCAGCTCAGGGCTCCTACAAGAAGCCTTTTTAGTGGCCCCTCAAATGTAACGTGCAAAACAGTGGAGAGCCGGAGCCTGGGGAACAAGTTGAGCTGGAGACCAAAGCACAGCCACAGGTCCCCTCATCCAACAATAGCTAATGAGAATCAACCAGGAGCCGGCCCTGTGCTGGGTCCACACTAGGCAAGGACACCAAACTCAGTGCCTGCCCTTAGGAGCTTACGGTCCAGTGGGCAGAGGCAGTGGGGGGCGGTGCAATAAACAATTAGACATATACTAAGTTGAACCACGCAAAACTGCCATTTTTGTAGGTCATCATTAGTTAAATAATTTCATATAATTGTCTTAAATACTACAAAGAAAATGAACAGAAAGCAGTTATTAAGAATAACAAGAGGGCCGGGCACAGTGGCTCACACCTGTAATCCCAGCACTTTGGGAGGCTGAGGCAGGAGAATCACTTAAGCCCAGGAGTTTGAGACCAACCTGGGCAACATGATGAAACCCTGTCTGTACTAAAAATACAACAAAAAAACCAGGCATGGTGTTGTGTGCCTGTAATCCCAGTTACTTGGGAGGCTGAAGGCAGGATGGCTTGAGCCTGGGGGAACGGAGATTGCAGTGAGCTGAGATCATGCCACCATACTACAGCTTGGGTGATAGAGCTAGACCCTGCCTCAAAAACCAAAAACAAAACAAAGACTAACAAGGAGTTTGCCCTATCTAGACAGGGTGGTGGGGGAGGGCTGGGAGATGGTAGCATTTAGGAAGACAGCTACAGATAAGAGTGAGAGGAAGGGACTCCAGCACTGACATCGGAACAGCTCTGTGAGGGAGGAACAGCAGCATCCCAAGCTTACATCAAGGACAGGTGGGGCCTGCAACCCATTTCCCCAAGACCCCTAGAAATCAGCAGTCTCTGAGCACAGGGATGGAAGGTCCCATGCCTGAGCCCTTGGCACTGACAGGCCACCAGAAGCCCCCTAACTAGGTATATATGACAATCTGCTCTCATGAGGGAAACTTTCAGTGAAAAACACAATGAATGTGATGCACACTGTGGTAGACTGATTCACCTAACTCTCTACCCTTCCCTATAGCCTTGCACCATGCTGTGTAACTCACTGGACCCTCCCACCTTTCCACCCAGGCTCATGTGACCATGTGACCTGCTCTGACCAATGGAATATTAGCAAGCTTGGAGCAGAGGCCTAAAAATATGTCCTTGCATCTCTGCTGTTGCTTCTGCCCTCTGTCACCATAAGAAGTGGACACCTGGGCTGGTTTGCTGGTCCCAGAAGGATGTGACAGGCAAGAGGAAGAGCGATGAGCCACCCCCAGTCACCCTTGCTTAGGCCATCCTAGATCGGCTGATCCCCAGACATCTCATTGAGCCCAGCCAAGGTCAGCAGAGTTGCCTGGTGACCACCCTGGCCGACTGGGTAATGAATGCAGATAGCTGTCTGCCCTGAGGATTAGTGGCTGTTACATCACGTTGCTATGGCAATGGATAACTGAGAAAACAATGGGTACTCCGTATCTGTCAATCGAATAAACAAGTTTCTATTTCATTTTGAAAAATTCATGGTTTAATAAATTATCAATTATGCAAACTACAGTACCTTCTGTACAGGTTTTCTACAAAAATGTATCTTGCGCTGTGAATCGACCTCTCCATCAACCGTACAGATGACATCTAAAGGAAAACAAAAAAGAATCACTAATTCAGGGGAAGAGGAGACAGCCAGGGGGCCTTGAAAAATGTCTGTTACTCCCACTGCCTGGGGATTTTGCTGAATATGAGAATCAAGGGGGCAGAGAGAGTGAGGCAGGAGGACCTCTTCACTCCCCTGCCAGGTGGAGAAGCCATATCTGCCACCAGGCTCAGGCTGTGTTCTCCTTTCACCCTGACCTGCCCCACACCCCAAAGCTGCATGCATGGCCCAGCAATGCCAAGGCTGAGGGCTCATCAGCAGCCACCTCTTTGATGGGAGAGATGAGGCTCAACTCGAACACAGCCAAGCACTGAAAAAACTGTCCAATGCTGTCCACTTGAGGCAACATGCAGTGACTACCACGGATCTATTAGGGTGACTTTGCTTAAGCAGAGGGACCGCATGCATGAAGTACAGCCCCACGAAGGTCAAGATGGGGGTGACGTTCTGGGGGCTTTGCCCTTAGAAACTGGGAAGGACAATGCCCGAGAGGGAGGAAGACAGCCTGACAGCGCCCCTCCTTGCCAGGATGCTCACACCCTCCGCAGACAATCTTGCCCTTTGTCCAGCATTCTTCCAGGAAGCAAGAGGCACCCACTCTGACCCTTGATGCCAGGCAAACACTACTCTCACTTGGCCATGGCCCACAGCACCCAAGGGACCTGGACCAACATATTCAAGGCAGATTCAAAGCCATAACCGAGGCACTTCCTCCCTTTCCCTGCTGTCCCTCTGTTCATCCATCCTCTGTCCATCCATCTTCCTTTCCATTCTTTCATCTTCTCTTTCCTTACTTCCTAGCTTACCATTCATCCCTGTCTCCTTCCACTCATCCTTCCTGGTCTGTCTGTCTGTCTCTGTCTGCCTCCTGAGGTAGATTTCCTTAAATAGAGGAGCACATTTTCATCCACTCCTATTCAGATATTATCAGAGACAATTTAGGTTTGCAATTGAGTGTCTGCTCCAGGAAAAGCGAATTAGCAAAGGCGAATGCGCTAACCTCAGATCTTCCAATTTGTGGATTTGTATCATTTAGACAGATATTTGGGGAGATGGAAATTCTTATTCACCAAAAAGGTCCCACTCACGTCTTTCAAATTTAAAAGACAGACTTATAAAAGAATAATAGCTATTGTTGCAGGTACCCAGACCAGGATCGAACTGTCCAGCCCACACCCATGCCAATGTTAACTGGCTGTAGGGATAGTCTGTCTCCTTCATGAAGAGGCTTAAAGTTGGCATCATAGGTTGTGCTTACAGCTTTGAAACAGAGGCACTGATCAGGACCTCCTCAGTCCCCTTTCTTCCAAGAGACTGTCTCTAGATGCACCCTCACTGATGGAACAGGCCTAAGCAGCCATCTTTGTGCCCTGGGTCATGTCCCCAACACCTGATTGAAACAGGGCTGTTCACCTGACCCAAGCTGAAGCAATCAGATTCTTTGTCTCAAGAATTTGAACTAAGAGCCAGACCCCATGAAGGTTAGATTAGTGGTTCTCAAATATGAAAACAAACAAAGCATGCATTCAAGTCACCTGGAGGGCCTGATAAAACACAGATCAGGGCCTCATCCCTAGAAATTCTAATTCAGCAGGTCTGGGATATGACCAGAAAATGTGCATTTCTCTTCTATTCTTTTTTTTTTTTTTTTTTTTTTTTTGAGACAAAGCCCTGCCCTGCCGCCCAGGCTGGAGTACAGTGGCATGATCTCAGCTCACTGAAACCTCCGCCTCCTGGGCTCAAGTGATTCTCCTGGCTCAGCCTCCCCAAGTAGCTGGGATTACAGGTGCCTAATACCATGCCCAGCTAATTTTTGTATTTTTTAGCAGAGACAGGGTTTCACCATGTTTGCCAGACCGGTCTTGTGTAGGGGGAAGATCCCATAAGTGCTGAGGCATGAGCAAAAGGCCTCAGCCTATCTCCATATAAATAATGAAGAAGAAAGTAACCAGAAATATAACCGTAGTAGTTATTAGTTATTCATATGTGATCTTAGTTATTCGTAGGTGATCTTAATTCTTTTACTAATGCCTCTCAGGTCGGAAGTGTGAACCTGGGGTGACACTGTGAAATGAATGACACTAAGGCAAGATGCTTTAAGCCCTCTCTCACGCCCGCATAAGGGCTGCTGGAGGGCGCCTCAGCTGTGCAGCAGCGCCGGCGCTGTGAAAGCACCCCATTTAGCCAGTTAGAGAAGGAGATGTCCAAAATGGCTGAGATATCTCCTTCCTGGGCAAGTTTGGAGAAAACTCTGCTTCTCCAAGCTCTTGTGGTAGGCCTGACGGCTATCAGGCAGGCCTGTAGACATCAGGGGTTAACTGTCTCTATGTCATGCTGTGCTTCGGTGGTCACGTTCCATGTCTATTCTCATGTTCTGCTTCTGCACCTGGTTCCTTTCTTCTTAGAAAAGATAATCAGTAATAGTAATATAAACCTTAATGTTTTAGTTCTTTCTTGATAAGTATGGAAAAAGTGCTGATGCATTATGCTCCTTACCTTACTTCAGGTGCCAGAAATTCCTGAGCCCCTACCTGAATGACACTGATGTACTTGACCCTATCACTGCCACGCCCTATCTACCCTGCCCCTAATCTCCGACCACCAAGACCACGCCCTACCTACCCTGCCTCCAGATTTGCAACTCAATAAAAGTGACAAGAGTCCCAGCATTCCGGGCCACTGCTGGTCTCCACGATTTGGGTAGCAGTGGACCGCTGGGCCCAAACTCTCTTTTCTCTATCTCCGTGTCTTGTGCCTTTTATTTCTACAATTTCTCATCTCCGCACCAGCCAGGAGTGGCTCACAGAACCCTGTTGGGCTGGACCCTATAGTCTTGAACTCCTGAGCTTAAGTGATCCGCACGCCTCGGTCTCCCAAAGTGCTGGGATTATAGGCGTGATCCACTGTGCCCAGCAGAAAATGTGCATTTCTAACAAGTTTCCAGGTGATGCTTCTGCTGCTGGTCCAGGGACTACACTTTGAGAAGAACTGAGTTAAAAGGCATTGAGCCCAGCAGTGATACGTCATACAGATGTGATACATCATACAGATGTGAGCTCAGAATGCTGGCAAGAGGGGTCCACCTGGCTGGCTGAGGTTTGTGGGTGGGGGCACTGGATGCTGGCCAGCAGGGAACCACAGGAGCCAGAAACCTTGGCCCCAGACAGAGAGGCCTGCAGAGCACTGAAGGCCCAGCATGGCTTCCTTGTGAAGTTTCCCTTCCTGGCAATCACATACCCCAAGTCTGAAGAAAATGTTTAAGAAGGTTGAAACTGAGCCTCTGAAACATACCTGAGGACGAGTATGCCTATCCAGCATGGTGAGCTGCACATACGTCTGAAGCGTAAGGCCCCAGCGAGAGGCATCGTGATACATCAGACCCTGCAAAAGGGAAAACACAACACTTTCTGTCAAAGTGGCATCTGCAGGACCCTGGTATCACAAGGCACTGAAAGACAGCTCAAGAAACCTACACAGGCAGAGTTGGAGCTGGAGATGAACCCAGCATGATCACGGGGCTCTGACAGCAATGTGGACAAAGGCAGACACTAAAATAATTATAGGACAGTACGGTAACAGCTATAATAGAAGCCTATGGGAAGTCTCCAGAGGACCAGAGCAATTATGCCAGACAAAGAAATGAAGGGCATCCAAATTGGAAAGGAAGAAGTCATCTTAACCTTCTTTATGGACAATATGATCTTACACTTAGCAAAGTTTAAAGACTCAAGCCATTATCCTAAGCTAATTAATGTAGGAGCAGAAAAACAAATATTGCATGTTCTCATTTCAAGTGAGTACTTATAATTGGGTACAATGGGTACTCATGGACATAAAGATGGCAACAATAGACACTGGGGACTCCTAGAGTGGGGAGGAAGGGAGGGGGCAAAGTTTGAAAAAGTACCTATTGGGTACTATGCTCAGTACCTAGGTGACGGGATCCATCATACCCTAAACCTCAGCATCATGAAATATACCCAGGTAACAAACCTGCACACGTACCCCCCAAAACTAAAATAAAAGTTGAAATTACCAAAAGAAAAAAAAACCTTAAAGACTCCACCAAATAACTGTTAGAACTGATGAACAAACTCAGTAACATTGCAGGATACGGATACAAATCAACATCCAAAAATCAGTAGCATGTATATACACCAACAGTGAACAATCTGAGAAAGAAATCGAGAAAGGAATCCCATTTGCAATAGCTACAAAGAATATAAAATACTGGCCGGGTACAGTGGTTCATGCCCATAATCCCAGCACTTTGGGAAGTGGAAGCAGGCAGATCACTTGAGGCCTGGAATTCAAGACCAGCCTGGCCAACATGACAAAACCCCATCTCTACCAAAAATACAAAAAATTTGCTGGGTGTGTTGGCATGCGCCCGTGATCACAGCTACTCTAGAGGCTGAGGCATGAAAATTGCCTGAACTCAGGAGGCGGAGGCTCCAGTGAGCTGAGATTGCACTACCGCACTACAGCCTGGGCAACAGAGTATGACCCTGTTTCTAAATAAATAAATAAACGTATAATACCTAGGAATCCATTTAACCAAAGAAGCAAAAGATCTATACAAGGAAAACTATAAAATGATGATGAAAGAAATTGAAGAGAACAGACAAAAAATGGAGATATTCTATGCTCATGGATTAGAAGAGCTAATATTGTTAAAATGACAGTACTACCCAAAGCAATTTACAGATTCAATGTAATCTCTATCAAAATACCAATGATATTCTTCACAAAAATAGTAAAAAAATCCTAAAATGGATTTGAAACCACAAAAGATCCCAAACAACCAAAGCAATCCTAAGCAAAAAAAAAACAAAGTTGGAGGCATCACACTACCTGACTTCAAAATGTACTACAAAGCTATAGTAACAGCTAGGCACACTGGCTCTTGCCTATAATCCTGTCACTTTGGGTGGCCAAGGTGGGAGGATTGCTTCAGGCCAGAAATTCGAGCCTAGCCTAAGCAACGTACCAAGACCTCGTCTCTACAGAAATTAAAATAAGGAAATTTAGCCAGACATGGTAGTGCACACTTGTAGTCCCAGCTACCTGAAGGCTGAGGCAGGAGGATCGTTTGAGCCCAGGAGTTCAAGGTTACAATGAGCTATGACTATGCCAACTGTGCTCCAGGCTGGGTGACAGAGCAAGACCCTGTCTCTAGAAAAAGATTAAATTAACAAAATGCTATAATACTCACATCAGCCTGGTACTGACATAAAAACAGACACAAAGGCCAGTGGAACAGAATACTCAGATATAAATCCAGGCATTTACAGCCAACTCATCTTTGACAAAGGTGCCAAGAACATACAATGGGGAAAGGACAATCTCTTCAATAAATGGTGTTGGGGAAACGGAATAACTATATGCAGAACAATGAAACTAAACCCCATCTCTCACCATACACAAAAATCAATCAAAAATGGGCTAAAGACTTAGAAATATGAGACCTGAGACAATGAAACTACGAGGAGAAACCACTGGGGAAATGCTCCAGGCCATTGTCTGGGTGAAGGTTTTTCTGTGTAAGACCCAAAAGCACAGGCAACTAAAGCAAAAACAGACAAGTGGGATTACATTAAGCTACAAAGCTTCACAGGAAACAAGCAACAAAGTGAAGAGATAACTCATAGGATGGGAGAAACTGTTTGCAAGTTACCCATCTGACAAAGGATGATGTGGTTATGAAACCAGAATATATCAGGAGCTCAAACAACTTGATAGTAGAAAAAAAATTCTGATTTTTAAATTAGCAACAGATCTGAATAGACAGTTCTCAAAAGAAGATGTAAAAACAGGCTGGGCATGGTGGCTCACACCTGTAATCCAAGCACTTTGGAGGCCAAGGCAGGTGGATCTCCTGAGGTCGGGAGTTCAAGACCAGCCTGACCAACATGGTGAAACCCCATCTATTTAAAAAAAAAAAAAAGATGTAAAAACAGCCAACAGATATATTTAAAAAATGTTCAACATCACTAATAATCAGAGAAAAACAAATCAGAAGTACAATGAGATATCATCTCACCCTAGTTAAAATGGATTTTACCAGGCCGGGCGCAGTGGCTCAGGCCTGTAATCCCAGCACTCTGGGAGGCTGAAGTGGGTGCGTCACCTGAGGTCAGGAGTCCAAGACCAGCCTGGCCAACATGGTGAAATCCCATCTCTACTAAAAATACAAAAAAATTAGCTGGGCATAGTGGTATACACCTGTAATCCTAGCTACTCAAGAGGCTGAGGTAGGAGAATTGCTTGAACCCAGGAGGTAGAGGTTGTGGTGAGCTAAGATCACCACACTGCACTTCAGCCTGGCTGACACAGCAAGACTCCATCTCAAAAAATAAAATGACTTTTATCAAAAAGGCAATAGGTGTGGAGAAAGGGGAACCCTTGTACACAGTTGGTAGGAATGTAAATTAATACAGCCAGTATGGAGAACAGTATGAAGGTTCCTCAAAATACTAAAAATAGAGCTACCATGTGATCCGGCAATCCCACTACTGGGTACATATTCAAATGAAAGGGAATCAGTATATTAAAACTATATCTGCACTCCCGTGTTTGTTACAGCAGTATTCACAATAGCCAAAGCATGGAATCAACCTAAGTGCCTATCAATGGATGAATGGTTAAAGAAAATGTGGTATATATACATAATGAAATATTATTCAGCCATAAAAAAGGATGAAATCTTGCCGTTTGCAGTAACATGGTTGGAACTGGAGGTAATTATGTTAAGTGAAATAAGCCAAGCACAGAAAGACAAATATCATATGTTTTCATTCATATGCGGGAGCTAAAAAAAAATGGATCTCATGGAGATAGAGAGTTGCTGGGTTTGGTGGCTTGAACTGTAATTCCAGCTACTCAGAGGCTAAAGCGGGAGGACTGCCCGAGACCAGGAGTTCCAGAGTGTACTACTGGTTATTAGAGGCCGGAAAGGGTAGGGGAGAGAGGGGGATGAAGAGAAGTGATTAATGGGTACAAATATATGGTATGATAGAAGAAATAACACTAGTGTTAGATCAGTAGAGTGACTATGGTTTACAATAACCTGTTGTGCATCTCAAAATAGCTAGAAGAGGCCAGGCACAGTGACTCATGCTTATAATCCCAGCACTTTGGGAGGCCAAGGTGGGCAGATCACTTGAGGCCAGGAGTTCGAGACCAGACTGGGCAACATGGCAAAACCCTATCTCTACAAAAAATGCAAAAAAATTAGCTGGGCACAGTGGCACATGCCTGCAATCCCAGTTACTTGGGAGGCTGCGGCAAGAGAATCACTTAAACCCAGGAGGCAGAGGTTGCAGTGAGCCAAGATCATGCCACTGCACTCCAGCCTGGGTGACAGGGCAAGACTCAGTCTCAGAAAAAAAAGGCTAGAAGAGAATAATTTGAATGTTTCTAGCATAAAGAAAAGACAGCCAAGTGCAATGGTTCATGCCTATAATCCCAGCACTTTGGGAGGCCCAAGGCAGGAGGATCACTTGAGCCTTAGAGTTCAAGGTTACCGTGAGCTATAACTGTGCCACTGCACTCCAACCTAGGTGATATAGCAAGACCCTGTCTCCAAACAAATAAGTTTTAAATTTCAAAAAAAGTGAAGCTCTTTAAGATAATCTGTAAAATAATGCTTTGGTTTGAATGAGTCCCCCAAATTTCATGTGTTGGAAACTTGATCCCCAATATGGCACTATGTAGCAGGTGGGGCCTTTAAGAAATGATTGGATCATAAGTGCAGAGCCCTCATGAATGGACTAATCTATTCATGGATTAATGGGTTATCTTACACTGGTGGCTTTATGAAAAGAGGAAGAGAGGCTGACCTAGCACACTCCACCCCTCACACTATGTGACACCCTGCACCACCTTGGGACTCTGAAGACTCCCCACTAGCAAGAAAGCCCTCACCAGATGCACTCCCTCAACCTTGGACTTCTCAGCTATCCTAACTGTAAAAAATAAATGCCTTTTCTTTGGAAATTCAAAAAATAAAATCACCAAGGAACATGCATTCAAGTCATTCAATGAATGGTCTTTGAGCCCTCTGTAGTCTGTTCTCTATCCAGCCACCCAAGTGAGTCCCTGAAACCTAAATCATTTCTTGCCACTCCCCGGCTCAGAACCTTCCAGTGGCTTCCCATTGCATTTGGAATGAAATCCAAACCCTCATGATAGCCCACAAGGCCTTCTCTCATCCATTCCTCAGCCTACTCAGGAGACTGAGGCAGGAGAATTGCTTGAACCCAGGAGGCGGAGGTTGCAGTGAGCGGAGATTGCATCACTACACTCCAGCCTGGGTGACAAAGTGAGGCTCCAACTCAAAAAAAAAAAAAAAAAGCTACTCTGGCCTGGTCAGCTTCCGATCACATAAGCTTACTTAGTGTTTCTTAAACAGGCCAAGCATGGTCCCACCCCAGGGCCTTCTGCCTAAACACTCTTCATCCAGATATCTACAGTGCTCATGCCCTCAAGGTTAGGCCTCTGCCCAAATGGCACCTTATCATAGACACATTCCCTGGTTATCTCATGTAAAACAGAAGCCCACCCACCTACTCAATCACTCTCTATCCCCTCTACATGCAAAACACTTCATGCTCCAGCGTACACTTGCTAAGAAACCTGTTCTGTTCTTTTCCTCATTTTTAATTTTACTTATTTTTATTTCTTTTAGAGAAGCGGGGTCTCACTAGGTTGACCAGGGTGGTCTCAAATTCCTGGCTTCAAGTGATCCTCCTATCTCGGCCTCCCAAAGTGCTGGTATTACAGGCATGAGCCACCACACCCAGACTTTGCCTCATTTTTGCTTTTCATTTTTCTCTTGATGCAAACTAATGAAATTCCAGTGCTCTTCATTCAGAAGTGCAGACTCCTCTAATTGCAGTTGAAAGAAAATCTCATAAAGGCAAGGAGAAACACTCCCTTTTGCCTGATGGCTGCAGAAACAGTCACCCTTCTGCATCAGAAAACCAATTCAGATAAAGTGATGAATTGAGATTTTTCACAAAAGTATCAATTTTGCTTTTGGTCTAGAGTGGAAACTTGTATAAAAATAGCTACTTCTATTGCATTTTTTATTAGAAAACGCTCATTGGAAAGGCAATCTGTATCAAGCACACTGATTTCTGAGGCTGTGATTCTGTCCTGTGAAATGTCACCTATGATCCCCAACATCTGCAACTCTAGTTGTCTTACTTCATAACTGAGCCCGGTTCCTCCTTGGCTGCTAGAGAATAAGAACGTCTCAGAGGTTTCTTTATTACATCCAAAGAAGACACCTGGCATTCCATCTTCTCCCATGTGCACAGAGGAGAAGTTATTGTCTCTGCAGGATTCTTTATGCAAAGACTGAGAGGTTTTGCCTTATTTAAGAAACATCCTTTCACCTGCTTTAGTTTTCTTCCTAGATCCTATTACCACCTACCGGATTATATGTTTGTCTTCTGCCTCTCCACACTGGAATATTAGGGGCAAGAGAACAAGGGCTTTGAATTTCTCTTTTTTTTTGAGACAGAGTCTCACTCTGTCACAAGGCTGGAGTACAGTGGCGCAATCTCGGCTCACTGCAATCTCCGCCTCCCGGGTTCAAGCAATTCTCCTGCCTCAGTCTCCCAAGTAGCTGGGATTACAGGCATGCACCACCACATCCAGCTAATTTCTGTATTTTTAGTAGAGACAGGGTTTCACCATTTTGGCCAGAATTGTCTCAATCTCCTGACCTCATGATCCACCCACCTCGGCCTGCCGAAGTGCTAGGATTAAGGCATGAGCCATCGCGCCCGCCAAGGCCTTTGAATTTCTCACTGCCGTATTATCCAGAACAGTGTCTGCCACATGGCTGAAATGCACTGAATATTGGTTGATTGAATGGATGAATGCACAAGCTCCTACTAAGTGCTAGGCAGTGTACCTAGGTTTTAGCAAATAACAGTAAACAAAGTAGACACAGTCCCTGCTCCTAGTAGAACTCAGAGTCTAATGAACCACACAGGTGATGCCAATTGTGTTGCTAAAAATCAGGGGGCATGGCCAGGTGCAGTGTGTCACGCCTGTAATCCCAGCACTTTGGGAGACTGAGGCGGGCGAATCACAAGGTCAGGAGATCGAGACCATCCTGGCCAACACGGTGAAACCCCATCTCTTCTAAAAATACAAAAATTAGCTAGGCATGGTGGCACATGCCTGTAGTCCCAGTTACTCAGGAGGCTGAGGCAAGAGAATCACTTGAACCCGGGAGGCGGAGGTTGCAGTGAGCCGAGATTGTGCCATTGCACTCTGGCCTGGTGACAGAGTGAGACTCTGTCAATCAATCAATCAATCAATCAATCAATGGGCAGCACAGGCTTCCAAGTCCATTTACTAACTGTGTGACCTCGGGCAACTTATGTAAGTGCAATTTCCTAAGCTGAAAAATGAGACTAATAATCCCTACATCATGGGATGGGAGCTCAGAACCAACATCCCTTTTTAAAGCTCTCTCTTGCAGGACCCAGATTCTATCCATCTCTTTCAAGCAGCCAGAGCAGAACCTCGAAATGGGGATGGTGAAGGAAGGGACGCAGCATACTACAGCCCCTGTTGCTAGGTTCAGCCTTGGGAAAGCAGGTGGGCGGCTTCCAGGTAAGCCAGAGGCAGTCCCTGTTACTAGACAGGGCTAAGTTGCAAACCCAAGTCAGGGGTCCACCAAGGATCCTGGTTACTTACAGATAGGTCCTTGAGGGGTTAAGACTGGGAAGCCCTGGGTTCTGATGTGTTTCTTATAGGGGAGGGGAGGGCTGGAATGAGTAACAAGAAATGGACACATCTAGTGGCTAAGATCAGCCACTGGGAATAGTATGGGACAGCTAACGGGAAGTCCCTGGGCTCTGTGCACAGCCACTCAGGCCTCAGAATCCTTGACCTCAGAACACCAACATGCCACCACTTTCTGTTTGTCCCTCCCTGGTCTTCTCCAACTCAGCTAAGAGTGCAGAGGATGCCTGGGCAGGCTCAAGCTCAGGCAGAGGCACCATCATTCTCAGGTGCTTAAGGAGAAACCAGGGGTTCATGAAACCAGCAACCCACTCACCAGAGGATTGTGGCCACGGACATTTCTCCATTTGGACACAGGCTCCGTTAACACCTGGAAGGAAAGAAAAAACATCAGAGCTGCTGTTCCTCCATGCCGAACCCTGTAAAAATGTGTAAGTTTGAGGAGAAAGTGAGGAGAGAAAGGAAAAAGAAAGAAAGATTATCCAAATTTGGGTGCCCAAGGTGGGCCAAAATAGCTGAGCAACCTCTGTGAGGTCACAACTCTATCTAGACATGGCTTCCTCACATTACTTCCAGAAACAACCTGAGAACAACTCTATCCATCCCTGTACCAATATGCCAAGCACAGATACGTCCTACCTCTCTGTTTGCCCTGGTAGCCTCCCCAAGGTCAGGGCTGGCTCTCTCCATCCCTCTTTTATGTACTCTAACCCAGCTCTGCCTGCCCACCACATCAGGCTGGCAGGTGGGTGGGAGAAGCCAGGAGGGACATGAGACAGGGTTGGGCCTTGGCAGGCCACCTGCCTCCATTTCCTACCTCGGATCACTGCACTGGGTGCACTGGCTGCTGAGAGTCCATGTTTCTTTAGTAAGCTCCCTGTCTCACTGGTTTGGAGGCATTCTTTCTCTCTGGTCCTATTTGTACCTTTTAGAATTACTGCCAATTTCTTCAGCATCCTGTGTGTTTTCAGACACATATCAGGATCCCTGCCGGGCATTTCTAGAGCCTCCATCTGTGGTCTAGACACACAAATCTGGGACAACCCCAGACTCTGCGAGAGCCTTTCTGGGTGTGCAGGTATATGCTACAAGAGATTTAAATGGTGCTCTTGGGGCCAAGATCTTCGAGTGTCAGGATCCATCTGGGAACTTTCAGAGTATATGTGAGAAGGGGCCATAGGTGACAAAAGACCAATTGCAGGCAACACGTAGAACTCTTGAAAAGTAACCACCCTGGCTGGGCACAGTGGCTCATACCTGTAATCTCAGCACTTTGGGAGACCGAAGCAGGCAGATCACTTGAAGTCAGGAATTCAAGACCAGCCTGGCCAGCATGATGAAATCCCATCTCTACTAAAAATACAAAAATTAGCCAGGCATGGCGGCGCATGCCTGTAATCCCAGATACTCGGGAGGCTGAGGCAGGAGAATCACATGAACCCAGGAGGCAAAGGTTGCAGTGAGCCGAGATCACAACGCTACACTCCAGGCTGGGCGACAGAGCAAGACTCCATCTCAAAAATAATAATAAAAGAAAAGTACCCCCACCCTTCACACCTCTGAGTCTTTGCTCACGTTGTTTCTTCTGCCCAGCATTCCCACCCTATTCTACTTCACATCAACTTTCATCACATGGAAAACTCTTATACATCCTTCAAAATCCAGTTCAAATATGTCTTCCTCTGTAAAAAATTCCTTGCCCCTCGAAAACTCCCTACCCTTCTAGGTCTTCTTCCCAGCCCCTAAGTAGCATACACAACACCACTCAGGCCCACGAGAGGCTGGGTCACAGGCAGCCTTGCTCCCCGACCCAGCTCAGGGGTGCTACATCCATAGCACTGTCACCCAACAAACATTGATTAAGAGCCCACTGTGTGCCAGACACTCATGCCAGGCACTGAGAATACAACAATAGCAAAACTAGCCCAGCCTCTGCCTTCATAGAACCTTTAGCCTACCAGGGGAAGCAGACGTTACTCAGGTAATCACAGAAGCCAACAAGTTTTCAAATCCCAAGAAGTGATATAAAAGAGAGGTACAGAGGGGCCAGAGGATCTTCCATCAGGAAGCATAACCTCGCTGGGAAGGTCAGGGGACGCAGAGCTCAGATCTGAAGGGAGAGTGGTCTTCCTAAAGCCAGCAAAGCTCTTCATCCCACAGAAGAACTAAACAAGGGTGTGGCCCCTGGAGCCAGACACCCTAGGCTGGGATCTGGCTGTACCACACACCAGCCAAGTGACCCTGGACAAGCCACTTGACCTCACTGAGCCATGGTTTCCTCATCTGCAACTGTGGTAAAAATGGTACCTACTTCAGAGGGACTATTCTTGTGAGGATGAGATCATTTAGTATTTACAATGAACCCTTCACACAGTGCTGGACAAACAGCATTACACCCATTGCATGTTAACTGTCATTGTTGTTAGTCAGCTCCAAGGTCTTCAGTGAGACTATAAGCACTTCTAAAGTGCCATTAAGAGTCCTATCACTCAGGGCAGGGGTCAAGAGTCCCCAACACCCCCCTTCTCCCCAGGTTTGATGATCTATGAGAACTCACAGGACACAGCACACAATCATACTCACAGCAAAGATGGATTACACCAAAAGGACACAGAACAAGATCAGCAAAGGAGGCCAGGCGCAGTGGCTCATGCCTGTAATCCTAACACTCTGGGAGGCTGAAGCGGGTGGATCACTTGAGGTCAGGAGTTCGAAACCAGCCTGGCCAACTTGGTGAAACCCCATCTCTACTAAAAATACAAAAAAAATTAGCCAGGCATGGTGGTGGGTACCTGTAATCCCAGCTACTTGGGAGGCTAAGGCAGGAGAATTGCTTGAACCCGTAAGGTGGGGGTTGCAGTGAACCGAGATCGTGCCACTGCACTCCAGCCTGGGCAATAGATCGAGACTCTACCTCAGGAAAAAAAAAAAAAAACAAAGAAAAAAAAGAAAGAGCAGGGCGCAAAGTCTGAAGGAAACCAGGCACAAGCTTCCAAGGGTGCACAGTACACGCTGAATTCTCCAGGCAACAAAATGTGACAATACGTGTGAAATGCTGTCTAGCAGGCAAGCTGGCCTGAGCCTGGGAGTTCAAGGTTTTCATCAGTGCTTAGCCATGCAGGCAGCCACTTCCTGAAATGTACCAAACTTCCAGACTCCCAAAGAGAAAGCAGGTGTTAGCATAAACCACACTGTTTGCAAAAACAGTTTAGGCAGAGAGCCACTGTTATCAGTTAGGAATGGTAGGGGCCCTCCCAAGATCTAAGTTCCCAGATGCCAGCCAAAGACCACTTTTGCAAGCAGGCATCTCTAAAGGGCAGCAGTCTTAGGCCTGTTCTGTTAACTCTTTCCTGCACAGCAGCAGGACACAGGGAGGACAAGGACAATGAACACATCAGGACAAGGGCTATATAATGTTTATTATTTTTTATCAAACTATATATATTACTTTTTTTTTTTGAGACAGAGCCTCACTCTGTCACCCAGGCTAGAGCTCAATGGAACAATCATGGCTCACCACAGCCTCAACCTCCGGGGCTCAAGTAATCCCCCCACCTCAGCCTCCTAAAGTGCTGGGATTACAGGCATGAGCCTTCACACCTGGCCATGTATATATTTCTAATAGAAGTAAAAACAGGAAAGGAAGAAAGGGAAGAAGGAAAGAAAATGACTACGAAAGTATAGAAATTATAGCTTCTGTAGTAACAAAAGACAGCCATAAATAGAGAAGATTACATCACGAAAATCTAGAACAAGGAAGACAGGTCAAGGTCTTAGTGTAGAGATGATTCTTAAACATCTCTGAGGTTAGTTTTAGTGACCAGGCTTTAAATGAACTAGAAATTAAATTAATTGCCTATGCATAGTAATACCCACTGCTCAGACACTGCTATTTCTGATGTCACACTTCCAGCCCTGCTCAATAGCCTGACCTTCCTTCTTACCCACGTAGACTCTTTTCCTAACCAGACTTTGGCGCAGTCCATAGTTGCACTGTCCAATACAGTGGCCATGAGCAACATGCAACTATTAAGATCTTGAAATATGACTAGTCCAAATTAAGATATGCTCTAAGTTACACTTATTTTACAAACAAACAGTTTGAGCATCCCCAATCGAAAAGTCCAAAATCCTAAATGCTCCAGAATCCAAAACTTTTTGAAAACCGCTATTGCACTTCAAGTGAAAAATTCCACACATAAATACTTAAACAAACTTCTTTCATTCACAAAATTATTTAAAATATTATATAAAATTACCTTCAGGCTATGTATATATGAAACATAAATGAATTTCATGTTTTGGCTTGGATCCCATCCCCAAGATATCTCATTAGGTTTATGCAAATATTCCAAAATCTGAAAAATTCTGAAATCTAAAACACTTCTGGACTCAAGCATTTCAGATAAGAGATGCTCAACCATTATCATATTCCAAAGACTTAGTATAAAAAAACAGAATGCAAAATAGCTCATTGATGATTTTTATATTGATTAAATGTTGACATGATCACATTTGGTATATGTTATATTAAATAAAATGTCCTTTTTGTTTTTTGTGGGGTTTTTTTTTTCTTTTTCTGAGACAGGGTTTCACTTCTGTTGCCCAGGCTGGAGTGCAATGGCATGATCTCAGATCACTGCAACCTCCGCCTCCTGGACTTAAGCAATCTTCCCACCTCAGCCTCCCAAGCAGGAGGGACTACAGGCATGTGCCACTATGCCTGGAAAATTTTTGTAGAGATGGTGTCTCACCACGTTGAACTCCTGGGCTCAAGCGATCCACCTGCCTCCACCTCCCAAAGTGCTGGGATTACAGGCTGGAGCCACTACACTCAGCACTTTTTGTGTTTTTAATGAGGCTATTAGAAATGTTATGTTTTAATGAGGCTATTAGAAATGTTATTAAAAACACTTTTTGTGTTTTTAATGAGGCTATTAGAAATGAGGCTATTAGAAGCCACACCTGTGACTTGCACTTGTGGCTCAAATTATAGTCCTATTGGACAAGGTTAGTTTACACCTTCTATAAACGATCACATCAAGCTTTTTCAGCTTCCTTCAAACCTAGTGTGGAGGCCGTACCTCGACATCTGTCGCTTTAGAGAAGAACTCCAGGCATGTCGTCTTCCCACTTGCAATATTGCCCTCGACACAGATCTGGCAAAAGACAAATGCACATTACAGTCAGAAATCAAGTGCCTAGGGGAACATCAGGGAATGATGGCTAGGAAAAAGGCTCAGGTGAACAGCACAATTGGTTCAGTCCAAGACTTTCACAAGTAAACCAAAATCCCTCCTCAGGAAACTGGAAAGGTCCCATTGTTAGTAATAACAGATAAGCCGATTCTCCCCAGTGGCAGGCTCAAGTCGTCCCCTCAGACTGGACCCTCCTTAACATCAACTCCTAAACCATACACAGCTTGTCTGCCCAGCCCAGCTCTGCCCGCTTCCCTAGTTCCACCCCACAGACTATTAGATTTTAGACCTCAGTGTCCTGCCTCCTTTATGAGAGCCTCATCAATGGCTTTGAGGCCAGGAAACACATGTATGTTATATCTAGACTCGAATTCGCTGATTTACAGGAAAAAAAAGCACTTGGTCACTGACTGGAAAGTATTAGAGAAGGGGAGAAGAAAAAAAAGAGCAAGGACGCCAGGTGCAGTGGCTCACTCCTGTAATCCCAGCACTTTGGGAGGCCAAGGTGGGTGGATCACGAGGTCAAGAGATTGAGATCATCCTGGTCAACGTGGTGAAACCCATCTCCACTAAAAATACAAAAATTAGCTAGGGGTGGTGGCATGCACCTGTAATCCAAGCTACTTGGGAGGCTGAGGCAGGACAATCGCTTGAACCTGGGAGATAGAGATTGCAGTGAGCCAAGATTACGCCACAGTACTCCAGCCCGGGCAACAGAGCATGACTCCGTGTCAAAAAGGAAAAAAAAAAAAGAGCAAAGACTTTGTTAAGTACCTTGTCATAGGCCAAGCCCTGAGATGGGTAACACACCATTATCACATGTAACCTCACCAGAAACTGAGAAGGGTTAAGTCCTAACATTTTTCACAGAAAAGAAAAATGAGGTTTGTAGAAGACAATAAAGCAAGGACAGCTTGAACCTAGACTCTGCTCACACTGACTGCACCTGGGAGGGAAGGGGTTCATGGCACTAGTGGGAGGGGCCAGAGAAAGCCATCTGGGGCCTACCTATACCAAAGACCAAGCAGCATCCTAGAAGTAACTCATCCTAGGAAGAGAAGGTATTTGAGGCAGCCGTTCTCAGCTCTGGCTATGCGCTAGGACCACCTGGGACCTTTTAAAAGTCTCTACAGGGAAGCCACAGACCAGCTGGAGCACAGTGGAGCAATCAGCTCACTGCAATCTCCGCCTCCTGGGTTCAAGCCATTCTCCTGCCTCAGCCTCCTGAGTAGCTGGGACTATAGGTGCCCGCCACCACCTCCAGCTAATTTTTTCTATTTTTAGTAGAGACAGGGTTTCACCATGTCAGCTAGACTAGTCTCAAACTCCCGACCTCAGGTGATCCACCTGCCTCGGCCTCCCAAAGTGCTGGGATTACAGGCATGAGCCACTGCGCCCAACCAAGCCTCAGTAACTTTTAAAGCTCTCCAGGCAATTTCAATGTGCGGGCAAGGTTGGGCACCCCGGGGCTGGAGCAGAGCTTCTCCACGTCTAGTGCACAGATGCCTGCTTCAGATGCACCAGGGGAGCTGGCTAAACATGAGGTGGCACCAGGTAGCATCCAGACCCTCTAAATCAGACTCTAGGCTGGAGCCCTTTAACCTGTGGCCCAGTGATTTTGACCAAGCTCTGTTCAGCCAGGCAGTGTTGATGACACAGGCCCAGTGGCTCTGGCTCCAGCAGGTGGTCAGAGGGAACAGGCAGCTCAAATACATAAGAAGACAAAATGGCTCTTAAGAACACACATTAGACATCCTCCAGGGCACACACAGTCAGAAAGGGGCCCAACCTGCTGCATAGAAGCCTGTTCCTTTGCACTCAGGTTGGAGGCACCCAGAGAAACCTGGGCAACGTTAGGACCTTACCCAAGTGCCAGACCTGGCAAGGGAAGAATCAGTTAGAATTCACATCCAGGCCCCTTCTCATGACTTCTGATGGACCCTCAGTGACACCTGACATAAACACCAGGTTACAGTGGGCCATCTCACCTCACCCCACTAAAGTCTCCCCAGCAACTAGAACTCTGTCAGCTGGCAGAGAAGGTTCCTCTTACCTTGATCCTAATGCATATCCAGGAAACATAAGGCCGCCCTCCCATCCTGGGTCCCTGCCAGCCCACTCCTTTAGAGCCCCAAAGTACAAAATGAACCCAAGGGAATGAACAAAAGGGCATGAAAAGACCCCATTAGGGCACTAATGGATTTAATTTTTTTACTGTTCTTTAAAGAAAACTTTTCCTCTTCCTAGATATATAAAAAGAGCTCAACCTAGACATCATTCTACATAGCCTTTTTTCTTTCCTGTTCATTGCAAGCATTTTAACAGTTTGTTCAGATAAGCCCTTCTCCCAGAAACTTGTTCCTATTCCCAGCATGAAATCCTGAGGAGTTGGTGAATGTCAGACCCTGAATGAGCTCAGCCAATCTGCCCTCCAGTTTAGAGCAGGCAACGCAGGAAGAATCTCACAAAGTTCCCCTGAAATGGAAGGGGGAACAGGAAGCAAGCAAAGGAAGTCTTTACATTTCTTTTTAAAGTGATGTCTAAAAATATTATAAGAGGAGTGCATGCCCATTGAAGAAAATAGAGAAAATCAAAAAGGAGAAACTATCACCCATAATCCCAATACTAAGAGATGAAACCCACATCTGTAATTCCAGCACTCTGGGAGGCCAAGGCCGGTGAATCATGAGGTCAGGAATTCGAGACCAGCCTGGCCAATATGGTGAAACCCCACCTCTACTAAAATAATACATTAATACATTAATTACCATCCAGCCCAACTTGGCATTTCCCACCCCTTCTATGGCACTCACTGGCATATCCTAATTTCAACAAACTTCCATTAGTCTCAAGCATTTCAATCTTCTCTGTGTGATTTCAC
Source organism: Aotus nancymaae (assembly GCF_030222135.1). Classification (NCBI taxonomy): domain Eukaryota; kingdom Metazoa; phylum Chordata; class Mammalia; order Primates; family Aotidae; genus Aotus; species Aotus nancymaae. Next base: position 21,198,987 of record NW_026988443.1, read on the forward strand.
TACTTCCTGAGAGCTCTCCATCACCCTGAGTACCCTGAGGGCCTGCCCACACTGTCTACCCTCTGCAGATCCCAGCCAAAGTACTCCTGCCACCCCTAGCCAAGCCACCCCCTTCCCAGCCACAGGAGCTAGGGACTTCTAGTTCCCTTAAGGAAATGAGCCTTGGATGGTGACCAAAATATTGCTCCCTACCCAAGCCAGCTAAAGCACCCAACATCCCCATGGACACCAACCTGACCCTCCTTCGACCTTCAACCTCACACCAGTCACAGCTCCAGCCCAGAGCCAGCATCTCAAAGCCACTTTGATGACTGAACCCACATCTGTGGACCCTCATGGATTCTCTCTGATCCCCTGCCCACCTACCATTCTCAGCACTGGGGGGAGAGGGTGGTGGTGGGCAGAAGTTCTCTCACATCTGGGCTACCCAACCCAAGAGGAAACTGACCTTCCCTATAACACAATGAGCGTTTTTTAAATCCTCTCACAATCATCCCTTAAGCTTTAACAGCCCAAGTTTACCTGAAGGATACAAATACTTGTGTGTGGCCGGGCGTGGTGGCTCACGCCTGTAATCCAAGCACTTTGGAGGCCAAGGCAGGCGCATCACCTAAGGTTGGGAGTTCAAGACCAGCCTGACCAAAATGGTGAAACCCCGTCTTTAAAAAAAGAAAAAAAAAAAAAAAAATACTTATATGCTCCTACCTGTGCAGACTCTGGGGAAAGATACAAGAAATTGGTAACAGAGGTGGTGCCCTCCTGGGAGGGTGACAGAGTTCCTTCTCCCTGGAGATCCTCTTGTATTTTTGCTCTTTACTCTGCTTCTCTCATCTTCAAAAAAATAAATAAAAATTATCCTAGAGAGTACACATAAAAGAGGGACTTACCACTGATTTTTTCTCTTTTTCCTGTTCTCTATCTACAAAAGAAAGGAAATTAGTTTTTAAACTCGCTTTTAAATAACTATCCTCTGCCTTAATTTGCTATATGACTACAAAAACAAATTTGTATGCTCATCCCTGGCCTAAAAATATTTTCCATTTTGGGTGCCCTCCGAGGTTGGAGGCACATACCACCATCTCACCTATGTGCCACCCTGGGCTGTAGCTGCGTGCTCCCCCGCCCCCGTGTGCTCGAGTTCTCTCAGTACATTATATTTTGCATTTTCCACATGTCATGTGTTTAGATTTTCACAGACTGGGTGTTGAGCAAGTGGAAAGGCAGAGCAGCCTCCACTGGCGGTGCACGGGGAAGAGCGGGCAGCGGGCGTGGGTTTGGGCCTGGGACCCAGGTGTTCCTCTATGCCCAGGGCGGGCATCGCTGCCCATCCGCCCCACAGGTGGTTCTGAGGCGTCTCCCAACAGCCAGATATCGGATGCCAGAACTGGGCTATAAGAATCGCCCGTTTCTCATTGGGTCCCCACTCCCGGGGAGGGCAGGAGACAGCCGGGAGCTTAACCCCCTTCTCCCCGACGCTGGCACCAGAGTGCGAGGAGAATCGGCTTACGGCAGCTCCCAGTCCCCATCGCCCCCAAGGCCGAAAAAATCGGGCCAGGAAACCCGAGTTTGGGCCAGAATGTTCAGAGCAGCCCCCGCACCAGAGGGCAGGGGGTCCGTCCTGCTCTTTAAAGCCCCTCTGCCCATCCCGGAACAAGAGCTGGGCGCAGACCCCACGGCCCCCGCGCTAGCTGCGGCCTAGCGCCCGGGTACCGGCCGATGGCCGCCGCCGCCGCAGCCCCCCACCCGCCTCAGCCGAGACGGAAATCTCGCGCCTTGAAGGAGGGGTTTCGGGCTCGGGCGGGTTCCGGGAGCCGAGGGGCGGGGAGTAGGGGGGCGCTTAGGGGCTCCTGGGAGGCGGGACCAAGACGCGCGTTACCCGGAGGCCAGGCCCCGCGGTGCACCCTCCGCGGCCTGGGGCCTGAGGGCGGGCTCCTGGGGCTCCCCTGCCCCAGACAGTGCAGCGCCCCAGCGGCCCAGCCCCGCAGTGGCCGCAACAGCATAGCCGGGCGAGCGGATCCAGAGGCCCCGGCTTCCTTCCTGCGCGAGTCGACGCCGGCGACTGTTAGTCCAGCCCTGGCGCGCCGCCTGGATCCCGGCGCCTGGCCCTTAAAGAGACCGGGTCACATTTCAGCTTCTCAGCGAGAGGGGAAATACTCTCGGAGAGGTTCGCCTCTGGCAGCCAGAAGCCTTCCCACGGCTGGGACGCTGGCAAAACACACCCATAACTTGGCAACACTCGGAGAATGGATGGCAAATAATACCAGTGACTGATTGGTTGATTAATGATTACAGATTACTTAATTGAACACCTTCTGTAATCAGACACCTGGCACACACTCACTCGTGATGTCATTTATTCCTCCCAGCAACCCTGCAAAGAGATTTTTGTCTCTCCCATTCTCTGAACTTGTCTTCAGAGAATTAGGTTACTTGTTCAAAATGATCAGAAGCAACAGATAGAACTCCTTGCTCTACTCTTTACCCCCTTCTCACTCCTGCACTTGACTAGTCTTTTTTAAAAAATACATTTTTTAGCCTAGGGCAGTGACTCAAGCCTGTAATCCCAGCACTTTGGGAGGCCAAGGAAGTCAGATCACTTGAGGCCAGGAGTTCGAGACCAGCCTTGGCCAACATGGCAAAACCCCGTCTCTACTAAAAATGCGAAAATTAGCTGGGTGTGGTGGCGGGCACCTGTAATCCCAGCTACTCAGGAGGCTGAAGCACGACAATCGTCTGGGAGGCAGAGGTTGCAGTGAGCTGAGATTGCGCCACTGCACTCCAGCCTAGGCTACAGAGTGAGACTCCATCTCAAAAAAAAAAAAAAAAAAAAAAAAAGCAGCATTCATTAAGGGGTGAAGTTAGAATTCCACCTTCCACCCCATCTCTCTTGCTTCGCAGCTCGAGCTCTTTCCTCTGACCTTTGACACATCCAACTTCTAGGCTCTAAACGTACTAGATCCCTCCGGAAGACGCAACCAAATATTCCAACTGGACAAATAGGGACTGGGGAGGAAGCAGGTAAATTTCATCTAAACTCAGCAAAAATTCAGCCCAGGTGTGGAGTCACAGTGTATTATAATTCAACAGGCCCAGGTCCAGCAACCGGAGCTGTTGCCACTCTTGACTGTGAAGGTTCCAGTGCTTGCATGGAGGAGTTTCTCACCTCTCCCGGGAGTGCACGATGCTGGCAGTCATCTCTAGGCAGGCAGAAGGAAGTCATTCACCTCTAGATCTGTCGCCAGAGAGTGGCCACACCCCATCTTGTGCTTCCTACATATCTGCCACGCACCTAGAAAGTGTGCTCTCCATAAATAAACTTCAGGATTAAGGTCATTTTTTGTGAATGATTTGTGATGAAGCTGTTGGCGGTAACTGCTGATCAAATGTAAAGGAATGAAATGGACTGAAGCTGAGATGGGCAGGATCCAAACAGATCTGAATGAAATATTATCGAAGATATAATTTAAGTCACATAAAAGGAGTGACATATACTTCCCATCCCTAAAAAGGAACGCCCCAAGATGGTGGCGCTCTGGCTTCATCAGAGCACTTGAGAAAACATGAATTGAATTCAGGTACTGAAGGGACTCAGACTGTTACACGGAAGAACTAGCATCAGTGGGAGGCAACAGTAAAAATACTCAGAACAAGTTCAGACTATGATGCCCTGGGGGCTGCGATAGCACCTGAGGCTGCACACATTCTGCGCTTACTGTGTGCCAGAACCTGGGACCCTGCAGGGAGAGAAGCAGACCAGTCCCTGCTTTTGTGGAATTTATATTTTTATGATATGTATCAGCTAGCAATAAATGCTGAGACGTGATGGTGGCTGCTCGAGACGGGATGAGCCACAGAGAGCCCCTTTAAGGAGGTGATATTCACGATGGTCAATGTATGGGGAAACGGGGCAGCCATTTCTAGACCTCCCTTCCTCTCCTCTGCTCCCAACTCTGGGAGGGAGAGCTGGAATGCTGCGGTCACTAAGGCCGGGCCAGAACAGGGCAGGCTTACAGGGCACTGGCCTGCGTGCCCTGCTCTAGGCCTGTGAATGTGCTACGAGATAACAGAGAAAGGAGACTAGCGAGAGCGGCCGGCGGAGGGATTCCTAGGGGCGCATGCGCGAGAGCGACTGCAGCATCGTGCGCCTGCGCCCGCGAGAGCGGGAAGCCCAGCTGAGTGACAAGCCGGGGAGGGTGGTGCGCGGCGCGGTGACAGTTGCAGTTGCGGCGCAGAAGAGTTGAGGGGAAGTGTGGCGCTGGGTCTGCAGGCGCGATGGACACCGTGAAGCTGAAAATAAAACATCGCCCCTTCTGCTTCAGTGTGAAAGGCCACGTGAAGATGCTGCGGCTGGTGAGGCCGGGCGCGGAGGGTGGGAGGCTGTTGAAGCTGCTTGGGGAGCAGGAGATGTGGCTATGAAGTGCGAGGCTGAACGCCCTGTTTGCTTTTCAACCTCGCTTTGATCAAGATTGAAAGGCAAGGCACAGCCTTGTGGGGGAAGAAGGAGAGGTACGGCACTGTCCTCCCCTTCGGAGGGTTTGGGGACACATCCATCAAAACCAGAGAGGGCGGGGAGCTATGGCCCTCATCTGTGGTCCCAGCACTTTGGGAGGCCCGGGGCAGGAGGATCGTTTGAGCCCAGGAGTTCGAGGCTGCAGTGAACCATGACTGCACCACTGCACACAAGCCTAAGCAACAACGACAGACTCTGTCTCAAAAAAAAATTTTTTTTTTTTTTAAAGAGACAAGGTCTCGCTGTGTCACCCGGGCTGGGGTGCAATGGCGCAATCTCATTGCAACGTCCGCCTCCTGGGTTCAAGCAATTCTCCTGCCTCAACCTCCCAAGTAGCTGGGACTACAGGTGCCCGCCACCACACCCAGCTAATTTTTTTTGTAGTTTTAGTAGAGACAGGGCTTTCACTATGTTGGTCAGACTGGTCTTGAACTCCTGACCTCGTGATCCGCCCGCCTCGGCCTCCCTAAGTGCTGGGATTACAGGCGTGAGCCACCGTGCCCTGCCAAAAAGCTTTTTTTCTTTTTAATTTAAAAATCAGATCTACTTAAATGGTCTACATTTGGACCCACAAACTAGGTATCCAGGTTACCAAGCAAGACAGCTGCAGTTATACTGCTCAGAAGCCCACAAGATTTGAAAGAAAAAAAAAACCTCAGGGGTTTTGGTGAATGCTGTGTGGTCTTCTATAAGTCAGATGTTCGATATAACTGACTTCAAGGCTGATACAGCCCAGAGCAAGGACAAAGAGGGAGAGAACCGCTCGTTTCCAGGAGCAGACTTCCTACCAGGAGCATTGCAGTCCCTTCTGAACAGAGGTTTGGAGAAAGTGAATCATTTGGAGAGAAGTGATCTAGCTAGTTAGATAAATGGAAACTATCCTAGTTGAAGGAATCTGTCCTAGAAACTCATCATTAGAGGAATTCACAGAGAAACCTTAGAGGAAGGAAAAAATAAATCGTTTTAAGTTTTAAAGAGTTGACATGTGGGAGAGGGGAAACAGGGATAGTTCAAAGTTACAAGGAAAACATTTCCAATTAATATGAGGAGGGATTTTACATTGGGAGAGTTCCCAAAACTAAATGGCCACTTGGGAAGGCAGTACATTCCCAGACAAAAGTACCAGGCATAGGTGAGCACTTGGTGAGGATGTTATAAAGGAGACTCTGGCTGGGCACGGTGGCTCATGCCTGTAATCCCAGCACTTTAGGAGCCGAAGCGGGCAGATCATGGAGGTCAGGAGATCGAGACCATCCTGGCCAACATGGTGAAACCCCATCTCTACTAAAATACAAAAAAAATTTAACTGGGTGTGGTAGTGCGCACCTGTAGTCCCAGCTACTCAGGAGGCTGAGGCACAGGAATCACTTGAACCCAGGAGGCGGAGGCTACAGTGAGCCAAGATCATGGCACTGCACAGCCTGGCAACAGAGCAAGACTTCATCTCAAAAAAAAAAAAAAAACAAAAACGCCAGGTACAGTGACTAAAACCTGTAATCCAACCACCCTGGGAGGCCAAGGCAAGCAGATCACCTGAGGTCAGGAGTTCAAGACCAGCCTGGCCAACATGGTGAAACTCTGTCTCTACTAAAAATACAAAAAATTAACTGGGCATGGTGGCACACACCTGTAATCCCAGCTACTCGCAAGGCTGAGGCAGGAGAATCACTTGAACCTGGAAGGCAGGGGTTGCAGTGAGCCAAGATCATGCCATTGCACTCCAGCCTGGGCAACAAAGCGAAACTCCATCTCAAAAATAAATAAATAAATGTGTGTGTGTGTGTGTGTGTGTGTGTGTGTGTGTGTGTTTATAAAGGAGACTCAAACTTAAGGTGACTGGGTTGAACAAAGTGCATATAAGATCCTTCCCACACCAAAAGTCTGTGATTGCGAGAAGTAGCTTTCTTATCTTGCAAGTTGAGATATATCAGAGGTTTAGAAAACCACTCTGGAGTCCAGGGAAGGAGAGATAACTTTTGATTGGAAGTAAATAATCATAGAAAAAGTGACTGAGGGCCTGGGATCTTGAACACTGAAAAAGGGAAGATCTTGAACACTGAAGGAGGAACCATGTTCTATGAGAATGGCTAGTTTTTGACATATTAATTCCTTCAACAAACCATTTGAATACTTAATATGGTCCAAGCTCTGGGCTAGGAGCTGGAACAGCAAAGAAAAACCAGGACAAAAGTCCCTGACTTATGGAGTTCTTCCATTTAGTTACGAAACAGACCCACGAGCGGATAGTTATAATATGTGATAAAGTGGAGATAAGACACAGAAGTGAGGCATCTAACCAAGGAAATAGAGAGGTGTCAGAAAAAAACTCTTCCTAGAGCAATCTCGGTTTGGATCTAAAAGCTGCCTGAGTAAAGGCATGGAGGCAAAAAATAGCACAATTAACGCAGAGAACTATGATAAGTTGAGTGTTGCCTCATTTGTTCATTCAACAAATAATCTGTGTAATGCCTGTCATGTGCCAGGCACTGTTCTGGGCTCTTGAGAAATACTAGTGAACAAAAAACAAAGATCCCTCCCCTCATGGAGTATACATACTGGGATTGGAGGGCAGGGAAGGCAAACCTAATAAATAAATTATAGTATTCTAGAAGGTGGTATGTGCTGTGGAACAAAGAGAAAAGTAAATGCCAGGTAAGGGAGTGTAAGGCAGGGAGGGAGTTGCAGAGAAAAGTTGCAATAATGAATAGAATTCTAAGCTTTGTTGAGATGACATGTGATCAAAGATTTTCATGAGATGAGGGAGTTAGCTATGAGAATAACTGGAAGAAGAGTGTTTAAAGCAGAGAAAATCTAGTGCAGTGGCCTTATGGCAGGAATGTGCATGAAGGCATCAAGAAAGAGCAAGGAAACCAGTGTAACTGGACTGGGGTGAGTGAGTGAAGATGAGGAAGGTTTTGTGTAAAATACATGATCTAACTTACATTTTTAAAGTGTTCTAGGACAGGCATGGTGGCTTACCTTGTAATCCCAGCACTTTGGGAAGCCAGATCATTTGAGGACAGGAGTTTATGCAACCTGACCAACATGGTGAAACCCCCTCTCTACTAAAAATAGAAAAAAAATTAGCCAGGTGTGGTGGTGCATGCCTGTAAGCTCAGCTACTCAGGAGGCTGAGGCAGAAGAATCACTGGAACCCGGGAGGCAGAGGTTGAGGTAAACCAAGATCAGCCCACTGCACTTCAGCCTGGGCAACAGAGTGAGACTTCATCTCAAAAAAAAAAAGTATCCTAGCTGCTATATTGACAGTAGATTGGTAGGAGGGACAGGAGGGCATTGCTTCTGGGGCAAAGGTGGAACCAAGGAGATCAATTGCAGTAATCTGGGCAGGAGATGACAATGGTGGCTGCTGGTAGCAGAGTAGGTAATAAGAAGTGTTCACGTTTGGGATATAGTATTTTGAAAGTAGCACCAACAAGATTTGCTGATTAACCAGATGTGGGCTAAAAGAAAGAGAGGAGTCCAAAACAGCTTCTAAAGTTTTTGGTTTAAGCAACTGGAAGGATGCAGTTGCCATCCACGGAGGTGAAACAGCCTATTGATAAAGCAAATGTGAAAAGAGGATCAGAAGTTTGATTCATGTGGATAAATTGTGAAGCAAGTCTTTTCTCAAGAAGTAGACAGGAGCCAAATTGTGGAAGATCTTGAATACATGGTGAGAAGCAGGTGCTATTCTAAAGACCCTGGAGAGCCACTGAAGAATTTTAAATAGTTGAAGAAATACATAAACAAATTTGCATGTTAGAAATTTTACTGTAGCATCTTCGTCACGATAGTTCATGGAAAAGATGCTGAAGGGTAATAGTTGTAAGGATGTAGGGAGTGTCCAAAATATTTAGGCATTAAGTCATCAGGACCTGGATCAGTTGGGGAATGGGTAGAAATAGTGATCTTAGGTTCCTGGTATGGGCGATAAGGTAGATTGTGGTACAACCAACTGTGGTTGTGAATCCAGGAAGAAGGGGCAGAATTTCAGTTTTAGACACAGTGAATTGAGATTCCTGTAGGTTATCCAGGTGGGGATTCTAAATGGCTACTTAGGTGTGAAATGTGGAGGATAGACCATGGACCTGGGATAGAGACCCAGACTCATTGAGTGGAATGAGAATGACAGCATTTTAAAGGGGTAGTTAAAAGGAGAGGAACCTACCCAGAGAGAACAGTTGCAGAGGTTTAAAATCTCAGAGAAGTGACATGGAGCCAGAAGAAAACAGTAGTGGGGGAAGGACAGCCAATGGCAATAAAGTCACAGAGGTTCACTAGGATAAGGACTGGAAAAGGTTCATTATTGAACAGCAACTGAAAGTACTAGAGAAAAAGAAAAAATGTTCATTAAATTTAGGATTTCTGAAATCACTGATGATGTGAGCAAAAGCAATATTCATAGAGTGGTAATGTGTGAGATATTTAAAAGCTAACTGGAAACAAAGGCCAGGAGCTTAGGAAAGATGTAAGAGCTATAAATACAAATTACAGGAGAACCCAGTGTGACAGAAACCACAGAAAGGTTTAAGGAAATGGAGTAATCACCATTGCAAAGTACCATAATGCAAAAAGGTTACAGAGGATAGGGAATGAAAAAGTAGCTCTTCATTTCATAATCTGTGGGCTCAAGACCTTGGTCCAATAGAGGAACTGGAGTGGTATGAGATAATGTGTTGCTAATAGTCATTATGTTAATTATAAAGAATGAAGTTACTTAAGAACTAGTTATTAGTAATCAAACTGACCAATTTAGAAGTTTAAAAGTAGGGCATATTTATGCTAATAAAGTAACTGAAAGAATTATGAATAAGTAACCTGTGTGGACTTAAAGTTAAAATGAGTATGTATATGTTACCAGCTGACAGGATATTTTAAAAGTCTAGCCAGGGATGACTCTTGACCAAACCATTTACCAAAAACACAGAGCTTTGGAGAGAGCTTTATTTCCTAAGAACATTGACAGAATTCACCTGGGACCCACCAGCTATTTTTTTCACTTAACATTGCCATGTTCTTTGTCTTCATTTGGAAATGAAGAAATTTCAGAGTTTTTTTTTTTTTTCCACTTAAAATAGCTTAAATTCTGATTGCATTGTTTAGGTAGAAGTGTATAAAAAGTGGTAATTTGGTAATAAAGCTATTAAACATCAGAATTGTTTTTCTCTGACAATTTTCTTTTTGTTGTTGTTGTTTTTTTGTTTTTTGTTTTCGAGACAGGATCTGTTCTGTTACCCAGGCTAGAGTACAGTAGCATGATCTTGGCTCACTGCAACCTCTGCATCCCAGGTTCAAGCAATTCTCCAGTCTCAGCCACCTGAGTAGCTGGGATTACAGGCGCCTGCCACCACACCTGGATAATTTTTGTATTTTCAGTAGAGACAAGATTTCACCATGTTGGCCAGGCTGGTCTCAAACTCCTGACCTCAGGCAATCCGCCTGCCTTGGCGGGTTGGGAGGGATTACAGTTGTGAGCCACCGCACCCAGCCTGACAATTTGTTTTGAACTTTGTTCCTCACTATTTTTCATGGCAATATTCTAAGTTTAAATCTTACAGCAGTCTCCAGATTGTTAAGAATTAAGGAGTGATCAGTGGATGGTAAGAAATTATAGAAAGCCAGTATACAGACTTTTTGAAGAAGTAGAACAAAAGTAGCAAACAGAACAAGGGTTTCTGTGGGCAGCAGGATGAGGGGAAAGAGAGTGTGTGTGTGTGTGTGTGTGTGTGTGTGTGTGTGTGTGTGTGTGTGTTTTAAAAGAAGGCAACTGAGATGTTTATAGGAGGATGAGGAAAAGAGCTAGCAGAGGACGGTTTGAAAGTACAAGAGAGAAAGGAGGTATTTAATGGGAAAAAATCAAGAGAACTGATGTGGGAAGTGATGGTGTTAGAAGCACAAGAGGAGTAATTAAATAGACTTAAAACAGAGAGGAATACCTAGTCTCTAAAAGACAAAGAGAAGTCAATATCCATATACTTTAGCCATGCCTGTTTTATATGTGGTGTATATGGCAGAAACCCCAGTATCTGGTTATTTTTGTTTGCTTATTTGGAAATGAGGTCTCAGTATGTTGCCCAGGTCTTGAACTCCTAGTCTCAAGTGATTCTCCTACCTGAGCCTCCCAAAATGCTTGGAATTACAGGCATGAGCCACTGCACCTGGTATATTTAGTTATTTTAGAAATCGTCATTTTTACAGTTTAAGTTTGTATTCAGTTGTCACTGAATAAATCATGGGTTTTTTTCTTCTAGGCACTAACTGCGGCATCTATGACCTTTTTTATCATCGCACAAGCCCCTGAACCATATATTGTTATCACTGGATTTGAAGTCACTGTTATTTTCTTTTTCATAATTTTATATATACTCAGACTTGATCGATTAATGAAGTGGTTATTTTGGCCTTTGCTTGTAAGTGTTCAGTTTCATCCTTAAATTTTACTTTTTCCTACCATAGTGAGATATTTTAATAAACTCTGTTTTTTGCTTCTCTTAAACCTTTAAGGTGATCTCTGATAGGCTTAGGAAGGAGGAGCTCTACCCATTGCTAATGTGCTCTGTATTGCCCTTGGAAGAGGTTTGCAGCCACAGAGCATAACTTCTCTCTGCAGCATCTATCAGTAGATGCAGGCTGACGTTTCTGTTAGAATTCGCTTAGATAGATCTTCTAAAGAAATTTAAATTTAGGACGATGTTAATAAAATTATAGTGTATTCTTAATCTTTATTACCTATTTGAATGCATGTTAATATGGCTTAAAAATTGGGATAGAGAGGGAGACAGATACACAAGTATCTATCTATCCTTGCACATCCCTGATCACGAAATGGAAAATCAAACCAATTGGGGAGGCTAAAGTACAATGTTATCTCACATGAAAAGGTCTGTAGTCATTACTAATCAATGTTAGCACCTCTTATATTTCATAATATATAGACTGCAACTGCCATACTCAGCAGTAGGAATAACTGCCCAGTGTAATGCCCGGATGGTTCAGAAAACTGTCAAATTGGGCAAATTAAAGTTATCCGTTAAGATGTATGTAGCCCCTCAGTCTGGACTAGAAGCTGATTCTAAGAAAAACTAAGTGACTTCACCTCTGTCCTCTTGCAAGTCTCATCCCCAATATCCTGTTTCCATAGGTCTCCCTCCTAAATACCCCTGCTGCCCTTCTCCTCTTTGGCTGGACTGATAGCTGCCATGTCTTCCTCTGCTGCACTGGTCTCATCCTCTTGGATGCCACAGTGCTAATATCCAAACTGATAATTCCTATTAAGGAGAAAAGACTTTAGAGCTATTCTTAAACCATAACCATGCCTTAAAATGGTACATTCTGGAACACCTTCAAGGGCAGTGGCAAGCACTTCAGGCTAATCATACGCTTTTTAAAAGTCCTAAAAGGGAAAAGCTGGGAAATAGATAGGATCTTCATAGCACCTCTCAAAACTACTTGATCTACACTTCAGAGCTGGACTTGATTGGAGGGAGGTCTAGGAAAGGAGATTACAAAGCCTTCCTCAGTTGGCCCTCATTTAGTGGCAGAAAGGGCTAACCTAAATTGTTCTAAAGATTTCTTCAAGAAAATAATGAACACTGGTCCACATTCTTTTGATCTTGTATAGTTGTTCTTTACACTCTGCTTCTCTAGAGTTTAATAAAACTAACACATTTTAGCCTTTCTTTTTCTCCAAACTAGTAATTCCTTGAAGTTTCTTACATGTCCCAGTAATAAACTTGGAGCTCTGAGTGTAACAGAGTGTACTGAGAGAGAGTGGCTTATGTGTAGCACACTGAAAAGAATAGTTCCCAAACCTCTGAGGATCAAACTTTACTGATATTGTATCTCTTAGAAATGGGGTGTTATATGGGTAACTAAGTTTTTGCTCTGTTATGAAACCCAGATTCCTTTCTGATCTTGATCTAATGAAATTATTTATTCAGCAAATGTTAAGTATTCGCTAATCCTAGATTCTGTAATTAGTTCTTTGGTAAGACAAAACAAAAATCTTGTACCTCAGCAACTTTAAATGCAACCAGGAAGCAACACAGAGAGTAGGTGCTGTGATAGATACACACCTAGGATGCTGTGGATGCAACCCAGCCAGGGAAAGGGACCAAATCACAGTAGGCTTGTGAAGAAAAACTGCCCAAACTGAGGGCTGAAGAATGAAGCGTAGTTAGCAGAGGGCTGATACAGGGAAGAGAAAGTGCTTTTCTGCTAGAAAACCAGCAGCATATGTGAGGGTCTGGGTAAAGAAAGAACACCATGCCTGGCTAATTTTTGTATTTTTTAGTAAAGATGGGTTTTCACCATGTTGGCCAGGCTGGTCTCGAATTCCTGACCTCAGGTGATCCACCCGCCTTGGCCTCTCAAAGTGTTGGGATTATAGGCATGAGTCACAGCTCCCGGAATTAATTGAATTTTAGTAACATAAAGTTTGATATAGAATGTAGACTACTCTGCATTTTCTTATGTTATTAAAAATGAGCATTTTTACTCCCCAATGGCACGCATTCTAACTTAAACTTTCTACATAGTACTTGCTTTCCTAATCAGATAAGTTTTCCCTTCAACTATATTTATGTTAAGTAAAAAAAGAAATAAAAGCTTTTTAAGTAAAGGATTGGCATATTATAGGTAAAAGAAAACCACTAGGTGTCATTATAGACCAAATACTATCTAGGTATCATTTTACTGTGACATTTTGGTTTCCTGAAAGATAAATACTAAATAAATTTTTAAAAATTAAACTTTCAAAATATTTGGGAAGTTGACTCCTTTCTTTGAAACACAGTCTCACTCCATTGCCCAGGCTGGAATGCAATGGCGTGATCTTGGTTCACTGTAACATCTACCTCCCAGGTTCAAGCCATTCTTGTGCCTCAGCCTCCTGAGTAGCTGAGATTACAGGCATACACCACCATGCCCAGCTAATTTTTGTATTTTTGGTAGAGACGGTTTCACCATGTCAGCCAGGTTGGTCTCTCAAACTCCAGGCTTCAAGTGATCCATCCACCTCCCAAAGTGCTGGAATTACAGGCGTGAGCCAGGGCATCCAGCTTGCTGACATAATTTTTTTTTTTTTTTTTTTTTTGTTTTAGCATTTGTTGGTAGTCTTCATGTAAGGCTGAGCTTTATTTTGTGTTTTTAGGATATTATCAACTCACTGGTAACAACAGTATTCATGCTCATCGTAGCTGTGTTGGCACTGATACCAGAAACCACAACATTGACAGTTGTTGGAGGGGTAAGTGGATGTCTTTCTGGTTTCTTTCTTCAGGTTTTATCAGAATGCAAATTTATTTGGAAAACAGATGTAAGAATAGAAAGCTATACTGTATTCATCCTTGAGGTTCCTAGACCAATATACAGTGCCTAGTGGATTAATATTTTTTGTTTTTGTTTTTTGAGATGGAGTCTTGCTCTGTCACCAGGCTGGAGGGCAGTGGCGCAATCTCAGCTCACTACAACCTCCGCCTCTGGGTTCAAGCGATTCTCCTGCCTCAGCCTCCCGAGTAGCTGGGACTACAGGCGCATACCACCACACCCAGCTAATTTTTTGAGTTTTAGTAGATACAGGGTTTCACCATGTTGGCCAGGATTGTCTTGATCTCCTGACCTCGTGATCCACCCACCTCGGCCTCCAAAAGTGCTGGGGATTACAGGCATGAGCCACCACACCCACCCAGCTTAATATTTTTGTCTGCAAATGCTTGCCCTGATTAATATGAAGGAACATGATTTTATACTAGAAGTGGAATTAACCTGATAAAGAGGTTCCTACAGATTTCTTATAGGTACGTAGAGCTAGAATAGACTGACAAAAGCTACTACTAGAATTAGTTACAGCACTTAGCTCTGAGAAACCTGATGTCAAGCAAAACAAACAAAAAAGGATGGATAAGTTTCATAGCTCTCCCTTTTATAGAAAAGGATACATACCACTTGTTAAGATGAGACAGACTGTTTTGAGTTCAGTTATTTCTTGTTCAGATCCTTTGGATAGAATAGAATAGAAGATGCCCTTATGGTAACGGAACATTGATAGGGCACCTTGCAACTAAAGGATCATTTTGAACACTGCTTGAAGAGAAGCAGATCAGTTCCACCAGGCCTTATCCTAGAAAGCAAACCAGAATATGACTCAAGTAATTTAGTTATAGTTCTATCTGATATTCTTCTAAGATTTCTCATACAAAGTTCAAAATCTTTTGGCTTTTCTAAGTTTTGTCCTAGAGAATTGAATTAGAAAGTTCTTAAATAAATCTTCCTGCTTCCTTGTTCTTTCATAGTATGGGTCACTTAGGAGAACTCTCAGATAGTCATATATGTCAGAATCCATGATTTTCATCTCCCTTAGGCCCTAAGCAACTTCATGAAGGATCAGGATATTCTAGAAAGGAGATCGCTCTGTATCAATTTCCCCCAGTTATTTTTGAAGATAATACTCATCTTTCTACTATGAAGAAGGAGGGAACCAGGCATAGGATTAACTTTCATTCATGTTTTTACTCACTCATTCATTTCCTCATTTCTTAAGTGTATTTCGGCAGGGACTGACAAAGTCTAGAGTTGTGCTGTTCAGTATAGTAACAGCAGTTGCTAGCCACATGGGACTACTGAGCACTGGAAATGTGGCCAGTCTGAATCAAGATCAGCTGTAAGCATAAAAATACACATTGAATTTCAAAGATGTTTTACCCCAACAAAGAATGTAGCCTATATTGTTAATGATTGCATGTTAAATGATAGTATTTTAGATATCTGAGCAAAATGTATTAAATCTATGACTTAATTCTTTACATTTATAATGTGGCTGTTAAAAAATCTTTAATTATATGGCTATGTTACATGTGACTGGCATTATGCTTCTTTTGGGCAGCACTGGACTAGAGTGTGAGCCCTATCCTCACATTGCTTAGAGCCTAACAGAGACAGAAGTGGAAACCACTGTATGTAAGCTGTTGACAGGGAGCTGCAGGGTGCAGAAAAGAGGAAACTACCTTTCTGGCAGTGGAACTGCTATTTGCTGAGAATAAAGGAGATAAAAGTGAAAAGTTTCCAGGTAGAGGAGCCAATAATGTACAGAATGCCAGTCATGAAAAGATTGGTAGCAGGTATTCAGTGTGGTCAGAACCTAGGAGCCAGTGGCTTGAGACTCTGGGTGGAAAAGGAGACTGTGAGAGCCATGTCTAGAGCCAGGAAGCCAAACTTCCTGATCACTGGATGAAGCTGATCAAACAGTGTGCAAGGAATGACATCACCTCCTCCATCCCTGGCACCAGCTCTCAAATAGCCATGAGAGTGTCTGAAGGCCCCCACATGTTCTTGTTTATTGCCTTTCCCTCAATTTTACTTTCTTAAAGCCTATTTAGAATCTCACCCCTTAAGCAGATGTAGCCTAGCCTTTGAGAGTTCACTTTGGCTTATCTTACTAACTTCAGTTTTTTGGAGCTACAGTCCCCGTGATTTAATATTGAGCTGGTGTTAACTTTAACCTTTTTTTCCCTAGAGTTTGTCAGCAGAGGAGTCAAAGAGTTGAATACTGGGGTTAGAAATATTGATTGGTAACTAAATATCCTCAGTAGGGCTTCAAAGAATACATTTAAGAGCAGGTCAAGAGATAAAAGCAAACAAGAATTTATTTCACAGCCAGCACTGCTTCATTATTTTTCTGCTCACTTAAATTACCTTTTCTCTTTCTATAGGCAAGTATCTAGAAAACTTAGCAATGAGGAGAATAAGATGATCTCTGAATCCCTCCATGTTAGTATTAGGTGCAGCACAGGGGCAATCTGAGTGCCCTAGCCAGAGAGGAATCTGGTGGGCATACCACTTAGAACTTATGTGAATGACAGGAGTGGGGACCATGGTTAGGGCAGTGACATGTGTCTTTCTTTCCAGGTGTTTGCACTTGTGGCAGCAGTGTGCTGTCTTGCCGACGGGGCCCTTATTTACCGGAAGCTTCTGTTCAATCCCAGTGGTCCTTACCAGAAAAAGCCTGTTCATGAAAAAAAATAAGTTTTGTAATTTTACATTACTTTTTAGTTTGATACTAAGTATTAAACATATTTCTTTATTCTTCCACGTATTTTCTGAGGTTATTTTGACTCAGTGTGGGAGCTGGAGGAAGAGATTTCCGAACTCTCTGCGCCCAGTGCAGACAGAGCACTACTATAACTAACTTCCAAGGGATCAGGTTTTCTGGCTTCCCCGGCCTGGGTGGTGTGGCAGAGAAGAATGTGACAGGATCGGCCTTGGGGATCTTTGAATCTCCTTACTGCCTGGCGGGTCGGCAGCTCCGAGGGGTGGGATTGCAGAGGTTTTGCGTTCTCAGGCTAGGCATTGGCATTGCCGCCCCCGCCCTCCCCCCCCCCCCCCGCCACTCCCGTGGCAACGAGGGTGGCTGAAGGGCTCAGCTTGTCGGCGGGGCAGCGAAAACCCGGTGCGCGCGCCGGGGAGGTAGCAGCCGTTGGGACGTGACGCTGGTTCGCAGGGGAGAGCCAGCTGCTACTGCAGCAGTGGTTTAGACGACCAGGCCCTTGGGACCCACCATGAATCCTGAAGATACCAAACCTGAGTCATCCAAGGCACCTTCAGGGAGCTTGAAACAACCAGAGACTGCCAGAGCCCTGGCAAGTGGCGGCAATGTAGTGAGTTCTGTACCCAAGGCACGGCGCGACATGTCAGCGAAGACCGCACCCCGGAAGCACACCGCCGTCTCAGTTCGCACAGTGCAGTCCGTAGCCCCCGCACGTCCCAAAGGCAGCGAAGGCACTGCACCCTCAAGGAAAGCCACCAAACGCCCACCCCCAACGCCCTCTGCACCCACTGAGTCCAAACTCTTAAATGAGACAGCGATCAAAGAGCGTGCCGAGGGCCGAGCCAAAGTCCCGTACAAATTCAGGGACAACCTCAAGCGTTTTTTCTTCTCGCCCACTGGAATGTTGAAGATCCTGAGAATGGTGAGCGGAGAGCTGGTGAGACCTAGGTGGGCGGATGTGGCCGGCAGTGGCCTCGGGGAAATGCCCAGGGGGCGCCAGCTCCAGAAAGCTTCCATAGTGCACTTTCCCACTCACTTTTGTTTTGCCTCACCTTTCCTCCCCACCGCCCCTTTGCTCTCCACACACTCAACCCTTCCTACTCAACTTGCCTTGTTTTCCCTATCTTTTTTACTTCTCACGTTTCCTCTCACAAAGGAAATTAGGAAAGCAATGAAGATAATAGGAACTTATAAAGTTAGGAAACAAAAATAATCAATACAAGAGCTGTCATTTGAAAGACCTATTAAATTGATAAACCACTGGCCAATATAATCAAGAAAAAAAGGGGGAAGAGAGGATGTATATTTAAAATTAGAAAACAATATGGGAAAATAATCACAAACATCAGTGAAACTGAAAGGATCTACAGGAGTACTTTGCAAAACAAATCGATGTGAATAATTGGATGAAATGGTTGATTTTCTGGAAAAATATAAATTACCAAAACTGATCCCAGAATAGGGAAAAATCTAAACAGGGCAATATAAACATAGAAGAAAATGAGAATTTCATCAAATGAGTATCTTTCAAAAATGTATCAGGCCCAGGCCCTTTCACAAGTTAACTCTTTCAAGCCTTCATGGGATGTAATTCTGATACTACTCTAACTTTGTCAAGGAATAGAGAAAGAAGAAACACTTCTGAACTATCTTTACAAAGTCAGTATAATACTGATAGGAAAACTTGACCAAGTTCAGAAAAAGAAAACGAACTAGAGATCTCAATATATAATATCAATATATTAGCAGATAATATTCATCACTACTTTATGAAAATAATATAATACCACAAGGATTGTGGAAGAAACAGGATGATTCAATATTGACTCTATTAAAATAATTCACTGTATTATAAGTAATAGGAAAAAATGAGATATCACATTATAAAAAATAATGAGATTATGTCACAGAACATGACAAAATTCAACATTTGTCCCTGATTTTCAAGAAGGGAGACCAGTAAGATAGGAGTATATAAATATTCCATTGGCATTATAAAAATAAACATTTCAAACTAAGACCATCATATTTAACAACAGAAGGATTCGTTAAATGAGGGGAAGAAATGATGCCTGCTACACTGCGAGTCAATTTTTCTGAAACCACTAGTCATAATTATGAAGAAAAAAATATTTGAAAAGGGGTGGCCAGGTATGGTGGCTCACACCTGTAATCCCAGCACTTTGGGAGGCCAAGATGGGTAAATGACCTCAGGTGGGGAGTTCAAGACCAGGCTGGTCAATATGGTGAAACCCCATCTCTACTAAAAATAAAAAAATTAGCCAGATGTGGTGGCACACACCTGTAGTCTCAGCTACTCAAGGGGCTGAGGCAAGAGAATCAGTTGAACCTGGGAGGTGGAGGTTGCAGTGAGCTGATGTGCCACTACACTCCAGCCTAGTGACAGAGCAAGATTTCATCTCAAAAAAAAAAAAAAAAAGAGAGATAAAACATATCCTTTCTTTCAGCTAATGTGATTATATATCTAGAAAAGCCCAAATCAACTGGAAACAATTTAGAACAAGATAATTTAGTTAGGTGACTCATTATTGTGTTAATAAATAAAGTAAAAGCTTTCCTAGACAAATAACCACTTAAAATGTAAGAAAATATTTCTCTTTACAACAGTAATCAGAATGATCAAATATCTAAAAATAAGTGAAATATGATACATATATGGGAAGAAAACTTTAAAACTCTCCTGAGACATCTTTTTTAAAACCACCACCATAACTGGAAAGACATACTTTGTTCTTGAGAAAAACTAAAGTGTGAATTCTTCCAAATTATAAATATTTAAGTATTCCATTTAGAAATCCCAACTAAAATGCTAACGCTTAGCTTGGGGAACTTGCACAACACAAACAAGGGAGGCATAAACAGTCTGAGAATGAGTAATAGGAAGAATAGGCCAAACAATAACTCAGTAGAAAGTGAGTTGCCTATCACAGAGTACTAGAGGAGGAAGCAACAATTCAGTGAAAGAACAGTCTCAAGACACCAAAATACATCTGATAATTTAGTATACCATAAAGGTTGCATTTCAGATCAGTGGGGATAATACTGGCATTTCCCAATAAATGATGTTGAGATAATCAGCAGCTGTTTGGAAAGAAAGAAAACAGGCTCTTCCTCACTACTTCTACCAAAATCAAAGTATATGTATTTTACCAGTATATATATAGACTTCTTTCTAGTATGCAGTATGAACTGTTAATACTGGTTACTTTTAAGGAGAGAGACTAAGGTTGAGTTGGGGGGAAGAGAAAGAAATTGATATATTTTTTATCCTTCTATACTGTGTGCTTTTTTATTATTCTCATGTATTTTTCATTTCTTCAAAATAGAAATGTTAAAAATGTATGTGCAAAACAGTGCAGGCCACTGCACCACACTGTAATCAGATTTACATTCTGACAATATAGATTTTTTTTAAATTGTGCATTAAAACAAATTCTGTTTCTTTTATGGCAGAGTCTTATCATAGGAGCATTAGCTTGTTTCATCATCGCCCAAGCCAATGAGTCATTTATAGCAATCACAATTCTGGAAATCTGCATCGTCGTTTTTTTTATGCTAACATATATGCTAACCCTTCATCACTTGCTGACCTATTTACATTGGCCCTTACTTGTAAGTGTTCATTTTTACAATTCTTCACATACAAGCTTTGCCCTCAGCCCCAGAGTAAGGACTCTCCTCAAGTGAAAACAACAGAGCTATCTCTCTAGAGAAGGACATAGCTGAGCTGTGACAGTTAGGGTGTTGCCCTGGTCCGGAAAGATTCCTTGGAGCCTTGTGCCTACAGGACAGCCAACACACTCCTACTCTAGCCCTGAGTGTAAAGCCCCTTATTACTTCACTAAACATATGGTACTTGTCAGCTTGTCTTAAAACGATTTTTAATTAGTGCATGAAGTAGGTAAACACATTTCTTACCCATTGCTTGTAAAACAGTGCATGTTTCTACTTTGCAAACAGCACTCTGATTACAAACATTCCCCCCAAAAACAAAAGTTGATATGATGGAGTTTGTAGAATATTGCTGTGTATACCCTTGAAGATTATAGAGTCAACCTTTGTGTGTATGTTAGGGTTTGTATCACAAAGGGGTGCTGGACTAACCAGAAAAAGACTTGTAGAGCCTTCTTTAATAGCTTTTTCTAGACTTTCACATTCTTTGCCAACTGAAAAACTGCTGAAGCTAATCCCTTAGGTCTCAAACTAGAGAAGCAGTGTGATTTCGTCCAGAGGCAGTCATGGGCCTTTCCTAGCCATGTGACCTTTAGCCTCAGTTTCCCCATTTAAGAAATACAGAGAAGGAAAAGGATGATAATAACTACCTCATAGGGTTTCCAAAATATTTAAGTGTGTGCAAAGCCAATAGCACAGTATGTGACACAAAGTTAACCTTCTAACGTCCAAAAAGAACAGCCACCCATCAGAACCATCTGATATCTGGGTGGCGTTTGCCATTCTCTCTTGCACTGTGAACAACCCTAATTCAGAGCTTAGACCTCTTCCACATCCCACTTCCTTATAGAACATTTTTCTAACCTCAAAGTAAGAGTGTTCCTTTTGAACTAAAACTCAAATAGTTTCCTCAGATGTGTGAGAGATTTTCTGTAAAGGCTGCTGAGCTCTCTCTGTCCCACAGAATGTCAAGTACAGGAAGCAGACAAAGCAAATATGAGTGACTTTAATTGTACATGTGGAAGACCCTTTTAGTTATGGAGAGGTTTCTGAAGGGAAGCTCAAATCTCTGTCCATGGAAATTTTCAAGAAGGGAAGGTAAAGTAACCATTTTTGAGCATATACCATGTGCCAGATACTTTTTCATGCTACCTTATTTAATCCTCACAACAACCCAGTGAGGTTATAGTCATCCCTCACCCCCCACTTAACAGATGAGAAAATTGGATTTAAAACATTCAATTGCCCATGGCCATATGTAGGTGCATTGGAACTCAGATTTGCACCCAGGTCTATCTGATTCTAAAGCCCAGACTCTTTCGAGACTATATAACCTATTATCTTGTGATGGTTTTTCTAACTCCATCCTCTGTTAAGGTAAGAAACTCAGTAAAACTACATATTTATGTCCTCCTCAGCTTCTCTAAATTTTATCTCTGTATCTTGTTTCCTCATGATTTTCTTAAAATATGGAGCCAAAGGCCAGGCATGGTGGCTCACACCTGTAATCCCAGCATTTTGGGAGGCTGAGGCAGGTGGATCACAAGGTCAGGAGTTCGAGACCAGCCTGGCCAACATGGTGAAACGCTGTCTCTCCTAAAAATACAAAAATCAGCCAGGCATGGTGGCGGGCGCCTGTAATCCCAGTTACTCAGGAGGCTGAAGCAGGAGAATTGCTTGAACCCGGGAGGCAGAGGTTACAGTGAGCAGAGACCATGCCATTGTAATCCAGCCTGGGCAACAAGAGCAAACTCCATCTCAAAAAAAAAAAAAAAAAAAAAAAAAAAAAAATATATATATATATATATATATAGAGAGAGAGAGAGAGAGAGAGAGAGAGAGAGAGAGAGCCAAAGGTGAATTGGTTATCCTGGTGGATGTACACAGGCCCTTGGGGGTGGGTGACTGATGGCTCCACAGCACCATGAACTGTGGTCAGGAGGACTGGGGCCCTCTGAGGAAAGGACTCATGCAGGCTGGGTCCACACACAAAGCTGGAGAGAGCCAGGAGATGTCATACCTTGCTTTAGGGTCCAGGGGTAATGCCCAGGAAGTATCCCAGACAGAGGTAAGAACTAGGATCTCCTGAGCTTGAACCATGAGTGTCCTGTGAGAGGACCTGTTCTCACAGTGGTCACAGAAAGTTTAGCCCAGCTCTTGTAGGGTTACAAGCCTTTGGTCAACTTCAGTAAAGCCAGGCCCCCTTCCTGTCTGTCTTAAGTGACAGTATCTTCTTTTTAGGGGATGGCTGTGGGAGCCCTGAATATGATTTGGAGCCCTTGCCTTCTTGCTACCGTCCTCAAGAGCATGGGCCAGACTTGGCACAGCACAGGATATGCCTTGTGAGCTCCCAGGAGCTTCATGGTGGGAAACTCTGTGTTACCAAGATGGTTGCCCGGTTATTCTGATGTTCAGTTCATACTAGCAGGACACATACTAAGCAACCACACAGTTAGTCAGATGGTAAGTGATATAATTAACTTGGAAGTTTTTGAAAAAGATTCATCAAAACAGGACTCAAATTGTGTTCACCTATCCAGTCCCTTCCTTTCAAATCTGCTCTTTTAGATTCTGTGAGATGAAGGATGTGTACCTACACAATTTTTCAGAGGGGCAAGCAGCTACCACTGGGAGGCCTTGGCACAGCAGGAAATGTGCAAGTTTCGTGAGGGTATTAGTGCTAGGAGGTGCTGACTTGGCACTTCAGAAGGTAGACAGGCTTAGAATCAAGCTTCAGGAGTCACTTGGGACCTTATGATAAGGTCAGTGCAGAAAGCCCTGGAACACACAGTCAATTTCATACTAGAACTGTTTCAGGCTCTGCGCAGGTTCAGAGGCCTCCCCACAGGTAAGAGGTGCCCAACACGCAGCACCACTTCCTTTCAGCCCTTCCCTCAAGGCAAGAAGGCTTGGTTCCCAGGAGGTCTAGGATTAGGGCAAGGAGGGCTGACTTTAAGTGGTGATTTCTAACTTAAAGGCTCATAAAAGGATAGAGTTCCTTATTTCCCTATTCCAGTTATTGTTTGACAAAGTCCCCACCAGGAAGACAGATACAGTCTGATACATCGGGGCTTGGACTCAGCAGGGAAGCCCCAAAGAGCACTGGCTGCAGATACAGGTGACCAAGTGACCTGCTGAGATCTGTGGGTTCTGGGACCATATTTTATCAAGGCCTCCTCCTCTGGACAGATGATGGAGCCTGGGTTCAGGGACCCATACTCAGTCTCTGAGTTGCAGCTGTGAAGGCTGTGCCAGGGACCCTGACACCATGGAGAAGGTACAGGCCCAGCTCTCAACCCTAAACTATGTTAGGACCTATGAAGTCTCCTCAGATGGGTTCTTGGTGTTCTTGGTTCATGTGAACTCACAGAATAAATGTGCCGACTTCCACAGCACTAGTTTTACCTGCAGACTTGAGAGTGGAACTAAATCCATAAATAAAGTTAATTTAAACTTTTAAAATTTAGACCCATTTTTATCAGCATGAGTCTGCATCAAAGCTAGGAAAAGTATAATTTTCCTCACCCCACACATTCTCTTCATTTTAGGGTTACCAGTTCCCCCACTCTAGCCTAGTGTCAGGTACCAGGATACCTAAGAAAGTATGAATTTGAATTATTGTCTTCTAAGTAGCTCATATTTTAAACACTTCTACATCATAAAGAATACAATCCAGCATGGTCAGAGAAACTGAGTTCTGGTCAAGCAGATGTTTTTGCCAACAGAAAGCAATTTTTTAAAAGGAATGCAATAAACATTGTAAACTAAAACAAAAAAATGAAACCAGTGAAAGTTGCAGTTAGTTGAATACTCAATGTTTGTAAATTCCAATTACAAATATTACATTTTGTAAAACTAATCATGTTTTAACTTTTTTTTTTTTTTTTTTTTAAGACAGAGTATTGCTCTGTTGCCCAGGCTGGAGTGCAGTAGCACAATCTTGGCTCACTGTAACCTCCGCCTCCCTGGTTCAAGCAATTCTCTTCCCTCAGTCTCCCGTGTAGCTGGAATTACAGGCCCGTGTCATCACACCCGGCTAGTTTTTGTATTTTTAGTAGAAACAGGGTTTCACCATGTTGGCCAGGATGGTCTCGATCTCTTGACCTTGTGATCCACCCACCTCAGCCTCCCAAGTGCTAGGATTACAGGCGTGAGCCACCACGTCCTGTTGCCCAGTCTGGAGTGCAATGGCGAGATCTCAGCTCACTGCAACCTTCACCTCCCAGGTTCAAGCAATTCTCCTGCCTCAGCCTCCCAAGTAGCTGGGATTACAGGCACACCTGGCTACTTTTTGCATTTTTGGTAGAAACATGGTTTCACCATGTTGGCCAGGCTGGTCTCGAACTCCTGACCCCAGGTGATCCACCCGCCTCGGCCTCCCAAAGTGCTAGGATTACAGGTATGAGCCACCATGCCTGGCCTGATTAACTTTTTTTCTAATATTCAGTTTTTGTTTTAAAATAATAAGCACCCACCATTAAGGCATCTTTCTCTTTCCCACTTATAATTCTACATGATTTTGAATATCTCAGAGAATAGTTTGGAGGCTTTATGGAAAAATTGTCAAGTAAAAAACACATTTTTCATTTTAGTCAGAGAAAGTTGAGTCAATAAGGTATTTGGGAGGAAGAGAAAGATAATAGGTAAGGATGGCATTTATGAAGAAAGTGGAAGTCCTACCAGACATGGCCGAGCTCAGCTGCAGTTTTAACACAGCCATCAACCATATCTGTCTCTCTGTCTAGATGACGCAAATAAGAGGGTCTGTGTCTAAGGAAAAAGGGAGGAGGTTAGCAGGAAGAAGGCCCTTGGTCACTCAAGTCAGACTGCCCAAGGTCATAGCCACTTACTGGCTGAACAACCCTGGGCAAGTTGCTTACCCATCTGTAAACTGGGGATAATGAGAGTTTGTTGTGAGAATCAAATGAGCTCATATATTAACACATTGGCACATTACGTGACACATAGTAAGTGCTCAATAAATGTGAGCTAGCTACAGTAGAACTGTCAGGTACAAGGCGAACCTTAGCTCCAACGGACAGTTCAGGAGAGCACTTCTTTGTAAGTAAGGACCACGGTAAACTATAATATCCATAGTCCAACAAGGAGATAAAATTATGACAGGTAGTCAAAGACTGGTTGGGCCTAGTCTGTGGTTGGTTTATTATCATTATTGGTGTGCTTTCACTCAAATTCTCATGATCTAAGGCCACAACCAGTTAGTGGTCAGAGAAACTGAGCTCTGGTTATGTAGATGTTTTGGCCAACAGAAAGCAATTTTTAAAAAAGAATATTTGACTTTTGAAGTTTACACTCTGCTTCTCAGTTGTAAGAGTCCTTGTTCACATCTTTGACTACCTTGGTTTACACAGTCCTCACAGGCTAAGCTTCCTGCAAAGCTACAAACCACTGTACCTGCCTCAGTCAGACCTGCCCTCTCAGCCCGCAGAACCCAGCTGGGACTTACTTTCAACCTCTACCAGCCCTGCTACATGCCCCTGTTCCAGTGTTAACTCCAGGCACCAAAACAGTAGGCATTAGTGCCTTTCCTAGAGGCAAGTCACATTGCACAATAGGGCTCCTTGGTCACCAACCCCAACAGGAAGAACACCTGGAGTTTGCAGAGAGTTAACATTTTGAGAGCAGATATGAACCTACATTTTGATGCACTCCCACCACCTACTAAATGCCAGGCACGTTATCAGATGCTTTTAGAGTCATTATGCCATTTAATCCTCAGACCCAATGAACCTCAGTCATTATCCCCATATTACGCATTGCCAAGTTTGCAGACGAGTGATAAAATATGCCCCACCGAGGAACTGGCAGACCAAAAGAGTTCATCAACAAAAACACTCAACTGACTTATGCCATATCATTTTGACCCTCCAGACCCATCCCACAGAAAATGCCAAAGATGGATTGGATGCTGCACTTGCAGACTAGGAGAATAGTTCATTTCCTCCTTATTTGGGTGTCCCTGATGGGAGGCAATAGTGAGTTAGTTCTGATTCCACCCATTATTCAATCCTAAGCAACTGAAAAATGCCTCTAAGCCTCCACCATGTCCTCTGGAAACTGGGGATGATGACAATTCCGACTTTGGAAGCTGTTTTCTGAGGGTTAAATGAGGTTAAATGATGAACTGGGAAATGCTTGGCACATCAAAGAGCTCCACTGGAGCCATTATGATTCCATGATCCTTACACTGGATGGCTGTGTTTGGACTAGTGCACCAGAAAGGCTGCCATTACCAAGTCAGACCATCAAGACTTAAAGACTGAAGGTATTCAAATTAGGTGTCTGGCCCATATTGTGGTTACATCCTCTAGGCTTTTGCCCCTATCAAAATCTGCTGCCACTGACACACTGCATACTCATTCTCCCATTGTTTTGCTAAGGAAGCCCAGCCACTGCTGACCCAGGAGGGCACCCCTACCCGCTCATCCTCACTATTTCAGCACATAAAGAAGCAGGTTGAGCTAGCAGTTAAAGAACTGAGGACTGGGCCGGGTGCGGTGGCTCACACCTGTAATCCCAGCACTTTGGGAGGCCGAGGCGGGTGGATCACGAGGTCAAGAGATCGAGACCATCCTGGTCAACGTGGTGAAACCCCGTCTCTACTAAAAATACAAAAAGTTAGCTGGGCATGGTGGCGCATGCCTGTAATCCCAGCTATCCAGGAGGCTGAGGCAGGAGAATTTCCTGAACCCAGGAGGCAGAGGTTGCGGTGAGCCGAGATCGCGCCAATGCACTCCAGCCTGGGTAACAAGAGGGAAACTCTGTCTCAAAAAAAAAAAAAAAAAAGAACTCAGGACTGAAAACCAACTGGAATCCACAAGAAGGAGCACAACAAGCCTGCAGATGTCAGGGCACATTCAATTCTGGCCATGTTTCAGGAAAGAGCAAAAAATATTCACTCCAGAGTATCAGACCTGCTCCTCAGATGAGTTCATGTGTTCTTGGGACATGTAAACTCATAGAATAAATGTGGCCCAATTTCCAGATCTGGGAGGAGAAGTAAATCCATAATTAAAGTGCTAAGCTAAAATTTTATATTAAAACAAATAAGGTATGGAATAGAATGCAGAATTTACATTAAAAAATACAAAAAAGTCACATTTTAGAGGGCCAGTTTGGGCTAGGCCCCTTGACCACTAGGTTTTTTCATGATCTCTTTCCTATGCCCTTTAAGAAAAACCTGATGGAAAAAGTTGTCAGCTTTTTTTTCTAATGGTGTTCTTTAATGAAAATAAACCCATTTCTGCAGACAAAGTCATATCTAGGACCTTAAAATCACATAAACTCATGTCTCTGGATGATATAAGAATTATGCCTCAGGGTTCCTCCTCATCTTAATCAAAGGGAAGGTTTTTTTAAAGGCATCTATTCTTAGATGTGTAATTGACAAGCTTACATATTTATGAAATTAATTTTTTTATAAACTTGATAATTTTCAATTCTGTATTACAGGATCTTACCAACAGTATCATTACAGCTGTGTTCCTCTCAGTCGTTGCCTTCTTGGCCATGCAAGAAAAGAAAAGAAGACATTTATTCTATGTTGGAGGGGTAGGTAGAAGCCTTCATGATTCCATTTAAGATCAGTATTCCAAGACTGAAAAGGGAAATTAGCAGACTCCATTAGATCATTAACCAAGCAGAATCCCCACTGCCACCCACTCTCCTTCTTGCACTGACTTCTTCAGATGATATGAAGTTGCACCAACTCTGAGCTCATGAAAATCTTAATTCTAATATGCATTCTCCGAATAGGTACAAAAGCAAGAGTCTGCTAAACCCCTTTTGAGAATTGTACACACTATTTTTGAAATGTTAAGCAAGATCTTTTCATCTATAAATAGGACTTTGATCTTCTGGACTAGAGAATTGTATTTTAAAGACAGATAAAAAGAGAGATTGTAGGGGGGGATAGTGCACTGTGAAAGTGAGTAATCCGCCTATTCAGGAAGGAAGGCAGGAAGAAGCCTGCCACATGTCGAAGTGCCCAGTATATGCCCTGCACCAGGCTAGGCACATTCTGACTTCATCTTTACAACTCTCATTTTTACAGATAGAGGAACTGAGGTTAAATACCTTGCTGTGGGTCACAAGACTGGGACAAACTGGGACTCAAACCCTCATCATATGGAAGAACACAAGAAATGGCAGATCAAATGCTTGGAAGATTCAGGGGGTCGGGGTGGGGAGGTAGGGCTTTGGTTCAAGAAGTTAAACAATGAGAACAGAAATTAACGCAGAAAAAAAAGAGTTTATTTGACTTCATTCCATAATCAGTAAATATCTGTCAATCCCATTAGATTGTGCCAGACCTGAGCTCAGTGCTGGGGATGGAGCCCCTTCCCCTTTGGGGAAGCTCACAGATTCACTGGGGCAAAGCATACCTAGGAAAAGCTCATTAAGCAGCCAGGAATTAAGTGACCGTAAAGAGAAACATCCAAAGCTGTCAAGAGTCCCGGCGTGCACAAGGGAATATCCATGCCATGGGGACCCCCCACGTCTGCCGGGGGTTCCCACCCCCAGGTCTCCATTTCTTACTGGATGGCAGCATCCCACTCTCACCCCTCACTGGTCTTCCTGCCTCCAGCCTGGTTCACTTTCCATTCACCTCATGGCCACTGCAAGTGGGTTTTCTGAGTCTCACACCTGACCTCTTGGTAAGAGTCCCAGATCCTGCACCTCTCCAGCCTCAACTCTGCCCCCTTCTCAGGGGCTCCGGAGGTCCTGGCCACACCAGATTCCTTAGACTCCAGTCTAGTGCCTGGGTTATCCTCCTCCCCTTAAGAACTCCTTCCTGCCCTTTGCAAACATAGCCCAAAAGTCTTTCCACGGAGAGGTCTTCTCAGGACCCACCCCTACCTGCAAACGCTTAGGGCCAGTGCCCTTCCCTGGTCCTTTCCTGGTGCCTCACGCATCAGGCGAGGCTACTACTGGCAACAAAATCCCCCGTTTCCAAAATCCCTTTTTCTGGGAAAGGCAGAGTGGCCCTGCAGCAGCCAACTGGGGTAGAGAAGGGTCAGAGGGGACAGGAGGCCGCCTGCAGCGCCCGCCCTGGATGGAGGTAGGTTCGAGACCTTGTTGCCGAGCTGCAAAATAACCCCGCCTTTCCTTCCCGCATATGGTCTTGTATCTGACAGTCCCTGTGTCTCACAGCGGTAATCGTGTGTGGCATCGATGCGTTTGTGGTCACCAAGACGATGAGGACTAACTTGAAAAAATTCCTGCGAGTCTAAGTCGAAAGCAAGGTTTCCCCTGCCGGGGATGCCTACCCTGAAACCGGCCCCGACGGCCCGCAGAGGCCCGCCTGAAGCCAGCCCCGCGCCCTCTCAGATGCATGTGTCTGTCGAATCGCTCCCACCGAGCTCACTCCCGAGCTCGCATGCTGTCACCCATTCCGGCCTAAATGTGACCATAAAATCAGGGCTGCTGCTTTTATCGAGAACGCCTGCTTCCTGTCGTTGCCTTGTGAAAGTCGCGTTGTATTTTTCTGCCCGTGGCGCTGCGCCCGCGGAGCTCAGGGCTGTGACCCGGTGCTCTCAGCCCCCTGACCTGGCAGCGGAGCTGCAGCTTCCAGACCTCAGGCCGCCCGGCAACGCCAGGCTGGGACCGCGAGGGCAGCTCCGCGCCGAGGTGGGACGGCAGGTAGGGAACGGAGGTGGGGCCCGTCGGGGGCCCGCGCGTGGAGGGTAGGCGGCCGGCAGCTGCGCGCGGCGACCGGCGCGCGTGGAGAGGGGGCGGGAGTTGGCATTCGGTTGTCCTGGCGGTTAGCTGAGCGGGCCCTCTTTGAGCCGCTCGGTGAACACCAGGCTCTCTGGTAGGCCTGGCCTACTCAGAAACAGCAGAAGAGAGAAAAAACAGGCCGGCTGTGAGAAGCCAAGGACACCGAGTCAGCCATGCACCTAAGGCAGCAAAGGGGGACAAGCCGGCGCCAGAGCCAGCTCCACCTCCAGCCAAAGACAAACCCGGAGAAGATGAGAAGGACGATGAGGCGGCAGCACCGAAGAAACCCAAGTCAGTGCAGCCCAAGCACGAAGTGAGCACGAGGAAGGGGTGTCGCCGCTACCGGTGGGAATTAAAAGACAGCAATAAAGAGTTCTGGCTCTTAGGGCATGCTGAGGTCAAGATTCTGAGTGTGGTAAGCTGGACTGGTATCCCTGGGTGGGGGGCCTTGACCAAGGGTGGGGGAAAGGAGGAGCAGGCTCCAGGTGTTCTCAGAAAGATGGTGAGAGGCCCTTGCTGCTGGCTCAGGTGTCTGTCTCACTGCAGGTCTGCCTAATAGTGGCAATGATGCTGTTCTCCTCACTCACTGTGCACCCCATCTCGATGCTTATCATCACCATGGAGATATCCATCTTCAGCTTCTTCATCTTACTGTACAGCTTTGCCATTAACAGATACATACCCTTCATCCTATGGCCCATTTCTGTAAGTAAGGGGCAATGGAGACTGCCTGTGTCCAGAATGCTGATCATGTGTGTGGCGGGGGTGGTGGAGGGAGTACCTGGAAGGTCACCAGAGAGACACACCTCACCTCCCATATCTGTGCCTGAGTCAGGGGCTCAGAGCATCAGTGGGGCCCAGGCAGAGGCAGCTGGGTGCAAGAGGGACAGCTAGGCAGAAAATGCTCCAAAAAAGCCTACCTATGTGTTGGAGTGACAGTGTGGAACTCTTACCTACCTGGTGGTCAAAGAGAACCTGAGCCTTTGCTTTCTTTAGAGGGAAGGGAGGTGTAGCAACCAGTTGTTCCTCTGAACTCCCGTGCCAGCTCACACTTAACTGGAAGATCACCCCAGAAGGACCCCAACCCCAAAATTTAAAGAAGAAAATTACTCTCCCATAAATCAATAAAATAAGACAAAATGAGATTTAAAAAAAATATATCACTTCTAAAGCAGTGTTAGGTCTCCAATGAATATCCCTATAAAGGATGTTTGGATCAGAAGGATGTTGAGCCCAAAGCATCATCTAGTGGAATGAGACAGAACTGGGCAAGTTACTGAACCATTGCCAGCCTATTTCCTCATCTGTAACATGGGGACAGTCATAATTCCTTGCAGAATTGACATTTAATCCTGAGGCTTACATGTAAATTGCTTGACATCGTGCCTGAGGACTCATGGAGTTGAATCCCTGCCCATCACCTGTGTAATCACAGGGCACATCCACCTAACCCCCTGCCAGTCAATGAAAACCCCAATTCCTAAGTCCCTTTGTTCATTGCACATTCACAGCCTGGCTCTAGAGCCCTCTTGTTCACTGTTTCACTCACTTTACACATGAGGAAACTGGCTTAGAATGGCCAAGTAACTTGCCCCCAGGTCACTCAGCAGGTAAGTAGCAGAAACAAGATTCAAACTTAGCTTTATGAGTACATTTTGTCCTGCCTCCTTGTTAAAAACTATTAGGGTCCAGGGATCCATAGGTCTTGATGAGATAAATGAGGACCTGCAATACAAGGAGAAAGGACAAGAGGGCCAAATAAGGACTCTCAGAAAAGGGACAAGCAGAGGACAAGGTAAAAGGACAGGCAGAGGACAAGTTCCTCAACAAGGAGACTGAGAAGACATTTTTAGTTCCAGCAAGATGTAAAACCAATGAACCCTGAAAATCTTCCTGCTGTGCTTACCTAAAAATATCAGGGGAAATGTAACCAGTATTTAACTTTAATTGAATGAATGAGCTGGCAAAAAAGAAATGGAAACACACAGGCGCCAGAAATGGAAAACGAGGCAGTGATCACATAAGCTGCAAAGTATGAGTGGGAATGATCCACAAGGCATTGTCTCAGGAAACTAGAGCATGGATTTTCATGCACTCTCAAGTCAAGAAATAAGGCCTCGATCCTAAGCAAAGTGGGAATTTAGAACTGCAAACCCTGTATAAAGCCAGCACCCTGGAAAGACTACCCGCTTAGGGGAAAGATGGAAAAAGACACATACCCTTCTTATTACCAACACAGAGAAATAAGGAAACATGTTTGAGTACAGGGAGAAGTCTTCCTTGAGAAACAGAAACCTCGAGCCTGCCCTTTGTACAGATTGGAGTTTGAATTATTGTTACCTGCAGCCTAGACACCTTGATGCAGCCCAGAAACCTTCATCTCTGGGAATTACCATAAAAATTGATCCCAGTCTGTTGATATTCTGCTGATATCCTTGGACTCCTGATAGAACCAAATGCAAAATCACAATCAAGGCATGAAAAGATTTTCACAGTGGGGAGGGGGAAAACCTTGTCAAAAATGAACTAACAATTAGAAACTACAAAACACCTGATTAAAAAAAAAAAAAAAAAACAGTACTAGGAATCAAGAATCAACAAAAATGCAACAAATGGATTAGAATCCTGAGAACATGCAATAATAGAAGATCTGTCTGAAAATAATAATATATTTTAAATGATCACAGACATACGACTCCTGAGAAAAGAATAAGATACTATGAGGGCAGAATAGACAGATTTTTTAAAAGTACAGTGTCTAGAATAGAAAATATAGTTATTGAAATAAAAATGTCAATAGATGAATTCACAAACAGATCAGAGAGCTGAAAAGGAATCTGTTAACTGAAAGGTATGGGGAAATCACCCAGAACACAGCACAAAGAGAGAGAGAACATGAGAAAGAGATTGAGATAAAACATGGAGTGAGAACATCCATCAACAGTTGTTGGGCTGGGCGTGGTGGCTCATACCTGTAATCCCAGCACTTTGGGAGGCTGAGGCAGGTGGATCCCTTGGGTCCAAGGGTTTGAGACTCCCTATAGGCAACATAGGGAGACCCTGTCTCTACTTAAAATTTTAAAATTAGCCAACCATGGTGGCACATGCCTGTCATTCCAGCTGCTCAGGAGGCTGAGGTGGGAGGATGGCTTGAACTCAGGAGATCAAGGCTACAGTGAGCTCTGATGGTGCCACTGCACTCCTATCTGAGTGACAGAGCGAGACTCTGTCTAAAAAATAATAAAAGAGGTGTCAAGAAGCTAGGCACAGTGACGTATGCCTGTAGTCTCAGCTACTCAGGAGGCTGAGGCAAGAGAATCTCTTGAGCCCAGGAGTTCAAGGCTATAGTGCACAGTGATCATATCTGTGAATAACCACTGCACTCCAGCCTGGGCAACAAACAAGACCCTATCTCTTTAAAAAAAAAAAAAAAAAAAAAGCTGGGGGAGGGGTTGGCATGGTGGTTCATGCCTGTAATCCCAACACTTTGGGAGGCTGAGGTGGGTGGATTTCTTGAGGCCAGGAGTTTAAGATAAAGAAAAAATTTGTTAATGAAAATTTTTAAAAGTTGTCAAGAGAATAGATAAGAGGAAATATTCAAGAGAATGGAGTCCGAGCATAATGGCTTACATCTGTAGTCCCAGTACTTTGGGAGTCCAATGTGGAAGGATTGCCTGAGTCCAGGAATTCAAGACCAGACTAGGCAACATCATGAGACCTTCCCCTTGTCTCCAAAAAAAAAAAAAAAAAATTAGCCAGGCATGGTGGCACATGCCCAAGATCCCATCTACTCAGGAGGCAGAGTTAGGAGGATCACTTGAGCCCAGGAGGCTGAGGCTGCAGTGAGCTGTAATCCCATCACTGCATTCCAGCCTGGGAGACAGAGAGAGACCCTGTCTAAAAAAATAATTAATAAATAAAAAGAAAATAGAGAAAATGGAGAAGAGAAAATATTCAGTGATAAAGATGGAGAACCTTCCATATTTAATGAGAGTAGTGTCACTGAAAATGGCATAATAAGGAACTCCAAACTTTTGTCTCTTTACTGCAGCAATGAGTAATCTAGCAAAAACTGTCAGAACTAACTTCTTCAGAACCCAAATCTCATTAAAAACTTAGAAGAACCAGAGGAGTGTTTAATGAAGGAGAAGCTGCTGGATTTTGGTAAGAGAGGATTGCGTACTTTAACTTACCTGCCTGCCATCTCTTACCCCCACAGGTTGGCAATGGCTATAAAAACAGCAGCCCAAATTCCTGGTGAAGCTTGCTAGTGACCAACATAAAAAGCTATTTTCTCGTGTGTGTGTGTGTGTGTGTGTGTGTTGTGAGACAGGGTCTTACTCTGTCATCCAGGCTGAAGTGTAGTGGCGCAATCTTGGCTCACTACAACCTCCCACTCCCGGGTTCAAGCGATCCTCCTGCCTCAGCCCCTCGAGTAGCTGGGATTACAGGTGTGAGCCACCGCACCTGGAAAAATGGTTAGTTTTTAACAAAGAATTACAAAGTATGCAAAGAAACAAGAAAGTATGGTCCATACACTAATAAATAAAAAGAAATTAACAGAAACTGTCCCTGAGGAAGCCTAGATATTAGATTTACTAGACAAACACTTTAAATCAACTATCTTAAAAATGCTCAAAGAACTACAGAAAATGATGAGATCAATTTAGGAACAGAGAAAGGTTTTAAGGGATGTAAAAGGTTATAAGGGAGGAAAATACCAAAAGAAAGCTGACATACCCTGTAACACCAGCAGTTTGGGAAGCCAAGGCAGGCGGATCACTTGAGGTCAGGAATTTGAAGCCAGCCTGGCCAACATGGTGAAACCATATCTCTACTAAAAATATTTTAAAATTAGCTGAGCGTGGTGGCGGATGCCTCTCATCCCAGCTACTGGGAGGCTGAGGCAGGAGAATCACTTGAACCCAGGAGGCAGAGGTTGCAGTGAGCCAAAATCAAGCCACTGCACTCCAGCTTAGGCAGTAAGAGTGAAACTCCATCTCCAAAAAAAAATGAATGAATGAAAGCTGACAAGCTTTAATACCAGACTAAACCAATTTTATATATAAAATCAAGACGATCACTACATATAGCAATTTTGAACTTGTATGCACCTAACAATATAACCCCAAAATATAAAAGTCAACATAGACTTAATTATAAGGAAGAATTGACAAATAGTAATCATAGCAGGAGATTTTAACATGCCCCTCATTAATTAACAGCTTGATCCACTAACATATAAAACATAGAACCATACATCTAATAATAACAGGCTTTATATTCTCTTTAAGCTCAGTTGAAATTTTTATCACTTTGATAAAAATTAAACTCACATAAGACCACAAAGCCAATATAAATAAATAACAAGGAACTGATAACATATAGACTACATTCTCTAATGCAATACAGTTAGAAATCAATAACTAAAATGTAACTAAAGCCTTGTATGTTTGGGGGATAAATCTAAGGTTTTCCCAGTATATGGGGATTTAGTTATATGTAGTATTTGCAAATTCTACCTGTAAAATACAGATAAACAATTCAAATTCAAATCTGTATACTTAGAAAAGAAGAATGAACATTAACAAATCAAATGTCTAGATGAAGAAGTTACCAAAACAAAACAAAATAATGAAATTAAGGAGATGCCAAAGTTAAGAACTAAAAACTAATGAAATAGGAAACAAAGATTTATAGGGAGTATTCATAAAACCAAAAATGTAGTTATTTGAAAACACTAGTAAAGTAGACAAACTTCAAGAAAAAGAAAAGTAGGAACAAAGAAAAATAGTACAAAGATCAAAAGAGATTTTAAAGATCATGTGAGAAGCCAGTTGGATGGCTCATGTCTGTAACAGCACTTTGGGAGGCTGAGGCGAGAAGATCAGTTGAGCCCAGGAGTTCAAGACCAGCCTGGGCAACATCTCTACCAAAATAAATAAATAAATAACTGGGTGTAGCAACGTGCACTTGTAGTCCTAGCTACTTAGGCTGAGGTGAAAGGATCACTTGAGCTGGGGAGTCAAGGCTTCAGTGAGACAGTGATTGCACCACAGCACTGCAGCATAGATGACAGAGTAAGACCCTGTCTCACAGCAAACACACACACGCACATACACACACACACACACACTCACACACACACCGGAAAATAGCTTTTTATTCCAATAAACTAGAAAGCTCAGTTAAAATAATTTTCTAAAAATATATATATATAATTTTTAAAAGTTGACTCAAAAATAAATAGAAAATCAGGTAATGAAGGAATTTATCTGTGTTTTCATCTGGCACTTTTACTGTTTCACATTTTACATTTGAGTGGTTTAGGGATAGGGTATGAACCATGACTCCATTTTTATATCCTGATGGCTTTCCCGTTGTTCTGTACATTTACTCTTGTATTGAATAGTACATCTTTTCCCCCACTGATTTGAAATGGCATGTTTGTTAAATGCTAAAAATTCCATATGTAGAGTTTATTTCTAGACTTTATAAATTCAGTTCTATTTGGTCTGTCTCTTTTTTTTTTCTTTTAAAAAGCATTGTAATATGTCCTACTATCTGGTAGAGCTTTGATCTTAAGACCAGACATTATAAGGAAAGTAAACTACAGGCCTATCATATTCGAAGATAGCCACAAAAATTCTAAATAAAATATTAGCATAGTGAGGCCGGGTGTGGTGGCTCACGCCTGTAATCTCAGCAATTTGAGAGGCCGAGGTGGGTAGATCACTTGAGGTCAGGAGTTCAAGACCAGCCTGGCCAACATGGTAAAACCTGTCTCTAAAATTAGGCAGGCACGGTGGTGAGTGTCTGTAATCCCAGCTACTCAGGAGACTCAGGTAGGAGAATCACTTGAACCTAGCAGGCAGAGGCTGCAGTGGGTCGAGATCGCACCACTATACTCTAGCCTGGGGGACAAAGCGAGACACCATCTCAAAATAATAATAATAATATAGTGAATCAAGCAATATATAAGAAAGCAATACATCATTATTAAGCCGCACTGATGCCAGGAATACAAAGATGGTTTTGCGATACACACACACACACACACAAATTATTATATTTAATATACATACTAATATGTTTCACTATAATTATTCACATAATATATTTCACTGTTTTATTTAAAGGAAAAATATATCTCATAAGCTGTAGAAAAACTAGTAATATTCAATACCAATTTTTAGAAAACTCTTAGCCAACTAGGAATAAAGAGAACTTCCTTATCTTAATATAGATATCTATCCAAACTTACACAAATTGTATTTTATGGTGACACTTCAGGAGCATTTCCTTAGACATGCTTACTATCTTCTATTCAACATTGTGATGGAAATCTTAGTACAATTTGACAAGAAAAACAAAAGGTATAGAGATTGGAAAGAGGAAAAATCTAATAGAATTATCAACATACAAAATCTAAGAGAATCTACAGTCAAATCACTAGAAGTGATTGAATTCCACAAGGTTACCAGACACAAAAGCAATAGTGTTCCTGAATACCGACAATGAACAATGAGAAATGTATGATTTTTTTAGCTGGGCATGGTGGCTCATGCCTTTAATCCCAGCACTTTGGGAGGCCAAGGTGGACAGATCACTTGAAGTCAGGAGTTCGAGACCAGCACCATCTCTACTACAAATACAAAAATTAACCAGGCGTGGTGGCACATGCCTGTAGTCCCAGCTACTCAGGAGGCTGAGGCATGAGAATAGCTTAAACCGGGGAAGCAGAGATTGCAGTGAGCTGAGATGGAGCCACTGCACTCCAGCCTGGGTGACAGAGTGAGACTCTATCTCAAAAAAAAAAATATATATATATATATATATATATATGATTTTAAAAGAAACCACTTAAAAGAGCAACAGAAACCACAAGGTGTCTAAGAATAAACTTACCAAAAGATATGTAAGATGCTACCTCGAAATTATAAGACTTTATTAATGGACATCAAAGGAAAATGTAAATAGACAAA
Organism: Aotus nancymaae; assembly: GCF_030222135.1. Taxonomy (NCBI): domain Eukaryota; kingdom Metazoa; phylum Chordata; class Mammalia; order Primates; family Aotidae; genus Aotus; species Aotus nancymaae. The sequence goes on from NW_026988443.1 coordinate 21,236,959, forward strand.
CATTCCACATTCACAAATATGAAAACTTATCATAGTCATGGCAATTCAGTTCTAAATTAATCTGTAAATTAAATAAAATTTCAACCTAACATGGGTTTTTCATGGAACTTTACAAGGTGATTCTAAAATTCTTATGGAAGAAGAAAAATATTAACAAGGATGGACTCACCCAACAAGATATCAGATTAACCATAAAGCTTTGGTAGTAGTTCAGGGATTGACAAGAAGACTAATGAGATTGTTAGATTGAATATTTGTGTCTCACACCCTGCAAAATCACATGCTGAAGCCCTAAACCCCCATGTAGCTGTACTTAGAGATGAGGCCTCTAAGGAAGTAATCAAGGTTAAATGAGGTCAGAATACTGCGGTCCTGATCCAGTAAGTATCTTATTTTTTGTTTGTTTTGAGACAGAGTTTCACTCTTATCACCCAGGCTAGAGTGCAGTGGCACAATCTCAGCTCACTGCAACCTCCGCCTCCCAGCTCAAGCGATTCTCCTGCCTCAGCCTCCCGAGTAGCTAGGATTACAGGCGTGCACCACCATGCCAGCTAATTTTGTATTTTGGTTTTGTTTTTGTTCTTTTGAGATGGAGTTTCGCTTGTTGCCCAGGCTGGAGTGCAATGGCGTGATCTTGGCTCACCACAACCTCTGCCTCCCAGGTTCAAGAGATTCTTCTGCCTCTGCCTCCCAAGCAGCTGGGACAACAGGCATGTGCCACAATGCCCAGCTAATTTTTTGTACTTTTAGTAAAGACAAGGTTTCACCATGTTGACCAGGATGATCTCAATCTCTTGACCTCATAATCTACCTGCCTTAGCCTCCCAAAGTGCTGGGATTACAGGTGTGAGCCACTGCACCTGGCCTAACATTGTATTTTTACTAGAGACAGCGTTTCGCCATGTAAGACAGGCTGGTCTTGAAGTCCTGAACTCAGGTGATCCACCTGCCTTGGCCTCCCAAAGTGCTGTGATTACAGGTGTGAGTCTGGCCAATAAAGTGTCTTTCTAAGAAGAGACCAGAGAATTCTCTCACTTGCTCGCTGTCTACACACACACACACACACACACACACACACACACACACACACAGGCATCAAAGAAAGGCCATGTGAAAACGTAGTGAGAAGACAGCCATCTGCAAGCCAGGAAGAGAGCCCTTACCAGAAACGAAATTTTCTGGCACCTTGCTCATGGACTTCTAGCCTCCAGAACTGCCAGAAAGTTAATGTCTGTTGTTTAAGCCACTCAGTCTAGGGTATTTTATCATGGCATCCTGAGCAGACTAATACAGGAATAGAAAAGAGAACTCAGAAATAGACCTATAAACATATGGCAACTTGGCATATGACGGAGGCAGCATTATAAAACAGTTGAATAGAATATTCAATAAATGTCCTTGGGATTTGTGGAGAGAGAGGAAGGGAGGGAGAGAGAGAGAGACTATGTATCCCATTAAAATAAAAACTTTTCAGCGAGGCGCGGTGGCTCACACCTGTAATCCCAGCACTCTGGGAGGCTGAGGCAGGCAAATCATGAGGTCAGTAGATTGAGACCATCCTGGTTAATATGGTGAAACCCCATCTCTACTAAAAATACAAAAATTAGCTGGGTGTGGTGGTGCACTCCTGTAGTCACAGCTACTCGGGAGGCTGAGGCAGGAGAATCACTTGAACCCAGAGATGGAGGTTGCAGTGAGCCCAGATCATGCCACTGCACTCCAGCCTGGCAACAAAGCAAGACTCCATCTCAAAACAAATAATTATATGCATATGTATATGTGTGTGTATATATATATATATAGTGTGCGTGTATATGTGTGTGTGTGTGTGCGCGCGCGCGCATATATGTTAAAACTTTTCAACAGAAGACATCATAAGCTGGGTACAGTGGCTCACACCTATAATCCTGGCACTTTGGGAGACCGAGGCGGGAGGATCACTTGAGTCCAGGACACCAGCCTGGGCAACATAGGGAAACCCTGCCTCTACAAAAACAGTTTTTTTAATTGCACAGTGGCAAGGGCCTATAGTCCCAGCTGAGGCTAAGGTGGGGAGGATTGCTTGAGCCCAGGAGTTCAAGACTGCAGTGAGTGGTAGAAACACCCTGTCTCTCATTTCGTTCATTCATATAGTAGACTACATCAGTTAAAATTAATAAACTTATATTTCTCAATGTGGCTAAATCTAAAAAGTTTTTTTTAAGTTTAAAAAGCAAGCATTGGAAGGTAGGATGCTTTTTATTTAAATATAAAAAGTGTAAGAGAGAGATCCAAGATGGCTGACCACTAGCAGCTCGGGCACGTAGCTCCCAGTGAAAGCGCAGAGAACGAGAGGACGCCACACTTTCAGACGAATATTTGTAGCTCACGGACCAGGAGATTCCCAGCGGAGGAGCTCCACAGGTCGCCAGAGCGACTCTTGTGGCCGGCGCGGCGGTTTTGCTGGCGCCTTAAAGCGGCAGTTCTTGGTGCAGAGTCCAGAGATTTCTGGGCAGAAAGGCACCATCAATCTTAACACCGCTGTTTTGGCCGGTGCAGTGGATTGCTCAGATTTCGGTGCTGGGAATCAAAAAGTTGGACGTCCGCTCAGAGACCTAGTTAGAAAGTCGGTAATTACAAAGACAACAGACAGATACATATATAATGAAGGGAAGAAACCAGCCTAAAAAGGCAGAGAATACTCAAAATCAGAATGCCTCTCCCTCTACAGGGGATCGCAATTCCTCATCAGTAACGGAACAAGACTTAATGGAGAACGAGTGTGTTCCAATAACAGAAGCAGGTTTCAAAATGTGGGTGATGAGAAACTTCTGTGAATTAAAAGAACTTGTTCTAACCCAGTGCAAAGAAACTAAGAACCTTAAAAAAAGGTTTGACGAAATGCTAACGAGAATGGACAATTTAGAGAGGAATATAAGTGAATTGATGGAGCTGAAAAGCACAACACGAGAACTTCGCGAAGCATGCACAAGCTTAAACAGTCGAATTGATCAAGCAGAAGAAAGGATATCAGAAGTCGAGGACCAGCTCAGTGAAATGAAACGAGAAGACAAGATTGGAGAAAAAAGGATAAAAAGGAATGAGCAAAGTCTCCAGGAAATATGGGACTATGTGAAAAGACCTAATCTACATTTGATAGGTGTACCTGAATGTGATGAAGAGAATGAATCCAAGTTGGAAAATACTCTTCAGGATATCATTCAGGAAAACTTTCCCAACTTAGCAAGGCAAGGTAATATTCAACTCCAGGTAATACAGAGAACACCACAAAGATATTCTTCAAGAAGACCAACCCCAAGGCACATAATTGCCAGATTTATTAGGGTTGAAATGAAGGAGAAAATACTAAGGGCAGACAGAGAGAAAGGTCAGATTACCCACAAAGGGAAATCTATCAGACTCACAGCAGATCTCTCAGCAGAAACCCTACAAGCCAGAAAAGAGTGGGGACCAATATTTAACATTCTTAAAGAAAAGAACTTTCAACCCAGAATTTCCTATCCAGCCAAACTAAGCTTTATGAACGAAGGAAAAATTAAATCTTTTGCGAACAAACAAGTACTTAGAGAGTTCACCACCACCAGGCCTGCTTTACAAGAGCTTCTGAAAGAAGCACTATACATATAAAGGAACAATCAATATCAGCCTTTCCAAAAATATATTAAAAAGCAAAGAACATTAATACAATGAAAAATTTACATCAACTAATGGGCAAAACAGCCAGCTAGCATCAAACGCCAGTATTAAACTTATATATATTTCAATTGGATAAAAAGCCAAAACCCATCGGTATGCTGCATCCAGACCCATCTTACATGCAACAATACACAAAGACTCAAAGAGAAGGAGGAAGATTTACCAACCAGAGAGTAAAAATAAACAAATAAACAAAAAGCAGGAGATGCAATTCTCGCCTCTGATAAAGTAGACTTTAAAGCAACAAAGATCAAAAGAGGCAAAGAAGGACATTACATAATGGTAAAAGGATCAATGTAACAAGAATAGCTAACGATTCTATAGATCAACGAGACAGAAAATTAACAAGGATATTCAGGACTTGAACTCAGACCCGGAACAAGTAAATTTAATAAACATTTATAGAACTCTCCACTTCAAATACACAAAACATACATTACCACCTCACACCTATTCCAAAAGTGACTATATAATTGGAAGTAAATCACTCCTCAGTAATCGCATAGCATTTCATAGGTTTAAATGAAATATTGGTTGGCTGTTTGTTTGTTATCTTCTTCCCTTATTCCTTCCTGACTACATCATTAAGTATAATTATCAGTATACAAGAGGTTTTCAATACCCATTACTAAATTGCATTCTAGCCTGGGCAAGAAAGCAATACTCCCATTCTCTCTCCCTCTTTCTTTTCCTTTTTCCTCCTCCCCATTCTCTCTCTCTCTTTCTCTTCCTTTTTCCTCCTCCCCATTCTCTCTCTCTCTTTCTCTTTAATTAAAAAAAAAAAAAAGAAAAAAAAGTGTATTTTGAAATACACAAAATAGGCCAGGTGCAGTGGCTCACGCCTGTAATCCCAGCACTTTGGGAGGCCAAGGCTGGTGGATCACGAGATTAGGAGATTGAGACCATCCTGGCCAATATGGTGAAACCCTGTGTCCACTAAAAATACAAAAAATTAGCCAGGCGTGGTGGCACGTGCCTGTAGTCTCAGCTACTTGGGAGGCTGAGGCAGGTGAACTGCTTGAACCCGGGAGGCGGAGGTTGCAGTGAGCCAAGATTGTGCCACTGCGCTCCAGCCTCGGCGACAGAGCAAGTCTCTGTCTCAAAAAAAAAAAAAGAAAGAAATACACAAAATAGTATACATTGTTTATGAATATATAATATGTAGAAATGCACAAATTCAGGTGGGTAAACTGCGCATCAGCTTCCAATGTGTGACTGTCTTTGGGAGGACAAAAGTTGGAGGAGGGAGGCGAGAGGGACAGTAAGAGGGAGGGACGTGAAGGGGCTGCACCTCCGTCCATGAAGCTGGACTTCTTGTTTCCAAAGAGGCCTACAGGGGACATTTGCAAGATGTTAGTATCTTTTAAATTTCATTGGCTCCTGGCCTGGTGGAGGTGGGAGTGGGGGTAAGATGTTCTATTATTTTCTGGGCATTTGAAATGAATCAAAATTCAAAACATTAAAAAGAAAAAGGCCTAAAACAAAGTGGCCAGGGAAGGACAATAGCAGGAAATGGCATTATAGAAACCAAGGGGAATGGCAGGTGTCTTCCGGCGCTGCATGATCAGCTGCTTCTCACCCCATCCTCTAGCCCCAGGAGTGATGCAGGAGGAAGCCAGCCTGCTTTTGGCCAGCTCTGAGGAGTTTGGCAATGCCTTCTCAGTAGCGTGAGGGAAACAAGTATATAGGGAGGGCGAGATTGATCACAGGGGATGGGCAGGAGGGTTGATGAAGGAAGAGGAGGCAAGGAGGGGAAGGGGTCTAGGAAGTCAGGCCAAGGGCAGGGGGTTACAGAGGAAGCTGCCAGGCTCCCAATGACATGCTATAGTCCAATGCAGCCCATCCAGACTCCAGAGAGGGGAGCTGGCCCTGGAAGCTGAAAGGCAGTGGTGGGGTCCTTAATAGGGACATCATGACATTTCATAGTTGGATATTTATTTAAATGAGTATTGGCCGGGCACTTTGGCTCATGCCTGTAATCCCAGCACTTTGGGAGGCCAAGGCAGGTGGATCACTTGAGATCAAGAGTTTGAGACCAGCCTGGCCAACATGGTGAAATATAAAAATACAAAATTTACAAAAATATGAAATTTACAAAATTTAGTAGAAAATGTATTTTCTACTAAAATACAAAAATTAGCCAGGCATGATGTTGCATGCCTGTAATCCCAGCTACTTAGGAGGCTGAAGCAGGAGAATCACCTGAACCCAGGAGGTGGAGGTTGCAGTGAGCAGAGATTGCACCACTGCACTCCAGCCTGGACAACAGAGCGAGACTTAGTCTCAAAAAAAAAAAAAAAAAGTAAAATAGACGGATGTTTACAATGGAGCCACCATTTAAATAAAGATGATGTCCGGGGAGCCAGCCCAAGCTCCAACCCAGAGCAAACGGTCCCACCCTGGCTAGGTTTAAAGAGAAAAAAGAAACAGAGGTGAGAAGGCAAGACGAGGGAGTGGAGACGGCAGAGGTGAGGAAGTAGACAGGCTCCAAGCCTCTCGGAACTGCTCGCCATTCAAGGGGACAAAAGCAACATGTGAAACAGCAACCACTGATAAACGAGAGAACAGGAGGGGAACTGGCCACCTTGGGAATGGAAAGCAGGAGTCACGAGGACCTTTTGTTTTCCAGATCCTTATGAGTTTGGCTGCATTTTTTGCTTTTATCGATGTGCGTCTTCAAAGAAACCACGTCAGAGGCAAGAGGGTCAAAAAGCATATGCTGGTTCCTCCTCCAGGAAAGGAAAAAGGACCCCAGCAGGGCAAGGAACCAGAGCCCGCCAAGCCACCAGAAGCTGCCAAGCCACCAGAGCCAGCAAAGGGAAAGAAATGACTTGGCGGAGGCTCCTGGTGTCTGAAACGGCAATGGATTGTACAGCAATGTTTCCACTCTCTGCCTTGTCTTCTTTCTAGAATGGTTTTCTTTTCCATTTTAATTACCACCTTTGCTTGGAAAAGAATAGATTAATAGATTCTAAAAGCCTAAAGTTGATGTAAGCATTATTTTGTTCATTCAGCAAAAGTTACTGTCAGGTACAGAGGGCGAGGCCAGGCAGGGCCTGGGAGCCAGGGCTCCTGGAAGTGCTCCCAGGATACTGGGCACCAAGGGCCTGAAGTGTAAGTATTGCCAGCTAGCAACCCTGACCAGCCGGTGGAGGGGGGGTGCGGCGGGGGGCAGAGGAAGACGAGAAACCAGAAAACAAAAGGATCATTTTGTTCACACTGATTTTATTTAATTTTACTTTTTAAAAAAGCATCCAAGCAATTGTTATGAGAAAAATAAGTTTGTTGGCCTTCCTTGCAGTTTAGTAATTTTTTTTTTTTTTGAAACTGAGTTTCACTCTTGATGTCCAGGCTGGAGTGCAATGGCACAATCTCAGCTCACTGCAACCTCTGCCTCCCAGGTTCAAGCGATTCTCTGGCCTCAGCCTCTGGAGTAGTTGGGACTACAGGCATGTGACACCACGCCTGGCTAATTTTTTATATAGTAGAGATGGGGTTTCACCATGTTGGCCAGGCTGGTCTCAAACTCCTGATGTCAGGTGATCCACCCACCTCAGCTTCCCAGGGTGCTGGGATTACAGGTGTGAGCCACTGCGTCTGGCCTGCAGTTTAGTATTGATCCTCACTGAGGTTCACTCCGGTGGAGGTGAGGAGGGCAGGGGGTGTCATCTCCTCAGGGCTCAGGGCCTCCAAGGGCCTGAGTCAGGCTGGCATATGGGCTGAGCAGGGCGGGCACAGGAGGAGCCTAGGGGCTTTTCCCTCTAGGGCCTGGAGTGTCTCCCTCCACTGATGACCTGAGCATAAGGCCTGGAGTCCCCACACACAGGCCTTGCAGGTCTTTCTACCAGGGAAGACCCTACTCTCACTGGACAGTCCAACAAACCTGGCAGGGGAGGGGCTGCCTACATGAAAGGAAAGCCAGGTCCCAAACTGACACATGAGGAGCCGGAAGGGGGTCTGTAGGGAGGAAGCGTGGAGACCCAAGCCCAGCCTGGGAGACAGGCTGGGAGGGTCCGCTGAGCCGTGGGGACATGATCGTGACTTGGGCCAAGGGGATCACTGAAGGCTGCGAGGAGACCACGTGCTCAGCTGCTGCTGCAAAGGTGTGTGGGAGGAAGGAGGCTGCTGCAGGTCCTTCAGGTGGGGAGACAGGCAGCTGGCGGCCCCTAGGGGTGAAGACCTGGAACTCGAGGTGGCCCCAGACTCCTCTACCTTCACGTCCGCTGTCCCCTCTGTGGCCTCACAGCACCCCCTGCAGGCCAGGCAGTGTGAGGCATACCTACCTGTAGCTTTGTAGAGAAAAAAAAAATGCACACTACCCTGCCACATGATCCAGAATTATTCTCCTATGTATTTAGCCAAGAGGTATGGTATATTAGAATGTTCGTGACAGCCAAAAACTAGAAAGAGCCACATGTTCAAAAGGAGGTAAATGTGCTACATTCAGAAAACAGAGTGCACTACTCAGCAATAAAAAAAAAAACTATGAATACAACAACATGGGTGGATTTCACATTATAGAAACATACCATATGATTCCATTTCAAAGCAGTTCAAGAATAGGCAAAAATACAGTGAAAGAAAGCAGTAGTTGCCTCAGGAGGTGGAGGTTGGAGACTGATTATGTAAACCAAAAAGTATCTGAGACAGGCCACAGTTGATTTAGAAGTTTATTTTGGCTGGGCGCGGTGGCTCACGCCTGTAATCCCAGCACTTTGGGAGGCCAAGGCGGGCAGATCACTTCAGCCCAGAAGTTTGAGACCAGCCTGCCCAACATGGTGAAACCCCATCTCTACTAAAAATACAAAAACTCGCCAGGTGTGGTGGCAAGCACCTGTAGTCCCAGCTACTTTGGAGGCTGAGGCAGGAGAATCACTTGAACCTGGAAGGCGGAGGTTGCAGTGAGGCAGAGGTTGCAATCAAGCCACTGCACTCCAGCCTGGGCGAGAGAGGGAGACCTTATCTCAAAACAAACAAACAAAAAATGCCATGGTTAAGACAATGCGCCAAAAACAGGTCTGTGCCTTTCTGCAAAAATGATTTTGAGGGCTTCAATATTTTATTTATTGGGTGGGGGCGGAGTCTCACTCTGTTGCTCAGGCTGGAGTGCAGTGGCACGATATTGGCTCACTGCAACCTCTGCCTCCTGGGTTCAAGCGATTCTCCTGCCTCAGCCTCCCAAGTAGCTGGGACTACAGGCGCCCACCATCATACCCAGCTAATTTTTTTTTTCTGTATTTTAGTAGGGATGGGGTTTCACCACATTGCCCAGGCTGGTCTCGAACTCCTGAGCTCAGGCAATCCGCCCACCTCGGCCTCCCAAAGTGCTAGGATTACAGGCGTGAGCCACCATGCCTGGCCGAGGGCTTCAATATTTAAATGGAAAAAGCGGGCTGAAAGGGAAAGAGAAAGGGTATGGTCACATTACAGAATCCACAAGTTGCAAGCGAAAAGGAGCAGGTAGGGAAGAGTGAATGATGTCTTCTGGCACTCAGTAACTTGGCACTTGATAAGGTGAACACAGAGCAGCTATATCTGTGGGAATATTTCGCCATCTGTAGCTCTCTGCTTAGGAACAAAAGAAAAGGCAGCTTCTTGCATGACTCAACTCTCACCTTAATTTTTTCCTTTTGGCACAGTGAATCAGGGTCCCAAGTTTTTTTATTTTCACATTTCCAAAGAAACATAAGGGAGCTTTTGTGGGTACCAAGAATATCGTATCTTCACTGGAGGAGCTGGTCACACAGGCATACACACTTGTCAAAACATTCAATGATATATTTCAGATCTGTGCATTTCATTGCATGTAAATTTTACCTAACAAACAATGTAAGCTACATATGATAATGCTCAGAATCCCGTGGGAACCTTCCTAAACTACTTTGGTCACTCCTCTCAACTTCCAGGGTGACACCTGAGAGCAGGGAGGGTCTCTGTGAATCCCAGGGTATAACGAGCATGAAGTGCAGCCTGGGCTGGGCTGAGCAAGGCGCCAGGGGTCATGCTAAGAAAAGGACCCCGGGACAGAGACATGGGCTGTAGGAAGATGCCCCTTCAGCACAAAACTACATCAGGTAAGTACCTGCCCGGAGTGAGGAATAGCCTGGGTGTGGGGCAAGTCACTTACACATCTGGTTGAAATGAAGATTCAGCAAAAAGCCTAATTAATTAATTAATACACACAGAATAAAGATGGATACTGTGTCCTTCAAACAAACGAAACTCAAAAAGGGCAACAGCAAACAAGAGTCTTGGGGTAGCAGTGTAGGAAACTACAACAAATACTTTAATTTTTTTTTTTTTTTGAGATGGAGTCTCATTCTATCGCCCAGGCTGGAGTGCAGTGGCGCAATCTCGGCTCACTGCAACCTCCACCTCCCAGGTTCAAGCGATTCTCCCACCTCAGCCTCCCAATTAGCTAGGATTACAGGCGCCCACGACCATGCCCGGCTAATTTTTTTGTATTTTTAATAGAGATGGGGTTTCACCGTGTTGTCCAGGCTGCTTTCCAACTCCTGACCCCAAGTGATCCACTTGCCTCAACCTCCCAGAGTGCTGGGATTACAGGCATGAGTCACCATGTCTGGCCAGGATTTTAAAATTTAACAGAGGGGTTGAATAGAATAATTTAAGATGCCAATTCGTGATCTGAAAATTTGAGGAAATCTAGAAAATCAAGCAAAAAGGCAGGAAGACTTTTCTTTTTTGGAAAAAATTAAGAAAGACATGGAGGATAAATCTAGAAGGATTTATCTAACAACTGTCTCAAAGGAATCACAGGAGATGAGAAAATGGAGAGAATTTTTTAAAATTTCAGTTGAATTAAAACTGAAGTCTTACAGAAAGGACCCACCAAATCCAGGTGCAATGGCTCACGCCTGTAATCCCAACACTTTGGGAGGCCAAGGCAGGTGGATCGCTTTAGCTCAGGAGTTTGAGATCAGCCTGGCCAACGTGGCAAAACCCTGTCTCTCTCTACCAAAAACAAAATAAATTAGCCAGGCATACTGATGCATGCCTGCAGTTCCAGCTATTCCAGAGGTTGAAGTGGGAAAATCAATCACTTGAGCCTGAGAGGTCAAGGCTGCAGTTAATCAGGACTGTACCACTGCACTCCAGCCTGGATGACAAAGCAAGACCCTGAAGAAAAACAGAGAGAGAGAGAGAGAGAGAGAGAGAGAGAGTCAGACAGACGGGGGTGGGGGGTGGGGGGTGGGTTGGAGGGAGGGAGGGAGGAAGGGAGGGAAGGAAGGGAAGGAGGGAGGGAGGAAAGGAAGGAAGGGAGAAAGAGAGAAAGAAAGAAAAAAGAGAGAGAGAGAGAGAGAAAGGAAGGAAGGAAAGGGAGGGCCCACCAAGTGTTGAGCAGGTTTACTGGGAAAGCATCCTCACCTACCTACACCTTGCTTGGTGAAATATCAGAATTCTAAAAATTAAGAGAAAATCCTAAAAGCTGAGAGACAGAGAGAACACAAAGATGACACTGACAAGAGAAAAATCAAACAGGTTCCAATATTCACCCAGGATATTGGAAAACAATGGAGCCAGGAGCATCAAAGTTCTGAGGGAACTAGCAAATAAAAGACAACATTTATGTAATCCCAGCACTTTGGGAGGCCGAGGCGGGTGGATCACGAGGTCAAGAGATCGAGACCATCCTGGTCAACATGGTGAAACCCCGTCTCTACTAATACAAAAAAATTAGCTGGGCACGGTGGCGCGTGCCTGTAATCCCAGCTACTCAGGAGGCTGAGGCAGGAGAATTGCCTGAACCCAGGAGGCGGAGATTGCGGTGAGCCGAGATCGCGCCATTGCGCTCCAGCCTGGGTATCAAGAGCGAAACTCCGTCTCAAAAAAAAAAAAAAAAAAAAAAAGACAACATTTAAAGAAAAATAGGTAATGACTCCAAGATTACCACTGACAAATACTGCTGTAAAAAAAATCAAAAGTGTCATGCAACAAATTTTTTTTTTAATTCCTAGGAACGCCAAACCCCACAGGAAGCCAGAGGGCAAGAGAGTCCACAGAAGCAGGGCACAGCCATCAGCCTACTGGAGAAGGGCAGAGTGGAATGTGGGGTGGGATGGGGAGAGATGGAAACACCCCGCAGTCATCTAGCCACCTGCGCTGAAAGTTATCATGAGAAGCTATTAGTTCTAAAGTGAACTACCTGCAGCTCAATGAGACGAGAGTACTTAATAATCATGCAGAATTTGATGAATGTGTGTTTGGCTCGTTAGCGTTTGTGATCACAGCCGTGGTGGCCACCTCCTCTTTCAGGCTTCATATTTCTCAGCTGAATCTTTTCCATCTTTATACCATCTTTATTCATTTTAATATGTGACTCTATCTTTTTGGTGATTTTAGTTAAAAGTAGTACAGGAAAAAAATTCAAAGGGAAATGATTTTTATTGTTGTTAAATCTTTTATTTGACTATTTAAAAAAGCAAAGAGGGCCCAGGTGAGGTGGCTCATGCCTGTAATCCCAGCACTTTAGTAGGCCAAGGCAGGTGGATCATCTGAAGTCAGGAGTTCAAGACCAGCCTGGCCAACATGACAAAACCTTGTCTCCACTAAAAATACAAAAATTGGGGCTGAGCACGATGGCTCATGCCTGTAATTCCAGCACTTTGGGAGGCCAAGGCAGGCAGATCATGAGGTCAGAAGTTCAAGACCAGCCTGACTAACATGGTGAAAGCCCATCTCTACTAAAAATACAAAAAATTAACCGGGGGTGGTGGCACGCACCTGTAACTCCAGCTACTCAGGAGGATGAGGCAGGAGAGTCACTTGAACCCAGGAGGCGGAGGTTGCAGTGAGCTGAGATCACACCATTGCACTCCAGCCTGGATGACAGAGCAAGACTCCATCTTGAAAAATAAATAAATAAATACAAAAATTAGGTAGGCACAGCGGCACACACCTGTAGTCTCAGCTACTCAGGAGGCTGAGGCAGAAGAATCTCTGGAACCCAGGAAGCAGAGGTTGCAGTGAGCTGCGATTGCACCACTGCACTCCAGCCTGAGTGACACAGTGAGATTCCATCTCAAAAAAAAAAAAAAAAAACAAAGAGTGCAGGGCATGGGTGGCTCAGTCCTGTAATCCCAGAATCCCAGCAATTTGAGAGGCCAAGGTGGGTCAATCACTTGAGGTCAGGAGTTTGAGACCAGCCTGGCCAACATGGGGAAACCCCGTCTCTACTAAAAATACAAAAAAATTAGCCAGGCGTGGTGGTGGGCGCCTGTAATCCCAGCTACTCGGGAGGCTGAGACAGGAGAATCGTTTGAACTGGGGAGGTGGAGATTGCAGTGAGCTGAGATCATGCCACTGTACTCCAGCCTGGGAGACAAAGTGAGACTCCATCACAAAAAAAGAAAAAGAAAAAAAACCAAACAAGAACTTGAAAGTCCAAGGCAGAGGAAGCTTTCTCTCTGACCAGAAGAACTGTGATCCCAAGAGTGTGGAGAGAAATTCCCCTTAGCTTTTTTCTTTATCCTCTTACTGCTCTCCCCTGAAGGCATAAGCAATGTCAGGAATCGTGAAACAGAGTGGAGAAAGTAAAGCCCAAGCTTACTAAACAGAGGGCCCCTAGGAACTTGAAAGTGTCAGGGAGGCCATGGACAGGAGAGATCTGAAAGAAGAGACCCTGTCAAGTTGTGCATGAACCCTGGGATCACCCGCAAACTGTGTGCATGGATTTGACCCGAGACAGCATACCGAGGTCCTATAGAACAAAACTACAGGGTATACTAGAACTAAGCTCCCAGACTGACCGCCCAGGCACACAAAGGAGAAACCCAGATAGCACTGCAGAGAAGGGATAGGCCATCTAGCAAAAGACGAAGAATACAGAGGACCCCAACAACACTAGAAGCCATCTAGACCCAACAGATGTGCACCAAACACTCCACCCAACAGCAAAATATACATTCTTAAGGCACATGGAACAGTCTTTAGGACAGACCATATTTAGGACACAAAACAAGTTCAACACATTTTAAAATATCAACATGGGCTGAGCGCAGTGGCTCACACCTGTAATCCCATAAATTCAGGAGGCCAAGGTGGGCAGATCACCTGAGGCGGGAGTTCGAGACCAGCCTGGCCAACATGGCGAAACCCCATCTCTACTAAAAATACAAAAATTAGCTAGGCATGGTGGTAGATGCCTGTAATCCCATCTACTCAGGAGGCCGAGGCAGGAGACTCAATTGAATCTGGGAGGCAGAGGTGGCAGTGAGCCAAGATCACACAATTGCAGTCCAGCCTGGGCAAAAAGAATGAAACTCCATCAAAAAAAAAAAAAAAAAAAAAAAATCAACAATTTACGAAGTATCTTCTCTAGTTACAACAGAATAAAGCTAGAAATGAATAATGGAAGGAAAATAGTTGCAAAAATATACAACAGCAAGCTATCAGAAATGGAAGGACAGGCTGGGCACAGTGGCTCACCCCTGTAATCCCAGCACTTTGGGAGATTGAGGAAGGTGAATTGCTTAAGCTTGGGACTTTGAGGCCAGCCTAGACAACATAGTGAGACAGTGTCTCTCCAAAAAAATACAAAAAATTAGGCTGAGCACAGTGGCTCATGCCTGTAAATCCCAGCACTTTGGAGGCTGAAGCAGGTGGATCACCTGAGGTCAGGAGTTCGAGATCAACCTGGCCGACACAGTGAAACCCTGTCTCTCCTAAAAATACAACAATTAGCTAGGCTTGGTGGTGGGCACCTGTAATCCCAGCTCGGGAGGCTGAAGCAGGAGAATCGCTTAAACCTGGGAGGTAGAGGTTGCAGTGAGCCGAGATCGTGCCACTGAACTCCAGCCTGGGCAACAAGAGTAAAACTCCGCCTCAAAAAAAAAAAAGTTAGCCAGACATGGTGGTGTGTGCCTGTGGTCCAGTGACTCTGGAGGCTGAGGTGGGAGGATCACCTAGGCCTGAGAGTTCAAGGCTGCAGTGAACCATGACTGTGCCACTGCACTCCAGCTTGAGCAACAGAGTACAATCCTGTTCCCTCCCCCTAAAAATAAAAAAATGTAAGGACAGAGTAATAAATCTAAAATTTTAGTTGGCAGCTTTAACACACCTGTTTTAATAAGTTAATAGGTCAAGTAAAAACAAAAAGTATGCAGAAGGTTTAAATTACACAATTAGCGAAGTAGGTCATAGCTGAATAGATAAACTTTGTACCCAACTAAGAGAGAATATTCATTCTTCTTTTTTTTTTTTTTTTAATTAGTGAGACAGGGTCCCACTCTCTCAGCCCAGGCTGGAGTGCAGTGTTACAATCATAGCTCACTGCAGCCTAGAACTCCTGAACCCAAGCAAATCCTCCTACTTCAATCTCCTGAGTAGCTGGGACCACAGGTGTGTACCACCATGCGCAGCTAATTTTTTAAATGTTTGGTAGAGGCAGGGTCTCCATATGTTGCCCAGGCTGGTCTTGAACTGGTAGGCTCAAGCAACCCTCCTGCCTCGGCATCTCAAAGTGCTGGAATTACAGGCATGAGCCACTGCACCCAGCCTTATGTGTTTTAATACATCAATTTTTAAAGGCCAAGAATTCAATAGAAAAGCATACCAAGGATGTGAACAGTCACTTCTCAGAAAAGGAGATGCAAGTGGCTCTTCCACATGTGAGAAATGCTTGATCTACTCATAACTAGAGAAATGCAAATTCTCTAATGCAAACTGCTCAGAAAGAACTTGATTTTTAAATAATATTCTCCAGTGAAAAGAACCAGAACTTTTTGGAGGAATGGCAGATTCTAGAACTGGGAAGCAGAGAATACGAAGTGAACCTGGAGCATCTTACGGTGTCATAAAATAAGGAACTGGGGGCGGGGGGTGGGAAGATGGGGCCTGTTCAGTTCACAGGAGCTCACTTACATACTGAATGAAGTCCCTAATGAAGGGGGCCTAAGAGCTAAATTGAAACAACTTAGCTAACAAAATTAAGTATGATGGTTTTTTAATTGTAACACAAAGAATTAAATAAACAAGTGAAGAAGAAAAAAAATCTTCCTTAAAGCCAACCTGCCTTCTTTCCAGGCATTTCCTGATGTCATCCTATAAGGCAAACCCTGGGCTGGGGCTGGGCTATGACAGTTCCCCTCAGGCGCTCACAGCCTGCTGGCAGGATGGACAGCAACGTCACGAGTGTGCAGTCACCTCATATACCCAC
This sequence comes from Aotus nancymaae, assembly GCF_030222135.1. Classification (NCBI taxonomy): domain Eukaryota; kingdom Metazoa; phylum Chordata; class Mammalia; order Primates; family Aotidae; genus Aotus; species Aotus nancymaae. The sequence continues at coordinate 21,252,833 of NW_026988443.1, forward strand.
CCAGTTCTCCTCTTTCAGCTTCTCTAGTTCAGCGCCATATTTTGCTTTTTCTCAGTATCCTTTTTGTAAATTAAGATATAAATTACATGAAATAAAATGTACCCATTGTAAGTGGACAGTTTGATGTGTTTTGACAAATGTAGGTCCCTGTGTAACCGCCACCCCAATCAAAATAAAGAACATTTCTTAGCACTCCAGGAAGCTTTTTCCTGCCCCTACTCCCAGCTACCATTGATCTAATTTATGTTACTGTAGTTTACTTTTGCTTGTTCTAGAATTTCATAAAAATGAAATCATGGAGTAGGTATATTTTGAGTCTGGCTTCCTTCCTTCAACATACTGTCTGAAGAATGCATTACTTTATCAATGCCGAGTAGTATTCCATTGTATGGCTGTACCACAGTTTCTTTATCCCTTCACCTGTTGATAGCCACTTGGTTTTCAGTTCAGGCTATAAAAATTATGAGGGGGTCAGGCAGGATGACTCACACCTGTAATCCAGCACTCTGGGAGGCTGAAGGATCCTTTAAGTTCAACAGTTCAAGACCAGCCAGAGCAACATATTGAGACCCCATCTCTAAATTAAAAATTAAAAAAAGAAATAAGAGGCTGGACACAGTGCCTCATGTCTGTAATCCCAACACTTTGGGAGGCCAACACAGGTAGATCACATAAGCCCAGGAGTTCAAGACCAGCCTGGGAAACTTGATGAAACCCCGCCTCTACTAAAATTACAAAAAAACAAAAAACAAAATTAGCCAGGTGTGGTGATGCACACTTGTAATCCCAACTACTTGGGAGGCTAACGTACAAGAATCGCTTGAACCCAGGAAGCAGAGGTTGCACTGAGCTGAGATCTTGCCCCTGCACTCCAGCCTCAGCAACAGGGTGACACTCTGTCCAAAAAGCAAAACAAAACAAAACAAAAACAGAAAGAAGACATATGGGGGAATTCCAAAAGTTCATGGAAATCGAATTAAAATGTAAAAATTTTTTAAAAATAAACTTTATTTCTCAACACAAGTAAGCAATCGAATCACTTTTTCTTTTTTTTTTTTTTTTCACGGAGACATGATCTCACTGTGGTTTTGTTTGTTTGCTTGTTTGTTAAGACAAGGTCTCACCCTCTCACTCTGTTGCCCAGGCTGGAGTGCAATGGGAAGGGCACAGATCACTGTAACCTGGAACTCTTGGGCTCAAGCAGTCCTCCCATTTCTGCCTCCCAAAGTGCTGTGATTTTAGGTGTGAACCATCACACCTGGCCCTCACGATACTTTTTAAAATGATGATACCAGCCATTTAGTTCAACCCTAAAGAACAGAGGGGATTTAACCAAGTCCATCACTTGCTCTTTTTTTCCAATATTAACTGGAGAAAAATAAGTTGTCTTTTACAGATATTTTTAAGATTAGGAAACAAAAAGAAGCCAGAAACAGCTGAACCAGGACTGCACCGGGCACAAGTGCCCCAGCTCCCCACATCCTCACCAGCAGCTGGTAGTGCACCCTTTCCACGCCATTTCAGTAGACGTGCAGTAGTATCTTATTGTGGGTTTAATTTGCATTCCTAGATGTATAACAATGCTGAGCACCTTTTTACGTGCTTATTGGACATTTATTTATCTCTTTTGGTGAATTGTCTGTTCAAATCTTTGGCCCATTTTTTAAAAATTGGGTTGAGTTGCAGCTCAGAGCCATGGGGGTGTGTGTGTGTGTGCGTGTGTGTGTGTGTGTTTGAGATGGTGTATGTTTGAGATGGAGTCTCACTCTGTCACCCAGGCTGAAGTACAGTGGCACGATCTCAGCTCACTGCAACCTCAGCCTCCCAGGTTCAAGCAATTCTCCTGCCTCAGCCTCCTGAGTAGCTGGAACTACAGGGGCATGACACCACATCCAGCTAATTTTTTGTATTTTTAGTAGAGACAAGATTTCACCATGTTGGCCAGTGCTAGTCTCCAACTCCTGACCTCAGGTGATCAGCCTGCCTCAGCCTCCCAAAGTGCTGGGATTACAGGTGTGAGCCACTGTGCCTGGCCCAGAGCCATGTTTTTAATATCACCAGTGGGAACCAGATTTCTCTCTATAAGAACCCTCACCTGGCCTCCTCCTAGGGAATTGTCAGTAAACTCCAAACCCCAGGTCTGGTCCTCCACAGTCTAGTTCTGCCCCTTCTCTGACCAGCTCCCCACATCTTCCCCTTCTCTTACCCCCAAACACCTCAGCTCAGTCCTTTCTTTGACACTCGCTGCCTGGTTATTCTCCCAACCAGTCAGACATCTGTTATCTGTTACCAGGAACACCTTTTTCACCTTTTTCTGGATATGTTTAGTGTTTATTCCACTACCACCAGCAGCAGCAGCAGAAAGAGCTGGGGCCTTGCTGTACCCTGGGTACTGCTGTTGGATGAATAAATCAATGTCAAGAAAGGCTTCTCTGAGGAAGCAATATTGCATTCTAGTCACTGAAGAATAAGGAGGAGTCAAGTAGTGAAGAAGGTGGAGAAGCATTCCAGGTAGAGGGGTCAGCATGGACAATGGCTCTGTGGCCAGAGGTAGCATGGTTTGTTCCAGGAACTGTAAGGGGCCCATGGGAGAGGCAGTGGAGGGAAGCACAGCAAGGGGTTATATTTTCCTTTTATACTAAGACCCTGTGCAGGATGGGAAGCTCCCAAGGTGGGGTGTGTGTGTGTGTGTGTGTGTGTGTTTCTTTGTGGGAGGAAATGGAAGTGTTATGGGATCTTTGGGGTGTCGATTTTCTGCATAGAAACCTCTGTGGCCAGTGGCACCTTTGCCTGAGTTCTTGTCTTGCATCCAGGAAGGATAAGGCACACAGACAAGTGGAGGGTGAACAAGACAACAGGAGCTTTACTGAGTGTTAGAAAGCTCAGAGGAAACCCATAGTGGGTAGCTTCTCTCTGTGGGCAGGTCATCCCATTGAGTGTTCAGCTCTCACCAGAGAGGAGGCTGTGGAGAGGGTGGGTCCTCTCGGCAGCTGGTCCTCCAGCTGCTCAGTTCTGGCTAAGTCTGGTGCTTTTATGGGCCTCAAAGGGGAGGAAGTGTGAGCCCAGTTGACCTATGGGCAGCCTTGGGTGGGCCAGAAAGGGCAATACAAGTTCTCGCTCTGGTCTGTTGGTCTAGCAGCCTTCAGGCCCTCGTTGGCCTGAAGGTGGGGCCTCACTGGGACCTGTCCCCTTCTGCTCAGAAATCTACTGGCCTCCTGCTGCCATTCATGAAGCCCAGGCTTTCCTGGACTTTGCTCACAGATCAGAGCAGGTGCCCACAGCAGGAAGAAGCCAGGGAGCAGGAGAAGGAACTTCCAAGTCTAGGAGGGCAGGAGGGCCTTCCCCAGCCCCTAAGAGTACAGGGATGCTGAGCCTGCAGCTGTGGTTTGGGCAGCTGCAGCTGTGGGAAGGGGGGCCCGGGACTCCTGTCTGCCCTATGGAGGAGGTCCAGGTCCACAACCGAGGTTTGGATGGCTGCAGCTGCACCTGGGAGGGCAGGGCTCTTGCCTGCTCCATTGAGCATGCCACCCAGGCCATGTATCCCTGCTGCAGCCTGATGATGGCAGCAGCAGGCTGTCTGGAGACATGGCTGTCATCAGAAGTGACCAATGGCTGGTGATTGTCAGGAGTGATGCAAGGTCAAGAGATAACCAGGTCTGGCCAGGCGTGGTGGCTCACACCTGTAATCCCAGAACTTCGGGAGGCTGAGGCAGGCAGATTACCTGAGGGCAAGACCAGCCTGACCAACATGGAGAAGCCCCATCTCTACTAAAAATACAAAATTAGCCGGGCGTGGTGGCACATGCCTGTAATTCCAGCTACTTGGGAGGCTGAGGCCAGAGAATCACTTGAGCCCAGGAGGCAGAGGTTGCAATGAGCCGAGATCATACCATTGCATTCCAGCCTGGGCAACAAGAGTGAAACTCTGTCTCAAAAAAAAAAAAAAAAAAGAAGTATTTTTCTAAGATGGAGTTAGTTATGTCAAGGGTGTACTATGCTGTGCTATAAGCTCTCCCCAGCTGCTGAGAGAGAAAACCTAAGGGCCTCTTAAAGATGCCATCACAGCAGTTCAGTGGGGAGGGGGCAGGAATGGTCTGGGCTCTAGTGGAGGTCAGAAGTGGACAGAGATCAGAGAAAGCTATAGGAGGTGAAGGTGGGAGGACCTTGGTGACAGACTGCCAGTAAGCAGGGACAAGGACGACCCGCAGGTCTCCACTAGTTGGGCGGAAGGAAAGGAGGGGGCAGTGCCCTTTACAGAGGCACAGGAAGCTGGGTCTTGATCACGCTGAACTCCAGACGCTCTGCAGATGTGCACACATGAGTGTGGTGTGTGTGTGTGTGTGAGAGAGAGAGAGTTGTGTTAGGGTGGGGGGAACTGCAGGTCATGGAGTCCTGCAGATGTGCGTGCCTGTGTGTGCGTGTCTGTGTGTGTTTGCGCTTGTGTGCGCGTCTGTGTGCCTGGAGCTGCGCGTGCGGGTCTGAGAGTCCTCCAGGGTTGGGTTGGGGGAGGCGGGTGCAGGACCAAGGCCTGAAGAGCCAACAAAGAGGCCCTGGGGGAGGGTGGGACGGCCGAGGACAGGAGGGGTAGCCAGGGAAGTCGCAAGAAAACTCGGAACCCCAAGAAAGAGAGAGGCTTGGGGTGCGGAGCCGACATCACGGCCGGGGTCTTTGCTGTTTAGACGCCTGGGTTCCCAGATCCCGGACACGCGCACGGGCAGGAAGTTAGACCAGACACAGCGAGTATAGACAGCCCTTCTGCATAGGGGAAGACGGATGGGAGCTCCGATAGGGTGCCGGGGCGGTGATTGGGAGGTCTCCAGCGTCCCGGACGGGGGTGAAGGAGAAGGCAAGGTCTGCGGAGGCCCCAGGCCGGGGCGTGGGCGGGTCGGGCCCAGCACCCGCGGCCGCTGGGGTCCGAGGGGGAGGGGGGGGCGGAGGAGCGGGTGGGGGCGGGGCTGGGCGGAGCAGCCGGGGATGCGCCCCTGCTCTCTAGCCAGTGTCGCCTGCCCTCCTTCCGCACAGGCCGCGTTTCCGCTTCCCTCCGGGCGTGGGGAGAGGGGAGCCAGGCAGAGCCCGGGCCCTGCCGCCGCCGCCATGTGGCCCCCGGACCCCGACCCCGACCCAGACCCCGACCCCGAGCCCGCCGGCGGCTCCCGATCCGGCCCCGTAGTCCCCGGGCTCCGCGCCCTGCTGCCGGCGCGCGCCTTCCTCTGCTCGCTCAAAGGCCGCCTCCTGCTGGCCGAGTCGGTGAGTGCGGCGGGACCCTCGACGGCCTTGCTTTCGGAGGGGGACGTCTGGGCGCGGGTTGAGTCCCGGGATGGCGGCCGTACTCCAATGCCCCCTCCCCGCGCAGCCTCTGCCGACTTTTCTCAGGCGCTTGGCTAAGTCGGGCGGAGGTCCCCAAACTTCGGACGGCGGAGGGGAGGCTCGAACCGGGGCCTTCAGCGGCGCTGTCCCAGCGAGTCCAGAGCCGGGGCCCGTGGGAAGAGGGCGGGGCCCTCTCTGGGCCCCGGGGACTCGGCCCGTTCGGACCTCCGGGACTCCCGGGCCGCGGCGGGGTGCGCTTTCCTGCGCGCGGGGAGGGCGGGCCGGGGCCTCGAGCTGCGGGGCGGAGGCGGGGCCGAGCAAGCGTGGGCCGTGCGGAGCGGGAGGGACACCACTCCAGGGACTGGGTGAGGCGGCCCAGCGGTGACTTCACCGCGCTCCTTTCTACTCTGCGCTCGCCCCCGCCCCGGCCGGTCGGGCTTCTTTGTCCTCTGGACACAAGAGGCGCCGGCACTGTCCGCCGTTGGGTGGGGGTGGCGCTGGGCCGCGGTGAATGGGGAGGGAGAGGCCGGGCCGGGGGCCAGGGGAAGAGGGAGGAGGGAGCGGTGCATGTTGGCGGCCACTTATTGCTGAGATCCCAGCGACTTGGCGCTTCCTGCCCTTGTCCCCACTTTGCAGATGAGAGTGCTGAGGCGCCTGATTTGACAGGAGGCTCAACTGAGGGGTCCATTGAGAGCGGCCCGGAGGGTGGGGGCAGGAGGAAGGGGTATTCTGCCCCGGGACCTCTCCCTGGTCGCTCAGGGCAGAGGGCGAAGGTGGTCCTGCAACCTCTCTCCTGCGGTCATCCCAGACGCCACACTCCCAGCCCCACCCTGGAGACCACTGGGAACCACTTGAGGGGAGAAGCCTGGAATCCACTGTCCCCTGAGGGGGCTTGACCCCCTCCCCCACCCAGGACCACCTCATGGAGGGAGGAGGTGTATGACCAGCCAGAGCATAGAGGCCACCCTGGGTCTACCGGATGTCAGGAATCCAGGTCAAGGAGGATAAGGAGGGGTGAGGGGTCTGTACTCAGGGCTCACAGGAGCCGCTGAGGGCACTCCTGCCTCCCTTGTCCCCTAACTCCCACTCCCAGGCCAAGCAAGTGCAGAAGCTGACATGGACAGAAACTGAGAGAAGAAGGGGCCCCAGAAATCACGGGATGAAAAAACAGGAATTGAGAGGGGAATCCCCAGAATTAGGCTTTGGGGCAGGAAGGGGAGGGCCAGGAGGACAGCCTTTGGCAGAGGACCAGGGCTGGGTGGGTCCCACAGAAGGCCTTCCTGGCAGGCCCCAGCAGCCTCACAGCCCCTCTCTATGCCTTTGTCTGTCCAAAGGGGGCTCAGCAGCACCCAAGGCCGTGTGCAGGGCGAATGGGGGTGCCCTGGGGACCCCCTGGGATCCCTGCAGTTCATTTGTCTGAAGCAGCCACAGTGCTTCCTGTGGGGCATCTGGGTGTCCCCATGGGGCCCCCTGCACCCACTAGAAGCTACTCAGCCATGGATATGTTCAGACGCAGGCACAATGACAGAAACCAGGACAGATGGCCTCTCCAGCACCCACAGGGCCAAGTTGCTTAAGAACTCTATCTGTGCCGGGCGCAGTGACTCACGCCTGTAATCCCAGCACTTTGGGAGGCGGAAGTGGGTGGATCACCTGATGTCAGGAGTTCGAGACCAGCCTGGCCAGCATGGTGAAACCCCGTCTGTCCTAAAAATACAAAAATTAGCTGGACGTGGTGGCAGGCGCCTGTAATCCCAGCTTCTTGGGAGGCTGAGGCAGGAGAATCGCTTGAACCTGGGAGGCGGAGTTTGCAGTGAGCCGAGATCGTGCCACTGCACTCCAGCCTGGGCGACAGAGCAAGACTCCGTCTCCGGAAAAAAAATAAAGAACTCTATCTGGGGGGTCAGACAGCCCTGGGTTCAAATTCTAGTAGCTTCTGATTAGCCATGTGACAGAGTCTTCTCATCTGTAAGCGGGGCTGTGCTCATGGGTGGATGTGAGGGTCAGGGGAGATGCCGGTGAGCCTCAGGGCACCAGGCACTGTGGAGCCCAAGCTGGCCAACAGATCACCTTGGCCTGCTCTGCAGCACATCTGGGCTGCAGGACTGACCAGGGCTCAGCATCCTCTCCCATCAGCTGTTCCCACCTACAGAGTTGTGGGCAAGGCTGCGGTGAACATTTTATTCTTGTAATTCAAGTACAGCTGGTCCCGCCTTTCACAGCTAGCCCTGTATGAATGAGGCAGTGGGGCCTGAGGTGTCAGTGCCAATGTACCCTCTTTTGGATGTTCCTTTCTTATTATGAGAATTTGCAAATGCATTAAAACGCTGAAAGATTTTTTTGCTTTATCTATCTGTCCATGAATCCATTGTACCTAACAAAATAAATTGCAGACATCAGGAAATTTGAATTCTGAACACTTCAGCTTGCATATCATTAACTAAAGAGATCTGTCTTTTGTTTTCAAGGTGAAATTTACATTCAGTGACAAGCACACGTCTTTGGTGTTGGGTGTTACTTTTTGGAAACTGGTTCCTGCCCAGCTTGGATTTGCCTCCGAAGGGCACTGAGTGGGATGGATGTGCTTGAGAGGCTGGGGCTTTCTGACTGGGTCCTAGTGGGGAGCCAGGGTGGGGTCAGGACTCAGGGCCATGCCCAGGCCTGGGAGGCAGCATAGGTGTGGGCCTGGGCCATGCTGGGGTTCTTTTTTAGTGGGGGCACAGAGTCTCTCACTCTGTCACCCAGGATGGAGTGCAGTAGCCTGATCACAGCTCACTGCAGCCTCAACCTTCCCGGGCTCAGGTGATCCTCCTGCCTCAGCCTCCCAAGTAGCTGGGATTACAGGAACACACCACCACACCCAGCTAATTTTTGTATTTTTTGTAGAAATGAGGTTTTGCCATGTTGTCCAAGCTGGGGTTGAATTCCTGGGCTCAAGCAATCCACCTGCCTCGGCCTCCCAAAGTGCTGGGATTACAGGTGTCACCCACGGCGCTTGGCGTGGGATTCTAATCTGGCTCTGCCACTTCCCAGCTGTGGGACTGTGAGCAGCTGGCTTCCCCTGCTGGAGCTTCCTCTATCCTGACCACAGGTCCTGGCTCAGAGGAGCACTGGACAAGGAGCATGAAAAGGCTCTGGCTTCACCCTAAACTCCTTGCCTGCAGGGTCTCTCGTTCATCACTTTCATCTGCTATGTGGCGTCCTCAGCATCTGCCTTCCTCACAGCGCCTCTGCTGGAGTTCCTGCTGGCCTTGTACTTCCTCTTTGCTGATGCCATGCAGCTGAATGACAAGTGGCAGGGCTTGTGCTGGCCCATGATGGTGAGGACAGGGGCCCCAGGAGGGAGGGGTGCCCTGCGCAAAGCAGCCAGATGAGGAGTCCAGAGTCATGCACTTGGGCCCTTACCCTTTCTCCAGTGTGCTGGAGTTTGCGGTTGGTTAGTACTGGATGGAGAGACCCAGCTTCAGATCATCCCAGCTCCACTACTCAGCAACCCTACAGTCTGGGGTGGGCTGTGGTGCCTCTAGAGCAGGTCTGTGAGGCAGGGAACCCGGTGAGGGGTCTGTGGCCACAAGGTGGCGCTGGTAATCCCCACAGGGCCTTCAGGAATGAGCTGCAGCCACAGGAATTCAAGCCATTTCCACGAGGGCAGGTTAACAGGATTTGCAGGGCCTACCCAGACCTCAGCCATCGGCAACCCTGACCTCGTTTTATCACCTGGGAGGGCTCAGACTCCAGTGGACTTCGCTGAATGAAATGTGTCCTAGAGAAAGGGCAGCAAAGGCTGGACTTGAACCCTGGTCTCTTGACTTCATATCCAGCATCCGCCTCCTCAGGAGGGCTGCACCTTCTGTGTCCCCATCTTAGGGATGGGTAAACAGAAACTTTAATCCATAAATAGATCCGCCACAAGAGTGTGGCAAAGCAAGGCCCAGGGCCAGATTTACCCATTGGAGAGCAGGAAGGGAGCAGGTGGGGGTGTTTTCAACTTCTGCTTCCGCCAAGTGGGCCATGTCGCAGGGCCATGTCGCCTGATCCACACAGTTTTTTGTCCAGAGCTTAGGACAGCAGCCCCGCTGGACCCTGGATACGGCAGTGTCAGCTGCTGTCAGGGCAGCAAAGGCACCTGGAGGGCATGACAAGGGCGTAGGCATGCGGGTGGGGCCAGGGCAGGGTAGGAGCCCTCAGGTGTGAGGCCTGGGGCTGGGAGCATGACCAGGCTGCCAGGCCTCCTCCCCATGCTGTGCTCAGCTCCAGGGGGCTCAGGGCAGCATGGTCGCACCCCTCTCTCCCCAGGACTTCCTGCGCTGTGTCACCGCAGCCCTCATCTACTTTGCCATCTCCATCACGGCCGTCGCCAAGTACTCGGATGGGGCTTCCAAAGCTGCTGGGGTGAGCAGATGCCCCACCCTCCAGAAGTTGCAGATGCTCCTCTAGCTGCTCACTTGGGGTGGGACCTGGGGCAGATTCTTTCCCTGCTGGGGCCCCCCTGGGGTCTCATGTGAGTCCCAATGATGATTCCAAATTCCTCTTGTTAGAGATTGACTCTACCCAGAATTTTGAAAGGCTGTTTGTCAAAAGAAGTTCACAGCTCATTTTCTCACTTCTGTTACTCGGAAGGGTCTGTGCCTGTCACTCTGGCTGTTTGTCCAAGCAGGTCTGAAATGGCCCCTGAGGCTGAGGCAGACGTGTCTCAGTGCCATCCACCTTGTTCCCAGCCTCCTGGAGCAGGGAGTCAGCCCTGTGATACATCCCATCCACTCTGCCCACAGGTGTTTGGCTTCTTTGCCACCATCGTGTTTGCAATTGACTTCTACCTGATCTTTAATGAAGTGGCCAAATTCCTCAAACAAGGGGACTCTGCAGATGAGACCACAGCGCACAAGACAGAAGGTGAGCAGCCACCCTGATCACCCCAGCAGCGCTGTCGCAGGGGCCTGCCCTCCTTTGGGGATGGCTGGCAAGTTTGAGGCTGGGGTGGGATCATTTGGTCCCTCCTGATGGCAGGAAGTATTTTCACAACCCATTCTCACGTAACATCATGCAGCACTAATCACAAAGCCAATCCCATTCCCCTCATTCCCCCTCACCCAGCCTTTCTAAGAAGGGCAAGCAGTGGACATGGCAGAGCCTTGGGCCAAGCCAGCAAGTCTCCCTGGACAACCCCCCCGCCACCACCCTGGGCAGCCAGTCACTTTCAGAGCACCTGTCTGCCTGGGATCCAGAGTGGCCACCTCCCCAACTCAGCCCCTCTGCTGTCTCACCCACCCAGGCCTCTCCTGAGGAGCTCAGAGGCCAGACAGGAGTCAGACCCAGAAACTATGGCGAGGGACACATGATGTGTGTCATACCAGGGGAAGGGCCAGATGGGGCAGCAATGACAATAAAACATGAGCCGACAGAGGGAGGGATACGGCGGCTGAAGGTGGGCCCACACTGAGTGCCAGCCGGCCTGGGGGTCCAGAGGGGATGCTAGAGCTAGGTCCTGACGGACGGCAGCAGAGGAGTGGCAGGCAGAAGAGACCAGGCAGGCGCAGGGAAGAAAGCTGAGAGCACAGAGAGCAGGGGCTTCCGCTTAGGGAGATGCTTTTCTAGACCTAGCAATGCGTACCTGCTGGCAGTGCATGTGGCCCAGCAGGTAGACCAGGGCAGCACTGGAAGGGCCTGCAGGCACCACCCTGTGGTTGGGATCTTCCCTAGGCAGGACCCAGTGGGTTAGGCTTAAGAGCCACTAGTTTCCTAACAGCCAGGTGTTGGGGCCATGGGGACTGTGAATCCCAGAAACCAGTCCTGCTGGAAATGAAAGCCACTCATCCCATCCCATCCCTTGGCAAATACTAGGGTAGAGCTCCCCGGTGGTTTTCTCAGGTTCTACAACCTGCTGCCAGTTGCCTGCAGCAAGTGCTCCCAGACAGCTAGCCCAGGAAACAAGCAATAAACATCAGCAGAGACCTGGATGGGTTTTTTTTTTTTTTTTTTAACTATTTGCAGAGTTTCACATATATAACAATTATTTTGCTATAAAATTACTCCTGGCTTATATGTTAGAATTGAATATAGAGGCCAGGCACAGTGGCTTCTGCCTGTAATCTCAGCACTTTGGGAGGCCAAGGTGGGCAGATCACCTAAGGTCAGGAGTTCAAGACTAGCCTGACCAATATGGTGAAACCCCATCTCTACTAAAAATAGAAAAATTAGCCAGGCATGGTAGCACATGCCTGTAATCCCAGCTATTTGGGAGGCTGAAGCAGGAGAATCTCTTGAACCTGGGAAGGTGGAAGTTGCAGTGAGCTGAGATCACGTCATTGCACTCCAGCCTAAGTGACAAGCAAGACTCCGTTTCAAAAAAAAAAAAAAGAGAGAAAATGGCTGCTGCCTGTGGCAAGCCTCCAGCCCGGGGCCTGCCCTCATGCTAGTGATTACTGGGAGAGTAATATAACGGTAGAGGTCAGCTGTGGGAGGCCTACACCCAGGCTCCTGCTAGCAACCCAGCTGTGCTTCCCCAGAGACTGTTCCCGGACACCGCTGCCCTGAGCCTCCTGCCAAGCATCCTCTCTGCTTTCCTTTCAGAAGAGAATTCTGACTCGGACTCCGACTGAAGGCCTGGTGGTGCTCTGGCAACCTGAGCCACACGGGCCTCCACCCCTGCACCTCACAGGGGACGCTGACATTGGAGGGGAGGCCCGGACTTCTGAGTTGCAGAGGGGGCTGCAGACACAGCAGGCCCCCACAGCCTCAGGTCTCGCTTGAGCCCAGCCTACCAGGCTTGCCCCTCAGCTCAGCACTGTTGACCATGCTGTGCATGGGGGCATCTTAGGTATCCCACCCCTTCTCCCCATTTCTGTCCCACAGGCCTTCAGCCCTTCAACCTTTCTGACAAAAACCAGCACAAGGAGTCAAAGCAGAACCTTGTCTCCACCTGGGCAGCAGGCACTCCACACTGCTAGGTGGCAGGAGTCGGTGGGGGGTCTTCTGTGTTTCACTAACAGGAACAAAGACAGAAACTGTGACAGGGCTGCCCTGCCAGGCCCAGTGGGTTTGTCTGCATTTAGTGCTTCTGCCCACGCCAGGCACTTGGGTGACAATGACCCAAGAATCTTTGGTTCAGGGAGCACCAGTTCCTCTTCATTCCTGAAGCAGGGAGAAACTGACCTTTGCCTTATCGCCCAGGAGAGAGTGGGGCTCGGCACCCAGAACTGACACCAACCACCCTTGGAAACCATGTCTTCTGGGAGTGAGATGACCATTCTGGGTCTAAGACTGTTTAAAGAAGAGCTCATAGACTGATCCCGAAGACAGAGGGTACCAAACGGTGATGTCACAGTGACAGTGTCACAGGGAGCTGGGTGGGCCCAGCGAAACCCTCCTTCTTCCTAGAGCCCAGCCAGCAGGCAGGAGTTCCTGGGACCCTCAGGACGGTGAACTTCCAGACCCCAGAGCAGGTCTATGGGCCATGCCGGGAGATGATACTAGCCTTCTGTGTTCACCTAAGGACTTATACTGTGTATCTGTCTTTCATGGACTTTTATAACTTTTTATGTTTTTTTAAATACAAAAGCAGCTTCTTAACAGATGGCATTTTCTGTGACTCTAGGCCTTGTGAAGGAGCCAGAGTTTGCAGCATTTGTGGCCTTATTCTCTTGCATGTGAATCTCTTACTCTGAAAAAAAGCCATAATGAATGAAGCCAGACTGACCACTTGCTTGGAGTGTATGTTTGAAAAACCAGATCAATACTGTCTGGTATCATGTCAGGTTCAATACCAACTGGCAACACCAGTGTGGATCCTGACAGCCTTCAGTCTTAGCAACAATACACATGAAATCTGAGTACCATTTAATCCTTTCAGTGGTCCCTAACCTTTTTGGCACCAGGGACCTGTTTCGTGGAAGACAGTTTTTCCACGGACCAGGGATTGGGGGATCAGTTGGGTTGAGGGTGAGAGGGGATGGTTTCAGGACGAAACTTCATCTCAGATCATTAGGCATTAGATTCTCATAAGGAGCACACAACCTAGATCCGTGGCATGCAGTTTATAATAGGATTCGAATTCCTCCAAGAACCTAATGGCACTGCTGATCTGACAGGAGGCGGAGCTTAGGTGGTAATGCTGTGTGGTGTGGCTCCTAACAGGCCCCATGGTACCAGTCCACTGCCCAGGGGTTGGGGACCCGTGCTCTAGTTCTCAACACTATCTTGTTTTACAAACAAAAAACTGAGACAACGGTTGGGTAACTGGCCCAGGGCTCTCTCACACATCAGGATAGTGTCTCAGCAGCCTCAGGCAGCCAGAACCCAGGATCTCCTGGTTTGGAAGCTGGTTGCATAACAGCCCAGAGTGGCAGCCCTGGAGGACTCCAGTCCACGTTCCTGTCCAGGCTGAGGGGAAAAGACAAGACTTTCTGGCCAAACTTTCATACACTACATGTACTGAAAATGTGTATGAAAGCTGGGTGTGCAGGAATGGAGAGGCCCCTGGTGGAATATATGTTCCACCCTGTCAGCCCTGGCAAAGCCGCAAAGCTGGTGTCAGAGAGCCTTGTTCCACCCTGAGGATCATGGCTCTCTGTTCAACGTGTTTCAGGAACTGGATCTGTTGCCTTTAAGGGGCAGAGGAGGCCAGTCAGAGTGAAGAAAGAGACAACGACATCCTTACACATCCATTTATTAAACAAGAGTTCCTTCATGACAATTTAATACAATAGTTATTAACGATTAGTGTTGAGAAAATTATTTCCTTCTACATACAAAAATACAGATTTGAACACTATGAAAACGATCAAGACAAGTACCATGAAAAATTGGTCCTTCAAAAGAAAGGGGGGAAATTGAGGGCAATGTGAGGCTTTGTCTGCTGTCAGGGACAAATCAATAGCAGCAAAGCTTTGGGGTCCCAACCCGCTCCAGACATACAGACTTGAACCCGAGAGCCCACGAGCTGGGGGCACCCACCCGGGGCTTCCATGTCAGCTGGAAAACCAAACACGTAAACCAAAGTTTGCTCAATGGGCATCACCTCGGAAAGCCCACAGTTGTGTCTCGAAACAGCCAAAATGAAAGAGACTTAACAAGTAAAATGCGATTGTTAACACTGCTCCCCAAAAGTGCCACCAGGTGAAGTACCACGGATAAATCATATTGGAAAGTTATTACTTAGCTGTCTGACTTGACATCCTTTGTTATCAAATAATTACATATTCTGACCCTTCAGAAAGACACTTCGAAAGCTATGATTTTATGTTTCAATTCATCTGTACCTTCATTTGCAATGGCTCAGCTAGTTTACTCAAGGGTTTTGGGAACCAGACATAACTCACATCCTGCAGGAAGGAAAGTCAAAAGGGCCGCTAAAGAGTATGTGTCTGTGTCTTAGTGTCATCCAGCTCCTCACAGCAAACAGCCTGTTCTTTTCAGGACTGAAACCCGGCAAGGGCCACCAAGTCTAGCCAGAGCATCCACAACGAACCAATCTGAGATCGGAGTGGAAGGTGAGAGCCAGGAAGCCGGCTGGGGCCCCGGGAAACTTCCCGCTCCATGGGAGCAGGAAGGTGGCGCCTCGCAGGATACCCACGCTGATCCTGGAAGGGGCCTGGGCCAGAGAATATGACTGGGCTCAGTTAACCGGCTCAAACCACAGGGGAAGGAGCTGGTCACCAGCTTCTCACCATTTTATACCCAAAGACGAGGAGGTCAGGGCTCTGATGCCACTCTTTCATTTGTAAAATATGGAACCACTTTCTTTGCACTGTTTGAGGGGAGCAGTGGCCCCAGACTGAGCAAGTGGTTAAAAAATGCCAAATGCAATTATACTGACTTATAATTATTTCACAGAAATATACTCTTACTCTCAGACTATTTAAATAAGCAGGAACAAGATGTGGGATAAGCAGCAGCAGAGAGGAAAGAGGAATAGCCAGGGAATTTTTTTTTTGTTTTTTTCTTCTTTAAAATACATACAAAATGTAAAGAGAAAATGGCCAAAACCTCAAAACTACCATTGTTGAAAACAATATTAAAAGGACACAATCTAAAATCATGCTACAAAAATAGTGTTATCTGGTTTAACTAAATGTACATCTTTTTCCAATTCCATGATTGACAAGAGTGCTTATGCGACGCATGGAAGGCACCAGAGGTGAAGTGATTATTTGCCTTAAAATATACAAAGACAGAATTGCCTACTTTGAAAAAAAAAATAGTCATACTTGTAAATAAATAGTTTAGTGTTTCTGCCATGGGTTCCTGAACCTCTACAAATTTCAACATATACAAATAGTTTCAATTCCTAGCATTCTCTTAGAGGGAACCACGTCAAACAAAATCAAGTTAGGAAAAGCACTGATTTTATCCAAGTAGGTCAATTTGAGGCAAGATTCAAAAACGCATTTTTAAATGGGTTACAGAGTGAAAGAGTTGGGAGCAGGCGGCCCCCTCTGGGTCTAGGCCAGCCTACGAGTCCATCCCAGGCATCCTGCCCTTGCCTCCACCAGCCCTCGGGCCGGCCGGATCTCCCTTCAAACCCTGAGTATTTGCCTTCCTCACTTCTGCAAAGAGGGGAACAGAGTCTTGAAACTTGCAAAATCGATTCTGGAAAAAGCAGGCAAGCAAAGCAGGGCCTGTGGCAGGAAGCAGCATGATTCAGGCCTCCCCTTGGTGCAGGGGGCACTATACTAGGTCTCCCTCGTCTCCTCACCATCCCTTCGCTTTCCTGATAAAAATGAGGTACTTCCCACTGGGTGTCAGCACTATCATCCTAAGGCAACTCAGGCGTGACAGTTTTTAGACTATGACCAAATCTCACACAAACCATTATCAGAATCTTGTTTCACACCATCTCTCTTTTCAGGCACAGTGATTTAAAGAAACTCTGGCCTGGCCCTAAATCCCATCAGCAAAGCTGACTAAGGTGGTCTGAGATACGTTCTTACTCCTAAACTCGAACTTTAAAGTTCTGATAACTCCCTGGAGTCCAAGCCAAAGGCTCCCTGGCCTTTTTGAATTATGCATCCCAAAGCAAACACGCCACTCCAGGGTATCTAGATAGCAAGTCACCTGAATTAAAGCCTCAGCATAAAAAAAACAAAGACAACAAACTTGCCCTATGAAATAGATACACCATTCAAGGACCCATCATCTAAACTTTTCTAGGCAAGTTGCCAGTGATTCAAACTCAGTGGGCTTGTGGGTGATTTTTTCCTTACTGTTATGTTTGCGGAGTAGGAAAAACTAGAAAGGAAAAAAAAAATCCCAAAGGTTGAAAAACTGTATCCAAATGGAAAAAGAATATATTCCAGACAAAAGAAGGAAAAATATAATAGGACCCACTCCTCCGCTTCAAGCTGAAGAGTGTACAAATGCTACTCACTTGCAGCAAGAAGAGATAAACAGAACATTCACTTCAAGAAGAAAATTCTTCTAGACCTAGCAGATACTGAAGGTATTTTCTCTCAAAGTTTCTAAATAAAAGAAACAGAAAATGTCAAATATTTTAAATTACTTTCTCAACCAGACAGTTCTTGTGATTTGAATGATATCTGCTGAGAATCGAAGAAACACAAGATTCTATAAAACTCCAGGGAAGTTTACAAAGCTGAAGGCTGAGGGTGTCAGGCCTGCGTCCTGCCTGAGAGGGCAGCCAAGCCAACTCTGGACCCACACATTCCTGAGCCAGATGCCAGGAGCTCACCCACAGCATGGGGAAGACCTGTCCCCAGCATCCCACTCTTGCCCTCAAGCTGACTGTGGAACACGAGACAGCTTTCAAAGACAAGAGGACAGGAAGGCAGTTAAGCAAGTACATGTTTCCAAGACAGCCCAAGCTATCTAGTGCTAATGGCAGACAGCAGGGGTGTTCCAGGCCAACGCTTCCTCCCTCCTCTCATATCCCAGACCTGGCTGTGTGTGGACCTCACCAGCCCACCAAGCTGTTGGGTCTGGGCATGGGTACTGATAAAATAAGACAGACCTGGAAAAAACCCTGGATTCTGCAGCTTCACTAGGAACTAACAAGGCACCTAGAGACCTCACAAGCTAATGGCAGTCCCTGGAGCAGGAAGCAACTTGTTATTCTGCTCAAGAGAACCTATCAGCAGCTCTTGGCCTAGAAACTTTTTTCCCCTTCCTGATACCTATTTAATGTCATTATTTCTCTGTAAACAAGATCTGGAGAAGATGACAGTCAGGCAGTGGCACAATGACTTCATGACTGCTTTGTTTTGAACACAGATGAGACAATAGAAACCCTTCAATCATCACTGCCTTGCAGAATTACTAAATTGGTCACGTGTCTCCAGGCTCTATTCATCTCCTACGTGCTAAGACCAATCCACAGAAACTCTGGCACAGAAAGGGATTAGACCTCGGTCCCCCTCTTAGAGCACATGGATAGGTGAGGGATTTTTCATGTGAATCTTCAAGAAAAGGTAAGCCTGGGCCACACACAGGACATGACACACACAAGGTTGCTCAGGGCTCATTCACTGCAAGCAAGAATTCACATACATGGGTGCACAAAGGTGTTGGTACTTGGTTTCCTCAGGCTTAACCCATGGCTGATTCACTAGGACAGCTTCCAAGAACCACAGATGAAACTGCAAACTTGAAGAGAGCAAGAAGGTTTTCAACCGAGTCACAAAGCTCTCCCAGAAGCACCCGACATAGGGTGGAGGTCAGACACATTCCATGGCTGCCTGAAGGCATGAGCCTTCCAGCCAGGGGACATTCACAGGGCCCAAAGGGCTGGGGGTGCCGCCGGCTTCCCAAGGCCAAGCCCTCAGAGCTGGGCCGGCCCTGCCCATGCTGGCTTCAGCTCACGTTGCCGAGGAAGATGTGTATCGGGGCTGTGCAAGCCGCCACACTCTTGCTTTTTCACCTCCCTCTGATGGCTATTTACTTCAAATCAAACTTCTCTGATGAGATTTTAATCTGTAACTGCGTCTGTTCTTTCCAGCTTTATGTGTGGTCAACAAGTATCTTCAGCCTTTCATGATTGTAATCCCTTTTGAAGGTTCCAAACGTATTTTCCTCCCATTCCCTCAGCAGTGTGAAGGGAGGATATCAAAGAGAATCAGAGGGAAAAAATACCAACTCCACCCAATCAGTGCCAAAATAAACTTTCTCTGAGAACGTCAGTGTTTGCATCCATTTAAAACCACCAGAGGTTCCATCAAATGCTTGAGGGTTTCAGCTGTACAGTCTCCAGGAACAAATCCAAATGCACACAGCAACTGCAGTTTCTTCAAGTTTTGCTTGAAATGTGAAAACAAATATCATCCCACCAGAACATGGAGAAAAACTAAGGTCCCTCAGCCTTCAGATGCCCAAACCGAACTGATATTGGTCCATACTGAAACCATTAAATGTAAAAATGCTTCCTTCAATTTGCCGAGAGGTCATTTTAAGGCCCCCAGATATAGACTGTCTTCTGTTTGCATACAGAGGCAATGTAAACCGAAGACAACCCTATTCCCTCCAGAGTTCTCATCACTTCGTGGTCTATACATGATGAGATGTGTGACCACACATTCCATCAACTAGGAAGTGTCCATGGTGCCACTTCCAGTTCCTAATTAAATACAAGAACATTTAAAAAACCACAGGGGAGCCTCATGGCACAAAGGATATTACATATTAAAGGAACATAAATAATTCTGAAGAATCTACCACAAAGATGCAAATTAAGTCCTAAGTCACTCTGTGGCGTGTCATCTTTTTGGTCATTCCTCTGCATTTAGTTTCAATGACTTCAGAACTGTTTCTTGCAGCTGACAACACATCCTCAGGAGGCTGACCACCTGTCCCTGTTTTCACCAGATGATCAAGTGGTCTTACTGAAGTGACTTGGGAAAACTTGGTCAACAAGCCCACCTGAATGGTACCTTTGTTTTCAATCTCACTTCAAAGGCGGCCTTTTCTGGGGGCCAAGTAACATGATTCCCAGCAGGAGATTTCTGATAAAGCTCAGGGTGGTCCTTCCAAGTGGGCCCCATTTAATACAAGGCTGAGTCTGTGGCCCTATTTTAAAAGGAACTCTCAAAGGGAGATAAGCTCAATTTTGACTTTGCAAACACACTCAACAGACCCACCAGGCAGCACACCCAGGCTGTGGGACCAGAGGGGAGGCGAGTTGCCAACAGGGTAGCAGGGTCAGCCTGAGGCAGACATGATGCTCAGTCACATAGCCTGGGCCACTGCTCCGAACTCAGATGGTACTGAAGGTGTTGGTGCAGGGAACTAACCCCATCTCTGACCCCCAGCCCAGCAGTGTTGCCTGATCAACACTGTGAGATCAGACGCCGTCCTTTTCTGGGGAATGAGACGCCACATGTGCATAAGGGGACGCTTTCTCACACAGACCCCCCCACCACCCCCTCGGAGTTATTTATTACACAGTACACTGCTAAAGCTGTCAACATTTGTCAGCACTTGGTCTTGGGGATTTCTCCACGTTACTGCAAAATCTTCCTGCCACAGTGTTTTTTTATGGTGAGGGCTAAACACAAAATGTTAGAGCTAAAGTGAGGTTTGTAAACATTAACAGTTCAAAGAGTGAAAACCTGACAAACTAAAACAAATTTTCCATAAAAGATATAATTAATCTCTAATTTTTTTAAAAAAACTACAGCATCATGGGGACTCACTGAACTCATCCACCGCTCATGATAATCTTCACTTTATCAAGAATCAATCAGAAACCTTAAGTAGCTAGGATTTTCCCCACAACAACTCCCAGGAATGATGTCTGTAGTTATGACACTGAGGTGCCCAAAGTGACAATTAGTGCCTTCTGAAACATGGGTGGAAGGGTGTGTTCTGGTGCAAATTCAAGTATTTTCAAATCTTAGACAAATCTTTTCAGAATCACTTTAGAACTCTTTGCAGGTATTTAGAAAATTAGTACACATCCCTAAAATACAGGGGGTGTATGTGTGTCTGTGTGTGTGTGTGTGTGTGTGCGCGCGCGCATGCATGCTGTTTTTTTTTAACACAAACATATACCTCCCACCTGCAGTCCATGAAGCCAGCAAATGGGCAAGTGCTTTGGCTGGTGGAATAGGCTTATTTTGTTCATGGCTTTTACCAGAGAAGGTAAAATTACTGAAAATCTGCATTTCAGCCTCGAAGTATTTAGGGTAGGAAGGAAACTGGAAAACAAGATGGTCCCCAAATTCCTGAAGAATCTGGGGTTTGGGAAAGTGATTCATTTGAGGAAGAATCAAGTGATTTCTCAGCAGAGTAGGAAACAAAAGGTCATTTTCCAATGAGTCAGAGGTCCCTGGAAGCCATCCTAACAGGACATCAGCTTTCCCCAGTCCTGTGGCTTCTGGGCTGGTGCTGACTGCCTGAGGGCCCCGGCACAGAAGACTAGGAGTATGGTGGATTCTGGCAGCCAGACTCAACACTGACTTGGAGCAGGTGATGCCTCAGGCTGCCTAAGAACGGCTGCCAACTGACCGTTCCAATGCTGTCCCTTCATTCCTTCACATTTCCCCCCTTAGCAGCCCCATTTAATCCAAAGTCTTGCTACAAATACACATGACAGGGTGGCTCAGAGTCAAAGGGAATCCTGTGCTCTGGAGCAGGTAAAACCTCAAGTGGACCTGGGCAGTGACGCCGGCTGCTCCCACAGCCCCAAACATCAGGGAACGTGGGCCTCCCAACTCCACTGCGGAACTGCCCACTGGGCCACTCAGGAAACCCTTTCCCAAAATGAACTTTTACCAAAGAGGACAAAATTCAACTGAATCACATGGAAATCTGACACGATGAGGGAAAGAAAACTTGACTGAGAGACAAGCACAAGGACGGGAGGGAGGAGGGTTCAGGCAGGTCCTCACGTGTCCAGACGCTGGATCTCAGGGCGACTGTCCACGTCCCTGGACTCCGTGCGGGCTCGGATGTAGTCATTGGTGCTCTGCTGGCGGACGCTGACTCTCCATTTCTGCACTGCCAGGAATGTGTTCACTGCATATGCCGCAGTTGCCAAGAAGCCAAATATCTAAAACACACCAGCATGGTTAGTCCTCAGGCACATGGCCTAGCCCCTCAATGCTTCTGCTCTGCCAACTGACCATTACAACCTTGTGCCTCCATTCCTTGATCTTTTCTCCCTCTCAGAAGCCCCACTCAGAAGTCTTATTCCAAATACATATGACAGGGTGGCTCAGAGTCAAAGAGAAGCCTGTAACCCCACCCCATATCTGCCTCTCACCTGGGCAGCTCCAAGTGAGCAGCTCACTCCAGAGTGAGAAGCACAGGGTTTAAATTATTTGGTAAGACTTGACACATCTCCTGAGTGGCACCTGGAAGAGTAGCTAGTTTAATCGTTTATAAACCTTTTAATCCCCCCATTACAAAAATGATACCTGTTCCTTGTAAACTGAGAACAATGCAGAAATGCAGGACATAAGAGAGGGAAAGTCCTACATTATCTGGTCCCACCACCATGGCATTTCCACCTTAAAATGTCATGTGACTGCTAAACAGTGTCATGACTGCATTCAAGAACCCTCCCTTCCCCAGGCAGATAAGGCTCTTCAACAACATCACTGACAGACATCAAGGACTGTGTTGGAAACTAACTAAAGCAGGGGATCTTGAACTTGAGTGAGCATCTGAATCATCCAGAGGGCTCATTCAAATACATTTCTGACTCAGTAGCTCTGGAGTGGAGCCTAAGGACACCTAACAGATGCCAAGGATGCTGTTCTGGGGCCAATACTTTAAGAACCACAGCATTGAAGGGACTGGGACCCCCGCTGGCACAGTAACATCATCTTTAGCAATGGAAAAGCCACGAGCAAGACACATGCCAGGGACAGGCGGGCAGGTCATAGGAGGTCCCCAGATCAGCCTGCTTGAACCATTTGAGTTTGCTTACCACGGCAGATATTTCTGCTCCGGTTCTGTGGTTTAAAGCAGCCAGTACGATTGAAGCAATAAAGAAAAAGAAAGTGCTGAGTCCAGTGTTGACCAAATCCTAAAGACAGAGACAAAATAAAACTATGTGAAAAGAACCATTCCATCTTTGCTCTAAAAGCAACTGAAGAACTTTCAAAATAAGACCCACAATACCCAACTTCCCTGGTGGCTCCATATTTCAGTCTCAGTGTCACAGGGTGACTGGTCACACAAAGGAAGGCAAAGTTAACAGTTTATGACACTACTTGATAAATCACCACAACAAAATCTACATTTTCACCAACTCCACTACCCTTTCTGAAGAAATAGTAACCCAAACTGCTGACACTAATTACCACTGAGAAGTCTAGTGCCATCTTTTAAAAACCACACTCAGATCATCTTGCTATGTCCCCAAGGGTCCAAATGTACTAAAACTGGTGAAATCCACCAGCATTCCCCGCACACATGTGTGACACTCAAAACTGTTTCACATACAGAGAACACACTTAGCCAGACCTCACACTCTTTCTCAAGCAGTCTTTCAAGCCTCCATATCACTAAAGCCTGGAGGATTTTCTCCTGAGCTTCTTGCACAGCACATATCCAGCGTTTCACAGATTTACTCTTGTCTTACTTGTGGAAGGAAACATAGCACGGTGATGAAAGGTCACAGCCTGAGCAGGCTCCAAACCACCCATATGACTTTGACAAGCTACTTTGTTTCTGTACTTTATGTGAGAATAGTGCCCCCTTCCTCCCAAAGTTGTTTAAGGAATTACATAGAACCATACCCATGAACAGCCCAGCATGGTGTCTGGCCCACAGCTAGGGTCGCCTAGACATTTACTGTCACTTCTGTTATTACCACTTTGGCATTAGGCCCCCAGTAGGCCGTGTCATACCATAGTACCTCTAAAACCTCTATAGGAAAAGAAAATTCAGGACAAAGTCCAAACTGCCTGAGTGCCAGGCTGACTACACTATCAACACCTGATGGGTCCTCTGGTGTGGCCTGGCTCTAAGGCTAATTTCCTCTTTTTTTTTTTTTTTGAGACGGAGTTTCGCTCTTGTTACCCAGGCTGGAGTGCAATGGTGCTATCTCGGCTCACCGCAACCTCCACCTCCTGGGTTCAGGCAATTCTCCTGCCTCAGCCTCCTGAGTAGCTGGGATTACAGGCACGCGCCACCATGCCCAGCTAATTTTTTGTATTTTTAGTAGAGACGGGGTTTCACCATGTTGACCAGGATGGTCTCGATCTCTTGACCTCGTGATCCACCCGCCTCGGCCTCCCAAAGTGCTGGGATTACAGGCTTGAACCACCGTGCCCAGCCAATTTTCTCTTTTTAAAGATGTAAAGACACCCAGGCATGGTGACTCACACCTGTAATCCCAGCACTTTGAGAGGCCACGGCGGGTGGATCACATGAGGTCAGGCGTCCAAAACCAGCCCGGCCAACATGGTGAAACCCTATCTCTACTAAAAATACAAAAATTAGTTGAGCATGGTAGTGCATGCCTGTAATCCCAGCTACTTGGGTAGCTGAAGCATGAGAATCGCTGGAACCCGGGAGGCGGAGGTTGCAGTGAGCTGAGATCGTGTGACTGTACTCCAGCCTGGGCGACAAAGAGAGATTCTGTCTCAATAAAATAATAAAGTAAAATAATAAAATAAGATGTAAAGAGACAATGCTGGCATCATCAGTGCTGAGCCTTGCAGCAGACACCCAACCTGCTCCTGGCTCATGGAAAGCTCTGCTCAGATGCATCTGCCAGCAGATACACAGGTTTCAGCTATGATCTGCATAAGCCAGGGCAAATTTTTCACAAATTCAAACCAGGAAGTGTTTAGTTACGCTCAGCTTTGGGTAAGATGCTGTAGGGGTAAAAAAATATATATAAAATATACTTCCCAAGGCAAAGACTATTCAGAAATCAGGGAAAAATATAATACACTGTGAGGTTAAATATCAAATAAAATAGTATCGACATTAACAGTGACAACACAAAAACAGAGATGTGGCAAAGGACTAGAAAACAAACAGGCAAAAATTTTAAAGTTGTAGGAGTATCAGCAGTTTTAAATTTGTTTTAGTAATGATCATTAAGAATAATGAATGCAGAATGAGATGATGAATGTAATCAGTGAATACAGGGGAAAAACACTCAAAAATCCTATTTTAAAAAGATAAAAAATAATCTTCCAACATGATCTGAGACTAAGGGACCAGATTAAACCAGGGGAAAAATGCCAGCAACTGCTAATAAGAGCATAGCACATCTGCCTCCTCAAATCCCACTGAACTAAATTTAAATACTGAAGCACTTGCTTAAAAGATGAATCTAATTGAGCATCCAGGGCTGTGCTGTCCAATAGGGCAAACAGTAGCCATGTGTGACTAAAGTTAAACTAATTTATATAAGATAAAAAATTCTGCTCTTCAATCACACTAGTCACAATTCACGTGCTCAGTAGCCATGTGTGACAAGTTGCCACCTCAAGGGCAGAGCAGATCAGAAAACATTTCAATTGCCAGAGAAGCTGCTATGGTACCACACTGCCCTGAAACCAATAACTAGGTCACAAAGAAGATAGGGAAAGAATGACCTGCAAAACCACGAGGTTGCATGCAGCCAACTCCAACTGCAGGACCCTTGAGAGGATAAATGACCCAGTTTTTTCTAACAAGTTGAATAAAAAGAAAAGGGTTGGGGAGCGGGCACAGTGGCTCATGCCTGTAATCCCAGCACTTTGGGAGGCCAAGGCAGGTGGATCACCTGAGGTCAGGAGATCAAGACCAGCCTGGCAAACATGGTGAAACCCTATCTCTACTAAAAATATAAAAATTAGCTCAGGCCAGGAGCAGTGGCTCACTCCTATAATCCCAGCACTTTGGGAGGCCAAGACAGGTGGATTGCCTGAGCTCAGGAGATCGAGACCACCCTAGGCAACATGAACAAACCCCAGCTCTACTAAAACACAAAAAATTAGCCAGGCAGCGTGCACATGTAGTCCCAGCTACTCAGCAGGCTAAGGCAAGAGAATCGCTAGAGGCAGGGAGACGGAGGTTACAGTGAGCTAAGATCGTGCCACTGCACTCCAGCCTGGGCAACAGAGTGAGACTCCATCTCAAAAAAAAAAAAAAAGTTAGCTGGGCATGGTAGCATGCACCTATACTCCCCGCTACTCAGGAGGCTGAGGCAGGAGAATTGTTTGAACCTGGGAGGCAGAGGTTGCAGTGAACCCAGATTGCAACACTGCACTCCAGCCTGAGCAACAGAGGGAGACTCTGTCTCAAAAAAAAAAGAACAAAAAAAGGGGAAGGAGGTAAAGGAGCTATTTGTGGGGCGTGGGGGTGGGTCCTGCAGACCCTGACTCAGCAACAGATGATAAATTTATTCACACACAGAATACAGTGAATGAGCGGGCTAGGTGTCTGTGGCCACTGACAGACTCCTTGGAGAGTGCTATAACAAGATAGCAGCCACCGGCCTTCCTCAGTCAATGACACTTGCATTTATTCAGTAAAGTTTAACTGACAAAGGCTTGAGTCAATACTACTAAAAGCTGAAGATTAAAGGACAGGTTCCAATGCCTAAAGCAAACACCATTAGAGGGTAATCTTCTTGGTCAACCTCCCGCTGAGAGGGCTGTCTGGCTCAAAGGTTAGTTTTGAGACTACATGAGTAAACAAGTTATACAGATAAACTCCTCTATATACTTTAGCTATTTGCTTTTCTTATTAATTAAATGTAAAGGGGATTTAGGCTGCCTTCAGTTGAAACTTCTACTGAAACTATGCAAAATTCTTGGCCTTCCAAGAAGGTTTGCAACTATATTCTATAATTTTCTCTAGTATTTTTCCTTTAATATTTTTGCCACCACCTGAGTGAATCCCCACAGCAGGGACCTTGCTTGGATCAAGATTTGAACAAAACAAATGAAAATGACATTGTAAGACAAAGGGGATTTCTGAATATGAACTGGATATTAAATAAAATTAAATATTGCTAATTCTGTTGGGTATGACAATGGAATAATGCCATTTAAAACATAGTGGTGTATTTTAAAAGGAAAAGTAGTGAGGAAACAAAGGACAGTGCTAAGTAACTATTGAAAAAATACTTTTAAAAATGTGTATTCCTACCTGATACCTTAAACCAAAATAAATCAAAGAGAATAAAAATTACATTAAAAAAAGCAAAACCACAAAAGTATATGTGTGTGTTTAGATAACCCTGGTCAAGAAGAACTTTCTAAGCACTGTACCAAATACAGAAACCTTCAAGTGCAATCTTGACAAATATTATGCCTTAAATAACCATTTGACAAAATGGTCAATATCGGCCAGGCACAGTGGCTCACGTCTATAATCTCAGCACTCTGGGAGACTGAGGTGGGCCGATCACTTGAGGTCAGGAGTTTGAGACCACCCTGGCCAACATAGTGAACCACTGTCTCTGCTAAAAAAATACAAAAAGTTAGCTGGATGTGGTGGTGGGCACCTGCAGTCCCACCTACTCAGGAGGCTGAGTCAGGAGAATCGCTGAATTCTGGGAGACAGAGGTTGCAGTGAGCAGATATTGCATCCCGGCACTCCAGCCTGGGTGACAGAGCAAGACTGTTTCCCCCTGCCCCCCAAAAAAAAGGCCAGGTGCAGTGGCTCATGTCTATAATCAGAGTACTTTGGGAGGCTGAGGCAGGTAGATCACCCAAGGTCAGGAGTTCAAGACCAGCCTGGCCAACATGGTGAAAGCCCATCTCTACTAAAATACAAAAATTAGCTGGGCATGATAGCGGGTGCCTGTAATCCCAGCTACTCAGGAGACTGAGACAGGAGACTGAGACAGAAGAATCACTTGAAGCCGGGAGACAGTGGTTGCAGTAAGCCAAGATCGCACCACTGCACTCCAGCCTGAGTGGCTGAGCAAGACTCCATCTCAAAAAATTAAAAAAAAAAAAAAAAAAAAAAAAACTGAGTATCTTTAGTTTATAAATAGCTCTTGCATATTGAGAAAAAGTAACAAAGTGAGGAAAGGACATAAATAAGCAATTTGAAAAAGAATCATAAATGGCTAATAAGCAGGAACAAATATTCAAATTTACTTATGGCCAAAGAAATGAAAATTAAATTGGCAATCATATACTATTCATCTACGGGACTAGCAGACTATACACTTGGGGTAAGTACGTGTGTTGGAGCAAGTGAGAAGACTGGCAAGCAGGGCTTCAATGACACAACTTCCTGGAAAACCACTGCCAAAAGGTAATCAAGGGTTTTAAAGAGGTTCATGTCATTTACCTATGAATCCCATACCTGAAAATCCATCTTAAATATCATAGTGGGCGCCAGGAGTGGTGGCTCATACCTGTAATCCCAGCACTTTGGGAGGCCAAAGCAGGGGAATTACCTGAGGTCAGGAGTTCCAGACCAGCCTGGCCAACATGGCGAGATTCTGTCTCTACTAAAAAAATACAAAAATTAGCTGGGCGTGGTGGCACAAACCTGTCACTCAGCTACTCAGGAGGCTGAGGCAGAGGAATCACTTGAACCCAGGAGGCAAAGGTCACAGTGAGCTGAGATTGCACCACTATACTCCAGCCTGGGAGACAGAGCAAGATTCTGTCTCGAAAGAAAAAAAAAAAAGAAAATCATAGTGGGGGCCAGGCTTGGTGGCTCCCGACTATAATCCCAACACTTGGGAGGCTGAGGTGGGTGGACTGTTTGAGCTCAGGAGTTCAAGACCAGTGTGGGCAACATGGCAAAACCCTGCCTCTACAAAAATACAAAAAATTAGCTAGGCAGGGTGGTATGTACCTGTAGTCCCAGCTACTTGGAAGGCTGAGGTGGGAGGATTGCTTGAGCTCAGGAGGTTGAGGCTGCAGTGAGCAGTGACTGCACCACTGCACTCCAGCTTAGGGGACAGAGTGAGACTCTGTCTCCAAAAAAAAAAAATAATAAATGATATAAGGCAAAAAAGTCAAACAAAGTGCTCAATAGAGGAGCTGTTGAATAAAATGGTATTTCCATAATGGAACACTATGCAGTCATTAGAAACAATGATGTAGCTGTATATTTAACATGGAAGATATAATAATTTAAATGAAAAACATGACTTTAATGGTTCTATTTTTCTGCATTCAACATATCACAACATACATGCACATGCAAAAAACAGTCTAGAAAGAATAGTTTAAAAGAATTTATACTCAAGTATTTAAGTGGTTACCCTTCAGTAGATCATTTCACATATTTTTAAACAGCTTTATTGAGATATAATTCACATACCATAACATACACTCAATTAAAGTATACAATTCAATCACAATGTAATTTTAGAACATTTTTAGCACTCCTAAAAAAGCCTTATACGCATTAGCAGTTATTTCTCATTCCTCCCCCAACCCTAGGCAACCACCAATCTGCTTTCTGTCTCTATGGATTTGCCTATTCTGGACATTTTTGTGTGTGTGTGAAATCTGCCAGAAATATTCTGGACATTTCATATAAATAGAATGATATAACATGTCTTTTGTGCCTGGCCTCTTCCATTTAGTATAATAGTTCTAATGTTTATTCATATTGTAGCATGTATCAGTTCTCAGTCTTTTTTTTTTTTTTTTTTTTTTTGAGATGGAGTTTTGCTCTTGCTCAGGCTGGAGTGCAATGGCACAATATCTGCTCACTGCAACCTCCACCTCCTGGGTTCAAGCGATTCTCCTGCCTCAGCCTCCTGAGTAGCTGGAATTATAGGCATGTGCCACCACGCCCGACTAATTTTGTATTTTTAGTAGAGATAGGATCTCTCCATGTTAATCAGGCTGGTCTCGAATTCCCTGTCTCTGGTGATCTGCCCACCTTGGCCTCCCAAAGTTCTGGGATTACAGGCATGAGCCACCATGCCCAGCCATTCATTCTTTCTTATTACTGAATAATATTCCATTGTATAGATACACCACATGTTATTATATCCTTCATCAGTTGATGGACATTTATTTCTACTTTTTGGTTATTACAGATAATGTAGCTATGAATCTACAAGCTTTTGTGTGGACAATTTTCATTTCTCTTGGGTCATCATATGATTTTTTTTAACATTACCTGTATCATCTAGTTTTTGGTTTTTTGTTTTTGTTTTTACAATAAGCACTTACTACTCACACAATTTGAAAGGCTCAATACTGGAATACTGCAAATCTTAGCATCAAGCACCTGAGTTCCTGGGCCATGAAACAAATCAAGGCTGAACTGATCACAGATGAAATATTTGTACACAGGCTCTGCCTGGGGCTGTCACTGCAATCTTGCTTGGCTACCAAACCAATGTGCTGTGTGGCTGGCTCTAGCCTTTGGTCTACACATCAAGGAGACAAGAACATCTGCAAGCACTCAGCCCATCCTGTGCACTCACTTATGCTTGAATGGCCTCAAGATCAAAGGGACAATTATAATGTTGATGACAATAGTAGCTACCATCTATGGAGTCACTGTGCCAATCATATAGCTCCCAGTGAGTTCTAACCTAATTGTGATCCAAAATGCCCATAAGGTAAGACTTGTTATTTTGTTCTACTTTCATAGATGAGGAAACTGGGTCCCAGAAAGAATGAGTGTCCTATAATGAAAAACATTTACTCAAATCCTTGAATTTCTTGAGTGATACGAGCATCTTTTGTTATTCATAATGAGTCCCTTTCAATCACACCTGAGTTTATGCTAATGAAGTGACTTTTGTGGAAAGGGGGTGGTAGACTTTTGTGGGAAGTGGGTGGTAGTTTCAGGATAGGGGCAGGTCACCAGAAAAACCAACCAGGTGATTAGAAAGTTGGAATTTTCAGCCCCAACCCCTGGATCTCCAGGGAAGTTAGAGGAGCTGGACATTGACTTCAATCACCAAATGGCCAATCAATCATGCCTACCTAGTGAAATCTCCAGAAAAAAATACCTAAATGATGGGGTCTGGGAAACTTCTGAGTGGGGCTCATTCTGACTCCATGGGGACAGAGGCTCCTGTATCTGAGGCCCTCCGGACCTCATTCTATGCATCTCTCCCAAGTGGCTGTTCCTGAGTTGTATCCTTTAAAACATGCCAGTGATTGTTTAAGTAAAGCACCTTCCTGAGTCCTGTGAGTCACTGCACAGAATGACTGATCCTGATGAGGGGTGGTGGAAATCATCGAATCTGTATTTAGCCAGACAGAAGTGCCTGGGCACCTCTTTTGCAGCTGGTGTCTGAAGTGGGGGCATCTTGTGGGATCTGTGCTAATTCATCTGTGGGATCGGTGCTAACTCTGAGCATTAGTATCAGAATAGAAAGGAACTGTTGAATACCCAGTCAGTGTCAAAGAATTACAGAACAACTTGGTGTGGAAAATGTATTTGGTGTCAGAAAAAAACCATAAGATAAGTCATGCCCAAGGGCTCAGGGCTCAGCCAGTGGCCACCATGGGTGACTGCTAACTGTTCTCAACCTACCACAGCACCCAGCTTGGGTTCTGAGATAGAGGCCTAAGAGGCCTCCAGGGCCACAGAGCCCACTAAGAAAGGGTGACCAAAGTGGAAGAAGAAAAACAGGACAGTGTGGGCTTCCAGGAAGTGAGATGAGAGAGTATGGCCAGAAGGACAGAGCACCCCATAGCAGACACCACCAAGACGCTGAGTGGGGTGAAAACCCAAGAATAACCAGAGGATCCAGGAACACAGAGGCCCCATCCCAGGTTCCTGACCAGAGGACTTGCAATGCTGCCAGACTGGACTGGGTTGAAGACAAATCAGGCAAGACCACCACATGGTCAGGAAGGCAGACTGGGGGAAGAGACAGGAGCTGTGTTTGGCTGGAAAATACACATAGGAAGTTTCTAGGGTGTTGACAATCTCCTATTTGTTGACCCAGGTGGTGGCTGTACATTAAACTGTATACTTACTTCCATAATTTTTTCAATATTTGACAATAAGAGATTAGAAAAGAGAGATTAGGAGAGGGGGAAGCAGAGAAGGCAGGTGCTGACCTCCTCTTCAGGGAAGTCTGGCTGAGCTGGCCCTGGGCTCTGGTTCTAGCTGAGTGAGAACCACTGGCAGGCTTTTGGGATGGGAGGAGGATCAGACACACCTTTTTTAGATAGCGCCACATCCCAGAAGGGAAGGGGTAGAAAGGAGGAGTGGCACTAATCAAAGTAAACAGGGGTGGAACATGTGAATGTGTGAGTTCCTAGGACACAGAGAAAAACAAATATCAAACAAGTCCCACAATTCATCTAAAAAAGAAAAAAACAACCCAAACCAAAAACCTGACATTAATGGAATCTTTCAAATTCCATCAAATTATGCTTGTAGAAAATTATGCATTGTCCTCCTTATTTATCATTTCTCATCCATATTTATGTCAACCTGGGCTCCTGGAATGACCTGTTTTTAAATCTATACCAATCACACCCTATTTTAATCATCAGGCTGGCTCTGCTGGGGACGAAAATACTCCGAATACTCCTACCACCTTCTTAGAGAAACACAACGCAGTCAAGGCCAACCCTTCTGTAGCGAGTTGATGAGCTGAAATCGGCCCTGAGGAGCTCACTTTTTCACCCCTCTCAGAGAACACTGGACATGAGCTGCCTTTAATAGGTACCATCTCGACCGGGCGCAGTGGCTCACCCCTGTAATCCCAGCACTTTGGGAGTCTGAGGTGGCTGGATCACCTAAGGTCAAGAGTTGGAGAGCAGCCTGGTCAACATGGCAAAACCCAATCTCTACTAAAAAAACAAAAATTAGGCCAGGCGCGGTGGCTCACACCTGTAATCCCAGCACTTTGGAAGGCCGAGGCAGGAAGATCAGGAGGTCAGGAGATCAAGACCATCCTGGCCAACATGGTGAAACCCCATCTCTACTAAAAATACAAAAAAATTAGCTGGATGTGGTGGTGCATGTCTGTAGTCCCAGCTAGTCGGGAGGCTGAAGCAGGAGAATTGCTTGAACCCAGGAGGTGGAGATTGCAGTGAGCCAAGATTGTGCCACTTCACTACAGCCTGGGTGACAGTGTGAGACTCCATCTCAAAAAAATAACAAAAAAAAAAAAATATATATATATATATATATATAAATTAGCCAGGCATAGTGGCGCATACCTGTAATCTCAGCTACTCAGGAGGCTGAGGCAGGAGAATCACCTGTACCCTGGAGGCGAAGGTTGCAGTGAGCCAAGATTGCGCCATTGCCTAGACCACAGAGCAAGACTCCATGTCAAAAAAAAAAAATAGGTACCATCTCCTCAAGTTCATGTAATGCACATACCCTTTTGTTGGGCAAGCACACAGCCTTTATCTGCTCCAAAAGAGTGGAAAGTCTGAAACGGGTCCCAAAGAACAGGATAGTGTTCTCAAGTGACCACATCATCACCACCCAGAAGAAAAGAACGAGTATCAACTTCCCAGGGGAAGAGATGCACCTCAACATGACCAGTGACGTGGTAGTGTGGTAGTCAACAAGTGGAAAATCTTTCATTATTAAAACAGAAAAAGCAGAATTCCAGAAAGCTCACTAAATAGGTATTTCTGAGAAGGATGCAGTGGCTCATGCCTGTAATTCCAGCACTATGGGGGGCTGAGGCGGGTGGATCACCTGAGGCCAGGTGTTTAAAACCAGCCTGGCCAACATGGTAAAATCCCATCTCCACTAAAGATAAAAAATTAGCCAGGTGTGGTGGTATGAGCCTGAAATCCCAGCTACTCAGGAAGCTGAGGCAGGAGAATCGCTTGAACCCAGGAGGCAGGGGTTGCAGTAAGCCAAGATCATGCCACTCCACTCCAGCCTGGGTGACAGAGCAAGACTCCATATCAAAAAACAAAAAATAAATAAACAACAACCACCAAAAAAAGTAGGTATTTCTAGGGATAAAGGCCAGTATAAATTAGTAAGAAATCTGAAGCATGAAGTCTTCTAACAGGTTAATGGCTATCAGATAAAACTGACAAAACAGAACTAAGGGAGTCAAGTCAAACCTGATGGAAGTCAACAGGGGAACAGTGTGGGTAACAGAACAGCAGCCTGCCAGGACACCTCTTACTCAGGTGAGATTAACACTGCTGCACTGGCCACAGCACCTACTGGTTTGAGGCCTTACCAGATGCCTTTATACCCATTACCTCATTTTATACTTTAAAAAAAACCTGCAAAAAGAGATTATTATCTCCACTTTACCAGTGCTGATACTTCACCAATGCAGGGCTCTCAGAGACTTGCCCAGGGTCATGCACAGCCTGTTTTAACAGCCACCTTGGACTTGAACCCAGCCCGGTGTGTCTGACTCAATGCCTATAGTCTTAACCTTTCCAGCAGCTGCTTCTTTGTCAAATAGGTCCTCCCGCAGGGTTTCACAGCCCAGCCCTTCACTCAGCAAGTATTATTGACAGGCCTCAGGAACACGAGGCAAGTAGGACAGCAATGAACAAGATGCTGACCTTGACCCTGACCCTGCATCCATGGTATGAGCATTTTAACTGGGGAAGGTTTGCAAAGTTCTCTTAAACTGTCTACTACATTCTCTATAAGCATTTTCTTATGGATAACATAAACCTCATCTTAAAAATAGTTGAGACATTAAAACCTGTCACAAAAACTCGGACAAAATGCTTCTAGTTATCTTGAGGTTTTAGAGCTTAAATTTAAAATACCACCACATTTTTCTCAGCTTTTGGTGCTAAGACAAAAAAACAGCTAGGTTTTCAATTGACATCTACTCTCCTTTAAATTTTTCCTCCTTTAGGAGTTTGTGCTGGTTAGGACAACCCAGGGAGCACCTGTAAGGAGGACCTTCCCCACTGCAGGCCCCAGGGCATACCAGGAGAGCAGCTCTGCCAGGGAGGTGGCAGCTCCAGCCTCCTCATTGGGGCCCACACTTTCTCATGGGCCCAGCAGCAGCCAAAGACAGATGGAGCCACGTGTGGCTTCTGTGTGGCTCCCAATTTCAGGCAAGGGTAGCTGGTCTGTGGCGCTCTCCTCCTGCTTCCCCTCAGCAGCTGAGGTGCCCACAGAGTTCTCCTCCCACAGGCCCAGCAGGGTAAGGCAGCCGACTGTGCTTACATGGATCTCCCTGACTGACTCCCTTTGAGCTCTTGCACATGCTAATTTGCAAATACATTTCAAGAAAACCAAATGATATTAAAATCCCCTTCTCATTCAGCACAGTAAGGACACAGTCCAGGAAAGGGGGTCTGGGACTGATGAGCCCTGTGTTTCCCATCTGATTGACAAGGGTGTTTCCCATCTGATTGACAAACAGGACTAAGAACCCAAACCATGGGGAGAAGAGGGCAGGTTTCCACTCAGGACTTTCTGATCAAACCACCAAACCCCCCCAGGGTCCTTCTAGTTCCTTTGAATTTAATAATATTTCTAGGCTCTGCAAGTTATTGGCATTTTCATTCATATTTTCAATTCTTCCAGAATCCATATTCTTATAAATGACTTTTATGTCCAGTCTGAAAAATACGCAAATGTCTTCATTGTATTTTATTTCCCATATTCTGCAAAGATTAACATGACCAGTCTTCTCAGATGATCGCAAAATTGAAATGACATCTTCGAAGTGGCCAAAATAATTCTATTATGATGTTTCTCCCATTAGTTAAGATTCAGTTTATTTTGTAGTTTTACTCAACCCAGTAAAAAATTTAAAATTTTACAGTTGAATTTTAATGGAATATTTAAGGATTAAAATGAACTAGAACCAAATACAACCTGGAGAGATTCAACTTTTCCTTGGAGCCAACCACCGTGTGACCCATTCGTGGCCAAAGTGGCCGCTTGTACTCACTGTCAGGTTCCAGTTGATCTGGGGGATCCTCATGTGCAGGTTGAGACTGAACATAATCAGCAAAACTCCAGTCACCACAAACGCACTGCAGCTCACAAACTCAAAAAAGTAGAGGCCTTCACACGGGGAGCACTTCATGATGGTCTCTATGCAGATAAACGCAATCAGGGCCAAGACCTAGAAAGAAAATTGGAAACATACATGTATATATATATTTAGTATACATCTGCAGACATACGTGGCTACCATGCTTAAATAACACTGAACAACAACAACATACTGCATCGAGTTTTCCTCTGGGGACGGCAGCCATAACTGTTGGAAATCAGATCTGCTTCAATTCTTACATCAAGAATAGGTGCAAGGGTCTTAACGAAAGGATCCAATTACCAATGTAAACAGTGAAGGACCCACCGCATACACTGCAATCAATCTGGTGTGATGTGGCCCCTGGGTGTAAACCGCTGGCCCTTGGGAAGAAGCAGAAACATCTCCACAATGTTTTTAGGTCTTCTCCTGCCATCAGTAAGTGGGTGTTGCCTATGTATGTTTCTAATTCATGGTCTCTACCACAATTATGCCAAACACTGGGAGAACAGAATCCTGATGGTGTCCGACTTACGCTATCTGAAGTTACCTTGGTGATTCCTGCTAAGGTCACACAGGTTAACTGGGACTCCTGATGGCTTTAAAAGAATGATTGCTATAATCTCCTCTTTCCCCAATTAGGAGGGAACAAGAGGCCCACCTAATTAATTCATGCGGTTTTTAAAAATGTATTTTTGAACTTGATCACAAGATGGCAGCTTATTAGAAAACATTAAGAAATCTACCAATAATAGAATAAATTTCTTTCTGAAGGACCAAAGTAACATTCTGGCAATATGTCCTAAGAGTTCATAGATAATAAATTCAAATAGATATCGATGGAAAATGCCAAGTGAACTTTTAAAGGGGGACTTCAGGAGAAGGAGGAGCCCAAAGGCGGAGTTAATGACCCTGTGATCGAGGAAAGGTTTGGAACACCTAAAGCCAGATCAGTCTTGGGCTCCCGCTCCGCTCAGTTCAATGGCATCTGAAGCCTGTGCCACTGCTTCCAGGCCGGCCTCCACCTCATGGGTCAAGGCAGCAGAGGCAGACAGCTCTGTGGTCCTCTAGAGACTTGCCCTCTAGAGCTTGTGAGAAATGCAGAATCTCTGCTTCCTCCCCTTGAACTACAGAATCAGAATCTACTTTCTGATGACATCTTCAGAGGATTAAAGTGCCAGCAGCATCCAAGGCACAGGCTGTTCTGGGGCCTTTCTCCACCTGTTGAAGTCCTACTCATGACTTCCAGTGCTCCACTGGACGCTGCCACCACCTCCGCCCCATGTCTTCCCTGACTGTTTCTCCCTGCCAGACATCAGCTTATCCTACTCTATCCCAGGAAAGCTGGCTAGCCTGTGACTGCATTCTATCCTTGCCATCCTGCAGCCTCTCCCTCTGAGCTTTTAGGGGGCAGGGCATTCCATCCCTGTCTACTCCCAAGGCACCAAGCACAGTAACTTGCACATAGCCAGCAGGCGGGGCCTGAATGAGCCATTAGAAAACCCATATCTACAATTCCTGGCTGCCTGGTCAGTGTCTTCAGGTGAATGGAAGAGTGGTTCTGCTTCTCCCATTGTCAATACTTCTACACAGAACCTCTTTCCTAACAATATGTGGTCTTTTCTAAGTCAACACGTTAAAGATACAGGTCTTCTTGGTCAAAGCATACAAAATTTGAGTTAGGAAGAATAAGTTCAAGAGATCTGTTGTACAACATGGTTACTTAGTGACTACTGTTAAGAGTAGATTTTAGTGCAGTGGCTCACAACTGTAATCCCAGCACTTTGGGAGGCCAAGGCAGGTGGATCACCTGAAGTCGGGAGTTCAAGACCAGCCTGACTAACATAGTGAAACCCCATCTCTACTAAAAATACAAAAATTAGCTGGGTGTAGTGGGGAGGAGGGGACGCCTGTAATCCTAGCTACTCAGGAGGCTGAAGCAGGAGAATCGCTTGAAACCCAAGAGGCAGAAGTTGCAGTGAGTCAAGATCACGACACTGCACTCTAGCATGGGCGACAGAGTAAGACTCCGTCTCAAAAAAACAAAAACAAAACGGGTAGATTTTAAGTGTTTTAACAACAACAAAAAAAGTGGTAAGTATGTGAGATAATACACAATACCTCACTGGATTGAGCCATTCCGCAATGCTTATATATTTAGAAACATCATGTTGTACACAGTAAATACAGAAATTTTTACTTGTTGGCTGGGCATGGTGGTTCACATCTGCAATTCCAGAACTTTGGGAGGCCAAGGCAGGTGGATCATCTGAGGTCAGGAGTTCAAGACCAGCCTGGCCAAGATAGCAAAACCCCATCTCTATTAAAAATACAAAAATTAGCTGGGTGTTGTGGCACATACCTATAGTCCCAGCTACTTGGGAGGCTGAGGCAGGAAAATCACTTGAGCCCAGGAGGCAGGGGTTGAGGTGAGCTGAGATCACGCCATTGCACTCCAGCCTGGGCAACAAGAGTGAAACTCTGCCTCAGGAAAAAAAAACTTTTTACTTGTCAATAAAACAAAAGATATGGGTCTTTAAATATACACCTTGTGCTTCTCCTAATGGCTCTTCTTATAATTCTCTATAGCACCATAGATTTTAATTCTCCATCAGAATTATATACCTAACTTGCAATCAATTCACAAAAGAAATAGTTCACATAAGGGAAACTCCTAAACTTTCCCTTCTTTTTTTTCACCCCAGTAATCAGATCTAGTAATCTTGGGCAAGAAATAACACACTGTACTGATGAATTACAAATGTTTCTGGTATGCTAGCTTCAACCATATTTGTGTGGGAAGGTAACACCTACATTCTTAAATATTAACATAAAAATGGCTTCACGAATATGCAAATAGACCATTCGTTGTGGCAGTGAACAAAATGGACAAAAATCCCTGCTCTTAGCTCACAGTCTAATAAAGGAGGGCTTTCTCTTATTAATTAAATTTAAAAACAGAGTGAGAGAGACAATGATAAGAATGAAGGAGAAAAATGGAAGCAGGGAAGCTGAACAAAGCATCTGAGGCAAAGGTTTTTGAAAGTTTAGACACAGAGGCCCGGAGCGGTGGTTCATGCCTGTAATCCCTTCAAGATTATATCACTTCAGGAGGTTGAGATGGGTGGATCACTTGAGGCCAGGAGTTCCATACCAGCCTGGCCAACATGGTGAAACCCTGTCTCTACTAAAAATACAAAAATTAGTTGGACGTGGTGTTGCACACCTGTAGTCCCAGCTACTAGGGAGGCTGATACAGGAGAATCCCTTGAATCTGGGAGGCGGAGGTTGCAGTGAGCAGAGATTGTGCCACTGCGCTCCAGCTTAAGCCACAGAGTGAGACTGTCTAAAAAAACTTTTTAATAAAATAATATAAAGTTTAGGGCAAGTGCAGTGGTTCAGGCCTGTAATCCCAG
Organism: Aotus nancymaae; assembly: GCF_030222135.1. Classification (NCBI taxonomy): domain Eukaryota; kingdom Metazoa; phylum Chordata; class Mammalia; order Primates; family Aotidae; genus Aotus; species Aotus nancymaae. The sequence continues at coordinate 21,291,353 of NW_026988443.1, forward strand.
CACTACGGGAGGCTGAAGCAGGTCAACCACTTGAGGTCAGGAATTCGAGACCAGTCTGGCCAACATGGTGAAACCACATCTCTACTAAAAACATGAAAATTAGCTAGGTGTGGTGGCACATGCCTGTAATCCCAACAACTCAGGAGGCTGGGGCGAGATAATTGCTTGAGCTGGGGGACAGAAGTTGCAGTGAGCTGAGATCACGCCACTGTACTGCACTCCAGTCTGGGCAATAAAGACTCTGTCTCTAAATAAATAAATAAAGTTTAGACAGTGTCCCTGGAAGGTGCTATTTGAGACAGAGTTGCCGAACACAGGGGACAGCTGTCTAGAGAAAGAGTACTGGAGGCAGATGGAAGAACGAGGTGAGATTCCTGGGAAGAGGGCCAGGTGGGCCCTGGGGAGAATCACAGGAGGGGAGGACAGACACAAACAGCCCTTGGGTGCAGTGAGGTCTGTGGCTCTCACTTTGAGTGTCATGGAAGCACCAGAGAGTGACACAATCTCCTTTGAGTCTTAAAAAGGCCATCAGCTACTTCATGGAGAACAGACCACAGTGAGGACAAGGGCAGAAACTGGGAGGAGAGTGAGAAGACTCTTATGACAATGAATAAGGCTGATCTATTGCCTTGCAGAAATGACTTCACAGGTGTGTGACTGCACAGGCTCAGTCAGAAAAGTTACCATGGTATCTGCCTTGCTCTCTCTTGGATCACTCATGCTGGGGAGAAACCAGCTGCCATGTCTTGAGGGCTCTCAAGCAGCCCTGTGGAGGGGTATAAGTGCCAAGAACTAAAGCCTCCTGCCAACAACCATGTTGAACAAGCCATCTTAGATACGGGTCCTCCAGGCCCAGGCAAGCTTTCAGATGATATAGCCCTAGCAACCCTAGCCAAAAGCTTGACTGCAACCTCCTGAGAGAACCAGAGCAAAGCCACTCCCAAATTCCTGACACAGAAATGAAAAGATAATAAAGGTATGATTTTTGTTTGTTTGCTTTTTTAAGACAGGGTCTTGTTCTGTCACCCAAGCTGGAGTGCAGTGATGCAATCATAGCTCGCTGCAACTTTCAACTCCTGGACTCAAGTGATCCTTCTGCCTCAAACTCTCGAGTAGCTGGGACTACAGGTGCACACCACCATGCCCAGATAATTCTTTAATTTTCTATAAAGACAGGGTCTCGCACTGTTACCCAAGCTGGTCTCAAACTCCTGTCCTCAAGCAATCTTCCCGCCTCAGCCTCCCAAAGCAATGTGATTACTCCCAAAGCACTGGGATTACTCCCAAAGCCACTGTGGCCCACCTAAGATGTCTTGTTTTAAGTCACAAAGTTTTGGGGTAATTAGTTATGCAGCAATAAATATTAGGGGAGGAAAAACTCTTGTTGTTATAAAACATTAATATTATAATTAATAATATTCATAAGAACTACTCATTACTCATTGATTACAGGTACCTACAAATCAAACACCTTATAGGCACTTCTCATTCTTTATCATTTAGTCACCTAGCACAACCTTATGAGGTAAATATTAGCCCCATTTTACAGATAAGGAAATTAAAGTCCTGTGACATACAGATAGCAAGAAGCAGTGTTAGGACGTAATAGCCAAGATTTGATTCTCAGTCTTTCCAGTTCTTATTGCCTCACTATGTTATTTCTCTATTAGTTTCTCACCCATAACATTGTATCTGCCTTCTTTGTGTATCTCAAATGGTCACCGTGTTCAAAACCAAAACAAAAATATATGTAAAAGGGCTCTACAAATGATAAAACACTATATACAAAATAAGGAAATAACATGATATAACCTACACCTATTTAAACCATAAAATACGTATTATACATTTATTTTTTAGCCTACTTTTTCTACTAAATAGTATCCAGTTATTTCCACAAAAATAGAAACACAGATGTTATTTTTAATAATTACATATTATTCATATGTAGTTCAATAGACAGATACATAAATACATATATATACACCTCTATACAGATATCACAATTTAATTGATCCCCTACTGACAGGCATTTAGATGGTTTTTAATACTCTGCTGTGTTTTTGTCTGACATTGGACACAGCAAAATGTCAACATTTTCTCTAGCACAGTAAAATCTAATCACTGCTGAAATAAAAACTACCTATTGACCAGCAAGAAGGGCTCAGATAAAGTGATACTGGAAGCCAACAATTTCAAGACAACCAGTCAAAAATAGTTCAACTTACAACAACCTTGAAGTGAGCAAATGTCATGTGTAAAAATTATACAGAGCTGTCTAAGAAGATATATATAAGAAAAAACTCTTCTGTTTGCTAATCATGAGATTATGGATGCCCTTGGAGACAGTCCTTTGCAGGTGGTACCTACGAACGGACCAAAATAAATATTTTCATATTTGATAAGTAAACTGGGCCAGGCGCAGTGGCTCACACCTATAATCACAGCACTTTGGGAGGCCAAGGCAGTTGGATCACTTGAGGCCAGGAATTCCAGACCAGCCTGATCAACACAGTGAAACTCCTTCTCTACACAAATACAAAAAAATTAGCTGGGTGTGGTGGCACAAGCCTGTAATCCCAGCTAGTTGGGAGGCTGGGGCATGAAAATCACTTGAACCCCAGAGGTAGAGGTTGCAGTGAGCCGAGATTGCGCCACTGCACTCCAGCCTAGCTGACAGAGAGAGACTCCATTGCCAAAAAAAAAAAAAACCAGAATTGATATTAACAGGTTGTCAGATTTCCACAACTGTGGCTAATTATGATTGGCAGCATCAAAAAGCAGGAAGAGACGAAAAAGAGAGAAGACTGGCTGATGAAGTTATCGTAATAGTCCTCCTTCCACTCCAACTTTCTGTCACAGCTACTTGTGCCAGGTGATAATGAAATAGCAATGGGCATTTTTGGTTTTGTTTGTTGACAGAGTCTCTGTCGCCCAGGCTGGAGTGCAGTGGTGAGATCTTGGCTCACTGAACCTCCGCCTTGCAGGTTCAAGTGATTCTCCTGCTTCAGCCTCCCAAGTAGCTGGGATTACAGGTACCCACCACCACACCTGGCTAATTTTTGTATTTTTAGTACAGACAGGGTTTCATCATGCTGGCCAGGCTGGTCTCAAACTCCTGACCTCAAGTGATGCACCCACCTCAGCCCTGCAAAGTACTGGGATTACAGGCGTGAGTCACTGTGCCTGGCCACAATGGACATTTTTGGTATTCAGCTAATTGGAAGTTGAGTGAGGGATACATTAAATTTGGGTTTAGCTTTTGGTTCCATGTATGGTTAAGTTACCGTAGCACTCCCAGTGGAGGAATGGCTTTCAGATATGCTCTGACACCACTGCACAGGCTGACCTGACATATGACAACGGAACAAACTCCAAACTTCTTTTTTTTTTTTTTTTTTTTTTGAGATGAGGTTTTGCTCTTGTTGCCCAGGCTGGAATGCAATGGTGCAATGTCAGCTCACTGCAACCTCTGCCTGCCGGGTTCAAGCAATTCTCCTGCTTCAGCCTCCAGAGTAGCTGGGATTACAGGTGTGTGCCACCACACTCAGCTAATTTTGTATTTTCAGTAGAGACAGGGTTTCTCCGTGTTGGTCACGCTGCTCTTGAACTCCCGACCTTAAGTGATCCACCCACCTTGGCCTCACAAAGTGCTGGAATTACAGGTGTGAGCCACCATGCCCAGCCCAAACCCCAAACTTCATGAGATAAACTGTTCTACGATGACTAACTAGAAATATGTGGGTAGTGGAGAAGAAACAGGGTTTGAAACATATGGAGCCAGAAACTTATCTGTGGGAAATTCTTCAGATCATTAAATGCATAAAATTTTAAGTAGAGAATTCTATTGTCATCAGTGCCTAAATGGGAGTTGTGTTTTATCAGGAAAATACTCAAAAATATAGTGTATGCAACTATAAGTGTACTACATATTTTCTCCTTTTTCACGGAAACCACATGAAATAGAATTTATCAGAATTCCAGGGTGTGTAGGGCACAAACCTGTGGCAGCACTATAAACAGCAAGTATTTATTATTATTATTGTGAGATAGTTTCGCTCTTGTCGCCCAGGCTGGAGTGCAATGGCACGATCTCAGCTCTCTGCAACCTATGCCTTCTGGGTTCAAGCAATTCTCCTGTCTCAGTCTCCCGAGTAGCTTGGATTACAGGCGCCCGTCACCACACCTGGCTAGTTTTTGTATTTTTAGTAGAGATAAGGTTTCCCCATGTTGTCCAGTCTGGTCTTCAACTCCTGACCTCAGATGGTCTGCCCGCCTTGGCCTCCCAAAGTGCTGGGATTACAGGCATGAGCCACTGTGTCTGGCCAACAGCAAGTACTTCTGTGTGGGAGCTTAGAGTTTTATGTATCTCAATGTACCAGATAGCATCTTGATACAGCTGACAAATTTTAAATTGACAAAGTCTTGACAATCCCAAATAAAACGGCACACAAAATTGCTTCCAATTCACTGAAACAGCATGAAAAAATAAGCGTTCAGCGACAAACTCCTACACATGTTCATCAATAAATCAGTGAAAGGAGCCTCAGAACATACTGATTGTATAATGATGTGATGTTGCTCGAAACAGTGTAGTGGCAACCTAAAATCTGAACTGCTCTCATGTACCATGAAATGTCAGGTTGACTTTGTATACTTTTTCAGAATTATTGGTCAAACTGAAGTTCAAATCTACGAAGGATCTATTGCAGTGGAGGCCAAAACAAAAACAGAAAGAAAACGCTTTTTAAATTTGTAATTTATTGTTTCCTGTTGGGAGTCAAAAGAAGCCCTGTCCCCCACCCTCCACCACCAAAAAAATAGTGTATTTCTTATTCTAAATACACATTTAGTGTATTTCTTATTCTAAAACAATATTCACTATTGTACCTGTTTTGTGCTTTTAATTGTCTTTCTTTTTCCAAAGTCATTGAGTCTTAAGCTCCTCAAAACCTGGACCTACTGCTAGATTTGGGCAATGAAGTGTGAGTGGGGGAGACACTTGTGACCCTTGGCAGCAGCCTTTTAGAACTACAGACAGTTCTACCATGCTCCTTCCCTGCCACAGCAGCTTGCAATGTTCTAGACCCAGGGCAGGGAAAGGGAGTGACAAACACAAACAGATGCTCAACTTCACTTCCAACAAAAGAAATGCAAATTGAGATATCCTTTTCATCTACCCAATCCATAAAAGTTATACAGTGATATCCCATACTGGTGAGAGAATGCGAAATCAGGCCATTTTCCACACTGATGGTGAAGGTACAGACCAGCATGGCATGCAGAGAGTGATCTCCCAATCCTCATCAAAACTGGCTGGATGCAGTGGCTCACGCTTGTAATCCCAGCACTTTGGGAGGCCAAGGTGGGTGGATCACTTGAGGTCAGGAGTTTGAGACCAGCCTGGCCAACATGGTGAAACTCCATCTCTACTAAAAATACAAAAATTAGCCAGGTGTGATGGCGGGCGCCTGTAATCCCAGCTACTTGGGAGGCTGAGACAGAAGAATCACTTGAATCCAGGAGGTGGAGGTTGCAGTCAGCTGAGATGGCATCACTGAACTCCAGCCTGGGCAACAAGAGCAAAACTCCATCTCAAAAAAAAAAAAAAAATGTAACCGTGCACACCCTTAGATCCAGAAACTCTATGACTATGTCCCCTATGAATAACTGTACCAAACATGCACACTGCTGTACTGTGTGTCATATTAAAAAGCATCCAGGCCAGGCATGGTGGCTCACACCTGGAATCCCAGCACTTTGGGAAGGCCAAAGTGGGTGGATCACCTGAGGTCAGGAGTTCAAGACCAGCCTGACCAACATAGTGAAACTCCATCTCTAGAATTCATTTCCGAACTCTCTTGATAGCATACAAACCTATTTCCTGGCCACCACTGTGCTATGAGCTGAGGGAGTAGGGGCAGAGTAAGAGGGCCAGCCTTACTCTCACTAAGACAATGGCAAGGATCCCCAGGAAGGAAGTGTCACAACTACCTTGAAAGACATCTTCAAAGGTTAGACAAAATTCTAATTTTCTTTGACTACCAGTTTACCAAAAGATTTAATGAACCACAATTTAAAATATACATATGTGTAAAAATCACAGTATTAAAAATTTTTTTAATCCCGAACTACGTGAGAAGCCTTAAAAACCACCAAATGTGCCAAGCACTGTGTCACACACCTGTAGTCCCAGCTACAGGGAATGGCTTGAGCCCAAGAGTTCAAGGCTAGCCTGGGCAACACAAGACCTCATCTCTTAATTAATTAATTAATTAAAAAGGCTAGGCATAGTGGCTCACACCTGGATCACTTATAGGTGGCTTTGGCTCTTGTACAACGCTGAAGGCCTAAGGACTGATGTTACACAGGACCCTCCAAATTAGATACCTTCAAATGGATAGTCATTTTAGCATCCGTTTTTTTGTTTGTTTGTTTTTTTTCTTTTGGCGACAGGGTCTTACTCTGTCACCCAGGCTGGAATGCACTGCCGTGACCACAACTCACTGCAGCCTCTATCTTCTGAACACAAGTTATCCTCCTACCTCAGCCTCCTAAGTCACTGGGACTACAGATACATGCCATTAGGTGGAGCTAATTTATTTTTTCTACTTTTTGTAGAGATGGATGGGGTCTCGTTTTGTTGCCCAGGCTCATCTCAAACTCCTGGGCTCAAGTGATCCTCCTGCCTCAGCCTCCAGAGTAGCTGGGATTACAGGCGTTCACCACCATGCCTGGCTAATTTTTTGTATTTTTAGTAGAGACAGGGTTTCACCATGTTTGCCAGGCTGGTCTCAAACTCCTGACCTTAGGTCATCCACCCACTTCAGCCTCCCAAAGGGCTAGAATGAGCCACCACCACTCCCAGCCCAGCCAGGATTTTTTAAAAGGCCTTTTAAACAGTTCACAGGCACCACAGTTATAGCCTGTTTTCACAAAAGGTCAGTAGTCTGAGAAGTCAAAAACTTATCCTCAGTTTTTCCATCTAAAAATGCAATCTATGACGTCACCTAGAAATACGTGAGCATTGCTTCTGAGATACCGTGGGGGTAAAGAAGGTGCACGCAGGGCCAACTGTAAGGAGACTGGGGAAGAAGTTGGACCAAAGGGCAAGTCAGGAATGTGACCATCTGTCTCTCTGAGTGCTACTCAGGGAAGTTTAGGATCCAGTCTTAATCACCCATACAAAACACCAGAGAACTTAACTTCAAATTATTGTTCTTTCTTTTTTTTCTTTTTTTTTTTTTTTTTGAGATGGACTCTTGCTCTGCAGCCCAGACTGGAGTGCAGTGGCACTATCTCGGCTCACTGCAGTCTCTGCCTCCCGGGTCCCAGTTCAAGCAATTCTCCTATCTCAGCCTCCCAAGTAGCTGGGATTACAGGCACGAGCCACCATGCCCAGCTATTTTTGTATTTTTTAGTAGAGACAGGGTTTCACCATGTCGGCCAGTCTGGTCTTGAACTCCTGATCTCGTGATCTGCCCGCCCCGGCCTCTCAAAGTACTGGGATTACAGGCGTGAGCCACCGCACCTAGCCAATTCTTTTTTTTAAGAGATGGGTCTCACTATGTTGCCCAGGCTGGGCTCAAATTCCTGGCTGAAGAGATCCTCCCACCTCAGTCTCCTGAGTAGCTGGCATTACAGGTGCACACCATCACACCCAGCTTTGCTGCTCTTTGATTCCTCATTAGACATCTGTGTGAGAGAAGTTGTGAAATCATTTGATAAAAGTGGTATTTTTATTTACAGTGATGGTGACCCACTGCTTTAAATACACTTTGTCTGTATTCACTTGAATCCAAAAGCAACTCTCATCCTAGAAAAGACAGTCTATCCTTAGGGTTGTAGGAGTCATTAACGCTGGCTGCCAAATATTTGTGGTTCTCCACCTTCGAGCACCTTCCCTGCATGCTTTGAATTTGTGTGGGGCCACAAGACTACTTCTGGCTAATGAGCTGCCAAGTGTATCATTTTCAGGCAAAAGACTCTGTTGCCAGTATGAGATGTTCCAGAGATCTCCCTTCACCATGGTGCGCAGCAAGCTCTGAGATGTAGCTGCTCTACCAGCAGTGAGGACACATGGGCTAGACAGAGTAAGTGCAAAAGTGAACCCTGGTTGTTACTGCCCAGTATTCTTGCTTAACCCAACTGATAAAAGGATGGTGCCTTCATCTGTTTGAGAATGAAAATATTTCTCCTGGATCTGGGTTTTTCCTCACCATTAATATCTTAAGAAATCTTAGCACTTTGTAAGATCAAGGCTGGTGGATCATCTGACCAACATGGTGAAACCCTGTCTCTACTAAAAATACAAAAAATTAGTCAAGTATGGTGGTGCATGCCTGTAATCCCAGCTACTCTGGAGGCTGAGGCAGGAGGATCACTTGAGCCCAGGAGTCTGAGATGAGCCTGCGCAAGGCAGGAAGGCAGGCAGGTAGGCAGGAAGGCAGGCGGGTAGGCAGGAAGGAAGGAAGGAAGGAGACCAGGCAGGCAGAAAGGCAGAAAAGAAAGCAAGAAGGAAGGCAGGAAGGCAGGCATTAAGCAGGAAGGCAGGAATCAGGAAGGAAGGCAGGCAGGCAGGCAGGCAGGCAGACAGGAAGGAATCTTAGCCCCCAGGCCAGGTGCAATCGTCACACCTGTAATCCCAGCACTTTGGGACACCAGACAGGCTGACCACATGAGGTCAGGAGTTTAAGACCAGCCTGGCCAACAGGGTGAAACCCAGTCTTTACTAAAAATACAAAAATTAGCCAGATGTGGTAGTGTACGCCTGTAATCCCTGCTACTCAGGCAGCTGAGACAGAAGAATCACTTGAACCGAAAAAGCAGAGGTTGCAGTGAGCCAAGATCATGCCACTCACTCCAGCCTAGGTGACAAAGTGAGACTCTTGTCTAAAGAAGGAAGGAAGGAAGGAAGATAGGGAGGGAGGGAAGGAGGGAGGCAAGGAAGGAAGAAAGGAAAAATCTTAGCCCCCAGACACTATGTCCTAAAGAGTTACTGAGGTTGCTGGGCACAGTGGTGCACACCTATAGTCCTAGCAACCCGAGAGGCCTAGGCGGGAGGATCACCTTTGCCAAGGAGTTTGAGGCTGCCTGCCGTGAACTATGATCATGGTTGTGAAATAGCCACTGCACTCCAGCCTGGGCAACACTGAGAGACCCTGTCTCTTAAAAAAGGAAAAAGTTACTGAGATGGGTGTGGACATTTGCCTTTATGATTTAAAAGTCCGTTTTTGTTTTTGTTTTTGTTTTGAGATGGAGTCTAACTCTGTTGCCCAGGCTGGAGTGCAGTGGTACAATCTTGGCTCACCACAACCTCCATCTCCTGGGTTGAAGAAATTTTCCTGCCTCAGCCTTCTGAGTAGCTGGGACTACAGGCGCGTGCCACCATGCCCAGCTAATTTATGTATTTTTAGTACAGACAGGGTTTCTCTATGTTGGCCAGGCTAGTCTCGAACTCCTGACCTCGTGATCTGTCCGTCTTGGCCTCCCAAAGTGCTGGGATTACAGGCGTGGGTCACCGCGCATGGCTGAAAAGTCCATTTTTTAAAAAGTAATATTTAGGGAAGTATCAACCCTTCATTAAGCTAAAATTAACAGGCTCTACCATGTGCCAGGCATGATTCTAACTCTAGGGATGCAGTGGTGAACAAGCTCCTTGGGGAGCAAATATGCTCCTTTTTTCTCTTAGTTTTGATACCTTATCTATATATATTTCTGATTTTTTTTTTCTTCCTGATATATGTATTATTTCCATGACAAGTCACTTCAATTCTATTGAAGAGTATACCCCAATGTAGTCATGACTTGTATCACCTGATGTCCTGCAGATTCCACAGTGGGAGCGGGTACGGTCTGTCCTCAGCAGCCTCCCCACTTCCCAAGCCTGGGCTCAACCACAACCCCACACTGGGCTCACACCCTCCTTATGAACACGAGTAAGGTCCAGAGCCCCACTCCGTCCTCACAGGCAGCAGGGGCAGGGCTCTCACTGGCACTCATCTACTACGCTCCTCTCCCAAGTAAGACTTCTTTCAGGGCCCCTAATCCCTGCACAGGTCAGATCGCAGACATCTACGAGAAGGGCCAAGCCCCAGGCAAACAGGGCGTAGCCAGACAACTTCCCCCTCAACCCTGACTGTTCTGTGTCACTTGGAGATTCCCTGTGCTTAAGGTCTCAGTTCCAGCCCAGTCAACATACCCGATTATACACAAAAAGAACTAACTGTGTGTGTAACTCAGTACCCAGGGAGGTATCGAGGCAAAAAGCGCTGCTGGGTTTGGAGGAAAGTGAGTCACTGAGGGCTTGGGCAGCAGCTGAGGCTTTAGGAGGCTTCCCAGTCAACACCAAACTGAGGTCATCTTAGAGGAAAAGTGGGAGAGAACGTTTGTGTGAGATAGTTAGGGCCTAGCTTTCAAGATGTGTTCCTTGGTTGGTTAGAGGTGGGTGGAAGGTTGGGACAGAACCTAGTTTCTGACCAAAGTGCCTCTGTTTTTATGTTTACACGCCCATTAACAGTGGTTCCTAAAGTTTTCTGACCAAAGAACAGAATACCTGTTAATTGCCTTCTCCTAAACTAGTGTTCTAAGGAGAGTAGTTTGCAAACTATCGTTCAGGTTTATACATTGGGAAAGTATTTCTGTTGTGATTTAAAAAAATGTTTTTATGTCTGAAACGACAGATGCAGTCTGGCCCTTTCCCTTATCAGGAGCAGCTCCAAATTCACTCAAGTGTGCACAGTGGTAGGCCCTGCAGACATACAGCTTTGGGTCTTCTCATGCCAAGCCCCGTGCTGTTCCCACCTTAACTATATCCCTGGTCTTGGGGTATCAGGCACACCAGCATCTTAACAGTTCTGAAGAGCCTCACGGTAAAATTTATTTGCCTTTACTTGATATATGGATGTTACATGAGCACAGATTTCTTCCCCCAGCACATCTCTTAACACTTTGCACAGCCATGTCTGGAGGGAAACCAGTTCGGGAAACACAAAAGGCACGTGCTGGTCAATACTCAGCTTTGTCATGTCATGCACAATTTACAGAGTAAAAACATGGAAGCTCATTTACCCAGCAGGAGAGCAACTATTAAGGACCCTGTTAACCTAGTGAAGAACTACGAAGCTGAGTGGTGACCACACGCACACACAGCAGGGTCCAAAGTGCCTTCAGAATCAGACGGAGCTCTAATCAACTCCAGCACGTTCAAAATTAAAATGTCTCTATTCCTGCCAATACTGAAAAACTATCTGAAAGACAAGACAGGGCTTGTATTTAGCCACAGATGCAAAAGATTAGTTGTTAAAACACGGCTGCTGGAAGACCTCAGGATGTGCGCAACAGAGAATCCAGAGGGGGCAGTAGAGGGCAAGGCAGGGACTCCGCTTCCAAAGCCAGCTCCACTCTCAGCAACTAACAGGGAATGTTAAGATGGGCTCCTGGAGTCAGAACTACAGAAGAGGTGCGAGGCCTCTCCCGACCATCTTTCACAGAGTTGAGATCAGGGGTTTTAAGCACTCTTTATACACACTATAAACAACAGATCACTTTAAAACCTAAGTTCCCAGGCCAGAAGCCATTTATATGGTCTGCAAAGGGGAGCAAATAGTTATGCAATGCCAGGTACCTCAGAATAACAACAGCTTACACTTAATGGAGCATCAATAATGTAAGGCAACTACAGGGCTCTGCACCAGGCACAGTCCGGACATCGCTGATCCTCACACCATGACTCAGGAAGCAGGCAGCACCTCCATCATGTGGCCAGGTTTGCTCAAGGTCCCAAAGCCAGCTCCTCCCCTACCTCATGCCTAATATATGACTTATCCAGAGTCTTCCCACTCCTTTCACCATGGGAGAAATCACCATGTATGATTTCTCTTTAAGGAAAGCAGTTGTCTTCAAGACCTGGGGTAGCCAGTACTGAGAGTCTGACAAAGCCCACAGCGTGACTACTCATTCTCAAAGGGATCTAGCTGTAGTAACATCTCAATTTTTCTAAGAAAAATAATCCAGGAATTATTCCCCTCCCAAGGGAGGCCATCCCATGAGGAAGATAAATTTAAAATATCACCCTCCTCTCCCTTGAGACAATCAAACAATGAGCAAATAATTTTTGGTTCAGAAACAAAGGAGCTAATTGCAAGTGTAAATTATTTAACCTGCAACCAAGGCCTATGCCTGAGATCTTTGGTTTAGTTGTTTTTCTCCAGCTAAATAAACAATGCTCAAGCTAGGACCTGAGGATAGCAAAGAAGTAATAGAAAACTACCTGCTCTGGAAGGGCAGAGACGGCCCTCAGGAATTAAAGCTGCCTATGCTGGCCAGGAGGACTAATTAGCAGCAATTAGTTGAGCAAAGCAGCCAAGGGGTGGAGGCAAGTAAGTTCCTCATTGTTGACAAGAAATGGAGAGGCTTTCAGGGAGAGGATTCCAAGGGCTCAGGATGGTCAAAAGAAAACAGAGTGCAGGCAAGGCCAGGGTGCATCAGAGGGCAGCAAGGTGTACACCCCCAAAGGAAGCCCACCGCCCCCGGCAGCCATACTCTGTGGGTAACCCCCTATATAGGCACCAAGGAATAAAAGCTAAGCAGAACCCTGGCACAGTTAGGGCCTGAGGAATATCTCAATTCATAGGGTTATTACTCAGCTATTTCCTTTTATATAATCCTTTACATAATCAAATATTAGTTTATAGAAATAGGGCTTGACGAATCCCTTTATATAATCCTCTAAATATAATTATATAATAGTTGATAGTATGAGTGCCTAAAGAATATTTTCCTACATATATACCTATAATTATATCTTAGTTTATAATCGGAGGAATGCCTAGAGTGGACACAGTACAGAGCATAAATTAAGGAATAAGCAGCTTATAATCGGAGGAATGCCTAAAGCAGACACAGTGCAGAGCATGATTTAAGGGAAAAACAGTTATACCAGGACAAGAATCCATGGCCCAGGCGGCAGCATTTAGTATTATAAAGATACCTGCTATATGGCAGGCTTGGGGCAAAAGCCACTCTTCCTAATAAAGGAGTTGTAGGACCTTGCTCCAGTTCTTGTGGAAGGCTGCCCTCAGACCAGCAATCCACCTTGGTGACTGTGAACTTTATCAGCTCTTGCTACTGTGCTGCTTAAAAAGCATCTTCCCATAAAACCCACTGGAAGCTGCCAGAAGGTGGCAGTAACCTTGACAGCTCTGTCACTGCTATGTGACTTAAAGCATCCTCCTATAAATCTTCTTAGAAGTAGTTTGCCCACAGATAGAAGTATTGCACACTGCACCCTCTTCACTGCGCACAGCCTACCTTCAAGCCTCAGTGACCTAATGGGGGTGGACCCCTTACTGCACACGGCCCTTGCCTTTATGGGAACGGGCCCCTTGCTGTGCACTGTCCACCTCCTGGCCTAGGTGACCTAATGGGGGTGGACCCCATGTTTTATTGCTCACGACCCTATCACTATCCTTAAAGATAATTTCACTCACTGTCCTGCCCCCTAACCTATACACAATAAATACTCATGCTTCTGGACATTCGGGGCCTCGCCTGACTCCACTCATAGGTGGCGTGGCCCCCCAAGCCCAGCTGCATTTTCTTTGTACTTCTGTGTCCTGTGTCTTTATTTCTCGAATCCTGCACCTCAGCACAGCATAAAGGTCACCCCACAACCCTGTGGGGCCATCAGCCCTACAATACTCCACTCTAAGTCTTGTTTGCCACAGACCCCTGAAGGCACCGTTTTCCACTAAGGACAGAAGCATTCGGGTTGTTGATGCCCCAGGAAACTTGGTTTGTTCTGAGTGTGACCTGTCACGAAGGCCTATTCAATCAGTGTCCCTGACACACGTTTCAAGCCAGGTTCTCTGTGTGAACAATTTTGCTATTTTGGAATTCTAAAGCCACAGATAAGAGTTGAACTTTGGACATTGCATTCAATTTCCATTTTTTGGCAAGATTTTCACCTTCAACATAGATTTTCATACTTCATTTCAACATACATTTTCATACAAGCATGCTCTAACACATACGTTAAACCCAGAGCTTACCCAAGTGGCACAATCTTGGCTCATTGCAACCTCCACCTCCCAGGTTCAAACAACAGCTGGCCACAGTATATCACAGGCTCCAACTAAAATAGGTTTGTTTTTCTTTTTAATCTAACTACTTAGAGCACATAAACAGGGTTATCCAATAAAGTGCCAAACATTTTCTTATTTTTAAAAGAAAATTCAGGCTGGGCACAGTGGCTCACACCTGTAATCCCAACACTTTGGGAGACCACGGCAGGTGGATCACCTGAGGTCAGGAGTTTGAGACCAGCCTGAACAACCCTGTCTCTACTAAAAACATAAAAAATTAGCCAGGCACAGTTGTGGGCGTCTGTAATCTCAGCTACTCAGAAGGCTGAGGCAGAATTGCTCGAGCCTGAGAGCTGGAGGTTGCAGTGAGCCAAGATCGTGTCATTACACTCCAGCCTGGGTGACACAGTGAGACTCTATCTAAAAAAAAAAAGAAAAGAGAAAAAAAAATCCAGAAAACCTTATTATGTGGTTTGATGATATAACTGCACATGATTTCAGAAAACCACAGGACGGTCAGCATCTTTCTTGCCAATCAATTGCCCACAGAATTTTACTGCGAATGCTACCCTGCTCAAAAAGCCAAATTTTCAGACCGTTTAAATTAGTAATGGAGCAAAAACAAAGCACATATAGAGGACACAGGAAACAAATTGCCCTTAAATCATAAACATCTGAAGCTGTTTAACTACACTGCTGGCATTCGGATTTTCTTTTCCCCCTTCCTTTCTCATGGTCCTAGCTTCATAGATGAAGTTGAAATCCCAGAAAGCAGTGTCGCATCCCCACATGATTCAAAGGCAAAACCTCCCCCTTTCCTTCCTGTTCCTGCTTTACTTCCTGTATTTCCCCAACCTAACAACTCTGGCAAACCACCTTAACTGATTGAGAGCAAGGGCACAGCATTTCTCATTCACTGAATGAGAAACTAGCAGGCTGGAGAAGCTTTTTGCTAAAGATTGATTTCAGCCAAACTAGCGAACTGTGTATTGTAAGAGGCCAGGCGGAAGTGCAGTGGGAAAACCCATTTCAGTTGTGAGACCCACTACCCTGGCAACCCCTGGACCTCTGCACCATCCAGAGAGAAGGGTCCTGGGATCAGTCTCTGGGAGAGGGAGATGCAATGAGCTAAGGGTTAGCAGTATAGGCCCAAACCCATGACCCTCAGGACCACATCCTTACCTCACAGGTGAGGAACTACTGTTCAGCATGGGGTTTATAATGGTGTCCCCAGCTCCAGAGACATGAGAACAGTGGAACCTAGAATGTGTGACACTGTGGCCTTCCTTAAAGTCTACATCAAATACAATGCTGGGCACTTCTATAAGCATTCTTGCCTTTAATTTAAAATTCATTCCATCCTGATAGAGACATGGTTGGTTGGTTTTTGTTTGTTTTTAAGAGAGTCTTGCTCTGTTGCCGAAGCTGGAGTACAGTGGCGTGATCTCGGCTCACTGCAACCTCCACCTCCCAGGTTCAAGCAATTCTCCCTGCCTTAACCACCCCAGTAGCTGGGATTACAGGTGTGCGCCACCATGCTTGGATAATTTTTATTTTAGTAGAGACAGGGTTTTGCCATGTTGGCCAGACTGGTCTCAAAATCCTGGCCTCAGGTGATCTGCCCACATGGGCCTCCAAAAGTGCTGGGATTAAAGACATGAGTCACCACACACAGCCAGTTTTAAATTAAGATATAATTCACACACCATAAAATTCACTCTTTAAAGTATACAATTCAGTGGCTTTTAGTATATTCAGAATTGTGCAACCATCACTATTACGCAATTCCAAAACATTTTCATCACCCCAGGAGGAACTTGGTTTTTAATCCCCAACTTATTGATAAGGAAGGTGAAGCAAAGTTGTTAAGCAACCTGGCCAAGATAAGTCTTGTTAACAGCAGAGTTAGGGTTCAAATCTGGACCCCAGAACCCTCTACAGCACTGGGCACTGGCAATCACCCTCCACCTGCACCGGGATTCCACTGATCCCTTCCCATCCTGCCTCCCGTCATATGGCAGGTGCTCTCCAGGGCCTGGCCTCTGCCGCCTTCTCATGAAACGCATACTTACCAACAGATTCCCTGCTCCAGACTCACACTATCTAAGCCCCAGACCCAGGCCATAACTTAGATAGAATGTCTATCTAAGCCCCAGACCCAGGCCATAGCTGCTCCCCCACCAAATTGGGCACCTCTATGTAATATCACCAGGCACCTATAAATGTGAGTGCAAAACTCCCCTTCCCATTAGCATAGTCTGTCACACAGTAGTTAAGGAGTGGGGCTCCAGAGGCTCATGGTCCTGCGCCCTGATCCCAGCTATGCCACTCATTAGCTCTGTGACCCTGGGCACATTTACTTCTCTTCTCTGAGACTCTCTTTATAAATCGTAAAATGGGCTTTCTTTTATTTATTCAACTGTAAAATGAATTAAGGGGCAATTCTGATGCCACAGGATTGCTGTGAGGATTAAATGTGAAATACTTTGTACCATGCCCAACAGTGAGTATTCAACTAAATGGCAGCCATTGTCCTTACTATGTGAAAGGGGCCAACACAACCCTCAGACATATTCCCTGTCTTCACCAGGCTCTAGTCCAGTAAAGAAATGCAAACATGTAGCACTTATCACAATTTCCTTTTTGTGTTTTGTTTTTTTGGGGTTGTTTTTTTTTTTTTTTGAGACAGAGTCTTGTTCTGTCACCCAGGCTGGAGTGCTGTGCTGCGGTCTTGGCTCACTGCAACCTCTGCCTCCCAGGCTCAAGCCACCTCAGCCTCCCAAGCAGCTGGTGCCACAGGCATGCGCCACCACACCCGGGTAATTTTTCTAATTTTTGTAGAGACAGGGTTTTGTTGCCAAGGCTGGTCTCGAACTCCTGGATTCAAGCAATTGGCCCACCTTGGCCTCTCAAAGTGCTGGGATTACAAGTGTGAGGTACTGTGCCCAGCTGAACTTTTTAAAAAATAGCTGTATCTGCTGAAAAGGCCTGGAAGTAATAACTCAGTGACAATGAGCACCCCTAGTACCCAGACTGAGGTCTCTAAATAATATTTCCTACTAAAAGTAACAAGGGTTTCTTAGAGAAATGGCTAATTCAGGTCTGGGGCAGGACATCCACAGGATAAATATTATTTCCCACTAAAGACACAGGGGTTTCTTGATAAAATGCCTAACTGAGGTCTGGATCAGGGGTGTGTGTGTGTGTTTGTGTGTGTTTATATATGTGTACATATGTATTAAATATGGATATATGAGATATAACATCCAAATCTTAGTTTCTAAATACAACCACTTTTCACTTAAAGGAACCAGGGCTCCGTGGAAAACCCACGGCTGGGGTAGAGAGTCCAAGATGAGCTTAAAACATCTTGTGCTCAGAGAATGAAGGGAACATGTCTAAAAAACATTGGAACCAGTGTAGAGGGGCTCCTACTGGCCAAATCTGAGATAACTTGAGGATCAAAATAAATAATTATAGTTTGGCTGGGTGCAGTGGTTCATGCCTGTAATCTCAGTGCTCTGGGATGCTAAGGCAGGAGGATCACTTGAGCTTAGAAGTTTGAGATCAGCCTGGGCAACATAGTAAGACGCCATTTCTACAAAAATAAAAAAATTAGCCGGGCATGGTGGCTCACACCTATGGTACCAGCTCCTCAGGAGGCTGAGTTGAGATCTCTTGAGCCCAGGAGGTCAAGGCTGCAGTGAGCTATGATCATGGGAATGCACTCTAGCCTGGACGACAGAGCACAATCCTGTTTCCAAAAACAAACAAAAATAATAATTACTAGTAAGTATTAAAATCCATGAAAAAAATCCAAACTCATGAGTTCACACAAATATAAATGAAGAAGGGAGAAGGAAAAACTCTTTCCTACAGTTGAAAATCCAACCAACAAATATAGGAGGAATGGTGGATTTAAAAACTGCCATTTGACAGCTATTATAATAATTCTTGATTCAGGGAAGAGTCATCAATGGACATTAAAACTAATGAATGAAAGGGTTTTTTGTAGTTTTCTTTTGAGACAGAGTCTCCGTCGTCCAGCCTGGAGTGCAGTGGCGTGATCTTGGCTCACTGCTACCTCTGCCTCCTAGTCTCCAAACATCTTCCCACCTCAGCCTCCCAAGTAGCTGGGACTATAGGCATGCCCCACAGTGCCCAGCTAATTTTTGTATTTTCTGTAGTTTCACCGTGTTGCCCAGGCTGTGAAAGGTTGAGCAGTTATATTTACATTGTCTGAAAGTATCTTCCCACACATAAAAAAACTACTTATTAAGTACATAGGAAAAAAAAAAAAAGCTCAACAGTGGAGAAGCTGGGCAGACATCCCCTTAACCAGGTTAAGATCTCCAATAATGGGTTAAATCTCCATCATCTGCCTCTGATATGATGCACTGAAAGAACACATAGTCATTTCTGTGGTGTTCCCAACACCACCACAAAATAGCCAGAATCCAAACAGGAGACGGCGTCAAACAAACCCAAATTGAGAGACATTCTACAAAATAACTGGCCTGTATTCTTCAAATGTCAATGACATGAAACGAAGGCTAAAGAACTATCCCAGACTCAAGGAGATTAAAGAGACATGAAAACTAAATGACAACATGATCTAGGATTTTAATTTGCCGAAAAGATCTTTGAGAGAAAGAGGGAAACACGAATAAGGTCTAAAGATTAGCTAAGAGTATTGAATCTGTTAATTTCCTGATTTTTCTCTTTTTTTCAGAGGGAGTCTTGCTCTGTCGCCCAGCCTGGAGTGCAATGGCATGATCTCGGCTCATGGCAACCCTCCTGGGTTCAAGCGGTTCTCCTGCCTCAGCTCCCCAAGTAGCTGGGGCTATAGGCGCCCGCCACAACATGACGCTAATTTTTTAATTTTTAGTAGAGATGGGGTTTCGCCATGTTGGCCAGGCTGGTCTCAAACTCCTGACCTCAGGTGATCTACCCACTTCGGTCTCCCAAAGTGCTGGGATTACAGGCGTCAGCCACCACACCTGGCCCTAATTTCCTGATTTTGATAATTATAGTGTAGTTATGTAAGGAAGTGATCTTGTCTTTAGGACACATTAAGTTTTTAGAGATAAAGAGACATCAAGTGTACTCTCAAAAGACTTAAAATATTCTACATACACATACACATATATAAACAGAGAGAGAAAGAGTAGAGGAAGAATAAAGCTAACATGGTAAAAAGTTTAACACCTGGAGAATTTAAGTGAAAGTATATATTGTTTTGTACTACTCTTGCAACCTTTAAGTCTAAAATTATTTCAAAATAAAGGCTTTTTAAATGACACAGATCAAATCTGTAAAAATGCATGAGTTTGGAGAAAAAATCTATCGTTCACCTTTAGAGGTTGCTAAAGCATCAGCTTGTTATTAGGAAAATTAATGAAGGAAAAGAATAAAAAGAATCAGGCATTTACTTTGCCTTTCCTGTACAAACTGTATTTCAGGATAATCAAATGGATGGCGAGGAAAAGATCTATACAAAATTCCAGCTAATAAATGCAAAAGGAATGACAAAATTAGAAAATTATTGGCCAGGTGCCATAACCTATGCCTATAATCCCAGCACTTTGGGAGGCCAAGGCGGAAGGACCACTTGAGGATAGGAGTTCAAAACCGGTCTGGGCAACATACTGAGACTCTATCTCTACAAAAAATATTTAAAAATTAAGAATTAGCTGGATATTGTGATGCATGCCTGTGGTTCCAGCTACTCAGGAGGCTGAGATGGGAGGATCACTTGAGCTCAGGTCTAGGTTGCAATGAGCTATGATTGTGAGAAAGTAAAGAAAGGGAAAGAAGGAAGGGAGGAAGGGAAGGAGGAAACCATCATTGAAATGATCTAGACCCAGGTTCTCAATCCATCTGAAAACTACAGGGCATTAATTGCTGGCCTCAATCAAAATATATTCTTTTTCTGCCTGTTCATTTATCAAATTCATGCTCCTAATTCCCATTCGGGTCACACTTCCTCCACTAAAGCTTTCTGTGGCTCTTTCTTCAGCCCAAACCAGTTTTATCACTCTCTGATTCCCTGTGGCCTTTTATCTAGGCCAATGGTTCATATACTTGGTTCATCCTGGGACCTTTCAAAATCCCGATACCCACACTGGGCTCTAGAACAAGGTTTCTCAAACTCAGCACTACTGGCATCTCAGACCAGATCACTCTTCGTGTGAGGGGCTGGCCTGTGCATTGTAGGATGTTTAGCAGCATCCCTGGCCTCCACACCACTAGGTGCCAGCACTCCTCCCACCCACAAGTGGAGAAAACCAAAAATGTCTCCAGATACTGTCAAATGTCCCCTGGGAGACAAAATCTCCTCCCCCAGGGAGGGAGTGGCTGATCTAGCTTGGGAGCATCAGTAAGTGTTAAAACCACCGATGAAGAATTTCAAGCAGATGGATCAAGCACCCACCAATCAATCTTGGCTTCACTAAAAGCAAGACGATCAGCTCCTCCGCCTGCTGGTGTAGATGCAGTAGGATGAAGCCAGCGGCACCTGACACAGCTTCTTTTCATCTCACCCTCAACCCCATCCCACAGCCAAGCTATAGAGTAACCAGTTTACAGGAAACAGAGGAGTTGGAGGAGCATGTTAAATCACACTAGAAGGCTGAGCATGGTGGCTCATGCCTGTAATAGCAGCACTTTGGGAGGCCAAGGCAGGGGGATCACTTGAGGTCAGGAGTTCAAGACCAGACGGGCCAACATGACACCATCTCTACTAAAAATACAAAATTAGCCAGGCATGGTGGTGCACACCTGTAGCCCAAGCCACTCAGGAGGCTGAGGCATAATACTCACTTGAACCTGAGAGCTGGAGGTTGCAGTGAGCCGAGATTGTGCTACCGTACTCCAGCCTGCGCAACAAAGTGAGACTCTGCCTCAAAAAAAAAAAAAAAAAAAAAAATGACAATAGAGAAAGCCACCTGTCAAGGCCAAAATGTGGGAAATCTATGTAACAAATTACTCATTTTATCAGCAAACACATGACATAAAGGGAGATGAGGGCTGTTGTAAGATTAAGAGAGACTTCAGACACACAACAAGCAAATGCAGTGATATATGGATCTTGATTAGATCCTAATTCAAACAAACCAAAAGGGCATTTTTGAGATCACTGGGGAAAAGTGAACATAGGATAGTCAACAACATTAAGGAATAATTATATGTTATTTTGATGTGATATTGATATTGTGGATGTGTCATTTAAAATAAAGTTCTTAACTGATAGAGATGCATACTTCATATTTATAGTTGAAATGTTATGATATTGAAGACTGTTTTAAAATATTACAACAAAAAAAGAGGGGAGTGTTGATTGAACAAAAATGCAAAATGGTAATAACTGTAAAAGCTGGATAAAAGGTATGTGGGGACTTGTTACACTATTATCTTTACTAGTATATGTTTGAAAGTTTCCATAATAAAAAGTGAAATTATTTTAAAATGTTAAAGAACTTATATCCAGAACATAAAAAAACTCAAATCTCCACAATAAGAAACCACCCAATTAAAAGGTGGGTAAAAGATATGGGCACATCATGAAAGAAGATACACAGATGGCAAATGAGCACATGAAAAGATCCTTAACATCACTAGCTATTAGGAAACTGCAAATTAAAACCACAAGGCAGAGCGCGGTGGCTCATGCCTGTAATATTGGCACTTTCAGAGGCTAAGAGGCAGGAGGATCACTTGAACCCAGGAGTTGGAGACCAGCCTGTGCAATATAGTGAGACTCCATCTCTACAAAAAAAGAAAAAATTAGCCAGGCATGGTGGTATATGCCTGTGGTCCCAGCCTACTTGGGAGGCAGAGGTAGGAGAATTGCTTGAGCCTGAGAGGTCGAGGCTGCAGTGAGCCCTAATTGTGCCACTGCACTCCAGCCTGGTCAACAGGGTGAGATCCTGTCTCAAAAATAAAAACAAACAAACTACACCATAAAAAGTAAAATTTATTGCATGTAAATTAAAAATAAAAATTTTAAATGCTGTGAAGTCTATTGATAAAGAGGCATGGATAAAACACCATGTTACAAAGCAATCTGTACTTATATATATACACAGACACATATGTGAATAAATACACACAGAAACAAAAGTGTTACACACAATGTGACTAGTGTTCATCTCCGATCAGTAAGATGCCAGGAAATCTGTTTTTTTCTTTTAACTTACAGATATTGTCTATTTTTCTTAAATTGGTATTACTTGTGTGATTTAAAAAGTAATTTAAAAACAAGCAAATGAAAAAATAACCGCAAGCTGCTCTGGGAAGCCTTTCCTCATCCCTCCACAGTAAGTCTCTCCCTCTGCAGGCTTCCTGCTGTCTCCTCAAATCTCCTAAGACATGCTGCCCTGTCCCCGTGGTCAGCTCTTCCCTCTCCAGCTCGCTGTGCTGAATAAGGACGTGCAGTTTACCGCATGGTGAGGCCTGTCTCAGGAATCCTGTCTAGCTGGCGCCCTGCTCTATCCTTCCCAAATAGACACTCAGGAAAATAGCTGAGCAATGACTGAGCAACAGGGCATGAACAGGCATCTAAGAAACAGTCATTAAACCATGTCCACAGGCAACTGGACACTATCCAAAGGGTGATAATTAACGTTCCATGTCAGCCTAAAACACGGGCTGAGGTGAAGGGCCACTTAAGTTTCTAGAAACTATTTGGGAGAAAACATGTAGAGCTGGTTTATCACTTGCCATAGTTGTGAATAAGAGACTTGAGATTGCTAATACGTAAGATAATAAGCTCCAAAATTATCCCCAACATCAGCCAGAGCGGTGCCGCAGATGGACTCTAACCCATATAAATTTCAGGTTCAAAGATTCAGCTACAGGAATATAGAGTAGGGAGAACAGACTTGATAAATGCAGCCAAGTGAAAACAGACCTGGTGATTTTAGCTGACATCAGTCACACTGAGGCTAAATGCTTGTCAGTTAAGGATGAAGGAAAAGACTGTCATTTCTGGTGGGAAGTTGAGCTAAGCAGTCCCAAATCTTTTCTACAATGTTCTGTTTTCATATTCACAGGCAGGAAAGTCTATTCATTAATATGAAAAGATAGTAACATTAAGCCCAAACTTTATTAAAATGGATCCTTTTATATGATTCCCTGCACATGCCAGGAATATCCCCAAGTGATACTTAAAACATTTCCTTACTACAGGCCGGGCACAGTGGCTCACTCCTGTAATCCTAGCACTTTGGGAGGCCGCCAAGGTAGGAGGATCACCTGAGGTCAGGAGTTCAAGATCAGCCTGCCCAACATGGTGAAACCCCATCTCTACTAAAACTACAAATAAATTGGCCAGGCATGGTGATGCATGCCTGTAACTCCAGCTACTAGGGAGGCTGAGGCCAGAGAATTGCTTGAACTCAGGAGGCAGAGACTGCAGTGAGCCAAGATCGTGCCACTGCACTCCAAAATAAAATAAATAAAATAAAATAAAACATTCCCTTACTACTAAAACAAAACAAAAAACCAAAACACCATGCCACCGTGATTCATCTCTACACAAGCCAGGGTCCCAGCAGCCTGCAAGCCAGTAGCCTATTTGGCTAACAGACAATAAAAACAGACAACAAAAACAAATTAGAGAGCTTTCAAGTATCACAATTTTGGAATTCCAGTTCCAGTTAATGAAGTAGGTACACTCCAACCCATCTGTCCCACTGAATGCTGCTATCAAACTGGAAACAATGCATGGAGCAGCTATTTCGGGACACTGAAAAACAAATCGAAGTAGGCAGATGGGGAAGATGACCAGAATTCAAAGCACCATGGAACCAATAGTCAGGTTTCTATTTTTCCTCCAATGTTCCCCAGCTTAGACTCAAAGTAGCCTCAAACCCAGAAAAGAAAACCTGTATCAATAGGGAGTCCAGGACAATCCTCTAGTTCTGGCCAGAAAACTGGACAGGGTGGGGGTCCCTAAAACTCACAGACACTGAGGATAATCCTGGGTTTTATTTTCCTTTTAACCTTTTTTTTCCTTCATTCTCACTCAGACCCCAGACAATCCTGAAGTGGCAGAGGCAATGCAGCAGCAGGAGATTACAGATGCCCACAACAGGAGTCGACTCAGAGGAACTCGAGTTCTTAGGGCATGAGTGAATCCCACGGCTTCCTCCTTCCCCTGTCCTCCCACCATGGGCCTAGGACATGGGACACTGTTGTGGAAACTGTACAACAGAGTAGTGTAACTAAAGAACCAGGTTTTGGGACATAGACCCGAAAGAAGAGTTCTAAGGGCTGGAAAATACCAAGGAATGAGCAGAAAGAGGAAGCAAATCCACAAAGTTCCATAAACTCCTGTTTTTAAATCAAAAAACCAAACCCATAAAGCTTATAAACTCCTGGGCTCACCCCAAGTTGTATACATGTGAATCTGACCCTAAATAGCGCAGTAAAGACGTTGAGAACGAACTATGGGATAGGTCACCACCAACATCCCAGACTGGCCACTGGGTGGCATATACCAAGCAGATTCAAATAGCATCACAAAGGCACAGAATTGAGGGCCAGGCACGGTGGCTCACGCCTGTAATCCCAGCACTTTGGGAGGCCGAGGCGGGTGGGTCACGAGGTCAAGAGATCGAGACCATCCTGGTCAACATGGTGAAACCCCGTCTCTACTAACAATACAAAAAATTAGCTGGGCATGGTGGCGCGTGCCTGTGATCCCAGCTACTCAGGAGGCTGAGGCAGGAGAATTGCCTGAACCTAGGAAAGAAACAGAATTGATATTGAACCTTCAACCCACAGAAAGCCGACCAGAACTTACCCCTTGAACCCAGCCAAATCAACATTCTTCATAGGATTTAAACAGGACCAGAGTCCCATAACATAATGAAAAAATGTCCATGATAAAATTCTAAATTACTTGACAAACAAAGAACCAGGAAAATCTCAATTCATATGGAAAAAGACAATCAACAGATGCCAATGCCAAGATGACACAGTTTTTGGAATTATCAGATTGTAAAGCAACTATAATAAAATAACCCAAGATTAGCCAGGCATGGTGACACACCACTGTAGTCCCAACTAATCAGGAGGCTGAAATGGGAGGATTGCTTGAGCCCAGGAGTTCAAGGTTACAGTGATGAGCTACATTCCGCTATTGAGCCCACCCATTCTTATTTTGGATATTGGGTTCTACGGTTCTAAGATTTTCATTTGCTTTTTTTTTTTTTTTTTGAGACAGGGTCTAGCTCTGTCACCAGGCTGGAGTTCAGTGGTGCAATCTCGGCTCACTGCAACCTCCCCTTCCCGGGTTCAAGTGATTCTCCTGCCTCAGCCTCCTGAGTAGCTGGTATTACAGGCATGTTCCTATTTTTAGCCACGCTCAGCTAATTTTTGTAGTTTTAGTAGAGACGGGGTTTCACCATGTTGGCCAGGATGGTCTCGATCTCCCGACCGCGTGAACTGCCCACCTCGGCCTCCCAAAGTGCTGGGATTATAGGCGTGAGCCACCATGCCCGGCCAATTTGCTTCTTTATATCTTCTAATTTTTTTTTTTTTTTTTTGGTAAGACAGTCTTGTTCCGTCGCCAGGCGCCAGGCTGGAGTTCAGTGGCGCGATCTCGGCTCACTGCAACCTCCACCTCCTGGGTTCAAGCAATTCTCCTGCCTCAGCCTCCCGAGTAGCTGGGACAACAGGTGTGTGCCACCACGCCCAGCTAGCTTCTTTATATCTTCTATTTCTTAGCTAAGCCTTTCTGTCTTTCCATCCATTTGTTTAAACAGTGTGCATTCCTACTTCTTGGATTATTTTATATAAAGGTCAGAACAGGCCAGGCATGGTGGTATACGTGTAATTCCTAGACCAAACACCTAAATAAAACTATAAAGAGATACTAGTCAAAATTCAATAAATCAATTAAAATGAAATACTAACAGATATTCAAAGACACGAAAAGAAAAGAGGAAAGGGAAAACAGGAACAAAACAGAGGGAACAAACAGAAAATAAATAACAAAATGGTAGGTTTAAATTTAAGCACACTAATAATTACATTAAATATAGGCAGGACATGGTGGCTTACACCTGTAATCCCAGCACTTTGAGAAGCCGAAGCAGGAGGATCGCTTGAGGCTAGGAGTTCAAGACCAGCTTGGGTTACAGGGCAAAACCCTGTTTCTCTGAGAGAGAGTCTCGCTCTGTAGCCCTGGAGTGCAGTGGCCCAATCACGGCTCAGTGCAGCCTCGACCTACCGGGCTCAAGTGACCCTTCCACCTCATCCTCCCAAGTAGCTGGGATTACAGGCACATACCACCATGCCTAGCTAATTGTTTTGGTATATTTTTGTAGAGACAGGGTTTTGCCATGTTGTCCAGGCTGGTCTCGAACTCCTAAGCTCAAACAATCCCTCCACCTCAGCCTCCCAAAGTGCTAGGATTACACGCATGAGCCACCACACCTGGCCAAGACCCTGTTTCTTAAAAAAAAAAAAAAAAATTAACTCAAAAGAGATCATAGATCTAAATGTAAAACAATAAAATTCAGAAGAACACATAGAAAATCTTTATAAGGTGAGAATATGACACCAGATGTGCAATCCATAAGAAAAAAAAATTGATAAAATGTCATCAAAATTACAAACTTAAACTGGATGCAGTGGCTCATGCCTGTAATCCTAACACTTTGGGAGGCTCAGGCAGGCAGATCACCTGAGGTCAGGAGTTCGAGACCAGACTGGCCAATATAGTAAAACCCTGTCTCTACTAAAAATGCAAAACTACCTAGGTGTGGTGGCATATGCTGTAGTCCCAGCTACTTGGGAGACTGAGACAGAATTACTTGAACCTGGCAGGCAGGGGCTGCAGTGAGCCAAGACTGTGCCACTGCATTCCAGCCTAGGTGACAGAGAGCGAGACTCCATCTCAAAAAAAAGAAAAAAAGGCCAGGCATGGTAGCTCACGCCTGTAATCCCAGCACTTTGGGAGGCTGAAGCAGGCGGATTACTTGAGGTCAGGAGTTCGAGACCAGCCTGGCCAACAGGCCAAAACCCCATCTCTACTAAAAACACACAAAAAATTAGCAGGGCATCATGGCACACACCTGTAATTCCAGTTACTCAGGAGGCTGAGGCAGGAGAATCGCTTGAACCCAGGAAGTGGAGGGTACAGTGAGCCAAGATTGCACCACTGCACTCCAGCCTGGGTGACAGAGTGAGACTCCATCTCAAAAAAAAAAAGAAGAAGAAAGAAAAAAAGAAAAAAATCTTGTTCTACAAAGAAAATTATTAAGAAAATGAGAAGACAAGCCACATACTAAGTTAAAACATTTGCAAGTCATGTATCTGACAAGTCTTGTATCCAAAGTATATAAAGAATGGTCAAAATTCAACAGTAAGAAAACAAACTGCTCAATAGAAATTCCATGAACAGGTTCTTCACCTAAGAGATGGCAAATAAGCACAAGACGCTTGACATCATTAGCCATTTTAAGGAAATGCAAATTAAAGCTACTATGAGATGCCACTACACATCTATTAGAATGTTACAATGGCAGTCATAATAAAGAATGAGATCATACCCTTTGCAGCAACGTGGATGGAGCTGGAGGCCATAATCCTAAGTAAATTAACACAGGAACAGAAAACTAAATACCACGTTTTCACTTATAAGGGGGACCTAAACATTAAGCTCCCATGGACATAAACACTGGAACAACAGACACCTCAAACTACTTGAGGAATGGGTGGAAAAACTATCAGGTACTATGTTCGCTACCTGGGTTAAATATACCCACATAACAACCACGCACATGTACTCCCTGTATCTAAAATAAAAGCTGGGGCCGGGCACAGTGGCTCCTGCCTGTAATCCTAGCACTTTGGGAGGCTGAGGCAGGCGGATCACCTCAAGTCAGGAGTTCAAGACCAGCCTGGCCAACATGGCGAAGTCCCGTCTCTACTAAAAATTATACCGATTTTACAAAGTTTAAAAATGAAAAAAGTAGCTACCATCTTTGGAAATAATATTTCTTCTGTTTTCTTTGCTTTATATGAACCAAAACTTTTCCCAATTTTTGGTTGTTTTTTTTTTTTTGGTGGGTTTTGTTGTTTTTGTTTTCTTTTTCTGCTTTTTTGATTTCTGAGAGACAGGGTCTTACTGTCGCCCAGATTGGAGTGCAGTGGCAGAATTATTACTCACTGAAGCCTCCAACTGCTCAGCTCAAGGATCCTCCCCTGAGTAGTGGTACTGAGTAGCTAGTACTACAGGTCACACCACCAACACACCTTTTTTAAAAAAATTTTTGTGTAAAGACATTGTTTCACTATGTTGCTCAGGATGGTCTCAAATTCCTGACCTCAAGTGAACCTTCCACCTCAGCCCCCTAAAGTGCTGGGATTATAGGCATGAGCCCCCATGCCCAGCCCCGTTTTCTGGTTGGTTTGTATGTTTGATTCTATACCAACTAAGTTCTGCTTATGGCCACTTTGATGCCTTCCTGGTGTTTGGTAGAGTAGCTATGACCATAGAACTTATGGATTGTTTTCAGAAATATCGGTCCATGTTTTTGGTTTTTCTTTACTATTTTTAGAATACACTAAAATTTTTTGTTGATCCTAAAGTAAATACACATAATTTGATTTAACTCCTAATTTTTGGCATTTGGAATGTAATAAACTCTGGATAACTTTAAAGTGTCATAATATTACAACTTAGATTTGAATTGTTGAACTTGGAAATCTAGAATGTCATATATTTTAGGATTTCTGAGGAAAACAAGACAATACTTTACCATTCCTAAATAAGCTTTTGAATATTACTTTAAAATCACCACGAGTTTTGAAGAGCTAAGAAGCTTGCTGGTATTTATTTCTTTACATTATTCCTAATAAAATTAATTTTTCATCTGCTTCAAAAAAAAAAAGATTATAACAGCTTTAAAAAAAAAAAAAAAAAAGATGGGCCAGGTGCAGTGGCTCATGCCTGTAATCCCAGCACTTTGTGAGGCTGAGGGGAGCGGATCACCAGGTCAGTAGATCGAGACCATCCTGGCTAACACGTGAAACCCTGTCTCTACTAAAAATACCAAAACTTAGCTGGGCATGGTGGCACTTGCCTGTAGTCCCAGCTACTTGGGAGGCTGAGGCAGGAGAATCGCTTGAACACAGAGGTAGAGGTTGCAGTGAGCCGAGATCACGCTATTGCACTCCAGCCTGGGCGACAGAGACTCTGTCTCAAAAAAAAAAAAATAAAAGACTACCAAGCGCTAGCCAAGAGGTAGAGCAACTGGAACTTCCATGCTTCCATGTACTGCTGGAAAGAATACAAAATGGTATAGCCACGCTGGAAAACTGTTTAGCAGTTTCCTGTGTAGTGAAACACTTACTCTGTGACCCAGAAATTTCACTCCTGGGTACTAACCCCAGTGAGATAAAAACTACATTCACACAAAAAACAGTATGAATATTTATAGCAACTCCGTTCATAATCACCAAAAGTTGCAAATAACTCAAAGGTGAATAAAGAAACTGTGGGACATGCCTACAATGGAAAACTACTCGGCAATAAAAAGGAACGACTTGATAAAATACAATATGAATGAATATCAAATGCATTACAGTGAATGAAAGATGGTCTTAAAAATGCATACTTATGATTCCATTTCTGTGACATTCTGGAAATGACAAAACTATACTGATGAGAAACAGATGAGGTTGCCAAGAACTGGATGTGACTACAAAGAAAGGGAATGAGGAAGTTTTGTGGGTTGACGAAACTGTTCTGTATCCTCATTAAGGTAGTGGCTACATGAATATATGTACATGCTAAAACTCATAGAACTGGATACCAAAAAAAGCCAATTTACTATATGTTAATTAAAGAAAAAAAAAAACAGCATATGAAGACCACCAATATCCTTGGCATGTGCCCAAACCTCCATAGCTCAAACATTCCCTGGATTTTTTAATGCTCTCAGAAAGAAAATGGTGCACATTCCTTTATTAGATTTTTTAATTTAATTCAAAACCATATGACAAATTCTAAATTAGCTTTAATTATTTGTTTTAGATTTAAAGTAGAGAATAAAGCCTTCAATTTTGCCACTTAATCATGAAACAAAAATAATGTAAAGGAGGAAACAAAGCAATTTTCAAAATGGCAACCAAAACAAAAGCAAGAGAGAATCTACTAGATGGAGCCAACCAGAGAGAGGCTAAAGTGTAACGAAGCACCATGTTCAGACCTCAGCTGTGCATTTAAAATTTGTGCACTTCTCTAAAAGTATATTGCACTTCCATAAAAAGTTCTTAAAAGCAATGTTAATCTGCAATTCCAAAAACCACTCTGCATCATACCCAAAAGCAAATCGTGGTATGTGTAATAACCCATTTTTAGAAGTATGAGCACGGGAACAAAGTCTAGAACGATGTAGACCTAATTGTTCATGGGAGTCCTCTCTAGCTGAGGAGAACACTGGTATTTTTACTTTTTTCTCCATTTTTCTACATCAGTCTGATTTTTTAAAACAAGGGAAACAAACTCTTTTATAATCAGAAAATAAGTTTTTGCCATTTTGGAAAATAGTATTCAAGTTAAAAAAAAAAAACCTGATGTTTATATTACAGACAAATTTATGTATGACTTGACTATAAGCTCCTTGACATAAAGCAGCTTGGTAAGCCTCATAGAGTAACAGATTCCCAAAAGACACTTCACCAGATGTGTGGCTGGAGAATGAAGAATAGAAAAAGGGAAGCCTTCTCAAAGAGAAAGGCTAACTTCAGGAGTCTCCAAATAGAGGGAAAGGAGTAAGGCAAGCAGCACAGGTGGCTGGATGGAAGGAGAGCTGTGAGTGATGAAGAGGCTGAAGGCCTCCTGAGATGGAGCAAAGAGAGGGGAGTGGGCCTGGGGAGACAGAAAATTTGGGAGAGGTATAGCGAAGGCTTGTGATTAAGAGAATAACAATGGTTTTATAGGAAGACATCATTGGGCTCACCCCTTCTAGAACCAACCATCCATTTTCCTCATCTTCTCCTCCTCTTCCCTGAACCTCCAAGGAAAGTGACTCCAGCCTGTTGCTTGCACAGCTTGTTATGCTCAGGATCCTTAGCACACAAGAGGAGTGAGCACCTCACCCAGGGTTACCAACTCACAGACTGGCCAGGCACCTGTAACTTGGCCCAGCTGGGAAAACTCTACCCAAACAGACCATCAGATGCTCTCTGGCATTCAACTGAAGTTAGGATCATGATGAGAGAACACTCAGAGCAGAGATGAATATTTCAAATATCGAATCTCCAGCCTGGGCAACACAGGGCGACTCGGTCTCTCCAAAAATATTAAAAAAAAAAAAAAAAAAAAATTAGCCAGGAGTGCTATAGTGGTACACACCTGTGGTCCCAGCTACTCAGGAGACTTACAAAGAGGATCACTTGGGCCCAGCAGGTCGAGGCTGTGGTGAGCCATGATCATGACTGCACTCCAGCCTGGGCAACACAGCGAGACTCTGTCTCAAAATATACACACACATACACACACATGTATAATCTATCACGATATATTCATAATATATATGTTGGTGCAAAAGTAATTGCAGTTTTTGGCACTAAAAGTAATGACCAGGCCGGGTGCGGTGGCTCATGCCTATAATCCCAGGACTTTGGGAGGCCAAGGTGGATCACTTGAGGTCAGTGCAAGACCAGCATGGCCAACATGGTGAAACCCTGTCTCTACTAAAAATACAAAAGAAAAAATTAGCTGGGTGTGGTAGCGCTCACCTGTAATCTCAGCTTCTCAGCTTCTCGGGAGGCTTAGGCAGGAGAATCACTTGAACCTGGGAGGCGGAGGTTGCAGTAAGCCTAGGAGACAGAGTAAGACTCCATCTCCAAAAAACAAAAAACGTAATGACCAGAACTATAATTACTTTTGCAACAACCTATACATATTATATATATAGGTTGGTAATATATCATAACCTATGTAATATATATTAGTAATAGATCTCAGAAAATGTAATACCTGCAACTCTGCTAAACAATCTTTTATTATTCCTCCGATTCTTAAGGGTTATTTTTGGGTTACACTTTTTTTTTTTTTTGGAGACAGAACTTTGCTCCGATCACAGCAGTGTGATCTTGGCTCACTGCAACCTCGACCTCCCAGATTCAAGCGATTCTCCTGTCTCAGCCTCCAAAGAAGCTGGGATTACAGATGCATGCCATCATGCCCAGCAAATTTTTTTTTTTTTTTTGTATTTTTAGTAGAGACAGAGTTTCCCATGTTGGCCAGGCAGGTCTTGAACTCCCAACCTCAAGTGATCCTCCCACCTCAGCATCCCAAAGTACTGGGATCACAGGCATGAGCCACTGCACCTGGCCTTTTATTTATTTATTTTTTTGAGACAGAGCCTTACTCTGTCATGCAGGCTGGAGTGCAGTGACACAATCAGAGCTCACTGCAGCCTCAACCTCCTAAGCTCAAGTGATCCTCCCACCTCAGCCTCCCGAGTAGCTGGGACTACAGGCACACACCACCACACTTCAGCTAATTTTTTTATTTTTTGTAGAGACAGGGTCTCCCTGTGTTGCCCAGGCTGGTCTCGAACTCCTGGACCCAAGGGATCCACCAACCTCAGCCTCCCAAAGTGCTAGGATTAAGTGTAAGCCACTGCACCCTGCCCAGGTTATACTGTTATTTACAGAAAATGCCTAAGTGGGCACACTGCAGATTCTCAATGTTGTACTGTACTTTTGTGCAGCTACTTAACAGTGAAATGTGGTTTGTTCCACAGGGCCCCTTAATATGGCATTCCTTAAAGCAGGAGATTGTGTTTCCCACTGCAAACAAGCCAGGCAGCAATGGTTTTTACATACTCCTTGCAGTTAACTTACTTTAAAACATAATATTTTCCTCGGCCAGTGTTCTCTTCTTGGCAGTTAACCAAACAGGGGATTGACATTTTATTGAGAACACTACCTTTCTTTGCATGTTTGCTACTTCTACTCACGTCCTTAAATGGTCTCGGTCGTGGGATTCTTTCAGGTCAATGGTGGCCAGTCCTTGCTTATCTGAGACAAAGTGCCATGTGCTGCCTTCCACAATGGGGTCATGGCCCCTGCACTCCACCAGCCTGTTTTTGCCCCCAAGTTCTCAGAGCAAGGCAGTAAGTAGCAAGCCACCCCCTAGACAAGCTTGGTGGACAGATCCCTCTCCATGCCCAGTTGGCAGAGGAGGAAGCACTTGGTTGGCCTTAGGCTAGTGAGGCTGGCATGGAGCTAGGCAGAGCCAAGTTCTCTTTCAGATGCAACTGGGTCACAATCTGGTCTGTGAAGGGAAGACGTAGGCCTTTGGGACCCAGACGCCACAGGATGCCCTTGACCAGATAGACAGAAAATCTGAATCCCTTTGGATAAAGCCCTGACTCAAGTAAAACCCCCAAGATTCATGAGGCCCAGCTGCTTGGCCCTTCTAGGGCTCCCTCAAAGGCCTGGCTTACTAGTGGGTCCTGGAGGAAACCCAAAGGAACCCAGGTATCTGCTCCTGGCAACTCAGGCCAACACTGCAGAGACAGGGATGGGCATGGACCAGGAGCAGCCCAGACGGCCACAAAGGCCCCTCGGTGCACACACCCAGACAGGGACAACCAGAGTGGAAATTCTCACAGGTTATCTGCATCAGCTTCTAAAGCCCATCACACATCATCAACTGCTTGACAGATATTCTGATGGTAACTTAGGTTCTCAGTGGAACTGAGAGCTTTTAATTTCAACAAATGGACACTCTTGTCGAAATGAGTCAGCAAGTTACCTGTTTATCTGTATTCATTCAGTCAGTTGGTGTTGAATATGTCATCATCTACAGACCTCACAGAGGACCAGGTGCTGAAAGGTGCTAACCTTTTTTTTTTTTTTTTGAGATGGAGTTTTGCTCTTGTTGCAAGACTAGAATGCAGTGGCACAATCTTGGCTCACTGCAACCTCCACCTCCTGGATTCAAGCAATTCTTCTGCCTCAGCCTCCTGAGTAGCTGGGATTACAGGTGCCCACCACCACGCTCAGCTAATTTTTTTGTATTATTAGTAGAGGTGGGGTTTCATCATGTTGTCTAGGCTGGTCTCAAACTTCTGACCTCTGGCGATCCACTCACCTCAGCCTCCCAAAGTGCTGGGATTACAGGCGTGAGCCACTGCACCTGGCCGGTGCTTGCTACACATTCTTTTCTTCATCTTTAATTTTTTTGTTGTTGTTAATTTTTTTAGAGACAAGTTCTTGCTCTCTTGCCCAGGCTGACGTGCAATGGCATGATCTTACAGCAGCCTCAAATTCCTGGGCTCAAGCAATCCTCCCACCCCAGCCTCCTAAGTGGCTAGCACCAGAGGTATGCAACACCACATCTGCCTAATTTTTAATTTTTTTTTTTAAAGGAGTTTCGCTCTTGTTGCCCCTGGCTGGAGTGCAATGAATGGCACGATCTCAGCTCACTAAGAACTCTGCCTCCCAGGTTCAAGCGATTCTCCTGCCTCAGCCTCCCTAGTAGCTGGAATTACAGGTGCCCACCACCACACCCAGCTAATTTTTTGTATTTTTAGTAGAGAAGCAGTTTCACTATGTTGGCCAGGTCGGTCTCGAACTCCTGACCTCAGGTGATCCACCCGCCTCAGCCTCCCAAAGAACTGGGATTACAGGCATGAGCCACTGCATCCAGCTGAAATTTTTTTTTTTTAGAGATGGGGGTCTCACTATATTGCCCAGGCTGGTGCATATTCCTATTCATTCAAAATAATGTTGTTTAAAATATTATATCTGAAAAATATTTAAGGTTTACAAATTTGCTTTATTTGGTCTTATTTTAAAATATACTCTCCTATGAATTTTAATATCTCAGCCAAGCCATATCTCTAAAATAAGTTTCCTGTTGGGTATGGTGGCATGCCCTTGCAGTCCCTACTTGGGAAGCTGAGATGGGAGGATTGCTTGAGGCCAGGAGTTTGAGGCTGTAATGCACTATGATCATGCTTGTGAAAAGCCACAACACTCTAGCCTGTTCAATGTAGTGAGACCCCATCTCCAAAAAAAAAAAAAAAAAAAGTTACTCATTAAATAATTAAGATATAAGCTGCTCCATATAGCACCTCTATGCTAATGAGAAACAGATCCTCGTCTAAATGGGAGTTTAGCTTAGCAAGAGGATAGTATATTTAAAAATGGCAACACTTCTGGGACGATGACTTGGGAATGGGCAACCCCTCTTCCCAGTGGACACTGCCTAGTGCCTTGGCATATGGCTTGGCAAGCAGGGTATGTAAGCTGGATCTCAGCCTTCCTCACCCACCACTATTCAGTGCACAACCTGCACAACTGTACAAAGGGGCCTTGGACAATAGAGATTTATAGCAGAATATTGGGGGCTTTCTTTGCTCCTCTTTAACACAAATATTGCTGAACCAATCTGTCTGAGTCTTATATTTTGTAGGTCTTGATGATCTGTGTGTTAGGTATTAAGAAGTTTACTGTGGTCAACAGCCAGAATTTTTTTTTTTTTTTGAGATGGAGTCTTGCTCTGTTGACCAGGCTAGAGTGCCACTGCACTCTAGCAAGATCTTAGCTCACTGCAACCTCCAGCTTGCGGGTTCAAGTAATTCTCCTGCCACAGCCTCTCGAGTAGCTGCGATTACAGGAGCCCGCCACCATGCCTGGTAAAGTACAGTGGTGCAATCATAGCTCATTGTAATAAGCTCGTACTTCCAGTCTCAAATGATCCTCCCACCTCTGCTACCTGAGGAACTGGGACTATAAGCACATGCCACCATGCCCAGCCAAAAAAATAAATAAATAAATCACACTCTAAAGGGAATATAGACAAACCTGCTGTCAAATTATCCTGTTCTCACTTTACTATCATAGAGTGTAAGGCAAAGTTATATCCAACACAAGGGTTTTGTTGCAATCCAAACATTGGGGCTCTCAGTCAATTGCCGGCTCCAGTACATTCACTTGGGCAATTGCCTGAGCTGGTTAAACACTTGCTCTTTGCACAGAACATCACAAAGAGTTGACTTGTCATATATAGTCTCTCCTAAACTACTATTCTAAAAAAGGCCTAAGGCTCTCCGTAATTCATCTGGGTCTCCCCATAATCATATAATGGACAAGAAAGATGACCACAAATCACAGAACTATCCCACATCTGGCCTCACAGAAAGGATCAAACCTCCATCCCTATGGCAGCAACAGTAAAACACCAGGGAAAGAATGGGACCCTGAGGCTCAGGTCCCAGGGCCACCAACCAATGAGACAGCCACAGCCAAGTCCCAGCTTCTCTAGGGGTCAGATTCCTCAACTATAAAACAAGGGAGGTGCACAATAGCTTACGATCCCTTAGAGTCTAAAACTCGAGTTTCTGCCTGTTTTGAGCCACCTTGACACTCCGCTACTTATTTATACCAAGCATTCACCTTCAACATGAATTCGCTGTTTCTTTTCTTCCTTGATTTGGGACTTGTTCCAAACTTCCCAACACCATCAAACTGAACTTGGATGAGCCAACAAACGCTTACCAAGTGCTCACCACTGTGAACACTTTATAGAAAAAAACTGCACCTCTGCCATGCATATGTATATAAACTTACTACAGTAGAACATAAGTATTCCTTACTTTCCAAATCTGTTCAGAAAGCCAGTGCCCAGAGAGTGATGGACATACATAATGTAAGACAGTGCTTCATCACAGGACACCAATCAGAGCAGAGAAAAATCAGTGACAGCCAGGCGTGGTTGCTCTTGACTGTAATCCCAGCACTTTGGGGGCCAGGGCAGGAGGACGGCTTGAGCCCCGCACTTCAAAAGCAGATGAGGCAACATGTTAAGACCCCGTTTCTACAAAAAAACAAAATTAGCCAGGCATGGTGGTGCACCTGTAATCCCAGGTACTCCAAAGGCTAAGGGTATAGGACCACTTGGGACCAGGAAGTTGAGGCTGCAGTGAGCCATGATCATCCCACTGTACTCCAGCCCAGGCAACAGAACAAGACCCTGTCTCAAAAACATATAAAAAAGAAAAGAAAAGAAAAACCAGTGAGGCCAGGCATGGCAGGACCAGAGGAAGACAGGTAGGGGCAGGGAAGCAGGGAAAGGGACATGAGGCCCTGCCTTGCCTTGGCCCAATGACTTCTGGGGCATCTGTAGGCTGGGCAAAGGGCAGCAGCAGCCTTGCAGCAACAGCGTGTTATTGTGGAGAACAAGAGCTTCCAGCCAGGCTGAGGCTGGCAGATTTACGTGGAGAGAATCTGAATGGGAAAGTCACTGGACCAGAACCTGGCTAGATGAAGCACCCATGGACATTTTAACAATAATGACCCTCATCAAATGTTTCCCACAGCAGGGCACCATGCTAGGCACTTCACATTCAACCTCATACCAACCCTATGCTGACAGGTAGTCTTATCTGTACTCCTACTACTAATCATTCTAGCCTGACTCAGGTCCTTAAAGGCCAAGCTGCGGTCTAAAGGGTATGGTCCTAAGTGCAGGTAATCGAGATCTTTAAAATCTTTTTTTTTTTTTTTTTGAGACAAAGTCTCACTCTGTCACCCAAGCTAGAGTGCAATGTCACGATCTCAGCTCACTGCAACCCCCACCTCCCGGGTTCAAGCAATAATCCTGCCTCAGCATCCCGAGTAGCGGGGACTACAGGCGTGTGCCACAATGCCCTGCTAAGTTTTGTATTTGGAGACTGGGTTTCACCATGTTAGCCAGGCTGGTCTCAAACTCCTGACCTCAGGTGATGCACCCACCTCGGCCTCCCAAAGTGCTGGGATTATAGGTATAAGCCACTGCATCCAGCCTCAAGATCTATTTTTGTGAAGAAAAGTGACCAGGGTCAGGTGTGGTGGCACGTGCCTATAACACCAGCTACTGAGGAAACTGAGGCAGGAGGATCACTTGAGCCCAGGAGTTCAAGGCTGCAGTGAGCTATAATCACACCACTGTACTCTAGTAACACAGTGAGGCCCCATGTCTAAAAACAAAAGAATGAAAAGCAAAGCCATCAGGGAGAAAGAGAAAAACAAAAATCCAGAGAAGGGAACAGAAAGTCATAAAGAATGCTCCTCCAGCAACCTGGAGATCCAGGGCTCCCCTTTCAGGCTAGAGGAACAGAGGAAAGGGAAAGAAAGGGACAAATGAAATTGGGAGGTTCTTGGGAGGTTCTAACATAATGAGTTGGATAAAAAATCCAGCCCACCCAGCCCCCCTCACCATATAGTCCCCATTTCAAGATAAATTGTGATTGCTTTTGAAATGAACCAAAAATATCAAGTATCTTCAATGGAAAACTAAGCCTTGTTAGAATATAACTTTCCAAGTTATCTGATCCTATGGAATTGCATCTTTCATTGTCCTTGAGCTATTTGTAACACTGTTAAACTGTATATAACTGACAGCAATGCAAATGATCCTCATCTATAAACAGGCAAATTAATTCTATCTGGTAGAGAGATAATTGATTCCCCTCCAAGCCAGAGTTCCATGTATTTGAAATTGATTTCATGGAACATGTGTGTGCACATGGGGATGTATCTGCTCTTTGAATTTTCCTTTGAGCATGTTATAGCGTCCTATGGTTTCCTCATTAATTAATCAAATACTTTACAAGTCATGATTTTATCTTTTAAAAATTATTCTTTGTACAGGCACAGTGGCTCACGCCTGTAATCCTAGCACTCTGGGAGGCTGAGGTGGATGGATCGCTTGAGTCCAGGAGTTCAAGACCAGCCTGGGCAACACAGCAAAACCCCATCTCTACAAAATGTATAAAAATTAGCCAGGCGTAGTGGCGCATGCCTGTGGTTCCTGCTACTTGGAGGGCTGAGGCAGGAGGATCGCTTGAGCCCAGGAGACAGAGGTTGCAGTAAGTCAAGATCATGCCACTATACTCTAGCCTGGGTGACAGAGTGAGACTCCATCTCAAAAAAAAAAAAAAAAAAAAAAAGATCCTTTAATATCTGCAAACAAATTAAAGTCCAGAAAAGGTGCCAATACTCTGTATTAGCTGTTCTAAGAAGTAAAGGAAAAGATTCCAACTCAATAATTCATCCAACTCCAAACACTTTGAAGTCTGCTGGCAAGAAGGAGGACAATCGGGTCTCAATTTTCACCTCTTTATCCCACGCTCCATGGGAAAAGACAGTCTCCAGCTTCCTCATCACTTTTACTGGTTCTGATTTTAGCAATTCTTAAATTTTGTCAATAATCCAAGGAGAAAGAAGAGTTGAGGGCCCCCCTTCTCCCCAGACTCTGGGAGATGTGACCCCTGAATTATGCAAAAAGGATTTTCTTGAGGCTGGAGACCCCCCAGGAGCAGAGCCAGCAGAGGGGAAAAAGAAACGGACCAAGTCACTGTAAGATGGTACTGATGAGGCTGGGCATGGTAGCTCACACCTGTAATCCCAGCAGTTCGGGAGGCCAAGGCAGGTGGATTACGTGAGGTCAGGAGTTCGAGACCAACCTGGCCAACATGGTGAAACCCCATCTCTACTAAAAATACAAAAATTAGCTGGGTGTGGTGGCGTGCGCCTGTAGTCCCAGCTACTCAGGAGGCTGAAGCAGGAGAATTGCTTGAACCTGGGATGTAGAGGTTGCAGTGAGCCAAGATCATGCCACTGCACTCCAGCCTGGGTGACAGAGTGAGACTCCATCTCAAAGATAATTTAAAAATGTAATTGCCACCTCCACCTCTTAATGCTCTCCCATTTAGTTATATCCTTTCCATCTCCACTGCCAAAAGACCTGTTAGTTAGGCCTTCTTTTCTCACTGGATTTACTCAAAGTCTCTTACCAGGCCCTGCTGCAATAATCTCATCCTTCTCAAAGCCACTGCTTTGACACCCTCTAACCTAGGGGTATCCAACAGAAATAACGTAAGCCACACATGCAACTGAAAATTTTCTAATAGCCATATTTTAAAAAGTAAAAAAGTGGAATTTGGATAGTATATTTTATTTAATCCAATATATCCAAAATATTGACCAGGCACAGTGGCTCGCACCTGCAATCCTAGCACTTTAGGAGGCTGAGGCAGGAGGATCACTTGAGACCAGGAGTTCGAGGCCAGCCTGGGCAACATAGTGACTAGACCCTGTCTCTATAAAGGAAAAACAAACTAACAAAAAAAATTACTTCAATATGTAATGAATATAAAATTATTAATGACAGTTTACATGCTTTTTTCCCTATTAAATCTTTAAAATCCAGGGTACATTTTGCATTTAAGCATATCTCAATTCGTAACAGCCATATTTCAAGTGCTCAGTGGTCACAGTTATAACTGTTCCCCATCTCTTTTAGAAAAATCCAAATTCATCAGCCTAACAAACCAGGCTCTCTCCAGCCTGGGTCCCCCTCATCCCACCCCATCTGTCAAATCACTTGCCCTTTCCTTCCATACCTTTGCCTGGTGAGCCACACTTGACTCACCTCTTACCCCCACTTTCTGGGATGGACCCCAGCACCTAGGGTATTCCTTTGCCACAGGCACACCCACCTTATTCCAGGCATTGGCCATTCAGCATCTTACAGCAATGTGCCCCTTTCCCAAATGGCCACAAGTGCTTCCTGCCAAGCCCACTGTCCCCAGGCCTCCATCACAGCTCAGGTGGTCCAATGGTTTGTGTATTTTTGTCTGCCCCACTCCAAGCCCTTACTCCCAAGAGGTCTGGGAGCTCCTTGGTGGCAGAGATTTTTGTCTTATTTATGTCTGTCTAATAGTACCTGGCCCACCCTAGGCACTCAAATGTATATAAAATACGG
Source organism: Aotus nancymaae (assembly GCF_030222135.1). Lineage (NCBI taxonomy): Eukaryota > Metazoa > Chordata > Mammalia > Primates > Aotidae > Aotus > Aotus nancymaae. Next base: position 21,332,225 of record NW_026988443.1, read on the forward strand.
ATTTCTTTAAGGGGTGAATTATAGCATTTTTATCAACATCTAGTTACTGATCTTGATCTAACTTTCAAGTTATTTAGCCAACTCTTAATCTCAAGTTATACACATTTCTAGGGCTTGGCCTGAAAATGGGTGAAAGAAAGTAGACAAGCTGAGGAAGCAACTACCCCTGGAACAGCCATTCTTTCTGGGTTGTTTTTCCTTTTTTCCACTGGTACGAAAATCTTTTAGCCTTAAACTGTTTTTCACAGTGGTGCTGGAATAAACTGGAAACCACAAAAATGAAGGCTTCCACTGCACCAGTCATCAAATCACAGTGGCAGTAAAGAAAACATCAGAACTATCCACATTTGATTAAACTCTGAACATTTTCAGTGTTTATTAACTCATTTAATTCTCAAACTTACCCATTCATTTGAAATTGTCAGCAACAAAATTCTGGCTTAACAGTATTCCCTATAGCCCTCTCTAGCCTTCACTGAAGAACGCCAGCCTCCCTTTGCAGGCCTCATGGAACGGTCGTTCTTTTCTTTTAATCAGAAAGCTTTATAATAATAATCACTATGACCCTCAGCTTCAATCCCAGTTGGAACTTTCTCTTTGCCTGTAAGTGTCTTTCAAAAGATATTGGCTTGACAGATATAAGCCTCTGTCTTTCTGAACGTGTTAATCAGAAAACAGACAACTTCAATAATAATTACAGAATCCTGGTTTTCATTTTACACTTTTCTATACAAAAAGCTTGGCAAAGCCTCTTATGGTTTCCCCAACTTTTACAAAAATCTGTCTCCTAAGCAAAAGCTTCTGTTTCCTAGAAGCAGTAGATACTCTTTTAAAACTTAAAGTTAAAAAAAGAAAAAGTAATTACAATGGCATTTTATTTTCATACTTTCTCTCCAATATTTTCCACCTCAGAGTCCAGTAGTTTATTATAAATATATGTACATACAACATTTCCCCATGGATTCCATGTTTTCAAAAACTTGACCTTACAAACTACATTACGTAATAACCCATTTTTTAATTTTACTAAACAAATATGTACATTCAACTGTCTACTCAACGCCTGTGTGCCAGACCCTGGTTTAGACACAGGATACGGCAGAGAACTTGAAAGCAAAGTCTTTGCTCTCATGGAGCTGACCTTCTAGCTGGATGGTCAACACTATGGAGAAGAATCAAGCAGGGTGACAGGGGTCAATAGTAAGGCAAAGTGGGGTAAGGGAGTACCCTATTCTATTTGGTGGGTATAGGGAAGGTCTCTTTGGAGCAGGAACCAGAAGAACAGCGCCAAGTGGGGAATCTCTTTGAGCCTATTCTGGTGCAAGAAGCTACCTAATTTAAAAAATAAAAACAGTGGTAGGCATTTTTAGGAAAGAGGTGAGGGATGAGAGAATAAATCCTGAGTGCAAAGATGAAGACAGGTACACATTAATCAAAAGCTTACTGAAAGCTCCTGATCAACCTGAAGTAATCGGTTTTATAAAATTCCAGTCAGAAGAAATTTTACCTCATTCTGCTTAATGTAAGCAGAAATCTGCCTTACTGTGCTTAATGTGGTTTATAGTATCGACTTTTTGAAATATAATTAGTACCCAGGTTCTCTTTTTGTTTTGTTTTTGAGATGGAGTCTCCCTTTGTTGCCCAGGCTGGAGAGCAGTGGCGTGATCTCAGCTCACGGCAACCTCCACCTCCCAGGGTTCAAGCAATTCTCCTGCCTCAGGCTCCCGAATATCTAAGATTACAAGCACCCACCACCAAGCCTGGCTAATTTTCTTATTTTTTTAGTAGAGACTAGGTTTACCATGTTGACTAGGCTGGTCTTGACCTCCTGACTTCAAGTGATCTGCCCACCTCAGCCTCCCAAAGTGCTGGGATTACAGGTGTGAGCCACCGTACTCCCCAGCCCCTCATTCTGACTCTCAATCCCCCATTACTACCTTAATGAACTCTAGGGATCCCAGGACCCCACTTTGAAAACCAGTGATAGCCCCCATCAGGAGAAAAGGCCACACACGAGAGGCACAGCAATGAATCCTGAACAATCCCCCACCCACAGCTTTAAGTGAGAATTTTTCACAAAAATCCTCCCCCATCAAGAAGTTAAACTGCTTAAAAATAGGATAGTTTCCAAATACTTAAAACAAGCAATATCTCCTCCCCTAGGAGGTGTCACTTTCTGAGCTATGTGCCCTTCTTTTCATCAGTCTCCTCTCCAGCCTGCTGCAGCCCTGCTCTAGAGACCTGGACCACTTCGAACTGAGGTCAAAGTTTAAGTCGGCTGATTGGCAGAAGCCATCCCACTGAGTACGCGTTCCCTGCTCTCTTCTTTACCACTTCCCCCAGTCTGTCTCCTTCCTCCTTCCTGGAGCCCTGAGGTCCCAACTTGCTAATGAACCCAAATCCCATCTCATCTCGCCCTGTTTGTTACTTCTCTTGCACACACAACCTGTTCTCCAGGAATCACCTTATTTTCCAAACAAAAATATCAGGATATAATGTGAGCACATGGATGCTGTTACATGAATCACTGTAATTTCAACGCTTAGAATACTTCATAATTTAAAGTAAAATAATTATTTAAACTTTAGGATTATACTTATATATGGTCTGATAAGGAAGCACAGGAAATTGAGACTGTCTGGGAAAATGTATTATCTGTGATTGCTTCTGCTCTATTCTCTAATAAGTAACTTTATTTTCCAAAGGAATCCCATGTCGTCCTGCAAAAGCATTTGGGGGTTACTTCCAGAAATAAGGATATAAGAGTCAGTGATAGCAGCTACAGGTTGAAGAACCCATGCTGGTATTTCCAGGCTATTTCAATAGCTCAGGAAAGGGCGCTGTGGGGAAAGGAAAAAAAAAATCAACCATACATACCTCAGTCCTTAATGGGGCAGTCCATACATGTGGTACAGCTCAAGTCTGTTCAGCACAACTTTAGGCTAGAAAGAGCTCTCTCCCAGGCACCCAGGTATACATCCATTCTACCAAGAGAGAAGCATCCTGACATACAGCCCTATCCTCACCTCTAGGTGTACATCTATAACATTTACTTTCAAAATCTTCACCGATCTTTTGTTTCTTGAATACATCACAATTGGTTTGGTGTATTATTCTTTCTACAATATGCTGGGTTCTATTTTCTGTACCGTATTTTGTTGAGGATTTCTGTGTCTGTGTTCATGAGGAATATTGGTCTGTAGTATCCTTTTCTTGAACTGTCTTTGTGTGGTTTTGTAAAACACATGTATACTCTCTATACTTAACTTTTTTTGAAGTCATGGATTATAATTCCACTATTTTTAATCATCAAAAGAACTTAAGAGTAAATATAACTTTGCTTTTCTGCTAGAATTTAATTTGATTCCAAGTCCTTGATCAGGAAGACAGCTCCTAAAGATAACAATCTTCCTAAAGGAAAATGGGACTGTTTTACAAGGAGCCACAGAATGGTGGCTCTGAGAAACCAATATAGAGAAACCCACTGCTTCATCTAACATTATGCACATGTATATATGCATGACTTCAGGGATAAATGGGAGCCAGGAGTACAAAGGAATCTTTAGTAGTAAACAAAATGCAGAACACTTCACAGTTTGACCAGGGTCATTGTGTGTCTGCCAGGTCATTTGACCAGCTCTTAAGAATCAGGAACCCAACTGAGCCTCAGTTGAACCAGCCCCTCCACAGAACTGAGGGGATTTGGGGCTGATAAGCTCAGTGCTATGTCTACAACCAGTCATTTATCAAAGTTGCAGCTTTGTAAATGTGGCTATTTTATGTTGTATATGATTTCTATAATGTATTACTGCCCCACCCCTGCTCATCCTCCAGAGAACAGTAACCAGCCAGGGATTGTGCTGACTGGCTTGAGACAAAAAAAAAAAAAAAACCTAACAAGGTTTCCATCAAAGAAAAGATATGCCATATTACCCACCCCTGAAGTGCAAATACTCACATTTGTTTTTGAGTTACATAAGAAAGCAACTGTCAAACACTAACCTCTTCTTACAATTCCTAAAATGCTCAATTAGTCATTACCACCCATATTGTACAATTGAGAAACCCAGATGTGATGGGATTAAGAGACATCAAGATCAGCAGAGCTAAAATTTGCATTTAAACATTTCCAGGCCAGGCACAGTGGCTCACACCTATAATCCCAGCACGTTGGGAGACCAAAATAGCAGGATCGCTTGAGCCCAGGAGTTCGAGACAAGCCTCTTGTTTGAGGCAACATAGCAAGACCTCATCTCTACAAAAAAATTAGCAGGGCATGGTGGTGCATCCCTGTAGTCCTGGCTACTCAGGAGGCTGAGGCAGAAGGCTGCCTTGAGCCCAGAAGTTCAAGGTTACAGTGAGCTATGATCATGCCACTGCATTCCAACCTGGGTGACAGAGGGAAAATCTGTCTTTAAAAAAAAAAAAAAAATTCCTATTATCCATCTTTTGTTATTAAAAAGTCCTAAACAAAACATTGTCAGAAAGTCATCTAGGCATAGGAATGGCTCAAGAAAGGGATGTGGGCCAGGTGCAGTGGCTCACACCTGTAACCCCAATTTGCAACCACCCTGGGCAACATATAATGAGACTCTGTCTTTATTCATTTAAAAAAAAATTCACACAAGGAGGAAGAAGATAATGTAAATCAGTTGTTTAACCATACTAGACATTCTCCCCAACTAAGAGATAGGTACAGGTTTCATTTTGAAAAGATATAGACTGAGGTCAGAGACTCATGCCTGTAATCTCAGCACTTTGGGAGGCCAAAGAGGGAGGGTTGCTTGAGCCCAGGAGTTTGAAACCAGCCTGGGCAACATAGGGAGACCCTGTCTCTACAAAAAAATTAAAAATTAGCTAGGCATTGTGGCACATACCTGTAGTCCCAGCTAGTTGGGGGATGAGGTGAAAGGATTACTTGAGCCCAGGGGGTCGAGGCTACAGTAAACTATGATTGCACCACTGCACTCTAGCTTGAGCACAGAGTAGGACCTTGTCTCAAAAAGAAAAAGAAAAGATAGAATGTACACAACTGCACTGTTTAATTTTTTCATATTTCAGATTAGCTTTACTATCAAATCACATTCCATTAAAAGTATCAATTTAACTTAAATCATAAGGAAGTAAACTATCTTTAATTCAAATACATAATTATGATTTTTCAGTGATATCTTCACAAAGTTTCTTTAGAGACGGGTATTGTTAATTAGCACTATGACAGCTAATATTTACTGCACATCAACTGGATGTCTAATACAATAGGTACTAACTTACACATATTATTTCATTTTCTTAATTCTTTGAGGGAGGTATTGGCAGGCTCATTTCACAGAAAGATCGCAGCCTTAAGGCTATTTATTGAAAGCTGGTTGCTAGTGCCTGTGCAAGGTTTGTTTTGTTTTGAGATGGAGTCTTGCTCTGTCACCCAGGCTGGAGTGAAATGGCGCGATCTCAGCTCACTGCAACCTCCACCTCCCAGGTTCAAGCACTTCTGCCTCAGTCTCAGGAGTAGCTGTGATTACAGGCACCTGCCATTATGCCTGGCTAATTTTCTGTATTTTTGTACAGACAGGGTTTGACCATGTTGGCCAGGCTAGTCTTGAACTCCTGACCTCAAATGATCATCCGCCTCAGACTCCCAAAGTGCTGGGATTGATTACAGGTGTGAGCCACCTCGCTCGGCCTGCTGCAAGGTTTTTTTTTAAATACTAAAAGGATATAGAAAGGTAAGTCTCAAACTTTAATGTACACGTGGATTACCTGGGGAATCTTGTTTAAATGCAGGTGACTCTGAAGTTCTGGGGCAAAGCCACTGATTCTGCATCTCTAATAAGCCCTTAGGTGATGGCAATGCTGCTGGCCTAAGGGCCAAACTTGGAATAGCAAAGATCTACAGGTTGCAATAGGCCATAAAAAACACCACAAAAATGTCTACAGCCCAGCGGGGTGGCTCACATCTGTAATTCCAGCACTTTGGGAGACCAAGATGGGCAGACCACTTGAGATCAGTAGTTCAAGACCAGCCTGGCCAACGTGGGGAAACCCCATCTCTACTAAAAAATACAAAACTTAGCTGGGCCTGGTAGGGAGGCTGAGGCAGGAAAATCGCTTGAACCTGAGAGGCAAAGGTTACAGTGATCCGAGATAGTGCCACTGCACTGCAGCCAGGGCACCAGAGCAAGAATCCATCTCAGAAAAAAAAAAAACTACAAAAACTAAATTTATGACCAGGCTCAGTGGCTCACACCTGTAATCCCAGCACTTTGGGAGGCGGAGGTGGGTGGATCACCTGAGGTCAGGAGTTTGAGACCAGCCTGGCCAACGTGACAAAACGCCGTCTCTACTAAAAATATAAAAATTAGCCAGGCATGGTGGTGGGCGCCTATAATCCCAGCTACTTGGGAGGCTGAGGCTGGAGAATCTCTTGAACCCAGGAGATGGAGATTGCAGTGAGCCGAGATCACGCCATTGCACTCCAGCCTGGGCAACAAGAGCGAACTCCGTAATGGGGAAAAAAAAACAAAAACTAAATTTATTTTTAGACATGGGCTCTTGCTATGTTGCTCAAGCTGGAGCACAGTGGATACTCCCAGGCACCATAATAGTTCCCTGTGACCTTCAACTCCTAGGCTCAAGCAATCCCCTCACCTCAGCTTCCCAATTTTTAAAAGTCAAATTTTTCTCAAAACCATAGTTAGAACTTACCCTTCAAGCGGGTCCCTTGAAGGGTACCCTTCAAGGGTACCCGCCATACCCTTCAAGCGGGTCCTTTTTCTTTACTCACCCACATATGACCTCTCAGGGTTTAAGTTCTAGAGATTAACACACAGCAGAGTTAAGCGAGATTTTAGGGGCTAGGCCCAAAAGTTCTTGCAGATGAAAAGTACAGCTCTAGGCTGGGTGTGGCGGCTCACGTCAGGCTAATATGAGAGAGGAGAGAGAGAGAAAGAGAGAGAGAGAGAACAAGAATAGGCTTCTCTGGCTATGAGAAGGCTATAAAGTTTGGAGACCAGTGGCCTCAGAAGACGGCCTACCTGTGACAGGGAATGTGGGGGGCACACACGGGTTTTTCTGAATTGGAGCATGCCCGGTCCACAACAGAGCTGAGCAACTGCCCGGAAAGGCGTGTTACAAAACCACAAAGCAGGAACACAGCTGAGAGGCCCCTGCCCAGAACACCCTGGAAGCTAAAACACAGGACCCTGAGAAAGGAGCTCTACTATAGACAAGTCCAACAGAAAGTTCTCTGTTTCTGCTACCTCCAAAACTGGCTGCCCTCCCAGATTTAACTCTGGGTACCAATTGGGCAGTGCCAGCCACTGTGCCGCGGTGGACTCCGGGATGCCAAGTCTGTCTTCTCGGTTAGAAGGACTCAAACCTCTGCAGCGTAGAGACTTTGTGGGCAGATCTAGGCTCCCCCACTGCATCAGGGATACCTGCCTCCACCCAACAAATACTTACTAAGCGTGTACCATATACGCCTGGCACCTAGCTAGGCGTCAAGGGGGAACCAAGCCAGAGACCTCCGACTCCGTTGGTAGAAACAGACGAGCAACGTCTGGAGGTTGCGGCTGGGGAAACCTGCCACAGGTTGCTAAGACCAGCGGTACCCAGGAGACAGCAAGATTCCCAGCAGCACCCAGCCCAGTAACGCCATAGACTCCCGGGAGCGAGGGCGGAGCGGACAGGTAGGCCCCAGGGCAGGTGCTCAGGTAGGAGGCGCACACCTGAGGCTGCCGGCCTGGGAAGGGCAGGCTCCGGCCGAGGGTGGGGTCCCCAGAGGAGGCTGCAGGGCGGCCCCGGGACTCCGCGAGGGAGAGGGGGAGCGAGGAACGGGCTCTGGCCCCGACAAGCGGGTACGAGACGGAGGCCCCACAGCGGGGCGGGGAGGGAGGCGTGCGGCTAGGCCGCCCTCGGGCACCTGGGGCCCCGCCCGGCACCTACCACTTGGGCGACCTTGAGGCGGCCGAGCGCGCCGCGCAGGTAGTCGGGGTCGCAGCGCAGGCCGGCCAGCCCGCGGCGCTGGCTCACCGGCTCGGTGGTGGGCTGGTACGGGCTGCTGGCGCCCGAGATCATGGAGGTGCTCGAGGCCTCGCCCTCGAAGCCGTCCAGCTCCTCGCCGCTCCGCATGCTGCCGCCTGGCCCGGGCCGCCTAGCGCGGCCGGCTCCCGGAGCCAGGAGCTGGCGGGTTCAGCGGGGCCGCCGCATCGCCGCCGCCGCCTGACTGACCGCCCGCGGCCCGTCCGCTGCCGCCGCCGCCGCCGCCTCTCGCCCGCCGCCCGGCTGCCGCCGCGGCTCGGTCCGGTCCGCTCAGGCTCGGCTCCCGCCGCCTCGGCAGCGGAAAGGGAGGGAGGCGGGAGCAAGGAGAGGGAAGGAGGCGGGAGCCGGCGCGCCGGGCCGGGAGGGGCGGAGCCAGGCCGCAGCCCGCCGCTCCGAGGCGCTCCACGGCGGGGGAGAGGTGGAGGCGGCGGCGCCGCGGGCCTCGGGGCGGGGCGGGGCGCCGGTTCCTCAGGCCCCGCCCCGGCCCGCTCCCACCTGTGCTGCTAGCCGGGACGGGAGCCGCTGGTGGGCGCTGGCGGTCCCGGCACGCGGGGCTGGGGGTCCAGGCAGGGAAGTTGTGGGGGCCGAGGGAAGGGTCTAGGTGGACCTAGAGGCCTTGGAGTTGCTTTCCCAAGCGCTGCCTCAGGTTCTCCTTTGGAGAAAGTGGGGTCCTCGACGGATAGGGTAAGGGGCTTCCCGTGAAGACCGAGACGGGCTGCGCCACCCTGGTGCCAGGAACGGTGCGTGGCTGGGTGAGCCCGACTCGGACTGTTGGGCCGACGAGAGGTAAGTGTCCGGGCTCCCACGCTGTGCGCATGCAACAAACCGGTTCCTAGGCCAGGGGTGGAGCGGGGCAGGGTGAGAAGTCCGGGTTAGCACCGAGTCCGCCGCCGGCGACCGCCCCGCTGCAGGTTGTCCCTGCCGGCCTGACCCAGGAGTGACGCCCGCGCGCACTGGGCCCTCGGCGACCGACACGTTCCCCTCCTCTCAGCTGAAAGGCTTTGCAAGCTCTGTCTAGCCATCAAGTAAAGTTAAACACAGATTTTGCCCCGAAGGGCATTAATTAGGGACCAATTTACAATTCAAGTGTGAAGGCTAATTTTAAAGCTAAGTAAAACGCTGACTTTCTAAGAATTGTCGGCTTTGATATTGAACCCTTCCACAACCACAAATACCAAGAGCTTGCCATGTTCTAGCCACTGATAAAGGCGCTTGAAGAACGTATCCTTGTTATTGCTATTTTACAGAAGGGAAGACTAAGGCTCCAGACTGGAAGTAGCTTGTCCAAGGTTACAGGGTTCATTGGTGGGCAGAGCCCAGGTTCCTACTTTTCCTTTCTTTTTTAAAAAATTGTATTGGCCAGGCGCGGTGGCTTACGCCTTGTAATCCTAGCACTTTGGGAGGCCGAGACAGGCAGATCACTTGAGGTCAGGAGTTCGAGACCAGCCTGGCCAACATGGTGAAACCCCGTCTCTACTAAAAACCCCGTCTCTACTAAAAATTCAAAAATTAGCTGGGTGTGGTGGCGGCACCTGTAATCCCAGCTACTCTGAAGGCTGAGGCAGGAGAATTGCTTGAACCTGTGAGGTGGAGGTTGTGAGCCAAGATCACACCACTGGGGGACAGAGCAAGACTCTGTCTCAAAAAAAAAAAAATCAAGCAAAAGGTTTTTTAAAGAAGCAAGTGGATTCCTGGATCCCTTTTCACACCCATCCCTCAAGACTGGAGCTTTGTTCTCTGGAGAGGGTAATATAGAAGTTCTCTTAATTGGGGATCACTAATTCAGGGATTAGTGAATTACAGTTCAGGGAAGGAATACTGTACTAAAAACAAGTGGAGTAAGTGAAAGTTTGCTTACTGAATGAAACCCCAGACAGCCTTCCCTTGATCATGGTTGCCAAGACCTCACATTCTCTCTGGAAAACATGAGTAGCCCTTAAGAAGAAAGACCTAAAGATGCTGACGATGGGAGTTCCCCAAGGTGGAGCCCAGCCAGATCACCCAACACTGAATCCCACAGTTGAGATTTCTCACCTACAGGCACAGAGCTTCCAATGAGCTTTTGAGGACCGTACTTTGAAATATAAATGACAATAAGAGTTACTGAACATTTGAGGAAAGCCTATAACATAATAGAGGTCAAAACGAAGAAAAAGCAACTGGGAGGAAATAAAAAGATCTATGTCATTAAATGTTTACAGTGGCATATGTGTGTGTGTGTATATATATCATTTTATATATGTGTATATATCATTAGTATTCTCAGGTAAACTGAGAAGATGTAACTATAAAAAGTTTAGACTAAGGCGAGGTGCAGTAGCTCACACCTGTAATCCCAGCAGTTTGGGAGGCCAAGGCGGGTGGATCATTTACGGTCAGGAGTTCAAGAGCAGCCTGGCCAACATGGTGAAACCCTGTCTCTACTAAAAATACAAAAATTAGCCTGGAGTGGTGGTGCATGTCTGTAGTCCCAGCTACTCAGGAGGCAGAGACAGGAGAATCGCTTAAGCCCAGGATGCAGAGGTTGCAGTGAGCCAAGATCCCAGCACTGCACTCCAGCCTGGGCAACAGAGCAAGACTCCATCTCAAAAAAAAAAAAAAGTTTACAATAAGGCCAAGTGCAGTGGCTCATGCCTGTAAATCCCAGCATTTTGGAAGGTTGAGTTGGACAGACGGCTTGAGCCCAGGAGTTCGAGACCAGCCTGAGCAACAGAGCAAGACCCCATTTCCATTAAAAAAAAAAAAAAAGTTTAGAATAAGATGTTACCAAAAAGGAATATTCAGAGAAAAAAACCTGTTAGACAAGCACATAAAAACATGCTCAATGTTATTAGTCATTAGGGAAATGCAAAGCAAAACCACTTCATGCCTGCTAGGATAGCTATAATAAGAACAACAGGGAATTACCAGTATTGGTGGAAAAATCAGAACCCTCATACATTACTGGTAAGAATGTAAAATGGTGTGACTGCTGGGTTAAAAGTTTGGCAGTTCGAGGCCAGGCACGGTGGCTCACGCCTGTAATCCTAGCACTTTGGGAGGCCGAGGTGGGTGGATCCCCTGAGGTCAGGAATTCAAGACCAGCCTGGCCATCATGGAGAAACCCCATCTTTAAAAATAAATAAATAAATAAGAAAAAAAAAAGTTTGGCAGTTCTTCAAACAGTTACATAGGATTACCATATGACCCAGTAATTCCACTCCTGGGTATATACCCAAAAGAACTGATAATGGGTGGCCGGGCACGGTGGCTCATGACTATTATCCCAGCACTTTGGGAGGCCAAGGCAGGTGGATTGCTTAAGTCCAGGAATTCAAGACCAGCCTGGGCAATATGGCAAGACCCCATCTCTACAAAAAATACAAAAACCTAGCCGGGTGTGGTGGCACATGCCTGTAGTCGCAGCTACTTGGGAGGCTCAGATGGGAGGATTATTTGAGCCTGGGAGACGAAGGTTACAGTGAGCTGAGACTGTACCACCGCACTCCAGCCTGGGTGACGGAGTGATACCCTATCTCAAAAATAAAATAATTGATAATAGGTGCTGAAACAAAAACTTATACAAGATGTGCCAGGCTCCATGATGCACGCCTATAGTCCTAACTACTCAGAAGGCTGAGGCAGGAAGAACACTTAAGCCCAGGAATTCAAGGCTGTAGTTTGCTATGATTGCACCTGTGAGCAACTATGAACTCCAGCCTGGCAACACAGCAAGATACCATCTAAACAAACAAAAACTCGCTGGGCATGGTGGCTCACGCCTGTCATTCCAGTACTTTGGGAGGCTGAGGTGGGCAGATCACAAGGTCGAGAGATCAAGACCATTCTGGCCAACGTGGTTAAACCCTGTCTCTATTAAAATACCAAAATTGGCTGTGGTGGTGCGCACCTGTAGAGCCAGTATTGAAACCAGTAAGTGCAACGGAAAATGTGCTGAGTGTTGTTGGGGGAAGTAGGTGTTCATGATGCTACAGACTTTTCCAGCAAAAAGATTTAGTTAAGTCTGTGGGTCAGAATTTCAGCTGAGATCTGAAATACAAACACCAGTTATCCAAGCAAAAGGGATGGGGAAATTATTGCAGGCAGAGGGAACAACATGTGCCAAGGCCCAGAGACCAGCACCAGCAAGGCACACTGAAGAGAAGAAAGGAGTGCAGAATTCAAGTTGGGGGAACTGGCAGAGGAGACCTGAAGCTGAAAGGCAGCTTCGGGCCAGTCCCTGTGGGGTCTCGTGGTCCATAGAAGAGGGTGGGTTTCAAACAGAAGAGCGCTAAGCCTCAGAATGGCCCAGCAAGGCCTGCCGTGAAGGATGCTCTCTCTGGCTTCAGTGCAGCGATGGCTTAAGCAGAGGCAAGAGTGGAGGCTGCCCTCCAATACTTATTAAACTGTTTCCTCTTCCTGGATACTAGCCGAAGTTTATTTTTAGTTCTAGGGACAGACTCAAAATTTTCTCTTCTGGTTTTTAAAAGAAGTTTGCAGACTTCCAAAGGGTGTTGTTGGGAATCCCACACGGCTCCTTAAATAGTAGACAAAACCTGGTATTGTGGTGCCTTCCTCTGCGTTGGACTGTAATACATCGTGAGTCCCTGGCTGTGGCTGTGCCTCCGGGCATGTACGGGTGCTGAAGACAAAATGAAGACAACACAGAAGCAGACGGCTCCTTGGCCAGGTCCCCAGGTTCCAGGGTCTAGTCCGCATATCCAGGCTGACTCAGGACAACCAGACTCAGAAGAGACTGATGAATAAGCCAGATGCTACTTTGTTAATTACTGCCGGAGGACAGACTCTGCCAGAATTCTGATTCTTATCTCGGACCCATTATGCTGGAAGAGCTGCTCAGGGCAGCCAGCTGATGTCGAAGGCCATGCCTGGGCCTCAGGAGGCTTGGGCTGCTGCCCAGGGTCTTTTACAGCAGCGTCTTTCTCACCCCAGGCAGTGCTTAGGCACTAGGAAGTTCCTTACCATTGACCCTTTTCTCTACACAGTCAGCACCTGTCTGTTCAGAACATGCTCACATTTAGCATCTGTAGGTAGGGGCTAATACACAGGATACCTTGGTTTACCTGGATCAGGTTTGTCACTCAGTATCTCATTTAGTCCTGGGCTTGGCTCCCTCCAAGGACAACTACCTCTAAGTCTGGGGACCGCTAACTGTACCCTCCTACACACACACACACACACACACACTCTGACTTCCCTGAGCATCAGGACTCATGGAGAATCCTAACCTCAAAAGCATTGCCCAGGCTGGGTACAGTGGCTCATGCCTGTAATCCCAACTCTTTGCGGGGCTGAGATGAAAGGATCACTTGAGGCCAGAAGTTCAAGACCAGCCTGAGCGTAGTGAAACCCTATCTTTATGAAAAGCAAGAAAATGAGGGGAAAAAAAGCATTGGTCCTATAAGGACTTTAGATTTTAAATTTCATGAAGGGCTAGGAGCAAAACACCTTCCCAAACTGTGGTCCCTGTGTGTTCTGTCTGGAGGCAGTGCCTGATCATGGGGAGGAGAGACGGATTTGCACTTCATTTCATCTCTCACTGAGATCCCTCCCCAGTGCATCCTTACAAATGTGGGGGAATGAGGATAGCTTGCCCTGTAACTTATGTTAAGCAATAGATTTGATCTACTACATTTCATACACTCAGTAATTGGCAGGAGCCCAGCCGGGCACAGTGGCTCATGCCTGTAATCCCAGCACTTTGGGAGGTCAAGGTGGGTGGATCACGAGGTCAGGAGTTTGAGACCAGGCCAACATGGTGAAACCGTGTCTCTACTAAAAATACAAAAATTAGCCAGGCCTGGTGGCGGATGCCTGTAGTCCCAACTACTCAGAAGGCTGAAGCAGGAGAATTGCTTGAACCCAAGAGGTGGAGGTTGCAGTGAGCTGAGATTGTACCCCTGCACTCCAGCCTGGGCGACAGAACGAGACTCTGTCTCTAAAGAAATAGAAAAAGGAGCCCTAAAAGACGTCTACCTCAAACAGAAAAATAGACAGGGGTGGTAAGCAGGAGATTTCAAGTATAAGGTATATAGTAGGAAGACTAAGTTTACCATTAACAATTATCAATATTAAAAGCATGAACCAAAAACACAAGAACATTTTAAATTTAGTGCTTCAAGACTAACAACTTGGCATGAAATGATTCTATTTCTAAATTGCCTTTTAAAGAAAGGTACCAGGCTGGGCGCAGTGCCTCATGCCTGTAAATCCCAGCACTTTGGGAGGCTGAGACAGGCAGATCACTTGAATTCAGGAGTTTGAGACCACCCTGGGCAACATGGTGAAACCCCATCTTTAAAAGAAACACAAAAATTAGCCAATCGTGGTTAAGTGTGCACCTGTAATCCCAGCTCCTTGGGAGACTGAGGTGGGAGGATCCCTTGAACGTAGAAGTTCGAGGCTGCAGGGAGCTGTGGTTGGGCCACTGCACTCCAGCCTGGGCAACAGAGCAAGATCCTGTCTCAAAAAATAGAAATTTAAAAAAATAAAGGTGCCAGTATAAGTCTTCAGGTCTGAAGGATTAGACTCAAAGATGTAAAAATAAAAACCCATTTTTCTGTGTTTGAAAGGAGCCAATGTCCCTGTCCCTCTCCTTGGTGGCAAGGCCCTAACCAGACTCCTCCAGCAATGTTCCCACATGCCTGGAGGGAGGGGCCAGAGCCTAGACAGTTCCAGGCAGGAGTACTTGGGGGTGAGAGTTAACTGCTGCTTCTGAAGGAACTTGTCCCTTCAGCCGGAAGAATGTTCTCCGAGTCTCTAAAAATAGGGCTCGCTGGGATTTTCCAGTTTGGCATTCCTTTGGTTACAACGACCAAGGACAGACAATCCAAGCCAGTCCACCCTGCGCTTCTAACCAGAGCCCCCAGGGGAATCCCAGCTTCTGTGGGACCCCCATTTGTGGTTCCTGCTGCTTCCAAAATTTAATGATTTGGGGAGAATTCACCTGCTCAGCAGCTGCCTCGCTTCTCCCTGGCTGCCCTCCACCTTCTCTCTCCATGGCAGAGGAAGGGGCATGGGTTTCTGGGGAAGAAGGCCAAGAGTGTGGCCACAAGGAAATGTGGGACCTGCCTTCTCTTACTCTGCAGGACTGGTGTCCATGTCCGGTCTGGCTAAACTAGCTGTGCGAACCCCAGGGAGCCGCTGAGGTAACCAGGAGGCAACAGACACCTTGCCAGGCATTTACAGCTGCCCCACCCCCTAGGGCCAGGCACTGGGCCATGTCCTGGGGCTTCAAGGCTTTCACAGAACTGCGGTGGGAGGGAGTTGCAAACCAAAAGTATCTGAGACAAGTTGCAAACAGTTCAGAAGTTTATTTTGCCAAGGTTGAGGATGCACCCAGGAGATAGGTCTATGCCTTTCTCTGAAGATGATTTTGAGGACTTGACTATTTAATTAATTAATTAAATTTTTAAAACGGACTCTCACTCTGTCGCCCAGGCCAGAGGGCAATGGTGCAACCTCGGCTCATAGTAACCTCCAACTCCTGAGTTCAAACGATTCTCGTGCCTCAGCCTCCCAAGTAGCTGGGTTACAAGCGCATGCCACTGGCCAACATGGTGAAACCCCATCTCCACTAAAAATACAAAAATTAGGCCAGGCACGGTGGCTCATGCCTGTAATCCCAGCACTTTGGGAGGCCAAGGCGGGCAGATCACCTGAGGTCAGGAGTTGGAGAAAGAGCCTGGCAAACATGATTAAACCCCATCTCTACTAAAAATACAAAAAATTAGCCAGGTGTGGTGGCAGGTGCCTGTAATCCCAGCTACTCAGGAGGCTGAGGCAGGAGAATCGCTTGAACCTGGGAAGGCAGAGGTTACCATGAGCCAAGATCCTTCGCACCTTTTAAGACTGCACCACTGCACCGCAGCCTCTGGGTGAGAGAGCCAGATTCTGTCTCAAAACAACAACATCAACAACAAAAACAGGAAGGCCCCGGGGGTTCAGAAAGAGATGAGTGGTCTGGGTTCTTTCTCCGATATGAGCTGGGCAGGGACAGAGAGACAGGAAGACTGGGAACTGATTATGAAGACACCTGTAGTCTGGGGAGCCATGAGAGCTACACTTTGCTCCTTAAGCAGGGGACTGACATGATCAGATTGGACAAAAACAAAAAGTACAGATGAATAATTCAAAGCCTTATCTCCCGGTGTCAAATGGGTAGTAGAGACACTGTTGCTGTGAATAATGTATAGAGCCCTTTTAAAGAGAAAAAGGTCGCAGGGACCCCAAAAGAACATCTGCAGACTTCCAGGGGTCCCCAGACTCATTGGGGGAAACCCTGGACCAGTCAGAATTGCCCCAAGAGTTCAAGCAGCCATATTCATAGGCTCCTGAGCAAAGCCTCGAAGGCAGGACTGACCTCAGGTGAGCTATCAGAGTGGGCAGGAAAACATAATGGGAGACACAGCAAGGGCAGAGGCTGGGAGGCTGGGAGGCTGGGTGAGGAGGAGTGAAAGGGTGGCTGGGAAACACACCTTTTTTATTTTTTAATTTTTGAGATGGAGTCTCACTTTGTCAACCAGGCTGGAGTGCAGTGGCACGATCTTGGCTCACTGCAACCTCAGCCTCCCTGGTTCAAGTGCTTCTCCTGCCTTAGCCTCCTGAGTGGCTGGGACTACAGGCAACCGCCATCATGCTCTACTAATTTTTCTACTTTTGGTAGAGACAGAGTTTTGCCGTGTTGGCCAGGCTGGTCTCGAACTCCTGACCTCAAGTGATCCACCAGCCTTGGCCTCCCAAAGTGCTGGGATTACAGGCATGAGCCACCACGCTAAGCCAGGAACACATTTAGTAAAGTAGTGAAGTTGGAGAGGATTAGGGGCCACTGAGAAAGGCCCGAATATCATACCACTTTGGCTCTTAGCCTGCACACATGGGCAGACATGAAGTTTAATTAATTAAATGTATTTATTTGAAAACAATCTCAAAATTACCAAAAAAAAGGGCACATACAATATAGAGAATGTTTTCCCCTGAATCATTTGAGAGTAAGTTGCCAACCTAAAACCCTATACCCCATCACCCTCAAATAGTTCAGTGTTTTCTACAAAGAAGGACATTATCTGCTTTTTCCAGAATATGCATCAAAATCAGGAAATTATTTTATTATTTTTATTATTTTTTGAAACCTAGTCTCGCTCTGTCGCCCAGGCTGGAGTGCAGTGGTGCAATCTCGGCTCACTGCAACTTCTGCCTCCCGAATTCAAGCAATTCTCATGCCTCAGCCTCCTGAGTAGCTGGGACTACAAGTGCGCACCACCACAACCGGCTAATTTTTGTATTTTTAGTAGAGTCAAGGTTTTGCCATGTTGGCCAGGCTCATCTCAGACTGCTGCACACACCCCCCTCCCCCCGTCAGGAAATTATTCTTGATACATTATTACCATCTAACCCTCAGATTCCAATCAGGTTTTGCCAAATGTCCCTACAGTGTCTCTGTAGCAAAATGAAGCCATTAAGGATCATGTATTGCTCTTCTTCTTGTCATGTTGCCAGTTTCCTTCAGACTAGAACAGTTCCTCAGGTCCTCCTTGTCTTTATGACCTTAACACCTTCAAAGATGTAATGCAGCCAAGTTATTTTGTAGCATGTCCCTCAATCTGGGTTTGTCTGATGTTTCTTTGTGATTAGATCCTGGTTATACATTTTTCGCAGAAATTCCCCAGCAGTGAGGTTGTGTTTGTTCTCTGTGCAGCCTATTAGGAGGAGTGCGACTGCTATGTGTCCCATTATTATTATTATTATTATTATTAGAGACAGAGTCTCACTCTGTCACTCAGGCTGGAGTGCAGTGGCACGATCTCGGCTCACTGCAACCTCCGCCTCTGAGATTCAAGCGATTTTTCTGCCTCAGCCCCCCGAGTAGCTGGAACTACAGGTGCCTGCCACCACTCCTGGCTCATTTTTTGGATTTTTAGTACAGACAGGGTTTCACTGTGTTAGCCAGGATGGTCTCAATCTCCTGACCTCGTGATCCCCCTGCCTCGGTCTCCCAATGTGCTGGGATTACAGGCATGAGCCACCGGGCCTGGCCCCATTATTAATTACATTCACTTCCATCAGGTGATTGAGCTTGTGGCTGCCAGGCTTCTCCACTGTAACACACTTTTTCCCTCTTGTAATCAATGAACGTGACACTTTGAGCATCAAAATAAATACTGATAGTAACGGATTATAACCCATTGAATAAATCATGTAAATTTGAAGTTTTGATGAGGAATAAAATGCTGTTTCACACTGAACTTTCAATTTACTAATTTATTTATATACACTCATGACTTCCTATTTTATTCAATGGGTTATGATACATTATGATCATTTTTTT
Organism: Aotus nancymaae; assembly: GCF_030222135.1. Taxonomy (NCBI): domain Eukaryota; kingdom Metazoa; phylum Chordata; class Mammalia; order Primates; family Aotidae; genus Aotus; species Aotus nancymaae. The sequence continues at coordinate 21,350,592 of NW_026988443.1, forward strand.
TTTTTTTTGAGCAGTGGGGCTTCTGTCAGTCTCTCTCTTTAAGAGACAGGGTCTTGGCAGGGCATGGTGGCTCACACCTGTAATCCTAGCACTTTGGGAGGACTAGATGGGCTGATCACCTGAGGTCAGGAGTTTGAGACCAGCCTGGCCAACATGGCGAAACCCATCTCTACTAAAAATACACAAATTAGCTGGGTGTGGTGGCAGGCACCTGTAATCCCAGCTACTCAGGAAGCTGAAGCAGGAGAATTGCTTGAACCCAGGAGGCGGAGGTTGCAGTGAGTGGAGATTGTGCCATTGTACTCCAGCCTGGGTGAGAAGAACAAAACTCCATCCCCCCAAAAAAATAAATAAATAAAATCAAACCAACATAGTGGAACCTCGTCTCTACTAAAAATACGAAAAATTAGCTGGGCATGGTGGTGGGCGCCTTTAATCCTAGCTTCTCTGGAGGCTGAAGCAGAAGAATCACTTGAACCTGGTAGGCAGAGATTGCAGTGAGCCGAGATCGCGCCACTGCACCCTAGCCAGGATAACAGTGCAAGACTCTGTCTCAAAAAAATAATAATAATAAATTTAAATTTAAATTTAAATTTAAAAAAGAGACAGGGTCTTGCTGTTGCCCAGGCTTGAATGCAGTGGCTACTCGCAGGCACCATCATAGCTCACTGCAGCCTCAAAGTCCTGGTCTCAAGAAATCCTCCTCCATCAGCCTCCTGAGTAGCAGAGACTACAGGCGTGCACTACCATGCCCCCAGCTCCTTTTTTTTTTTATTTTCATGGCTTTATGCATACAGCTTCTGTCTTTTGAGATATATCTTATCGTTCTGTGAGTCCTTTCTTACTTTCTGGCACAGATGTTCCAGGCTAATCTTATGCTTTTCCTGTCCCAGCCCTGGAATCAGCCATTTCTCCAGGAAGCCCCAAGGCTTTTATTATGTCCTTGCTTCCTTATTCTCTGACTCTCAGCCTCTATTATTTATTTATTTTTTTTTATTTTTTTGAGACAGAGTCTCACTCTGTCATCCAGGCTGGAGTGCAGTGGCGCGATCTCGGCTCACTACAACCTCCGCCTCCCAGGTTCAAGCGATTCTCCTGCCTCAGCCTCCCAAGTAGCTGAGACTATAGGCACATGCCACCATGTCCAGCTAATTTTTGTATTTTTAGTAGAGACGGGGTTTCACCATGCTAGCCAGGCTGGTTTCGAACTCCTGACCTCGTGACCCACCTGCCTCCACCTCCCAAAGTGATGGGATTACAGACATGAGCCACTATACATGCCTGGCCCTATTTATTTATTTTTGAGACAAAGTCTTGCTTTGTGGCCCAGGCTGGAGTGCAGTGGCTCGATCTCAGCTCATTGCAACCTCTGCGTCAGCCTCCTGAGTCGCTGGAATTACAAGTGTATACCACCATGCCCAGCTAATTTTTGTATTTTTAGTAAAGATGGGGTTTCATCATGTTGGCCAGCCTGGTCTCAAACTCCGAGCCTCAAGTGATCTACCTGCCTCGGCCTCCCAAAGTATTAGGATTACAGGTGTGAGCCACTGTGCCCAGCCTATTTATTTATTTACTTACTTATTAAGATGCAATCTTGCTCTATTGCCCAAACTGGAATGCAGTGGCACAATCTCGGCTCACTGCAACCTCTGTCTCCCAGGTTTAAGCAATTCTCCTGCCTCAGCCTCCCAAGAAGTTGAGACTACAGGTGTGTGCCACCCCACCAGCTAATTTTTTTTATTTTTGGTAGAGACAGGTTTTACCATGTTGGCCAGGCTAGTCTCAAACTCCTGGCCTCAAGTGATCTGCCCACCTCGGCCTCCCAAAGTGCTTGGATCACAAGCATGAGCCACTGCGCCAGCCCCCAATTTATTTTATTAAGAGAATGATATTCAGAAACCAAGATCATGCAGCCTGGCCAACATGGCTAAACTCTGTCTCTACTAAAAATACAAAAATTAGCCAGGCATAGTGACACATGCCTGTAATCCCAGCTACTCAGGAAGGCTGAGGCAGGAGAATCACTTGAACCTAGGAGGTGGACATTGCAGTGAGCTGAGATCGCGCCACTGCACTCCAGCCTGGGTGACAGAGTGAGATGGAAGACTCCATCTCAAAAAAAAAAAAATGAAAAAAGAAACCAAGATCATGACATAAGGTGTGCTCATTGTTATTGGGCTGTTGCTGCTCCCAGGTCCTCTCAGGGCAAAAAGCTAAGGGATGTGTGCAAACAAACATACACACCTCTACAGCTACAGGGTCTCGTTCTGACACCCAGGCTGGAGTACAGTGGCCCAGTCATGGCTCACCACAGCCTTGGCTTCTCAAGTTCAAGCAGTCCCCCTGCCTCAGCCTCAAGAGTAGCTGGGATTACAGGTGCATGCCACCATGCCCAGCTAATTTTTATATTTTTTGTAGAGATGTGATTTCACAGGCCGGGAGTGGTGGCTCATACCTGTAATCCCAGCACTTTGGGAGGCTGAGGCAGATGGATCACTTGAGGTCAGGAGTTCGAGATCAGCCTGGCCAACATGGTGAAACCCCATCTCTAAAAACAAAAAAACAAACAAAAAAAAAGAGATGGGATTTCACCATGTTGTCCAGGCTGGTCTTGAAATCCCAGGCTCAAACAGTGCACCCACCTTGTCCTCCCAAAGTGCTGGGCTTTACAGGCGTGAGCCACTGGGCCTGGCCTTTTTAAAATTTGTATGCATGAGTACATTGAAGACCATGGGCTGGGCATGGTGGCACATGCCTGTAATCCTAACACTTTGGGAGGTCAAGGAGGGAGGATTGCTTGAGCCTGGGATTTCAAGACCAGTCTGAACAACATGGCAAAACTCCATCTTTACAAAAAAATACAAAAATTAGCTGGGTGTGGTGGTGCATACCTGTAGTCCCAGCTACTCAGGAGGCTGAGGCAGAAGGGCTGCTTCAGCATGGGAGGCAGAGATTGCAGTGAGCCATGTCTGTGCCACTGCACTCCAGCCTGGGCAACAGAGTGAAACCCTGCCTCAAAAAACAAAACAAAACAAACAAACAAAACACTACCCCCTCAAAACCATGAGTTCACACTGATACCTCTAATTCCAGTCCAGTACTACAGAGTTCATTCTAATTTTTGCTTTTCATTATTGCTGCCCCCCTTCTCTGGCAGTAAGAAACCTAGCTCCTATTATCTCTCATACCTTTAACTTCTTTGACGAATGCCTGTATGCAGCCCCTTTCCCATCACCTCCATCCCTGCACAGATGCCCTTGTTACCACATGACCCTGCCCTGAGCCACCCCAGGACACCCATGCCTCCTCTACTCCTAGTAGATGCCCTCCTCATCTATCCTAGTTGATACACTCTCCTCTCCATTAGGGGAGACTACCCATGGGTTTGCTCTCACTCACTTGGTCTCTGACACTGTGCACCCCTGCCACCAACCCCCATCCCCAAAGGAGTATACCCTCTCTACCCTGCTTAGGCTAACACTCTGTGCCAGGCCATTCATCCATTCCTACTCATGGGGACACTCTCTACCCTGCTCAGGTTCCAAACCCTCCTTTGGGTCTCCACAACTCCCCACTCCACCCCCAGGCACAGATACCTGCCATGATCTGTCCACCTAAATGCTTTAGTGCTTAATGGTTGGAGAAGAGCTTGACAAAGATTTTGGTTTTTATTTTGAGCAGAGAGAAGCTGACTTTGGCATTAAAGACATCAGTTAGTCTGTTGCTTCCAGAGTACCAGCCTGGTAGGGGGAGGGCCTACCTTGTCACTCGCATTTTGAGTGTCACCAACCCATGCCCACAGTTCCCTGGAAGATGGCTATGGTTACTGAGCAGAGGCAGGGAGGAGGTCCCAAGAGGCCACATACCTGAAACACATGTTCGGATGCCCGCACATGCAGATGGCAGAAAGCTGCCTTGCCCAAGAAATCAGGCAGTTGCCAGGTGATGGAATTTATGGTGTGCTGAAAGCTTGTCTGCCCTAAAATAGCTCTCTTGTTCAGTCTCAACTAGCAATTTATTTCTCCAGATTTAAGACCTGGTGTTTAGCACTGCCTGGGCTACCAGTTGACTAGCTAGGGAAAGGTATGCAGATTGGGTAGAGGAAGGCCATGAGACAGCAGCAAAATATCATTTCTCATTCCCAACTCTGTTCCTGACTGTGTAGCCTTGGCAACTAATTTCTAAGGTCTTTTCTTTCTTTTTTTTTTTTGAGATGGAGTCATGCTCTGTCACCCAGGCTAGAGTGCAGTGGCGCGATGTCGGCTCACTGAAACCTCTGCCTCCTGGGTTCAAGTGATTGTCCTGCCTCAGCCTCCCAAGTAGCTGGAATTACAGGTACCTGCCACCACGCCCAGCTAATTTTTGTATTTTTAGTAGTGACAAGATTTCACCATCTTGGCCAGGCTGGTCTTGAACTCCTGACCTCACAATCCACCCACCTCAACCTCCCAAAGTGCTGGCATTACAGGTGTGAGCCACCGCACCCAGCCAATTTTTGTATTTTTAGTAGACACAGGATTTCACCACATAGCCAGGCTGGTTTCAAACTCCTGACTTCAGGTCATCCACCCGCCCTAGCCTCCCAAAGTGCTGGGATTACAGGCATGAGCCACCACGCCTGGCCCCTTTCTCTCTTTTTTTGAGACAAGGTCTCACTCTGTCACCTAGGCTGGAGTGCAGTGGTGCAATCATGGCTCCATTACGGGCTCAGCCTGGGCTCAAGCAATTCTCAGCACCCCAGCCTCCAGGGTAGCTAGGACGACAGGCATGTGCCACCATGCCTGGCTAATTTTTTGATTTTTTTGTAGAGACAAAGTCTCACTGTGCTGCCCAGGCTGGTCTCAAACTCCTGGGCTCAAGTGATCCTCCAACCTCAGCCTCTCAAAGTGCTGGGATTACAGGTGTGAGCCACTGCACCTGGTCTCTAAAGCCTTTTCAAGAACTGCGACCTGTCTGTCACACAATTTATTCAGGGCTGGTTCTGTCTGGGGACACTGTCTGCAAGCCAGGCACTGTGCTAGGCACACATCCAGCATCCCTATGAGGGAGATGAGAATCTCCTCACTGCTTTACAGCAGAGGATGCTGAGATTCACAGAGGTTAACTGACATCTCCATGACTACACAACTGTGAAGTTCTGGGGCCAGGACTCTAACTCAAGTCAACCTGAAACAAGTTCCCAGTTGAGACAGCCTAGGTGTTGGGCCTGGAGCTATAGATTACAGTTGTTCTTTTATGTCAGAGCAGTTCTGATTCGGCTCAATGCCAGAAATATTTACGGTTCCAAGTGTGGGGAGAGCCATCTGGCAGAGTGGCTGGTTTAAGGCTGTTCTTGGTGATGATTTCCATGAGGACTCAGTGCCAGCAGCAGCAGATGTTAGCTGAACTCCCCTTGCCTAGGACTGTACTGTCCTATCCATGGACATCCTAGGGGGCAAAAACTCCCAGCATCGTCCTAGTTATGACAAATCCAACTCACAAGTGCTGATTTCCTCTAGGGCTGGAATTGTGTGGGGGAACAGGAGAGATGAAACTGAGAGGCTGAAAGGTACTATCACTAGAGTCCAAATTCCAAGGCTCATAAAAACACGGACCTTTACCAAGCCTCAGAAACTCAGCATGGGAACGTTCTCAAAGGCCATTCTGTGGGACCTGGAAGATGTCCACAGTCAAAGATGTGTCAGACCTACCAGTCACCCATAAAACAAATCAAAACCAAAATCTGTCTAATGCAGTGGTTACCAGACTGGGAAAGGGATAGGGGAAGAGAGGATGTGGAAGGCTGGTTGATGGGTATAAAGTGACAATTAGATAGAAAAGTAAGTTCTGGTATTCTATCGCATAGTAGGGTGACTATGGTTTATAGGAAGGTATTGGCCGGGTGTGGTGGCTCACGCCTGTAAGCCCAACAAGACCAGCCTGGACAACATGATGAACCTCATCTCTACAAAAAATACAAAAATTAGCCGGGCATGGGGTGGCATGCACCTGTAGTCCCAGCTACTTAAGAGGCAAGGTGGGAGTATCCCTTGAGCCCAGGTTAAGGCTGCAGTGAGCCATGACTGCACCATGTACTCCAGTCTGGGTGGCAGAGCGCGACAGTCTAAACATAAATATACCTTCTCAGTTGGGCGCGGTGGCTCACACCTGTAATCCCAGTGCTTGGGAGGCTGAGGTGGGCGGATCACCTGAGGTCAGGAGTTCGAAACCAGCCTGACCAATATGGCGAAACCCCGTCTTAAAAAAAACAATTATATATATATATATATATATATATATATATGTATGTATCTTCTCAACATCCACATATTTTCTATGTACAAAGCTTAAACAATGACAGTATTGTTTCTTCTATACTCCAAAGTTTAATTCCAGGCTAGCATTTGTTAGAAGATTTTGAATAGCTAAAAAACAGATTTACGTCAAACTGTGCCAAATATTTTAAATATCAAGCGCAGATGTAACAGGCCACAGGCTGCATCCCCACTCTTTAAAATAAATTATTGCCTTAAAGAGGCACATACATTGTTAAACTCTTCCCAAAACAAAAACTTAAATGCTTCACATTGGGTTTGCCTCTTCTAGTAGAACTTTAAGTAGTTCTTTAAAGATGATGCTTGGGTAAGTGGATCTGTGCAGGGCAGGGAGGATGGAGGAGCTTGATGATCACTTAGGAATGTCAGTTAATTCAGTTCTATGTAAGAAACAAGTTTGTTACAGAAGAATATTATTATACATGAAAATATCTTTTTTTTTTTTTTTTTTTTTTTTGAGACAGAGTTTCGCTCTTGTTACCCAGGCTGGAGTGCAATGGCGCGATCTCGGCTCACCGCAACCTCCGCCTCCTGGGTTCAGGCAATTCTCCTGCCTCAGCCTCCTGAGTAGCTGGGATTACAGGCACGCGCCACCGTGCCCAGCTAATTTTTTTTTGTATTTTTAGTAGAGACGGGGTTTCACCATGTTGACCAGGATGGTCTCGATCTCTCGACCTCGTGATCCACCCGCCTCGGCCTCCCAAAGTGCTGGGATTACAGGCTTGAGCCACCGCGCCCGGCCGAAAATATCTTAATATTGTCATTAATCTTGAATTTTCACATGGGAAATTTTTTTTTTTTTTTGAGACAGAGTCCCACTCTGTAACCCAGGCTGGAGTGCAGTGGCATGATCTCAGCTCACTGCAATGTCCACCTCCCAGTTCAAGTGATTCTCCTGCTTCAGCCTCCCCAGTAGCTGGGACAGGTACTCACCACCATGCCCAGGTAATTTTTGAATTTTTAGTAGAGATGAGGTTTCACCATGTTGGCCAGGCTGGTCCTGAACTCCTGACCCCAGGTGATCCACCCACCTTGGCCTCCCAAAGTGCTGAGATTACAGGTGTGAGCCACCGTGCCCAGCCAAATTTTCACATGGTAATTTTGTAACAAGGTTAGAAACATTTGAAAGGTTAGGCTTGTCCCATTTGAAATACTGCCCAAGGTTGGGGAAAGCACTTCTTGGCCCACAGAGAATCCAACCCCAATTACTGGCCTCAAACCCCTGCTGTCTCCTCACCCTTCAGGCTGTGAGAATCCATCCATGTCAAGCTCAGGGACAACACTTCCGGCCGTCTTCACTGTGAGCCAGCAGGGTGTGCTGTTCATCTCCAGTGGGAGTTTCAGCTGCTTCCTTCCTCAGGAGACAGCACATACCATCTCTGCCTCATCAATCACAGAGAGCATCAAGACAGCACTTGGCATCCTTTCAGCTATCTGCAGGCCTTACAGGGTAAGGAATACAATACCAAATATTTCTGTCCTTGCTTCTGGAACCCAGGACTCTGTTGTGGCATCCTGTAGGAGCTGCACCAGGGATCATCACAGTGAGCGGTCATAGGATATCCATTCCTCTACACTCTGTTCTCTTCAGAGATGATACTTATGCTACAAACTGAAATGCCACAACCAATAAGGGTAGGTGCTAAGAATGAGGTTGCTGGATCAGTGTTAGAGATGACATCCTAGAGATGTTTTCATGGTCAGCAATTACACTGAAGACCTACCATATGCCAGGCACATGTGTACCTCCTCTAATGTCCACAATGACTGGAAAGAAATTGTATCCCCACTTTACAAAGATGGGAAAAGGAAGCCTAAGAGGGATGAAGTTCTCCAATTTGATTTTCTTGTTTTGCTTCTTAATCAATTTCCTTTCACCTGAACTGCACTTGCTTGATTCAAGTCACCAGAGAATGAACTAGGACTAGAACCCGTTAGCAACCATGTCCTCCCCAACATTCCAGCTGCCTCCCTCCACAGGTGGCTCCCAATCCAGAGGTGGCAGAAGAGGAATTCCAGAGAGATTAGTGGTGTGAGGGCCCCTAAAGGCAGGTCTAAAGGTAGGCCAGCCTCACAGGCACACCTAGGAACGTTTGCACTGGTGAAAGTGTCATAGGGCCTGCCAAGGGCTCCTGCCACAGGCAACGCCTAATGCTCTTCATATCTTAAGAGAAAGGAAATTCCAAGAGGAATGGCAGACACCTCAACTTGCATTTCACAGCAAGATAACTGCAACTTCAGCCCCTTCTCCCTTTGTATAGGATATTGGATATTTTCCCTATCTGCCAATTCTGCTCACCTAACAAGGGTGTCTCCTCCATCGATAATGGCAAGGGGAAAAGGTTGGATAGCAGCACATAGCTGCTTAGGACCACAGATAAAACACTCTCAATTGATACATTTTCCCTATTTGCTTTATTTATTTATTTAGACAGAATCTCACTCTGTCGCCAGGCTAGAGTGCAGGGGTGAGATCTTAGCTCATTGCAACCTCCACCTCTCGGGTTCAGGCAATTCTCCTGCCTCAGCCTCCCGAGTAGCTGTGATACAGGCACATGCCACCACACCCTGCTAACTTTTTTGTATTTTTAGTAGAGACAGGGTTTCACCATGTCGGCCAGCATGGTCTTGATCTCTTGACCTCATGATCCACCTACCTCAGCATCCTAAAGTGCTGGTATTACAGGCATGAGCCACTGTGCCTGGCTTTTTTTTTTTTTTTTTGAGATGCAGTCTTCCTTTGTCGCCCAGGCTGGAGTGCAGTGACACCATCTCAGCTCACTGCAACCTCTGCCTCCTGGGTTCAAGTGATACTCCTGCCTCAGGCTCCCAAATAGCTGGGACCACAGGCATGCACCACCATACCCGGCTAATTTTTATATTTTTAGTAGAGAGGGGGGTTTCACCATGTTGGCCAGGCTGGTCTTCAACTCTGGACCTCATGATCTGCCCACTTAGGCCTCCCAAAGTGCTGGGATTACAGGCGTAAGCCACCACACCTGGGCCCCCAGCTGCTTTAAATGAGCACAAAGTATCAGCATAGCACCATGATTAGCTCAAACTCAGAAACTAGACTGCCTGGGTTCAAATTCTAGCTGGGACCTTAGTAGCTACTTACCTTATCCATGCCTTAATATCCTCATCTGGAAACTATGATGGACATGACAGCAGAGTTGTTATGAAGTTCAAATCAGTTTGTATAAACCATCTAGAAGACTGACTAGTAGCCAGGCACGGTGGCTCACACCTGTCATAGCAGCATTCTGGGAGGCTGAGGCTGGCGAATCACCTGAGGTCAGGAGTTTGAGACCAGCCTGGCCAATAAAGTGAAACCCCGTCTCTACTAAAAATACAAAAATTAGCCGGGCACAGTGGCATGTCCCTGTAATCCCAGCTACTTGGGAGGCTGAGGCAGGAGAATTGCCTGAACCTGGGAGGCGGAGGTTGCAGTGAGCCAAGATCACGCCAACGCACTCCAGCCTGGGCGACAGAGCAAGACTCCATTTCAAAAAAATAAAATTAAAATAGAAGAGTGACTGGTATACAGAAATCTCTAATGTAAACAACTGCTATTACAATGTTAATACCCATATCATCAAATAACATAATCCTAAACACATTTATTCACTGAACTTCCTAACTCAATTTTAAGACAAAATATAACAATGAATTAATAATCTGTACAAGTGTGGACAGGCACGCAGACTGGTATGACCTCTATACTGGAAGGGATTTTGATAATATCTAACAACTACAGACACACATTTACCTTTTGAGTAGGTAGGCTCACTGCTAGGAATTTACCCTGAAGATACATCTCCAAAATAAAACACAAGATATGCAGGTTACTCACTGCAGCATTAGGTGTAGTAATATAAGACTGCAAACATCCTAAATGCCCACTTACAAGAGACTGGTTGAATAAGCAAGATACGTTACATAATTGAGTATGATGTAGCCATAAACAAGAATAAACATCTCTATGAACTAATATAAACCAACTTACAGGCAATGTTAAGTGAAAAAGTAGATATGGTATGTCCATTCAAAGGCCTACAAGTAATAGCACTCAGTAAAACTAAGTATGCCTATAATCCAGACCTTGGTTTCCAAAAACCAATCTCCCACTATAAGAAACCAGGTCTCCAGCCAACGTGATGGCTCACGCCTGTAATCCCAGCACTTTGGGAGGCTGAGAAGGGTGGATCACCTGAGGTTGGGAGCTCGAGACCAGCCTGGCCAACATCGTGAAACTCATCTCTACTAAAAATACAAAAATTAGCCAGGTGTGGTGGCAGGCGCCTGTAATCCCATTACTCAGGAGGCTGAGGCAGGACAATCGGTTGAACCTCGCTGCAGTGAGCCAAGATCACACCATTGTACTACAGCCTGGGCAACAGAGTGAGACTCTGTCTCCAAAAAACAACCAGGGCTCCTTGGAAAAATGGCTGATTCCAGGTCAAAGACAGGGAAAATGCAAGGTGAGCCTGGAACATCTTTTTGTGCCAGAAAGTAAGAAACTGCTCAGAGATGAATGGGAGCATGTCAAAAGGACAGTTATATCTGTTAAGAGTATAGTATCCAGAATACATAAAGAATTCTTATAACCCAACAATAAAAAGTCAAATAGGCCAGGTGCAGTGGCTCATGTCTGTAATCCCAGCATATGGGAGGCTGAGGCAGGAAGACCACTTTTGAGCCTGGGAGGTCACGGCTACAATAAGCCATGACCAAGCTACTACACTCCAGCCCGGGCAACAAAGTGAGACCCTGTCTCAAAAACAAACACAAAAAAACAAAAGAGGCAAATAACCGAATTTAAAAATGAGCAAAGAATCTGAATATACATTTTTCCAAAGATATATAAATGGCCAACACACACATCAAAAGATGCTCCTTAACATCATTAGTCACTGAGATACCTACCACCTTCATACTCATGACAATGGCTGTAAGTTTTCTTTTTGTTTTTTTGGAGATGGAGTCTCACTCTGACGCTGGGCTACAGTGCTGGAGTAGATTGGTGTGATCTCCGCTCACTGCAACCTCCACCTCCTATGTTCAAGCAATTCTCCTCCCTCAGCCTCCCGAGTAGCCTGAATTACAGGCATCTGCCCACATCCAGCTAATATTTGTATTTTTTTTTTTTTTAGTAGAGACGGGTTTCACCATGTTGGCCAGGCTGGTCTCAAACTCCTGATCTCAGGTGATCTACCCTCCTCAGCCTCCCAAAGTGCTGAGATTACAGGCAGGAGCCACCACACCCGGCCAGCTGTAATTAAAAAAAAAAAAAAAAAAAACCAGACTGGGTGTGGTGGCTCACATCTATAACTCCAGCACTTTGGAAGGCCAACGTGGGAGAACTATTTGAGGCCAGAAGTTCAAGAGCAGCCTCGGCAACCTCCGTCTCTAAAAAATAAGATAAAATAAATATGGCTTTATGATGTTATTCTTTCCAGAATTTCTGACAATTTCAAGTGAGACAGGTAAACATTTTTAGTTATGTGACCAGATATCCCATATGATTAGCAGACAATTCGATGTATCTCCAGTGGGATGATTTACCATAAAGAAAGCCACCAAAAATTGTAAGCAGTCTGGATTCGTGTTTATTGAAGCCAGTAATTAAAGACATCTTTTTTTCCCCAGGACTAGAAAGCAAGGTTCCACATGACTGCATACTGCACCCAGACAGAGCCACACCCCTGGACTAAGGCTGGTGGGGGATAATCTGCAGTCCTAATTTTAAGTTAGAAACACCAGTAAATTTAGTATACAGGCAACAGTGAACTTTCACTTACAGCATCAACATTGTTAAGGTCATGATGTACAAAGCAGTCACTTTCAACTTTGTTAAATTAATAAAACATGACAATGTCTTCAGTTTAAATACTGATTCTAAAATGCCAATCAAAAAAAAAAGTGCAAACAAAATAACATAGTCTAGCAGCATATCTGTTGCATTTTTAGGAAAGATCAATTCTTGGCCGTTATCTTGGCCACATATTCAAAGTTGGGCTTTTCTTTGATTTTTTTATTTTAAAGACAAACAGCAGATGTAACCATTATAATGTGCATAAATAGTCATAAAATTGTCTTTAACAGTCTTCCAGACAAGTGTACTCTGCAAATAAAATGAATTTTACTTTAAAAAGTAAAGGCTGTTTATTATTTGGCCTTTGGTTCCAATGCTGGAAAACCCAAAATAACAAAACTCATCTCCCTTCCTCCCACCTCCCAAAAAGAACCCTGCAGCTCCCCAAAGTTGGTAGACTTTGGCAACCACTGAGCACGTGACACTATGTATCAGTTTTTTCTGATACTAGGAGCATCCACTTGTCATGAGTAAATAAAAGTGGTCTCCAAGAAACCTTCCTTCACAAGACATGTGTCTTAGCATTTCATCAGTTTTAGTATATTTTATATTGACACAAAAAGTGCTTATCAGTTCAAATGATAAAAAATAAAAATTAAAATTCTGCATTAAAATTTAAAATTATACCATATCCCTCTTAGGCATGTGCCTTTCCAGGAATTCTCGTTTCTGAGGTCACTCATTTAACTCCCAGGGACTAAGTGACCCTACTTTTAGTGCGGCCACAAGCTGTTTGGCATCTATTGGTCACTATACCACGATTCTCATTCTACAGTCAGTTAACTCTCATTACCTAGACAACCTGGTAACTGGAAGCCACAATATGTTTTTTTTTTTTTAAAAACTGAATTAAAAAAGGAAAAAAAAAGTATATTTGAACAATAAAACTGGCACAAGAAACATTTCTGTCAGAAAGGCAAGTTGATACTCAGCTTTCTTCTTAACAGTGTTCAGACCTTTACGAAAGCAATTCAAGACAGTCTTAAGAGTCTTGTACACAACACAGGATATTAAGTTATCCCCAGTACTACATTAGTGGTCAGTCAAATCTGGTATGTAAAAGTAATTACATTAGGGAAGTTATGCTTAGACACAGTACAACAAACATTCATATAAAAAAAGTAAACTCCACATGGTGAACTGTGGTTTTTTTCCCTTAGTTTGACAATATTTTATACATTAAATTCATGGTAGTGTTTGTAATTAAATGCTGTCATATATAAAATTAAAAGTGCCATTTCAAATCCACAGCAATCATTTCCAGAATGGTGTATGACATGACAATGTGCATGAATTTGCCCTAAGTGGGGAGACACCTGAAACTCTTATTTCCGTAAGAAAAAAAATGCTACATTTTATGAAAACACATAACAACAGAAATGTATCATTTCCATTTTCAGTATAAAACAATCACACTTATCTGTCCATCTGATAGCACTGATCAGACCAAGAAGCTAGGACAAGACCCCTTTGCATTAGTGGAACTCCGTGAAGCTTTCCACAGATCATAAGGCAGGGAGTGGTATAAGCCAATTAACCAGAGTGCAATTACATTAAAAACCTCCTGAAAACTTTCTGTGGCACATTGCATTATAGTAAAATGAGAGGTTGATCACCCATTTCTATTAGTAGGCCAGCCTGTGGTAATAAAAATGAAAAATTTAATTTAAAAAACCAAGCAGGAGCTATTTTGAAAACAAAATTCAAAGTAAACTAATTCTGTAACTGCTGACTTTGAAGACATCCCACAGTGACTGTCTGCCCCACAACACATATTTGTGGCACCCAGCACCTCTCACGAGGACATAGCTGGGCCAAGCACATGGGTCCTGGGCAGCTGCCATCGTTCCTACCCCTGGGTCAGCCCCACCTGACTCAGGCACCCCCACAATTAATACATCTTTCAAAAGTTAAAGATGCATTCAGAATAAGCCTAATTCCAATTTTGCGTAGTGTTTTGTCTGGAAATGCTTCTAACAATGATTCTTCGATTTCTACTGAACACACAGTATTTACTAACACTGCTCATCTCTTCCTTCCTCCACCTCCCCCAACATTCAACTTCCCCACCATCACTTCTCTCATTACTCCTTCTGGTCTTTCTTTCCTGGACTTTCTGCTACTTAATCTGCTTCCCAAGAACAAGTGAATTTGCTAACATGAAACTGGTCAGACTAACCATCATCTTACCAATGATTTCTTGGTCTCATTTGCTCCACCCTGATAGAAAGTGGGCCCTCTTTCTATCACTCTAACTTCCCCTCCACAAGAAGCCCAGATGTGCTTGCTTCCCACAAAAGAGCCACATGCCTGAGAGTCCAAGGGTTATCCTTAACAAAGGGGTCTGACATGGCACCTTCCTAAATGTGCATTTCACACTCAGACAAGCCAATGAAGTTTTTTTTTTTTTTTTAAAGTTCATCTCCCCTGCCCCAAAAAACTGATAGCATGTGCCGTATCAGAAAAATCCTGGTCTTAGCAGATCAATATACATAGTTATTTGGTCATTCGACATATGCACTTTTTAAGGAGGTTCAGGCTTCATTTTCTGTTGAGTTTGTTACCATAGAGTCTGGCTTTCGAGTCATTCTATCCAGTTCTTCCTGAACATTTGACAAAACAGTCTTTTGTCCTGGGGAAAAAAAAAGGCAAAGTAATGATGTGAGAAGAAACAATGTATTTTTTAAAGGAGAATTTAAAATTATACAGCCTTCTATAATCACCTGATGACAGTAACCTTAGTAAGAATGAGAGCCTTTTTCCACTGCAGTGGAGAGGAGACCCCAACTCAACGAATCTTAATCCTAAAAGTCACAGGCCAGTGCTTCCTCCCAACTAGGTAACTTGACTGCTCCCTCGGGGCAGGGAAGGGAAAGGTGCCTTTGTGCCAAACTCAAGAACCTTTCTGAAAACCCTCTCACCATCCAACCCTGACCCCTGTGCCCTCTCACCACCATCTTCCTAGAGGTGGTATCCAAATTTCAGCAATACAGGAAACTATTTTCTTTGCCCAAGATAGGTGTTTAGGTTTTGTTTCTAATTACAACATTCTAGACTAACTCACATGGATAGCCTGAAAACATTGTGTTTCAATAAAAATATAAGACTATAGCCAGATAATTCAATCCTGCACAAAGTCTGTACTCGTGTTTTTCTGCTGTCAAATACTAATGGGTCCAGAAATGGGGATCTATTTCCCAGTAGGGAATACTACCAGCCCAGTCTGGGCCACTAGAACAGACTCTGAGTTTCTTAGAATGTGGGAGCCACTGGAGGCCCAGGCTGCCCCAAGGAAGGAGTGATTTCCTAAGGGTCTCCTCTGCCCTGAAGACATCAGTTAAGGAAAACACTGTATAACTATACCTTATAACCAATGGAAAATGGAAAGCAAAAGCCCCTTAAAATGTCCTCCAGCTTTCTGGGAAAATGTGTAATTCCTAATAAACATGTTTTGTTTCAGAGATCCTCTAAAACACAGACCTGCCCTACCTGCCCACATGGAAAGACAGGTAAATGGCTGCCACAGAGGTGTGTATGTGACAAGTGGGGAGCTTCAGGGAAGAGGAGGTACTGACTCTGCAATGAGACACTGAAGGTTCACAGGTTCTAGTTCACAGCAAGACTGGGGGCAGTGGGATAAACAAAAATCCTTACAAAGCATCACAGAAAATTAAATTGAACAAATAAAATGTCACTGGTTCACAACAACTGGCTTTAGTATAATAAAAAAAAAATTAAAAGTAGCCTAGGCGCAGTAGCTCCCGCCTGTAATCCCAGCACTTTGGGAGGCCAAGGCAGGCAGATCACCTGAGGTCAAGAGTTTGAAAACAGCCTGGCCAACATGGCAAAACCCCATCTCTACTAAAAATACAAAAAAATTAGCCAGATGTGGTATCATGCACCTGTAGTCCCAGCTACTCGGGAGGCTGAGGCAAGAGAATCGCTTGAACCCAGGCAGCAGAGGTTGGCAGTAAGCTGAGACTGCGACACTGCACTCCAGCTTGGGTGACAGAGTGAGACTCTGTCTCTACTGGAAAAAAAAAAAAAAAAAAGTAGGCTGGGCGTGGTGCCTCATGCCTGTAATCCCAGCACTTTGGGAGGCCGAGGCAGGCAGATCACGAGGTCAAGAGATCGAGACTATCCTGGCCAACATGGTGAAACCCCATCTCTACTAAAACTACAAAAGTTTAGCTGGGCATGGTGGCACAGTCTCAGCTACTTGGGAGGCTGAGGCAGAGTAATTGCTTGAACCGGGAGGCGGAGGTTGCAGTGAACCAAGATTGCGCCACTGCACTACAGCCTGGCAACAGAATTAGACTCCGTCCCCAAAAAAAAAAAAAAAAAAATTAAAAATGTCAGCCAGGCATAGTGGCTCACGCCTATAATCCCAACACTTTGGGAGGCCAAGGCAAGTAGATCACCTGAGGTCAAGAGTTCAAGACCAGCCTTGCCAACATGATGAAACCCATCTCTACTGAAAATACAAAAAATTAACTGGGCATGGTGGTGGGTGCCTGTAATCCCAGCTACTCAGGAGGGTGAGGCAGGAGAATTGCTTGAACTCAGGAGGCTGAGGCTGCAGTGAGCTGAGACTGTGCCACTGCACTCCAGCCTGGGCAACAAGAACAAAACTCCGTCTTGGGAAAAAATGCCACTGGTTCACCCTCCATGGACTATGACTTCTATTGGAGAGGTTCTACACCAGGGCCACATACGTAATTTAGTCTATACCTTGAGACTCACCTAACAGCCAGTTCCCAAGAACCCAAATGTACACAAATCCCACTCTCAATGTGCCAAGGAAACCTGCATGGCAGTAAGGCAATCCCACTAAAAGCACGGCACACTGCTCAGTAGGAAGCAAAGACCTGCTTCCTTGCTTGGCTATTCAGGACACTACGAGGTCTGCAGGGCAAATGTCTGCCTCTCCATCCTTGCAGTACTGCTCAACCACAAGAGTCGCAGGTCTCCAGAGCCCTTCTGTACCTGACTTCTTGGCTGTGCTCTGCACCCCACCAGCACCAGGACTTCCAGGAGAGCCTGTCTTTTTACTCAAAAGACTGTTGAAGAAGCTGGCCAACACCCCTTCACTTGCTGCATTATCTAAGGAAAATTAAGGGGGAAAAAAGCATCATATAAGCTGGAAGACTTAAAATTAAAACCCTAGTTCTCAGCTTGGAATTAGCCACTTGTGGCTATCAACTTCCTAACATATTGATAACATTCATTTGCTATGATGCCTTTACACTGCTACTGCGGAGGCTAATTAGCACAATTACTAAGTGGAACCATGTTTACATTTCCCATTTGTTTGGGGGCAGAATAGATAACCTGTGCTCCACACCACCTCCCTGTCCATGAGACAGTGTTTTTTCAAAGTTGTGTGAGCACTTAACACTCCAAACTTGCTATGAAAAGCCCACATCCTGAATAGAAGACACCCATCAAACATGCAACCATTAAATACAATTGTTTTTTAATGGTTTTATTGCAGGCAGTATCTCTGGGTATCACTAAGTCACTGGGATAAAAACTACTTAAACTGAATTGTAATTGAGCTTGACAAGAGAAGTGAAGGGGGAAAAATCCCCCGAATTCATAAATAGTAATAATATAAACATAATGAGAAACAAAGCTAAGGATTCAAAATACACATTTTAAAGTGATTTCCTGAGTCAGGCGTGGTGTCAGCGCCTGTAATCCCATTACCTGGGAGACCAAGGGGGTAGAACTGCTTGAGGCTAGGAGCTTGAGACCAGCCTGGGCATAGTTAACTGAGACCCCTATCTCTACAAAAAAATTTTTTGTTTTTTTGACATGGAGTCTCGCTCTGTTGCCCAGGCTGGAGTACAGTGGCGCAATCTGGGCTCACTGCAGCCTCTGCCTCGTGGGCTCAAGCGATTCTCCTGCCTCAGCCTCCTGAGTAGCTGAGATTACAGGTGCCCACCATCATGCCTGGCTAATTTTTGCATTTTTAGTACAGACAAGGTTTCACCATGTTGGCCAGGCTGG
The DNA here is from genome assembly GCF_030222135.1 of Aotus nancymaae. NCBI lineage: Eukaryota > Metazoa > Chordata > Mammalia > Primates > Aotidae > Aotus > Aotus nancymaae. The sequence goes on from NW_026988443.1 coordinate 21,368,793, forward strand.
TCTCGAACTCCTGACCTCAAGTGATCTGCCTGCCTCAGTCTCCCAAAATGCTGAGACTGCAGGATTACAGGCGTGAGTCAGTCTTACTGCCACCCTGGCAGGAGTGTGGTGGCAATAATTATAGCTCACTGCAGCCTCAATGCCCTGGGCTCAAGCGATCCTGCCACTTCATCCAGTTGAGTGGCTGGTACTAGAGGCAAGCACCATCATGCCCAGCTAATTTTAAAATTTTTTGTAGAGATGAGGTCTCACTATGTTGCCCAGGTTGGTCTAAAACTCTTGAGCTCAAGAGATCCTCCCACCTTGGCCTCCCAAAGTACTAGTATTATAAGCATAATCAGAACTCTAGAGGCAGAGGTTTAATTTTTTTTAATTAAATTTTAAAAATATTTTTTAAATTTTTTTAAAATTTAATTAAAATTTTTTTTAAAAAATCAGCTGTGTGGCCAGGCGTGGTGGCTCACGCTTATAATCCCAGCACTTTGGGAGGGTGAGGTGGGCAGATCATGAGGTCAGGAGATCGAGAACAGAGAACATCCTAGCCAACATGGTGAAACCCTGTCTCTACTAAAATACAAAAAATGAGCCGGGCATGATGGCGCACACCTGTAGTCCCAGCTACTCGGGAGGCTGAGGCAGGGGAATCACTTGAACGGGGGCGGTGGAGGTTGCACTGAGCTGAGATCACGCCACTGAACTCTAGCTTGGCGACAGAGCAAGACTCCATCTCAAAAAAAAAAAAAATTAGCTGGGCATGGTGGCACACGCCTGTAGTCTCAGCTACTCAGGAATTGAGGTGGAAGTTTGAGTCCAGGAGTTTGAAACTGCAGTGCGCTATGATTGCATCACTGCACCCCAGGATGGGTGACAGAGTAAGACCCTGTCTCTAAAAAAAAAAAATAAACCGACCTTTTATTTTGCATTCTTTTCTGAAGGAATGTGCAGGGCCTAAGTGAGGTCTCACACAGAGCCAGGTGCATGGGCTACCAATTCCAACAAAGAAACAGGCCCTGGTCTCTGCCTACCACAGGCCTTCTTCCTCTGGGAGAGGGGAAATGGAAAGTAGCCCTTATTGGGGAAGAGAATAGCCCAGCTCTCATGGGTCTCCACCTTACAGACCCAACCACCCAGCCCCTGCAGGGCTCAGGTCTAAAACTAAACTACTCTCCACAGAGATATACTTTTGATGAATACATACTTTTGATGTTTGGGTCTGGCTTCTTAACTGACGTGCCTGGGGAGGAGCTAGGCACACTGGCTGGCCCTCCCCGACCCTGGGTCCTTGGAGAGCCAGAGGGTCCTCTTGCAGGAGATTCCTAAGTCCAAAAGCAGCTAACATCACACACAGGCATTAACAACAACAAAAAATACATATCCCACAAATGGAGACATGCTTCTGCAGGAAATTTTTCAAAGGCTATGGTACAGGACTGGGAGTACACTCCCAACTCAAGCCCTTTCTGGATCTGTTTCTCCTGAGAGAAAGACATCCAGATAACAAAGCCAGCTCACTCTAATTCCCAGAGTTGTGTTTTCATCAGAAACTTCTTGAGTTTCTTTTACGTTCCTGGTCATGGGTTTTTAGGGAAGCCAAATTCCTACTGAAAATACAAAACCCACACAAATATAAGCTCTCACAAATAATAGCATAAAGTTTGACGACACCTACAACACTGGGCCCTGACCCTCTGTTTAGCATAAGGTACTCACGGAGGCTCTCGTGGGCGTGGCTGGCTGCTTGGCAAGGAGTGACTGCAAAGAGAGGGACAAACTGGCCATTAACCAAGGCCTGCATAGTACACTGAAGGGCTAGAGAAAAATTTACTCCAAGTATTCCACTAGAGGGCAATATTAACAACTAAATCCTGTTTTATACTATAAATGCAAAAAATTTTAATTGAGCAGTTTGGTATACGGTGAAAAAAAATACTCCAAGTAACCAGTTTTGAAGCTAAGGAAGCAAGCAAGGCACAGAAAGGAGGAACAGTTGGAAAAAGAACCATCAAAACCTCCTGCTGACCTGCCTGTACCATTGGGCAGACGACAGGCGGACCCAGGATATGTCTAACTGTAATCTGGGTAAAAGAAATGTGAAGTTGGGTTTGTATTCTAAACTGTCAGCTTGGGGAAGTTCCTCTCCTCACCTGCAAAATGGGCATCACCTGCCTTTATGCACAGGGCTGTGTGGGGCTACATGAAATAACAGAAGTGTGGGCAGGTTACTTGGTAAACTGTCAACATAGGAAGTATTATGCCAGAAAACCTGCATTTCCAAGGAAAGAGCACTTAAACGACACTAATCCTACTACTGCTGTAGGAGAGTCTGCACGGCAGACAGGTGATCTCCTAAGGCAGGTGGTCAATCCCCAACTAATCCTAGAAATAGGAAGGAATGAGGAGACGTGGTCTCAATCCCTCTACCACTGCAAGCTCTTTGTGACTCCCCACATGCAGACACCCCCAAACCCACCCTAGGAACTGGCATTTCATGCATCAGAAGGCCTCTGTTCTAACCTCACTGGTCTTACCTGTTGCTTCATTAGGAACACCTGCTCATCTTCTGCTGCCAACTCTTTGTCGTGGACCAGCTGTGAAGCAACATAAACATTTGTGGCCACAGGCCAAGAATACTCCCAACCACTGTCAAAGTTCATGCCAAAAGAAGAGTCTGAGGTTCGGGCTTCAACACAGGTCTAGGGGATCCCTGCTGAGACTACAGAGTAATATTTTTCTAGCCTGGCACAGACCTCTCCTAAAACAAGCCATGGCATGTAGTCAACTGGCATTTTTTGTCTGCAGAACATCACATGAGGGGATCCAGTAACAGTAATCCAGAGGCAACAGCAGCACTGGCAGGACTTAATGGGAAACACCACCAACTCCACGTGGGCATTCCATCACTCCTGCCCACTGCCCTGAGCCATTTACATAAAACCAGATCCCATTTAAAGATCAACAAAAAGGCCCTGGGGCTCACTGCTGACCCCCATCCCCTACCCCCAGCACCCCGCTGCCAATTTATACAACCTGTGTAAGACCTGTTTCTTTATAGTTTTCTTTCTTTTTTTTTAAGACAAGGCCTCGCTCTATCACCCAGACTGGAGTGCGGTGGCGTAATCTCAGCTCACTGCAGCCTCAACCTTCTGGGTTCCAGTGATCTTCCCACCTCAGCCTCCCTATTAGCTCAGATTATAGACATGCGCCACCATGCCTGGCTAATTCAAGGTCTCACTATATTGCCCAGGCTGGTCTCAAACTCCTGGGCTCAAGCTATCTTCCTGCCTCAGCCTCCCAAACTGCTGGGATTATAGGAATTAGCCACCACACCCTGCATTTATAGATTTCTTTTTGCATTAAAAAACACCTAAACCCTTTTTCTTTTCTTTTTTTTTTTTTGATACAGAATCTCGCTGTCGCCAGGTTGGAGTGCAGTGGTGCAACCTGGGCTCACTGCAACCTCTGCCTCCCAGGTTCAAGCAATTCTCATGCCTCAGCCTCCAAAGTAGCTGGGATTACAGGTGCCCATCACCATGCCCAGCTAATTTTTGTATTTTTAGTAGAGATGAGGTTTTGCCATGTTGGCCAGGCTGTTCTCAAACTCCTGACAACCTCAGGTGATTCACCCACCTTGGCCTCCCAAAGTGCTGGGATTATATGCATCAATCACTGTGCACGGCCCTAAACCCTTCAAGCAATTGATGTGACTACCTTTCTGATGGGAGGTTTCACAATAAAGTCTTCATATGCATCTTCTGGCTTCACGGTTGTAAAATTTTCATGTAAAATAGCTATTTTCTTTTCATTGTCCCAGCCTGCAGGTCTAAAGGCAAAGAGAGAAGGACCAAATTGTTTTTTCTGGGGCTGCCTTAGAGTATACTCAGATCACATTCAGAACACCTGGGTAAGACCCTTCCCACAAGATATACAGTGTAGTTGTTGGGGGTTGCTTGTAGCTTTTGGCAGATATGCCAAAATACACTGTGGGTATAATCCATCAGACCACCATCACAGGTCCTGCTCCATACTGAGTTCATGGGCCCAAGGCCTAAGCAGCCAGTATGAGATCTGACTCCATAGGCCGCCCTACTCAAAGCATTCAGCACCCTCCCACAACTCCGCCTAGAAGAGCGAGGACACAGTGGGGCCCTGTTCCGATAGAGAAGAGGATGCAGAGAGCAGCACAGAAGGCAGAGCTCAGGATAGGACAGTTTTCTTGGGCTCTGCCATGGCTCCCCTCCTGTGGGTTGTTTCTCTCTCTGACAATTCTTCTTTCAACAGTTATCTTGTGGACTCGTTCATTAACTTTGCTGGCATGAGAAGATGTGTCCTAGAGCCAAGGGGACACAAGGGCCTGTGTTTATCCAAGGCCCCAAATGAGAGAAGCACAGAGTCCTTGAGGTTCCTACACCAGTGCTACCCAGCTCAACATCACAGGGTAGGATGCCACCCAAGTTCCATTATGTGAAGCCACAGGTTCCCATCTCAATCCCTTAAAAGTAGCAATGGTAAAATGTCTTGTATGACACACTTTTGAACTCGAGCAGCTCTGAAAGATGCCAACTGATTGTTCTTACAGGCCTCTCGTTCTCCATCTGACTCCTGCTCCATAGCTCTATAACCAAGAGTGTGCTCAGCCAGGGTGCCTCACCCCAATATCCTTGCTGACTTTGCCAGTCACCAGAGAGGTAACCACCAACAGGACCAAATGTGCAAAGGGGCAGGGCATGATGGAGATACTACCGTGGGCCATGTAGCCTTTGAAGCTGCCAGATGTTTCTTCATTCCAGACCAGCCCCAAATCCAACCAGTCTCCTTGCTTCTAGGGATGACATGTGATTTGGATACCGAGTGATGCCAAAAACACACCACTCACTGGGCTTGTGCCTTTGGCACCTGCCTGACTGTTCTGAATGATTCTCTAAAATCAGCCCAAGCCTGCAGGTATGCCATCTATGACTAGCCTGAGTGACACCCTCCTTGAATGTGCAGGAGGCAACCCAGTTCCCTGAGAGCTCCTGGCTTTTGCATTTCCTGCCTCTCACAGACTGCACTCCCCCACTTCTCCTACTGCAATTCTTCCTAGTCCTCCTGGGATCTACCACTTGTCTTCCAGCATCACCTTCCTGCCTTGCCCACCACATTTCCTCCATAACCCCATCACTGCCCTTCCCTTTTTCAGCTGTGTGTCCCCTCTACAGTGCCATGTCCAAGACACACGTATCATTCATTTGTGTCCCTTGTAGAGAACATGAACACCTAGTGGGTGCTGAGTAAGGTTTCCTGAATGAATAATATAATTGTCTTTTAAGTCAAGAGGATACTGAAGCCTGAACATCAATCTGCTAACGCAAGTCCTGTCAGAGACCACAGCTTCATCATTTATTTATGCATCCAGCAACACTATAATTCTCTAATGAGAGAAAGACACCAGCTTGGGAAAACAGGTATCCAAGTCTCTTATCGAGTACGATCAACCCCAGTGGCTCCCAAAATGTGAAATGCCAGAAACACAATAAGCACTTGTATAGCCAAAGCCTGTGCTGACAGAGATGCCAAGGGGATGTCTGCAATCATCCCAGCCAACACACAGATAAACCAGGTGCTTTAACAGATGACATTCAGGCTGGGCGTGGTGGCTCACGCCTGTAATCCAAGCACTTTGGAGGCCAAGGCAGGCGGATCACCTGAGGTCGGGAGTTCAAGACCAGCCTGACCAGCATGGTGAAAACCCGTCTTAAAAAACAAACAAAAAAACAGACGACATTCAGGATCCCCAAAGCACAATTCCCTATATTCCCTCCCCAGCCAGTATTTTACCACAGTTGACAGTGAGTGCTAAAAGTGGCTGGCTTAGGTTTTGGCAACTTGCTCTCAATGAAGAAAGGCAGCACCCTGACCACACCACCCACTTCCCTCAGGCAGATGCCTCATAATCCAGAAAGCAGCAGAGAGAGAGCTGGCTGTAGAAGACACAGACAGAAGGCACCTTCCTTGAAAGGGTAAAATGTAAAAAGCAAATGTATTGTAAAAAGAAGAGTTTCAAACCATCATCTCAAAAGAACTCACATAAAAACGGCATCCTTTTCCACAACTAAGGCAGGTGTGGTGAAGTGGAAACCGTACGTTTTATGAACAATATACTTATACAACAAGTCGAGGTTTTTCTCTTCTTTCACTGATGTGTAAATCAAGGCAGCTCCATCTAATCAAACTGCTTAAGGAAAATCAATTCACTGCAGGAGAAAAATCAAATACAACCTCAAAGTTCTACTCATAGGTTGATCAGCTTCTGATCAATAAATAAGCAATAGAAGGCATTACAATTTTAAAAGCGAAAATGCTTATAGTATTACATAGACATATTGCATACTGGTAAAAAATAAAAATAAATAAATAAAAAGGTAAAAAGGTCATAGTAGCAGATGAACCAAGTCAAAAGCCTAAAGCCATGTTGACGCTAGTGGACTGTGCAGCTTATTTTTTAACATGTAAATTTTGTCTTGATCCCACAGATTACTTCCTGAGAAATCAAGTACTGGCTCTGAGGTTAGCCCAGGAAAACATTCTCAGAATATCAATGTACACAGATTCCTTCCCAGGCAGATGCTTACATGTGACCAAGTTTATCATTAAATACATCTTTTGAGGAATGGGTACCAACAGACTACTGGGCTAGTCCAAAGGAAGTGGCAGGAACTCATCTCTCGTCTCCACCCCAGGGTGTGGAACCATAGCACCAACTGCTATTGGCCTTTTACAAGTAACAGGATTCAGAAGACTGCTGACACCACCTCTCTCTCATGGACACTACAAAACATAAACAAATGGAAAACATCAGTAGCATATAAAACAATACCCTGTTTGGGAATTGACCTTTTCTGCATAAAAGCAGTTTAAAAATGTTTCTAAGACAGTATAAAAGTAATTTGATGATAAAATGATCATATTAAATTCTTAATATGAAAGTTTATCAAATGTACAGCATTAATAAAAGTGGGCAGATGTGGTAGCTCATGTCTGTAATCCCAGCACTTTGGGAGGCCGAGGCAGGCAGATCACTTGAGGTCAAGAGTTTGAGACTAGCCTGGCCGACATGGTGAAACCCGGTCTCTACTAAAAATACAAAAATTAGCTGGGTGTGGTGGCTCACACCTGTAATCCCAGTGACTCAGGAGGCTGAGGCAGAAGAATTGCTTGAACCCAGGAGGCAGAGGTTTCAGTGAGCCAAGATTGTCCCATTGTACTCCAGCCTGGGCAACAAGAGTGAAATTCCATCTCAAAACAAACAAAAAAATTTCCAGATGTGGTGGCACACACCTATAGTCCCCAGGTACTCAGGAGGCTGAGGCAGGAGGACTGCTTGAACCCAGCAGCACAAGGTGGCAGAGAGCTGGGATCACACCACTGCACTCTAGCCTGGGTGACAGAGCAAGCAAGACTGTCACAGGAAAAAAAAAAATAGGTCAGGCACAGGGCATAGTGACTAACACCTATAATCCCAGCACTTTGGGAGGCTGAGGCAGGTGGATCACTTGAGGTCAGGACTTTGAGACTAGCCTGGCCAATGTGGTGAAACACCATCTTTAATTAACTAAATAAATAAATAATCAAAGGTAGACACAAGTTAATATGCCTAAAACTCCAATACAGTAAAACATAAACCTAATAAAAAGATACATAGAATTTCTCTCTGGCAGAACACTATTCTGAGTTTGGGAGGTGCTTTATCTCTTTGAAGATGCCCCATTTGAAAGAAAGCTTGTGACCCAGGCCCCACACAGCACCCAAAGGATACACTGAAGGCAGAACCTCCGCAGATGTGACTGGATAAAGTCCAAATGCTCGTCCCTGTAATCGTGCTCCTTCTCCAGGACACTCACCGCATCACACTACAAGAAAGACAGACAGAGTTATCTTTTTGCCTCATTGTCTGCTGATGATGGAACAGTGCATTCTTCAGAAAGAAAGTATTGTAGCTCCAAAGAAGAAAACCATAGCTCAGGGTCCATGCATTAATTAGAGAAAAGTAAAACAGAACTGGAGATTTTTCCTGGTTCATCTTGGGCCTGTTTTTTTTTTTCTTTCATCTGTAGAGTGAACATGTAATAGGCCTGATCACCTAACAGTTGTTTATCAAACAAAGTCCTATCAAGAGACAGGCCCACAGTACACAGCTGTGCACTCCACTCCACAGGGCTCCATTCTCAAAAAGAGGATGAGAATGGCACACTATAATTGGGTAACATGATGGCTCTGACTAGAAATAAAGTACTTTTAAAACCCAAAATGTGGCCTGACACAGTGGCTCACGCCTGTAATCCCAGCACTTTGGGATGCCAAGGCAGGTGGATCACCTGAGGTCAGGAGTTCGAGACCAGACTAATCAACATGGAGAAATCTTGTCTCCACTAAAAATACAAAATTAGCTGGGTATGGTGGTGCATGCCCGTAATCCCAGCTACTCAGGAGGCTGAGGCAGGAGAATCATTTGAACCCGGAAGGTGAGGTTGCAGTGAGCCAAGATCGCGCTGTTGTACTCCAGCCTGAGCAATAAAAGCAAACCTCAGTCTCAAAAAAAAAAACAACTAAAAAATGTTACAAAACCTATTGTTTTTTTCTTATGTAAGAGATACAACTTTATTTCTCTATGACTGAACTGCTTTTTTGTTTTTGTTTTCGTTTGAGACATAGTTTCACCCTGTTGCCCAGGCTGGAGTGTGAAGCTCACTGCAACTTCAGCCTCACCGGCTCAAGCAACTCTGCTGCCTCAGCCTCCCATGTAGCTGGGATGACAGGCGCCTACCATGACACCTGGCTAATTTTTGCGTTTTTAGTAGAGACGGGGTTTTACCATGTTGGCCACAATGGTCTCGAACTCCTGACCTCAAATGATCGACCTGCCTCAGCCTCCCTAAGTGTTGAGATTACATGTGTGTGCCACCACGTCGGGCATGACAGAACTTAATTTCTGTTCCCACCTCATCATTCTGTTTTTCCACCATCAGTTTGGACCAGATCAACTGATTTTAATAGCCTTAAAAAAAACTGCTGTGAGTTGTGAGTTTGAAAGTCAACAGTGCTTCAGAGAGATTAACCCTAGGCCATGAGCAAACCAACTAGTCATGTTTCCTGCATTTAAATTTCCAATCTACTTGACAGTTTTTCCTGTCTTGACATATTCAGTATACCTTAATGAATCCCAAATAAGCCCAAATCTCCCTTGGGAAAAAATGTCATCAGCTTCTCAAACTAACTTTCAGATGGCAACTGTTCACTAGCCAACCCAGCCAAGCCAATAACCCCCTGGCACGCACCTTTGTGCACACGACCAACACTGGGATCCCTAGGTTATGAGTCAGCACATTGTCACCCAGAGGCAGGGCAACATTGTCTTCATCAGAGCCTGAGGTCAGAGGGCCTCTTCTCTGTGGGGAACCTTGACAACCTTCTTCAGGTTCCACATAGTCTTGAAAATCTTTCACAACTGGGGGAAAAGGAAAAAGAAATTACATGCACATAAATAAAAATACACATCAGCTTCGGAACACTGAAAAGAGCAGTAACAAACACAAAACACATGCAGTTTTATATGACAAACTTCTCAGACACATCCAACTGCAAAATCAAGGATTTGAGAATGGTGACACAAAATGCCAATTCTGGCATATTCAGTGTGAGCTTTGTAACATCGGGGCAGCAAAGACATTCCCCTGGATATCTTTAATTGCACCAAACCCCTGAACAGGTTTTTTTTTTTCTCTTTGTTGAGACAGAGTCTTGCCCTGTTACCCAGGCTGAAGTGCAGTGGTATGACATCACAATCTTGTGAGCTTAAATTATCTTCCTACCTCAGCCTCCCAAGTAGCTGGGACTAAAGGCTAGTGCCACCATGCCCAGCTATTTTTTAAATTTTTGTAGAGGTGGGATCTTCCCATGTTGCCCAGGTTGGTCTCGAACTCTTGGGCTCCAGAGATCCTGCTACCTCAGCTTCCCAAAGTGTTGAGATTATAAGCTTGAGCCACCATGCCTGGCCCTTAAACAGGTTTTTTTTAGAAATCCTAAGGTTTTTTAGTTCTTACCATGAAGAAAGCCACTTTTCTTATATATCTTACATTTTCAAAATACCAGAAGAGTTGAACTGTGTTACTTCACCATTAGAAATAGCAATAACTTACAATACTCATCACAGTCTTCATTAGAAATGCTTAATTAGCTGGGTGCAGGGGCTCATGCCTGTAATCCCAGCACTTTGGGAGGCTGAGGCAGGTGGATCACCTGAGGTCAGGAGTTCGAGACTGGCCTGACCAACATGACAAAACCCCATCTGTACTAAAAACACAAAAATTAGCTGGGCATGGTGGTGCACCTGTAGTCCCAGCTACTTGGGGCTACTCATGCTGAGGAACGAGAATCACCTTAACCTGGGAGGCAGAGGTTGCAGTGAGCCGAGATTGTGCCACCGTACTCTAGCCTGGGCAACCGAGTGAGACTCTATCTCAAAAAAATAAACAAACAGGCTGGGCGCAGTGGCTTACGCCTGTAATCCCAGCACTTTGGGAGGCCGAGGCAGGCGGATCATGAGGTCAAGAGACCAAAACCATCCTGGCCAACATAGTGAAACCCCGTCTCTACTAAAAATACAAAAAAATTAGCTGGGCGTGGTGGCGCACGCCTGTAGTCCCAGCTACTCAGGAGGCTGAAACAGGAGAATTGCTTGAACCTGGGAGGTGGAGGTTGCAGTGAGCCAAGATCCCGCCACTGCACTCCAGCCTGGCGCCTGGTGACAGAGCAAGACTCCGTCTCAAAAAAAAAATTAATTAATTAAAATAAAATAAAGCTTAATGAAACAATTCGAATTTCACAAGAACATGCTGTTTTCACACAGTTGAGGTTTGTCAGCACTAAGTAACCAGGCTGGTCTTGCCCAGCACCAGATGCATTTCTTTGTTATCCTCACTCTCGTGGACTCAAGTCTCATCTTTAGGGGATCCTGAGTCACTTGTGCAGGGTTCATAGCCTATTCCTGCCTAACACAAGAAAGGGTCAGTGGTACAACATCCACTTCTTGGCAGACAACATTCACTAATCCAGCTAAGGAAGGCCATTAAGGTGACAGTGGTCCATGCCTCAGTTAAGCCAAGTGACCACAAAGCCCACAGAATCTGCACCTTTATGTGGGCACCTCAAGGCTCTTTTGTTGGGCCAGAGAACAAAAGATGTGATGGTTAAAGCTACCTTGAGCCAGAGAAGAAAAAAGGCAGCTCTACCCTTTTAAGTCCAGTAAAACTGAAGGATCAAAGGCCTTTTACTCTGACCAACATGATCACTAAATAAATGCAAATAAATGGACTAAAGAGGACCTAGAGAAGGTTCCTACCTACTCCTCTTCACCCACAGAACAGGTTTCAAACATTTTAAAACCACAAGTTGTTATTTACAAAGATTTGAGATTACTATGTGAGCTTCTGAAATCATCTGAGAGCTCTTTGTCTTTCACATAATAGTGAGCAAACTGAAAACTAACTGATTAAGCCCTAAAGTACAAATCTGATATTTCATCTCTACAATGTCTCTTTAATTAAGCTCATTCATATAACTTAACTGTCAGGCTGGGCATGGTGGCTCATGCCTGTAATCGCAGCACTTTGGGAGGCCAAGGCAAGCAGATCACCTGAGGTCAGGAGTTCAAGACCAGCCTAGCCAACATGGTGAAACCTTGTCTTTATTAAAAACACAAAAGTTAGCTGGGCGTGGTGGCGGGCACCTGTAATCCCAGCTACTTGAGAGTCTGAGGCAGGAGAATCACTTGAACCCGGGAGGTAGAGGTTGCAGTGAGCCAAAATCATACCACTACACTCCTGGGTGACATAGTGAGACACGGCACCCAGTCTGACAGTGAAGTTATATGAATGAGCTTAACAAAACCCAAAAACCAAAAAACAAACAACAACAAAAAAACACTTCACTGTCAATATAAATAATCTTCTCAAAGTGACCTTTACTCCATTTTGGACAAAAACAGACAAGAACTCAACATGGTTGTTGAAGGGTCTTTAAATAAATCAAATATTCTCACATTTTCTCTTTAAAAGCACTTTAACAAATCTTCAAATCTATAATATATACAATGGCTTAACTGGGTAAGATCTAATGCCCCAAGATCTCATGAGGCCTCAACTAGGGCTTCCCAGACAGTGAGGAGCACAGAGCCTGGAAAGGCTCACAGGTGAGCTAAGTAAGCTATGATAGGAAGATGGGGGAAGGCAGCTCCAACAGCTGGCTCCAAGAACCTCCACCCCATTATCCTGTGCACTGCAAACTTTTCTGCTTTATTTCACCTGTGCCATGAGGTGAAAATAGTTTAGAGTCCCGGGTTAGATTATTCACGCTCTAAAGGAATGACTTAATTATGGCTGCCCAATAACAGCAGGAAATTCACGTTTTTAAATAACTTAGCATTTTATTTTATTTTATTTTATACAGGGTCTTGGCTCTGTTGCCCAGGCTGCAGGGCAGTAGCACAATCATGGCTCACTGCAGTGTCGACCTCCTGGGCTCAATCAATTCATCTGCCTCCAAGTAGCTGGGACTAGAGGCATGGGCCACCATGCCTGGCTAACTTTTTGTAGAGACGGAGTTTCTCCATGTTGCCCAGGCTGGTCTCAAACTCTTGGGCTCAACCAATCGGCCCACTTAAGCTTCCCAAAGTGCTGGGATGACAAGCATTGAGCCACTGCGCCCGGCCAACTTAGCATTTTAGAAAGCAATTTGGAAACCAGAGCAAATTTACACACATAAAGGTAAATGAAAAGGGAGTATTAAAAACAGAAAGGACTATGTAATTTGGATAGTAAAACGTGAATTTTTTTCTTGGGTATACACATACTGAGGTGTTAACAATTTTTCTCCAGATGGTGAGATGGTGAGTATTTCACAGCAGGGGACATTAGCCCACCTGGGCTTCCCTTTGGAATCAGATGGGAGTGGGTATGAGAAGGAGATCACAGAGTACCTTCACTGCTGCTGCTGCTTCTCTCTCAACTTTTCCCTCCTACCTCATTTATTGGTTCCATAATCCTGAGAAGACCCTATAGTCCTACATAAGCATAAGAAAAGCCCCAGATATAAAACAAGAAAGGGAAGACTAAAGTACAAAAAAGCACTGCCTTCTGGTGGCTACCGGGGATGCTTTCCCTCTCACTCAGATGATTCCTCCAGCCAAACAGCTGCCACAGACACAAAACCACTGGGAAACCTAACCTTAAAAGAGAGTGGCCAGTCATGGAGCAGCTTTCCAAAATCAGCAGACTGGAGACTGGTGTTGGACTGGAAACTAAGTTGGATGATAGCCCTTCACTCATTCCATATAATATCTAAGTCCAATTAATCTGGAAAGCCAGAGTCCTCTGGGCAAGAGGATACCCAACTCTTTACTAAAATGTAACCTAAACCCAGCACTAACAAAGCCTCCTCTAACATACAACACAAAGGTGTGGCTACCATTCCAAACATCTGATAAGGGGTGGTGACAGCAGAGAGGGCCTTGGAAAGCCAACCAGTCATGAGACAGACATGGTTCCAGCAACTGCTAGTTGCCCTACAGTGTCCTCTCTCTCCTTTTCTTCCTTATAACCAAACTGAACTTTGATATTTAGAATACATGGCAACTCAGAGTAAAGATTACATTTCCCAGCCTCCTTAAAAGGCAGCAGGCCCTTCAGCCCTGCGTTCCTCTTCCTCTATCCTGCTGACTGGAACACGGATGTGAAGGCTATAGCTCTAGTTGTCAGGAGGAAGAGAACCACACCCTAGAAATGACAAAGCAGGAAGCACAAAGGAGCAGGGTCCACAAGCTGTCTTCCCAGGGCTACTTTTCAGTCCTAAACTACCTACACTTCTAGATTTCATTTACAGGAGAGAAATAAACCTCAGTCTTGTTTAAGCCATCATTACCTCAGGTTTTATGTCACATGCAGCTGAATCTAATCCTAAATAACAGCCATCAATGACTAAACCACAAAATAAATTAGTGTCTCAGGGAAATTTAAACTCCCCAGGAGCAGGCATTTCGTTTGCTGTGTCTCCAGCACCTAGAACAGTACCTGCTACCTGGTACAGTATAGGGCAGACACTTTCCCTATCTGGGAAAAAAACAATATCCTTGGCTCAATTCTCTCTCTTTTCTGTCTTAACAAATCTCTACAAGGTTATCACTCGTAAGAAAACAGCTTCAGAGAACTGAAGTTGCCAGTGCATTAGCCCACTCATCTGGGTACAAAGCTGTCTGTGCAGTGGATGAAAACAGGTCGTCAAACACAGAACTATTCAGAGAAGTTGTCTTTAGGGGCTCTATTTCAGGGAAAAAGAGGCATTATCTAGAAAGGTCAGTGGTTGAAGACAGACAAGCTGAGCTGCATAACAATCACAGCAGTACACATGTTAGTGACCAGAGAAATATAAACACGCACAACAAACTGAGGAATACAATGTTAAACTTATTGTTTTAGCCAACGTGGCATAGAAGCAAGATGAAGTATGGGACAGGAAAACACACTGAGAGAAATCTGGTTTAAAAAGCACATCAAAATTTCGGAACCATTTTGCCAGTAAGTGTGAAGATCCCGTGAGCCATGCCCCAGAAGCCCTCATTAATTCACTAGAGGGGGTGATGTCATCCTGTGGAAATAAGCCAGGTTGGGTCAAGCCTGCCCTGGCCAGGACGGCGGCGGCTGCTGCTGCTGCTGCTGCTGCTGCCGTAGCTCCAGCCCCTGCCCCTCCCATTTCCCTGGCAAGTGGACAGAAGCTGATGTAACTCCACAGAAGCTAGGGAAAGGAAAAACAAGCTTCTGAACCACATTAAGGAAAAAAAAAAAAACCCAAACAAACTTCCTTTAATTTAAAAGTTCTTTATTCTCAAAAGGACTTCGATGTTCTTAGTCTTAAAATAACCTTTCATTTTTATTAAAATAAAAAAGGACCTTCCTATTTCTAACTAAAATCATACTTTGCTGGATTCCAAAATGAACTAAGGTAGGAGCTGAAAGCTTTGTCTTTTTTAGGACTTCCTCTAAGCCTGCCAACATAAGGGTCCATAGGACCTTAATGGAATTCCAGGGCAGCAAACTCAAGCTGCAGAGACCACAGCAAACCCTCACATCCTCTGATGTTAACTCAGCAGACAGAGAGTAACAGAAAAGCACAGAGATCCACAGAACTTAACACATTATGGGGAGTCAGAGAAGAACTCTTATTTGAAACGAAAACCAATGAACATAAATATTGATTTGTTTTCCTCAACTTGTGACACCTGAGTTAAAGACTGCTTTGAGGCCACGTGTGGTGGCTCTCGCCTGTAATCCCAGCACCTGGGGAGGCCAACGTGGGTGGATCACAAGGTCAAGAGATCGAGAACATCCTGGCCAACATGGTGAAACCCCGTCTCTACTAAAAATACAAAAATTAGCTAGGGATGGTGGCGCAGGCCTGTAGTCCCACCTACTCAGGAGGCTGAGGCAGGAGAATCATTTGAATCCGGGAGGTGGAGGTTGCAAGTGAGCAGAGATCGCGTCACTACACTCCAGCCTGGTGACAGAGCAAGACTCCATCTCAAAAAAAGAAAAAAAAAAAAGACTGCTTTGAATACTTTTGACTACTGAGTTTATAAGAACCACTCTGAAATAAATGGTACAAACAAAACAAAACCACAAATCAAGGAAAGTCTCTCAATTGTGAAAAGGAAGGTGGTTAGAACCATCTAAAAAAACTAGTGAATTTCCCAATTCAGAAAATTCTATTTTACTCACATTTCCGTTCCAGCTCCCTCATTTTTTCTGGTGGAATTTTCATTTTATCAATGTGCTCACGTAAAACACTAGCCCATTTCTGTAGAGATTCCATCACAGTCCAAGGTCTAGACATGTCTGCAA
The DNA here is from genome assembly GCF_030222135.1 of Aotus nancymaae. Lineage (NCBI taxonomy): Eukaryota > Metazoa > Chordata > Mammalia > Primates > Aotidae > Aotus > Aotus nancymaae. Next base: position 21,384,719 of record NW_026988443.1, read on the forward strand.
CAAAAATGACGAGGGTCTCTGGCAAGGATTCAGCAGAAACTGCAAATTTCAGCAGGCCTTTGTGGTACAAGTCTCCATCCAGAATCCACACATTGCAGCGTGTGTGATCTGAGAAAAGAAGTAAAGCTAGTTACCATCTAACAATGACCATCAGCACAGCTGTAGAAACAGACACATCAGGAAGACCTTGAAGGTGACAGCTATGAATTCTAAATAGAATGCAAAATTTAGAAATCCAAACCAAAAAGTGCCCAAGTGCTCAGTAGACAGCAATCCTTGGTCCTGGTGCCTTTAAAATTACAGTAATACAGGGTCCAGGCATAGTGGCTCACTCCTGTAATCCCAACACTTTTTGAGGCTGAGGTGGGTGGATCATTTGAGGTCAGGTTTGAGACCAGCCTGGCCAACATGGCCAAACTCCATCTCTACTAAAAATAAAACAAAAATTAGCCAGGTGTTATAGCGCTTGCCTATCATCAATCCTGGCTACTTGGGAGGCTGAGGCAGGAAAATCGCTTGAACCCAGGAAGTAGAGGTTGTGATAAGCTGAGATTCTGCCAATGCACTCTAGCCTGGGCGACAGAATGAGTCCGTCTCAAAAAAAAAAAAAAAAAAAAAAACCTACAGTAACATAGAAGTGTTCACACCTAAAAAGGTTTCCAAAATGTCTATGAATACAGAGCGTATCTTAGCTTTCAGTAAGAACCAAAAGATTCTAATGTTCACTGGTCAACTGAGCCACAATCTAAATAATCCATCGTTCTAAGATAACAGAAATTAGTGAGGCAGTGAGCTGTGCTGAAGAGCCTATGTTTAAACAAGCCCTTCTTGTGTTGGTCACATTAAACAATGCATTCACATTTTATGAAGGATACCCAAGAGACAGAACCTTTGTATTTAAATGTGAAGATAAAATCATTACTTACATAAACTGAGATATGAATTATTTGCCTAATTATAATAGGGAATTAATAATTTGTTATGATAATATGGTTATGTTTTTTTAAAAATCCTTATCTTTTTATTTTATTTTTTTGTCAGGTTATCTAAAGTCATAAAAAATCCTTATCTTAGACATCCTTATGGCAGTATACATACATGAAATGATGTAACGTCTGAAATCTGCTTCAAAATAATCTAGTGGGGAGTAAAGGGAGCAAAGAGTAAAAGCATAGCTGAAGCCGGGCGCGGTGGCTCACGCCTGTAATCCCAGTACTTTGGGAGGCCGAGGCAGGTGGATCACGAGGTCAAGAGATCAAGACCATCCTGGTCAACATGGTGAAACCCCGTCTCTACTAAAAATACAAAAAATTAGCTGGGCATGGTGGCGCGTGCCTGTAATCCCAGCTACTCAGGAGGCTGAGGCAGGAGAATTGCCTGAACCCAGGAGGCGGAGGTTGCGGTGAGCCGAGATCGCGCCATTGCACTCCAGCCTGGGTAACAAGAGCGAAACTCCGTCTCAAAAAAAAAAAAAAGGTACAGTTGAAATAAAATTGACCAAGAGCTAGTAATTATTTATTTATTTTTGAGACAGGGTCTGAAACACCCAGGCTGGAGTGCAGTGGCACGATCTCAGTTCAACTGCAGCTTCAATCTCCCTGGCTAGTGATCCGCCCGCTTCAGCCTCCCGAGTAGCTGGGACTACAGGTACAAGCCACCATGTCCAGCTAGTTTTTAAATTTTTTGTAGAGATAGGGTTTCCCAATGTTGCCCAAGCTGATCTCCAACTCCTAGGTTCAAGCGATCCTCCCGCCTTGGCTTCCTAAAGTGCTGGGATTACAGGCCTGAGCCAGTGCGCCCAGCCACAACTGGTAATTGTTAAAGCCACATGATGGGTACACTGTGGCTCATGGTACCAGTCTCTACTTAGTATATATTTTTTGTTTTGTATTTAAAATGTTAAAATACATTCACACAAATGTGCAAGTGCTAAGCTTTAATGAGACATGGTTCCAAACTCATACCAGGATGATCTAACTGCAGACGACAATTCTCCAAATTTGTTTATTTATTTGAGACAGAGTCTCGCTTTGTTGCCCAGGTTGGAGTGCAGTGGCATGATCTCGGCTCACCGCAACCGCTGCCACCCCTCCCTGTCACCCAGGTTCAGGTGATTCTCCTGCCTCAGCCTCCCACATAGCTAGGACTATAGGCACATGCCACCATGCCTGGCTAATTTTTCTATTTTTAGTAGAGACAGGGTTTCACCACGTTAGCCAGGGTAGTCTCAAACTCCTGACCTCAAGTGATCTGCTTGCCTCGGCCTCCCAAAGTGCTGAGATCATAGGTGTGAGCCACAACACCCGGCCAAATTTATAATATAGTTTTAGAAATTTTCAGTTATCTTTGAGAACTATATTTTACTTATTTTTATTTTTTGAAATGGAGTCTCCCTCTGTCACCCAGATTGGAGTGCAGTGGCATGAGCTAGATTCATTGCAACTGCCAGCTCCCAGGTTCAAGACATTCTCCTGCCTCAGCTTCTGAGTAACTGGGATTACAGGTGTGTGCTACTACGCCCAGCTAATTTTTGTATTTTTAGTAGAGATGGTGTTTCACCATGTTGGCCAGGCTAGTCTCGAACTCCTGACCTGAGGTGATCCACCTGCCTCGGTCTCCCAAAGTGCTGGGATTACAGGTATGAGCCACTGCGCCCAGCAGAACTATTTTTTATGAAAGTACCTTGAGAACTACTATTAAAAATATTTTAGTTAACTATTAATACTTTTTCTTTTTGGACAGAGTCTCACTTTGTTGCCTAGACTGGAGTGCAGTGGTGTGACCTCAGCTCACTGCAGCTTACACCTCCCAGGTTCAGGCGATCCTCATGCCTCAGTCCCTTGAGTGGCTGGGATTACAGGTGTATGCCACCATGACTGGCTGATTTTTGTATTTTTAGTAGAAATGGGGTTTTGCCATGTTGCCCAGGCTGGTTCATCCACTTGCTTTGGCCTCCCAAAGTGCTGGGATGACAGGTGTGAGCCACCACACCTGGCCTATTAGCTTCTTTTTCAACCAATTCCAACACACACTTTAAAACCAGCCAGGCACGGTAGCTCACACCTGTCATCCCAACACTTTGGGAGGCCGAGGCAGGTGGATCCCTTTAGCTCAGGAGTTTGGGACCAGCCTGGGCAACATGGTGAAACCCCATCTCTACAAAAAATACAAAAATTAGCCAGGCATGGTGGCCTGCACCTGTAGTCCCAGCTACTCAGGAGGCTGAGGATGGAGGATTGCTTGAGCTAAGGAGGCGGAGGTTGCAGTGAGCCAAGATCGTGCCACTGCTCTCCAGCCTGGATGACAGAGCCAGACCCTGCTGCAAAAAAAGAAAAAAATAAAACAAACAAAAAAACTCAATCTTCCTCTTTTAGAAAAACATACTTAAAAAAAAAAGAAATCTATCTTCTATTAACTGTCTTTTTTGTATAAGCAATTAATTAACATGCTATAAAAATTTATAATCATGACTTAGTGTCAACAGTATAAAGTATCTAAATCTAGCTATACTTTCAAACTCTATTTTAGTGGCTTTAGTTTGGGTTCTGTGAATGTCTTCAAAAATACTGCTCTGTACCCAAAGTCTGTGGGTTTTAATGCCTACCCATCCTCAGGCATGGTTCCTTTTTTCGGCCTCTCTCCCCACTGCCCACTACACTTAACTTATCCATGTGCTTAGAGATCACATCACGGGTAGCATTAAACAAATGCCCCCAAACTTGGAGGCAAAGGTCTTTTGACATGTCACATCCCACCACAAACCAGGTACAAGCCAGAGACTATTTTCTCTACCTGGGTAACTGCCTGCAAAGTGTATATTTATAACTCACTCACACCATACAGTAAAAAAGACTAGGGCTGGAAAATGTATAATTAACAACAGATAAGGGCAATTCTTCCATCAAACAGGAACTTGCAAGTAGGCAGCCTAAAAAAAAATCCAATAAATGCAGAGACCAAGAAGTTTTTAAGGTAACCTTAAAAAAATCTGTATAGAAGTTAAAATATACTTAAAAGCAAATAAATGTGGCCAATACGATGCTTTGGCATGAATATGCTTATGCTATCTTGAAACAGAAGAGGCTATAGAGATTCACAGATTATCTACGTCATGTTTTATACTTTCAAAAGAAACAAAAGGGTACTAGAGCTATCACCACGTCTCAAGCACTGTTAAACCTGACACACTCTGTCTCATCTTGTATAGGCACCATTATCCCATTCTACAAATGAGGAAACTCAAGTGCAGAGCCACACAACTACTGACTACAGGCATGGCATTCTGAACCAGTTATGTCTGGCTCCAAAGCCACAGTTCTTTCCACAGTAACCATGTTGTTCAAAAAAAAAAAAAAAAACTGGAAGCAAAAGACTCAAGACATGTGAGATCCTCTGGCCAGGCTCAGCAGCCCTGTATGAATAGACTCCAGTGGGCCTAGATGGGTACCCAAATGCCTCTGTTGTCCTTACACAAAAGACTCTTACTCTTACCCATGCCTTCTACTTTTTTTTTGAGACAGAATATCACTCTGCTGCCCAGGTTGGAATGCAGTGGCACAATCTAGACTCACTGCAACCTCTGCCTCCCAGGTTCAAGCAATTCTCCTGCCTCAGCCTCCTGAGTAGCTGGGATTACAGGCATACACCACCATGCCTAGCTAGCTTGCTTATTTAGTTATTTAGTTAGTTAGTTATTTCGAGATGGCGTTTTTCTCATTTCCCAGGCTGGAGTGCAATGGTGTGATCTAGCCTCACCGCAACCTCTGCCTCCCGGGTTCAAGCAATTCTCCTGCCTCAGCCTCCAGAGTAGCTGGGATTACAGGCATGTGCCACCACGCCCAGCTAATTTAGTATTTTTAGTAGAGACAGGATTTCCCATGTTGGTTAGGCTGATCTTGAACTTCCAGCTATTTTATTGTATTTTTAGTAGAAACAGGGTTTCACCATGTTAGCCAGGCTGGTCTAGAACTCCTAACCTCAGGTGATCCGCCCACCTTGGACTCCCAAAGTGCTGGGATTACAGGCGTGAGTCGCCGCACCTGGTCACCAATGCTCTCTACTAAACAGCTCTTGGAGATGGTAGAATTATGGTGCTGGAAAGAACCTTGGTTAGACTTTGTCATTTTAGCAATAAAAAAACTGGGGACTAGAAATGGTAGGATAAGCCCTCGTTATATAATTGACCTTACATAATAATCTTTACTGCTTAAATAAGTAAAGGCAATATAAAGAAATTTTTTGTTTGAGACGGAGTCTTGCTTTGTCACCCAGTGGAGTACAGTGGCACAATCTCAGCTAACTGCAACCTCTACCTCCTGAGTTCAAACTATTTTCACACCTCAGCTTCCCTAGTAGCTGGGATTACAGGCATGCACCACCACACCCAGCTAATATTTTGTATTTTTAGTAGAGATAGGGTTTCACTAAGTTGACCAGGCTGGTCTTGAACTCCTGATTTCAAGTGATCCACCCACCTTGGTCTCTCAAAGTGCTGGAATTACAGATGTGAGCCACCATGCCCAGGCTAAACAAAGTAATTTAATGAATACACTTCATCTTTAGGTTATACAGGTAACTTTTCAACAACAACAACAAAAAAAGGACCTAGGTACCAATAATTATTTGTGAGTCACTGAAAAGATCTAACATAGGCTGGGTGCACTGGTTCACTCCTGTAATCCCAGCACTTTGAGAGGCTGAGGCATGCAGACTGCTCGAGCTCAGGAGTTCGAGACCAGCCCGGGCAACATAGTGAAATCCCATCTGTACAAAAATTAGCTGGGTGTGGTGGCGTATACCTATAGCCCCAGCTACTTGGGTGGCTGAGGTGGAAGGATCACCTGAGGCCAAGAGGCAAAGGTTGCAATGAGCTGAGACTGAGCCACTGCACTCCAGCCTGGGTGACAGAGTAAAACCCTGTCTCAAAAAAAAAAAAACAAAAAAAACTAACATAAAACCGCAAGATTATAAAGGAAGCATTACTGAACAGTTGAAACCCAAAACCATTACTCCAACTCAAAATTACACTTACAAGAAAAAATTTTTAAATTATATGTAATCCTTATAAGAATGTTTCCCATGTCCTTTTAATCATCGTAAGCAAAAACTATTATTACTACTCACATTTTAAAGATGAGAAATTAAAGAACATTACCACCTCTGAGCATCTATTCCTCTACCAGAAGAAACAAAAAATAAGCATTTCTTTCATTCTTTCTTTTTTAAAAAACAGAGATGGTCTCACTCTGTCACACAGGCTGGAGTGTACTGGTATGATCATAACTCACTGCAGCCTCCAACTCCTGGCTTCAAGTGATCCTCCCACCTCAGCTTCCTGAGTAGCTGGGATTATAGCAGGAGTCACCAAGTCTGGCAGAAACTACCATTTCTAAACTGTCACAAGAGACTCAGGAAACTCTCCTATGAACATATGTTAAATTGTTACACTCTAAACCACACCAACTTCGGATTCTCTACTAGAACCAGGAAGAGTAACAATGGTCCCCAGAACAGCCAAGCATTTCTCTCATATAAAACTCCAAAGCTTTAAAAAAATCTTTCTTACTACCTTTATGGGTAAGTGAAAATTTACCTTCAGTATATCTTCTTAAGTGCAGGCTAGCCGGAACAGCAGCTAACAGTCCCATTCCCCAATTTTGCTAACATACTCTATAAAGGAAAGTGGGTTAAGTCCTGTAAAAGCTGTATACTTCATTTATTCTCTGAGATTAACTTTCTGAGAACCAAACAGAAAATAGAATGCCTGGTCATGTTGCAGGAACTACACCCAAAGAGTCAGAGTCCTGCATACACCCCCTTACCATGGGATCGATGCTTCACTCACCATCTCGGTCCTCATCATGCACGCTGAGGTAGAGATATTCTAGGCCTCTTCCTTTTTTGCCATGCTCAGCTCCTTGTAGTTTAGTCATGAGGGTTGTTTTCCCAGAACCATCTTCACCTACAAAGGATGTTTGCAAGACAAAGGTGTACTGTTTATTCTGGGAAGGATGGGGAGGCATGACACTCACATGACAAGGAACAACTAAGAATTTCATGCAAAGCCTGCTGTTGAGGTCTCACCTGCTTTCATAAACAAAGCAGACTTTGCTGGAAGAGTGGTTGGGAGGGTGGGGAGGAGAGGGTGGTAAAGGCAGCAAATTCCAAGATCTAAAATGACATTCTACTGCAGTTATCCTTACTTCACAAGGGAAGTAATGAGGCAGGTCCACAGGCCCTATCTATAATTTATAAGACATGCATTTGGAGAAGTGAAAGTAAAAGGTAGGGTTAGTTTCTCACAAGATAAACTTTCACAAGAAAAACAAGAAATCTTCAAAATATGATACAATTAACCTAAAAGTCCAGGTACTATGAACTAAAAAAAGGTCTGATCCTGCTTCACAATGGTGAAGAATGGAAGTTATTTACTTTTGATTTTAGTACATCTCCTTCACAAGCATTCTAGAGGCTGAGAAACTGATGAAAACAATAACAGACCTAAGCAAAACTCTTTAGTACAATCTCAGTTAATTATTAAGCACTTCTTCATCTCCTTCCACCCAAACACACCCCTCTCCCCAGATCCTTAAACATCAAGGAGAACCATCGCCAACAAACATTACTAGGCACTTCTGGCATTTAATAATATGGAATTACAGAACATGAGAATTGAAAGGCAGTCCACAGATCAAAGATCTCCTCTCCATCTCCAATGCCTCTACCTTATTCAGGCCCTCCGCATCCGGACCATAGTGCGTACCTGTCAGACTGACTTCAGTACCTGCTCATTTTGAGCTACTTGTCCCTCTGCAGGCAGTGTTCTTTCTAAAACTCAAATCTGGTGGTCCTGATCCCCAACTTCTTGAAGATCTCTAAGGGTCTGATATTACCTACCACAGTCATTTCCTGAGGAAGGTCACACATTCTCTTCAGTAACAGTAGGAAAACTACCAAGGCAGTGATTCCCATGAGAATTGGGGGATGGAGGTGAGATAAAAGGCCTCTGAAAATCAGAGAACTTCGGGAAATAGCATTAACTCTTCAGCCTTCCCACAATCTGCCCCCAACTTACCTTAGCAGGCACCAACCACAGGCGCTTCTAGCAGTTTCCAAATCCCACACCCTCTGTTCACCTGTGTCCCTGCATATTGACACTTTTCTGCAAAATACTCAACCCCCAAATCACCCTCCTTCAACAGCTCCAAGCAGTGTGATGCTTCCACAATAATCCGCATGGTACAATGCAATCACCAATACATCTGTCTTCCACGACTAAGATTCTTATGCAGTGTTTAAGAGACGTCTATACTGTACCAGTGTCCAGCCCACAGGTCCCAAGCAACAAATGGACTTGCTGTGTGAATGTACCCAAACTTCCTCATTTGAGGAGAGTGATGCCAGAGAGATCAGGGGACCTGACTCAAGTAACCTAGCAGTGAGAGCAGAAAAAGTCTTCAGTGCTGACTCTCTGTCCTTTGCAAACTCCCTAAAACCTCCGACTGTGCACTATTGATGAGGCTCAAAGAAGGCTTCTGTGGCCATTTCCCCACAGCTTCGAGCCCAGGTCACCTCGTTCTCCCACCTTCTCCGCCTAACCTCATCTACTCGCTCCCCTCTCCACGACCTCAATTTGGTAACCGTCGAGGCTATGGGGCATCGAAGGCCAAGTGACTCAAACAATGTGCCGGCAACCCCAGAGCACCATTGGGCTTTCCAAAGGGGGTAGCATCCCACCCTTAGGCGAGGGAGATTGGCCACTCTCCAGTTGCCTTGCTAGGTCCGACGGTGCCTTTCCCGCCAGGCTGCGGGCAGACGGCTGGAAAGGGGAAGGCCGGGACCTGTGGGAGGGGCGCCCGCCTCGCCCACCCCAGCGCCCTGGGGCAACGCCCCGCCGCCGGCGCTCACCGAAGACCAGGATGTTCTTGCCGGACGGCAGCTTAGACCTGGCGCGGGTGGACACTTCGCTCAGGATGGAGGACCTGCGGCGACAATGGCAAGAATGGTCAGCCCCGGGCTGGGATGGCCCGGCCCGCGACAGCCCCTCAAGTGTGTCCGACGGTCCGGCCCAAAGGCCGCGCCCTCCCCTGCCCGGCCCGACCGCCCTCGGCCTCACCATAGGCTCTGGCCTTCCTCCTCCTCACTGGTCAGGTCGCCGGCGGCCGCCACCGCGGGCCCGTTGGGGCCCAGCAGCAGCTTCTTTTCCACCCCCACTGGCGCCATCTTGCCAACTGCAGCCACAAAGAGGGCCCTCCCCCGGGCACGCCGAGGACCCGCGAGGACCCCGGCCGGGCCGTCCCCCGCTCGCCGTCCCCCGCCCCGCGCCTCCCGCCGGCCTCGCTGCGGGGACTGCGCCGCCCAACGTGTCCTCTAGGCCTGCGATGGCCACGGACTACCACGCTTTGCGAGGCCGCCGAGGTGGCGGGCGGCGGTCAGGCAGCCACCGGGGCAGCCATGCGCGGGGAGGCGGTGACGGGCGGGCACCGTCCGGACCGAGGGCTCGCTGGCGGCCTCTGCCGGCCGAGAAGCGCAGAGCAGCCCCCCGCCACACTCGCCGATTCTGGGGCCGGGATAACTGACCCGAAAGCCTAGGCTTTGGAATGAGACTGATGCGCACACAAAAGCGCCATTTATCTAGAACTCACTGTGTGCCAGAGTCACACATGATCTCACTGAATTATCTCTTTCACAGATGAGGAACCTAAAGCTCAGAAAGTTTAAGAAACCCACCCGAGGACCCAAGGCTAGAAGATAGCATTCGGTGTTTGTACTCTTATTCATTATATCATGTATGAACTTGGCCTAACCCTAGTCAAGCCTTGCATTGAAAGACCAGCCTTAAGCAAGATCCCAAAATCCTCATAAATGTCCTTTTACCCCTTCTCTGAAGACTGAAGACTGTGAGATAGTGCTCTTGACCATAGTGCACAACACACTTGGCTGTGCTTTTCTAACATGCTTTTTAAAATGATGTTTTCTCTTTTCTAACATGCTTTTTAAAATGATGTTTTCAGGGAGCCAGCATTTCACACCAGAAGAGCCTTTAATTTTCTTGCGTTGGGTGGGGGGCAGGTGCAGACCGGGGAGGAAAACAGGGAAAGGGATGGAAAAGGGAAAGAGTGGAGAGTAACTGAAGGAAAAAAATACATTCCATGATCAAGCTTTATTTTAGGTGTGGCCTCTACTTGAAGGCTCTTACCATTCTCTATGGAAACAGGCTAACAAGACATTTCTAAATATCACAAGAAAGTGGAATATGGCAGAAAAGCACCAACTAAGTGGGTTTCAGATGAGTAGGAATGTGATCCTGATGCCAAAAATCTGGCAGCATAAATTACAGGATACAAGAAATGGGCATATCATCTGCCAAACTGGATGTAAAGTTTAAATAAGACGAGAGTGAAAACCCATTGAGTTCCTCCCTTGGATATCTGGGAAAATGAGGCAAAGCGCCAGAAGTCCTAAAAGGGCAAGCAGTGCTGAATTTTCACAGGACAGAAGATGGAGTTGAAAATTACAGGCCAATAAGCTTAATCAGCACTAAGTGAAATTTTGTGATTAGAGGTTAAACGAAAAGAGAGTACCAGATTTACACAGTATCTTTCTTTTTTGCAGGAGTACCGTGTAGGCGGATGCTGCAGATATAGCAAATGCAGATTTCAACAGGGCTTTTGACAATTCACATCTTAGATGAGAAAGTGAAATGGAGGCTGGATGATAGCATTGAGGCTTATTAAAGACTAGCCCAGCTGGGCATGGTGGCGCACGCCTGTAATCCCAGCACTCTGGGAGGCCAAGGCGGGTGGATTACAATGTCAAGAGATTGAGACCATCCTGACCAACATAGTGAAGCCCTGTCTTTACTAAAAATACAAATATTAGCTGGGCGTGGTGGTGCACACCTGTAGTCCCAGCTACTCAAGAGGCTGAGGCAGGAGAATCACTTGAACCCAGGAGCCGGAGGTTGTAGTGAGCTGAGATCACATCACTGCACTCCAGCCTGGTGACAGAGCAAGACTCTGTCTTAAAAATAAATAAAATAAAAAATAAAGACTAGCCCAGAGGTGGCTGATGAAGAGGAGGGACCAGCAGAAAAGGCTGCTAGGGGCCTGCCCAAACCTACTGCCCTGGCTAGCCAATTCAGGGTGCCATCAGTGACTTGGATAAGAATACAGTAGCAGTCATGAAGTTGTGGATGACCTGAAGCAAGAAGGGTTGCCTTATCTACTGGATGACAAACTGAGCAGATAATAAATCTAACAAGATGAAATTTAGCAGGAACTACTAAAGTCCTGTGGAAGGGTTTAACAAAAATGCGTAGGAAGGCCAGGTGCAGTGGCTCACGCCTGTAATCCCAGCACTTTGGGAGGCCAAGGCTGGTAGATCTCTTGAGGTCAGGAGTTCCAGACCAGCCTGGCCAACATAGTGAAACCCCATCTCTACTAAAAGTACAAAAAAAAAAAATTAGCCAAGAATGGTGGCATGCGCCTGTAATCCCAGCTACTTGGGAGGCTGAAGCACAAGAATCACTTGAACCCAGGAGACAGAGGCTGCAGTGAGCCGAGATCGCACCACTGCACTCCAGCCTGGATGACAGAGCGACTCTGTCTAAAAAAGAGAAAAAAAAATCCATAGGAATGGGATAGGAAATTGTTTGAAAGTAATAAAAATTACAATCTAAAAGTCATTACTATATTAACTATAATCTGGGAGTTGGTCATGTAGAATGCCAAGAAGCCTCTTAGGGTAGAACCCATAAAACCTCACGGATGCTAACAAAGAAGCTAGCCCCCCATGCCAGTCAGGCTGATTTCTTAGGGTGGCATTTCTGGACACATTTTGCAAAGACAGAGGTGTCCAGTGGTCAGTGACTAAACTCATAAGGGGACGTGACATTGTTCTGCTGCAACACCAAGTAGCTAGGGCTCATCAATATGAAGGATAAAGATATATAGAGAGAAGGGAAAGTGTAGCCACTTCTAAAAAACTAAAGCAAATAAACACACACCAAAAAGAAGTGAACCTGACTATACAATGTGGGAGTATTCAAATCAACATCGCAATTAGCCTTTAGAAGAATATTGTTTACTACAGTAAACAATACGGAAACTTTTTAAAGAGACAGGGTCTCGCTCTCTTGTCCAGGCTAGAATACAGTGAAACACTCACAACTAACTACAACCTCGAATTCTTAAGTAACTAGGACCACAGAGGCATGCCACCACATCCAGCTAATTTTTAAATTTTTTGTAAAGATGCGGGTCTGTTGCCCAGGCTGGTCTTAAACTCCTTGCCTCAAGTAATCCTCCCACGTTGGCCTCCCAAAGTGCTGGGATTACAAATGTGAGCCACCACCACAGCCAAGGAAATATTTTAATTAACAAAATGGCAAATATTGATTTAGTATGTAGGAACCTTAAATAGCTTGGGAAACTATACTTTCTGAATTCTGGGGAGGGACATTTGCACAGTGTAAAAACACTAAAATCCAAATGTCTCACATAGTATTTATTATAATATAATGCCAAATAACGTTTAAAGGCTCATCATTCTTTTCTCTATGTCCTTTAAGCTTAAGGAAAAATAAAAGCATGTTCCTAAACAAATGTTTGATCTTATGAAGGAATTTTATCTTACTAATCTATATACTGAAAATATATTTGCTTTATAAATCATTGTAATAATTTGATGAGTTTCAGCATCACAAAAACTGTTTAATGAAAACTGTATCCTCATTTCCACATTCCTTCTCATGAGAGTTTAGAAAAATACTTTAAATGTAATATTGTATCTTTCAAGGCACTGTATTTTAAGAATCCAAACTAAAAACCGACAGTCTTCTTCCAATCAAGAAGCTGCACACTCGGGGCGTTTGGTCAGCTTGTGGTATTTGTGAGCAAGGTCCACAGCCTTCCGTCCTTGCTGAAAGGGGAAAGACCACAAAATTAAATTCCAGTGATTTCCCATTTTCTTAACTCCATTGAAAAGGTAATTTACTTCTTCTTCAGTAAAGTTTTTGCGAATTCTTCTTGTTTCTGTAATTAGAATTGTAGAATATGTTAGTATTTGCTGAACAAAGGTCCTGAGATGCAAATAAGTGCTTATTTGGATATGTTTAACTTATACTTAAGGATATAAACTATAGAGAGAAATGCCAGGGCTACTCATCATGTGGAAACCCACTTCAATTTTAAAAACCTGAGTGCCTAATGTTAAGCTAGTTGCTATCACTGTGACTTCTTCAGTAATTATAACTTAATCTACAATAGTAATACAGTATCTTCCAATCAAGAAACAAAAGTTTATAAACATTTGATTGTTAATTCAACATTCCTGTGAGGCCAGTTAACAAACAGCTTACCAGCCAGGTGCAGTGGCTCACACCTATAATCCCAGCACTTTGGGAGGCTGAGGTAGGTGGATTACTTGCAGTCAGAAGTTCGAGACCAGCCTGGCCAATGTGGCAAAACCCTCTCTCTACTAAAAATATAAAAAGTAGCCAGGCATGGTGGCACATGACTGTATTCCCAGCTTCTTGGGAGGCTGAATCATAAGAATTGCTTGAACCCGGGAAGCAGAGGTTGCAATGAGCAGAGATCGCGCCACTGCACTCCAGTGTGGGCGACAGAGCAAGACTGTCTAAAAAAAAAAAAAAAAAAAAATACAGAGCAAGACTCCGTCTCAGAAAATAAATAAAAATAAAAATAAAAAACAAATAGCTTACCTATCTTACAGATACAGTCTTCTCAAAGGGCTCCATAACTTGATAGAATAGAAAAGAATATCAACACTTGTTATTTTAAATATTAGGTTTGATAATGATTTTAAGAATAGAGGTCTTTTGAAATTTGCTTTTAAAAATGTGGTCAGCTAGATCAAAACTCAAAATATAGGCTGCAAAATGGGGAAGGAAGTTTTTAGTTATCTGGTTTTTAAGGGATACTTTCTATAACAGAAAGAATATACAGTTGTTATCTGTAAACAAACATTTTCTGGTGGTGATTACTAGGAAATAGTTTTCTTTAAGCTTTTTTATTTATTATTATCTCATGTTATCATTGTAGGTAGATGCTGGTGAGGAGAAGTTTTTTGTATTTCCACTTGAGGCTGTTATATACTTTAGTAGTACTGGGTGCAGTTGTCCTGGGTCAACTTGGAAATCTTAGAAAATCTTGCCCTTGCAGGCCAAGACAGCCATTTGTTTAGCTTTCCTAAGAGCTACTGTTCAGACCTTTTAAAACAGAGGAGAAAATCTTCCCAGCAGAAGGTTGAGAAATCAGTGTAAATAATGTCTGATTACTTGATAGTATTATTTAGAATGTAAGCTCCATGAGGACAGCAATTTTTATCTATTCTATTCTCCATTGTATCCCCAGTGCTGAGAATAATATCTGACACACAGTGGTGGTCAATAAATACTTGTTGAGAGAAAAAAGTTACTGGTAAAACTATCTCAAAACATATCAATGAAATTACTCCTTCCTTTTGGGTCTACTGGAAAACTGTGGATATCCAAGAAATAGGTTTCAACTTCCCTTGCTAAATGATTTGAACTTATAATAATCAGAACTAGGTTGGTTACTATAACTTTCAGGATATTGATCCCTGGAGTTGATCATGTAAAACCCCTTTTCCATTGTGGCTGCCATCCCCCTGACTTTTATACTTAACATCTGTGTCCAAATCCTCTAAGATTCCTACAGCAGAGTACTGGGCAGCCTGGAAGAAGGAAACAGCTCTCTACACCCTAAACTCCCTGCTCTGTGGCTTCTTTAGTGCTCCTCTTAATATTGACTAGGTATTAGGGAAGAGCAGGGAAAAATGGGCTTAATTCTAGGGACTCTTATTTTTCAAGCCCTCTCAAAACACCAATCCATTCTGAAATAGAGCCTTGGGGAAATCTGTAAATGCTTAGTACAGTGGTCCCTTCTCAAAATACTGGGCTCAAATTTTAGTATAAAGTATAATTAAATGAATGGTAGTAAGTGTCCTAAAAGAAAGGTAAGTTTATCAAGAGGGGAAAAAATGGCAACATACCAAATATTCCTGGCTTGCTTGTGAAAGAAATGTAAGAATCACTACTTTCCCAAGATTCCTTTCTAAATTCTAAAAAATTAGGCCAGATTATTTGGTTTTAGCTAAAGCAAGTTTAACCTACAAAAAAAAAAAAAAGTATGTTTTTTTCTGAACTCAATGTCACTTAACGGTATATAAGACCCCTGTATATAATCATCGTATAACCATTATTATGCCCGTTTCATGAAGCTCTGCAAACTATTTTACTATACAAATGGATTACAGAATATTTTTTGTTGTTACCTACTTGCTTTAAGACATTTTTAAAAAAAATCTATTACTAATTTGATGCCAAGTCCTTGTCAAGAACAAGATCCATGATGTTTCTATGAAAAATATCCATTTTCTAACAATTACTACAGAAAGTATTATTTCAGAAAGTGGGCTCATCTGTAGTGGGACTATACTTAATTATAATTTGCATGCAGAACTTTTAATCTAAAAAAAGACCCAAATATAAAAAGCAAATTTGATATTTCTTGAAAGTTTTGGCAGTGAAAATAGCCAAATAAATATATGTGGCAAAATGCTTCCTGAATGTATCAAGTCCAAATGTCTCTGTAAAAAATAACAGAGTGGCTCTATAGATGTTACTAATTCCTAGATTACTCTGATAAGTAATATATCCAGCCAATTTTAGTCAGCGGGTATTAACTCCATATGAATAAAAGAAAATGATAATGTTATTTAATTTTCTGATAAATTGGAAATGGTGATCAACATGAAATGTTAACCTTATATATAGTTAAAAAAAATTCCCATAAATTAACTAATTGTTTAAGAAGAATTTTGATTTTTAAGCAGAGTTTTAAGGTTTAAACTATTTGTCTCTTCAATTTTTATTGTTTCAAGGGCTATAGTTATGAACAAAAACCTCCTGGAAAGTCTCTCTGAAATGCTTGTACATAATAATTTTGTTCTTAAAATAGAAATATGAAGATAGAACAAGGCCTTCTGGAGAATGGCTTTTTGAATTAAAGTTCTGTTAATTACCAACTATTAATAATTATGCCTTACAATAGGAGCAAATTAATATCTAACTTACAATATTGCCATAGGAATTAAAGAAAATAATGTCTACACAACACCTAACACCTAGCAGGTGCTTAATAAATGTTAGTTTCCTCCTGCTCCTTCCCCTGCTGGCAGGCAATGGGTGACCAAGCAACATGAAGAGGAAATTCTCTTTTATTAGAAGGTATGACCCTCATCAGAGGCAAGGTTTACCATTTAAGATCCATTAATGATGGGACTAAGAACAACCACTCAGCTATTCTTTTTTTCCTCAGAAATATATGAAATTTAAGTTCATTTAAAAATTCAATATATTCAGCCAGGCACAGTGGCTCATGCCTGTAATCCCAGCACTTTGGGAGGCCGAGGTGGATAGATCACTTGAGGCCAGGAGTTTAAGACCACCCTGGGCAACATGGTGAAACCCCGTCTCTATTAAAAATACAAAAATTAGTTGGGCATGGTGGTGCGTGTCTGTAATCCCTGCTACTCAGGAGGCTGAGGCAGAATAATCACTTGAACCTGGGAGATGGAGGCTGCAGTGAGCCGATTGCTCTGCTGCACTTCAGTCTGGGTGACAGAGCCAGACCCTGTCTCAAGAAAAAAAAATATATATAAATTAAATATATTCACTTATTCCTCCAGGGATAGTAGATTCATTACTGAGTCGTCGTCTTCTACGTGGGGTCAGCAGAATTTCTGAAAAATATGGAAAACATTTAGCACACTTAGCGTATCAATCTGAGTAATAGCATATCAATTCCATTAATATATTTCCTTTATTTCCCCATCTAGTTGGAATCCTTAGGTAAATTAGGAAAAAATTTTAAACTAACAGAGTCCAAGACTACTCCTTGGGTACATCTTGAATTACTGGTTGCTTAGAGACAGATATTCTTTTTAACATTATTTTATCCTCTAGGTTTTAATGTATTTAATGTTTTAGATAATAGTTCAGAAGGTATAGCCATAATTATACTTTTAAAGCTGCTGAATTAATTACTTTTGTTACAGATAAGTGACTTCCTTAGTTCACTTTTATATCTGTCTTCAACTTCCACAATGACTCTGTGACGATCACATTGGTATGGGCAAGAGTGCAAGAGCTTGCTAAAGTTTCGGCTATTCAGGGATTTTTCTACTGCTATGCAACCTAAAAGAAAACAAATTAAAGTTATGTATAGATGTCACAAAATATCTAGTAACAAATCTATGAAAGCAAATATCTATATGATGGTAACTGAAGTAAAATCAGGAACTATGAATACTTCAAGAAGCTCAAAATCATGTGAGGGAGTAAAGACAACAAATACAACAGTGTAAAGTAAGTGTTGGGAAGGAGGTACGAACAGACAATTATGGTGCTTTAGGCTGGGCACAGTGGCTCACACCTGTAATCCCAGCACTTTGGGAGGCTGAGGCAGGTGGATCACAAGGTCAGGAGTTCAAGACCAGGCTGGCCAATATGGTGAAACCCTGTCTCTACTAAAAATACAAAAATTAACTGGACATGGTGCCAGGCGCCTGTAGTCCCAGCTACTCGGAAGGCTGAGGCAGGAGAATCGCTTGAACTCGAGAGGCAGAGGTTGCAGCCAAGATTGCACCATTGCATTCCAGCCTAGGTGACAGAGTGAGACTCCATCTCAAAAAAAAAATAAAGAAAAAGAAAAAGCATCTAGGCTGGGTGTGGTGGCTCATGCCTGTAATCCCAGCACTTTGGGAGGCCTAGGTGGGCAGATCACTTGAGGTCAGGGGTTCAAGACCAGCCTGGGCAACATGGCAAAACTCCATCTCTACTCAAAATACAAAAATTAGCTGGGCATGCTGGTGGGTGCCTATAATCCCAGCTACTTTGGAGGCTGAGGTGGAAGAATTGCTTGAACTCGGGAGGCAGAGGTTGCAGTGAGCCAAGATCGTGCCATTGCACATGAGCCTGGCCAACAGAGGAAGACTCAATCTTAAAAAAAAAAAAGAACAAGAAAAGAAAAAGAGCATCTAGGGCTGGGCGTGATGGCTCATGCCTGTAATCCCAGCACTGTGTTGCCCAGGATGGTCTTGTACTCTTGAGCCCAAGTGATCCTCCCACTTGGGCTCAAGAGTTCAAGACCATCCTGGGCAACACAGTGAGACCCTCTCCCTACCAAAAAAAAAAAAAAATAGCCAGGCGTGGTGGCACACATTTGCAGTCCTAGCTACTTAAGAAGCTGAGGCAGGAGGATCCCTTGAGACCAGGAGTTCAAGGCTGCAGTGAGCCATCATCACATCATTGCACAGAATAAGACACTGTCTCTCTCTTTTTTTTTTTTTTGAGATCGAATTTCACTCTTGTTGCCCAGGCTGGAATGCAATGGCACAATCTTGGCTCCCTGCAACCTCTACTTCCCAGGTTCAAGTGATTCACCTGCCTCAGCCTCCCAAATAGCTGAGATTACAGGCATGTGCCACCATGCCCTGGCTATTTTTCAGTAGAGACAGGGTTTCTCCATGTTGGTCAGGCTGGTCTCGAACTCCCAACCTCAGGTGATCCACTAGCCTCAGCCTCCCAAAGTGCTGGGCTTACAGGAGTGAGCCACTGCACCTGGCCAAGACCTCTGTCTCTTTTTAAAAAAAAAAAAAAAGGAACATCTAGTTTGTCTGGTTTTGAACAAGAGTCACTGTTAAGAGAAGATAACCAAAAGAAGTGATCGTTAGCCTCAGTCATCTTTTTTGTTTATTATGTAAAATTTCAAACACTGAACCCACATGTATCCATACCCAGCTTCAATAATTATTAACTCATGGCCAATAATGTTTTATTTATACCTCTATCTACTCAGCTCTGTCCCCATATATTCATTTGATTATGACAGCTAGAATTTACATTAAAGTATCATTTCATCTGTAAATACTTCACATCTATCCTTAACAGATAAGGACTTGTTTTTGTTTTTCCTATGACAGGGTCTCACTCTGTCACCCAGGCTGGAGTGCAGTGGTACAATCACAATTCACTTAATCCTGACATCTTGGGCTCAAGCGATCCTCCAGCCTCAGCCTCCTAAGTAGCTGCAACTATAGATGTGCTCCATCACACCTCGCTAATTTTTTTATTTTTTATAGACACAGGGTCTTCTTACATTCCCAGGGCTGGTCTCAAATTCCTGGGCTTAATCCTCTCACCTCAGCCACCCAAAGTGCTGGGATTACAGGTGTGAGTCACTGTACCCAGCCAGGACTTTTTTTCTGAGAAGTGTCTCACTCTGTCACCTGGGACTGGAGTGCAGTGGCATGATCTCAGCTCACTACAACCTTAACCTCCTGGGCTCAAGCAATCCTCCCACCTCAGCCACCCCAAGTAGCTGGGACTACAGGCATGTACCACCACACTCAGCTAATTTTTGTATTTTTTTTAGAGATGGAGTTTCACTATGTAACAGCCCAGGCTGTTCTTGAACTCCTGGGCTCAAGTGATCCATTTGCCTCAGCCTCCCTAAGTTCTGGGCTACAAGCATGAGCCACTACGCCTGGCCAGGATCTTTTTTGTAAACACATGAAACTATTGTGACACCTAAAAAATCATGCTTAATATAATCTAACATCCAGTGTTCCATTTGCCCCATCAATTCAAAAATTTCTTTTGCAAGTTGGTTATTGGAATCATGTCCCAAATAAGGTCCACCATTCCTTTCTTTTTTTTCAAGAGACAGGGTCTCACTATGTTGCTCAGGCTGGACTTGAACTCCTGGGCTCAAGCAATCCTCTCACCTCAGCCTCCCACGTAGCTGGAACTACAGACATATGCACCACTGTGTCTGACTTATATTCAGTTAATATATGTCAAGGTGCTTTTAATCTTATCAGTTTTTTGATACATTAGTTGCTTTTAATTCATCAGTTGTCATTTACTTATTGAAGTATCTCTTCCTTGTCATTTACTTATTGAAGATACTAGGCCATTTGTACTATAGTTTCTCAAAGGCTAAGTTTTGCTGATTGCATCCTAGCTGTGTCCTTTAAAATGTTCTTGTGTGTCCTATAAAGTAGTAATTAAATTTAAATGGTCGGATTCAGGTTCAAGTGTTTTTACTAGAATTCCATGCAGGTAGTATTTTGTGTTTCTTACTGTATCACATTAAGAGGTACATATTCTGTCTCTTTTTTTTTTTTTTTTTTTTTTTCAAAAAAAAGGTAATTGGGCAGCCTCTTGAGCCAGAGTAGGCTCAGAGAAACTCCCTCTTTTTAAAAAAATATTAAGATAGATCAACAGCAAACCACCATGGCACATGTTTACTTATGTAACAAACTTGCACATCATGCACATGTACCTCTAAACTTAAAATAAAAGTTGGAAAAACATTTTTTAAAAAAGATAAATCGGTAGGTTTAGGTTATGTCAGCCATGTCCATCCATTATAAAGTTCTCCATCAGCTTGTCACCTAACTGTATCAGTGGCCCATTCCTAAAAGACTAGAAGTTGGCCACACAGATAGTTGGCTGAGATGAAGACATTTCAGTACAATGAAGATGTGCAAAAGCACAGAAGTGTGAAAAAACATAGTGTTTAGAGAATCATGAACACTCTAATATGGCTAGAGTACAGAGAAGTGTGGGAGAAAAGGTGAGGCTGAGGAGGATTGCAGGGAACCAGACCAAGGAGAATCTGGAAAGCCATGCTAAGGAATTTTAACTCTCTTCAAGGCAACAGGGAGGAACATAGAGATATTTATTAAGCAGTAAGATGACATGATTTCATTTGTCTTGTAGAAAGGGCAGCTGAAGGCAAGAGGATCAGTTGAGAGGTTACTTTAGTATTACAGAAAATAAATGGAGAGATTTCAAAACAAGGCATTTGCAGGGAGAATGGAGAGATTTCTGAGGTAAAATTAGAAGGATTTGATGAATAATGAGCTATTGGGGTAAGGGAAATGTTTAAAATAATTCTCAAGAAATTTGGTACTTGATGAAATGGCAGAGTTTGAAATAACCATAGGCTGGGCACGGTGCCTCACACCTATAGTCCCAGCACTTTGGGAGGCCGAGGCAGGAGGATCATCAGGTCAAGAGATCGAGACCATCCTAGCCAACATGGAAAACCCAGTCTCTACTAAAAATACAAAAATTAGCTTGGTGTGGTGGCACACACAAGTAGTCCCAGCTACTTGGGAGGCTGAAGCAGGAGAATCACTTGAACCCAGGAAGCAGAAGTTGCAGCAAGCCAAGATCACACCACTGCACTCCAGCCTGGCAACAGAGCAAGACTTCATCTCAAAAAAAAAAAAAAAAATGTGGATAAAAAAGACATATGGGATTCCGATTATGGCTAGACATCAGCTTTAGAGGAACAGAGATAACCTTTTCATCCAAGAGGGAAGAACAATGATGTTCTGAGCTGTATGTAGAGAACCTCAATTTTGTCCATAGAGCAGAGTACAACAGCAAGATGAACAAAGAGGAACTACCAGGGTGTGAAGGAGGAGGAAAGGGGATAGAATAAGTATTGTGGACATTTACAAGAGCCCTGCAGAAAAAATAAATAATGGACATGAAACACTGGAAATATCTACATATTTATTATAAATATAAAAATAGGTATTTTTAATACTTAATGCCCATGTTTACAGAATAATCCAGAATGCATACCTAGTAATAATGGCTCTGTAAAAACAACAAATGTTTATTTTACTCAGTAAGGTTTTTTTTTTTTCTCAGTAAGGTTTAATTAATAGATGGTATCGGGACAAAAAGATAAAGTAATAAAAGGTATTGTGTTGATTCATATATACGAATTTTGGAATACTGGAAGTTCAACCTGATGCTGATAAAAGGTGGTTTGGTTTGGTTTTGTTTTGTTTGAGATGGAGTCTCACTCTGTAGCCCAAGCTGGAGTGCAGTGGTATGATCTTGGCTCACTGCAACCTTCGCCTCTGGAGCTCAAGGGATTCTCCTGCCTCAGCCTCCCAAATAGCTGAGACTAGAGGCATGCACCACCACACCCTTTTAATTATTTTGTATTTTAAGTAGAGACCGTGTTTCACTATGTTGCCCTGGGTGGTCTCAAACTCCTAAACTCAGGTGATCCACCTGCTTCGGCCTCCCAAAGTGCTGAGATTACAGGCATGAGCCACAGCGCCCGGCTTGTTTTTTTTTTTTGAGATGGAATTTCGCTCTGTCACCGCAGTGTTGCGATCTTGGCTCACTGCAACCTCTGCCTTCCAGGTTCAAGCGGTTCTCCTGCCTCAGCCTCCTGAGTAGCTGGGATTACAGGCGCCTGCCACCTCGCCTGGCTAATTTTTTTTGTAATTTTTTTAGTTGAGACAGGGTTTCACCATCTTGGCCAGGCTGGTCTCGAACTCCTGACCTCATGATCCTCCTGCCTCGACCTCCAAAATGCTGGGATTACAGGCATGAGCCACTGTGCCTGGCTTTTTTTTTTTTTTTCTCTTTTTTCTTTCTGGTTTTTTTTTTTTAATGATAGAGACAAGGTCTTGTTATGTTAACCATGCTGGTTTTGAACTCCTGGCCTCAAGCAATCCTCTAGCCTTAGCCGTCCAAAAGTTGAGATTACAGCTGCCTCACCTGGCCAAGATAGAAGATAATTAATTTGAATGTTTTGATATTCCACAGTATTATTCCTCCAAAGGAAACAAAGTAAATCATACTGTAGAACTATTGTAAATTCTAGTTAATTACAATAAGTGTGGTGGCTCATGCCTGTAATCCCAGCACTTTGAGAGGCTGAGGCGGGTGAATCACTTAAGGTCAGGAGTTCAAGATCAGCTTCACCAACATGGTGAAACCCTGTCTCTACGGGAAAAAAAAAATAGCTGGGTGTGATCCCGGGTACCTGTAATACCAGCTACTTGGGAGGTTCAAGTTCAAGAATCACTTGAACCCGGGAGGTGGAGGTTACAGTGAGCCAAGATTGCACCACTGCACTCCAGCCTGGGTGACAGAGTGAGACTCCATATCAAAAAAAAAAAAAAAAAAAAAAAAAATTCTAGTTAACTAATATCATAAAAGGCTTTGACTGTGAAACAACTACAATTAAAAAAATACTTACCTGAGCACCTATATGTCAACATTTTGGAACAACTGTCAGTTGCTAAAAAACTGACTACTTCTTTATTTATTATATCTGAACATAATGTAAACGGATCTGGAAAAAATTGCAAAATGGAAGATTTTTTGATTAATGAAAAGAATCAGACATTTATAAAATATATTAAATATCAAGCTTTTCATAAACCTTAGCCTAGTACTATGCATCCAGTCATGCTGGTAAATAAACAGAAAGAGTCTGGATATTAATAGAAGGCATTTACAACAGAAAGAGTCAAAGGTGTGGCTTATACTTTAGAGGGCCAATATACCAATAGACTTTTTTTTTTTTTTTTTTTTTTTGGAGATAGAGTCTCACTCTGTCACCCAGGCTGGAGTGCAGTGGCATGATCTCGGCTCACTGCAACCTCCGCCTCCTGTGTTCAAGCAATTCTCCTGCCTGAGCCTCCCAGGCAGCTGAGATTATAGGTGCCCACTACCACGCCTGGCTAATTTTTGCATTTTTAGTATAGATGGGGTTTCATCACATTGGCCAGACTGGTCTTGAACTCCTGACCTCAGGTGATCTGCCCACCTCTGCTTCCCAAAGTGTTAGGATTACAGGTGTGAGTCACCCTGCCCGGCCAATGTACATTTTTAGCTATATTGATTACCTAAATATCTGTTTTCTTGAAAAACCAAAGAAACATTTTTAACCATACCTGTTACTGGTAACTGCTGCTTTATATTTTTGGCAATGTGAACTGGATGTTTAAAAACATGGTCACTAAAAGAAAATAGACATTAAATTACTAAAAGTAAACATACTGTTTGGTGTGTGGACCTATGTTTCTGTAAGCAGTGTTGTGATTTTGGGTGTTTGGTAGGCAAAAGGAACTTGGAATCAGGATCTACCAAAATCTACCAAATTCTGCCAAAGTAGGGCCTGCAACGATTACAGTCTTGTTTTTAGATCTAGAGTTAAACAAGACTCCAGAGGGCAATAGTGTTGATGCCAGAAGAAATATGGAAGAAAAAGATTATAAAAAGAAGAAAGTAGGAGAGATGAGGGCATAAAGGAGAGAGCAAAATCAGTAGGAGCAAAAATGAATATGGGTGCAGGATGGCAAAGTGCTAACAATAATAATTTAAAGAGCTGAATTTCAAAATCCTTCCTAACCCTCAAAATATTTGTTTGTTTGAACCCTGTGGTCCTTGATGAATAAATACAAGTTTTGGTTATACTGTCACAATGATAACAGGCAGTACAGAAAAAGGCAAGAACTGTAGACCATATAACAGGCATAGCAGTAGCTTTATGATTATAGCTATCTGCCCATGTACATATATTTGTAGGCGCTACTACATCAGAGAAAAAAAGCATTTCAAAGAGATGGAAATATTAATAACTTGGCTGAGGTAGAAATATGGCTAACCCTAAAGGATTATGGGTGGAAAGCTTGGGATGGAGGGCAAGAAGGCTGGCCCAGGAGCATATCTCACTGCTTCCCAACTCCCTATCCCTGAGAAATCAAGTTAAAATTAACATCAAGAATGGTCTTGAAACAGACAAAAGGGGTGGTTTTGGCATAACCCTTCTTCCTGCTACGTAGTTTATACCCTTCAACCTGCCCAAAATGTAGTAGCATCCTCTTCATTTTTCCTAAGCCTGTAATCATCAGAAGAGCACAACCCAGTAAAGGGTTTAAGAAAAGCTGGCCGGGCGCGGTGGCTCAAGCCTGTAATCCCAGCACTTTGGGAGGCCGAGGCGGGTGGATCACGAGGTCAAGAGATCGAGACCATCCTGGTCAACATTGTGAAACCCCGTCTCTACTAATACAAAAAAAAAAATTAGCTGGGCATGGTGGCGCGTGCCTGTAATCCCAGCTACTCAGGAGGCTGAGGCAGGAGAATTGCCTGAACCCAGGAGGCGGAGGTTGCGGTGAGCCGAGATCGCGCCATTGCACTCCAGCCTGGGTAACGAGAGCGAAACTCCGTCTCAAAAAAAAAAAAAAAAGCTACAACTCCAGGTCTAGCCCCATAAGCTAACTACAAGGGAAAAAAGAGTATGTTCTAGAGACAAAGTGCAGGGAAAAAACAAAAGGGCAAACCCAAACCAAATTTTCCTCAAATCCTATTCTCTTTATCACATTAAATTTAAACACTAGTTTTTGCTATACTGCTGATAGATTATCAATGCATGCATTGTTACTTCAGGTAAATGGTTTCCATTTAGGTTTTATTTTCTGAGTATCCTTTCTAAAATTCAAATCTGTTATGTCACTCAATTTAAAATCCTTAGTCACTCCCTATAACCTGTGAGTTAAACCCCAAAATCCAGAGTATGACTTTGCAACGCCCTAGATGAACTAGCCCATACCTCCCTGTACAAACTCCTTTCCCAACACTTCCTACTTTAGGCTCTTCCCAAGACCATGTTTCATTACATCATTTCTATATGCCCAGTATTTAACAGTGTGGCATACAGTAGTACACAATAAATGCTTGCTGAATAAATAAAAGTTACGAATAATTGTTAAACATACCTTGATTGAGAAGCAAAATTATTTTCAAAAGTAGTTTCTTCATGTAAGTTTTGATTGCAGCTTGACTTGGCTTTATATAAAGTCTTATTTCGCTCACTCTGCCTATAACAAGCATGAACTGGATTTGTACTCTTTAATGGGGTCTTCATTTGGTCATCATTTGTACATGCTTTAGACATGACTCCATGGGACTTATAACTCTGAAGCTGTCTAGAATGGCTTTTATCCTTGTCTTCTGCTTTGGTACCTCGACCAATATGATCTCCATGGAGATTTTTCCATGTGTTCTGAATACTTATGTTCATAGATGAAATATTATCCTGATAGTTTTCTCTTTGTATTTCTTCCTACAGTGTAAAAATGACAAGTAAATAATTTCAATATGGCTGGGTGCGGTGGCTCATGCCTGTAATCCCAGCACTTTGGGAGGTCGAGGCGGGCAGATCATGAGGTCAAGATATTGAGACCATCCTGGCCAACATGGTGAAAGCCCGTCTCTACTAAAAATACAAACATTAGCTGGGTGTGGTGGTGTGCGCCTGTAGTCCCAGCTACTTGGGAGGCTGAGGCAGGAGAATTGCTTGAACCCGGGAGGCAGAGGTTGCAGTGAGCCAAGATCGCGCCACTGCACTCCAGCCTGGCACCTGGCAACAGAGCAAGACTCTGTCTCAAATAATAATAATAATAATAATAATAATAATAATAATAATAATTTCAATATAACCATTCCCTTTACAATCCAATTTATACTTCACTTAAATAATGAAGAATGAAGCAAAAGTTTATGGTTGCCAATAGAACATATATGATAAAAGGGCCGTTCACATTAGGAAGAAAAGGGGTTTATTCATTAAATGATATTGGGACAATTGGGTAGCCATCTGGTGAAAAAAATAAGTTGATAACCTTTCCAAGTATTATCCAAAATCAAATAATAAAAGAAAACTAATATACTCAACCACATAAAAAAATTTTAAAGTTCTGCTAGAAACCAAAAATGTTATTCGCGGCAGGGATCTCAGGAATAAAGAACCAGAAGTAAAACCAAATGACTATCAAAACACCCAGAAGTAATATGTATAAAGCGTATCTTAAGCAGCAGGATAATTTTTTTTTGAGATAGGGTCTTGGTCTGTTGCCCAGGCTGGAGTGCAGTGGCATGATCACAGCTCACTTCAGCCTCGACTTCCTGAGCTGAAGCAATCCTCCCACCTCAGTCTCCTGAGTAGCTGGGACCACAGGCACACACCACCACACTAGGCTAATTGTTTTGTATTTTTTTGTAGACACAGGGTATTGCCATGTTGCCCAAGCTGGAGGATAATTTTTTAAAATAACATTTATAAAAAGCGACTACAATGAAATATGAAAAAGATCAATGATAGCATGAAAAAGCAGGCACAGAAGATGAACAGAGAGTCTATAGGAAAAGAAATATATATAGCTCTTAAACATAAGAAAAAATGTTTCATGCCACTTAGGAGAAATAAATATTAAAGCTACAATGAGATATCTTTCTTCATCTATCACACTGACAAAGATCAAAAGGCTGTGAGGAAACAGATACTCTTTTTTTTTTTTTTTTGAAAAAAATTTTTTTTTTCTTTTAGGGATGGAGTCTCACCATTTTGGTCAGGCTGGTCTTGAACTCCTGACCCTCAGGTGATCCCGCCCACCTCAGCCTCCCAAAGTGCTGGGATTACAGGCGTGAGCCACCAAACTGGCCTGGAAACAGATACTCTTAAACATTACTAGTGGGAGTATAAGTTGATACAACTTCTGTGGAGAAACAATTTGACAGTATCTTTCATAATAAAAACTATGCCTATCTAGGTATTTGAGAGGTACTATTTTTTCCATTTGTCAATGATGAAACACAAGCACAAAAGAAAAAAATTTAAAAAATAAATAAAAATAAATAAAAAAAGAAACTCAAGCACAAAGAGATTAAATAACTTGCCAAAACTTCCCCTAAAGTTCACAGCATCCATGAATTTGGGTATCTGTGGGAGGTCCTGGAATCAATCCCCCATAGATACCAAGGGATGACTGTACTTTAAATGGGTGAACGGTTATGGTATATGAATTGTATCTCAATAAAGTTGTTACAGAATTCACACACACACACAGTTACATGTGTAGCAGGTATTTAGAGTTGTTTGCAATGTTAAGAATTTAAATATAACCTACATGTCCAACAATAAAGGACTGGTTAAATCAATTATGGCACATCTGTAATAGTGAATACTACTCAGACAATTAAAATAATAAAACCACAATATTATACTAACTTGGACATTATATTTTTATTTATTTATTTTGAGATGGAGTCTTGCTCCATCTCCCAGGCTGGAGTGCAGTGGCGCTATCTCAGCTTACTGTAACCTCTGACTCCCAGGTTCAAACGATTCTCCTGCCTCAGCCTCCTGAGTAGCTGGGATTACAGCTGTGTACCACCACATCCAGCTAATTTTTGTATTTTTAGTAGAGACAGGATTTCACCATGTTGGTCAGGCTGGTCTCAAACTCCTGACCTCATGATCTACCCATCTTGGCCTCCCAAAGTGCTGGGATTACAAGCGTTAGCCACTGTGCTTGGCCTATTTTTATTTTTTTAAATATATGCACATACAAAGACACAAAGCATGCATTCATAGAAAAATATATTTATATAGAGAGGAGAGAGGTTATTAGATTATTACTTCTTTTTTCTTTCTGGAACCTTAATTATTCAGATGTTAGATCTCTTGGCTCAATTTTCCATGTTTCCCGTCTTTTCAGTCATCATTTCTACTTTTTAAAAATCTTTTTTGTTCTATGTCAAAGCATGATTCTTCAAGTATTACTATGGAGTTTTCCATTTAACACCATTAAAAACTTTAAAAAATAACTTGGGAAGAAAACATTTTTTACCCTCCAACTGCTACTGTTAATAAATATTGGCTGGGCATGGTGGCTCATGCCTGTAATCCCAGCACTTTCAGAGGCTGAGGCAGGTGGATCACTTGAAGTTAGGTGTTTGAGACCAGCCTGGCCAACATGAGGAAAACCTTGTTTCTACTAAAAATACAAAGAAATTAACGGGGTATGGTGGCACACATCTATAATCCCAGCTACTTGAAAGGCTGAGACATGAGAATTACTTGAACCCAGGAGGCAGAGGTTGCAGTGAACCGAGATTGCGCCACTGCACTCCAGCCTGGGCATCAGAGCAAGACTCTGTCTCAAAAAAAAATTTTTTTTAATTCATGTCAGGGTAGTGTGGAGAAAAAAGAAATAAATTTTTAAAATTTGAAAAAAGTTCTATATTCTTTAAAACAAATAATCTAACCCTATTTCCTTCTCTTTCAAGCTGTTCTATTCTGTGTAGAATTTCCTTTGCTTTCTTCCAGTGCTCTTCGAAATTCTTCTCATTCACATTTATGTCCTTTAATTGCTGTGTTTCATTTTCATCAAAAGGATATTCTCCTAGACTGAGAGATAATTTCTCAGCTTTGTAATATGGGAAAAAACAATGAATGAAAGGTTATTTAAACACTTTATATATAAAGACAACCTCACACCCTACCCTCTGCTTTCTCTAAATTTTTCCATCCAGACTATCTTAACAGCTTAATTGGTACTGAAAAATAAGTGGAAAGAGTACTTAGTAGAGGCCCAGGACTCAAACTGTCATAAATTATACTTTACTCTTCAGAGTTACAGAAGAAAGAACACGCAAATATGTTATGCCAGGCATATAAACACCCTCAGGTACATGGATACTGATTTTAAAGTAGTTATATTTTTAGCCCGGGCACAGTGGCTCATGCTTGTAATCCTAGCACTTTGGGAGGCCGAGGCAGGAGGATCACTTGAGGTCAGCAGTTCAAAACCAACCTGGCCAATATGGTGAAACTCCAACTCTACTTAAAAACAAAAACACAAAAATTAGGCAGGCATCGTGGCATGCCCTGTAGTCCCAGATACTTGGGAGGTTGAGGCACAGGAATCCCCTGAACCTAGGAAGCAGAGGCTGCAGTGAGCCGTGATTGCACCACTGCACTCCGGCCTGGGCAACAGAGCAAGACTTCATCTAAAAAAAAAATAGTTTTTAAAAATAATAACGTTCATAAAGTGATTCCTTCCTATAATCTTTTAAATTTTTTTTTTAAACATAGTCTGTCTGCAGTTTTTCTTTCACAAAGATCAAAATTCTTATGGCCACTGCCCTCTGAGTTCAAGCTACCTTGGCCATCAACTCCTTAAGTGCACCAGGCTCCCCCCATCACAGGGCCTTTGTGCCTCATTGTTGCTTATGCCTGAGACACTCACTGATAAAAAATTTCTTTCTTTTAACCTAGTTAACTCTAGACATCGAGATCTCTATCTCCTGACCTCCTGATCTGCCTGCCTTGGCCTCCCAAAGTGCTGAGATTACAGGTCTGAGCCACTGCATCAACCCATAATCTCATTTTTTGAGCTACTAGTTCTCAAATTAAGCTCTGTGAATACACAGACTTTTTTTTTACCACTGTATCCCTGATGCCTAGCACACTGCTCAGCACATAACAGAAACTCAAAACATTTTAAAATAAATAAATGTACTTATGATTTAATAATAAATAAACCTTAGTCCTCAAATTTAATTCCTACAAATGAAATTTGTGCACATGGCATAAAATAGTGAATTATCTATACTGCTGCTCTCTTCCACATAGGTTTGTATATGCTGAATATACCCTAGTTGTCATATCCAAATTACATACTCTTGATTTTTTTTTGAGACAAGGTCTCACCCTATGACCCAGGCTGGAGGGCAGTGTCGTGAACAAAGCTCACTGCAGCCTCAACCTGAGCACCTCCTGAGCTCAGATGATCCTCTTACCTCAGCTTCCCAAGTCGCTGGCAGGCATGCACCACCAGGCCCAGATAATTTTTTTTATTTTTTTATATAGACAAAATTTCTCCATGTTTCCCAGGCTGGTAAACTCCTGGACTCAAGTGATCTGCCTGCCTTGGCCTCCCAAAGTGCTGGGAGTACAGGCATGAGCAGGACCTACTCTGCTTTTCAAACGTAAGAAGAATCTGAGAGCTAAAAGGGCTTGGCTCATGAAAGCAGATATAAATTCCCCTTTATAAATTTTGGTTGGTATGTCCTTAAAGTAACAGTAAACTTACTAATTTTTTTGCAGTTGTAAAGCACAAATGTGGCAGCTTTGTTCAGTTCCTCATTCTGAGATTCAGTTAAGGCTTGAATCATGAGTGGAAGGCCATTGTGTTTAAACAGGTCATACTGATTTTCCTCTGGAAAACAAAAAATTAAAGGGGACAATAATTTTATCAGAAACTATCTATATGAGGTTGTAATTTTTCCTTGTAATAATTATGAACATAGTTCAAAATGTTAAAAATAGGCTGGGTGTGGTGGCTCACTCCTGTAATCCCAGCACTTTGGGAGGCTGAGATGTGTGGATCACTTGAGGTCAGGAGTTCAAGACCAGCCTAGCCAACATGGTAAAACTCCATCTCTACAAAAAAATTAGCTGGGCATGGCGGCAGGCACCTGTAATCCCAACTTCTCAGGAAACTGAGGCATGAGAACTGCTTGAACCTGGGAGGCAGAGGCTATAGTGAGCCAAGATCGTGCCATTACACTCCAGTCTGGGCAACAGAGTGGGACTCCTTAAAAAAAAAAAAAAAAAAATTTAAACAGAAAAACACATAGTTTCAAAAGGATTTTTAATATAAAAAGTAATTCACTTACACATAATACCCGTTTCATAAGTGATTTCTGAAATGTAGCCACAGAGTAGTATCATAATTCATAAAAGTAAACAGACTGCCCTCACTTGACTTGAAAAAGAGTATATTCAATCCTAAATTACACAGAGGTTAAGGTGAAGAACAGACAAATAAACTAACAGAGGGAGTAGAAAGTGAGGGAAGGAAGAAAGAGTAAAAGCAGCAACAGAAAGCAAAGGGAGGAGAGCAGAAAAGTGAGAGGGGAAAGAGTGGGGCGGGGTGATTAGAAGAAGAGAGATAGGTAGAGAGGAAGGTAGAGAGAGTTGGTAAGAAGGAGTAGAACAGAAGGAGAATGGGAGGAAAGTAGAGAGGAGGAGGAGGAAAATAAAAGGGGGAGAAGGAAGAGGAGAAGAGAAGAGAAGGAAAAGAGAGTAATAGGTAGAAAAAGAAGGAATCTTTGAAAGTTTTAACAAGGAGAACAGAATTAGATTTGTCCAGCAATGTGCAGAGTGGACTAAAAATGAAGACAGAAGGGAAAGAGCTTTCTCCCTATGCTGCAGTGAGAAAATCACTGCAATAATATTGGTGAAAGATGTTGTAGAGCTAAGAGCCTACTTTGGGAGGACAGCACTGAAACTGAACAGAAAGGGATAAACAGAAGTAGAATCACAGATCTTAGTGGCTGACTTAATACAATGAGTGAAGGAGAATTAGAAGTTGAAATGACTAGTTTGGGGTCTGAATACGAGAAAAGCAATATGTTTTTTTCGTTTTTTTTTTTTTTTTTGAGACAGAGTCTAGCTCTGTCACCCAGGCAGGAGTGCAGTGGCGCAATTTGGCTCACTGCAACCTCTGCCTTCTGGGTTCAAGTGATTCTCCTGCCTCAGCCTCCTGAGTAGCTGGGATTACAAGCCCCCACTACCACGCCTGGCTAATTTTTGTATTTTTAGTAGAGATGGGTTTTCACCATGTTGGTCAGGCTGGTCTTGAACTCCTGACCTCATGATCCACCTACCTTGGCCTCCCAAAGTGCTGGGATTACAGGTGTGAGCCACTGCACCTGGCAAAAGCAATACCTTTAAGACCTTCACATGACTGGAAGAAAAAAATAGAAGTATATTTCCATTCTACTATTTTTATAACCACACTCAATAAATCTAATACGTACCACAATCCTCTGTGCAATGACCAAGAGTGAGCATGATGCTAAATTTTTCCCCTGAATCCAGACTTTCATGAAGCAGTAATGCCAGAAGTTTTGAAACAATGTGGTACTTGCAGAGTACTATCCCAAAAGTAGCTATTAGTACAAAATAGGAAAAAGATATACTCAGTAAAAATTTAAAACTTATAAATTTATATATATACTAATACATTTTTCAGAGTTTATTCAGGCAGAATGTTATATATCTATATAACATTAAATATACACACAACATCTAATAAATATGTGTATGTGTGAATACAAATAAATTCATTGTAATAAGACTGTGGCTTATTACCATAACCCTCATTACTTTTTCTTCCCATACTAAAGACATATTACTAAAGCAAATTTTTTGAAGAATTTTTTTTTCTTAATTGTTCTGCAGAATGCTGTGAAGATGAAGTAACACTAACTTCCTAAAAGCTGAGTATGCTTACTCTATCCTTACATACTTCTTCTTATCTAGATTGAATAGTAAAGACTTTCCTACATAATCAGTTTCTGCTGACATTTAAAATACACTATTGGGCCAGGCACAGTGGCTCACACCTGTAATCCCAGCAGTTTGGGAGGTCAAGGTGAGCAGATCAGTCAGGAGACTGGGACCATCCTGGCTAACATGCCTCTACTAAAAATACAAAAAAAATTAGCCAGGCATGGTGGTGGGCACCCGTAGTCCCAGCTACTTGGGAGGCTGAGGCAGGAGAATCGCTTGAACCCAGGAGGCAGAGGTTGCAGTGAGCCAAGATCACGCCACTGCACTCCAGCCTGGGCAACAGAGTGAGACGCTGTCTCAAAAATAAAAAATATACTATTAACTGACCACAGTTCTACTAACTTATTGATGCAATAAAGCATATGTGAAGCTATGCCGAGATGTGATAAAAGTCTAAAAGTCCACCATTTTAGGCTATACTTCTCCTAATGGGGCTTTTAACAGAGTTCACCCAGAGTCTAACCACACTAATATCAACAAAAAAGTTGTGAATTCCTAAGGGACTACATCTTAATCAATTTTGTACTCATAAAGCTCAGCATATAGCAGGCCCTAAATAACCACTTTTTCAAAAACCATCTATTTTTTCCCCCCAGTTGTTTGTTAATACAAATAGAGTTTCTTACTCTTCAATGTTTGCACATGTGAGAAGCAGCAGCCATGAGTTCAAGTCTGGTTCTGCCACTCACTAGCAATGCTGTATTGGGTAAGTCCAACCTCATACTTAGCAGAAAGAGATGTATTCTTTATATAAATTGAGTTTGCCATTCCTTAATCTCAAAAATATCCCTTGGTTTCTCATCTGAAACTTAAAAAAAATTTTTTTTTGAGAGATAGAGTCTTGCTATGTTGACCAAACTGGTCTCAAACTCCTGGCCTCAGGCAGTCCTCCCATCTTGACCTCCCAAAGTACTAGATTACAGGCGTGAGCCACCATGCTCAGTCTAAAAATTTTAACTTAATGCTGCTTTTTTTTTTTTAATGGAGTTTTGCTCTTGTTGCCCAGGCTGGAGTGCAGTGGCATGATCTCAGCTCCCTTACTGCACCTCTGCCTCCAGGGTTCAAGTGATTCTCTTGCCTCAGCCTCCTGAGTAGCTGGGATTACAGGCGCCTGCCATCACATCTGACTAATTTTTGTATTTTCAGTAGAGACAAGGTTGGCCAGGCTGGTCTTGAACTCCTGACCGCAGGTGATCCGCCCACCCGGGCCTCCTAAAGTGCTGGGATTATAGGCATGAACCACTGTACCCGGCTGTGTTGGATAATTTTTAATACTCCCTTCCACTTGTGAGAAACTGTTAGTCTAAACCATGTTACTGTTTAATCTACTATTTCAACACTTATCATGCTATATTCAAACAAAACTCAATTTCAAAACAACTAGTAAGCATTGCTACTCACGATTATCAGCAATGCATGCATCCACGGTCTTTGTCACAACCACTGCAAGTTTAGCACTGGAAAGAGTCTCATGTGAATCAGATTCCAGTTGCATGAGAACTTGAGCCAATACATCCAGTCCACCCACAGATATAAAGTATTTCTGAACATATGCTTAAAAAATAAAGTAGCAAAACTATTAATATTTTAAACAAGACAGGTGAATGGTTTTATTCAATAAATTTGCACTAAATGTAACATTAACTTGACCTGTTCAAATTACTTTCTAAAAATCCCCAAACTAAATAATTTAAAATTTAATCTTTACCTGTGCATATACATAATCAAAATAATTATTTATGTAAGCACCTTACATTAACATAGTAAAACTATATGTATAGTACAGTATTTCTTGTGTATTAGAAATCTTTTATGTTTCATTTAGTAAGAACTGCTCTATTTTATAAAAATGACATTATTAAACTGTCCTTTGCGCTGAGCATGGTGGCTCATGCCTGTAATCCCAGCACTTTGGGAGACTGGGATGGGCAGATTGCTTGAGATCAGGAGTTCAAGACCAGCGTGGCCAACATGCTGAAACTCTGTCTCTACTAAAAATACAAAACATAAGCTGGGCATGGTGGTTCACTCAGCTACTCAGATGGCTGAGGCAGGAGGATCACTTGAACCCAGGAGGGGGAGGTTGCAGTGAGTTGAGCTCATACCACTGTACTCCAGCCTGGTTGACAGAGTGAGACTCTGTCTCAAAAAAACAAAACAAAATGTGTCCCTCAACATTATTAAACAATCTTTCAATAGAGTTATAAAGAATATATTCATTCATTTAGCTTGGTAATTAGCAAGCTGTTTTCTGCAATCCAACATAACTAATTCTTCAGATTGTTTGACTCTTCAAAGTGCTGTTCTAAAAGAGTATACATCTCATCCATCATATTTACACCTAATTCTTTTAGTTCTTGGAGCTTAAAATTATAACACATCACAGAGACTCATAACAATTACTCCAAGCAAAGATTCGATGGCCGGTATCTATTTTTTGTTCCCTGGTTGAAAATAATTCTGGGCCAGGCATGGTGGCTCATGCCTTTAATTCCAACACTGAGGAGGCCAAGGCAGGTGGATTACTTGAGCCCAGGAGTTCAAGACCAGCCTGGGCAACATAGTGAAACCCTGTCTCTAAAAAAAAATACAAAAAAATTAGCTGGGCATGGTGGTGCATGCCTGTAGTCCCAGCTACTAGGGAGGTGGAAGGGTAGCTTGAGCCCAGGATGTCGAGGGTGCAGTGAGCTATGAGTATTCCACTGCACTCCAGCCTGGGTGACAGAGCAAAACCCTGTCTCAGAAAAGAAAGGAAAAGAAAAGAAAAGAATTCTGATGGGTAAGTATCCAATGGGTCTCTGGATACAAAGGTCTCTAACAGCCTCTGTCTCAGTAATGGGCTTATAATAAATGAATATATGGATATATAGGCTGCTGATTATAAATCTACCAACCTTCTTGTTTATTCTACTTCCATAAAGTAAAGTGATTCAAAGACAAAAATTAATTTTTGTATTGTTCAATAAAACAGAGATCTTAGTCTAAAAAATCATATTCAGAATTTTTCACATCTGGGAAAGGAATTGTAAAAAAACATTTTTATTTTTTATTTATTTATTTATTTTTGAGATGAGGTCTCACTCTGTCACCCAGACTGGAGTGCAGTGGCGCAATCTTGGCTTGCTGCATCTTCTGCCTCCTGGTCTCAAGCAATTCTTCCACTTCAGCCTTCTAAGTAGCTGGGACTACAGGCGAGCACCATCATGCATGCCCAGCTAATTTTTGCATTTTTGGTAGAGGCGGGGTTTCACCATGTTGTCTGGGCTGGTCTCGAGCTCCTGAACTCAAGCAATCCGCCTGCCTCGGCCTCCCAAAGTGTTGGGATTACAGACGTGAGCCATTGCGCCCAGCCCAGAAACATTATTTAAGAACAGGCAAACATTTTCAATATATGGTGGCTCCAAAATAGGATTCTTTACTAAAAAGTATTTTCGTTTTTAAAAAATCTTCAAAAAAGAGGCTGGGTGTGGTAGTAGCTCATGTCTGTAATCCTAGCATTTTTGAGAGGCTAAGGCAGGATGATTGCCTGAATCCAGAAGTTCAGTATCAGCCTGGGCAACATAGCAAGACCCCATCTCTATAAAAAATAAAATAAAAAATTAGCCAAGCTCAGTGGTGTATGCCTGTTGTCCCAGCAACTCAGGAGAGTAAGGCAGGGGTACTGCTTAAGCCCAGAAGTTTAAAGCTGCAGTAAGTCATGATTGTGCCAGTGTACTCTAGCCGGCATGACAGAGTGAGACTCTATCTCAAAAAAAAAAAAAAAAAAGCGTTTGAATGCTTAGATGAAATGGCAGTGTATTACTGCAGATTCATAGTTATAGCCTAAGTGACAAAAATTCAGGCATATAAGCAGA
Source organism: Aotus nancymaae (assembly GCF_030222135.1). NCBI lineage: Eukaryota > Metazoa > Chordata > Mammalia > Primates > Aotidae > Aotus > Aotus nancymaae. The sequence continues at coordinate 21,421,653 of NW_026988443.1, forward strand.
AGAACATCCTAGACCACATTTATTGTACAATGAATATTTCAGATTTTCACTAATCTGTAGTTTACTGAGATTAATGAAGTCGTATAACTATCACTCATTAAAGCTGGCTTTTAGAGAAAAAGGCATTGTCAGGGTATCATGAAAATAGATTCCAATTTTTTTTTCTTGTTTTTCTCTCACACTGAGCAAGATTCCAATTTTTTTGAATTCTAGAGCTATATCCTTTGCATGTGAAACATGAGTATTTGTTTCAAACACTTGAACATAGACATACACCAGCAATGTGTGAAAGTTCTAGTTGTTCCACATCCTTGCCAATATTTAGCATAACCACTTTTTATTTTTTATTTATTTATTTATTTTGAGATGGAATCTTGCTCTGTTGCCCAGGCTGGAGTGCAGTGGTGTGATCTTGGCTCACTACAACCTCCTTTTCCTGGGTTCAAGCAATTCTCCTACCCTCAGCCTCCTGAGTAGCTTGGATAACAGGCACACGCCACCACACCTGGCTAATTTTTGTATTTTTAGTAGAGACGGGGTTTCACCATGTTCAGGCTGGTCTTGAACTTCTGACCTTGTGATCCGCCTGCCTTGGCCTCCCAAAGTGCTGGGATTACAGGTATAAGCCACCGGGACTGGCCGACCATTTTTTATTTTTAACATGCTAGTGGGTGTGTAGTAGTATCTCCATGGGATTTCACTTTGGATTTCTCTGATAACTAATAATTTCTTGAGCATTTTTTTTTCCTGAGACAGAGTCTTGCTCTGGCCACCGTGCCCAACCAATCTTAAACATCTTTTCAAGTACTTATTAAATATTCATATCTTCTTTGGTGAAGTATCTGTTCAAATCTTTTGCCCATTTTTTTAATCATCAGGTTGTTTTGGTCTTATTATTGATTTATAAGAGCTGCTGACAAGTTTCTGGGTACAAATTCTTAATCAGATGAATGTTTCTCAAGTATTTTCTTTCAGTCTGGCTTACCTCTCATCCTCATAGCAAGCTCTTCTGAAAAGCAAAATTATTTCGGGGAAGTCCAATTTATCATTTTTTCCTTTCCTTTTTTTTTTTTTTTTTTTTTGAGACAGAGGCTTGCTCTGTTGCCAGGCTGGAGTGCAGTGGCATGATCTCTGCTCACTGCAACCTCTGCCTCCCAGGTTCAAGTGATTCTCATGCCACAGCCTCCCGAATAGCTGGGATTACAGGCATGTGCCACCACACCAGCTAATTTTTTTTTTCTTTTTTTTTTTTTTGGTTTTTTGTAGAGATGGGGTTTCACCATGTTGGTCAGGGTGGTCTCGAAATTCTGACCTCATGATCCACCCACCTTGGCCTCCCAAAGTACTGAGATTACAGGCATGAGCCACCACGCTCAGCCTTACCATTTTTTCTTTAGTGATTCATGCTTTTTGTGTCCTTAGAAATCTTTGCCTACCCTCAAGTTGTGAGAACTTCCTGCTTTTGTCCACATTATATCTTTTTCAATCTTGTATTTAACTCTATGGGCCTTGATTTGAAGTTAGTTTTTATATACTGTATAAGGGTTCAGATTCATATTTTGCATATAGATATCCACTTTTTCTAGCACCATTTGTTGAAAATATCTTTTCCTCAACAGAATTACAATGGCATCTTTGCAGACAATCAACAACCATATATGTATGAATCTATTTCTGGGCTCTCATTTTTGTTTCCTTAATCTATAAGGCTACAAGACTGGGTACGGTGGCTTGTGCCTGTAATTCCAGCACTTTAGGAGGCTGAGGAGGGAGGATCACCTCAGATCAATTCAAGACCAGCCTGGCCAACATGGTGAAACTTTGTCTCTACTAAAAATTCAAAAATTAGCCAGGCATAGTGGTGGGCACCTGTAATACCAGCTACTCAGGAGGCTGAGGCAGAAGAATCACTTGAACCTGGGAGGTAGAGGTTGCAGTGAGTCAAGACTATGCCATTGCACTCCAGTCTGGGCAAGAGCAAAACTCAGTCTCAAAAAAAAAAAAATCTATGTCTACACCTACAGCAATGCCATGCTTCCTTGACTTCTGTGTAAGTACTAAAATCAAGCAACATAGTCCTACAGTTTTGTCATTTTTTCCCCAAAAGTTTTGATTATCCTAGGCCCTTTGCATTCTATGTAAGTTTTAGAATTAGCTTGTTAATTTCTACAGAAAAATCTGCTGAGATTTTGCTTAGGAATGCCATGAATCTAGAATTGAATTTGAAAGTGTCATTCTTACAATGCTGAGTCTTACAATCCAGAGTATTATATATCTCATTAATTTTCTTTTTATTTTCATTTTTGTTTGTTATGGTGTGTGTGTGTGTGTGTGTGAGAGAGAGAGAGAGACAGACAGACAGACAAGATCTCTCTCTGTTGCCCAGGCTGGAGTGCAATAACACAATCATAGCTCACTGCAGCCTTGACCTTCCAGGCTCAAGCAATCCTCCTACCACAGCCTCCCAAGTAGCTGGGACTACAGGTGTGAACCATCACACCTGGCTAGTTTTTAAATTTTTTGTAGAGACAGGTCTTTCTATGTTGCCCAGGCTGGTCTTGAACTCCTAGACTCAAGTGATCCTTCTGTTTCGGCCTCCCAAAGTGCTGGGATTATAGGTATGAGTCACTACACCTAGCCTTTTGTCTTTTTTCTAGTCTCAAGGGGAAAACATTAAGTCTTTCACCACTAATTATGTTACCTGTAGTACTTTGTACAGGCTTTTTATCACATTAAGGAAGTTCCCTTCTGTTCCTATTTTACCATGAGTTTACAAATCTATGTTGAATTATGTCAAATGCTTTTCCTGTATCTATTGAAATTATCACATTGTTCTTTTCTAGACTGTAAATATGATGAATTTTCTAATGTTAAGCCAATCTTGCATTCCTGGGATATATGCCACTTGGTCATAATGTATTATCTTTTCTATATATTGCTAAATTAGGTTTAATATTTTGTTAAGGATTTTTACATCTCTATATTCATAGAGCTATTAGCCTACAGTTTCTCGTAATGTTGTTTCTGGGTTCTGATATTGGGGTAATGCTGGCCTTGTATGTTGGGAAGTGCTTCTCCCACTTCTATTTCCTGGAATAATTTATGTGAAATTGTTTGTTTCCTGAAATGTTTGGCATAATTTGCCAATGAAACCATTAAGGCCTGGAATTTTCTATGCTAAGGTTTTGCTTTAAGGTTTTTGTTGTTGTTTGTTTGTTTTTAAAAGGTAGGTTCTTGCTATGTTGCCCAGGCTGCAGTGGCTATTCTCAGGTATGATAATCGTACACTATACCCTTGAACTTCTGGGCTCAAGTGATCTTCCCACCTCAGCCTCCCAACAGCTGGGACTAGAGACATGCACCACCATGCCCAGCTTTTGTGTAAGGTTTTAAACTACAAATTTGACTTCTTTAACAGATACAGGAATATTCAGGTTACCTATTTCTTCTTGAGTGAGCTTTGTTTGGTAGTTTATATCTTTCAAAGAATTTGTCCAACTCATCTAGGTGTTTTTTTTTTTTGTTTTTTTTTTGAGACCGAGTCTCACTCTGTTGCCCAGGCTAGAGTTGCAGTGGTGTGATCTCGGCTCACTGTAACTTCTGCCTTCCAGGTTCGAGTGATTCTTGTGCCTCAGCCTCCCAAGTAGCTGGGACTACAGGCATGCACCACCACACCCATCTAATTTTTTTTGTATTTTTAGTAGAGACAGGGTTTCACCATTTTTGGCCAGGATGGACTCAATCTCTTGACCTCATGATCTGCCTGCCTCAGCCTCCCAATGTGCTGGGATTACAGGGGTGAGCCACTGCACCCAGCCTCATCTAGGCTGTTAAATGTCATGACATAAAGCTGTTTCTACGATTCTTTTATTATTCTTTTAATATCTGTTAAAATCTATAGTGATGTCACTTTTCATTCCTGGTATCGGTAATCTGAGCTTTCTCTTATTACTTTGTGATCAGTCTGGCTAGAGGATCACTTTTAGTGATCTTTTCAAAGAATTAGCTCATGTTTCAATTATTTTCCTCTATTCTGTGCTTTTCTCTATTTCACTGATTTCTAATCTTCTCTTCATTATTTCCTTTGTTACGCTTATTTAACTTGCTTGGTTTGCTAATTTCTTAGGTAGAAGCTAACATAATTTTTTTTATTGTCATGTTGGTCAGGTTGGTCTCGAACTCCTGACCTCAAGTGATCCCCCACCTCAGCCTCCCAAAGTGCTGGGATAACAGGCAATAGCCACTACAACCAGCCAGAAGCTAATAGAATTGACTTGAGACCTTTCTTCTTTTCTTATATAAGCTTAATACTATAAATTTCCTTCTAAACACTGTTTTGAAGCATCCCACAGATCTCTCTTATTTATTTATTTATTTATTTATTTTTATTTTTTGAGACAGAGTCTCACTCTGTTACCCAGGCTGGAGTACAGTGGCATGATCTCGGCTCATAACAATCTCTACCCACCAGGTTCAAGAGATTCTCCTGCCTCAGCCTCCTGAGTAGCTGGGATTATAGATGCCCAGCTAAGTTTTGTATTTTCAGTAGAGACAAGGTTTCACCATGTTGGTCAGGCTGGTCTCAAACTCCTGACCTCAAGTAATTTGCCCACCTAGACCTCTCACAGTGCTGGGATCACAGGTGCAAGTCACTGAATCTGGCTGTGTGTGTGTGGTTTTTTTTTTTTTTTTTTTTGACAAAGTCTCATTCTGTTGCCCAGCATGGAGTACAATGGCAAGGTATTGGCTCACTGCAACCTCTGTCTCCTGGGCTCAAGCGATTCTCCTGCCTCAGCCTCCCAAGTAGCTGGGATTATAGGTGTCTACCACCACATCTGGCTAATTTTTGTATTTTTAGTAGAGATGGAGTTTCACCATGTTGGTCAGGCTGGTCTCGAACTCCTGACCTCAAGGGATCCGTCCACTTCAGATTACCAAAATGCCAGGATTATAGGCATGAGCCACTGTGTCTGGCCTAATGTTGTATTTTCATTATCATTCAGTTAGAAACATTTTCTAATTTTCCTTATAATTCATGCATTGACTCATGAATTTTAGTACGAAGTTGTTTAATTACCAGATACCTGGGGCTTTTCTAGGTGTTTTGTTTTTACTCATTTCTAATTTAATTACCTTGTGATAAGAGAACACACTCTATGGGTTTTTAATCTTGCTATCTGGTTTATCTGTTTTATGAAGGTATCTAGGGAGATTAAAAACCGATGCTGCTACCACTATTTTCCCAATATCCTCCAAAAAATATCTACTTTTAAGATTTTCTTATCTTTAAGAGTCTAAATGTATTTAAAAAACCCAAATTACAAGAATTCAATTGATTCAATAATGAATTCCATAGTTTTTATTATGCTTTGAAGTATGTTTCTTCAACTACGACCTAGAAAATAATGAATACTTACTGTTATTTGCAAGAGTGAGTGCAATAAATGAGCAAATAGGGCGAATTATCTCAGGTTTCATGCAATTTTTTAGCCACTCATTAGCATGTGGAAAAAGTGAACAGCAAAACATTTGATTGTCATCTGAAAGAAGACAAAGTCAATCATGTTTTAATATGACAATTGGAAAATAACAGTTTTCATTTGTTTTTATCTTATTTTTATATTTAAACATTACAGATAATTACCATTTTGAGGATTGTTGACACAGACACACAGAGTACTACATACTGAAGACCATAACTGATAACTCTGGAAAACAGTTTTATCTGACAGATCCAACTCATGTTTTGAAAGAACTGTCCTATTAGGTTAAAAAGAAAAGAAAATAAATTAATACAAATGTGTTAAGGTCCTAAGTAATGAATAATTAACAAAAAGAAATTTGTATTTGTTTACCTGAATAACCGTGACAGAACTGTAATACAACCTGTTTCTCTCACAAGTGTTTGTCCAGTCCCTTAAAAAAAACAGCCATACGAATATGAGTTTTATTTACAAATAGTCTTGTAGAAATAAAGAACAGTTAAGTTTTATTTTAATAAATAACTTTTAAACAATTTTAAAATATTACAACTTTAAAATATAACAGAATTACAGTGGATAAAAATTTGTAACAAGATTATTATAAAAAATATTATCACTAATGCTTATAAACTAATTGTATTCAAATTTTCCTCTAAAAATTACAAAACTCTTACTCTGCATCATGGTTCTGTGTTACAGTATCAAGGTAAGTTCCAAAATAGAAAAATAAATAAATTCAACCTTTTCTAGTTTTTCCAAAATAAACAAAATCTAGACACATTTTTTTTTTAAGTACACGCCTGGCAAGAAGGAACCTCCTTAGGCCTCTCTGCCAAGAGGTTTAGCCGAACTGCCTGAGCTGCTCAGACTACCATTATATATGGGTCTGTGACCCTTTCCATGGAAACGAGAATAGGAGAGACCTAGAAGGGTGAGGAACCAGCCACTGGTAGCAGAAGAAAGTGAGGCTTGACTCCTCCCCCTCAAAGGGTACAATCTGATGCCTAGCTTCCCTGAAGCTGCCCAGCCCCTGCCCAACACCCTGGGGGTTTGGGCCTTGAGCCCTATGACCACCCAGACTTCCCCCTCTATTGATGCCCATGCCATTTCCCCTCTAGCTGGAAGGGTGGCATGAGAGAGTCTGCTGGTACTGAATATGGTCTTTGTGCTGGGACCCAGGCGTCATGGGGAATGGGTCACACAGCCTTGGCATCCCCAAGTGCTGGGGTTACAGACGTGACCCACCTCGCCTACCTAGAAGCATTTCTCTTTTTTGAGATGAGATCTTGCTCTGTCACTCAGGCTAGAATGCAGTGGCTTAATCACAGCTTACTGTAGCCTCAACCTTCAGGGCTCACTTGATCCTCCCACCTCAGCCTCCCGAGTAGCTGTTAGTACAGGTGTGCATCACCACACCCAGTTAATTTTTCTTTTTTTTATTTCTTTGTAGAGAGACAAAGTCTCACTATGTTACCTAGGCGGGTTTCAAACTCCTGGGCTTAAGGGATCCTCCCACCTCAGCCTCCCAAAATGCTGGGATTACAGGGATGAGCCACCACACCTGGCCTAGAAACATTTTAAATGCTTACAAAATTTCTAACAATTTGAAGAATTAAAATTTTAAAAAGTTAAAAAATAACTGAGCAGTAAGTATTATAGGAACATTCTATATTATCTTCGCAACTTTTCTGTAAATCTAAAATTATTCCAAAATAAAAACCATTGGTGGCTTATACCATAAACACTGTAACTAAATGGTCAATTCAGCAGAAAATCAACTAATTCATTAAATGCCTCCCTTTTTCTCTTTAAACCTGTTACCTTTCAATAATAAGCACTATAATTACTTTATAATTTCTTAAAATTAGTATTGAATGATTAAATATATGCGATTAACCCCCTTTTCTTTTTCTTTCTTTTTTTTTTTGAGACAGAGTCTTGCTCTGTCACCAGGCTGGAGTGCAGTGGTGCAATCTTGGCTTCCTGTAACCTCTGCCTCCCAGGTTCAAGAGATTCCCTGCTTCAGCCTCCCGAGTAGCTGGGATTATAAGTGGACGCCACCATACCTGGCTAACTTTTTGTATTTTAGTAGAGACAGTGTTTCACCATGTTGGCCAGGATGGTCATGATCTCCCGACCTTACTGATCCACCTACCTTGGCCTCCCAAAGTGCTGGGATTACAGGCGTGAGCCACCGCCCACTTTTCTTTAAACAAGTATTTCTCAGAGGAGAGATTTTAAAAAGGTACTTGGTGGGGCATGGTGGCTCATGCCTGTAATCCCAGCACTTTGGAAGGCCAAGGTAGGGGGATCACTTGACACCAGGTGTTTGAGACCAGCCTGGCCAACATAGTGAAATCCTCATCTGTACTAAAAATCCAAAAATTAGCCAGGCACAGTAGCACGTGCCTGTAATCCCAGCTACTCAGTAGGCGGAGGCAGGAGAATCACTTGAACCAGGAGGCAGAGGTTGTAGTAAGCCGAGATCGTGCCACTGCACTCCAGCCTGGGTGCCAGAGCGAGACTCCGTCTCAAAAAAAAAAAGATACTGATATAAGGTCTAAAATAAAAAATTAATAATGACTGTTCCAATTGATTAAAGTGTTTTCAAACATTCATAAGAGAATGTACTTACTGTTATTTGAAACCAGAACCAAAATAACATAAACAGACATTCTTTTCAAATTTATGTTTGAATCATTAGATAAGAACCAAGTTAAGTCTTCAAACAACTCTGAAGTACACAAAGTCTGCTGACAGTAAACTGAAATATAAAATATAATTTTAATTTCAATGCATTATCACAAACATGCTTTAAAATGTGCTGAACAAAATACAAAATTGCCTAACTGGGGATGGTTTTTAACCAAATCTCATTTAATTGATATTTATTAGTCATACAACAAAATTTCTTACAAACTGATATGTGCTTACTCAATTAGCAGACTAAAGAAGCAGTATATTGGAGGGGCGGGGCTAAAAATTAAAAAAAAAAGAAAAACAAATATAAATAAAGAAAGAAGCAGTATATTAATCAAAAGTACTTAATCTAGGCTCCAAAACACATTGAAATCTCCTAGAGTTTACAATAAAAAACTTATCTGAATAAAAACTTAAATAAAATTTAGCAAAAAAAAACCTTTAAAGGATGAGTAACAAAACAGCAAGAAAAACAATTCAAAAGAATTCAGAAATCTGCTTTAGAAAACAGAGGGACAAACAATATTTGTGCTATTAAGACTTTTCTAGAAATAAAAATCTTTTCAAAAATCATACTACCTGATAGTTTTTGTGTGTGTGATAATAATGCAAGCAGAATTTTACAAAAATAATACAGACATAAAGATACAATCAATATTTCATCCAGTTCCTAGAATCAGCTATCAGACCCTATCTCAAAGGCAAGGACTAAGCGAGGCACAGAAAGACAAACATCACATGTTCTCACTTATATGTGGGATCTAAAAATCAAAACAATTGAACTCATGGAGATAAATGATTACCAGAGGCTGGGAAGGGTAGTGGGAGGTGGTGGGGATGGTACCAAAAAAAATAGAAAGAATGACCAAGACTTACTATTTGATAGCACAACAGAGTAACCATAGTCAATGATAATTTAGTTGTACCCTTTAAAATAACTAAAGAGTATAATTGAATTGTTTGTGTAACATAAAGAATAAATGTTTGAATGGATGGAAACCCCATTCTCCATGATGTGATTATGTATTGCATGTCTGTATCAAAACACCTCATGTATCCTATAAATATATATATCTATTATATAGCCACAAAAAGGACTATATCTTACTTATCCCTGTATCCCCAATGCTTTGCACAAAGCTTGGTTCCTAAAAGGTGATCTTTTTTTTTTTTTTTTTTGAGACAGGGTCTTACTCTGTGATCTGTCACCCAGGTTGGAATGCAGTGGTATAAACTCAGCTCACTGCCACCTCTACCTTCCAGGCTCAAGCAATCTCCCACCTCGGCCTCCCAAGTAGCTGGGACCACAGGTGCACACCACCACGCCCGGCTAATGTTTTTTTATTTTTGGTAGAGATTGGGTATCACCATGTTGTCCAGGCTGGTCTCAAACTCCTGAGGTCAAGTGATCCACCTGCCTCAGCCTCCCAAAGCGCTGGGATTATAGGTGTGAGACATCATGCCTGGCTAATGAAGAAATATTTAATAAACAAAAATGTAAGAATATAAAGTTGGTCTGACAAACCAATGGTTTATATTCAACCTTATTTTAGACATACTGCAGAAAAGTGTTCTTGCCAACATCAATTTCTATACCCAAAGCCTATTTAACCACACATAACATGGTTGTGGGTTATCTTCATTCTTCAATCTGGAAAGAAGATGAAAGAGAATGGAAAAGAAAGAAAAAAGGGAAAGGGAAGGGAAGGAACAAGGGAAGGGAAGGGGAAGGAAGAAGGGGAGGGGAGGTGAAGGGAATAGAGAAAAGGGGAAGGGAAGGGAAGAGAGAGAGAGGAGGAGGAAAAAGGAAAGAAGGAAGGAAGGGAGGAAGGGAGGGAGGGAAGGAAGGAGGGAGGCTGGAGAAAATTATTCAAACATGTAAAAAAAGGAAAGGAAATTAACTCTAAAATTAGTTTTGAGTATACTGTTAAAATATAACACAATGCTTAAGTATAATGAAATAAAGTTTATATTTTACCATTTTTTTCTGCAATGGCTCCTAATGTATATAAGGCTGCTTCTTTTACCATGCTATGTTCACTTGACTTTGCAAGATTTTTTACAAACATCAAACCACCAATTTCCCGAAAATAAACACTTGCGTTACCTGTAGGATGTGCAGAAAAAAACAAAATAGAAATGACATTTATTTTGATTACCCTTTCAGGGATAAAATAAATCACATGAAGAAAGTAACATATTATGTAGAATAACTGAGTGGAAGATAAAGAATATGCTTATTTGATATAACATAGTACTAAAGAACTAGAATCACAGATAAAAATTCACTATTATATCTTACTGTTTTGTCGACAAATTGAATGAATAGTGACCAAAGCTTCCTTTTGTGAAAAAGCATTGTCCATTTGATGCTTTAGACACTCCAATAATAAGTTCAGGTCAGTCTTCATTTCTAAAGAACAAAAATGTCATTATTTAAACCAAAAGGTTTCTTTCAAAAACTAACCATTCAAATTTCACTTCCTAAATACATATCTTTGGAATGGCCAACTTTTAAAGTAATAGGCATGTATTACTTTTATAAGCCAACAATCATGTAGTTTTTAAAAGATGTTCTTTAAATAAAAGAATTTAAAATGAACTTCTTATAGTTCTTTGATTTTCCCTTTGCATAAGTATAGGAATAGAAAGTCCAAATATTATTCTCTTTAAGTAAAGCTACACTGGTTTAAATATCTGTCATTTAGAAAAAAAAGTGGATAAAAATGAAAATACAACATATGAGAATTTGTGGAAAACAGTATTTAGGATGAAAGGTCTCAAATCAATGATGTCAGCTCCCACCTGAAACCAGTGAAACTGAAAACAAATACAGAGGACGTTCTTCAAGAAGATCAATAAAACTAATAAATTTCTAGTCAGATGAATTAGGAAAAAAGGAGTAAAGACACAAATTACCAATATAAAAAATGAGAGAGATGGCAATACCACATTCTACAGATATTCAGAAGATATTAAGAGAGTACTATGCATAATTTCATACCTACAGATTCAACAACTTAGGTGAAATGGCATCACCAAAATTCACCCAAGAAGAAAAAGACAATTTGAATAGTCCTATATCTATGAAAGAAGTTGAATTAAGAGTTAAAAACTTTTCCACAAAGAAAACTCTGGATTCAGATGGTTTCTTTTGTAAATTCTACGAAACATTTAAGGAATAATATAAATTATACTCAAATTTTTCCAAAAGTTTAAGAGAAGGAATACTTCCCAACTTATTCTATGAGGCTGGTATTACCATTATACCAAAATGGAAGCAATTAGAAAGAAAACTACAGACCAGTTACCCTCATGAACATACATGCAAAAAGTCTAAACAATTGTAGCAAATTGCATCCAACAACATATGAAAATAAAAATACATCACGACTAAGTGGGTTTATACCAGAAATGCAAGGTTATGATTTGAAAAAAAAATCAATGTAACATAATAAGCTAAACAGGAAAACCTTTTGGTCATCTCAATAGATGTAAAAACAGCATCTGATAAAATCCAACATGCATTTCTGATTAAAGAAAAATATTTCACAAACTTGGTATAGAAAGAAACTTCCTCAACCTGGCAAAGTGCATCTACAGTTGAAAATCCTACAGCAAATATCATACATAACAGGGAAAGACTGAATACCTTCTCTAAAACCAGATATAAGATAGAGATGTTTGCTCTCGCCACTCCTGTATAACATTGTCCCGAAGAGTCTAGCCAGTGTCATCAGGTAAGAAAAAAGAAACAAAAGGCCCCCAAATTGGCAAGAAAGTATTTGAATTTGCTTACAACATGATCTACACAATTTGATGGAATCTACAGAAAGCTACTAGAATAAACGAACTAAGTTTTCCAGATAACTCTTTAATACATAAAAATAGATTGTACAGTCAAGTGTTGCTTAATGATGGAGATACATTCTGAGAAATGCATTAGATGATTCCATCATTGTATTAACATCATAGAGTATACTTACACAAACCTAGATGGTAGAGCTTATTATATATGTAGGCTGTATGGTATAGTTCTATTGCTTCTAGGCTAAAACCTACACAGCATGTTACTGTATTGAGTAATATAGTCAATTGTAACACAATGGCAAATTTTTGTATATCTAAACACATCTAAACATAGAAAAGCTATAATAAATATATATATATATATTTTTTTTGAGACGGAGTTTTGCTCTTGTTACCCAGGCTGGAGTGCAATGGCGCAATCTCGGCTCACCGCAACCTCCGCCTCCTGGGTTCAAGCAATTCTCCTGCCTCAGCCTCCCAAGTAGCTGGGACTACAGGCATGCGCCACCATGCCCAGCTAATTTTTGTATTTTTAGTAGATATAGGGTTTCACCATGTTGACCAGGATGGTCTTGATCTCTTGACCTCGTGATCCACCCACCTCGGACTCCCAAAGTGTGGGATTATAGGCGTGAGCCACCGCACCTGGACTATAATATAGATTTTTTAAAAGGTACATCTAGAAGTTTCTCTGGGTGTATCAGTGAGTGAGTGGTGAGTGAATGTGAAGGCTTAGGACATTACTGTACACTACTGTAGACTTTATAAACACTAAATTTAGGCTACTCAATTTATTTTTAATCTATCTTCAATAATAAAATAAACAGCTTATTGTAACTTCATCTAATTTTTTTCTTTTCTTTTTTGCTACTAATCATGCCACATTATTTTTAATTATGTACAAAGATCTAACATGTCACCCATGGACCATTTCACCCACTGCTCTGTTTGGCCGCCAGTCTTTTGTTTCTCTTTTCAGCAATGGTGAGGCAGATACCCTTTCCTCGGGGAAGAGAAATCCATGGTTTATTGCCCTTGCCAATAACAAAAATGTTGGAAAGTTGAGTGGTAAAGCTGCTGCCATTGGCATCTTTCACATGAACCACATCAAAAGATCCAGGGTGCCTCTCTCTGTTGGTAATCACACCAATTCTTCCTAGGTTAGCACCTCCAGTCACCATACACAGGTTACCAGTGTCAGACTTGATGAAATCAGTAATCTTGCCAGTCTCCAAATCAATCTGAATGGTATCTTTCACCTTGATGAGGGGATCAAGGTAGTGGATGGTACAAGCCTCATGAGTCACCAGATGAGGGATTCCTTTAGTGCTCACAAAGATTTTTCTCACTTTGCAAAACTTGTACTTGGCCTCCTCAGGTGTAATACTATGGACAGCAAAGCTGTCATAGATTAGACAGAAATTGGTGTCATAGATCAGACAGAAATTCTCTCCTGTCTTGTAAATGCTGATGACATCCATGAATCCACCAGGGTAGGTTGTATCAGTTCAGACCTTGCCATTGATCTTAATGAACTGCTGCATGCAAATCTTACTTACTTCATCTCCTGTCAGGGCATACTTAAGTCTGTTCCTTAGGAAAATGATGAAGGGGAGACACTCCTTCAACTTGTGAGGACCCGTGGATGGACGAAGAACAAACACATTGGTCAATTTATCCAGCATCCAATGCTTTGGAGCTGCTACCTGCTTCAGATGCTTCTTGGGACCACAAGCCACAACTGTGTTAGGCAAGGAAAGCGGACCTCTGACTTCCAATATGCATAGAAATTGGTACCAGAGACTGTGCACGCCGGATATCCCAGCTAATTTTTTTTTTAAGAGATAGGGTCTCACTATGTTGCCCAGGCTGGTCTGGAACTCCTGGCCTCAAGCAATCCTCCCATCTTGGCCTCCCAAAGCACTGAGATTACAGGTGTGAGCCATCATGCCTGGCCTATTTTTATTTTTTTTAACGTTATTAAAATTAAGACACAAACACACACATTAGCATAGGCTTACACAGGGTCAAGATCATCAATATGACTGTCCTTCACTTCCACATCTTGTCCCACTAGAAACTCTTCAGGGCACTATCACGCATGGAACTGCCATATCTTATAACAATGCCTTCTTCTGGAATACCTCCTGAAGGACCTGCCTGAGGCTGTTTTACAAACTATTTTGTGTAGTAGAAGCAGTATATTCTAAAACAACAATAAATAGTGTAGTAAATACATAAATCAGTAAGACAGTCATTATCAGGTATTATGTACTATAATAATTGGATGTGCTATAGTTTTACACAACTGGTAGTATGGTAGGTTTGTTTACACCAGCATCACCACAAACATTATGAGTAACGTGTTGCGCTACTGCATGACAGGAATTTTTCAGTTCCATTATAATCTTATGAGACTACTGTCCTATATGAGGTCTGTTGTTGACTGAAACATCATTATGCAGCACAGGACGATATTTCTATATACTAGCAAGAAACAAATGGAAATTTAAAATTTAAAAACCATGCCATTACAATAGTATTGAAGATATGAAATACTTAGGGACAAATTGACAACAGAGGTGAATGAGACATACACCAAAAACTAAAAAATACTGCTGAAAGAAATTAAAGACGACCAAAATAAATGCCATTATATACCATGTTCATGGGTCAAAAGACTAAATATTCATGGGTCAAAAGATGTCAATTCTTCCCAAATTGGTCTATAGACTCAATGAAATCCCAGCAGGGATGTGTGTGTGTGTGTGTGTGTGTGTGTGTGTGTGTGTGTGTGTAAATTGACAAGCTGATGCCAAAATTCATAAGGAAATGCAAAAACCCTACAAATAGCCAGACAACACTGAAAGATAAGTATAAAGCCAGAGGGCTAACTCTACCAGATTTCAAGACTTTAAAAACCTACAGTAGGTCAGGCATAGTAGTTTATGCCTGTAATCCCAGCACTTTAGGAGGCTAAGGCAGGTGAATCACTTGAGGTCAGGAGTTTGAGACCAGCCTAGCCAACATGGTGAAACCCCATCTCTACTAAAAAATACAAAAATTAGCTAGTTGTGGTGGTGCGTGCCTATAATCCCAGCTACTCAGGAGGGTGAGGCAGGAGAATCCCTTAAACCTGGGAAGTGGAAGTTGCAGTGAGCCAAGATTGTACTGCTGTACTCCATCCAGTCTGGGCAACAGAATGAGACACCATCTCAAAAAAAGAAAACCAAAACCTACAGCAATAAAAAGAGTGTGGCACTGGCATCAGCATAGACAAAAAGATCAATGAAACAGAACAATAGAGAAATAAACCTATACAAAAAAACCCATGACTTTTTACAAAGGCATTGCTAACAAATAGTGTTGTAACAACTGGATATCCATACTCAAAACAACAGCATCCAAAAACTCTTGAATTCATACTTCACATCACATACAAAAATCAACTCAAAATGGAATGCATATATAAATGTAAAATCTAAAACTGAAACTTTTTATTTTTTGAGAAGGAGTCTCACTCTGTCGTCCAGGCTGGACTGCAAGGGCGCCATCTCGGCTCACTGCAACCTCCACCTCCCAGGTTCAAGCGATTCTCCTGCCTTAGCCTCCCAAGTAGCTGGGATTACAGGCACCCACCACCACACCCAGCTAATTTTTGTATTTTTAGTAGAGACGGGGTTTCGGCATGTTGTCCAGGCTGGTCTCGAACTCCTGACTTCAGGTGAGCTGCCCACCTCGGCTGCCCGAAGTGCTGGGATTATAGGTGTGAGCCACTGCGCCCGCCCTAGAACTATAAATGTTAATTCAAGCTTTATTCCAAAATCTATATACAATTTGACTTAAATTCTTAAAATCAAGAGAGGAAATTGTTTTAAGACTATAGTAAAGAATTTTATAGGAAAATAGTTGTTTATTGTTTGCTGTTTAGTTATAAACAAAAGGTTTACATTTTGATAAGGCTTGATATATGTATGTAGCCATGCAAGCATAAGCAAAATCAAGATAGTGAATGTATCGTCCTGCTCCTTTGTAATCCCTCCCTTCCGTGCTTTCCTGAAGCCTCTTTTCTCAAGCACCCACTAATCTGCCTTCTGTTACTATAGACTAGTTTGCATTTTTTCAGCACTTGGAATCATACAATAAGTATTCTATTTTGTGTGGCTTCTTTCACTCAGCATAATTATTTTGAGATTCACCTGTGTTGGTGCATG
Source organism: Aotus nancymaae (assembly GCF_030222135.1). NCBI lineage: Eukaryota > Metazoa > Chordata > Mammalia > Primates > Aotidae > Aotus > Aotus nancymaae. The sequence goes on from NW_026988443.1 coordinate 21,437,859, forward strand.
CATCTATAATTCCTTTTTATTCCTAAGTATTCCATTGTATAGTTATACCATGATTTGCTTATCCATTCATCTGCTGATGGACATTTTGGTTGCTCACACTTCTCAGCTATTACATATAATGGTGCTATGAACATTTGTATGGACATATATATCCCCTTTGAAGGGTAAATACTTAGGAGTGGAATGGCTGAATCAAGTGGTAGGTATATATTAACAATTTATGAAACTGCTGAACTGTCTTTCAAAGTCTTTGTACCATCTTACATATTTAGAAGCAGTATATGAGAGTTCGAGTTCCTTCATGTCCTTGCCAACATATGAAATGATCAGTCATAAATTTCAGTCATTCTAGTGGGCACGTAATGGCATCTCCTTGTGGTTTTTTTTCTTTTTTTTTTTTTGAGACAGAGTCTCACTCTGTTGCCAGGCTGGAGTGCAGAGGTGCGATCTCGGCTCACTGCAACCTCTGCCTCCTGGGTTCAAGTGATTCTCCTGCCTCAGCCTCCCAAGTAGCTGTGATTACAGGCACCCACCACCATGCCTGGCTAATTTTTTGTATTTTTAGTAGAGATGAGATTTCACCATGTTGGCCAGGCTGGTCACAAACTCCTGACCTCAGGTAATCCACCTGCCTCGGCCTCCCAAAATGCTGGGATTACAGGCGTGAGCCACTGCGCCCACCCTGGTTTTATTTTTGAGACAGAGTCTCACTCTGTTGCTCAAGCTGGAGTGCAGTGGCACAATCTTGGCTCACTGCAACCTCTGCCTCCCAGACTCAAGTGATTCTCCTACCTCAGCCTCCCAAATAGCTGGGATTACAGGTGTGTGCCACCACACCCAGCTAATCTTTTTGTATTTTAGTACAGATGGGGTTTCACCATGTTGCCCTAGGTGGTTTTGAACTACTGAGATTAGGCAATCCCTCCGCCTTGGCCTCCCAAAGTGAAGGGATAACAGGGATGAGCCACCTCACATGGCCATAGTCTCACTCTTGAAAGAAATTCAACTGCCAATTTATTTCAATGAATTAATTCATGACAAAATTTGTTAGTGAAAAACCACAGTAAAAAGGTTATCACTAAGTTTTTTTTAGCAATAACAAATATTTATTTATAGACACTGTAAGAAGGTAAGTTTGGCCAGGCATGGTGGCTCACACCTGTAATCCCTGCACTTTGGGAGGCCGAGGCGGGTGGATTACCTGAGGTCAGGAGTTCAAGACCAGCCTGACCAACATGGAGAAACCCCATCTCTACTAAAAATACAAAATTAGCCAGGTGTGGTGGCGCATGTCTGTAATACCAGCTACTTGGGAGGCTGAGGCAGGAGAATCGCTTGAACCCAGGAGGCAGAGGTTGCAGTGAGCCGAGATCAGGCCATTATACTCCAGCCTGGGCAACAAGAGAGAAACTCCACCACACACAGTATCTTATGCCTGTAATCCCAGCACTTGGGGAGGTCGAGGCGGGCAGATCAATGAGGTCAGGAGTTGGAAACCAGCCTGGCCAACATAGTGAAACCCGATCTTTACTAAAGATACAAAAAATTAGCCAGGGGTGGTGGCGCGCACCTGCAACACCAGCTGCTTGGAAGGCTGAGGCAAAAGAATTGCTTGAACCCGGGAGGCAGAGGTTGCAGTGAGCCAAGATTGGGCCACTGCAATCCAGCCTGGGCAACAGGGCCAGACTCTGTCTCAGAAAAAAAAAAAGCGAAACTTCGTTTCAAAAGTTTGACTCTATGGAGTCTATAAGCCACATCAACAACATGCCAAATAAATTTTTTTTTTTTTTAATTTTTGAGATGGAGTCTCACTCTGTCACCCAGTCTGGAGTGCAGTAGCGTAATCTCAGCTCACTGCAACCTCTGTCTCCTAGTTTCAAGTGATTCTCCTGCCTCAGCCTCCTGAGTAGCTAGGATTACAGATGCGCACCACCATGCCTGGCTAATTTTTGTATTTTTAGTAGAAATGGGGTTTCACTATGTTGGTCAGGCTGGTCTGAAATTCCTGACCTCAGGTGATCCACCTGCCTTGGTCTCCCAAAATGCTGGGATTACAGGTGTAAGCCACCACAGCTGGGTGCCAAAGAAAACTTTTGATGGAGCATAGTGATTTTCAATTCTAGGCACAATGCAGGCAGGATACAAGAAACTTTTTTTTTTTTAGAACAGGGTCTCACTCTATCACCCAGGCTGGAGTGCAGTGGTACAATTACAGAGCACTGCAGCCTCAACCTCCTGGGCTTAAGGGATCCTCCCACCTCAGCCTCCCAAGTAGCTGGGACTACACGCACATGCACCATGCCTGGCTAATTTTTCTATTTTTTGTATAAACGGGGTTTTGCCATGTTGCCCAGGCTGGTCTCGAATTCCTGAGCTCAAACCATCCTCCTGCTTCAGCCTCCCAAAATGCTGGGATTAAAAGTGTGAGCCACTATGCCTGGTCTGCAAGAAACTTCTTTACGTAATCCTCCGTTCTCTTCTGTACGCCTTTCTCATACTTTGATACTTCCTATCATAATCCTTCCCTTCCCAGCCAAAACATCTCCTGACATCACAACTATCATGTTTCACCTTGGCTTTTATCTTCTCTAAGCAAAGTTACCTAGTTCCTTCAATAATTCCTGAAGAAAATAAACAAGTAAATACTGAAGTGAATACAAAAAACATAAGCAATCAAAGAAAATGTGCTAATTGGACTTAAAATTTTAAACCTTTATACTTCAAAAGACACTATCGAGAATGTGGAACAACAGCCTAGTCTAGAAGAGAATATCTGAAAATATTGTTATCCAAATAAAATAGGGAGCTTGTGTTCAGAACAGATAAACAATTCTTAAAATGCAATACTAAAATGACAATCTAAAGTGTGGAATGGATTTGAATAGACATCTGTCCAAAGAACATAGAGTGCCAATAAGTATATAAAAAGATGCTCAACATCACCAGTCATTAGGCAAATGCAAATCAAAAACACAATTAGATACAACTTCACCCTGTTGCTAAACAATTGACTGATGGGAGCTGATGGATAAATACTCTTCACTCTTTGGCTGGGATGACTCTCAGGGACATAACTAAACTGGCTCCCAGAGTTTCCCAATAGGCTTAAGCTCCAGTTGCCCATAATAATAATGTATTTGATAACATACTCTGTCTTCTTTTTCCTATCTCATTTCCCCACTTTCCAGCCAGTGTTTCCTGGGATCACTTTCTGAAAAAAAAGTACTTGCACTCAAATCCTTACCTCACAGTCTACTTCTGGGAGCAACCTAAAGACTTAAAATGGAAGAGAGTGAGATGTGGGACTGAGGTTGGAGGTTTCATAAATGGTTTGAGAGGGGAATCACCAACAGTTTTCCCCTGTCTCTCCAGGTTTTAACTTCTCCCTCTTCAGAATCTCCATTCCCTCTTCAGAAACTATCCTGTCTTTTATAACACTTTCTTGACATTACAACTTCCCCCTAGCTATTGCCATATAGCTTACTATGTATTTATTTATCTATTTATGAATGAATGACAGGGTCTTGTTCTGTCACCATGACTTAAGTGGAGTGGTGTGATCATGGCTCACTGCAGCCTTGACCTCCCAGGCTCAAGTGATCCTCACACCTCAGCCTCCCAAGTAGCTGGCACTACAGGCATGTACCAATGCACCTGGTTAATTTAAAATTTTTTTTTTGTAGAGACAAGCTCTCACCGTGTTGCCCAATTTTGTCTCAAACTCCTGGGCTCAAGTGATCCCCCACTTTGGCCTCCCAAAGTGCTAGGATGACAGGAGAGAGCCACCACACCTGGCCGATCATTTATCTTTAGTCAAGCTTTTAAAGAGTAAGCAATTCATTCAAACTGTGTGTCTTCAGATCTTCTTAATCTTAATTCCAGTCAGATATAAACAGACTGCAATCTGACTAAAATCTATTAAGTTTACTGTTAATATAAGAAATAACATCCTAAATACAAAATGCAGTAGAAAATTGAGTCCTCATCTGTGGCATTTGACATTTTAGGCTCTTAAGCAACCTCTTTCCCATGAAGCATTAGGTTCTGATTTCTAAGATACCACATTTCTGACTCTCTTTTCACCTTTTTGAAATGTTTTTCTTAGACTTTTTTTAAGGACTCTCTTCCTCAGCTAAAACTTTATGTGATGGTATATATTAATGAACACTATTCTCTACCCTTTTAACTTCCTCCATGCCCATGGATTCAGTTTCCATCTTTCTGAGAACAATTTTGAAATCTGTACTTCCAGGCATACTTTGATGATGGTCCTCTCAGGTTCCCACTATTCTCGTATACACTGACATTAAATCAACTATCATGTGATATTTGAGTTATCAGTATGTCTTTTCTCATTAGGATGTCAGTTTCCTAAAGCCAGAAATTATGTGACAGGTACAGAGTCGTGCTCAATATTTATGTAAATGGCTGAAAGATTCTTTCATCTCCTGGATCCTGTCAGATAATCTACAGTATTATCTAGCAAATACAAAACTAATTGCAGATATATGATCCATCAATTTCTCACCTTGTGTTTTCTTTGTGTCTTCACTTTCCATACTTGTCTGTATTCTTTTTCCTTATATTTTGTCTATAAGATAAACGTATTTTCTCGATTTAAATCAATGTTTGAGAACGCCAAAGATATAAATACAAAGGGGTAGGAAACATTGTTTTCCTGAAGCCAAAAGACCAGGGAACTACAACTTTTAAAATAATAATTAAATGTAATTAACTTAGTTGAATAATAAGTTGAATCTGCAACTTATTAGATGTGTGATATCAAGCAAGTTGATTAAATTCTTTGAGGTTCTGTATCCTCATCTGTAAAATAGCAATGATATTCCTATTTCACAGAGTTGTTACAATTACATTTAAAAAATTACATAAATGCAACTGGCATTTTTAAGCACTATATGCATGTAACAAATTTTATTAAGCAAATGAATGATTGGGTGACTGGACTCAACTGGACCTCTTATGGTCCCATTTCCTTCTTTTTTTTTTTTTTTTGAGACAGTAGGGTCTCACTCCGATGCCTAGGCTGGAGTACAGTGGTTTGATCATCGATTTAGTACAGCCTTGACCTCCCAGTCTCAGGTGATCCTCCAGCCTCCAGAGTAGCTAAAACTACAGGCACATGCCACCACACTTGGCTAATTTTGTGTATTTTTTGTAGAGATGGGATTTTGCCATGTTGCCCAGGCTGGTCACAAACTCCTGGGCTCAAGCAATCCACATACCTTAGCCTCCCAAAGTGCTGGGATTACCGGTGTGGGCCCCCACACCCAGTCCTCACTTTCTTCTTATTTTCCTCATGGAAATCTTCATCTCATAGTTTCAGATTAGGGATTCCTCTACCAATGAGAGGTTTAAAAACACACACACACTCTTCAGATTGGCCTTTCTCTTCACGAGCTAAATACTAAATTAACAACCCATGAGTATTTTCAACATGGTATAGTGAAATGGGATCTCACTATGCTCTCCAGGCTGGTCTCCCAACTCCTAAACTCAAGCAATCCACCCATCTCAGTCTCTCAGAGTGCTGGGATTACACAATTGAGCCATGCCCAGCCCAGAAGCACTTTTAAAATAACTGGCAACTCTGATATGGCCTCTCATATACCTTACTTTTTAAAATCCTAAACTGATTAGTTAGAAAAATGTCTCAGGGTCCAGTTAACTTCTCAGAGCAAAAAATCAGGATTCAGAGAACTCTAAAATTCTTATTTATTCCAACACTATGTTGTTAAAGAGAGATATCCAATTATCCATTTATAGAGCAAGGCCTTGTTTGAAAAAGAAAAAAAAAAAAGAAAATTCCTAAGCACAAAGAAATGTTTAAAGAAATAACAAATTGAACAATCTTTTATAAAGTAGTATACAAATGTACAGATATATTATTTTTGCCTTTTTATAAAGAGGCAGGGTCTCAATCTGTCACCCAGGCTGCAGTGCAGTGGCATGATCTTGGCTCACTGCAGCCTCAAACCCCTGGGCTCAAGTGATCCTCCTGCCTCAGCATTCCGAGTAGCTGAGACTACAGGCGGATACCGCCATTAATTTTTTTGTTTGTTTTATTAATGTTTTAATATTTTTGAAGAGACAGGGGTTTTGCTATGTTATATATGGTCTTGAATTCCTGGCTTCAAGTGATCCACCCATCTTGGCCTCCCAAAGAGCTGAGATGACAGGCATGAGTCACCATGACTGGCCCATTTTTTTAACCTAAATATTACATTAAAATAGAAATAGCTATTTTATGATAAATCCACAGGATAGGATATTACAAGAATATTCACATTTACTAGAAATGTTCAATAGTAAAGAAAAATGCTTATATTACAGAGTTAACCAAAAAGAGCAAGACTCAATTTAATCTACAGTATGAACCCAATTAGATAGAGGTAAACATAAAATAAGTCTGGCTAGAAAGATGACATAGTAACACTTGTCTTTAGCTGGTGGTTCTATGGGTTTTATCCCACTATTTTCTATTTTTCATCATTTTTATAATAATAACAGCATCTAACATTCAGTAAATACCTATTGAGGTTAGGCTGTTCTTTATACCTTATGAATATTCTTTTTAGTCTTCACGATAACCTTATGAGGGAATTATAAGGATGAAGATACATCAGGCAAGGGCAAATAATTTGACAAAGTTCAAATCGCTAGTAAGTGCCAGAGTTAAAATGGGACCCAAGAAAATTTGAGGCAAGGGCCTACATTCTTATCCTCTCTTATACTGTCTCCCATATATAAATATATATTGCTTTTGAACAAATGGGTTACGATTTAGAAAAGATTACTAGATTAAAAAAAATGAACTCTTTAGAAAATGGACAATTGTTATCATATATGGATGTTTTTGTTTCGTGGATGACTTTAAGGACTATTTCCTTAATTTTAATTATCCAATCTATTCTGCTTTTAATATAATTTTTAAGAGAGGGGTAATGTGTAATTTTTAAACCTAAATGCTTTGAAATAAAAACTGACCACCCACACTACTTGTTTTCTCCCTTTGTTTTTATACTTTTTTCTTAATAAATGATTACTTTGCACAATAAGATAGTTTGCCAAGTATCTGGGAGCATTAACACAAGTCATCTATGTACTTGCGAAGTGCTTAAAAATACCCATAGCAAGGGGGAAGTTATAGCTTTCAAGAGGTTGATAATCATAAAATTAAAAATTATAAAAAAAGTATATTCTCAAGAACAAAAGCACCTGCCATATAAAGCAGATTATGAAGTGCTTTCAGTAATTTAGTGAATATAGGTACTGTCACAAACAAGGAGATTTCAAAATTCTTTACTGTATTCTCACAGGAAAAAAGGATTTTTTTTTCTGGATAACAGAAAGAACCTCTCCCATTTACACATTTCACTCAATCTATTCCCCAAAACAGTACCACTAACTCAAATTCAAATTTCAGTAAGAAAAGTAGCTGAACATTGTTTACCTGATTTAGGAAATGTATATCAAAAGCTTTTGGGGGACAGGGCGAGGTAGCTCACACCTGTAATCCGAGCACTTTAGGAGGCCAAGGTGGGTAGATGACTTCAGGCCAGGAGTTGGAGACCAGCCTGGCCAAGATGATGAAACCCCATCTCGATCAAAGAAAAGTATAAAGATTAGGTGGGCGTGGTCACGCACCTGTAATCCCAGCTACTCAGGAGACTGAGGCAGGAGAGTCGCTTGAGCCCAGGAGGTGGAGGTTGCAGTGAGCCGAGATCAGCCTAGGTGATGGTGGGAGACCTTGTTTCAAAACAAATAAATTAATTAATTAAAGAAAGCTTTTTTTTTTTTTTTTGAGACAGTCTTGCTTTGTCGCCCAGGTTGGAGTGGAGTGGCACGATACCAGCTCACTGCAACCTCCACCTCCAGGGTTCAGGAGACCCTCCTACCTCCGTCTCCCAAGTAGCTGGGATTACAGGGGCCCGCCACCACATTCTGGTCAAGAAAGCTTTTTGAAATCGAAATTTTATCCCAAGATATCAGAAGGATAAATGGCATCTTTTTGTGTAAGGCTGGCAGGACTGATAATCCCACCACTAAATTGTCAGTGGATACCCGGCTTGGAAATATATACAGAGAAAATATCCTCTAAAGAAGAGACAAGGGAGAAAGGGCAAATTTGTTTTCAACGGTTTAAACAGATTGAGAAATAACAGTCATTCAGGACCCAGAAAACGCACTGAGGGTACCAGGAGTCAGCTGGCTCTACAATATGAAACCCTTCCCGCAGCCTCCCGCCCAGAGCATAAATCCTCAGGGCCTCCTCCTGGGTTCCACAGGTAACAGACAGGTAACCTTTCCAAGGCGGGAGCACTTACCCCGCCCTGCTTCCTGCCCATTCAGCCCGCGGCCAACTCACCTATAGAATTGGAAGAATTCCTTGTGCAGCGCTTAGGTGGCCCCTCCAGGCTCCTCTCCGACCAGGGCTCGCAAGTCCTGCGCGGGAGCAGGGCACTGGTTAGCGGCGTGGGCCACTCACGAGCCACCAGCCCCCTCAGCAGGCTCTCCCCGCTCAGGTGCTGTGGGACGCGCGGCCCGGCCCTGACTCAGAAACTACCTCACCGGTGGGTCCCACCGTCTCCACACATCAGAGTCACCTGGGGAGGCGCCTAGGGAGTCGGACGTGAAATTGGGGCGAATACTGCCAGGCTCTACACACCTCTAAATGGTGCGTGATAAATGTCTCTTCCCGCCACGGGCTGTGGGGACTACAGCCGGGGCCTGGCACCTGCCCATAAGGGCCCTTCCCCCAACTCTACCCTTCTCCTCATGTGGGCTAACAAGGGCCTGACGAAGCAGTAGGGCCTCCTGGCCGGCCCAACCCGCCTTCCACAGGCGCCAACATACGGAGTTTTCAGGACCAGTAAGGCAGGACCCGAACGCGCGGGAGGGACCCTGACCCCGCGACAGCGTTCGCCCTTTTTTCCTCGCTGCCCACCTGCCACTACGCCCAACGGGCTTTCCCGCCCAGCTGTCCAGGCTCACGTCCGGGGCGGGACTTCCGGGAGGAACCCCCGCCATCCCTACGCAAAGTCTAATTGCCTCTGCAGGTGCCCCAGGTTGCCAAGGGCAGGGTTTTTAGAAAAGTTACAATTTGAAAGAGAAGTCTAATCTAACCGTCCCCGGTTTTTAGGGTTTTTACTTCAGAGGAGCATTAGCCCCAAAGTTAGGGAACCATGCGCGCGGTTGACCAGGCCTGGGTCTGGGACGGTGGCCACAAGGCGCTCGGCGGCGAAGCCTCAACCTCCCCTCTGCCTGGCACCTGTATTTTGCACTGTGCCTTCTCCCTTTTGTTGGGCACCCCGCTGATGGTCACCGCAGCCCCACAGAGGCAGCCAGGCCTCCAACAAACCAGGGGGCCTCCGGAGTTCAGTCCAGGCGCCCTTCTCCGCGCCTGGACCAAAGGATCAGAGTGCGGCCGAGGCTGAGGCCTATCCCTTACCTCCTCCGCCATAAAATGCAGCCCACGGGACTGCTAGGCGATGGAGGAGCGAGGAAGGCCCCCGATACGTTGAAGAACAGCTAAAGAAGGGCTGACACATCAGGACCCAAACACCAAGTCCCTGTGAAGCACCCTCGCAGATCGAACAGGTTCTCACTTAGGAGACGCTGGCCTCAGAGACAGCTGCAGGCAGGTTGCCTTAGGTACTGAGAGTCATGCACCACGGACCACGTGCCTCAGCCATAAATATTAACGTATCAAGCCTGAAACCGAGCACTGCCCCACCTTCTGGATTCTGGATTTCCACTCTGTTTGCATCTACTACTTCCTTTTTTTTTTGTCCTCTAATATGCTGGTCAATGCTAATAGTCCTATGTGAGTTTTCTTTAAAATGAAATTTAAAAGTATATATAGGGGCTGGGTGCGGTGGCTCACGCCTATAATCCCAGCACGTTGGAAGGCCGAGGCGGGTGGATCACGAGGTCAGGAGTTCAAGACCAGCCTGGCCAACACAGTGAAACCCCGTTTCTTTGAAAAAAAAAAAAAAGTATAAATAATTTGAGTGGAATGACCCTATAAAATTTAAAGAAGTAGGTGTAAGCAGCCAAAACTCAAGTAGTGTTAGTTGTAGACAACACTACATACAAGGGGATGGTCTTGTTTTCTGTTAAAACTACATATTCAGAAATAATTTCTTTTTAAATTCTATTTGTTTTAAAAAATGATGGTCATAAAATGTCCGTAGCTAACATTTGCACATGGCTTAAATTCATTATTGAAGATGGTAAGAAAAAAATTTTTTTAACTATCTCTAATAAAACACAAGAGATAATCTATGGCAAGTAACTTTGAAATAGCAAGCCAATATTGATGCTTAATGAGAAATGGATAGGATTCATTTTCTAGGAAAATGACTGTCTCCTTTCCCCTCCCCACAAAGAACAAGACTACATGATTACAAATGAGAAAAATGTTTATTAAGGAAACAATTTAGCAGCTCTCATTTAGAATTTTACAGACCAAAGCACAACCCAAAGGCAATTACAGTTTCAATCATTAACACACCATCTAAGGTGCTTACTCTACAACTGGAAAGTTGCTGAAGTTTGTGACATGCCACTGTAAATAAAAGTATTATTAAAAATTACAAATTGTTTGGTGATTATTTTGATGACCTCTTGAGCAGCAGCTCCTGAAAGGAAAAAGGAGAAACACAAATCTTTGAAAAGAGTGAATTTCAAGAATTATATAAAAATACTCAATTCAATAAAGAAATCTTTCCTTTTCAAAAGCAAAAGCATTTGAAAGTGACTCAAAACAGATGCAGTTAGCTTACTGAGTCATGTCAACATAAAAGCCTATAGTTCTTTTTGTTATTAAAGGAAATCTAAACAGTAGTGTGGTTGACCAAACTTTAAAAGATACACACAGGCATAAAAGATTCTCAAAGGACACCATTCTGCTGCATTTTAATTTTACCTTGTATCTCTTTAACTTTTATAATAAAAAAGAAGAAAGGTCTATTTGTTCTACATGCATTTGTAGTTTAGGAAGGATCTATATTAAATATTGCCAGACTGCTATATTTACTCAAAAGAAAAAAAAAAGTAAGAAAAAAAGTTGTGCATCTTTTTTTTTTTTTTTTTTTTTTGAGACAGAGTTTCACCTTGTTACCCAGCCAGTCTGGAGTGCAATGGCGCGATCTCGGCTCACCGCAACCTCCGCCTCCTGGGTTCAGGCAATTCTCCTGTCTCAGCCTCCTGAGTAGCTGGGATTACAGGCATGCGCCACCATGCCCAGCTAATTTTTTGTATTTTTAGTAGAGACGGGGTTTCACCATGTTGACAAGGATGGTCTCAATCTCTTGATCTCGTGATCCACCCGCCTCGGCCTCCCAAAGTGCTGGGATTACAGGCGTGAGCCACTGCGCCCGGCAAGTTGTGCATCTTTTATAACCTGAAGATTCCTCTTTCCCAAATATTCATGGACTGGATAGAATTTTTTTTTTTTTGAGACAGAGTCTCACTCTCTCACCCAGGCTGGAGTACAGTGGCATGATCTCGGCTCACTGCAGTCTCCTCCTCCCAGGTTCAAGTGATTCTCCTGCCTCAGCCTCCCGAGTAGCTGGGATCACAGGTGCCCGCCACCACATCTGGCTAATTTTTTTTGTATTTTTAGTAGAGACAGCGTTTTACCATGTTGGCCAGGCTGGTTTCCAACTCCTGACCTCAAGTGATCTGCCCACCTCAGCATCCCAAAGTGGAGGCCTTACAGGCATTAGCCACTGTGCTCAGCTGACTGGATAGAATTTGTGACTACCGTGCACCAAATACTGTTCTAGGCAGTAGAGATACAGTAGGGAAAAAAGACAAAAAGATCCACTTGCCCTCATGTTACTTTTTAGCAGCAAGAGAGAGATAATTTACAAATAAATAGAATGTGTAGTATGTCAACTGACCATAGGCGCTAAAGAGAAAAATCAAATAAGGGAGATATAAATGCAGGAGGAGGGGTTCGGTTTTAAATAGGGGAGTCAGGGATGGCATCGCAGAGAAGACAGCATTTGAACAAAACCTGAAATAAGCGAGGGGATATGATGGCACTATGCAAAATGATTACAGAATGCATAGCAGTAAAAAAAACAAAACAACAACAAAAAAATCCCCTTCAATTTATACTTTTTTTCTGCTATAGGCAAGTCATCTAGTCCACCCATCTGGCTGCACCTCTTCTCAGATTCTGGACTAAATCTCAATAAATAATAATTTGCCCTTTTCTGTGAATTGGCAGTTAACTCTGCTATTCTGGCAGAAGAGACTTGGTTTTAGTTTAAAATAAATTATTACAAATCAGGCTTTAATTTGGATTTGCTTAGAAAATAGTTTTCTTAAGTCTTATGATTCATTTACATTTTGAACACTTCAAATATTAATCAGACCTAAATCTGCCTTCAAAACATTCAATATCTAGAAGGAAAATGCCATAAGCAAATAGTTCAGTCTATAGGAGATCACAGACAGGAGAGTAGTATTTTTTTGAGGGGTGTTACGCACTAAATGGTTTGTGTCCCCCTCAAATTCATATGTTGAAATCCTAACCCCCAGTGTAATTGTGTGAGGATAGGGCCTTTGGTAGGTGATTAGGTCAAGAGGGTAGAACCTTCATGAATAAGACTAGTGTCCTTAGAAGAGACCCCAGAAACTTCTCACATTTTTTTCCACCATGTGAGAACACAGAAGAGAGAACCGTCTATGAACCAGGAAACAGACTCTCACCAGACCCTGACCATGCTGGCACCCTGATCCCAGACTTCTAGCCTCCAGAACTCTGTGATAGATTTTTGTGTTTATAAGTCTATGATATTCTGTTACAGCAGGCCAAGGTTACTAAGACAAGGGGGAAGTAGAGTGAGAGAGGGAAGTAAAGGGAGCTTTTATGAAAGATGTCATTTTTGGCCGGGTGCGGTGGCTCACGCCTATAATCCCAGCACTTTGGGAGGCCGAGACGGGGGTGGATCACGAGGTCAAGAGATCGAGACCATCCTGGCCAACGTGGTGAAACCCCGTCTCTACTAAAAATACAAAAAAAAAAATTAGCTGGGCATGGTGGCGCACGCCTGTAGTCCCAGTTACTCGGGAGGCTGAGGCAGGAGAATTGCTTGAACCCAGGAGACGGAGGTTGCGGTGAGTCGAGATCAAGCCATTGCACTCCAGCCTGGGTAACAAGAGCGAAACTCCGTCTCAAAAAAAAAAAAAAGAAAGATGTCATTTTTGAGTTGGGCCTTGAAGAATATGTAGCTTTTGGATATGCAGAAAAATATATTTTTAAGGCAAATAGCCCCAGAGGAGCAAAGATCTAGGAGCAGGAAATCAAAGAGCATGCCTGAGGGGAATGCAAGTAATATGATAAAACCAATGCTAGAGAGGCTGAGTAGAACCAGAACACAGGGTTTTTAATGTCAAGCCAAGGTCCCTGGGCTTGCTTTGAGGTCCGTTGAGGGCAGAGGGTTAGAAGAAGGACACAATCAGAGCTATGCTTTAGAAGGATGAATGACTGTTGAGAAGTTTAAGTTGGTTGGCAGTGGGAGAAACGGAAGGCAGGGAGACCAGTATAGGGGGAACTGAGTAAGTATCCTAACCTGGGCAACACAGTGGGACCTTCTCTCTACAAAAAACTGAAAAATTAGCCAGGCACGTTGCTACACGCCTGTAGTCCCAGCTATTCAGGAGGCTGAGTCCAGGAGGCTGAGGTTGCAGCAAGCTATGATCGCATCACTACACTCCAACCTGGCAAAAGAGTGAGACTGTGTCTCAAAAAAAAAAAAAAAAGAAAAAGAAATATAACATCCTGCTTCACTGCCCTCCCTAATTAAAATAGCTACGACGACAAAACCTCATATTAAAATAGTAACTGTACTATTAATAACAGGTGAGTCTTCTCATATATGGAACTCACCCCCCAAGAATGCAGCAATGGTATGTGGCTCAGCAGCTCCATATCGGCAACTAGAGGAGAGCACAGAGACATCAATTTTGATTAGCCTTATGACGGGTGATGTATCATCTCTTAAACACCCTAAAAAATACTCACAATTCATGGACATAATCATCTTTCACCATTACAGATAAACCATATTCCTGAAGGAAGCCAGTGAGACAAGACTTCAACTTTCCTATATCTTCTTCAACTTGATAGTTAGATACCCCTAAAAATGAAAATTTTCATTACAATAAACGTGATTCAAAATTAATGGCCACCTCCTTTAATCTGTTTTCAGATGTTCTATTCAAAACATGTATGAAACTGAAGAACAAAAATAACAAAATATGAGACCAATATTTGCAAATATCACAAACCTATAATCAGAGACCAACTAAAACCTAGCAAAAATTTGAATTTAATTAAACCGGTTAATTGCTTCATACCCACTGTCTAGAAGAGCATCTGGCACATAGTGCTTAATAATTGATAGAAGAACTGAATGAAAGAGAAAGTAATGTCCTACTTATACCCTTTATAAAAGTTATTCTCCAATTCTAAAAGGCTAAATAATAAATGACACTGAGGACATACGACTATTGATAACAGGTAACCTTTTTTTTTTTTTTAATGAGACAGAGTCTTGCTCTGTCACTGAGGCTGGAGTGCAGTAGTGTGATCTCGGGTCACTGCAACCTCCGCCTCCCGGATTCAAATGATTCTCATGCCTCAGCCACCCAAGTAGCTGGGACAACAGGAGTGAGACACCACACCCAGCTAATTTGTTCTATTTTTAGTTTCAGTGTTGACCAGGCTGGTCTCAAACCTGGCTTCAAGTGATCTGCCTGCCTTGGCCTCCCAAAGTGCTGGGATTATAGGTGTGAGCCACCATGCCCAGCCAGTAATAGGTAACATTTATTGAGCATTAATAGATGCTGGACACTGTGTTCTAAGGACCTTATACATATTAATTGATTGAATCCTCACAACAGTCCTATGAAGTAGGTATAATCATCCCCATTCATAGAAAAGAAAACTAAGGCACAAGCAGATTAAGTTACTTAGCCATAAACAGCAAACTAGGCTATAAGCCCAGGCAGTTCTTTTTTTTTTTTTTTTTTTTTTTTGAGACAGAGTCTCATGCTGTGGCCCAGGCTGGAGTGCAGTGGCATGATCTTGGCTCACTGCAACCTCTGCCTCCCAGGTTCACCAGGGTCAAGCGATTCTCGGGCCTCAGCCTCCCAAGTAGCTGGGACCACAGGCGTGCACCACCATGCCCAGCTAATTTTTGTATTTTTGGTAGAGATGGGGTTTTACCATGTTGGCCAGGCTGGTCTTGAACTCCTGACCTCAAATAATCCACCTGCATCAGCCTCACAAAGTGCTAGGATTACCGGCGTGAGCCACTGCACCCAGCCCCAGGCAGTTCTTCATGATTAAACTATAATGTCTATTATTACTAGTGGAAGGAAAAATGTAATTACATGATATTCAGGTATTATTTTAAAAAATCATAAATAAACTATCACTACTCTTCCTTATAATAGTAATATCTATCCTTTACTGGGTACTTACAAGGTGCTAGGCAATGTGTTAAATGGTTTTCATATATCATATATTTAACCCTTATAATCCAAGAGTAGATATTATTACTGCCATTCCATAAATGACAGAACTGAGACTAGGAGGGAAATAGTGACTCACTCAAGGTCACAGACAAAGCAAGTGATAAAGCTTGGATTGAAAGCCAGGTTTAACTCCAAAGCCTACGATCTAGTCTCCTACAGTGGCTCCCCAATAAACATCTCCTTCAAATCCTTATGTAATCCCCTCCCATTCTTAATCTAAGCTGGCCCTGTGAAACCAATAGAACACAACAGAAGTGATGCTGTATGACTTCCAAAGCTAGGTCATAAAAATCCTTGTACCTTCTGTTTGGGTTTTTTGGAATGTTAACTACAGAAGCCAACTGACATGCTAAAAGGAAGTCCAAGCTAGCCACATGAAGAGAGATACCTGACCAGCCCCCAGCTATTCCCACTATTCTGACTAAGGTGCTAGTTACATGAGTAAAAATGTCTTCTTGCATATCTAACTCAGTCAGTCAAGCCTTCAGAATGACTCCACCTCCAGGCATCAAGCAACTGCATGACTCCCCAAGAACTGCCTGAGCAGGAAATCCACAAAATCACTTTACATACTGCCTTAAATCATTAAGTTTTGAAGTAGTTTGCTATGCAATAGATAACTGAAATAAATTCTAATCAAATAATACAAATAAAGCAATACTTATTTTGTGCTTATTCCTTTTTTTTTCTTCTAGTAAGTTTGCTCATTAAGACTATAAACTCTGGGCCAGGCGGGGTGGCTCACGCCTGTAATCCCAGCACTTTGGGAGGCCGAGTCAAGCAGATCACTTGAGGTCAGGAGTTCAAGACCAGCCTGGCCAACATGGTGAGACCCCATCTCTACTAAAAATACAAAAATTAGCTGGGTATGGTGGCAGGCGAGTGACTGTAATCAAAGCTACTGGGGAGGTTGGGGCAGAAGAATTGCTTAAACCCAGGAGGCGGAGGTTGCAGTGAGCCGAGATCACACCACTGCACTCCAGCCTAGACGACCGAGTGAGACTCTGTCTCAAAAAAAAAAAAGACTGTAAACTCTGGAGACACACTGCATCAGATGGGGCAACAGGTTTTATGATACCCCTAGAATGTGTTGCTATGCAATAATCCTGCACAATTAAAATTATCATACACAATAAAAATATTCTGAGCAACCACAGATCTTTGAGATTATGCCAATTCTCCAATGACTCCACTTGCTGAAGATAAAAAGTAGATACTAAACAAAGAAATCTCTACATCTTCAGAGTTCTTGAGTTAAGAAATTACTAGCATACTTTTTTTTTTTTTTTTTTAGACGGAGTCTCACTCTGTTGCCCAGGCTGGAGTGCAGTGGCGTGATCTCGGCTCACTACAACCTCTGCCTCCTGGGTTCAAGCGATTCTCCTGCCTCAGCCTCCCAAGTAGCTGGGACTATAGATGTGCACGACACGCCCAGCTAATTTTTGTATTTTTAGTAGAGATGGGGTTTCACTACGTTGGCTAAGATGAGTCTTGATCTCTTGACTTTGTGATCCACCTGCCTCGGCCTCCCAGGCCCAGCCACTTTTTTTTTTTTTTTTTTTTTAACAGAGTCACCACGGTCACCCAGACTGGAGCACAGTGGTGCAATCACAACTCACTGTACCCCCGACTTCCAAGGCTCAGGTGATCCTCTCACCTCACCCTCCAAGAAGCTGAGTCTACAAGTGCACACCACCATGTCTGGCTAATTTTTTGTATCTTCAGTAGAGATGGGGTCCTACCATGTTGCCCAGGCTGGTCTCCAACTCCTGGGCTCAAGCAATCCGCCTGCCTCAGTCAGCCTCCCAAAGTGCTAGCATTACAGGTGTGAGCCACCGTGCCTGGCCAGCATACTTCTTGTGGCTTTCCTATTCCACTAAATTAAACTCAGTGGTGGGAGTCTTAGTAGCAAACTATGGAAAATACAGAAAAAAAGTTTTCTTCTGTACATATTCAACCAACGTCCCCCTGTAATAGTTTAGAATCGAACACTAAAAAAACAAAAGGTAGTTCCTCACTGGGGAACGTTTGGGGTATAATCTGTTTACAATGTGAAATTAAAGCAACACTATTATAAACACCCTGAGAACACTTTCAATTTAAATATTTTATTGAAAATCTTATTATATCTGGTAATTCAATTGCTATTCTTACCTGGATATCTACCATGTTGTTTATGAAATCTATCCACAGCCCGTAACATTAAGTACAACACTATTTCATTATCTGGATTGTCCATGCTAGAAACTGAAAGGAAAAAAAATTTCAGTATGATTTGGTTAATTTCCAATGTAACAAACAATGAAGGGCTGAATTTACTATATACTTGAGTTTCAGGACTATAGCTGGAGTCACACAATCTCTACTAAAGTAGTAACGTACTGAGTTTAACGCATACATGTCATACAATGGACTCAGTGACCTAAATATGACTTTGTGCATACATTAAGTTTCATGTAATATATACATAAACTATAATTACTTAGATAAGCTTAGAATAAAATTAGAATATGAATATTTACATTATCTTTTAGATCATCACCATATACTCAACACTATTATACACAAAATATTTATATCTTCTAAATTAATTAAAATTAACCCAGAATCAGAAGGCTATTATACTTACTAATTTCATCCTTGTTAATTGTATCCAAACCATATTCTTCAGCTAAGGATCGACATCTTACCACTCGAAGAAATGCAGAATTGCTGCCTGAACAGAGGAAAGATATTAAGGAAGTAAAAATTGTACCAGGTGAATACTATGAATCACAGGTGACTTTAAGAACAGAGAAGGCCGGGTATGGTGGCTCACACCTGTAATCCCAGAACTTTGGCCGGCCAAGGCAGGTGGATCACAGGTCAGGAGTTCAAGACCTGCCTGGCCAAGATGGTGAAACCCTGTCTCTACTAAAAATAAAAAAAGTAGCCAGGCGTGGTGGCGGGCGCCTGTAATCCCAGCTACTTGGGAGGCTGAGAGAGAGAACTGCTTGAACCCAGGAGGCAGAGGTTGCAGTGAGCCAAGACCGCACCACTGCACTCCAGCCTGGGCAACAAAGCAAGACTCTGTCTCAAACAAACAAACAAACAAAAAAACCCCAGAGAATTACGTATATACCCTTCTCAGACATGAGAATGTGAAGGAATGTTTTCTCCTTAGCTCTAATAGCAGAGAAAGAACTAGAACATGAATCACCTTAAATTTATATCCCTGGCACTACAACCAGTTCAGATCGAGTAAGGTGATAGGCTCTCTGAACCTCAGTTTTCATGTGTAAAATGGGTATGATACTGTTTACCTTTGACAATTGTTCTATGGATTAAATGTGACACCTGTATAAAGTACACCTCTAGCACAATGCCTGATATGGCTCTACAAATAACAGTTTTAATTGTTATTATGTATAAGTAGTCCTAAGGGAGAGAGGGTTATGAATTGTACTCTTGATAAAGGTAAGGACTTTTTTTTAAGCTTTGTATTATTGAAATTTTCAAAAATGCCCCAAAGTAGAATAGAATAATAAATGTTCAAACTTTCAATCTAGTATCATATAATCTAATATAACAAAGCTAATTCAAGATTAATCTAATAGACAAACAAGGTGCAAGATCAGTAGTGGAAGAAAACATTAAAACTGAGCCTAAACAGGCATTGTGGAGAAGTCACAAAATAGAAAGCTTGGATAAATCTTTTTTAAGGATGGGAAGCATGCAAAATATAAACTTCCACAGGACGTAGGAGCAGTAGGAGCTGTAGCTATAGGGAGGAAATCTTCAGATGGCATGTACAACAGATTGAGGATTTTGAAAGTGACTCTTAAATAAAAGAAAATGCTTTTGGCCTACTGAGGAGTTACTGAGAAGACTCCTACGAACCTAACCACTCTGAAACTAGATGGCAAAATTCTTGATTCCATTCCAGTCATTTAACACAGACCAAAATGAGTATTTAAACCAGTATTTCAATGTACATGTGACTCAAGACTTCACAGCCAAAGTCTTCAGACAAAAAAATTTCCTAAATTACTTAAAATTTAAAAACAGAAAATACTGTATTAATGACAATTTTCAATTAACTGACCATCATGTCTTTTTGGCATTGCCACCGATAAACATGCTCTACCTCTGATTCAGTCT
This sequence comes from Aotus nancymaae, assembly GCF_030222135.1. Lineage (NCBI taxonomy): Eukaryota > Metazoa > Chordata > Mammalia > Primates > Aotidae > Aotus > Aotus nancymaae. The sequence continues at coordinate 21,457,575 of NW_026988443.1, forward strand.
TAAAATACTCTCCATTTATATTATGAGAGGAAAAAAACCTTACCCATAATTATATCTACACCACTGAGGCCATGGAAAACTTAAAATTTCAACCATTCAAAATACCTGGAAACATTCCCTATGGCACATTTCTATCAAGCAAAATAAGGAAATTAATTCAAGGGGACTTACAGAGTAATTTTAATTCTTTCTCTGAAATGGACTCTGGTGCCTGTAAAGAGATAAATACAGATCTGTTCCAGTTTAAAAGAGAAAATTAACAAAGGGTGCGGCACAAAGCCAATCACTGTGACATGGGGAGGCTTTCTCTGAGAGCTGGGAGAGCACTTTAAAAATAATCTTGTTTCCTTATCACAAACATTCCCATTAGGCAGGCAAATGAGAACTTCCTCTAAAGAAGCACAGAGCCAGTGCCACACGCTCTGTCTCTAAACCCTTTCTGGCTGGAGTTATGTGCTCAGGTCTGTATGGGCACAGTGTGCCCAGCAGCTTACCTGGCCAATGGACTGCAGCAATTTGGCAACATGGTTACCTACAGCAGCAGCATCTTTCTTTGCTTTTTCACGGTAACTGAAGAAGAACAAAAAGTAAATATTAACAAATTTTTTAATTAGCAAAATTTAAATTATCATGAAGTAAACAAAAAATTTCTTTCCTTTTCATCAAAAAACACAGGCCTGACAATGTATGAAATGTGAAAATGCCAGGGAAATGCTATCAACAGCACCTCCCAGTAGCTGGGAATCTTTCCAGTGTTAATGACAGGCTCTCGGTGCCCACTAAAACCCAGAGTCCCTCTAACAGCACCCAACTTAAAAACTGCCCTCCTAGAGGGATCTATGATCTATCTAGGCTTCTGTGACAAAGGACCTGAAAAAAAAAAGTTACTGAAGAATATGACTTATCCCCTGGAAGTCAAGTCCAAGGATAATACATTAAAACTGTCCATCTCCATAAAACTTCTGTTTTTGTTTTTTGGGACAGGATCTCGCTCTGCCACCCAGGCTGGAGTGCAGTGGCGCAATCCTGGCTCACAGCAGCCTCAGCTTCCCATGCTCAAATGATCCTCCCACTTCAGTCTCCAAGTAGCTGGGAATACAGGAGCACGCTACCACGGCTGGCTAATTTTTGTATTTTTTGTAGAGACGGAGTTTCATCACATTGCCCAGGCTGGTCATGAACTTTTGGGTTCAAGTGATTTAAAAACGGAAAATACTGTATTAATGACAATGTTCAATTAACTGACCTTCATGCCTTTTTAGCATTGCCACAGATAAACACGCTCTATCTCTGATTCAGTTTTAAAATACTCTCCCCATTAGTATGAAAGGAAAAAAAAAAACCCTTACCCAATAATTATCTATACCACTGAGACCACGGAAAACTTAAAAAATTTCAACTATTCAAAACACCTGTGAACGTTTCCTGTGGCATATTTCACCACCCACCTTGGCCTCCCAAAGTGCTGGAAATACAGGTATGAGCCACTGCACCCAGCTATAAAACTTTTCTTTAGGTCTATTTACCTTTCACCCTCTAATAATCATCAGTGTTCAAGCCGACTACCTCCCATGTAAGGTCATACTTCTTTATATCCTCAACTGATCTCTCCCAAGTTTTAAGTAGTTGAACTCTTAGGCTAGCACAACAAACCCAAAATTTGTTCAACAGTGACTATGAAGAGTGAAATCTGTCTGGGGAACAGAGATCATCTCTGTGTGACATTACTTGGCCCCCAAAGAAACCAAGCCATCGGACCTGGATTCTTTGCACCATGCCCTAACTATATGAGGGTAATATTCATTGAGACTCAGACTATCCCTATGATAGTCTATCTGGGTTCAAGCTAGTGATACCTGGATAGCAAGTATCTACATAGTCATAGACTCTAAATTATGAAACGTTAAGATAAAAAATTCATCACACCCTTCATGGTTTTAAGTTACAAATAGAAGGCAGTATAGGGCCATGGCTAAGAATATAGTCTCTGGTACTGGTTTCCTGGGGTTCAAATCTTGATTCTGCCATTCACCAGCTATGTGACCCTGTATAAGTTACCTTTTTAATACCTTAGTTTCCTCATGTGTCAAATGGGGACAATAACACTATCTCTCTCTCATAAAGTTGTTGTGAACCTTGTGTGTATACTAAATTACTTAATACATAGAATATAGTTGATAGCACAGAGTAAGTGATCAAACACTAAGTTTATCATGAAATATGAAAAAAAAAATCTGCCTCCTAGGGGTATGTGGTAATTCTGTATTTCCCATTCAATTTTGCTTTGAACCTAAAAAGAATCTGCCCTCTAAGTTCTTTAGCTTATTTTTACTTATTTATTTATTTGAAACAAGGTCTTGCTCTGTCACCCAGGCTGAAGTGAAGTGGCATGATCATGGCTCACTGCAGCCTCAAACTCCTGAGCTTAAGAGATTCTGCCTCAGCCTCCCGAGTAGCTGAGATTAAAGGTGCGTGCTACTATGCCCACCTAATTTTTCAATTTGTAGAGACAGAAGTCTCACTATGTTGCCTAGGATGGTCTCAAACTTCTGGACTTAAGCAATTCTCCCACCTTGGCTTCCCAAAGTGTTGGGATGACAGGCATGATCGACTGCAGCTGGCCTAGTTTATTTATAAACAATGAGGTTATAATAAACTTTTATTTGATTTCTGACAGGCTGATAAAATGTTTATTTCTAATACAATCAGACTTTGTCTATTACATAGTTTGAAAACAATGACATACACGTTTTGCAGTTTTATATATTTGCCTGAATCTGCAATCATATCAGGAATTGTGCCTCGAACAGGTAAATTTCCTTGACCTTCTTTGGCCACAAATTCCTTTAAGGCACGAGCTAAAATCCAAAATGATGGAGTCTAAAAAAATAATAAAAAAATTAACATTAAGTGGTGTTTTATTTTGACCCAAAGGCTTAGACAGCAATGTTTTTACTTTTGGTGGTGTTACCTGTTTGGTGATATTTATGCAGCGATCATCATTAAATATATCTTCAATACTGCTTGGGATCTAACAAAGGAACATGAAACATTTACTTACACAGTATTAAGAATTTGCCCATCTTTATTTTCAGTGCTAATTCTTCAGATACGTTCTTTGAATTCTCCCACTGTAATCAAACACAAACTTCTGATTTGTTTACAATTTTACTTTGAATGAGTATCATATGAAGATTTGATGAGGAAAGAAAGAAAGACCTCTCCTGTCCACTGTTACTAGCATTTAATACCGATTTTCTTATACCATAAATGGAGTAAAGGAGGAGCCCCAGTAAATTATTTTATATAGTTACATCTGAAGATACAACAGATTATAGACTTGTAGTGTTTCATGATTTTCCATCCTGTCAAAAATTTGAAACCCTTGCACCCTAATCAGTGACCATTGAGACAACCACTCTGAAAAAAACTAAAACTATAATTGTATTGCAAGATCATCATACATTAATCAAAAGTATAAAGTCAGGCACAATGGTACATACTTATAATCCCAGCATTTAGAAGGCCAAGGTCAGAGAGTCACTTGAGCCCAGGAGTTTGAGACCAACCTGAGCAACACAGGGAGACCTTATCTATACAAAATGTAAAAGTAAATTAGCTGGGTGTGGTGGCACATGCTTGTGGTCCCAGCTACTTGGGAGGCTAAAGTGGAAGGACCACTTGAGCCCAGGAGGTAAAGGCTGCAGTGAGCAGTGACTGCACCACTACACTCTAGCATGGGTGACAATGCGAAACTCTGTCTCAAAAAAAAAAAGAGGTATACAAATCATAGGCTTTGATTCTACTGTTGTGTGGAAAAAAAGAAATTTCTCAGTGCTACCTCCTAACTGGTCTCTCTGCTTCCACTCCCAGTCCCCTAAATTCTGTTCTCCTCACCACAGCCAGATGGCCTTTTAGAATAAAATGCAGCTCACTCCACTTCCTTAATGGAAATGCTTAAAGGGCCTGCAAGGACTTGTTATGATCTGGCCCTTTCTGCCTCTCCAAACTCAAATCCTCCCTACCACTTTTCCCCCTTTTTCACTTCATTCCAATCACACTGACTTGCTTACTGATGCTTGAACAAAAGTCAAGCTTCATCCCACTTCTGGGCCTTTGCACACGTGCCTCCTCCAACTGAAAAGCTCTTCCACCAGACCTCTGCATGCCACTTCACTCAGGCTTCTGCTTAAACACCTCTTGGAAAGTTTCCCTGGCTCCCTATCTAAAATTGTATCTCAACCCCAGATCCCATTTTCCCAACATGCTCTCTGCCCCTTTGTTCCGCTTTAATTTTGTTCACAGCACCTGGTGCATTTTTATCTGTTTATTTAGCTTACTGTCCCCCAAGTATTAGAACCTTTTCTTCTCAACTGTCGTTTTATATTCAGTGAAATACAGAGATTTTAAATGTCCAATTCAATGCATTTTGATAACTATATATATATTTTTAACAATAACCCCAATTAAAACAAAATTTTCGTCACCGGAAAAAAGTGATTCACAAAGCACGTTTTTTTTTTTGGACATGGTCTCACACCATCACCCAGGCTGCAGCACAGTGGCACAATCAGGGCTTACTGCAGCCTCAACCTCCTGGGCTCAAGCAATCCTCCCACTACCTTAGCTCCACAGTACCTGGGACTACAGGTGCATGCCACCACACCCAGCTAATTTTAAAATTTTTTGTAGAGACTGAATCTTCCTATGTGTTCAGGCTGGTCTTGAACTGGGCTCAAGCAATCATTCTGCCTTGGCTTCCCAAAGTGTTGGGATTATAGGTGTGAGCCACCACACCCAGCCAGCACTTTTTTTTTTGGAGACAGAGGCTCACTCTTGTTACCCAGGCTGGAGTGCAGTGGTGAGATCTCAGCTCACTGCAACCTCTGCCTCCCGGGTTCACGGGTTCAACCAATTCTCCTGTCTCAGCCTCCCAAGTAGCTGGGAATATAGGTGCCCAGCACCATGCCCAGCTAAGTTTTGTATTTTTTAGTAGAGATGGGGTTTCAGCATGTTCACCAGGCTGGTCTCGAACTCCTGACCTCAGGTGATCTGCCCTCCTTGGCCTCCCAAGTGTTGGGATTATAAGAATGAGCCACTGTGCCAAGCCTCAGCCAGTGCACACTTTTAATCACTTAGCAACACTGCCTTGTTGTCTCCAAAAAGTTGGTAATAATATCTTATGTGCCTTCCTAACTTGAAAGGCAGTATATTTGCTGTTTTAAATTATAAGAAAATTATAACTTAAACTACCAGTTGTTATTCCAAAGCTCCCCAAAAACCTCAATGGTCAGCCTTCAACAACTAAGCCACAACAAAACCAAAGGCATCTGAGTAATCCTCCAAATAACTGTTAAAGTGTACAATGTCATTAAGAACATCTTTCATTCTATCCAAATAATTACTGTCAGAAGCAAAGGCAGGGCAACAAAATTTAACTTTTCAGGCAACACTACTTTAGACAAGCAAAATATCACCCTCATTATGTAATTCCTATCCCCAAACTGTTACTATTCACAAATCATGTATTTCAAATATTTACATATTAAATAAATTATTGAACTGCTATTATATGCTGAAGAACTGACATCCACTTTAACAAGGACAACAAAAGGATATTAAAACAAGCTTCCAATTATATTGTATTTATTTTTTTGTTTGTTTGTTTGTTTTGAGACAGGGTCTCACTCTGTTGCCTTGGCTGGAGTGCAGGGCGCAATCTCAGGTCACTGCAACCTCCGCTTCCTGGGTTCAGGAGATTCTCCTGCCTCAGCCTCCTGAGTAGCTGGAATTACGGATGCGTCCTGCCATGCCCAGCTAATTTTTGTATTTTTAGTAGAGAGGGTTTCACCATGTTGGCCAGGTTGGTCTCAAACTCCTGGGATCTGCCCACCTCAGTCTCCCAAAGTGCTGGGATTACAGGCATGAGCCACCGGCCCACATCTGGCTCTGTATTTATTTCTAATTTTACACTTAGAAAATGTTAACTTATATCATTATAATCAACCATTTAATAGCCAAGGCCTCTAGAAAACACCTGTTGATATGAATCCCTCAGCAACTCTTTCATTACCTGAGTTGTATTGAGTGCTGTGTTCACATTTTTAATAGCTTCTTCAAAATTCTCTTCATCTTCTGGAGCCCCATTTTCATTCTTTAGAATTCCTATTATAATGGGAAATTGTCAGCAAACAACAGCCCTTTTCCTTTCACTCCTCTATTCCCCCATTATAAAAAATAACCTTGTCAGACTGCAGAATATTAAATCTTAATAAGAAATATGGCTTATCATTAGTCCTTAAAACTATACAAGGTGTGGCTCCTTAACTTCTCCAGAGGCAAAGTAAAATAAAAGTTCATGATGGTATTATCTGACAAAGGTGTTAACAGAAATCCAATAAACACTTGCCTCTAGCAATTTGCTTTTCAAGCTTTATACCGTATTTAACTATATTTCATAATATTACCTTGTCTAATCAAATCTCTGAAGTCCTCTTTTTCTTTATACGTTTTAGGTATTCGTCCATTTGTCTAAATCGGTTAAAAATTTTTAAAATTTAGTTATTAAAAACTCAAAATACAAAAATTGAAAGTCTAAAGTGTCCCCCATTCTCTACATAAGATTTCATCAACAAATATAATTTCTCTGTGAAATCACAGGCTCACTTGACAGAAAACAGACACTGTGCCCATTTATCTACATTAACCACCCCCAACAGTTTCATAACAACATTTATCAAATTTCATTTTGTTAATTAAAATTATCAGGATCAAAAGAAGAACTGTTAGATTTAAATTTAAAAGCAGTCATTTACCCTACGATACAACCCCATAAGGAAAAAAAATTAATCTCCCATTCCCCACCAAGGAAATCCTTTATAATAAATTGAAAATACAGTTGCATATGAAATTTTTTTTAAAAAGGACATACTTCACTATACCACCTCCCATTCCCCACCAAGGAAATCCTTTATAATAAATTGAAAATACAGTTGCATATGAAATTTTTTTTAAAAAGGACATACTTCACTATACCACTGTGCTAAATATTTCGCTATGATCACAATCCATGGAGTATGGCTATGGTCCTAAAAATGAGAGACAATCAAATAAAGTATCAGTATTATTAATTCTCCACTGTACCATCTAGTTTTCAACAAATTCAACATTACTTATGATCTCCTAATATATGCATAGTAATGAATAGAGGAAAATGAACTGAGTTAATAAAAACTACTTTACACATTTTTTTAGTTAAATACCTAGTATGTCATATATATACTATGATTGCCCCCATTATGCCAGCAATACAGTCTCAGAGACTGTCACCCAAAAACACAGCTCAAATCTCGATTTCAGACACTAATCCTAAAGTAAGAAACAAGGATCTTCTGTTTTCTGATGAACCAAATAAACAACAGCATGTTAATTTATATGGAAGTGGGAAAAAATACATATACTCTTTAAATTTTATTGTCTGTTATGTCATTATTTCTATCTGTTTAGAAAAAAGGCCATGAAGAGGGCTTCTTGGAATCTTTTTTTTGGTTTCTGTTTTTTGTTTTAAAACTTTTTACGTTTGATTTTTGTGGGTACTTAGTAGTGTATATATTTATGGGGTACATGCTTTGATACAGGCATGCAAATATGAAATAAACACATCATGAAGAATGAGGTATCTGTATAGCATTTATCCCATCAAGCATTTACCCTTTATGTTAGAAACAATCCAATTAAACTATTTTTTAGTTATTTTAAAATGTATAACTAAGTTATTATTAACTATAGTCACCTTGTTGTGCTTTCAAGTAGTAAATCTTATTCATTCTTTCTAAATTTTTTTTGGTACCCAATAACCATTCCCATCCCATCTCCCCATCTGGAATATGTTAATGTCCAACTTCTTGACCTGGGTAGTGATTACACAGATGTTCTGTTATTTATTTTTCTTCAATAAAAACATTTTTTAATTTTGAAGAAAAATTAATATGTTGAAAACAAGGGCAAATGTTGTTATTGAGTAATCTGGATGACAAGAATATGGAGGTTTATAGGATTTTCTCACTTTGGTGTAATTCAAAAAACTTAGGTTAAAAAAATGTTTTAAGTCAATCTACAAATGTAAGGTCACATACACTACCAACCTTTTTTTCCATATGATCCAAATCATAGGACTGAAAATGTTCTCTCAGTTCAGGAAATGGCTTATCTAGTCGTAGATCCTCTAATGCATTATCTGGATGAGATTCTATTACTGTGAAACAAAGAATTCAAAAGGATAAATTTAGTACTTCAAAAAAAGAGAGAGAAATGGGGTCTTGCTGTATCACCCAGGCTAAAGTGCAGTGGCACAATCATAGCTCACTGCTGGTTCAAACTCCTAGGCTGAAGGGATCCTCCCACCTCAGCATCCTGAGTAGGTGGGACTACAGAGTTGTGTCACCGTGCCCAGCTAATTTTTAAATGTTTTTGTAGTGATGGGGGTCTCACTATGTCACCCAGGCTAGTCTCAAACTCCTGGATTCCAGGGCTCCTCCTGCCTCAGCCTCCCAAAGTCCTTGTATTACAGGTGTGAGCCACCATGCCCAGCTTAAAAAATAAACTTAATTATTTAGCAATACTGATGACAACATACTATATTATAGAAACTTGGGAAATCTTTAATTTTTAAATGGGCACAGGGCCCACAGGTTTCACTGTTTTATTAAGGTACAATTTACATATAGTAAAATGCACAAATCTTAAGTCAACTATAAAGTTTTAGTAAAAATAAAACCAAGATTCCTTTTGAACAGAATCTGTTGTAATTGAAAAAGCTCAAAATTGACAAAATGTATGTACAGATAGTAACTAATGACCTATCCTTCCTCCTCTTGCGATCTTCAATAGACAGCATCACCATCTACCTAGCCTTCTTCCCCGGAAACCTGATGGTCACCCTTCACTTCTTGCTTTCTTGGCTCCAACATCAGTCACTCCCCACTTCCTCATCTCACTCTGTACACTGCTCTTCACATGGGAGAGTATAGGAGAGTGTATAATTTCAGTGAGTGTTTAGAGGTAGGTCCAGTTCTGTCACTTGCTAACTATGTGACCTTAGACAAACAATTTAATCTTTCATTGCCTCAGCATCATCTATAAAAGATACTAAAGTATCTACAGGTTGTATATCTCTCTTATTCAAAATGCTTGGGACCATAAGTGTTTTGGATTTTGTTCAGATTTTGGTATATTTGCAAATACATACTAGATGAGCATCTCTAATCCAAAAATCTGAAGTCAGAAATGTTCCAATGAGCATTTCCTTTGAATGTCATGTCAGTGCTCAGAAAGTTTTGCATTTTGGAGCATTTCTGATTTTGGATTTTGGGATAAAGGATGCTCAATCTGTACTTTATAAAGGTTTTGGAAAGAGTAAATGAAATAATTATCATAAAGGCAGGCACACAGCTAGCAATGTTTAACCTTCATTATTATCTACCCCTTCTTCTTCTCTTCCCTAAATTAGGAAAAAGAACACTCTCTTTCTTTCTTAGGCCACTGGAAATTTCTAACAGCAATCCCTGCCTCCAATCTTTGCCCCTTTAAATCCATTTACTTTCTACTCAACTTCAAAGTGACCCATTTAAAATAAAATTTTTATCCTGGCACTCTCCCACCTTTTGTTCCCTCCCATCAGTTGACACCACTTTCAACTCTTAAATGGCTCACCACCAGCAGCCAGAGCTTATCCTGACAAGCACTCCCTAACTGCCAACATAGATATTACTCCTCAGTGATGCTACCAATACCAAATAGCTATCATCACATCAGCACAGTACCTGAGTCATAGTAAAAATGCTTTCTTGAGTAAATAAAGAGCATTGTATGAATACTGGATGAAAATTTTATAATGATCTAAGATTAAAATTTTATAAGTAAAGGGCTTATATCAACCCTCAGCTGATGGAGGTCTGCTTATAAATGACTTTGGTCTCCTACAACAGTTTCCTTGGAAACAGTAGTTAGGTAAATGTCTTTGTTGTGTGAAACTGCACCTGAATTGAGAAAACCTAAAGCCTGCATGAGAATGAAATAAAAGACTGGAGGGGTCAGGGGCAGTGGCTCACACTTGTAATCCCAGCACTTTGGGAGGCCAAGGCGGGTGGATCACCTGAGGTCAGGAGTTCAAGACCAGCCTGACCAACATGGTGAAACCCTGTCTCTACTAAAAATATAAAAAATTAGCCAGGCATGATGGCAGGTGCCTGTAATCCCAACTACTTGAGAGGCTGAGGCAGGAGAATTGCTTGAATTCAAGAGGCAGAGTTACAGTGAGTCAAGATCATACCATTACACTCCAGCCTGGGCAACAAGAGTGAAACTCCGTCTCCAAAAAAAAGAACGGAGTGGTGAAAGGTGGTGCAACTTCATGGGTCAGAGTGACCCACATCCACATTCCTTAGCTCTCCACAGTCATACATGCCCAACGTGAGTTAGGGGGCAAAAGAAGCTGGGTACTTGCATAGTTGCTGGATCTCCTATAAGATCAAGAAACTATACCTGTTGTATCTCCTGCTTTGTATCCTTCTGTAATGCTACATAAAGAGTAGATTAAAGCCTATTAAATCTGATTGCCATTTTGAATCTGCAACTAGAGATGTGCTGCTACAAATTTACTTCATAATTTAAAACTGACTTTCTAAATTGTCAAGTTTCTAAAATTAGAGCTAACACAACCAATAGTAAGCCCATATGCTCAACAATTTTACCTGGATGTTCTTTTATAATGATCCTCATATAACCAACTAGTCCATATGTCCTACAGATCAAAAGAGGGATCTGGGAATTCCAGAGGACATCTGCTAAGCATAGTAATGTGCTGTTTAAAAAAAAAAAAAAAGGCAAAATATGAACATAAGCAAATGGAAATATGCCAAACATGAAACATGCCAAACTTGAAAATGTCTTAAAGCTACTTTCTTACTAAATAATAAATCCAAATAAATATAATTGCATTTACATAAGCAGGTCAAGAATATACTGAAAAGCAAACATTTCCACAGGCTGCAGTCTCAAAGAAAGTACATCTTTTGGACAAGAGGGATGTGAAACTCTTTCATTGCCATATTAAGGAGAAATGTTAAAGAAAACTTCTAAACATTTCCATGATAGAGAAAAAATATAAAACTCACGTATACACCCCCAAACAATTCCAATAACCAATTCTCTCTCTCTTTTTTTTTTTTTTTTTGATAGGGTCTCACTCTGTTGCCCAGGCTGTGGCATGATCATGGCTCACTGCAGCTTTGACCTCCAGGGCTCAAGCAATTCTCCCATCATAGCCTCCTGGGTAGCTGGGACCACAGGCATGCATACTGTCTGGCTAAATTTTGTATTTTTTGTAGACACAAGATTTTGCCATGTTTCCCAGGCTGGTCTTAAACTCCTGTGCTCAAGTGATCCACCTGTCTCAGCCTCCCAAACTGCTGGAATTACAGGTATGAGTCACTGCACCCAGACTTCAATAATCAATTCTAACTAGTTTTTAATCACTAAAAATTAAAAACAACAACAACAACAACAAACAATGTTCAGTTTAACTGCTCTAAATATATTCCAAAGAGTTTCACATCTAAGGCTGGGTGAGCAAGACTCTATCTCAAGAAAAAAAAAAGTTTCACATCTCAGTATTTTTCTCTTCCTCATCTTTTCAATGCTGGAAGAGTTCTAAGAATTTCTTTTTTTTTTTAATTTATTTTTTTGAGACCAGGTTTCACCTAGGCTGAGTAGAGTAGAGTGGCGTGATCATGGCTTACTGCAGCTTCAACTTCCTGGGTTCCAGCAATCCTCCTACCTCAGTCTCCAGAGTAGCTGGGACCACAGGCATGCGCCACCACTCCCAGCTAATTTTTGTATTTTGTTGAAACGAGGTTTTGCCATGTTGCCCAGGCTGGTTTCAAATTCCTGAGCTCAAGCAATCCACCCTCCTCAGCCTCCCAAAGTGCTGGGATCACAGGTGTGAGCCACCATGCCTGGCCAAGAATTTCAAATTTAAAGTTTCTATAGAATTTAAGAATTTTAAAAAATAATCATATACTGTGCTGATAAATCAATGTAAATCTAATAAGATTGAAATAAAAACATATTAACATAAAAATTTACCTTTCAGGAAGCTGAGTTGCAACCACAACGGTAAACCTACAGAAAAATGAAGGATCACTGTCTAGAAGGTTTTCTGGACTCTAAATAGGACAGCAAAGAAAAAAACCCAACAATTTCACAATCATATTAAACATGGCAGAAATAGTTAAGCTATTTTACAACAAATGAGGCAACAAATCCAATTCAACTAATCATAAATGATACAAAGATTCAAAATTCTAAATTTCTAGGGCTTTGAATTATTTTAAAAAATTGTATTTCAGCACAGACATAAAAATGTGTGTACATATATACCTCTTCCACAAAACTTCCAGAGACATCGCTATTTAATTCTTGTAAGAATTCCATGGCAGCTTGAGCTCGGTTCTTTTTAAAAACAAAGCATTTAACTTGAATTAGAAAAAAGCTTGGTCACAATATAATCCCTCAATTTATGGAACAGGCAAACATACTGTAAAACTATCCAAATTTCATGCGTAAGTATGACAACTCTGTTTCCCTTCTTTTTTCTTTTTAGAGAAAGGCTTTTGCTCTGTTGCCCAGTTTGAAGCATAGTGGCCCAATCATAGCTCACCGCAGCCTCAAACTCCTAGGCTTAAGCAATCCTCCTGCCTCAGCCTCTCAAGTAGGTAGGACTACAGGCATGTGCTACAATGCCCAGCTAATTAAAAAATATATATATATTGTAGAAACAGGGTCTTGCCATGTTGCCCAGGCTGGTCTTGAACTCCTGGCCTCAAGCAATCTTTCTGTCTTGACCTCCCAAAGTGCTGAGACTACAGGCGTGAGCCACCAGTCCCAGCCAATTCTGCTTCCCCTAGTGTTTACAACTCAACAGAATATTACTTAAAACAAAGCAAAACCATCATTATCCGGAGTTCTCAAACGACATTATTTGTACTCTACTTTTTTGATTCAACAAATGACCAAAAAACTCTAGGTAGCAGGCAAGGATATCCTAGATCATGTTCAGACTCACTGTAACCCCCCAAATCTAGAAACCTGTGCAAGAGTGGTTAATGACTAAGCTAACAGTCATTTCACTAAGTTGACTAATATGGTTTCATAAGATTTTTTAATTTGAAATACAAAGATAGAAGATCTTCTGGCTCTTATTAAAAATTTTGTTAACCAGAATCCATCCTCTGAATATTACATTACCCAAGATTTAGCTTTAATACAGGATACAATGTATAAGCACAGATAGTACTTCTAAGTTTTTAAACTACCAAACATATGAAGATTTACAAGATTAGAAAAATTAGGTAACTTTCTCAGAGAAATAATACACTTTTCAAACAATCAAAACATAGTGGCACCATTAGATCCTCAAGTGCAACTATATTCTCTAACAAATTGTTTACCTTGCCGATACTGCTTCTTTGAAGGAAGAAACTAAAGTGAACAGAATAAAGGGAAAAAAAGTAAAGCTTACTAATTTTAAAGGAAAAGCTGTTTGTAATAGCATGCATATTCATTCATAGTATAAAACAAGCTATATTGTGATTACAGGTGGTAATGGCCTTCCTAGAGGAAGAAAATCAGATAGGCTTAGAAACAAAGATAGGCTAATAAGTCAATGTTTCTTTCTCAACGTGTGTACCACAGAATGTGTATATGACAAGATCCTCTGAGAGAAAAGGGTTCCTTGGCTAAAAAAAAGTTTGGGTAACACCATATGCTATATTTCCCTCTTGGAAATTCATAATATACATAAAACATATAATACTAAAATTTTTTTTTTTTGAGACAGAGTCTTACTCTGTCGCCAGGCTGGAGTGCAGTGGTACCATTTTGGCTCACTGCAACCTCCGACTCCCTGGTTCAAGGGATTCTCCTTGACTCAGCCTCCCAAGTAGCTGGGATTACAGGCATGCACCACCACATCTATTTTTTTTTTTTTTTTTTTTTTGAGACAGAGTTTCACTCTTGTCGCCCTGGCTGGAGTGCAATGTTGGGACCTCGGGTTACTGCAACCTCCGCCTCCTGGGTTCAAGAGATTCTCCTGCCTCAACCTGCCGAGTAGCTGAGATTACAGGCAGGCGCCACCACACCCAGCTAATTTTTTGTATTTTTAGTAGAGATGGAGTTTCTCCATGTTGGTCAGGCTGGTCTCAAACTCCCGACCTCGGAGGATTTGCCCACCTTGGCCTCCCAAAGTGCTGGAGCTACAGGCATGAGCCACTGTGTCCGGCCAAATTTTTGTATTTTTAGTAGAGACAGGATTTCACCCTGTTGGCCAGGATGGTCTTGATCTCCTGACCTCGTGATCTGCCCGCCTCAGCCTCTCAAAGTGCTGGCATTACAGGCCTGAGCCACCACATTCTGCCACTAAAATCTTAAGGTAAAGAAATTTTAACTTCATTTGATCCATTTCCCAAACTAATTTGACCATGGAACCCACTGGCCCATTTAACAGCTTTTAACATTCTCTAGAACCAGTGTTACATAGATTAGTCTCGGTGTACTGAACCATTTGTTTTTGCACGTAACTCTAACAGATTTATTCAGGCTTCCTCCCACACATACCCTTGACATGTCTCAAGGCCCAGATATGAGGCTGCTGATCAGAGTTAGGATACCATTTTTCGGCATAAACTCACTGGCTCCATAGAAGAAACTCTAATTTTATCACATTCTACTCTAACCAACCAAGTAAGCAAAGATAACAAGAATTCTTTATATATGTCAATTAAAAGGCTGTGCTGTGCCTAGCAGAAACTGGCACTATCATCCAAAGAAAAGGCATCAAAACTAAATATAAACTAATTGTTGGTTTTCCTTATATTTACTCACTGTTGTAGTTACTGACAAATACAATGAGAGATACCAAAAAAAAAAAGGTAAAAAAAAAGAGAGATACCAGACTTCAAGTCCCTGAAAAGGTACGGAGCTTTAAATCCAAATTTGGGAATGCTCTGAAAATCTACATATAATCTTTAAAGAATAATATACAGGCCATCTTTAAAACAGCATTTTCGTAGACACAGTATAAAGAGATATACACCTAGACTAAGCTTAGAAGACATACAGGTATTATTGTTAATTATATGTGATTATATAGGAATCAATGCAAGAGCTTAGGAAGTGTCCATATTACATGAATAAACAAATAATGTCTACTCCTTTATATTAATAACAATAAAGACAGTAATGATGAATACCTTTTATTAATGCCCCATTTGCCAAATGCCGTATTGCACTTTAACTGTGTTATCTCACTTCCTCCTCACCATAATCCCAAACAAGGATGACTTCCACTGAGAGCCAAGTCACCCTGACTAAAGCTAGGATTCAGGACTTGCCTTCCCATGAAAGTGCACTGCCTTCCTTAACATGTATATATTTGAAAAGAATAGAACATACTTGTTTCCAGCATCTTCTCCGCTGACCTGATTTCCATCAATAATTGTAAATGAACCAACACCTGAGAGCCAAAACAGAGTAAGTCAGGAATGTACAGTTCTAGTTCATAATCTTAAAGAAGTAAATTTGGAACACAACCACAAAACTACATTACCTGGTAGTACCAAGTTTTTAAGAATTTCAGTTCCTGTGGCTGTTGCATTTATTAGGCAAACATGAGCAGATTCTAAAGCCTCTTGCCCATGATCACCCCACAACCTACAAAACAGACACAAATTTGACATTTTTAAAGCTTTCATGACAATCCAACTTTCTTATTTGAATGGTGATCTTTTTTTTTCTTTTTGAGACGGCCTCTCATTTTGTTGCCAGGCTGGAGTGCAGTGGAGTGATCAGTGCAATCTCTGCCTCCTGGGTTCATGTGATTCTCCTGCCTCAGCCTCCCTAGTAGCTGGTCCTACAGGCGCGTCCCACCATGCCCAGCTAATTTTTTGTATTTTTAGTAAAGACGGGGTTTCACCATGTTAGCCAGGATGGTCTCGATATCCTGACCTCGTGATCCACCCACCTCGGCCTCCCAAAGTGCTGGGATTACAGGCATGGGCCACCACGCCCGGCCTCATTTATTCTTAAGTTATGTTAGATGCATTTAAGTTAAGTTAGATGTATTTAAGATCTCGACATAGGGCTTATTACTGTGACTTCTCCAAGGGTGAGCAAAACCTTTACCAAGAAAACTGAATTATCATCTGAAAAGCCTCACATCAACTTCTACAGGAGTGCTTTAAAGTATAATACCCAATGAACAACATTCTAATAGCATGATTAATGTGCCTTCCCTATCACCTGATCTAAAGCAGATTACTCCTTATTATGTAACCAGTATGTCCTCCAGAGTATATGACAAGCAACTGCCTCATTTTTCTTTTTTTTTTTTTGAGACAGGGTCTCACTATGTTGTCCAGGCTGGTCTTGAACTACTGGGTTCAAGCATTCCTCTTGCCTCAGCCTCTAGAGCTGCTGGGACTTCAGGCACAAGCCACTGCACCTGGCTTCATTTGTTTTTGTTTGCTGGGCATCCATCTTTCCACTCCACTCTAAGCTCCGTAAGGGCCAGACAGCTGTCAAATGTGTAGAGGAATCGCCTAGAAGAACCAGA
This sequence comes from Aotus nancymaae, assembly GCF_030222135.1. NCBI lineage: Eukaryota > Metazoa > Chordata > Mammalia > Primates > Aotidae > Aotus > Aotus nancymaae. The sequence continues at coordinate 21,474,244 of NW_026988443.1, forward strand.
TGGACTGTAAACGCCTGTTTTCTCCATGAAAGTATGGCACACAGAAGACACCTGACACATGATTGATGGATGCTTGAATAGTTGGAGAGTAAACTTAAGAATACTGGTTCATCAGGGAGGCAAAGGTTGCAGTGAGCTGAGACTGTACCACTGCACTCCAGCCTGGCACCTGGCAACAGAGCAAGACTCTGTCTCAAAAAAAAAATAATAATAATACTGGTTCATTTCGGCTGGGCGAGGTGGCTCATGCCTGTAATCCCAGCACTTTGGGAGGCCAAGGCAGGCGGATCACCTGAGCTCAGGAGTTCGAGGACAGACTGGCCAACATGATGAAACCCTGTCTCTACTAAAAAATACAAAAATTGATTGTTTGGGGAGAGAGATCCAAGATGGCTGATGATTAGCAGCTCGGGCACGTACCTCCCAGTGAAAGCGCAAAGAACGAGAGGACGCCACACTTTCAGACGAATATTAGTTGCTCACGGACCACGAGATTCCCAGTGGAGGAGCTCCACGGGTCGCCAGGGCGACTCTTGTGGCCGGCGTGGCGGTTTTGCTGGTGCCTTAGCACGCCAGTTCTTGGTGCAGAGTCCGGATATTCCCGGGCAGAAAAGCACCATCAATCTTAACACCGCTGTTTTGGCCGGCTCAGTGGATTGCTCAGATTTCGGCGCAGGGAATCAACAAGTTGGACGTCAGAGACCCAGTTAGAAAGTCGGTAATTATAAAGACGACAGACGGACAAATATATAATGAAGGGAAGAAACCAGCGTAAAAAGGTAGAGAATACTCAAAATCAGAATGCCTCTCCCTCTACAGGGGATTGCAATTCCTCATCAGCAACGGAACAAGGCTTAATAGATTACACGGGTGTTCCAATAACAGAAGCAGGTTTCCAAACGTGGGTGATAAGAAACTTCTGTGAATTAAAAGAACTTAATCTAACCCAATGCAAAGAAACTAAGAACCTTGAAAAAAGGTTTGACGAAATGTTAACGAGAATGGACAATTTAGAGAAGAATATAAGTGAATTGATGGAGCTGAAAAACACAACACGAGAACTTCGCGAAGCATGCACAAGTTTAAACAGTCGAATTGATCAAGCAGAAGGAAGGATATCAGAAGTCGAGGACCAGCTCAGTGAAATGAAACGAGAAGACAAGAATGCAGAAAAAAGGATGAAAAGGAATGAGCAAAGTCTCCAGGAAATATGGGACTATGTGAAAAGACCTAATTTACGTTTGATAGGTGTACCTGAATGTGATGAAGAGAATGAATCCAAGTTGGAAAATACTCTTCAGGATATCATTCAGGAAAATTTTCCCAACCTGGCAAGGCAGGGTAATATTCAACTCCAGGTAATACAGAGAACACCACAAAGATATTCTTCAAGAAGACCAACCCCAAGGCACATAATTGCCAGATTTATTAGGGTTGAAATGAAGGAGAAAATACTAAGGGCAGCTAGAGAGAAAGTTCAGGTTACCCATAAAGGGAAACCTATCAGACTTACAGCAGATCTCTCAGCAGAAACCCTACAAGCCAGAAAAGAGTGGGGACCAATATTTAACATCCTTAAAGAAAAGAACTTTCAACCCAGAATTTCCTATCCAGCCAAATTAAGCTTTATGTGCGAAGGAAAAATTAAATCTTTGGCGAACAAACAAGTACTTAGAGAGTTCACCACCACCAGGCCTGCTTTACAAGAGCTTCTGAAAGAAGCACTATACATATAAAGGAACAACCAATATCAGCCTTTCCAAAAATATATCAAAAAGCAAAGAACTTTAACACAATAAAAAATTCACATCAACTAATGGGCAAAACAGCCAGCTAGCATCAAATGCTGGTATTAAACTTATATATATTTTAATTGGATAAAAAGCCAAAACCCATCGGTATGCTGCATCCGGGCCCATCTTACATGAAACAATACACAAAGACTCAGAGAGAAGGAGGAAGACTTACCAATTGAACAGAGAGTAAAAATAAACTAATAAACAAAAAGCAGGAGATGCAATTCTCACCTCTGATAAAGTAGACTTTAAAGCAACAAAGATCAAAAGAGGCGAGGAATGACATTACATAATGGCAAAAGGATCAATGCAACAAGAAGAGCTAACGATTCTATAGATCAACGAGATAGAAAATTAACAAGGATATTCAGAACTTGAACTCAGACCCGGAACAAGTAAACTTAATAAATATTTATAGTACTCTCCACTTCAAATACACAAAACATACATTACCACCTCACACCTATTCCAAAGGTGACTATATAATTGGAAGTAAATCACTCCTCAGTAATCGCATAGCATTTCATAGGTTTAAATTAAATATTGGTTGGCTGTTTGTTTGTTATCTTCTTCCCTTATTCCTTCCTGACTACATCATTAAGTATAATTATCAGTATAAAAGAGGTTTTCAATACCCATTACTAAATTGCATTCTAGCCTGGGCAAGAAAGCAATACTCCCATTCTCTCTCCCTCTTTCTTTTCCTTCTCCCTCTTCCCCATTCTCTCTCTCTCTCTTTCTCTTCCTTTTTTCTCCTTCCTATTCTCTCTCTCTCTTTCTCAAAAAAAAAAAAAAAAAAAAATACAAAAATTAGCTGGGTGCAGTGATAGGCACCTGTAATCCCAGCTACTTGGGAGGCTGAGGCACAAATCGCTCGACCCCGAGAAGCGGAGGTTGCAGTGAGCCAAAATCACACCACTGCACTCCAGCCTGGGTGACAGAGTGAGACTTGGTCTCAAAAAAAAAAAAAAGAATATTGGTACATCTGGACCAGGGTGAGATATTGTGTATGCCTGTAGTACCAGCTGCTTGGGAGGCTGAGGCAGCCCAGGAGATCAAAGTAGTGGTGTGCCAAAATCACAGCTGTGAACAGCCACTGCACTCCAGCCTGGGCAACATAGTGAGACCCACCTCAAAAATAAACCAAAATTACAGAGGCCAGGTGCTGTAATCCCAGCACTTTGAGAGGCTGAGGCAGGAGGATCATTTGAGCGCAGGAGTTCAAGACCAGTCTGGGCAACATGGCAAAACCCCATCTCTAAAAAAGTTAGCCGAGCATGGTGGCACATGCCTGTAGTCCCAGCTACTCAGGAGGCTGAGGCAGGAGGATCGTCTGAGCCCAGGAGGTTGAGGCTGCAGTGAGCAGTGTTCTTGCCACTGTACTCTAGCCATTGCACTCTGGCCTGGGTCACAGAGTGAGACCTTGTCCCTAAAAAAAAAAAGAATCCTGGTGCAACTCTAAGTAACATGTTTCAAGAAGAGGCAAAACATATTCAGTCCTCTCTACTATCTTGCTGGCCCAACCAAGGTGAAGCCAGGAGGGCCTTATTGACTGCTGCAGTTTGCTTCTAACTGCTTCCCTTTGACAGTTCAAAACCAATAACCAGTTCTTACTATGAAAGGTAAAGTTTGGGACTTAAATGGAATGTCTTCAGCAAAACCCCTCTTTTGTTAGAGTTGCTTAGTAACCTCAACTATCTTCTCAGCTCTGTCATGTATGGTTATACCTGCATTCAAAACACACAAACTCCAATAATTTACAAGAAAACCTAAGTTGGTTATAAGGACTGTAACCTTTCTTTCTTTTCCTAAAAGCTTGGGAGCAGGATGTAACTGTGTACCTCCGAAAAACCCAGAAGAGCCTGAGTTTACATCCTGGCTCAAGATATGGGGAACTGTGGGCAAGTTACCTAATTTCTCCAAGACTCAGTTTCCCTAATTGTAAAGCACAGGAAACGGCTGCTTTCAAGGGTGCTCTCAGACTTAAGTGCCTCTAATACAGCACTAGGCTGGTGGTGCAAACAGGAATTCCAGTCCTTGGAGATACATAACTTCTGTTGTCTCAGAAGCTCCAGGAAGAGGAAGCCAAGCAGCTTTGTTATCTCCACAGCCTCAAGACATAGAAGATGCTCAATAAATAAGGAATGGGGAGTGAAAGAAAAGGCAAGGGTGGGGAAGTAGCCAAGGACCCTCCTGATGGCTCGGGCCTGCACTGCCCATTAAGGTAGCCGCCAGCTACATGTACCACTGAGCAACGAGGCTAGTGTTAACTGAGATGTGCTGTACGTGTAAAAGGCAGTATTTCTAAGACAGTTTTGGGTTTTCTTTTTCTTCTTTTTTTTTTTTTTGAAGGAGTCTCGCTCTGTCGCCCAGGCTAGAGTGCAGTGGCGTGATTTTGGCTCACTGAAACCTACACCTCCTGGATTCAAACGATTCTCCGACCTCAGCCTCCAGAGTAACTGGGATTACAGGCGCGCGCCACCACACCCAGCTAATTTTGGAATTTTTAATAAAGACGAGGTTTGACCACGTTGCCCAGGCTGGTCTCAAATTCCTGACCTCAAACTCCTGATCCACCCGCCTCGGCCTCCCATAGTGCTGTGATTACAGGCGTGAGCCACCGTGCCCGTCCTCTAAGACAGTTTTAAAAAGGAAAATACTCAGGACCATCCTGCAAGGTGGCAAGATCCCATTTCTACAAAAAACACAAAATATTTTTTAAAATTAAGTAAAATGTCTTCGTAAGTTTTTATATTGATTACGTGTTAAGATAGTAATATTTTGGACATATTGGGTTAAACTGCATTTAAAAATAAATTTCGGGGCCGGGCGCGGTGGCTCACGCCTGTAATCCCAGCACTTTGGGAGGCCGAGGCGGGTGGATCACGAGGTCAAGAGATCGAGACCATCCCGGTCAACATGGTGAAACCCCGTCTCTACTAAAAATACAAAAAAATAGCTGGGCACGGTGGTGCGTGCCTGTAATCCCAGCTACTCAGGAGGCTGAGGCAGGAGAATTGCCTGAACCCAGGAGGCGGAGGTTGCAGTGAGCCGAGATCGCGCCATTGCACTCCAGCCTGGGTAACAACAGCGAAACTCTGTCTCAAAAAAATAAAAAAAAAATTTCACCTGTTTCTTTTTACCTTTAGTGTGGTTACTATAAAAATTATAATTAAATTTGCGATTCACATGAGACTAGCATTACATTTCCACTGGACAGCGCTGGTGAAAACAAAACCGAACCCTCTATGCCGCTCTTGAGGCAGGGATGGGGTGCGTTCTGGGCCTCCCCATTCTGAAAACCAGGAGCCTGGGCGCAGCGAGGCGGGGCGGGCAGCCGCGCTAGCGACCGGGCTTGGCACTGGGGACTGCGTGCCCCGAATCGCATACCGCGTGGCGGGGAAAGGGGTCCTGGCCCTCGCGGAGCACCCTCGGCCCAGGGCGGGAGGCCAGAGCGCCGGCTTCCCGCGCCCCACACGGCCCGGCCCAGCCTGAAAGGAGGCCTGAGGGAGGCCCGACCGCGCCGCCTGCGCCCTTAGGCCCAGCCCGGATGCTGGGAAGCCCGCCGGCCCACCCTCGACTCGGTGAGCCCCGGCTCACCTTAGCTGCCGGTCGTACTTCTGCTCCTTGAGCAGCTTCCCCGGCTGCGCCATGGCCGCGCCCGCCGCGCGGAGAACCGCGTAGCCCCTGCAGAGCGCCACCACCAGCTCTACAAGCGCGCAGGCGCACTGAGCGCCCCTCCACCGCCACCGCCTCCTGCGCGCCGCCCGCAGGGGGCGCCGCACTGCACTGCGCACGCGTCACGGGTACGCCTAGGGAGTAAGCGGCCCCGGACCCAGAGCAGGTCTGGGGATCTCGGTCCCAGTCGGCAGGAGGGGCAGCCCCGCTAGCCTACCAATTCGAGGTCTGGCTGTGCAGCAGTTGGAGGCGACTGGGGCCTTGGAATCAGGCACACTTGTATTTTGACCACTTAACTGGTTGTGAGATCTACTCTTTACCTCTCAAATCCTCCATTTGCTCACCTGTGCAGTGGGGATAAATGGGTTCCAAGTATCTTTGGCCTTAAGTGAGATTATGGATACAGGAGGCCAGACTTCCCCAAAATCTTGCATGAATAATAACTTTTATTGTGATTATCATTATTTTTCACCCATTTCTTCCTCTCATGAAAAAGCCCACAAGCCTATTTTGAATCACAAACTCCCTGCTGCAGATGCAAACAAGTCCAGGACTCTGTTCTTGGAGAGTTTAAGTCTTGTTGAAGGGAGAGGGTCAGTAAACAAGCACTCACCAGACAATGTGGCCTTCCTCTAGATAGAGGGAAGTAAGATGCTCAGGGTGCACAGAACAACCTCCCCACTCCTCCTCTCCAAGAATGTTTCATGTGGTGTGGAGATGGAAGGGATTTTTTGTTTTGTTTTGTTTTTTGAGACAGGGTCTCACTCTATTGCTCAGGCTGGAGTTCAGTGGTGCAGTCTCAATCCACTGCAGCCTTAAGCTCCTGGGCAGAATCCCCCCACCTCAGCCTCCCAAGTAGTTAGGACTACAGATATGCACCACCACACCCAACTAACCTTTGTATTTTTTGTAGAGACAGGGTTTTGCCATGGCCCAGGCTGGTCTCAAACTCCTGGGCTCAAGCGATCTGCCCACCTTGGCCTCCCAATGTGCTGAGATTACAGGCATGAGCCACCGTGCCCAGCTGGGAGGGTGTTTTAAGCATAAGGAACAGCAGGTGCCATCTCTAAGAGGCAAAGAAGGCATAGCAAGCTGTAGGTGCTAGAGTAAGTTTGGTCAGGTGAAGAATCAGGGGTGGTTTGGAAGGTCTGAAAAAAAGCTGGGACGGGCTGGGCTCTGAGGACTGCGAACGTAGATTCAAGGAGGAATTTAAAGTCCTCCACTTCCTCAAAAGACCCTCTTCTCAGCAAGAGAATGGCTGTCTTGTGGGGATGGCAGGCCAAGGAAGGAGGTTTTGTTCCATGAGGACAATTGGGAGGCGGGGTGGTGCTGAAGACAAGGTGACCGTCTGGGAGAGAGATGAAGACTCCTTCCCCTCTATCTCCCAGACCCTACAGGCACCTTCAGGTTAATAACTCGCTGAAATAAGGTGAAAATGAGTACAATTCCCCACCCCCAACCGCCTACGTTAGGAACCAGAGTGGTGGCACAGTTTGATGGTAATGATGCAATGGTGATGGATTGCACTTTCCCCTGGGTGTGTTCTCCAGGACCAAGGTGAGAGTACACCCTCCCATACCTTCCCTTGTCCTTACTCAGCTCTCATGGAACACAACTGATGGGAAACAGAGGCGTGAGGCTTTCCCAGCTCATCATGTGTTTGTGCTGTCACATTTCCTTCTCCAAGTGGACAAGTAAAATATAAGGGATAATAAAATACACTCCAGGAAAGTGGGAAGGTCAAAAGGCAGCAGATGAAAGTTCACTGCTTTGCTTCTCATGCCCATGGACTTCAGGAAAGGAAATATCCTCAAATTTGGTAGAGGGCGAGTCATAGTGCCTGTGAAGAAGTAAATGACTTTGAAAAGGCTTGTGTTAGAGGCCGGACATGGTGGCTCATGTCTGTAATCCAAGCACTTTGGAGGCCAAGACGGGCGGATCACCTGAGGTCGGGAGTTCAAGACCAGCCTGACCAACATGGTGAAACCCTGTCTTTAAAAAAAAAAAAAGAAGAAGAAGAAGTTAAGAAAAGGCTTGTGTTGGTGGTGTCCGTAAAATGATACCTCAGGGTATCAGTTTCCTAGGAATGTTGTAACAAAGAACCGCAAACTGGGTGACTTAAAACAAGAGAAATTTATTGTCCTACAGTTCTGGAGGCTGGAAGTCTACAATCAAAGTGTGGGTGAGACTACTGAAACCTGTAGGGGAGAATCTGTCCTTCTGAAACCTGTAGGGGAGAATCTGTCCTTGCTTCTTCTTGGCTTCGGGGGGTTTGCTGGCAATCTTTGGCTAGCAGCCACAGCACTTCAATCTCTGCCTCCATCGCTACATGGCATGCTCCCCTCATGTCTCTGTTTATCCTCTCTTAAGGACACAAGTCACAGTGGATCAGAGCTCATGCTGATGACTTCATCTTAACTGGATTAATTACACTTGCAAAGACCCTATTTTTAAATAAGATCACCACAGGTACTGGCAGGTTAGGACTTCAGTAACTTCTGAGGAAGACATAATTCAGCCCATACCCAGCAGCTTTGTATTAATATTATTTTTTAGAGGCAGGGTCTCACTATATTGCCCACGCTTGTCTCAAACTCCTGGGTTCAAGCAGTCCTCCCACCTCAGCCCCCCAAAGTACTGGGACTACAGGCATGAGTCACTGAGCCTAGCCCTGCCCATTTTGTAATAGGGTTATTTGTTTTATTGTTATTGAGTGGTCTGATTTGTACATTTTGGATATTAGTCTCTGATCTAATGTATATTTTGTAAATATTTTTTCTCAATCTGTGGGTTCTCTTTACTCTGTCATTTCCTTTGCTGTGCAGAAGCTTTTGAATTTGGTATAAACCCATTTGTCTATTTTTTGTTTTGTTGCCTGTGCTTGTGGAGTCATTTTTTGGCGTCTGGTCACTATTTTTTGGCGGTGTGAGGGACAGGATCTCATTCTTTCACCTGAGCTGGAGTGCAGTGGTTATAATCATGGCTTACTGTAACCTCGACCTCTGGCCTCAAGCAATCCTCCCGCTTCAGCCTTCTGAGCAGCTGAGACTACAGGCACCCACCGCCATGCTCGGCTAATTTTTATGTTATTTTCTGTAGAGATGAAAGTGAAAATAATGATAATAATTCAACCCATAAAACCATGTAAAAGTGCCTATGCGGGAGGCCGAGGCGGGTGGATCACGAGGTCAAGAGATCGAGACCATCCTGGTCAACATGGTGAAACCCCGTCTCTACTAATACAAAAAATTAGCTGGGCACGGTGGCGCGTGCCTGTAATCCCAGCTACTCAGGAGGTTGAGGCAGGAGAATAGCCTGAACCCAGGAGGCGGAGATTGCGGTGAGCCGAGATCGCGCCATTGCGCTCCAGCCTGGGTATCAAGAGCGAAACTCCGTCTCAAAAAAAAAAAAAAAAAAAAAAAAAAAAAAAGTGCCTATGCTGGAGGAGGGGAGACTGATCAAACACAGTTCTTTTGATGGCACTGCCATGAAAGAACTCAAGGCCCACTGGTGAGTTCTCCCTGTTGTGGAGGGTGGAAACTAGAGGTATCAGACCAAGAAGCCATGGTGTAATTCATTTAAGCTATTGGTTTTCAAACTGTGGTCCTGGACCAGCAGCATCAACATCACTTTGGAAACTTGTTAGAAAGGCAAATTCTTGTCTGGGTGCAGTGGCCCATGCCTATAATCCCAGCACTTTGGGAGGCCAAGACAGGAGGATTCTTTGAGGCCAGGAGTTTGAGACTAGCCTGGGTAACATAGAAGACTCTGTCTCTACAAAAAAAAAAAAAAAAAAAATTAAAAAATTAGCCAGGCATGGTGGTGTATGCCTTTAGTCCCAGTTATTTGGGAGGCTAAGGTGGGAGGATCACTTGACCCCAGGAGTTTGTGGTTGCAGTGAGCTATGATCGCGCTACTGCACTCCAACCTAGGCAACAGAGTGAGACCCCCCTGCTGTCTCTAAAAAAAAAAAAATTAAGCATTTTAAAAAAAAGCCAGGTAAGGTGAGTCACTCTTGTAATCCCAACACTTAAGAGGTTGAGGCAGGAGGATTTCTTGAGCCCAGGAGTTTGAAACCAGCCTGGGTGACATGGTGAGAACTTGTCTCTGAAAAAAAAAGAAAAATTCAAATTCTTGGACCTTATCCATACTTGCTGAATCAGAAACTGTAGAGCGAGGCCCAGGCAACTGTTTTAACCAGTCATCCAGGTGTTTCTGTTACATGCTTGGTTCTACCCTGGCTTACTGAGCACTTACTATGATGCCAGGCAAGCCCCTGACATGCATCACCTCGTGAGCTCACAACCACCCAATGCAACAGATATTGCTGCTAACCCGGTTTTACAGACAGGGGCAGATGTTTGGAAAGAAGAGTGAAGTAACAAAGATTAACAGGTGGTGCAGGGGTTAGAAACAAATACCCTAGTCTGGTGCAGTGGCTCACACCTGTAATCACACACCTGTAGTGCTTTGGGAGGCCGGGCATGGTGGTGTATGCCTGTAGGATAGGAGATGGAGGATCACTTGAGGCCAGGAGTTTGAGACCAGCCTGGGCAACGTAACAAGACCCTGTCTCTACAAAAAATAAAAAATTAGCCAGGAATAGTGGCGCACCTGTGGTCCCAGCTACTTAGGAGACTAGGTGGGAGGATCACTTGAGCCCAGGAGTTGGAGGCTGCAGTAAGCTATGACTTCACCACTGTACTCTAGTCTGGGTGACAGAGTGAGATCTTGTTTCAAATAAAAAGAAACAAATACACCCAACAGATCTGACCAGACCGCAGCACAGGTATGTTATTTTATCCAGCCCAGCTGGTCTCAGGGAGGACAGACTAGATCTTTGGGCTGTCAGGAAGTTTGGGGCTAGCTCTGTGCTAGCAGAGATTATAGTCTGTGGAAGACCAGCCAGGAAGAATGAGTCACAACCCAGGACATCCACCCAGGCCACTAGCCCTCCCTGCCTGTCCTTGCCCATCCTATCCCTTCTCACCCTGGTCCTCATTGGCTGATCCCTTGCCTTTCTCCCCAGCCCCATTAGCTCCTTGAGGCAGCTATGAGTATAAAGTTCACAGTTGTATCACCTGTGCCTGGCCCAGCAGTTGACATCTAATAAATCTTCAATAAATGTTTACTGAATGAAAGAATAAATTTCTGAAACTATTGCCATCATAATGTGTACATTTTAAAATACGTTCCTAGCAATGTATGTATTATCTGACTTAGTAATTCTACCTCTATCAATTTATTCCAAGGAAATCATCAGACACACATAAAGATGTGTAAATAAGGAGACCAGGCACATTGGTTCCCGAGTCCCAGTACTTTGGGAGACTGAGGTGGAAGTATTGCTCAAGGCCAGAAATTTGAAACAGATGAGCCTGAGCAACACAGCAAGAACCCATCTCTTAAAAAAAGTCATACTAAAGATGTGCAAGTAAGGATGTTGACTGCAGTGATATTTGCAATACTGAAAACTAGAAATAACACAAAATCACAGCATGTGTGAATAAATATTACGTGTCAAGTTCTCCAAGGCCAGTCAAGGAAACATTTACCATAGGGCACTGGATGGAAAAAAAACTGGTCCCAAAGCCATCCTATGATCCTGATTGCTCAACTGTTTTCCTTTTTTTTTTTTTTTTAAGATGGAGTCTCTCTGTGTTACCCAGGCTGGAGTGCAGTGGCTATTCACAGGTGGGATTATAGCATACTACGGTCTCAAACTCCTGGACTTAAGGGATCCTTCCACCTCAGCCTCCTGAGTAGCTGGGATCATAGGCACACCACCATACCCGGCCTTGACTATTTACATACTACTAATACATGCAGGTTGAGCATCTCCAATACAAAAATCTGAAATCCAAAATGCTCCAAAATCTGAAACTTTTTGAGCACCTACAAGATGCCATTGTGGGGAGAGGGGCTGAGATAGTGACACTTGTGTTCTGATGGTTCACTGTCACAAACTTTGTTTCATGCACAAAATTATTTAACATAGTGTGTCAAATTACTTTTAGGCCATGTCTATAAGGTAAGTATAAAATGTAAATGAATTTTGTGTTTAGACTTCGGTCCCATCCCCAAGATACTATGTATATGTAAATATTCCAAAATCTGAAAAATATCAGAAATCCAAAACACTTCTGGTCCCAAGGATTTCAAGTAAGTGATACTCAACCTGTATCAGAAAACCTTGGCAGAGCATCACCCTAATACCAAAACCAGGAAAGGACATAACCAAAAGATATCCTTGATGAACTTAGATGCTAAAATCCTTAACCAAATGCTAGCTAACTAAACTCAACAATGTATCAAAAAGATAATCCGCCATGGACAAGTGGGTTTCATACCAGGTATGCAGGAATGATTTAAAATATACAAGTCAATAAATGTGATACACCACATATACAGAATTAAAAGCAAAAATCAGGCCGGGCACAGTGGCTCACACCTGTAATCCCAGCACTTTGGGAGGCCCAGGCAGGTGGATCACCTGAGGTTAGGAGTTTGAGACCAGCCTGGCCAACATGGTGAAACCTTGTCCCTACTAAAAATGCCAAAAAGTAGCCAAGTATGGTGGTGTGCACCTGTAATCCCAGCTACTTGGGAGGCTGAGGCAGGAGGATCACTTGAACCTGGGTGGCGGAGGTTGCAGTAAACTGAGATTGCGCCATTGCAATCCAGACTGGGTGACAGAGCAAAACTCCATCTCAAAAAAAATAATAATAATAATTAAAAACAAAAATCACATGATCATCTCAATAGATGCAGAAAAAGCATTTGCCAAAATCCAGCATCCCTTTATGATTCAAACTCTCAGCAAAATCAGCATACAAGGGACATACCTCAATGTAATAAAAGCCATCTATTACAAACCCATAGCCAACATACTACTGAATGGGGAAAAGTTGAAAGCATTCCCTCTGAGAACCGGAACAAGACAAGGATGCCCTCTTACCACTCCTCTTCAACATAGTACTGGAAGTCCTACTCAGAGCAATCAGACAAGAGAAAGAAATAAAGGGCATCCAAATCCGTAAAGAGGAAGTCAAACTGTCACTGTTTGCTGATGATGTGATCATTTACCTTGAAAACCCTAAATACTCCTCCAGAAAGCTCCCAGAACTGATAAAAAAAAATTCAGCAAAGTTTCTGGTTATAAGATTAATGTACATAAATCAGTAGCTCTCCTATACACCAATAGCGACCAAGCAGAGAATCAAATCAAGAACTCAATCCCTTTTACACAGCTGCAAAATAAATAAATAAGTAAATAAATGAAATACTTAGGGATATACCTAACCAAGGAGTCGAATGGCCACTACAAGGAAAACTACAAAACACTGCTGAAAGAAATCATAGATGACACAAACAAATGGAAACACATCCCATGCTCATGTATCAGTAGAATCAATATTGAGAAAATTACCATACTACCAATAGCAATCTACAAATTTAATGCAATCCCCATCAAAATAGCACCATCATTGTTCATAGAATTAGAAAAAACAATTCTAAAATTCATATGGAACCAAAAAGAACCCACATAGCCAAAACAAGACTAATCAAAAAGAACAAATCTGGAGGCATCACAATACTTGATTTCAAACTATACTATAAAGCCATAGTCACCAAAACAGCATGGTACTGGTATAAAAATAGGCACATAGACTAATGGAACAGAATACAGAACCCACATACTTACAGCCAACTGATCTCTGACAAAGCAAATAAAAGCATAAAGTGAAGAAAGGACACCCTTTTCAACAAATGGTGCTGGGATAATTGGCTAGCCACAGGTAGGAAATTGAAACTGGATCGTCATCTCTCACTTTTTACAAAAATCAACTCAAGATGTATTAAGGACTTTAAGACCTTGAAACTGTAAAAATTCTAGAAGATAACATTGGAAAAACCCTTCTAGACATTGGCTTAGGTAAGAGATTTTATGACCAAGAACCCAAAAGCAAATGCAATAAAAACAAAGAGAAATAGTTGGGACTTAATGAAACTAAAGAGCTTTGCATGGCAAAAGGAACAATCAGCAGAGCAAACAGAAACCCCACAGAGTGGGAGAAAATCTTCACAGTCTATATATCTGACAAAGGACTTAATATCCAGAATTTACAACAAACTCAAATAAATCAGTAAGAGAAAAGCAAACAATCTAATCAAAAAGCTGGCTAAGGATATGAATAGACAATTCTCAAAAGAAGACATACAAATGGCCAACTCACATATGAAAAAATGCTCAACATCACCAATGATCAGGAAAATGCGAATCAAAACCACAGTCCGATACCACCATACTCCTGGCCATAATTAAAATCATAATTATGGCCATTTAAGAATGGCCATATTCAAAAAATCAAAATACAGTAGATGTTGGTGTGGATGTGGTGATCAGGGAACCCTTCTACACTGCTGGTGGGAATGTAAACTAGTACAGCCACTATGGAAAGCAGTGTGGAGATTCCTTAAAGAGCTAAAAGTAGAACTATCATTTGATCCAGCAATTCCACTACTAGGTATCTACCCAGAGAAAAATAAGTCATATGAAAAAGATACTTGCACAGGCATGTTTATAGCAGCACAATTCACAACTGCAAAATCGTGGAATCAACCTAAATGTGCATTAATCAACAAGTGGATAAAGAAACTGTGGTATATACACACACACACATACACACACACACACACACACACACACACACACACAATGTAATACTACTCAGCCATAAAAAGGAATGAATCAGCAGCATCTGCAGTGACCTGGATGAGACTGGAGACTATTATTCTAATTCTAAGTGAAGTAACTTGGGAGTGGAAAACCAAACACTATATGTTCTCACTGATATGTGAGAGCTAAGCTATGAGGATGCAAAGGCATAAGAAAGATACAGTGGACTGTGGGGACCTGGGGGAAAGAGTGGAAGGAGGGTGAGGGTTAGAAGACCACAAATATGGTGCAGTGTATACTACTCAGGTGATGTGTGCACCAAAATCTCACAAATCACCACTAAAGAACTCACTCAAGTAACCAAATACCACCTGTACCCCAATAACTTATGGAAAAAATAAAAATAAAATAAAATAAAATAAAGAAAACCTTGGCAAGATGGTTACTAAAATGTTAACAGTGGTGATCCTTGAGTAGTGACATCACCAGTGATTTTACTTTTCTTTTATATGTTTTTCTCACTCTTCCACATTTTCTACAATAGATGTCACTACTATAATTGGAAAAGAAATGTTTGGAGTTTTAAATATATCCAACAAGGCCAGGCAGGGTGGCTCACATCTGTAATCCTAGCACTTTGGGAGACTGAGGTAGGAGGATCCCTTGAGACCAGGAGTTTGAGACCAGCCTGGGCAGCATAGTGAGACCCCTGTCTCTATATAAGGTCTTTAAAAAAAAAAAAAAAGGAAAAAGAAAAAAGGAAGTGAAAGCTGGAGACCAAGGTCGTTTGATGAATGAGGCTTGGCTTTACAAGCTGCTCATGACCTCCTCCCCCAGGCCTCCATCACAGTCCTCACATCTCCCTTCCCCTCCCATATAAATAGCAAAAACCAGGAGCCACTGACACTAGTGAGACCAAAGAGAAAACTCTCAAGCAGAGAAATCAACTCAGCTTTAAAGACAGCATGTAATTGAGACTGGAGGCATCTGAATGGGGGCACAGGCTCCCTCAAGTTGACCTGATGGGCTGCTGGGGCAACTGGTGCTTAGCCTCAGAAGAGCAGTCTCCACTGGCTCCTCTCACCTGCCTGAGTTCCCAGTACCCAGACAAAATGCTGAAGACAGGCTGCGGGAAGGAAAGCACTGGATCAACTTTTATGTGGTTGTTAAAGAGGTAATACATGCTTTAATTCATTCAGGAGATACAAAGGAATCCCAGTAGAGTGTCCTTCCCACCCCATACCACACCCTCCCACAATCTTCCGGCACCCAGTCTCCTCCCTGTAGGTAAACACTCTCCCTAGCTTCTCTAAAATCCTTTTGGAGAAGACTTGCATGTACACACAAATGAGAGTCAAATTTAAAATCCACTTCCTCCCTTTCCAGTGATTTTGGACAGTACTGAATGAGGAGCCCAGCAGCCCTGGGCTTTCATCTTTGTTCTGTCACTCACTGTGCATCTTCCAGCCCGTCACTATCTTCTCCGAGCCTTGCTTTTCTCTTCTGTAAAATGGGGTAAAAATCCCTCCAGGGTTACTATGTAGATGAAGCTGGATGCAAAACTATATGAAGAATTCCAATTGTTTCTTTTCCTTTCTTTTCTTTTCTTTCTTTTTCTTTTTTTCTTTTTTTTTTTTGAGACAGAGTCTCATTCTGTAGCCCAAGCTGGAGTACAGTGGTGCAATCTTGGCTCACTGCAACCTCCGCCTCCTGGGCTCAAGCAATTCTCATGCCTCATCCTCCCGAGTAGCTGGGACTACAGACGTGAACCACCAGACCCCACACCCCACTAATTTTTTGTATTTTAGTAGAGATGGGTTTCACCATGTTGCCTAGGGTGGTCTTGAACTCCTGAGCTCAAGTAATCCTCCCACCTCAGCCTCCCAAAGTTCTGGGATTACAGGTGTGAGCCACCATGCCTGGTCCAATTGTATTTTTTAAGAACTACAAATAAATACGGAAAAGACCTGAGTCCCTGTGAAGAGGAAGTGGGTCAATGGCGTTTGGGCCATCCCCACAGCTCTCTCTCCCAGGTAAAGGGTGTTGCAGCTCTCCCAGGTAAAGAGTGGCTGGCTTCTCTGGGAGACAGAAGGTCCAGGCCTCACCCAGAAGCATGCTTTGCATTCTTGATCTGTAGATGCCATTTCTGGCTTCGAGACCTGGGGCCTTGACAATGTTGTATTCTCTGTCACATCTGGTCTTGGGGGCTACCGCCTGCATCTCTGTCATAAGTCCCCTGCCCCACCCTAGGGTCAGATTTCCTGCTCCTGGATCAGAGAGGGGCATCTTTGCAGGCCTGGGCAGTCACTGACATCAGCCCAGCCACCTAGTTGTCAATTAATCTTCATAGCTCTATCTGAGGATCTGGGGTTGAGGGCCTGGGAGAGAGAAACTGAGACAGACACAGAGATGTAGGGGAGCCAGGGAGACAAGATGGCAGATTCCTTCACAAGGTCAGCCAAGAGCAGGGCCTGAAACAGTGTCTCTATTCAAGATCTGGGCAGCAGACATTGTACTAGTGGCTATTCAACTCCTGCTGAGTACAGGGCTGGGTGGGATCATTTGTCTGTCCTTCCATCCACCTATCTGTTTGTCTTTCCAAAACTTCCTGCTGAGGACTAGCCAGAGACAAGCCCTATCTCTGGCACAAGGCCACATGCTAAGATGAATCAGATTGGGCCAGCTGGAGCCAGTGGGTGGAAGACAGAGGACGCACCAGGTAGAGGGCACAACAAGGACCAGGGTTGTGCATGGAAAAATGCTGGACCAAGGCAGGCACCGGGGTTGAGTGCAGGGTGGAGGGCCTGAGCTCCCAGCGGGTGTACTGAAGCTCATGGGGAGGTCAGAAGAGGAGGGACAAACAGCAGGCTATGGAGGCAGGAGGAAGCAGCAGAGAAAATAACAGGAAGGGTGGAAGTCAAGGCCTCAGACTTGGTTCCATGGGCAAGCCACCTGGTGTCTCCCCGTCCTCATGCCCATTGGTTGATGCCACTCCTCCTCACTCCCCCTTAGGGGGACTGATGCCAGTCCTGTCCCTGCATCTACCCCAGGGCACCCAGACCCCCACACTCACAGCACACCCTTGTATCCAGCACCAAGGAGAAATGGTAAAGACCCCAAGGTCAGGCCAGGCATGGTGGTTCACGCCTGTAATCCCAACACTTTGGGAGGCCAAGGCGGGTGGATTAATTGATGCCAGAAGTTTGAGACGAGTCTAGGCAACATGGTGAAACCCCGTCTCTACAAAAAATACAAAAATTAGCTGGGTGTGGTGCTCACGCCTGTAATCCCAGCTACTTGGGAGGCTGAGGCAGAAGAATCACTCAAACCAAGGAGGTGGAAGTTGCAGTGAGCTGAGATAGCACCAGCCTGGGTGACAGACAGAGCAAGACTATCTATAAACAAACAAGCAAATGAAAAAACAAAATCCCCAGTGTCTGGAGTGAGAACCCCAGGGAATGAACCCCTTGCCTCCTGGCTAGATGACCTTGGGCAAGTCACTTCACTTCCCTGGGCCTCAGTACCCTCCTCTGTCAGATACGGCTAATGGAAGCACCCAACCTTGTAGGGTAACTGAGAGGGTTATGCCACAGGAAGGACCCAAAGCTTGGCCCAGCACCTACAACAGCCTCTGGCAAACAGGGGAAGCTCCAGTTCTGGATACTTGATGGTCGGTGTAGTTTGCAGTTTAAAGGGGACTTTCCAACCCCAAAGGATTCAGGACCCAGAGCTCAGGTTCTTGGCGGTGGCATTTGCAGGTCTGGGACAAGCCTGGGGAAGGGATGCCATGTGCGGCACCGGCATCTAGTGTCCCAGAGTGGGCACAGGTTGCTGGGGGAAAAGAGGGAGAATCATCCAACCAGGACAGGGGTGGGAGTTGAGGGGAGAGGGTTAATTCCTCCCGCCCTACATCTCTGCTCGGGGTTCAACGGGCTTGCCGGAGGGTGAGGGCGGGGCAGGCCGGCCTCTCGGGCCCTGCTGGGGGGTGGGGGGCGGGTCCCCTGGGAACTGCTCCTCCCGCCCTCCGCTGCTTTAAGAGGCTGCTCCGCGGTAGCGAGCGGGGCCGGAGCCGCAGCCCGAACTAGCGGACCGAGCCGACCGGGCAGGTGCACGGCTGCGGGGACAGCAGCGGCATGACCGGCCACCACGGCTGGGGCTACGGCCAGGACGACGGTAGGCGCCGACCTCCCCCACCACCCCCGGCTCGGACCCCGACCCAACTACACTAGCCCCAACCCTCGTGCCCAAGCCGGTTTCCCGGACCGGCAGGCTCCCACCCTCCAGGCTGGGCCGGGACCCCTCTCCCATCCTGGTCCCCTAATTCGGCCCAAGCCTTGGTCCCCCGCGCCAGGCGCAAAGTCCGCGCTGCACCCCGGGTGGTCCCGCCGTCAGCTAGCTGCCCGGCGGCTGAGTCCTGCCGCCACCTCTGCGAAGCCCCTGACTGCCCAGCTCGCTCAGACCCAGGCCCTGACTCTCACTCACTCGCCCGGGGCGTGCGCAGCGCGTGGGGGTGGCCCAGGGCTGCGGGGAGCGGGCGCGGCGGAGCGCTGTGCGCGGGTGTCTGTGCGGGGAGCGCGCACGGCGGGTGTGCGGGGACCTCGGGGGATCGGGGCTCAGCGTGGCAAGGGCGCAGTGTCCCCCGGAGAGAGTTTCCCCGCGGAAGTGGCAGAGCTGCCTTCTTGGCTGGTACCTGAGGGAAGGGGGCACATGGGGGCGCAAGCATGTGTCTGGGTGTCTACACCGAGCGGGTGTTTGCGCACGTCCGGGTGTGAGTCGTGGGAGCCCGTGGCCCACACCAGCCTCCTGGGCTGACACGGAAGAGAGCTCCTCTATCCTGCCTCAGTTTCCTTAGGACGCAGAGAAAGGGAGAAGAGGCAGAAGGTGAGAACCAGACGGCTGGAGCGTGGGTCCAGGGCAGTCAGTTCCCTTTGGGGGCCATTTCTTACCGAGCACGGGTGGGGGTGTGGGGCTTCCCTATTTCCCTAGGGAACCAGTGCAGGACAGGTGGGGTGGCAGAAGAGAAAGTAATGGTGGGAGGAACAACCCCCAGCCCCACTCTGCGGAGAGGTATCACTTCGTGAGGGTGGGTGGGGGCCTACAGTCTGGGAAGCCAGAAAGTTGCAGTTGACCAGAGGGAGGGTGCTGTTTAGTCTCTGGCTTCCCCTGGGACCCCAAGAACAAAGGAGCATATTTTGGAAGAGAACCCCCATATCTGGGCATGCAAGAACTGGAAAGAGATATTCAGAAAAAGATGACACAGACAAGCAGACAGGGAGGGACAGAGAAGGGGCAGATGGAAGGGACCTATAGAGATCATCTCCCAGTACCTGCTCTGAGCCCCCTTTTAGGTGCTTCCCCCAGAGTCAGAGTCCCCTGCCTCCAGCCCTTCTTGCTAGTCCTGCCCACCAGCTCTGAGCACCCAGTGTCCTGTGTAGCCTGCCCCATGGGCCTGCTCCCCCAGGCAGCCGCCCCATCACCCAGGCAGAGCTGGGTTGTCCAGTCCTGGAAGGGAAGGATAGAGGACAGAGGTGCCGGCATGCGGCACTGCTCACAGGGCTTCAAAAATAACCCAGAGGGGCCGGGCCACGATTCTGAGTCATCCATTGGGGACACGGCTCTGTCGGCACCTGCTGCTGTTTTCTCAGGAAAACTTAAGAAGCCAAAAAGGGGGAGAAGCACCAGCCGGCAGTAGCTCTAAAAATAGGCTGCATCTCAGGATGTTCCCCAGGGAGATGCTGAGCCTTTCGGCTGCAGATGGATCCTCTGGGAGGCAGGTGGTGGGCGCCTGTGGGTGTGTATGCAGGTGTGTGTGTGTGTGTGTGTGTGCATGGGCATGTGTTTCGCTGTGGTCCTTTTATGCAAACTTAAGTCTCCAACTGAGGGGTTTGTGTGTGAGAGAGCATACGCATGTGTCAGATGTAGTCTGCAGGGCTATGTGTTTGTACACATGCATGTTCTGGGCCTGGCTGCTCTGAGCCTACAGAGCCCAGGCCATTGTGCATGTGTGTGCACAATGGAAGAACACAGAAAGATTAATGTGTTCATAGGAAGATCTCTATGGACTCGTAGGCACACACGTGGGGAGGGCAGCTGGGGGCAGTACAGGTATATGCTGTGTATTTATATTAGTACATGTGCATGCACACATGTGTGAGTTGCCCTCAGTTCCCTCATTTGTGAAATGGGGATCTTGCTGGTTTCTATTTCACAGGTGGTTGTGAGAAGCAAATACATGTCACAGAGTCAAAGCTAGTTTGATGTGAGTTTTTGATTTTATTATCACAAACACCAGCACCAAATTGCCCAAAGTGCAGAAAGAGGTGAGATACTGATGGGGTCAGGTCAGAGACTTCAGATACCTGGAGATCTCCCTGTTGGGGGTTGAGGGTTGGGGAGACTCATTACTCTGAGCCACCCCTGAGCCTGTAGCTGTATTATGTTCCTTTCCATACAGTACCTCTCTGGGCCTCCTATCAGCACTGGAAGGTGAGTTTTAGTGAGGCCATTTCACAGACAAAGAAATGGAGTCTGAGGGGAAATGGCAGAGCTGGGATTGGAACTCCTGGCCATGCAGCTTCAACACAGGGGCTCACCTCTGAAAGGAGGCCAAAGAGACCATCCTCCATGGGTGTCCTCAGCCTGAAGCCCAGAGATCCTGGCTGGCCTGAGTCCTTGCCCTCCCTCCCACCTGCAGGCCCCTCGCATTGGCACAAGCTGTATCCCATTGCCCAGGGAGACCGCCAATCACCCATCAATATCATCTCCAGCCAGGCTGTATACTCGCCCAGCCTCCAACCACTGGAGCTTTCCTATGAGGCCTGCATGTCCCTCAGTATCACCAACAACGGCCACTCTGTCCAGGTAGACTTCAATGACAGCGATGACCGAACTGGTAAGTGGCCCCTGTCAAAACCTGGCATCTGGCCTCTTAGGGTCCTAACCTTGTGTTGGGGGGTCTCAGGAAGCATGCTATGGTGGGCAAGGAAGGCTCCACCTCTCACCAGCTGCAAAGCCTTGGGCTGAGCCTTAGTCTCCTTATGCACAAAATGTGAGCAATAAGACCTACCCTCTTAGGTCATAGAGGGGAAAAATGAAAAAACCAAGAGAGATTGATAGAGCTGGCATACAGCAGATGCTCAAAAATGCTAATTTCTTTCCTTCTCTTTCTTCCCTTCCATATATTCCTACAGAGCAGGTTTGTTTTCACTCCCTGCCCCATCACTGACCTGCCAAGCCCTCCTCCCTGTCTGACTTGGCTAAGCCCAGCAGGGAGAGAAGGAAGCTAACATTTCTGTGTGCCAAGCCCCTTGCTAAGGTCACAAACTGCTCATTTATTCTTCTCAAGAACCCATCTCTCAGATTGGCAGATAGAGGCTTGATGAGCTGGAGAGTGTCAGAAGCAGCCTGGTCCAGCCCAAAGCTCGCTCTCTCTCTCCAGTTCACCTAGGACTTCAAGGTCCAACCATCTTGGGCCAGAGAGAGGCCAGTGGGAACTCATGGCAGCTCCTTCCAAGGCCTCTCGCCCTAGAGTCCAGGTACTTTCATGAGAAATTCCTAGGCAGAGGCCTCAGGAGTGCTGTTCAGTGAAGAGATTTCCATCCTTATGACTGGGCCTGTGGTGGGGATGGATGGCGGAATGGGGCGAGGAAGGAACCTGCTAGAGTTTCTTGTGTAAGGAAGTATTAATAACTGGTTCCTTCCCCCTCCCTCTCCCCTACCCACAAATACAATAAAAGCACTCAAAGGAACTTCAGTTTCAAATAGAAAACTAAAAGGCAAAGAAGATGGAGGAAGCCAAACCTTTCATGAGAAGAGTGATCTTACTTAGTTCTGAGTTCCCTGATAGGCTAGGAAAAAAGAGAAAAAGGATTGGTTATAGTTCTTGCTGCGAAAGAAAGGGAGTCTGTCAAATCCTCAGGAGAGAGACAAAGGATTTATTTCCTGGTACTGAATTCTAAGAAAAGTCTCCTACTCAAGCTTCGGGAAGGGGACATGGGGCTCTACTTGACCCTAGATGATAGTTTAACGAGGAACAGTTTTCATATGACTATCCCTTCTAATAGCCTTCAGAAGGCACTGGGGGCTTAATTCAGACATCATTAGCTCAATGAAGGCCACTGGGGTGGGAGAAGACACAGGGGTACATGTCTTTGGATCACTGATCTGGGATCTCACCTTCAGGCCTGTCTGGGGCTCCCTCCCCCGCCCAGCATGGCCAGGCCTGAGGGCACAAGAAGTCAACGAAAAGAGGAATGAGATGGTGCCACTCACCCACTGGGTCACTCTGGAGGTCAGATGGGTTGGTGTCAGCAGAGTGCCAAACACACAATGAATGCCCTGTGAATGGCAGCACATCTTGCGTGTGAACTGGAGGAGGAGGCTAATGGATCTAAGGTCAAGAAGTTAGGGAGGGAGCTCCCTCTCCAGGAGCCCACACCATGGGGTCCCAGGTGAAGCATGCTTGGAAGGTGGCATCTGCAGACTTAACCAATTGTTCAGCCTGCGGGCTCAGCTGCTCCTGCTTCCAGGGTTGAGGCAGCCTGATTGGGGCCCTGCCCACAGCCACCACTCCCAGACGCCTAACCAGGGCCCAGGACAGGTCTTGCTTTAATAAGATCGGGCATCAAGGAGGGACTTCTGGACTGTCCTGTCCTCCTCCTTGAGGAGCCCACAGGGCCAAAGCCCTACCCTGGTCACTCATGATGGAGGGGCCAGTGGAACTCAGAGCCTGGGGTGTCATCTGATCCACGAGCTCACATTCAAGCTTAGCTGGGGCTCCCTCCACCTCCAGATCCCTTTCAGCTGGAAATTCTATCAGTCCCAGGAGGCCTCGTTCATGGCCCCAGCTCACCAGGTATCAAAGCAAGAAAGTCACAAAACCAGCACAAGTGGGGCCCTCAGAAGAAGCCATCTCTGGGGGAGATGGCACTGGAGGCACCTGGGCCTATCCAGGAAGGTAGAGACCCTCGGGAGCTACCCTCCTCCTCTGGAAAAATACCAAGTTTAAAGAAGTCTCAAGGTTCTAGGGAGGCTATGTTGGCTGGTGATTAGTGGCTTGGGCTTTGGACATAAGAGTTACAAGTTCATACCCTAGTTCAGTGCCTTGGTGTGTGACCTTGGGCAGATGCCTTGCCATCTCTGTGCCTCAGCTTCCCCCTTTATAAAATATGGATAATAATAAGTTCCGTCCTTCACGGGCTACTATGCAGACTAAACAAAATAGTCTTTTCAATCTAACCCCGGATCAGAGTTCCAGACATGGGAAGCCTAATTGTTAGTGGTAATGGGGGTCCTGCGAGGCACGGTCCTACCCTCTGTGGAAAATCAGGCAGGGGTGGGGAGGACAGCTAGATAGAGAGCTATCATTTGTCAGTCCCAGACCCCTCTGCCACCTGCGGGCTGTCAGGATTTCTGCCCTGGCCCAGCTCAAGGGATGGGGTTCAGGGAGGTGGTGGGGACCAACCCAAGCCCAGTCAGCCCAGTGAATTTTCCAAATGAAAATGTATCCCACACTTTGGGAGGCCGAGGCGGGCAGATTGCTTGAGGTCAGGAGATTGAGACCAGCCTGGTCAACATGATAAAACCCTGTTTCTACTAAAAATACAAAAAATCAGCCAGATGTGGCAGGTGCCTGTAATCCCAGCTACTTGGGAGGCTGAGGCAGGAGGATGGCTTGAGGCCTGGAGGTCAAGGCTATAATAAACTGTTTGCACCATGGCACTTCAGCCTGGGTGACAGAGCGAGACCCTGACTAAAAAAAAAAAAAGTGTGTCCCTTTCCTGGGCTGCTGCCCTGGTCCTGGCACTGGGCTGTCGATCATATCCTGCTGATTGCCACTTGCCCTACTTCTACCTACAGTGGTGACTGGGGGTCCCCTGGAAGGGCCCTACCGCCTCAAGCAGTTTCACTTCCACTGGGGCAAGAAGCATGATGTGGGTTCTGAGCACACGGTGGATGGCAAGTCCTTCCCCAGCGAGGTACGGGCCCTCCTCTACTTGAATCCCTCTGCTATAAAGGAAGGAACGCAGGCCTGGGTAGACAGGGCTTGAGGATGCCTGGGGTGGGGTGTTGGAAAGGGGGAAAAGGAGCACCCGGGACCTTTGGAAGAGATACCTTCTGCCCACCCCCAGTGCAGGGTTTTCCATCTGAACCCTGCTCACTGCTGTACTTCCTGGTCTGTGTGTCCTGGAGTTTTCTGAAGGGCTATCCAGTCCCACTGCAGCCTTGCTGACAGCCCTTCAAGGGTTGAGCCTGGTATTCAAGGCTGTGCATGAACTGATCTTGCCTGGCCTCATCTTTCCCCTCACCTCTTCATACACTGAGCTGCATGTGACGACGAATCCCCGTCCACACCTGGCTCCTTCATACCACCAAGCTTTTGCCTGTGCTATTCTCTCTGCTTGGAATGCATTTCCCCAAGGCTTCCCTGTGATAACCCCCTGTTTATTCTCTGGACTCAGCTTTAGGCATCACCTCCTCAAGGAGGTATCATGCTAGATATTCATGATCAATTTCACAGCTCGTTCCCTGCAAGGCAGGGTCTGGGCCACATTCCTCTTTGGGTCTCCTGGAGCTCAGAAAAGAATTGGGCCCAGAGTTGGGTGGATGCTACCTGTGACCCTCTGGGGCTCCCCTGGGCCCCCCAGCATCCCAATCCTGGAAGACTTGATAGCTTCCCCTTCCTGCAAAGAGGCCAGGAATATGCTGGGAGTGAGGGGAGCCTGGCTCAGAGATCCCTGTGCCCCTGGGAGGCACGAAGCATTGGCTTGTTGTTGCCCCATAGCTGCATCTGGTTCACTGGAATGCCAAGAAGTACAGTACTTTTGGGGAGGCGGCCTCGGCGCCTGATGGCCTGGCTGTGGTTGGCGTTTTCTTAGAGGTGAGTGGTGGTTTGCTGGGGCCAGGAGGGGCATGGGAGGCCTGGCACTGCCCCTAGTTCTGGAGCATAGTGGGTGCTGGGCTTACACTACCCTCTCCCTGACAGACAGGAGACGAGCACCCCAGCATGAATCGTCTGACAGATGCGCTCTACATGGTCCGGTTCAAGGTAAAGCCCATGACCCTGACCCAAGCAGCCGGATGGGGAGGGAGGAAGAGGCTGGCTCGCAAATTGGGCTCATCCACTCTTTCATTCTGGGAGTAAACCCTTGCTGAGACCAAGGGGGAGGGTCAGCACCAGCAGGGCCCTGCACTTGATGCCTCGTCGGGGTCAGCAGTGCCCTTGGGTGCCCAGCATGCAGCCTGGCTGGGCATAGGATTGATAAGATGCTTGTCACATTAATGGTGGTCTAACAGGCAATGTCACTGAGGGCAGCTGAAGGCAAGGGAGGGAACATCATGGCCAAAGAACTTCAGGAGTCACAGCTCTTACATACAAGCAAATGGATGGAGAGGGCCTGGCTCAGGCTGGAAGATGGCATCTGGGATCACAGACATTTGCCCACAATTTGCATCAATGGGCAAAGAGAAGCCTAAATCCTGTCGCAAGAAATGGGTGGAGAAGGCCAGGTATAGGGGCTCATACCTGTAATCCCAGCACTTTGCGAGGCCCAGGCAGGCGGATCACTTTAGGTCAGGAGTTCGAGACCAGCCTGGCCAACATGGTGAAACCCAGTCTCTACAAAAAATACAAAAATTAGCCTGGTGTGGTGGTGCGTGCCTATAATCCCAGCTACTTGGGAGGCTGAGGCAGGAGAATTGCTTGAACTGGGGAGGCAGATGTTGCAGTGAGCTGAGATTGTGCCACTGCACTCCAGCCTGGGTGACAAAGTGAGACTCCATCAAAAAAAAAAAAAAAAAGGAAAGAAAGAGAAAGAAAGAAGGAGAAAGAAGGAAAAAGAAAGAAAGAAAGAAAGGTGGAGAAGCTGCTGGTTTGGTCCCAGTTGGAGGTCTGTGCTGATTCCTGGGTTCCTCCACTTTGCTTCAGGGCACCAAAGCCCAGTTCAGCTGCTTCAACCCCAAGTGCCTCCTGCCTGCCAGCCGGCACTACTGGACCTACCCCGGCTCCCTCACGACTCCCCCTCTCAGTGAGAGTGTCACCTGGATTGTGCTCCGGGAGCCCATCTGCATCTCTGAAAGGCAGGTGAGTCCTCTCAGAGGACCAGGTGGAGGGGCATGGCACACAGGGCTCACCCTAGGCAGGGTCACTCTCCAACTAGCAACCCACAGCCTGTGAGCCCACCTTCAAGGTTCCTACTCATCTTTTGGTAACAAATGTATAGATTCTTGGGTTGCGAGTTAGCTTGATGGTTAATCACCAGAACCTAGACACTGGCTGGGAGGGGGGATACCTGGATCCTGGGACCCACCCCCACCGTGTTGGAATCTGAATGCTACATTTGCGGATAAGTTTTAGCTAGAACTAGAACTAGGTGAAGCAGGGTCTGAGCCCTTTAGTGAGTAAGTAAATGAAAGTCCTGAAGAGAAAAATGAGTAGGGAAGAGTAGGGACAAGCCCTAAGAGAAAGAGGAGGGCGGGGTAGAGCTGGTTGGGCAAGTATGCCAGATGATGCATCTGGGGTCATAGAGGACCACAGCACCCCCATTCTGCCCTGAGCATCCCTTCTGCTTCCTCAAGATGGGGAAGTTCCGGAGCCTGCTTTTTACCTCGGAGGACGATGAGAGGGTCCACATGGTGAACAACTTCCGGCCACCACAGCCACTGAAGGGCCGTGTGGTCAAGGCCTCCTTCCGGGCCTGAGCTGCCCACCTGCCTAGCCGGCCACTAGGGCACCATCTTCCCAAGGGCTTCCACGTCAGCAGACACCAAACCATCTGAGGCTCCCTCCCTAGGGGGTGCTGGGGACCCTCCTTCAGCCAGTTTGCTCCTTGGTCACCCTGGAGGCTTCTGGACGGGACCCTTGAGTCTGGGGCACCCTTCAGCTGCCCTGGGGACAGGAAGGACAGGAGCTAAGCAGGGTTCAAGCCTGGGGCTGCCTCTGCTCTCCAAGACCCAAAGACCCCTGGGAACCTCCTCTGGTCTTCCCCACTGGCAGTGGCAGCAGCCCCACCCCACGCGCACACTGTGATGGAGAAGACCGAGCTCCCTGGGGCAGGCAGCTGACACTACCAGAGAGACTCAAGCAATAATCAGAGGTGGGCAGAGCTGCCCTCTCGGCATTACCTCTTCTGCAGGCTCTGCCATGCACTCACCTCACTGCCAGGCCATGAAAATTAGCACCCAGCATGCTGGAGGTGACGTGGCCTTCTCCCTCCAGCCACCTGCTGCCACGGGCAGGCCCTGGCTATAGCTTATACAGTATCTCCCCTTGTCCCCACCCAGCCACCAAAGCCACCTACATGACAATCCATCCCTGTTGAATTAATAAATTCATGTATCCATGCAACAAATACCAATTGCGTGCTTGTGCTGTTTCTAGCACCGTCCTAGGCTTTGGGGAGCAATGGTGGTGAGTCAAGCACTGTGTGTTGGGAGGGATATGGGTGGTGAGCAGGTGAGAGTTACACGAAGGCAGGGCAGGGGCTATGAAAGCAGAGAAGAGGGAGAGACCATCTCATTTAGTCAAGAAATGAAATTCTGGCCAGGCGCAGTGGCTCATGTCTACAGTCCCAGCACTTTGAGAGGCCAAAGCATGTGGACCACTTGAGCTCAGGAGTTCAAGACCAGCCTGGCCAACATAGTGAAACCCTGTCTCCACTAAAAATAAAAAACTTAGCTGGGTTTACCACCCAGCATGTGACTATAATCCCAGCTACTCAGGAGGCTGAGGCAGGAGAATCAGTTGAACCCGGGAGGCAGAGGTTACAGTGAGCTGAGGTTGCACCACTGTACTCCAGCCTGGGCGACAGAGTGAGACTCTGAGAAAGAAAGAGGAAAAATGAAGAAGAAAGAAAGAAAGAAAGAGAAAAAGAAAAGAAAGGAAGGAAGAAAGAAAGGAGGGAGAGAGGGAGGGAGGGAAGGAAGGAAGAAAGGAAGGAAGGAAGGAAGGAAGGAAGGGCAAGAGAGAGGGAGGGGGGTTCCAACCAGTATTTGAAGTCAGAGAGAAGGGAACAACGTGTTTAAGCCAAGGGAAGGGCAGGTGTGCAGGCTCAGAGGTGAGAGAGCCCAGTGTGCTTGCGGGGTTCAAAAGGCTCAGTGGGGCTACAGCTCTGGGGGAAACCTGGGACCCTCTCTGCAGGCTGATGGGAAGCTACCAAGGGCTTGTAGTAGAGGAGGGGCAGGGCCAGGCCTGCAGTTGGGGAAGATCCCTGAGGAATGCGGATGGGCAGGCAGGAATGGTGGCAAGAAGCAAGGAGTGGCCATGTCCAGGAGGAAGGGAACAGGGTAGAGGGAGGTGGAGGACAAAGGGCTGGATAAGAGGGAGGTGGTGCCCAAAAGACAGTGTTTGGCTGTCCAGGGAAGAGAGGAGTCCAGGGCATATCCCTGGGCAGAAAATGGAGCCTTTACTTGCTCTGGGAACCCTGGTGGGAAGCTGGCCACATTGGGCAAGCAGCATTGTGGGATCCTGGAAGGAAAATTTAAGGCGGCATGTGCCTTCAGGCCCAGGCCCTGCACATGCACAACCCCAGGAGGGAGTGCCTCTTTGTTTGTATTTATTTATTTATTCATTTATTTATTTTCGAGACAGAGTCATGCTCTGTAGCCCAGGCTGGAGTGCAGTGGCATGGATCTCGCCTCACTACAACCTCTACCTCCTAGGTTTAAGCAATTTTCCTGCCTCAGCCTCCCAAGTAGCTGGGATTACAGGTGCCCGCCACCACACTCAGCTAATTTTTGTATTTTTAGAGTCAGGGTTTCACCATGTTGGCCAGGCTGGGATCTCAAACTCATGACCTTGTGATCTGCCTGTCTTGGCCTCCCAAAGTGCTGGGATTACAGGTGTGAGCCACCAAGCCTGGCCTGGAGAGCCTTTTTAAATGTGCATCCTCACCCTAGTCTCCAGTCCAAGTCCAGAGAGTGCCCAAGACAAGTTCACAGTTGGGCTTAGAGACCGAGTGATGACTGTGACCCAGATGAGACAGGGGCAGGGGCAAGAGGCAGACACTGGGGGTGCTGAGGAGTGAGGGGGGTGAGAAACTGGGACCGCAAATGTACAAGTCTAGTTGTGAAGGGGGAGAAAGGGACAGTGGAGGGACTGTGGGGAGACAGGCATGTCTGAACACTCTTGGGAAGGAGGTCCCACTGCAAGCCCAGGAAGGGCTGGTGGTGCATGTCATCTGCTCACTTTGGTTACAGCTCCTGTCATTGTCACTATACCAGAAGGGAACTTCCAGGCCACAGGGCACTTTTGGGCCTGAGACCTCTAACTTTGACCTCAGTGCGGGAGGGAAGGGAGAGGCTTGCTCTATGGCCCTCCCTCCCACTCCCATGCTTAGGACAAACTTGTCTCCGGAGTGGGCAGGAGTGGGTGTACAGGAGGAGCAGGCCAGATAGAGAGTTACCCCTGCAGGCACCCGTGGCCTGATCTAGATAGGCGCTATTTTCTCCCTCCAGTTTTTTTTCGTTTTTTTTTTTTTTTTTTTGAGATGGAGTCTCCCTCTGTCGCTAGGCTGGAGTGCAATGGCATGATCTTTGCTCACTGCAACCTCTGCCTCCTGGGTTCAAGCAATTCTCCTGCCTCAGCCTCCCAAGTAGCTGGGACTACAAGTGTGTGCCACCATGCCCAGCTAATTTTTGTATTTTTAGTAGAGATAGGGTTTCACCATGTTGGCCAGGATGGTCTCCATCTCTTGACCTAGTGATCTGCCTGCCTCCACCTCCCAAAGTGCTGGGATTACAGGCATGAGCCACTGTGCCCGGCCCCTCCCTCCACTTTTGAGGAGATGGTGAGCTGGAGGAGAGGTGTCTGGAGGACAGCATTTGCTCAGCTTGGAGGCAGGCAGCTGTGGCAACAGGGAAGCAATGATGGTAATGTGCCTGTTAAGGCAGGCAAAGGGCCTGGGGCAAACGTCCAGCTCTCCCTGTGATCCAAGAACTGTTGTTACCCACATTTTACAGATGAGGATGATGAAGCTCAGAAAGTTAGGTAAGCAGGTCACAGAGCAGGATTTGAACCTGGATCTGTCCAATAACTCTTCTACTCTATACCAGAGCAACTGGGCTCAAAGGAGGGTGGGATGGGTATGGTGGTGGCCATCTGGAGGTGGTATAATAACCCCCTAGCTGCTGACTGTGCCAGGGACCCTGTCCAGTCCCTCCCAGGGATGGTGGCAACACAGGCCTAGCACTGCAGAGGACTTGGGAAATGGGAGCTGGTTTTATAATAATTATCCTTAGGCTGCCAAGAATCCTCACTCCCTAAGTCCTTTCCCTTAATTCACTTTTTAAATTTAAAACTATTTTAAAGCTGAAAGTGACCTCCTTATGTTACAATCACAGCCCCAGATTTGACCCTATTATATTGAAATGGGATGTCCCAGCTGGATCCCAGCACACTTGGTCTCAAGGGACCCAGGACCGGATCCTGAGTCCTCATCCAGGGCAAGATTTTTTCCTGGAGGTGATGCTGGAGACATTTGGGACACCCAAGACAAGATGGGCTCTACTTGCTCCCAGGACTCCAGACACGCCCTCCCTGGGCAGCCAGGAGTGGCCTTTAGATTAATCCAGGCAGGGCTGTGGGCCCGTCAGCAGCCACAGCCTGCAGAGTCTATGCCCAGGTGAGGGTCACAGTCTTCCCTCCAGTGAAGGCCATGGGCCCCAGAGCAGGTCCTTTCTATGGAGTGGGCCTCAGGCGGTGGGATGGCTGTGAAGACCTGATCCCCCTGAAGCTCCTTCTGCAGAGGGCTGGCTTCCAACCCCATGGTCACCCTATAGCTGCTGCTGCTGCTGCTGCTGCTACAGCGGCTTGGGAGTGTCTCCTAATGGCTAGCTCTGGACACATACTTGCTGTTGTGCTCATCAGTGGGGAGAGTGATCTGTGGCCTGAGCAACAGTTGGAGACGGACGGAAATAGGTCCACAGTGGAGGTTGCAAGATAACCTGACGCTGGATGCCTGGGAGGGAGCCACAGCTGATATCCAAGCTAAGAGGGGTTCGAGCAGGACAGAAGGCTTTCAGCTACAGTTGGAGCTGGCCTGGGATTGGGGAGAGGGGTCAGACAACAGCCTGAGTATCTTGGGGACCCTCCCACATCCATAGGTCACAGCACCAACTCTGAGGCCACCCTCAAAGGCCAAATGTACTGCTGGTTGGTCAAGATTCAGGGGGAGGAGGAGATGTGACTCTTTGAGCATGAAATGTTCTGGCATTTGTCCCCTAGCCAGAGGCAAGGCCTAGGGAATGTATCTCTTTTGAAGTCTCATCAGCTTACAATTCCAAGGGTGCACTTACCGGGTCATACCTGGGCTTTGTACCACATGCCTCTCAAGCCCTCTGAAGCTTATTTCCTCCTCTGTAAAATGGAAATGACATGTGAGCCACATCTGTAATTTATAATTTTTGAATAGTAATATCAAATATATAGAAAGAACCATAAGGCTGGGCACAGTGGCTCACGCTTGTAATCCTAGCACTTTGGGAGGCCAAGGCAGGAGGATCACTTCAAGACCAGCCTGGGCAACACAGCAAGACCCTGTCTTGTAACAGGAGACAAGACTCGTAAAGGAAGACTTGTAAAAGGAAACAAGTCATCTAAATAATATACTTCATTTAACCCAATTATATCCAAAATATATGCATTTTAATGTCATTAATATTAACAGAAAAAAACTACTAATGAAATATTTTATCGTCTTTTTTTGTGCTAAGCCTTTGAAATCTAGTGTGTGTTTTACGCTTATAGTACATCTCAGTGCAGAGCAGCCACATTTCATACGCTCAGAGCCTTATTTGTCAGTATACAGTTGCACTTTTTTTTTTTTTTGAGACAGAGTTTCGCTCTTGTTGCCCAAGCTTGAGTGCAATGGTGCTGTCTTGGCTTACTGCAACCTCCGCCTCCCAGGTTTAAGGGATTCTCCTGCCTCAGTAGCTGGGATTACAGGCACCTGTCACCATACCTAGTTAATTTTTTTTTTTTTTTTGAGACAGAATCTTGATCTGTCGACCAGGCTGAAGTGCAGTGGCGTGATCTTGGGTCACTGCAAACTCTGCCTCCTGGATTCAAGTGATTCTGCTGCCTCAGCCTCCTCAGTAGCTGGGACTGCAGGCGTGTGCCACCACATCAGACTAAAATTTTTTTTTAATAGAGATGGGGTTTCACCATGTTGGCCAGGCTGGTCTCGAACTCCTGACCCCGTGATCCACCTGCTTCGGCCTCCCAAAGTGCTAGGATTACAGTCATGAGCTACCATGCCCAGCCATTTTTTGTATTTTTAGTAGAGACGGGGTTTCACCATATTGACCAGGCTAGTCTTGAACTCCTGACCTCAGGTGAGCCACCTGCCTCAGCCTCCCAAAGTGCCGGGATTACAGGCATGAGCCACCGCACCTGGCCTGCACATCTTAAAAAACAACAACAAAAAAGCCATATGTGGCCCAGTATGATGGCATGTGCCTGTAGTACCAGTTATTCAGGAGGCTGAGGCAAGAGGATTGCTTAAGGCCAGGAGTTCAAGGCTGGATTGCATGATGATCACATCTGTGCATAATCACTGCACTCCAGCCTGGGCAACACAGTGAGACCCCATTGCCAATTTAAAAAAATTTTTTTAAAAAGGGGAAAAAAAAGCCGTATTCGGCCAGTGGCTAGCATATTAGACAGCACAGTCCTAAATGGATGTCACTCTGCTGGACAGGTGTCTGAGAAAGCCATCTGGCTGGGCGTGCAGCCAGGCAAAGTGGCAGGAATGAGTCAGATCTGCTCTCAGCCTCTGTCCTCCACAAGAGCAGTCTCAGAACATTTGATGCCAAGTTGGTTTCCTCCGCCAGGGCCTTCCTCCCCCAGGAAACCTCTCTAACTCCACTTCACTCAGCCTGGCTGGCTCTGCCCCAGGCCACCCTGATGGGCGTTTCCTGTTCCACTGGGAGAAAGGCCAAGACCCTCAGCAAGGCACTGACTGCAGAAGAGTGCTGGGAGTCAGGGGAGGTGGTAATCCTGGCTTGCTTGAGATTTGATTAGTCTGAGAGGGTTTCCTGGAGGAGGGGCCCAGAGCAAAGAAGCTGGCATCCCAGGAGAGGGGCAGAAGCTCAGCTGCGAGAGCATTTATCAGACAGAAAAAGAAGGCCTGGCTCTTACCCAGCCTGTATCAACAAAAAGAAGAAGTGGGTCTGAGGACACAGGGGCTCCCAGGCTGCAGAGTCTTCAGATGCCAGGCAGAGGTTTACCCTTACATCCACGGGCCATGGGGTCACTGAGGTCTAAAGTAGGGGCTGAGGACCACCTGGGCTGGAGGAAGAGGACTCTTCCTGAGGCTTAGAGGGCACCAGGCATCACTTGGTTTGAATTCACCCTCTAACCCAGGGCTTGAGTGCAAATTCTGGCAGGTGCGATTCATCAACTTCTCCTGCTGCCTCTCCTCAGCCCTGCGGAATGGACTCACGCCTAGACCCTGGCAGTTTCCAGTTTGGCAGTCTATGAATGTAACCTACATCCCTCCAGCTGCAACCCAAGTGCTTTTTTCTTCTGGGACATAGGAGGGTGAGCAGATAATTCCTTTATTCCCACCAAGAGGCCCTCTTAGACTGGCACTGCAAGAAAGGCATAGGGACACATGAGCCCCTGGGGTCACCTGGGCTCCCAAGGGTCCCTCAGGTTTTTAGGAAGAATGTGAATCTCTTTCTCCTTCTCCTCTCTCAGCTCCTGATCTCAGCATGAGTGTCTGGACACAGGAGGCATCGGAGGGCACACAGCCCTGTCTCTCCAGTTACCTAGGCCCACGCAAGGAGTAGGGCCTTGCTTCTGCTGCTCTTGCGTGTTCAGGAGCAGGGTTTGGGGGTACAACTTCTTCAGCCAGAGGGAGCCATGATAGGATCAGTATGCCACCTAGGAGCTGATTGTGGTGGCTCACACCTGTAATCCCAGCACTTTAGGAGGCCAAGGCAGGCAGATTGATTGAGCCCAGGAGTTCGAGACCTGCCTGGACAACAAAAAGCAAGGCAATAGCAAAGACTACAAAAAAATACCAAAAAATCAGCGGGGCATGATAACGTGTCCCTGTAGTTCCAGCTCCTCAGTAGGCTGAGGTCGGGGGATTGCGTCAATCAGGGAGGTCGAGGCTGCAGTGAGCAATGATCCTGCCACTGTACTCCAGCCTGGGCGAGAGAGCAAGACCCTGTCTCAAACAACAACAACAACAACAACAACAACACATAAACCACCTAGGGAATTCTAGGGCATCTGAGCTGATCCCATTATACAGATACAATAGCTGAGGCACAAAGAGGGAACAGAGTCTGTCAAAGTGAGTTGGCAGGAGAGCTAGGATTTATGACTCTTCACTCTATCCAGAGAGCCTTACGTAACAGAAACACCCCTACCCCTTGGCCAGGCTCAGTGGCTTACACCTGTAATCCCAGTGCTTTGGGAGGCCAGGGTGGGAGGATCACTTGAGCCCAGGAATTCAAGACCAGCCTGGCAACACAGCAAGATCCTGCCCCTAGCAAGAAAACATTTAAATTAGCTGGCGGTGGCAGTCTGTGCCTGTAGTTTTAGCTACTTAAGAGGCTGAGGTGGGAGGATCACTTGAGCTCAGGGGCTCTGCTCTGATCACATCATTGTATTCCAGCCCGGGTGACAGAACAAGATCTTGTTTCAAAAAAAAAAAAAAAAAGACCCCTCCCCCGCCCCCCGAACTCCTCCAAATAACTCCCTGGCAGCCTGTCGTAGTGCCTGAACTCCCGCCATTGGAGCTGCATTGCTCACAGGTAAGGCATGGTTGCCTGATGAATGCAAGTGCCCCTGTGAAGGCCACAGTCAGAAACACCTTGTCGGGGAACGATTTTATTGCCTCCTTTTCGGTCTGCTGTGTGATCGCTTCTCCAGGCCGCAGTTTCCCCATTTGTAAAATGTGTCCATGGGAGTCCTGGAAGGCCTCAGGTAGAATTTGAGGGAGGAGAGAAAGTGGATTCCCTCCCCAGAAATAGAGTCAGACTTGTGGCCAAGCTAGGGGGCAAAATGCACCAGATCTTGGGCTGTGGGTCACCCCACGTGCCTCCTAAACTGAAAGGGGCTCTGGGGCTGGGGCAAAACCAGCAAGGGCTAACGACCAGAGGAGCCCCCAGGCCCCCAGACCTTAGTCCATCAATGTGACAGGAGCATTTGCAGAGAGAATTTCCCAGCAGCCCAATATAACAGGAGCGCAGAGCAAGATTTAATTGATTTACAGAAAATAAAGGCATTCTATATTTCTCACTATCCAAGTTCATGAACCACGACCCATACAACGACAAGGTCTGACTTTCGGAGAAGTTAATGCTTGGAAATGATTTCTTTCCTGGAGAGCATGGCTTTAATGGTACAATTCCAGGCAGGGCCAGGTGAGCTGAAAAGATATTTTGGGGGCAGCCAAGTCTTTGAAGGCCTGCCCCCAGCACTAAATCCAGAAGCCTGTGGTTTCTGGGGGCGGTGGAAAGACCCTGGAGGGGAACCCCTCCCAACTTTGTAGCTCTGGTCCACTGAGTGCAGAGAGGCTCACAGGCACCCTTTGACCCTAGGCTGGGGATGGAGTGCTCAGCGCCAACCCGGCTGATTTAGCTGGTGCCAGGGGTGGCTATGGCAACCCCTGGGGGCTCAGGTCAGGGCATCAGCATTCAGTTTTCAGTCGTTGGGGTGCCTGCCTTGAGCCTGGCACCCCCTGAGGTCAGAGGTCATGATAGGGGTTTGGAGAAGTACCAGTGAGCAAAACTAATCCAGAGGGGGCCTGTTAGCAGGTGAGAGCTTAACCAGCCTCAGCCAACCTTACTGAGTCCTTGCTGTAAACTAAGACCCCTAGAGATGAACCCTCAGGAACTGAGGCACTCAGAACCTGCCATGGCAGGAAGTGCTGGGCTTCGCATTTCTTTTCCTTCCTTCTTTTTCTGCCCTTCTTCTGAGCCCCGGAAAAACTGGGCTTGCAACTGTGGAAATGGAAATGAATAGCCAGCATTTAAAGTTCTGCTATCAGACCCAGAGCTCCTCACCTCTAAACACGTTTTTTAAGTTTTTTCTTTTAACTTTGTATTTTGATATTTTATAGTTTTTTTTTTAATTTTATTTTATAGACCAGGTCTCAGTCTGTCACCCAGGCTGGTGTCTGGTGGCTCAATCATAGCTCACTGCAGCCTCAACCCCCTGGGTTCAAGGGATCCTCCTGCCTCAGTCTCCCGACTAGCTGAGACGATGGGCACATGCCACCATGCCAGGCTATTTTAACATAATTTCAAACTTACAGAAAAGTCAAAAGAATAATACAATGAGAACAGGTGCAGTGGCTCACGCCTGTAATCCCAGGACTTTGGGAGACTGAGGTAGGCGAATCACCTGAGGTCAGAAGTTCGAGACCAGCCTGGCCAACATGGTAAAACCCCATCTCTACCAAAAAATACAAAAATTAGCTGAGCATGGTGGCACACACCTACTAGAGAGGCTGAGGTGGGAGAATCACTTGAACCTGGGAGGCAGAGATTGCAGTGAGCAGATATTGTGCCACTGCACTCTAGCCTGGGCAACAGAGTCAGACCCTGTCTTAAAAAAAAAAAAAAAAATCAGGAAACTAACATTGCTACAGTACTATTATCTAATCTGAATACATTGTTCAGGTTTTGCTAATTGTCCTAATAAGGTTTTTATAACAACAACAACAAAACCCCCCAGTCCACGCATTGCAATTAGCTGCTGAGTCTCTTTAGTCTCCCTTTATCTAGAACAATTTCCCAATCGCTTTGTCTTTCATGACATTGATCATGTTGAGAAATATTGGTTAGGGCCAGGCGTGGTGGCTCATGCCTGTAATCCCAGCACTTTGGGAGGCCAAGGTGGGAGGACTGCTTGATCCCAGGAGTTCAAGACCACCTCTGGGCAACATAGTGAGACTCTGACCCTACAAAAAAAATTTAAAAATTAGCAGAGCACGGTGGTGCAGCACCCTGTGATCCCACCTATTCAAGAGGCTGAGCCAGGAGGATCTCTTGAGCTCAGGAGGTTGAGGCTGCAGTGAGCCAAGACCATATTACTGCACTCCAGCCTGGGAAACAGACAGAGACCCTGTCTCAAGAAAAAAGGGAAGGGGAGGGGAGGGGAGGGAACTAGTTAGGTAGCAGGATATCCTCAAATTGGGTTTATTTGATGTTTTTTCATGAAAAAGATTGAGGTTATTTCCATTTTGTAGGAATATAATTAAAAAGAATCCATTTTCAGTATCATATCAATATCAGTAGGCACTTGATATTGATTTGTACTTTTATTGGTGATGCTAAT
Source organism: Aotus nancymaae (assembly GCF_030222135.1). Taxonomy (NCBI): domain Eukaryota; kingdom Metazoa; phylum Chordata; class Mammalia; order Primates; family Aotidae; genus Aotus; species Aotus nancymaae. Next base: position 21,511,691 of record NW_026988443.1, read on the forward strand.
TTTGATTTTAATTTTTTTTTTTTTTTGGAGATGGAGTCTCGCTCTGTCGCCCAGGCTGGAGTGCAGTAGCACAATCTCGGCTCACTGCAACCTCCACCTCCTGGGTCCAAGCAACTCTCCCATCTCAGCCTCCCGAGTAGTTAGGATTACAGCTGTCCGCTACCACACCCAGCTAATTTTTTGTATTTTAGTAAAGATGGGGTTTCACTGTGTTGCCCAGGCTGGCCTTGAACTCCTGACCTCATGATCAGCCCACCTCGGCCTCCCAAAATGCCAGGATTACAGGCATGAGCCACCATGCCTAGCCTTTAATTTTTTTTAATTGAAGTGTAATACATGTACAGAAAAGTGCATACCCCCTTCCTTTTTTTTGAGATGGAGTTTCGCTCTTGTCGCCCAGGCTGTAGTGCAATGGCCTGATCTCGGCTCACTGCAACCTCCACCTCCTGGGTTCAAGCGATTCTCCTGCCTCAGCCTCCAGAGTAGCTGGGATTACAGGTGCCTGCCACCATGCCCAACTAATTTTTGTATGTTTAGTAGGGATGTGGTTCCAACATGTTGGCCAGGCTGGTCTCAAACTCCTGACCTCAGGTGATCCACCTGTCTCAGCCTCCCAAAGTGCTGGGATTACAGGCATGAGCCACCGGGTCCAGCCAGTATATACCCTTGATGCACTTTCACAACCTGAACACATCTGTGTCAGCAGGATCCAGATCAACAAAGTGCATTTCCTACACCCCAAGCCCCCCATGTCCTCACCAAGTTACCTCCTCAAAGTAACCATCATCTTGACTTCTAAGAGTATAAATGATATTTGCCTGACTTTGAACTTCCAATAAATGAAGTCATTCTTTTCAGAAACCACTTTTATTTCTGGATTTTTTGCTTATGTTTGTGAGATTCCCAGAACCTACTTTTATATTAATAAATTCAGTGCCTCCTAGTATGAGCCTGAAATGAAGTTCAAACTTATCTATGCACACAATTTCAAAAAATCAATTTGATGCCTTAATTGTAATATATAAGACAGTAATTTATAATATATAATAAAATATATGTATTTACATGTACATAACTAAAATTGTATTTATATATACAAATCATAATTTTTAACAAAAATAATATGCATGTCAGTATATAAATGGTGGGGCATGATGCTAAAATTGTGATGAAGTCTTCTGATGTTTGTACATACATTTTCTTTTTCTTTTTTTTTTTTTTTTAGAGACAAGGTCTCACTCTGTCACCCAGGCTGGAGTGTAGTGGTATGATGATAGTTTACTGCAACCTTGACCTCTTGGGCTCAAGTGATCCTCCTGCCTCAGCCTCCCCAGTAGCTGGCTAATTTTTGTATTTTTTTTTTTGTAGAGATAGGGTTTCACCATGTTGCCCAGGCTGGTCTTGAACTCCTGGCCTCAAGTAATTCTTCTACATTGGCCTCTCAAAGTGCTTGGATTACGGACGTGAGCCACCACACCCAGCCTGTACCCATATTTTGAAGCTCCATAAATAGTGGCTTCAGATGCATGCCAGGCAGAAAAAAGTGAGTATCTTTGCCCCTATGGTGTGAGTTTCCTAGATGATGAGAACTCCTGGTAAAATTCCCAACAACGCAAAGTACCATCTTCCTTCATTTCATGTGATAATCGTATTCTTGAAAAATACTCTACATATTAAAACTGTGCAAAAATCACTTTGTGTTTCCAAATAAAACAGAACAAGGTTGTAGGTTCAAATGGTGATAAACAGATTGTTCATCAGATACCTGCAGAGACCTTGTTAAAAAACAAAAAACAAGTCTAGGCACGGTGGTTCACGCCTGTAATCCCAGTACTTTGGGAGGCCGAGGTGGGCGGATCACCTGAGGTCAGGAATTCGAGACCAGCCTGGTCAACATGGTGATATCCTGTCTCTACTAAAAATACAAAAATTAGCTGGGTGTGGTGGCGGGCAACTGTAATCCCAGCTACTCAGGAGGCCAAAGCAGGAGAATTGCTTGAACCCGGGAGGCAGAGGTTGCAGTGAGCCAAGATCTCACCATTGCACTCCAGCCTGAGTGACGGAGCAAAGGTCTGTCTCAAAAAAACAAAACAAAATAAAACAAAACAAAACAGATTGTTCACCTGTCTGAACATCCAGGTAGGACACTTGAAGGTCAGGAAGGATTCAAACAATCCCTTGTTGTGTGGAACTGGCCTAGAGGACTCCTGGCACCTCTGACCACCCCAAATGCCAGGGGTCTCCCCAGACATGTGACAACCCCTTTCCCCAGATGCTCTCCAGGATGGTACAACAGGTCTAGGGGACGAGAGGAGAGGCCATGGCGAGGGGAAGACCACCACGGGAGGACAGCGGATAAAGTGTTGGGGTTGGCCTGAAGGAGGTAGAGGCTCAGGTGGGAACATTGATAGGGGACTCTGAGGTGTGGCATCCCCGTGGCCAAATCCTGGGGGAGCAGGCTGGTCTCTGGGGGTGGAAGGTGGGGGGACCCTACCCTGGGTCTTGCTGCCTGAGACCCCAGGCGTTCCACAGAGGATCCACCAGGACCTATACTTCTCTGGGTCCTGCATGGACATCTTCGCTCAGCTGCTCTGGGCCCGCCACTAACTGCACCCCTGAACACAGTGGGGCCCTGCATCTATAACCCCTGTAAAGACCTCCATGGGCTGGAAACCCACCTAAGTCACACACCAAAAGGATGATGGGGTCCTCACATATGTCATTAAATAGAAAAACAGTCCAAAATGATACCGAACTGACAAGTAACTACAGGGAAGGTAAACATCATTGTGAGTTCACTCACGCTGCTTTTGTTTTAATAAGATGTTAAATAGCAAATTATTTTAAAGCACCTTCCTTTGGTGCCTTTGAGAACAAGCTCCATCTGCCTGTAGGGTGGCCCATCAGTGAACAGTCCATGAATGGACTCATTTAATTAGACCCAAGATCTTTTTAAAAAATAAATAATTAATTTCTTGAGAGAGAGTCTCTCTGTGTCATACAGGATCAAGTGCAGTAGCGCTATCATGGCTCATTGCAGCCTTAACCTCTTGGACTCAAGCGATCCTCCCAACTCAGCCTCAAGCGTAGCCACCACTCCTGGTTAATTTTTTAAATTTTTGGTAGAGATGGAGTCTCCCCATGTTGCCCAGGCTGGTCTTGAGCTCCTAGGCTCAAGCAGTCCTCTCACCTTGGCCTCCCAAAGTGCTGGGATTACATGCATGAGCCACCATGCCCAGCCAAGACCCCAAACCTTATGAGATAGGTACTATTCTTACTCACATTTTGTTTTTTATTTGTTCGTTTGTTTGTTTGAGACGGGATTTCACTCTGTTGGCCAGGCTGGAGTGCAGTGGCAGGATCCCAGCTCACTGCAACCTCCACCTCCCAGGTTCAAGTAATTCTCCTGCCTCAGCCTCCCGAGTAGCTGGGATTACAGGTGCCTGCCACCACGCCCAGCAAATTTTTATATTTTCAGTAGAGACAGGGTTTCACCACGTTGGCCATGGTTAGCTAGGCTGGTCTTGAACTCCTGACCTTAGGTGATCCGCCTGCCTTGGCCTCCCAAAGTGTTGGGATTACAGGTGTGAGCCACCGCGTCCAGCCTTATTCCCATTTTGCGACTGAGATATTGAGGATCAAATTGATTAAGACACTTGCTCTGGGTCACACAGCCAGGGGTTGTTGGGGCCAGGAGTAGTCTGAGAACGAAGTCTGAGCTTGAACCAAGCTCTAGGCCCCTGAAAAGGAGTGAAGTGCTCTCTCTCTCTCTCTCCTCTAACTCTTCTTCCCTCCACTCTGGGAAATAAGCAGCTCAGGTGCTTCCCGCAATCTGTTCTTGCCCCCTGGTGGCCACGTTTAAAGCTGCAGCTGTATCTTAACCATCCTAACCGCGGATCCATCACCTGGGGCCTAGCCTGGCTGTGCTGGAAAAGAGCTTTGCCTGTCAGGTTGCTACCGGTCAAACTACATAAAATATTTTTGTTGTTGTTTATGCTCCTGTTTCACTGATGCCTTAAGCTCTTGCTTCCTTTGCTGGCCAGAAGCTCCGGCACTGGACAGAGCAGACAGCTGGCCAGCACCACGACCACTGGACTCCCGGGGAAAGGACGTGCACTGCTTCCCAAAACTATGAAGGATAGAAGAGGGCAGAGGGCCAGGAGCAGTGGCTCATGCCTGTCATCCCAACACTTTGGGAGGCTGACGCGGGCAGATCACAAGGTCAGGAGTTCGAGACCAGCCTGGCCAATATAGTGAAACCCTGTCTCTACTAAAATATATATATATACACACACAAAATTAGCCAGGTGTGGTGACAGGTGCCTGTAATCCCAGCTACTTGGGAGGTTGAGGCAGGAGAATCACTTGAACTCAGAAGGCAGAGGTTGCAGTAAGCCTAGACTATGCCATTGTACACAAGCCTAGGCAACAAGAGCTAAACTTCATCTCAAAAAACAAAAAAAAAGTTGACCCAGGCGGGGTGTGGTGGCTCACACCTGTATTCCCAGCACTTTGGGAAGTCAATCACTTGATCCACTTGGGTGGATCACCTGAGTCCAGGAGATCGAGACCAGCCTGGCCAACATGGTGAAACTCCATCTCTACTAAAAATACAAAAATTAGCCGGGTGTGTTGGCGTGCACCTGTAGTCTCAACTACTTGGGAGGCTGAGGCAGGAGAAGCTTGAACCCAGGAGGCAGTGGGTGCAGTGAGCTGAAATTGCACCACTGCACTCCAGTCTGGGGTGACAGAGTGAAACTCTGTCTCAAAAAATATATTTTTTTAAATAAAATAAAGTTGACCCAGTCTTCAGCATAGCCTGTAGATGGGGGTGCCCTGATTACAGTGACAGGTCCTAGTTCTTCAGACAGAAATAGCTCTTGAGCCAAGGAAAGGAGGGCGGCTGTGCTCCAGCACCCTGCATGCTTCTCCCTGCCCCCTATTCTGCAGTGAACACACAGCTGGGGGAGGGTCTGCCCTCACAATATACATGGGAAGGGCTGTCCCCATTCAGCAGATGGAGAAACTGAGGCTCCAAATGTGGTAGAGGTCCCTTGCGAAAGTCACTCATTCGATCAATGGCAGTGCTGGGGTTCTTGTGTCTGCCTGACCCAAGGCCCAGCCTCTTAAAGTGCCACATCACATGGGGCGCTCTGTGCCAGGGGAAGCTCTTGCCTTTGGGGAAAGTGATGCAAAAAATGGCCATGGGCTGTGCACTTCCTACATGAGCCTCCAGGCTGAAGTGCCCTCGTGGTCCTCAGCAAGGAAGAAAATATACCCAGTCTGGATTCTCAGTCTTCTACAGAGAAGTGGGTTGTTTAGGTGAAGGTTTGTAGGGTTTGATTGTTGCTATTGGCTGATTAAAGAGTGCTTGGTTTTCTATGAGTGTGTTTGAAACTGAATTTCCCATGAAGGCGGTGGGGGTCAGGGGCAGGTTCAGACATACCCATACGTTGTTAGCACCCTCAAAATGAAGGCAATGCATGGATATATTTAAATCGTAGTCTTTCTTTACCAATAATTTTGCAAAGGAAAAAGAGGCCAGGCACAGTGGCTCATGCCTGTAATCCCGGCACTTGGGGAGGCCAAAGCGGGCAGGTCACCTGAGGTCAGGAGTTCAAGACCAGCCTGGCCACCATGATGAAACTCCATCTCTACAAAAATACAAAAATTACCTGGGCATGGTGGTGGGTGCCTGTAGTCCCAGCTACTCGGGAGGCTGAAGCAGGAGAATCACTTGCACCCAAGAGGCAGAGGGTGCAGTGAGCCAAGATCATGCCACTGCACTCCAGCCTGGGTACAAGAGGGAGACTCTGTATCAAAAAAAAAAAAAAAGCATAAAATAAAAAATTTAAATTAAGTTATAGTTGTTATCTAAAGGTGAATAACCAAAAACCGCAGTGTGAGGAGGGAGGTACTCACTGTCTTCCCTGGAGGAGCATGCAGGAGCTTTCTCTCTGACCTTGGAGATGCCCAAATTGGCTCCTCCAACTACTAAATGTGGGAAGCTTCCAGGAACGTGGCTTGATGGGAGTCTAGAAAATAGGACCCAGGCCCATCTCAGCCAGGAGCTTAAAGTGGGATTCTACGGAACCTGTGGAAGTCAGTTCAGGTCTCTGGACTTTATTTTACACCTTAAAGGACAGATGGGCTGGGCAAGGTGGCTCACATCTGCAATCCCAGTACTTTGGAAGGCCAAGGCAGGAGGATTGCTTGAACTCAGGAGTTTGAGACCAGCCTGGGCAACACAGTGAGTCCCATCTCTACAAAAAATAAAACTTAGCTGGGCGTGGTGGCACATGCCTGTAGTCCTAGCTACTCAGGAGGCTGAGGCAGGAGGATTGCCTGAGCCCAGGTTAAAGGCTACAGTGATGGGCCGGGCGCGGTGGCTCACGCCTGTAATCCCAGCACTTTGGGAGGCCGAGGCAGGTGGATCACGAGGTCAAGAGATCGAGACCATCCTGGTCAACATGGTGAAACCCCGTCTCTACTAAAAATACAAAAAATTAGCTGGGCATGGTCGTGCGTGCCTGTAATCCCAGCTACTCAGGAGGCTGAGGCAGGAGAATTGCCTAAACCCAGGAGGTGGAGGTTGTGGTGAGCCGAGATCGAGCCATTGCACTCCAGCCTGGGCAACAAGAGCGAAACTCCATCTCAAAAAAAAAAAAAAAGGCTACAGTGAGCTATAATTGTGCCATTGTACTCCAGCCTGGACAACAGAGTAAGACTCTGTCTTTAAAAAAAAAAATGAATAGAAGGGTGTCTTGGCCAGGCGCAGTGGCTCATGCTTGTAATCCCAGCACTTTGGGAGGCTGAGGTGGGTAGATCACAAGGTCAGGAATTTGAGACCAGCCAGACCAACATGGAGAAACCCTGTCTCTATTTTAAAAATACAAAATTAGCTGAGCATGGTGGCGCATGCCTGTAATCCTAGCAACTCAGGAGGCTGAGGCAGGAGAATCACTTGAACCTGGGAGGCAGAGGTTGCAGTAAGCCAAGATCGAGCCACTGCACTCTAGCCTGGGTGACAGAGTAAGACACCATCTCAAAAAAAAAAAAAAAAAAGAAAAGAAAAGAAAAAGAAACGTATCTCACAAAGTACATGGGTACAGCCAGACGTGACTAGTTTCTACAGCAAAGAGGAGGTTCATGGGGAAACATCTGGAATTGCTGCAATAAAACTGGATGGATTCCTTTTACTGCACAATTTTAGACCCTTGACTATGTACATGGTGCATTCTGAGTCTCTTCCAATGGTGGGCTTGAAGAGGGAAATTAAATAATAACGATAGTAGTCTGTAATTGCTGCATAATAAAGTTTACTGTGTTGTGTTCAATATAAAACCTACCCCCAAGCTATGCTTAAAGTTAACTAACTCCCTGTAAAACCTACTTCATTTATTCTCCCCACATTCTCAGCAAAGTTCCCAGGCATCTCAAGAGTCCTGTTTTTCTTGCTGACCAGCTGCAAGGTCACAGGGCACGATAACACCCAAAGAATGTACAATGTGTTTCTCAAAAGGCTTACTTTTCTAATGTAACATACATCACAAGACATATTGTTTTTCATTCTGGCTTCTGTAAACCTGTTAGCCGCTACATCATCCTGAATGTATAAAAAGCACCCCATTTTCTTTGTTCTTTGCTCAGTTTTCAGATGCGAATCCACTGAGCTGGTGCACCTCAATAAAATCCTCCTGTTTCACCCATTGGTCTCTCCGGGCTCCTGAATATTCTGCAATAGGCTGTGGCTCTTTTCTCTCAGAACATTTTGTGGGATCGTGTTCCAGGGAGCATGCTTTAGGAAAGCAGGAGGGAGATGCCCCCTCAAGAACTTTCCAGCCCTGGCCCAAGGGTTGGAGATGGGGTAGGCAGCCCTGGCCTTAAAACCCAAGCCCCTCTTTTCACCCACAAGGCCGGGACCTTTGCCCCTGCTGTTTTCTCTCCATGGAATAGAATGTTCTCTCTCAGATTCCATGAGGGTTCACTCCCTAACTTCCTTCAGATTCCTCTCGAAAGCCTTCCCTGATTTCCCATCTACAAGGGCAGCGCCTCCAGTCCTCCCTACAGGGCGGGTGCAGCTGCGCTCTGACCTCTGCCCTGCTCCCTCCTTTGCCCCAGAAAGTGGGTGTGCTGTGTCTTCTTCCCTCCCACTCCTATGTGGAGGTGTGTAATGCAGACTTTATTGAATTGTTGCTGATTGTTAAATATATGTTCTTAAAAATAAGGAAAGTAGACCAGATGCGGTGGCTCACGCCTGTGATCCCAGCACTTTCAGAGTCTGAGGTGGGAGGATTGCTTGAGCCCAGGAGTTTGAGACCAATTCCAGGCAACAGAGTAAGACTCTGTCTCTATTTAAAAAAAATAAATTGGTAGTACCGGAGTGGTGGCTCACGCTTGTAATCCCAGGAGTTCCTGGGATTGAGCCCGGGAGTTCAAAACCAGCCGTGGTAACATAGCAAAACCATGTCTCTATTAAATAAATAAATAAGTTAGTAAAAAAAAATTAATTTAAAAATATAAGAGAGTTTTGTTCTCACTTCAGAAAAAAAGAAAAAAGAAAATAAAAATAATAAAATGTAAAAATATATGAAAAGTAAATAATGAAATAAATGGAAAAATAAAGAATGTGAGATCCAGCTGGGCTGTGGTGGCGTGTACCTGTAGTCCCAGCTACTTCGGAAGCTGAGGCAAGAGGATCTATTGAGCCTATGAGCTCAAGTGCAGTGAGCTATGATTGCGACACTGCACTCCAGCCTGAGCCCAGACTGTCTCATAAAAAATAAATAAATATATAGAACTACAGTTTTATGACACATTGATAAGCATTGGTAACTGCTGGCTTATGTGTCCTACTAAACTTTTCTCTGCATATAAATAGGTGTGCACATGCGGAGGAGAAGGAGAGAGAAGAAATACAAAAATAAATCGTTGTTATTATCGAAACGCCTTCTCTCCTCTGTTGTAATCGTGTTTTTCCACTTGATGTTCTGTCCGGGCCAATTCCAACCGCGCGCCTGCGCAGGACAAGGTGGGGTCCCTGCAGCCCCCACCTGGGGGCTGACACCCTGCACTCACCCTTGTGCGCAGTCCCGGGTGCTCGCACGCTTTGCATAGAGTTGCTCACCGGCTCTCTCGGACCAGGCTTCCCCGGGAAAGGTGGGGAGGGGCTGCTAGGCACTCGCGGTTTCCTGTTGGAGATCCAAGGTCTCCCTGGGTAGCTCAGACCGACGCTTCAAGGCCTTGCCTGCTGACGCAGCCGACTGCGGTCTCCCACGGCGCGCGCCTCCTGAGCGCGAGGTCGCTGGGCAGCACCCCCTGCTGGCCGTGTCCTCTGAAGCCTCGGCCACAAGTGCGCGCTGCTTGAGCCTCTGAGGCTCCTCTCCCAGCTTCTTCTTCTTGGTCCACACACACCAGACTTCTAGGCCGTTCTACTCTCCAAACTACCTTTCTTGAAAGGATGTGAGTCATTTGCAAATTGGAATGCAAACGACAACCACAAAACCCACGCAAATGCCCTTCCATGTAGTTTTACTGAGGCTCGGAGAGAGGAAGTGACTGGCCCCTAGGGTCACACAGCAAATAGGTGGCAGAGCTGGGCCTCACTCCTGAGACCCACAGGGTGATGGAAAATTCTCTCTCCTCTCCGTCCTCCTCCTCCTCCTCCCCCCCTTCTCCTCCCCTCTCTCCTCCTCTTCCTCCCCCTCTCCTTCTCGTCCTCCCCCTCTCATCCTCCTCCCCCCTCTCCTCCTCCTCCACCTTCTTCTTCCCCTTCTCCTTCTCCTTCTCCTTCTTCATTTGTTGGTCTGTCTCTGTTGCCCAGGCTGGTCTCAAATTCTTGGCCTCAAGGGATACACCTTCCTTGGCCTCCCAAAGCACTGTGACTACAGGCATGAGCCAGCACCCCGACCAAGGTGATGGAAAATTATGAGCCTACCCCTGAATAAGGCCTGATTGGGGATGAGTGTGGGTTGGTGGTGGCAAAGAGTGATTGTTTTGCCCCTAGGGCACAGATCACTGCAATCTTGGGTGCAGCTGCTCTTTCTGGTGAGTGAAAGGAATTATCCCTATTTGGAAAAGAGACTGAAAAACACAGGTCATATTTCCCCCAGAGGGTCTGCCTATCCTCCTCTACAGGAGAGCAAGCTTTAGCATTGGCTTTAGCTTGAGGAGCTTAAAACAACAATTTTAAGGCTTCCTGACAACCTAGTAAGCCTGTTGGTGCTGTTACTTGAGAGATTTGAATAAAGGGCTGAAGAAGGACTTGTATTTTTCAAAAATTCTCAACTCTTTTTCACTGGCACAGCCTCAAGACTTGCTAAACCGTCCCTGAGCTAGCTGCCCCACAGGGAGGGGTGGCCATTCCCTCTGAAGGAAAGGGGCTCTGGGGGTGTGTTTGTGTGGGCCCACATGTGTGGGCCCACATGTGTGGTTAATTTGGGAGGAGACAGTGCCAAGAAAAGTCACCTGGTCGGCTAAAAGATGGTGAAGTTAAGTCACTTGATTTGGGATGGCACAGGTCTCTGAGAGAATTTTCTCAGGGCAAAAATATACTCAGATCAATAAGAACGCTCTTCTGGCTTTATTCAGATGCTCTGGGGAGTGAGAATGCCACAGAACTACTGCAAGGACAAGCTTTCCTGCTAACTGGCAAAGAACAAAGACACTTGAGATTTTTACAAATTATCCCAGATATCAGCGACAGAGTTTTGCTCTGTTGCCCAGGCTGGAGTGCAGTGGCACAATCTCGGCTCACTGCAGTCTCCACCTCCTGGGTTCAATTGATTCTTGTGCCTTAGCCTCCTGAGTAGTTGGGACTATAGGCATGTACCACCACACTCAGCTAATTTTTGTATTTTTGTAAAAATGGGGTTTCACCATGTTGGCGAGGCTGGTCTCAAACTCTTGGTCTCAAGTGATCTGCCTACCTTGGCCTCCCAAAGTGCTGAGATTACAGGCATGAGCCACCATGCTTGACCGGAAGCTACAGCTTTGACAGTGAGATAGAAACTGGCTGTCACCATTTCAGGTCCTCCTGACACAAGATCATCCTCAAATCCAGCTTTCCTAACATTCCATAGAAGTCTTGTCTGTAGCTAGGCACAGTGGCTTATGCCTGTAAGCCCAGCACTTTGGGAGGCCAAGGTGGGCAATCACTTGAGCTCAGAAGCTCAAGACCAGGCTGGGCAACATAGTGGGACTCTCTCTACAAAAAATACAAAAATCAGCCAGGTGTGGTGATGTTTGCCTGTAGTCCCAGTTACTTGGAAGTCTTGAGGTGGGAGGATTGCTTGAATCTGGGAGGTTGAAGCTGCAGTGAGCTGTGATTGTACCACTGCACGCCAGCCTGGGTGACAGAGCAAGACTCTGTCTCAAAAAAAAAGGAAAAAAAAAGAAATCTTGTCTGCATCGGTGAAGAATGAGGAATTAGGGGACTTTTTTGGGATTATCCAAGAGATCCATTTCTCTACTCCAGTCTCTCACCTGGCTGGTTTTGTTTTTGAGACAGGGTCTTGCTCTGTCGTCCAGGCTGGAGTGCAGTGGTGTGATCTTGGCTCACTGCAACCTCTGCCTCCTGGGTTCAAGCGATTCTCATGCACCTGGCTGTTTTAAAAATAGTTTTACCTTTTTCCCCCTTCATGATGCAAGTTATGCTAGATCGAATAATGTATACTTACTGTAGAAAATTTGTAATGCTGACCTTTGTCTCTTTAGGATAAAAGTGAAAGAAGTAGAATTAGTGGATCAAAGCTATGCCCATTGAGTAGCCTCCATGTGCGCTCTATTAATCTGTTTTCACACTGCTCTAAAGAATACCTGAGACTGCATAATTTTTAAAGGGAAGAGGTTTAATTGACTCAGAGTTCCACATGGCTGGGGAGGCCTCAGGAAACTTACAATCATGGCAGAAGACAAAGGGAAGTAAAACACTTATTACCTGGCAGCAGGCAAGCAAGAGCACAGAGGAAACTGTCACTTATAAATGATCAGATCTCGTGAGAATTCACTCACTATCATGAGAACAGCATGGGGGAAACCGCCCCCATGATCCAGTCACCTCCCACCAGATCCCTCCCTTGTCACCTGGGAATTACAATTTGAGATGAGATTTGGGTGGGTACAAAGAGTCAAACCATATCACACTCCCTGCTAAGATGGCAATGCTCTGTTGCCAACATTATGTATTTATTTTCTTTTTAAAAATTTTTTTTTTTTTTTTAAAGACGGGGTTTCACCATGTTGGTCAGGCTGGTCTCAAACTCCCAACCTCAGGTGATCTGCCCGCCGTGGCCTCCAAAGTGCTTGGATTACAGGAGTGAGCCACTACGCCCAGCCTAACATTATGTATTTAAACCATGTTTTAATATTTACCAGCTTGACTGACAACAATCACTGATTCATTTAATTAGCATTTCTTTGGTTTTCTTTTTTTTCTTTATTATTTTGAGGCAGGTGCCTGGCCATTTCTTTGGTTTTGAGTGAGGCTGAATATTTTTACATATTTTATCTAAAAATGCCAATCAAACCACTGAGTGTGGTGGCTCACACCTGTAATCCCAGCACTTTGGGAGGCCAAGACAGGCGGATCATGAAGTCAGGAGTTCAAGACCAGCCTGGACAACATAGTGAAACCCCATCTCTACTAAAAATACAAAAATTAGCCAGGTGTGGTGGTACGTGCCTGTAGTCCCAGCTACTTGGGAGGCTGAGGTGGAAGAATTGCTTGAACCTGGGAGGCAGAGGTTGCAGTGAACTGAGATCAGACCATTGCACTCCAGCCAGGGTGACAGAGTGAGATTCCATCTCAAAAAAAAAAAAAAAAAGAAAAAGAAAAAGAAAAAAACCAATTGAACTATGCTTTCCCTTTCTGGAAGGAAAGATAAGTAATCCTTTTCCTTCGTATTTGCTTATAAGACCTTGAGACAAGGAAGCCTTGAGAGATCCGGTGAGGGACTTGGGCTGGCCATCCTATATAGGGTGACTGAACTGGTTATGGCCTTGAAATGAAAGTTCCAGTGCACACATGATCCTCCAGAGTGCATTTTTACTTTGGAAGTGGGTGTCTGTGGTAACTTAGAAAAACTCTGTGGTTTCAGACTTGGTGAAATGATCTAATTTTTCTCAGGAGAGTGGTGGGGACAGCCATCTGTGTGCCTCAGCAGTCAGCCCAGGGCCTGACACATTGTGGGCACCCATAAATGCCTGCAGATTGAGTAATTAAACACTGCCATTGTGACCCTACATGACCTATCTTTGGGGGTGGAGGGGAGGTGTGCTTTTGCATTCTCTTGCACCCTTTTTTTTTTGGAGACAGAGTCTCGCTATGTCATCCAGGCTGGAGTGCAGTGGCATGATCTCAGCTCACTGCAACCTCTGCCTCCGGGTTCAAGCAATTCTCCTGCCTCAGCCTCCTGAGTAGCTGGGATTACAGGTACGCACCATCATGCCCAGCTAATTTTTGTATTTTTAGTAGAGATGGGGTTTCACCATGTTGATCAGCCTAGTCTCGAACTCCTGATTTCATGATCCACCTGCCTCGCTCAGCTTCCCAAAATGCTGGGATTACAGGTGTGAGCCACTGCGCCTGGCTCCTGCACCCATTTATTAGAATCCTAGACCTATTTTTAGTTTGGGTCTGAAACAGTCTTCTTAATATGCAGGAAGAGAGATATTGCAAATCCTGACTTTGAACTTCCGGAAAGGGCTAAGGGTTAGTGGAACTGTAAATATATGAGGGCAAGTCTGACAGGAGCAGTTTTATTGTGATCATGTCCTTGGGTCCAGGAGGCTGGCCAGGCTTCCCAGGTAAGCCAGTGTGTCTTCCTTCTGGAAGACCACATTCTCAGGGTGCCAAGTGGCTTTTTTCTGGTTGTCTCCCATTTTTCTGTCTCCAGGGAATGACTCCATTTGACTTACTGTAGTTACAAGAGTTCTATTAAAATAATTTATAAGGAAGCAGATGATCACTGTAATGCCCCAGTGTTAGGACCAGAAGGGACTGAGGGATATTATCTGGTGTCCCAGTTCTCTGCTTCTCTCAACCTACCAGCCACCAACCATGCTGCGTTAATTGTCAGTAGCAGGCCAATATAATGGTCAGTTCAAAGCTTAATGGTTAATGGGAAACCACTGAAGACTTTAGGGCAGGACTTTGAGGGGTTTTTGGATTTGTTCTTGTTTTTGAGATGGACTCTCGCTCTGTTGCCCAGGCTGGAGTGTAGTGGTGCAATCTTGGCTCACTGAAACCTCTGCCTCCTGGGTTCGAATGATTCTCTTGCCTCAGCCTCCCTAGTAGCTGGGACTACAGGCCCACACCACCACTCCCAGCTAATTTTTGTATTTTTAGTAGATATAGGGTTTCATCATATTGACTAGGCTGGTCTCGAATTCCTGACCTCAGGTGATCCGCCCACCTTGGCCTCCCAAAGTGATGAGATTACAGGCGGGAGCCACCATGCCTGGCCTTGGAATTTGAGATTTAGAAAGATCATTCTGCCTGGCTTGATGACTCACGTCTGTAATCCCAGCACTTTGGGGAGGCTGAGGTGGGAGGATTGCTTGAGCCCAACAGTTTGAGACCAGCCTGGGCAACGTAGAAAGACCTTGTCTCTACCCCCACCACCACCAAAAAAAGTGGAGAGAGGCGTCATTCTGGCTGCTCCGCTCTATGGTTAGGACCAAGTCAAAGGTGGAGGAGGGAAAACCGGAAAACCAGGTGAGATGCTCGGACTAGGGTGGCTGCGTCATTGGATGGATGGGTGGACACCAGGGTGGGGCTCTTAGGAGAGGCTTCTGGAGCGGTTGATACCGAAATGGAGAGGAAGCAGTGGGGTGTTCTAACAACGGTGAAGAATTGGAGAGGCCGCTGGGTTCGGGGTGTGCAGAGTGTGGCGGCTGCATAGTTGGCGACCTCAGGCACGTGACTGCCTGGCCCGGTAGCCCTGCGCTCTGACACCTTCAGCACCCCGGCCCTAGTAAGGGGCGGTGTTGGCCCCTCCCGGGTCCCGCCTTTCTGCCTGCCTCTCGTCCTCTTTGGCCATTGGGCAATGTCTCTGTCCATCAAGGGCCCGCCTCCGCAATTAAGCCAACCAGGGCTGGCGGGAGGGCGCTTCCTTCTGGAGCTGGGTTCATACTAGGGGCTGCTGCCTGGGTGAAGTGCGGACCCGGTGGCTGCAGTTGTGGAGCTGTGCGCAGGCGCAGAACTGACCGGATCGAGCGGGCGGCTGTGGCCTCGCAAGCTGGTGAGAAGCGGGCGAGGGTCCGAGGTAGGGAAGGGAACGAGCAGGGGATGTGGACACCTCTTTACCTGCCAGGCCTCTCCGGCGCCTGACCCTCCCGGCCTGCGGCACCGGCTCAGGTGACGGGGCGGAGAGCTGAGGTGAGGGGGCGGGCCCGCGGCCGGAGGGACCAGCTGGGCCCACGACTACGGTCACCCCACTCACATGCGCGCGCCACGTGGGCCCGCGGGCTCGCCGACGACCCTTGGCTACCTACTGGGGCACCCCACTAGCTGCTCTGGCCCTTCGAGCACCCCTTGGAGCTCCATGTCCACACTGCGCGCCCCTGTTTTACAGGCTGGCAAGCCGGGGCTAAGAGGCACCAAGCGGGTCGCCCGGGGACACCCAGCTGGGGTACGGCCGTGCCGAAGTTCTAGGGAGATAGGGCTTGGTGGGCTCCGTGCACTTAGCGATGAGGCTGTAGTCAGAGACTTGAACTTGGGACCTGTCTGTTTTCTTTAAGGATGCAAAATGGTTTGCGTCCCAGCTGGGGCGGATCGCCCTGCACCGCTGCCTGTCTTGGCTGCAGGGCTGGAGCGTCAGACGCCCTCTGCTCCCGGACCGACCGCCCCCGTCCCGACTTCTGCGGGGTGGGGGGGTGAGGGGTCGGTTCTCAGTGCTGGGAGCTCTCGAGGTCCTGACAAATGATCTCAAGATGCCGAGGGCAGGATTCATACATGAAACCTGAGAAAAGCTCATTATAATGGGTCAAGGTGTTTTTTTTTTTTTGTCTTATTTTATTTTATTCCAAGGAAAAATACCACCAGAGGCTAGTGAAGGGACTAGGAAACTCGTCACCCCCTTGCGGAGGCAGATGTGAAGCTTTTGGAAGTCAGTTTGGCAATGAGTCTCCACCCTTTGACCTACTGACTCCTTGTTTGGGAAATCACTAGGATAAAACCTAAGTAGAGAAAAGTTTACTGCATAAGGCAGTGCAGTTTGGTGGGGTTTTGTTGTTGTTGTTGTTGTTGTTGTTTAAGAGACAGATCTGGCTCTGTCACCCAGGCTGCAGTGCAGTGGTGTGATCATAGCTCACTGCAGCCTCGAACTCAGAGAGCCCAAGCAATCCTCCCACCTCAGCCTCTTGAGTACCTGGGACTACAGGCACGTGCTACCATTCCCAGCTAATGTAAAAATTTTGGTAGAGATGGGGGCACTTGCTGTATCACTCAGGGTGGTCTCAAACTCTCTAGCCTCAAGGGATACTCTAGCCTTGGCCTCTCAAAATGCTGAGATTATAGGCATGAGCCACACTGTGCCCAGTCCAGTTTGATATTTTATATTAATAAATAGCAAGTAGGCCAAGTACAGTGGCTCACACCTGTAATCCCAGCACTTTGGGAGGCCGAGGCAGGTGGATCACCAGGTCAGGAGATCAAGACCATCCTGGCTAACACGGTGAAACCCTGTCTCTACTAAAAATACAAAAAATTAGCTGGGCGTGGTGGCAAGCACCTGTAGTCTCAGCTACTTGGGAGGCTGAGGCAGGAGAATCGCTTGGACCTGGGAGGTGGAGGTTGCAGTGAGCCGAGATTGTGCCAGTGCACTCCAGCCTGGGCAACAAGAGCAAGACTCCATCTCAAATAAAAATAAAATAAATAAACAACAAGAAAGTAGTAGAAACAACCTCTAAATCTCCAGCAGTAGAGAATGGTTAAGTAAGTTGTGATTGTTTATGCCAAAATGTAGCCATTAGATGTAAAAAAATACTCTTATCAGAAAAGCCAGATTCAAAGTTGTGGTTACAACTCTACAGAAATATGTACAGAATGACCGGGCATGGTAAGTCCCACCTGTAATTTCAGCACTTTGGGAGGCCAAGGGCAGAGGATCGCTTGAGCCCAGGAGTTTGAGACCAGCCTGGACAACACAGGGAGACCCTGTCTATTAGCTGGGCATGGTGGCACATGCCTGTAGTCCCAGCTACTTGGGAGGCTGAGGCAGGAGAATCCCTTGAGGCCAGAAGGGCAAGGCTGCAGTGAGCCACGGTCTTACCATTGCACTCTAGCCTGGGAACAGAGCCAGGCTCCATCTCAAAAAAAAAAAAAAAAAAGGAGTGGGGGGCCAGGCATGGTGGCTCACACCTGTAATCTCAGCACTTTGGGAGGCTGAGGTGGATGGATTGCTTGAATCTAGGAGTTCAAGACCAGCCTGGGTAACACGGTAAAACCCGATCTCTACAAAATATATAAAAATTAGCCAGGCATGGTGGTGCACACCTGTGGTCCCAGCTACTTGGGAGGTTGAGGCAGGAGAATCATTTGAATCTGGGAGGCGGAGGTTGCAGTGAGCTGAGATCACGTCATGCACTCCAGCCCAGACAGCAGTGCGAGACTCCTCTCAAAAAAAAAGGGGGGGAGGACAGAATGACTAGAGGGGTATGTACCTAATGATGAAAATAATAACTCCTTTTTTTTAGCAGAAGGGTCATATTTTATTAAATTCTCACAAAACCTTCTAAGACTAATATTCCCATTCTGCCAATAGATAACTGGAGTGAGTGTTACCTCATCAGCAGTGTGTCTGATGCTACACAGGATAGCATCACAGCTAGTGTGCTGTTGGGCCTCTGAAAATGTCATATTTAGCTGGTATTTGAGGACTTAGTGTGTGCCAGGTACAGGGCTAGGCACTGGAAAGCTGTTGGTGAGTAAGGCAGCTGTGGTTGCTTGAGTCACAGAGTTTATAGACTAGTGGGGAAGCATATATATATATATATACGATTTATTTTTTGGGACAGGGTCTTGCTCTGTCACCCAGGCTGGAGTGCAGTTGTGGGAGCACTGCTCACTGCAGTCTTGAGCCTTGACCTCCAGGGCTCAAGAAATCCTTTCACCTCGACCTCCAGGGCTCAAGCAATCCTTTCACCTCAGCCTTCTGAGTAAATGAGACTATAGGTGTGTGCCACTATGCCCAGCTAATTTGTAAAAAAATCTTTTTTGTAGAGAACAGGTCTTCTTACGTTGCCCAGGCTGGTCTCAGAACTCCTAGGCTCAAGTGTTCCTCCCACCTCAGCCTTTGGAGTGGCTGAGATTACAGGTATAAGCCACTATTCCTGAAGCAGATTATTTATTTATTTATTTTTGTTTTTATTTTTTTTGAGACAGGGTCTCACTCTCATCATCCAGGCTAGACTGCAGTGGCACGATCACTGCTTTCTGCAGCCTCAACTTCCTAAGCTCAGGTGATTCTCCCACCTCAGCCTCCCAAGTGGCTGTGACTGCAGGTGCACAGCACCATACCTGGCAAATTTTTTTTTTTTTTTTTTTTTTTTTTTTTTGGAAAGACAGGGTTTCGCCATGTTGCCCAGGCTAGTCTTGAACTCCTGGGCTTAAGCTATCCACCCACCTTGGCCTCCCAAAGTGCTAGGATTACAGGCATGTGCTACCATGCCTGGCCCCTGAAGCAGATATTTTAAATGAACACTTATAGTCTGCTGGTGAGAATGAGTTTAGTGTATTTTAAATAGTTTATTCTAAGTTATTTTTGTTCAGGATATGAGCAAATTAAATGTTTTCAGAGGTCAGTATTTTTAAGAAATTAAATTTGAAACTTC
This sequence comes from Aotus nancymaae, assembly GCF_030222135.1. Lineage (NCBI taxonomy): Eukaryota > Metazoa > Chordata > Mammalia > Primates > Aotidae > Aotus > Aotus nancymaae. The sequence continues at coordinate 21,530,525 of NW_026988443.1, forward strand.
AACTTTTTAATTTTTAGGTTTAAAAATATCCTTTTTTGCTGAGGGAACACAATTGCTGGTATAGTATCAGAATGTCAAGTACTGTGTCCTACTGGATCTTAAATTCTACAAGGAACAGCATTGCCACATTGCAAGGGGGCAGACGCTTATACTCCAGGTGCGTCTCAAATAGGAATAAATTTAAATGGAGGCTCTTTTCCCGGGTGCCACCCACCCTAAACAGTTCCCCATGTGGTGGCTTCACTCTCTGCAAAGCCTACAGACACACATCAACAGAGGAAGATTTTCACTTGCAACTCAGCCCTGAGCAAGTAAATGAAGTGCTTCGAGCTGGTGAGTCAGCCCACAAGATTCTTGACCTTGAAAGCAGAGTTCCAAATTCAGTGTTGCAGTTTGAGAGCAACCAGCTGGCTGCAAATTCCCCAGTGGAGGACCGGCGAGGTGTAGCCTCCTGCGTGCAAACCAGTGGACTGATGTTTGGCATCTTTGATGGACATGGCGGTCATGCATGTGCCCAAGCAGTGAGTGAGAGGCTCTTCTACTACGTGGCAGTGTCCCTGATGTCCCACCAGACCCTGGAGCACATGGAGGGATCTGTGGAAAGCATGAAGCCCTTGCTGCCCATCCTGCATTGGCTCAAACACCCAGGGGACAGTATCTACAAGGATGTCACATCCGTGCATCTTGACCACCTCCGTGTCTATTGGCAGGAACTGCTTGACTTGCACATGGAAATGGGACTAAGCATTGAGGAAGCATTAATGTACTCCTTCCAGAGACTGGATTCTGACATCTCACTGGAAATCCAGGCCCCCCTGGAAGATGAGGTGACAAGGAACCTGTCACTCCAGGTTGCTTTCTCCGGGGCAACAGCTTGCATGGCTCATGTTGATGGAATTCATTTGCACGTGGCAAATGCTGGTGACTGCCGAGCCATCCTTGGTGTCCAGGAGGACAATGGCATGTGGTCTTGTCTGCCCCTTACCCGTGACCACAATGCCTGGAACCAGGCGGAGCTGTCCCGGCTAAAGAGGGAGCACCCTGAATCAGAGGACAGGACAATCATCATGGAGGACAGGCTGCTGGGTGTCCTCATGCCCTGCAGGGCCTTTGGGGATGTCCAGCTGAAGTGGAGTAAAGAGTTGCAGCGCAGCGTTCTGGAAAGGGGCTTCAACACCGAGGCCCTCAACATTTACCAGTTCACACCCTCACACTACTATACTCCACCCTACCTTACTGCTGAGCCTGAGGTCACATACCACAGGCTGAGGCCCCAGGATAAGTTCCTTGTGCTGGCGTCAGATGGCCTGTGGGACATGTTGAGCAATGAGGACGTGGTGAGGCTGGTGGTGGGGCACCTGGCTGAGGCAGATTGGCACAAGACAGACCTGGCCCAGAGACCTGCCAACTTGGGGCTCATGCAGAGCCTGCTGCTGCAGAGGAAAGCCAGCGGGCTCCACGAGGCTGACCAAAATGCAGCCACACGGCTGATCAGACATGCCATCGGGAGCAATGAGTATGGGGAGATGGAGCCAGAGCGGCTGGCAGCGATGCTGACATTGCCAGAGGACTTGGCAAGGATGTACAGGGATGATATCACTGTCACTGTGGTGTATTTTAACTCAGAATCAATTGGTGCATATTACAAGGGGGGTTAAGAATCTCCCATCCTGTTGTCAAGGTTAACATAAATGCTCTTCTAAAACATTTTCACTTACTCTTGAACTAGCTATCCAAACTTTACTATTAAAATTGTAGGCAGATTTAATTTGCTAAATAGACTAACAGGAGGAAAAAAACAAACAGCCTAGCTTTAAAAAACAGTGAAATAGCAGTGATTTCATGTCCCTGTATGTTTTGATCAAGTTTTATGTGCAGAGAGGACAGAGCATAAAGTCTACGGAATTGGCTTGGGCTCATGTAGCCCAAGTCTTTTGATGAAGATGTTAAACTGTGTCAGCCTGAGGCTTCAAAGGGTAAATTTAATCATGATTCTGAGAATAAAGAACTTCAGGATCTTCTGAGGTCTTTCCACAAAATCTGCAAATTTGATAATTCTCCTAAATTCACAATCATGGACTTCTAGACTATGAAGAGATATTTTGTTTGTTTGTCTTTTATTTAAATTACTAAGGCCTAGGTTTACAAAGCATACTACTGTACACTTTTTTATGCAATATCCTAACTTTTTTTGTGTGATTATACTTGTGAGAAATTTTGTAATACTACATTCTAGTTCTGTTTTCATTTATTTTAAAATTGAATCCTTAAACTTGCAAACACACCTACCGTAAGCATGCTTGAAATGACTTGTTTTGGTTTTCAGCTGATAGGATCTATGCCTCTGGACCAGCTGAACTTACTGGTGCAGCTTTTGGTCCCCTCTACTGAGTCCCATTCTAGAAATTTTGAGCCATGCTGGGAGGTATCTAGTCTATGCCTTAATCCCTAACCTTTCCTGTGTTGGTAAAATTTCCTCCTGGGCTGAGCCTTCAGGGATTTACAGCATTTAAGCTTTCTGATTATACCTCTCAAACATTCTTCTGTCAATTCCACACAATCCTTCTACCTCTGCTATGCTGAACCCCTCATTACCCTGCACCTCCCAACGACAAAATACTGTGTGAAAGAATCTTTCACATGTTCCTACTTCATGTGGTTGGAGGAAAGGAGAAAATGTGATTGCATATGGTACTTGTGGGGATAGATGTTTAGACAGGACAGGTTTATTTAGTGGATACTGAAGATTCAACCTCTGTCTGGAGAGGTGAAAACACAAAAGGCTTAAGGAAAAGTTTCTAACCAAGGATCTCTGAATCCTTTACTGAGAGGTGATGGGTAGGAGAAAGGAGTGAGACTTACCAAATGGGATGCTTGCCCCAATACTGTGGGATAAACCACCATTGCCACTCCTCAGGAATTAGACCATATTTAGTATAGGAGTTGGGGCAAAAATAAAAGTTTAACTTGTAATGGCTTCTGTGGGCTGCAGATTCTTTGTATTTACTTGGAAATTCAGTCATGTGGATCCGTTGTGGAGATGAATTTCATCTCATGAATTGCTGTGGCATTTAAACAACAGGAAATGTGTCCCTAAATGGAAACAACTGTAATCCCACAAAACCAACAATTTTATTTGCCTATGCTACATCAGGCAGAATTCTTCAATGAAGTTGAGCTATATTTGTTGATCCCTTTTCTCATCTTACCCCTTTATGCCATCTACTGAAAAGAAAAGCAAACAGCTAGGTTTGGCTTTCTGTTTTCTTGTCTGTGTCCCAGCTGACATTCAGTCAAATATTGGGATACTTCTAATTTGGTGGCGTTTCTCTGTACATTTTTCAGTGCAACTATTTAGTCATGTAGTTTCATCTAAGACATTCTTTTTCGAATATTTAAGCCTTGATCCTTTTATTCTGAAACCATTAATATTCCTTCTTATCACCTAGATCTTTTTTCTTTTCTTTTCTTTTGAGACAGGGTCTTGCCCTGTTGCCCAGGCTGGAGTACAATGGCATGATCTTGGCTCACTGCAACCTCTGCATCCCAGGCTCAAACAACCCTGCCTCAGCCACCTGCCCCCCACCAAAGTAGCTGGGATTACAGGCATGCAACACCATGCCTGGCTAATTTATTTTTTATTTTTTATAGAGACAGGGTTTTGCCATGTCACCCAGGCTGGTCTTGAACTCCTAGACTCAAGTGATCTGCCCACCTTTTTCTTTCCAAGTGGTGAGATTATAGGCATGACCCACCACACCCAGCCTATCTCTTAGATCTCAAATCAAAAATAAAATGTAAATCACTTCCATTCTGCTAGCATGAGGGTTTGTTGCTAAAACTGAGGAGTCTATCTGATGTTTACTTTTCGTTGTTTTTTGAGACAAGGTCTTGCTTTGTCACCCAGGCTGGAGTGCAGTGGTGTGATTATAACTCACTGTAATGTCAAACTCCTGGGCTCCAATGCTCCCTCTCACCTTAGCCTCCCAAGCAGCTGGGTCTACAGGCATGAACCACCATGCCCAGATAATTTTTATATATATATATATATATATATATATATATATTTTTTTTTTTTGTAGAAACATGGTCTTGCTATGTTGCCCAGGCTGGTTGTCTGACATTCTCTTTGTCCTTTATTCTTTATACCAGCTAAATCCTGGAGTACACTTGAAGCCTTTACTGGCATACAAAGTACCTGAATCCTACTTTGGAGCCTAGCATGGGTCATAAATGTAACTGATTTATTAACTTGTGAGACAGCTGAGAGAACACAGACTCCTTACCTGTGACTCCAGGAGTATCTGGTTTTTCTCTGCCTAATAGATTTTCCTGCTTTCTAGTTAGTAATATTGAGAACGAAGAAAGGCTTATTTATCATTTGTTTTTTTTTCCACTGTGAGTCATCAGTTCTTTCCATGAACATTCTGGGGAGCGCCTCCTGGTTAAACTCCTATCTCCCTGACCACCATCCTGCTGTCATTGAACTTCTTGAAGCACATGGGCTACTACTTCAGGGACACTGGGATTTGAGAGGAGATTAGTAGTACTTGTCAGGTCTTTTAAAGCATTTATTATTCCTTTTATACAGAGATTTCAGTATTGAGACTTAAAATGAACTGAAAAATGAGATTGAACATTTAATATCTTAGATGTAACTTTTGAAGAAAGTCTGCTTTGGTGCTTAAAATTGTATATGATTTTAGGTAAGAAACTTTGATAATATTGGCATAATTTAGATTTACTCCCTTTTTTTCTTTTTTTGAGACAGTCTCACTCAGTCGCCCAGGCTGGAGTGCAGTGGCACAATCTCAGCTCACTGCAACTTCTGCCTCCTGGGTTGAAGTGATTCTCGTGCCTCTGCCACCCAAGTAACTGGGATTACAGGCATGCACCACCATGCATAGCTAAGTTTGTGTATTTTTAGTAGAGACAGGGTTTTGCCATGTTGGCCAGGCTGCGAACTTCTGAGCTCAAGTGATCCTCTCACCTCAGCTTCCCAAAGTGCTACTATTATAGGCATGAGCCACCACACCTGGCCAGATTTAAAAAAATATATATCTCTGTTGATTCTGGGGCTTGGTCAAAATGGATAGATAACATAGTATTCTAAATTCAAATTCGTGGCTAGGCACCGTGGCCTACATCTGTAATCCCAGCACTTTGGGATTCCAAGACAGAAGAATTATTTTAGCACAGCATGAGACCAGCCTGGGCAACACAGACATTGCCTCTACAAAAAATTTAAAAAAAATAGCCAGGTGTGGTGCATGGCCTGTAGTCTCAGCTACTTGGGAGGGTGAAATGGGAGGATCTCTTGAGCCCAGGAGGTCTAGGCTGGAGTGAGCTGTGATTGTGCTACTGCCCTCCAGACTGGGTGACGGGGTGAGACCGTGTCTCAAAAAAAAAAAGTTTGAATTAAAAAAATGAAAGCTGGCTGGGTACAGTGGCTCACGCCTGTAATCCCAAAACTTTGGGAGGCCGATGTGGGTGGATCACCTGAAGTCAGGAGTTCAAGACTAGCCTGACCAACATAGTGAAACCCCGTCTCCACTAAAAATACAAAAATTAGCTGGGCATGGTGGCACATGCCTGTAATCCCAGCTACCTGGGAAGCTGAGGCAGGAGAATCGCTTGAATCCAGGAGGCAGAGGCTGCAGTGAGCCAAGATCGTGCCATTGCACTCCAGCCTGGACAACATGAGCAAAACTCCATCTCAAAATAAAACAAAAACAAAGTCAAATTAGCATGATAGATCAGATTACTTAGATTCAACTTTCTGAGATATTATTCATAACATTAAGGCTAATTTATTATAATGAAAATGTAAACTTTGAGGTATGTTAATATATAAACATCTTTTTCCCAGAGGTAACTTTGGCCTAAAAGGTCTTTAGTATTCAGCACACTGGGTAAAGTTCAGTTTAGACACAATTAAATTGGCATCTTTTAAACGTAAGTGAAATAGAAAGAGCTTGAACTTGGGCCGGGCGCGGTGGCTCACGCCTGTAATCCCAGCACTTTGGGAGGCCGAGGCGGGTGGATCATGAGGTCAAGAGATCGAGACCATCCTGGCCAACATGGTGAAACCCCGTCTCTACTAAAAATACAAAAATTAGCCGGGCGTGGTGGCTTGCGCCTGTAGTCCCAGCTACTCGGGAGGCTGAGGCAGGAGAATTGCTTGAACCCGGGAGGCAGAGGTTGCAGTGAGCTGAGATTGTGCCACTGCACTCCAGCCTGACACCTGATGACTGAGCAAGACTCTGTCTTAAAAAAAAAAGAAAGAGCTTGAACTTGAGTTACTTAAAGATACAGTATAATTAATTATATAGAACAAAACAAAAATGTGTTTAGAATGACTCTGGCTTCACTCTTATCCATCAGCCCTTAGTGGCCTATGTTCAGCCTTGGGAAAGTCTTAACTTCCCAGGTTAAACCAGAATATTCTGGAACTGAGCCATCTTTCATCTTAAAGTAGATCATTTGTCTCTGAAATATGACTCTTGTGGCAGAAAAAGCCCTGATGTTGCCTTGGAGCTGGGGATAAAGGCCAGTGGGCCAGCCTGTGATGAGAGCTGTCCCTGGCACCATCTGAGTGGAAAGCTCATTGGACCAGCCATGCAGCCGTCTGAACCGACTGAAGCCCTGTCCCTTACTCCTCAGGCACCTGACGCTTAACTTGCCTCCTGGGAAATAATTATCAAGCATTTTCTTGGAACAATTATTAATCATGTTCTTTAATAATTACTGACATTTGTATTTTAAGCTGTATACCAATGTTCGTATTTGACACTGATTTTCTAACCATTAGAGATATTTAATTAAAATATGTAAATGAAAGAAACAAAATGAAATTTGGTTTCTTTTGGTTTGAATCCTATTTTTTTTTTTTCAGTCCTTAGGGTACTAGATTAGACCAACCTTTGTTTCACCACCTTTATCTGACCGTGGAAGATTTTAGGCTGGTCAGGAGTCTACCCAAAAGAGAAGTATGCTGCTCTGCAAAGTGTGGGTGGCTGTTGCCCACACAGGAGATCCTCATTTAGTGTTAACCATGCGTGTGGAGATCCGAAAAGAAGTGAAGGCTTTTGTTGTGAGGGTCTCCACACACTCAGGGCCAAAACCTGCCAGAATTTCATACTATGTAACTTGAGATTTTAAAACCAACTTGGCACATTACCCCACCCCCTGGAAGAGAGAAGTGGGCAGAAGTGGACAATGTGGTGGCTCATACCATCATGCCCAGCCAACTCCCCTTTTCAGCGTGACCAAATTCAGGCCCAGAGGTTGAAAAACATCCATAACACAGTGGTAGGGGCAGGATTTGAACCAAGTCCAAAGTCCCAATACTGGGCTTTCAGGAAGGGATAATTATGAACAGTTTTTTGCATAACTTTGGCCTGGAATGGGTGGGGCTGGGAAGAGACTTGGTACTGAGAGGAAGCTAGAAGGCTTTTTTGGGGTTATTGCTGATAATAACATTGTTCTGTGGGCAGAGTATGGTGTCTCACACCTGTAATCTTAGCACTTTGGGAGGCCAAGGTGGGAAGATTGCTTGAGCCCAGGAGTTTGAGACCAGCCTGGGCAACATAGTGAGACCCCCATCTCTACAAAAATAAAAATAAAAATTAGCCAGGCAAGGTGGTGCATACCTGTAGTCCCAGCTACTTGAGAGGCTGAGGTGGGAGAGTTGCTTTAGCCCAGGAGGTGGAGTCTTCAGTGAGCCATAATTGTACCACGGCACTCCAACTTGTGGGACCAAGTGAGACCTTGTCTCGAAAATAATAATAATGAAATAAGGCCGACCACCATGGCTCACACCTGTAATCCTAGCATTTTGGAGGCCAAGGTGGGCAGATCACCTGAGGTCAGGAGTTTGAGAGTAGCTTGGATAACATGGTAAAACCTCATCTCTACTAAAAACACAAAAATTAGCTGTGTGCGGTGGCGCACACCTGTAATCCCAGCTACTCGGAAGGCTGAGGCAGGAGAATTGCTTAAACCCAGGAGGCAAGGTTGTAGTAAGCCGAGATTATGCCACTGCACTCCAGCCTGAGCAACAGAGCAAGACTCAGTCTTAATAATAATAACAATAATAATAACAAAATAGTTCTGTGGACTCTGATAATGCTTTGGCTGTTACGAGTCAAGCTATATATGTTTAACTTGTATACATTGCAATGTCCCATCATTTTGGAACATGATAAAGGGAACACAGGAAGAATTAAAATTTTTAAATTGAGCTGTTTGAGCTCTTTAAATAGAGTGGGAGAAATTAAATTTATAGACTTATTTTTCACTTTTCATCTCTATACTTTTTTTTTTTTAACTTTTTTTGTTGTTGTTTTGAGACAGGGTCTGGCTCTGTCACCCAGGCTGGAGTACAGTAGCATGATATTTTCTTACTGCAACCTCCGCCTCCTGGGCTCAAACCATCCTCCCACATCAGTCTCCCAAGTAGCTGAGACTACAAGTGTGTGCCACCATGCCTGGCTAATATTTTTTTGTATTTTTGGTAGAGATGGGGTTTTGCCATGTTGTACAAGCTGGTCTCCAACTCTTGGCCTCAAGCGACCCTCTTGCCTCAGCCTCCCAAAGTGCTAGGATTCCAGGTGTGAGCCTCCACGCCCAGCCCATCTCTAGAGTTTCTGTTTCCATTTTACTTGATGCTACTAAATGCCCTTAAATGGTCCCCAGCTTAGTGATTCTCTGAATTGTTAGTGTCCAGTGCTCCAACCGGCTCTCTGGGATGGATGAACATTTACTGATGTCTGTGGGTCCAAATGTCTTTGCTCCATTGGCCCCTGACTCTCTACCAGCAAGCACGCCTTGATGTGAGAAATCACCTGGCTGGGAGGAACAAGGCGGGAAGTGGGAGGGTGGGGTGGGGAGCAGGGCTGTGGAGGCCAGGCCTCCAGTTCTGACATGTTTTGTTTGTTCTGTTCTGCAGGCTAGAGTGCAGTGGTGCAGCTATAACTCACTGCAGCCTTGAACTCCTGGCCTCAAGTAACCCTCCTGCCTCAGGCTCCCAAAGTGCTGGAATTATAGGTATGAACCACTGCACCCAGCTGTTTTTTTTTTTGTTTTTTTTTTTTTGTTTTTTTGAGACGGAGTCTCACTCTGTTGCCCAGGCTGGAGTGAGTGCAGTGACATGATCTTGGCTGACTGCAACTTCCACCTCCTGGGTTCAGGCAATTCTTGTGCCTCAGCCTCCTGAGTGGCTGGGACTGTAGGCACACACCACCATGCCCAGCTAATTTTTGTATTTTAGTAGAGATGAGGTTTCACCATGTTGGCCAGGCTGGTCTTGAACTCCTGACCTCAGGTGATCTGCCTGCCTCGGCCTCCCAAAGCAGCCCCATTATCCTAGCCCCTGAGAGAGTGGTCTGTGGAGGGACTCTCCAAAGCCTACTCTGTCTCAGATCTCAACTCTTGCCTCTCTGGGATTCTGGGAAGCCCTCCCATGCCTCACCCCAGTTTCTCTGCAACAGATGAACAGAAGGATGTCTGCCACGAGCTACTGCTCTGTCCACCCTGCACAAGCTTGTGTGCCCAGGGCCAGGCATGTGGAGCTGTCCAGGGGTCACCCCATCCTGATAGAGGCTGAGAGGCTATGACAGGGGACTGGGAGGGGCCTGTCCAAGGAAAGGAGCAAGTGGAGGGAAGCATAGGAGCGACCCGGTGCAGTGGGTCTGGGATGGGGCTGCAGGGGCACTGTGGCGGCACTGGGACTAGGCAATGTGGCTGGGTGGGAGGAGCCCGGCAGGTGACCTCCAGGAATGGGCAAATAAACAAGGTCATGTGGTAGCCTCAGGAAGCGTGGGGTTGCGGGGGCATGGCTGGCTCTTCATCAGCATAGAGGTAGGGAGCGGGCAGAGCAGAAATTTCGGCCTCAATTCTCCCACTTTCTCTGTGTGTTGATGCCAGGGCTGTGGGATATTTGCCCTTGTCTCCTTGTTTGCCTCCTCCTCACCCCCATTCCTGTGGCTGCAGTCCTGGTCCCCTGTCGTGCCCTGGGGGTGCACAGGCTGCCTGTGGAATGAGTGAGGAGGAATAGGGGGACTGATGGAGGGATGGATACACGATTAAGGGAGAAGCAGGTGAGAGAGAAGGAGGAAAACAGTGAGGGGCTGCATGGTTGTGAAAAGCAAGGAGAGTTGGTGAGGAGTGTCCAGCACCAGAGGGGCCTTGGGTGTGGGTGGATGGAAATGAACAATTCGCCAAAAAAGAACACTACATAGCCAGGTTTGGTGGTGCATGCCTGTGGTCCCAGCTACTCGGGAGCCTGAAGTGGAGGATCGCTTGAGCCCAGGAGGTCAAGGCTGCAATGAGAGATGATTGCACCAGCTTGGGTGACAGAATGAGATCCCATCTCCAAAACGAAACAAGACAAAACATACAAACAAAAACAAACAGAAAAGGGGGAAAACTACAGGGAAGGTGAGGGCCATTCTGTGTTCTCGCTCAGGGCCCTGGGCACAGGATGGTCCTGGATAGTGAGGTGGAGGTGAGGACGTTGCTGTATGAGCAGAGAGTTGCAAGAGCTGCTAGAATCCCTTCCTCTGAAATGAAGCAGTACAGGGATGGGGAAAAGAATGTCATCAATCAGCCAGTATGCTCCTGGGCCTGTGGGAGAGGACAGTGTCCATGGTTCACTTGGGGTCCCAGGGGCCCTGCCAGCTCTGCACTGGGTTTTGGCATGAAGGGAAGGAGGGGCTCTTCTGAGCTCTGACTGATGGCTTGGTCACTAAATCCTGAGGGCCGCATGTTGGGAACAGCAGTGGGGAGCCTTTGACTGGGTGGTTCTGAGAGTGAGGCAGAAGTTGCCTCTAGATGTCGCCATCTGACCACTCTGGCGTCAGTTGTCACCCGGGGTGGAAGGAAAGTGTTCCTGAGTTGCGGCCTCAGGCCCGTCCCCAGCCCAAGCTGGGCCTCCCAGGGACTGCAGCCTGGAGCACCCTCGGGAAGCCTCCTAGGACTCAGGATGTCTTTGGGGCTGGGAACAAGTATGAGTGGAGGAAAAGCCAGGTCCTGTGGTCACCCAGCCCTGTCTGGTAGAAAAGGAACTGCTGGGGTCCCAGGAGGAGCCAGAGCCAGGGGGTGAGCTGCAGGTGGTAGGGTAGTGGGTGCCACCTTGACCATCTTCCCCCACATGGCTGTTCCCCTCTGTGGACTGTCCCATGCCTCTGACCCCTGTCCTCCCTACCCCACTCCCTGCAGCCAGTCCCCACAGCCACTCTCCCAGCAGCCCTGTGGGCCATTCCTCTGTCCTTCCCATCCCAGCTCCAAGAATGGACCACATCACCTTTATCCTCCCCCGCCCCAAATGATGGCTGTCCCTCTAGTCAGTTCCACCCACCATACCACGGTCATCCTGACCACGTCTCTCCTTTGCTCTGAACCATGGCTCCCCCTCACCCTTAGGAGGAAAGCTCCGACTCCCTCTCCCCAGGGTGGCCTCTCCAGCCTCTGCCACCTGCCCCCAGCAGGGTGGGCATGGCAGTCACACAGGGCTCCATGTTCCTAGAACATACTCGGCCTTTGGCCTTGCTGTTTCCTCCACTACCGCTGCACCATCCACCTCCACCAGGCTTGTTCCTGCGACTCAGCCTGACTCTACTGAAGGATCACCTGCCCCAGGAAGACTTTCTGGCTTTCCAGGCAGTACCAGCTGCTGTCTCTAGTACCCATGACACTGGGATCTCCATCACATCTACTCAGATCGCTCTCCCATGTCTGTCTGCCCTCTTGGCCGCACCAGGGACCTCCTCTGACTCTTCTCTGAGTCTCCAGAGATCAACCCAGTGCCTGGTAGGAAGTAGGCACTTGCACATGCATTTAAAATGTTAGGGAGGAAAGAGTGGGAAAAGAGAAAGAGGTCCTTGTCTTTACTCACAAGCTGAAGTCACCTCTTGCAAGCATTGGGCCTGCGCCCTGGTTATCCCTGGGATGGAGCCCAGAACCCTCCACTTTTTGCTTTTTGCTGTGGGCTTTTGGTTTTGTTTCGTTTTGAGACAGGGTCTCACTCTGTTGCCCAGGCTGGAGTGCAGTGGCACAATCACGGCTCACTGCAGCATCGACTTCCCCCAGTTCTGGTGATCCTCCCACCTCAGCCTTCCGAGTAGCTGGGACTACAGGTGTGAGCCACCACCTGGCTAATTGTTGGATTTTTTGTAGAGACAAGGTTTTGCCATGTTGTCCCAGCTGGCCTGGTTATGGTTTTAAGGATAACCACAAATTCTTTGACACCCTTTCCATCAAGCAGTGGGGTCTAATTCCTCTCCTCTTAAATCTGGGCTGGCCTTAGGGACTTACTTGTAACTGATAGAATATAGTAAGTCTTTACATAATGTCCTCACTTAACATAGCTCTTGGAATCTGTGGCTTTAAGCAAAATGACATAGAAGGAAACAAATTTTATCATAGGCTAATTGACATAAACAAGAGCTAACTTCCTACAGCATATTTCTGGTCATAGAAATATCACCAAACTTCTAAATAAAGACCCAAATGCTTCTCATATTAAACATTGAAACACATGTCAACTATACATACATTTAAGAAAAATTAATAGAAACAAGGCTGGGCACAAGGTCTGTAATCCCAGCACTTCGGGAGGCCAGGGCAGGAGGATTACCTGAGGTCAGGGGTTTGAGACCAGCCTGGCCAGCGTAGCGGAACCCTGTCTCTACTAAAAATACAAAAATTAGCTGGGCATGGTGGCATGGGCATGTAATCCTAGCTACTTGGGAGGCTGAGGCACGAGAATTGCTTGAATCTAGGAGGTGGAGGTTGCAGTGAGCTGAGATTGTGCCATTGCACTACAGCCTGGGCAACAAGGTGAAACTCCATCTCAAAAAAAAAAAAAGTAAAGAAAGAAAGATTAATAAAAACAAGTAATACAATTATTTATTCAGTTATTCCAGTTCAAGGTCATGGATGGCTGGAGCCTATCCCAGCAGCTCAGGGCACCAGGCGGGAACCGGCCCACTCATGCAGGCTGGGACCAGAAACCAGAGTACCCAGAGAAAGTCCACTACAGACTCCACACAGACACTAGACCAAGCCAGAAATAGATTTTTGTCCTCATCAATGTTGTAACAAAATGATGTTGAACAAAATGAGCCAGGAGCGGTAGCACACTCCTATAGTTCCAGCTTCTTGGGAGGCTGAGGTAGAAGGATCACTTGAACCCAGGAGTTTGAGGTTACAGTGAGCTATGATCATGCTATTGCACTCCAGCCTGAGCAATAGAGAGGGACCGCTCTGCTGAGCAATGCTGAGTGTATGATTGCTGAGAAATGCTGTGTATGATAAAATTATATTGTTTGCTAAGAAGAATGATGGCAAGGAAAACCTGCCCCCTACCCAACCAAGTGGAAAACTGCTTGCGGCATTCTAAAGTAGCAAGACAGTATATGTATATCATATACCAGCTAAAACAATTCTTTATTTGCGGGATAAGTGACCTGCCCCCGTGGCTTCCTCGTGGAGAACGCTTTCTGGTTCGTCCTTGATCAGTGGAAAGCAGGCACCAGCTGCCTACCTAGTTTATCTTGGTTTTAGGAGAAAACACAGAACACCTGTTTGTTAATAATAATCACCTGCTCAGAGAGAGTAACTACTGGAGTCAGACTCTGCTCGAGGCCGTCAGCCCCTGAGGCTCTCAGCTCAGAAGGCTGTTGGCCCCTGGATAGTCCCACTTTGCTGTTCTATCTGGGTGTCTGCTTCTCAATGCCTTCAGCACCACCTGGGTGGGGGTCTCTGTGACTGAGCTGGTCTCAGTACCTGTCTCTAAAACAAACAAACAAACAAAATTACAAAAATAAAATAAAAGCTTTCAGTGACATCCTCCCATTTCTGCCTCTCACCATCCTCCCCTGCTTCCAAGGAGTCAGAAAATCCCTTTATGATGTGCAAGGCTGAGTGTGATCTGGCCTTGTCCACTCTTCAACCCCATCTCCAACCTCCTCCACTTCTGCGCTTCAGCCACTCTGAGTTGCTTTCAGCAAGGGAGTCTCTCCGTTAACTGGACATAGCAGGGGCTCAATTTGTGATCAGAAACTAGGTCACATCTGTGAGCCTATGCTCAGCAAGAGCTGTAGTAAGCACTTTACATGTATTATCTCATTTAATCTTCATGCAACCCTATAATCAAGTGTTATTAATTCATTTTACAGATGAAGAAACTGAGCCTGGGGAGGTAAAAAGATGCCCAAGTTCACAAAAATAGCAAATGCAGAGCCGAGTTTGAAACCCTGGTGTCTGACTCCAAAGCTTCCTCATAGCAATCATGTGATTCAGCTGAATATCTATTGATTTGATAAGAAGCACGTGCTCCACTTGCTCCCCAAAGGCCTGGCAGCAACTTAGGAAGGAGAGTGAGCTGTTGGTCCATGGAAGCATTCTAGCAAAAGCTGGGGAGCACTGGGCAAGATGTGAATTGGACAGAGTGTGGGGCCCCACCTTCAGGCTGGGACCTCTGCATGTGCCTGGGATAGGGGGACTGTGTGCGTTTATGGGTCATGGGACACCATGTGTATGGCCTTTTCCTGTGTCTGGATCAGCCTGGTCCTTGGGGCTGGGGGTGGGCAAGACCTGGTGGGAGCTTGGGGAGCCTGCCTCGAGCAGCAGAGTCCAGCAGACCACAGCCTGCTCACTATCCTGACCCTGTGGCCCTGGACTGGCCTCTGATCCCCTTCTCTGCCCTGGGCCTGGCACCTCTGGCTTGAAGAAGGGCCTAGAACTGCCCAGACACACAGTGAGGCCTGCCCTCCCACCCACTGCCTGTCAGAATTTATCTCAACTGAGTGAGAAATAGAAGGAGGGGGGTGGGGGGTAGAGAGAGAGAGAGAGAGAGAGTGTGTGTGTGTGTGTGTGTGTGGCAATTGCATAAGAGGATTTGAACAAAAATGGTCATGGCACTGGTGTTTGTAAGAAAGAGAAACTGGACACCGTTGACATGTCCTTCTCAAGGCCCAGACAAAGAGATTCTGATGTGTCCATCTCTGCAGACCTTAGAAGTAATTAGGAAAAGAAAAAGTCATGGGGGAAGATCTTTATAGTTTACATGACAGGAAACTGCTAATTGTCAATACCGTAAATGTGGGGAGAATTGATCACAAAACAGAATGTACAGTGTGACCCCAAGTTGAAATCCTTCCCCCAGCCCTCACACACGCTCTTCCACCAGCTCCCCCGTGACTTACCCTATTGGCCAGTGGCTGGAGGGTGGGGGAGGGGACCAGCCTATATTGGGAAGGGGATGAGGTCACCCCAAGGCTGGCTGATTTAGTACGGGGTAAGTTTTTCCACCCATATGGCTCTCAGAAGCTTCTGTGCTGGCTCATAAACCTTGGCGCCAGCCTCAGGCTAGAGGGGTGTAGTGCTCCCCCTCCCCAGGGTGGAGATGATGGCTAAAGCCCGACAGGGCACAGGTGCTGGGCTGATGCAGAGATGGAGTGGCAGAGGGGGTCTGGGGAGTTCCAGGGCTCAGCTGGGACCCTACGAGAACTTTGCTCCCAGCAGGTCCAGGTGTCCTGTCATTTCCCAGGGACCTGTGTGGGCAGAAAGTGCATTTTGTGGATATGGGAATATCTCAGAGGATAGCCACTGTGTGAAGAGCTGAGGGGTCTTCCTGGCAGTGCCTCTAACACCCTGGCATGTCTTAGGATTCCAATCAACCAACCAGGCTCTCCTCGGACAGGATTCCCCTTGCTTCTGGCCAAAACTCTGGTGGGGATGGTTGTCGGGGGAAGAGATAAGTCTCTGCTGGGAAAGGGATCGGAGCTCAATTCCAGCTCAGCAAATAACTATTCAGTTCAACTCGCTGCTGGCCTGCCACCCCCCACACCCCAGTGCCTATCAGGCCACTTCCAGCCTTAAGGAAACTTTGCAGTGTGTTCCAATTCCCTGAGCATAGCCACACCTCTGAGCCTTTGCCCAGACAGTTGTCCCAGCCTGGCCACCTCTCCTTTCTCCAGCTGCTGGAGCTGGGTCAGTTGCCATCTGTCCCCAAGTCAGTGTCCATCATGCCAGCTTGTCTATGTTCAGCTGGGATGAGCCTGAGGGTAGGAGCTGGGTCCAGGGAAAATTCTAGGACATGCTGGATGAAGGAAAGGGTGGGCTCCTGGAAGGGGTCAGGGGTCAGGAGAAGACCAATTGTGTGCTCAGACCAGCTGTTCTGTGCCAGGGCTTTGAAGGGGGCACCTAGAAGCCTCAGGCTCCTCAAACCTCATAGCAAACAGCAAGAGAACAGGATGTGGGCCACCCTGCCTAGGCTCTGCCAGCAAGGAGCAGGAACTGGGCAGAACCAGAGTGAACCGGAGTGTCCCCTCCTTAGCCTGGGCCCTGGGCAGCAGGGCTGGGAATGGAATTCTCCAGTTGGATGGAGCTGTTTCTGGAAAATCCCCATACACCCTCCCAGAAATGTGCTTTTGTGCCTTGCTCTGGCTCCTTCAGAGTCAGAGGAGAAGGGACCTTTCTGCTACTGGGCAACTCAGGCAAGGCCCTTACCCTCTCTGGACTCCTGGGCCTGGACTCCAGGACAGATGAGCAGGGATTCATGCATCTATTGAGTGCCATCCATCAGTCTCACTAAATTCTCTCACCCACCCTGAGAGGCAGGGATCAGGGTTCCTATCATTTGAGGAGGTGGATGCTCAGAGATGCCAAGCGGCTTACCCAAGGTCACATAGCTGAGTCGGGACTTGAGCCCCCACTGATCGAGGGTCAGCCTGCACATGGTTCCAGCCCCCCACCTGCATTTAGGGTCCCTGAATGGGCAGAATGAGCCTGCAGGCTGAGGATGCCACTGACAGCTCAGGTCCACCTGACTGAGGCCAGGCCTGGCCCTGCACCTGCCACTCTCAGAATAACCCTGGTGGTTCTGGGCATGGATTGTGGGTCATCATCTGGGACCTATTTTTGTCCTTCGGGTAACAAGGAAGTCTCACCTTGTGCAGTAACTATTTGGGACAAGGATGGAACATGTGACTGCTCCCCACCAACCCCAGCTGACCTTGCTGCCCTGCCGGGAAGTAACCCCAACAGGGAAGGGGAGGGCTTGCCCCAGTGACTTTCCGGACCTTTCCTACCCCCATCCCCCTCTTCTCAGAAGTCCATACCCCTACACACACACACCATAACCAGGCTGCCCAGAGCATCTGCATTTGTACTTAGGATCCATTGCCACACCTTATACAGTGGCAATGCCACTTTCTCACATCTAGCTGTGGACCAAGCCCATTTCCTCAGGTTTCAGGTTAGAGGCCTCTAGAACCCAGGAACAGCGGCCAGCCAGGGATCTAGCATCTAGAACTGAACGTTCAGAATTGGGGGCCTGGAATCCTATGGGCAGTGGCTGATGGCATTTGAAGAAATCACAGAAGCTGTGGGCATGACCACAACCACTCTGAAAGGTCAAGTGCCATCTCAGGGGTCAACCCCAAAAGACTTTTATAGAAGGGGTGATCTCTGGATGGAGTGGAGCACAGAGACATAGAGGGCACCCCAGCAGACTTAGAGGGGCTCCTTTCTGCTGAAACCAGGCATGTACACGTGCATGGGGATGGGGTGGGAAGGGTCATGTCCAGAACCCAGCAACACAAAATAAAGGCATAGAAAAAAGACTGGAAGGAAATCTGGTAAAAACATGACTGTAACAACAAAACCAAGAATGACTGCAGCTGTAATGACAGTAATAACAAGCTGTTCCATTTTCTGAGAGTCAATTATGTGCCAGCCTCTGTGCTAAGTAAGGGCTTTGCTTGTATTATCTCAGTTAATCCCCACAACATGCTGTTCTCTGGCTGGGGGTGGGCGGGCCGTGGTCTGCGGGGTGAGCTCTATAAATGTGGCTGCTTTCTGCCAGGTCTGCAGCTTTTGCAGAGGTGGATAGAGGAGCCTTTAGGCCCCATCCACAGGGGATGTCGTGCTCTCCCTGCCAGCAGTGCAGGGTGTGAGACGGTATGGCCGGCCCCCCTTGGGGATGCCTTCGGGGAGCCAGCCAGGCCCACGGAGCTAACCTAGGGCCCCACTTGGCCCTACTCCTCTAGGCGTTGGGGCTCAAAATAGCAGCCGCTTGAGAGCTGACAATCAAAGGCCAGCTAAAAAAAGGCCCCTCAGTCTGGGCTCTGTTGCACACAGCTCGTAGGGCCTATTTTGGGGGAGAGGGTGCCGACGTGCCAATGGAAAATCCATAGGGCGGGAGTCTCCCAAGGTGGGGGACCCATGTGCCTCCCTCTCCCCACCCCAGCACCCCACCCAAGTGCTCACATACGCACACTCACGCTTTGCAGCCCTCAGCCCGCCTTCCTGACCACTGGACCCTGCCATCTCCACCACAGCCCAGGAGAGGGATGACGAAACTGAGGCTCAGAGAAGGGAAGTGAATTGCACAAGGTCACACAGCTGGGAAGTGGGCAGGACAGCCACCACCAGATGGGACCCCTGTGGCTCACGGTCCAGTGCTGTCCCATAGAGGAAGCCGCATCCCTAAGGAAGCCAACACCTTATTCTCTGGAGTGCCCAAAGCTTAGAGATGGTGCCAATGGTGGGGTGTTCTGGGTTGGACTGTAGGTGAGTAAGAGCTAAGGGTGGCTTGCGGTCTTCGTCACCGCTTGGGAAGAAATCTCACTAGAAACCCCCAGCCAGTTCTGAGGGGATCTTGCCTGGCTGTGGGAGAGGCAGCTGGAACGAGTCCTCATCTGCACTGAGCCCGGCTCAGCTCCCTCATCTCATAGCTGGGACCACCTCACCCCCTGCCCTGCCCAGGCCCCCAGAGGCTGGCAGGCCTTGCCAAGTTTCCAGGGAATGTGTCAGATAAGGGGCTGGTGCTCATGACTCTCTCCTACCAGCCACTATCTCAGACCCTACTGCCACTACCACTGCCACCGCCATTGCCCCTGCCAGGTGGATAAGAATAGCAACGGCCTTGGTGAGTGGGCACCCACAGGGATGCTGACCACATCTTTAGGTGGGCAGCCTCAGCCTCAGATTGAGGATAAGTCTCCAGGTTCCCCTATTCATCAGTTTCAGCCCCACCCCCCCACCATCCCGGGCCCAAAGTCCTACCACATCTTAGAGTAAAACTCCAAGCCTCATCCCCTGCGGCAGCTGCCTCAGCAGGGGGAATCTGGAGGGGATGCCATCACTACATTGATCCCGAGCTGCGGCCTGAGTCCTGCTCTTCACTGGGGAGCTGTGTGACCTGGAGCTGGACAATGACCCTCTCGGAGTCCACAAGCAGGACAAGGTGGCACAGCAGCCCCTGGAGAATGGGAGACAGCCAGCCAAGGCCTCTCCAGGGGCTGGGGCCCCCGTTGTCCTGGTGATCACAGTCTAGTCTGGCTTCTAAGTGCCCCTGGGAACTCTTGACTTTCTGGTCAGTGGGGATGCAGCGAGGGTGAGGGTCCTCATGTCCCACAGATAGGGGGTCCCTGGGATACACCAGGTGGTGTTGGGGGGCCCCTGCCTGAGTCCTTGTGATACTCCTGTGAGGGTATGAGGGTGGCTGCGTCACTCCAAGGGAAGAGGCTGTTGTCATGGAACCCATGGTGAGTGTAGCTGTGACACCGTTAGCAGGAGATCCAGAGAGCCTCCTCTCCAAGTTCCTGAGTCACTGTGACACATGGGGGTGATGGAGGGAGCTGAGTCCCAGTCCCCATGTCAGTGACCCCTACAGCTCTCACAGCCTGACTCACTGCCTGGCCCCTGACCTGGTACCCCCAGACCTGACGCCTTTCTCTCCTCATCTCTTCTCTGTTCTCAAGAGACTCTTTCTTTTTTGTCCCCTCATGTCACCCACCTACCAAAGGGGTCTTGGGAAGGAGGTCAGGACGGGCTAAGGTAAGCTCCTTCCACACACACGTTCTGATGTAGGCTTCACACAGACCAGACTGCAGCACACATTTACACACCCGCAGACACACATGTGCACACATGCCTGATAGAGTGACCAGGCTGCTAAGGGGTCTCCCAAGCTCAGTCTTCCAACACCAGCCCTGTCTGGTAGGCCCCCGCCACCCCTGAAGTCAGGCCCCATGCCTCTGAGGCCCTCACATGAGAAAAACATCCTCCCGCCGCAGCAGGGTGTCCAGAGGTGACACCCTAGGAGAAGAACTTCTGCCCGAGGCCCAAGCTAGAGTCCTGGGTGGGTGTAGGTAGGTGCAGGTAGGGTGGGGTCTCTGAGGTCCCAAGACTTTCTTTCTTTGTGGGTGAGGGCCAAACTGACCTCTGGGCCTCTGGCTTCAAGAGCCCTAATCACTGAGGCTGGAAAAAGTTTAAAAATATCCTCATGTTTACATTCTTTCCAAGCCGGCCTCCCGATCCTCCGTGCTGGGTCCCTTTGATCTGGCCCAGTGCCTCTGGAAGGGGCCTGGGAGAGGAGGAGCATGAGGCCCCTGCTGGGGTCGACCCCTCACCCCCCTCCAGCTACAGCCCAGAGCCCCATGAGACCCTGGACATCACAGACCCAGTGAGCGTCTGGGCCCTGGAAGGGAGTTGGAGCTGGAAGGGGTGTCTTGTGCCCGATCACCTAGCAAGCCCAGGTTAGGGCTGGAGCTGGGGCCCCTCTCCAAACTTCCTCCCAAAAGCCTGGGCCTCTTGGGGCCTCTAGGGAGTGTGTGTACGTGTGGGACTGTAGGTCCCTCAACAATCCAGGCACTGGGGAAAGCCACATTTACTGAGCCCTGCAGTGCCTGCCACTGCGCTAAATGCATTGTGCAGGGATTATCTCATGTTTTCCCAGTGACAAAAACTTATATCACCAAGTAAGCCAAGGCTCAGAGAAGTGAAGCAGTTTTCCCGGAAACACGTAGCATGGATGAGCAGAGCATGGAACACATGTTCTACCCACACAGCCATTGGTTGACCCTCACCTTCCTCTAGCAGGGGCTAGGCCCTGCCTGCAGCATGAATCCTGCCTCACTAGCACAAATCTCTACAAGCATTCACTGGCCCACTGCCAGACCTAGAGACCAATCAGCCTTGTGTCTCTCTCCCTCTGCGACCCAGGACAAGCCACACTCCTCTCCAATCCTCGCCTTTCTCTCTTTCTCTCTCTTTTTATGTAGAGACAGAGTTTCCGCTTTGTTGCCTTGAACTCCTAGCTTCAAGAAATCCTCCCACCCTGGCCTCCCAAAGTGCTGGGATTACAGGCATGAGCCACCACACCTGGCCACTTTCCTCTGTAGAATGGGACTGAGGATCACAGAAGAGATTTATGTCCCCAGATGCCCAAGGAAACTGGGTCCTCATCTGTGGAGAAGGGGTTTGTGGACCTTGAGGTCAGCTCCAGCATTGACACAACCAAGGAGCGGTCTGGGGCCTGGAGGCCAAAGGAAGAAGCCCTCAAACTAGAACAGACGCCTTAATTTGCCCTAGTATCCTGTCATCCACCCTTCCATTTGTGGGTCTCCCACCCATCTGATTACCAACCCACCCATCCACCTACCCATCAGTCCATCCAGCCATGCATCTGCCTAGCCATCCACTTATCCACTCACCCACACACCCTCCTATCTCCCTACCCATCCATCTAGGATAAGGGCCAGAAAGTTATAGCTCAAGTGATGCATCTTATGGCCGTTATGAACCTGGAAATTTCCCTCCTTCTCTTTGCAATTCACCTTTCCACCTTTACAAGAAGGAGCTGATCTGGGTATCTCTAAGGCCCTGCTGGGAGATCTTGAGAGAGCAGAGACCACCTGAACGCTGTGGACATTTCCAGAGAGATAACATGGACCCCGGCCAGATAGTTATGCCATGTGCCCTGGTTCTAATACTCCCAGCTATTGCCCTTAACCTCCCTGACCGATCCTCCACTGCAAAATGGGGCCAAAAATCCACCCTTGTAGGTTGATGGGAAGATTAGATGAGACGCAACCTCCAAAAGCTCTGCACCCTGGAGACTTCTGAGTGCATGCAGGCAGAGTGGTGGATATCCTGGCAGAGGGGCAGGGAAGCCCTGCCTGGATGAGGGTAGCCAGCAGAGCCTCCAGTGGGGGTACCTGAGCCAGGATGGCAAGGGCCAGCCTCAGAGTCCAACCCCTGGGCTGGGTATCCTGGCTGAGTCTTCGACAGTTTGCCCGCCCTGTCTCTCTTAGCTGGGCTTGGCCACTATCCCACAGAATCTGCCAACAGCGGAGAGATTATCTCCTAAAAATAGGGCCTGGGCCCCACAGAGGTTGTTTTTCTCCCTTCCCCGTGATTTACCATCATCAGCTCATCGTGCTTGGGACAGAAAGTCCCACCCTGACTCCCCAGAGATGATTGAAAAGGGGACATGGGGGATCAGCATGTATATGGGGTCAGCCACAGATCAGGGATTAGAGGTCAATCTGGAGAGCTCAGCTCTTAGCAGGGCTCAGCAGGGCTCAGCAGAGCATCAGGACATGGCTTAATCTTGGGCCATGGCCAGGGGTTCACCCCAGAGAGGGGCAGCTCCAGGGTAAGCCAAAGGGGTTCCTGTCCCACTCCCCTTCTCTGATTTCCTGCAGATGCCCTCATGCACTCACCAGCCTGTGTGTGAAACACAGCAGTGCCTTGGAGCCTGCACTGGGGCAGAAGGATGTATCCCCAGCCTCACCTCTTGTGCTCCAGACCCATGGGGCCTCGCCATCCTGCCCAGGCCCCTGCAGAGACTAAGGGACCTCTGCCCATCCCTGGGTGCAAGTGACTCGTGCACAGGGGCACAAGGTGCTTATACATGAGCAGAAAATGGGGACTCACAAGGTTTTGCAAAGATGACATCCAGGAAAACACATAGATATCACCCTCAAAGACACACCTCCTTGACCATCACCTGCATAGAGTTCAGTCATCCAGGATCTGTGGCTGGTGGGCTCTGGATGCCCACAAAAATGACTCACTTTGCTGTGGCCCCAAGCTCTTACCGGTAGCCCATATGATGTCCCCATGTCCTTTCCTGCAAGGGACCCCAGTCTTGTCCTTTAAGCCCAGACCCTTTCTGTGTGGTAGGAGATGGGGAAGGGATGAAGGAGCATGTGTGTGCACACTCACACACACACACATGCACACAGACACTGAGACACAGATATACCAATCCTGTAGGGCCCAGCCCGGCTCTCTGGGGCTTTATTATTTTGCAAACATACTGCCATTTGGAGCGCTCCCATGGCCAGCCCATAAAGTCGTTGTGCAGGCTCTGGAGACATGTCTGGTGATGGTGATCGTGTCTCCACCCCAGGGCAGATGGAAGGGCTTCTACTCTATCCTGTCCCCTGCTGGATCTTGGGTGCTGGGCTCTCTCCCAGGGGATTCAGATGGAGCCAGAGGACAAGATTCCAGCTAGGGCTGCCTGGACCATTCAGACGGTTGCCTTCAGGGGCACGCTGTCTGCTGGTTGATCCAAGTCCTTCTTCCTTGACAGGGTCCAGTGGGTGAAGATGAGGATGAGGAAGATGCCTGTGGGGCCCAAGAGGGATGGATCAGGCCTTCGAAGGGGCTGTGGGACTTGTTCATCATGAGGGTCTTCCTGTGATTGGCACTGCTTTAATGAAGAGATGTGGTTTCCTGGACAGCATCCCGAGGCTGGGCTGGGTATGATTCTGTGGTCCTGGTGCCTGGAGAAGCTTGACTGCTCAGACTGCTTGGCCCCTACCCCTCTGAGGCTGTCCCAGTATACTCAGCCTCCAAAGTCTCCTTTTCTGGGGGACATCGGGGAACCAGTAAGTTGGACCCCAACTCTGTGGACCTCCAAGAGAAGGCTCATCACAGCCCTGTGCTAGACCAGCAAGGAAAACCAGCAAGGAGAAAATTTGAGGGGCTAAAGAAATAAAGGGGATGAAAGGGGTGGCTTAGACTGATGCAATTAGGCTACAAAGACCTGGGCTCTGTCACAACCTGACTATGTAACCTTGGACAAGTCACTTAACCTCTCAGCCTCAGTAACCTCATCTGCAAAATGGGGAGATGCCAGGATCTACCTCACAGGGTTGCTGGGAGGATTCCAGGCAATAGTCCCTGCCACACAGTCAATGTACAATCATGTACCTATAGATGCTGTTATCAATGATGATGACAATGACTATGATCAAAGGGGCAGGTGCATAATGACTAAGAGAGTTGGGGGCTTCCTTTTTCAGAGCTGGGGGCACCATGGGGACAAAGGTGTTTATTTGGAGGCTATGGTTCCATCCATTCATCGCTCTCACCCACACAGATAATGCCCAGCCTCCATTACCTATTGCTGCCAGGGTGCCCACAAGGATGCCCACTGCTGACAGCTTCGTGGGCATGCCCTTCATGCGGCCCACCTTGCGCATGCACTGCCCCTCCACATTGCAGCGACACACGATCACTGTGGGGAGAGGGGAGGAAGGTAAGATTAGGGAGGGGAGGGCTCCCCAGCTACTCAGAGCCACCAGCCCAGACACCCGGCTAATATGTGTGTGTTTGTGTACATGTGTGTATTCACTCGTGTGTGAGGATATATGCGCTGGCCAGACACGGTGGCTCACGCCTGTAATCCCAGCACTTTGGGAGGCCGAGATGGGTGGATCGCTTAAGCCAGGAGTTCAAGATCAGCCTAGCCAACATGGTGAAACCTCGTCTCTACTAAAAATACAAAAATTAGCTGGGCGTGGTGGTGCACACCTGTAATCCCAGCTACTCGGGAGGCTGAGGCAGGAGAATTTCTTGAACCTGGGAAGCGGAGGTTGCAGTGAGCCTAAATCGTGCCGCTGCACTCCAGCCTGGGCGACAGAGTAAGACTCTGTCACAAAAAAAAAGAAAATGTTTGTGCATCTGTGCCTGTTCCTGTGTGCACACAGGTATGTGTGCCCAGTCATAGGTGTGCAAGTGTGCACAGGCGTGTGCTGCCCACGTAAGGAGCTGTATGCATGTGTACCCAGCTCCCTCCCGCTGCATCTCTCAGGAACTGCAGGCTGCACCCAAGCCCAACCTCACCTTGAACCCGGAGCTGCCACATCTGGGCATTGTGGCTGACAACCACTGGGACTATGTATTCACGTGGCTCCACCCAGTGCAGAGCCAAGGTGAGGTAGGCATGGGAACCTGTCGGGATAGCAGGCAACGACCAGGGTCACCAGCCTGGACAGGCTCTCCGGGGGCTGCTCCCCCTAGGCCCAGCCCCTCCCCCATGGTAGAGAGGCATCTCACTTCCAAGTGACACCTCCTCCCTGCCTGGGCCACAGCCTCCCTCCCTTTCCCCACCACACACCATTGAGAGTCTGTAGGCGCCAATCCCGTTGCACCGTGGGGTTAGGACCAAGGGCGAAACTATAGGGACTGTGCCCACTGGCCAGGTCAGAGTCCTCACTGGGTCCACTCACGATCACGCCATGGTCCTGGCGGGGGGTGCAGAGGTATCGGGAGGGCACAGGGGCGGGAGTCAGGGCTGGGGCAGGAGGGGCCTTCAGGAAGTGGATCACCAGGGGCGCAGAGGTGCTCAGTCTTGGCTCATCTGCAGAGGAGGCAGCGCTGAGCTGGCTGGGTGTTGTCAGGGGAGGGGTGAGCTCCAAGGTCCCTGGGCTGCTCCTACAGCCCATGAGTCTGGCCCTGCAGACTCCTCTGCCATGCTTCTCTCCACCTGTCATCATCCCCATGCCACTGTGGACATCCCTGATTGGCGGAGCTCACTGCCACTGGCTCTGCTCTGTATCACAGCTCAGCTTGGAGCTGAACCCTGCCTCCCAGAGCTCCCCACCCCGGGGCCAGCTCCCTGTCCTGAGCAGTGTTCACAGTCCTCCACACCCGGCCCCAGTGGCCCATTCACTCCAGCACTCCTTCCCCAGGGGCAACCCTTGGCCTTCTTGCCACCTCTCTGGCCCTGTACCAGTCCCTGAAGCTGACACTCTGAGGGGCTAAAGGACAAGGGCTTTCTGGGGCTAAAGGACAAGGTTGGGGATTTTGAGGGTCGATCTATGAGAGTGGTCAGAGAGGGGAGGCAGACGCCAGACGTGCCCACCGGAGGAGTAGATGCATTCTCAGAGAGGAACACTGAACCCAGCTTCACGTCTGCTTCTCCTGCTTGGAGCTGGGGGTTGCCAGCGAGAGCCTCTGGGCGGAAGCTCAGTCCTGCTGTCTGTCTGTCTGAGGTTTGTATCCCCTCCCAGGGGCTCCCACCGCTGCCTGGCCATACCTGCATCCTGGGCCTCCACAAACACAGTGTAGATGTCCCCAGGCTGGGCGCCCTGCAGGAACTGGGCTGTGCGCACCTCCCCAGAGATCTTCTCAATGCAGAGCCAGCCTTCTGAGTCATTGACCAGGGAGAACCTGCCACCCAAGGAAGGGGGTGAGGAGGTACTGGAACTACATATAGGGTTTTGTTCAGAATTCCCCAGGGCCGTGTGAGTTGCTTAAATTCCACACCCTCTCTGTGACTCAGGGGCCACAGCAAAGCCTGGGGTGCCCAGTCTCTCTCTCTAGCTTCAGGATTTGTGGCTGTGGTTGTGGTGGTGGGTGTGGAGTGAACAATAGATCACGTGGGACGGGGAGAGACTCTCAGAGCCTGGGAGGCCCATTTCAGCTTTGCTTGTTCCAGGCCACCCTGCAAAGGAATCGGAACCTGGGAACAACCTTGTCTGTCTGCAATCTGTTGAGGGGCGTTGGAGGAGGGCCTGGTCCTCCCTCCAGGTACTGAAGCATAATCTGAGCTCTCATGGGGTCCAAAACACCCCCACCCGTGCTCCACCCAGTCCACCCAGCCCCAATCCCTGCCAGGAGGCACAACCTTGGCATTTGCCATAGTTTGAGAAATATTGCAGGCTGTCGATAATGTGAATCCCCTCTGAGGCCCTGGGGTCATCCCCAAGGAGCAGGGACGATCCAGTCCAGGTAAGAGGCTGGGCTTTCGGCTCACCTGAGGGGTCGGCTCATGGGGTCGGAGGGCTGGACGGTCAGCAGGAGGGAGCCAGCTGGGGCACTGATGGGGACACTGGCCTCATAGCTCTCCTGGTCCAACTTGGGGGGTGGTATCACCCTCTCCACCAGCACAGTCACCGTGGCCGTGGCTCCAGAGCCTGGGCCTGGCCCCAGCAGCTCTGCCACACTCCGCACCACCACCACCACCTCGTGACTTGGAGCTGCCTCATAGCTGAGGTTCTGGAACCGGGAGGCCCAGGTCACTGTGTGGGCCTGAGCGAGGCACATGTGCGTGCATGTGTGGGCCCCTTTCCCAGCCACCCCGGCCCTCACCTTGCAGAGTCTGAGTTGGACATGCCCAGAGTCTGGCTCCCAATCCAGGCCAAAGGTCTTTTCTGTGTCCCCCCTCTCAATGGCAAAATCCATGAGGCGGAAGGCAGGCTCGAGATCGGCATCAGTGGCTGTGAGCGTGGCCACCAGAGTCCCGGGCTCCACATCCTCAGGGAGGCTTATAGGCCCAATCTAGAGAAGAAGGAGGGGTAGTGAGCCCCCTGCCAGCATCCTTCCCAAGGCCTCCTCTCCTGTGTCTGCTTACCTGGGAAGTGGTGAACTCAGGGGCATGATCATTGATGTCTGTGACTGTGACTTCAACCTCACATGTGCTGCTGAGGCCTGGGGCAGAGAGGGCATGTTGGTGAGGTCAGGGTAGGAACAGAGGGGACAGGGGGCCTGGGTCACCAATCAAGGCACTTACCACCCTCTGCGCCTGCCAGGTCCATGGCCAGCACCAGAAGCAGGATGTCCTGGCCAGCTCGGAGTGGGAGTCCCCCCAGTGTCACACTGCCTGAAGTGGTTTCCACCTGGAAGGCTCTCCTCTCCACCCCATCCTCAGGCTCAGGGCTCAGGAGCTGATACACAATGTGAGAATTGGGGGAGCTGGGGGCATCTGCATCCTCTGCTGACAGTCTAGTCACTTCAGTACCTGCAAGACAGCACCCGCCTTGATAGGACCACAGCCCAGCCTGGGGGCCTTACCTTCCGACTCCTCTTTTGTGCTGAACTGAACTTAAGCTCGTGTGTGTGTGTGTGTGTGTGTGTGTGTGGTGGAGGGACATTGACATGGGGGCCTGAGGCTGGGTCCTTGTCCCAGAGAAGAGCAACACCAGATGGTTCATAGAGACATTGTCCCTCTCCCATCCCTACTAAGCCCGTAGCTCACCTGGGGGGCTGAACTCAGGGATGCTGACTGTGGGACCACGTGGGGGGCAGACAGGTGGGTTGTCATTCTCATCCATCACCAGCACATGCAGTTCCAGAGGCGCTGCATAGTCCTCACCACGGGAATTCCAAGCCCGCACCTGGAGCAGATACTGCGGTGGGCAGTGAAGGGGCTTCAGGTCAGGACCAAGGGCAGCTCCAACCTTGCCTGGCTCTGAGTTTCCTTCTGATCAGTCAGCTCCAGCTCTTCAAGGCTATTTTCCACTATCTCAGCCTCTGTTGCAGTTGTGACACCCCCAAAAATCAACTGGATAGTGACCAAGCACCCCCCAGCCTGCATCCCTGGCTCCCCGTTCATATTACCTCAGCCTGGGCTTCTCGGTCCAGCTCTCTGGTCACATAGAGGTTCCCTTCTGCATCCACATCAAAGGGTCCCAGGGGGTGGCTCTCCAGGTGATAGTGCACATCACTCCCACTCCAATGTACCTGGGAGGGACACCCCAGGTCGAGGGGCAGGAACAGTCCATGTCAGCCCTTGAGCCCCATCTGATTTCTGGGTGAGGAGCCTGGGTCCCAGCTGTGTGACCCAGGCAAAGTGCTGCCCTCCCTGGGCCTGGAGTCCAGGTGGGATCCTTCTGTTCAGGGCACATGTTGTTAGTGGCCTTGTCCTGGTCCAAAGTGCCTGAATGACCAGGTTACTTTATTTTCTGCCCCCATAGCCTGGGCCTGACCCCAGGGCATTCCTAGAAGAGGCCTGAGACATTCCTGGCCAGGGTGACAATCCCCATGGCAGCAAGAGGTGGCAGCTGCTCTCTCTGAGGAAGCTTTGGGCAAGTTCAAGAGGTCAGAGCACAGAGTCATGGCTGCTAGAGGATGGCAGGGCAGGTGAGGGGCTGTGGGCCTGCGCCCAGGGCCTTGAACACCCCAGTCCACAGTGGGAAGTGATGGGAAGAGTGGAGGAAGGAGCAGGGGTCACATGGGTTCCAGGCTCAGCCCCCAAATATCCAGGAGACTCAGGTCCAGTTGCACCGTCCATAGGGCTGCTTCAGCCACTGACAGCCACTTACTCACCTGGGCAATATGGTGGGGGTACAGGACTCTGAGATTCTCTGCCAGGTGGATAGGCTCTAGGGGTACCCAGGTGCTCTCTACTATGGAGACTTCTACGGTGGCAGTGGCCTGATGGCCTGAGGCCTGGTCACCCATGTCCTTGACCTGTACCAACAGCTGGTAGTGGCCCTCCAGAGTGTAGTCAAGGCTGGTGCTCCCTAAAACAGGGAGGATGGTCAGCTGAGCAGGGGGCCAGAGAGCAGGGGCCAGGGCTTCATTCTCAGCAAAATACCAGACACAAAACCAAGCATATGGCAGGTGATTGGGACACTCTCTTGGCCAAGGGAAGAGAGGAATTTTAAGCACTGTTGTGAGCATCCAACCAGGACATGACAGTTGCAAAACCACCTCGATATCTATCCACACGATGAATGAATGATAGATTAGAGGGGTAGATGGATAACCAGGATGAGGAGGTGGGTAGATGGTAGATGATGGGCTGGATGAATGGGTGGTTGATTTGGTAGGTGAATGGGACTTTGAGTGTGTGAATGGGAGAGTGTTTGGATGAGTGAGGGGTGGATGGATGGACTGTGTAGGTGTTTGGGTAGTAGGTGGGTGGATGCATGGCTGGCTATAATGATGTCTGATTCACTTTTCTTTCCATCCCTAGTTCATGCCTGTGGTCTGAGTTTCCAGGTCCAGGTCTCTTCTGTCGTCAATTGTGAGGTCGCCCAGCCACATCTTAGGCTACAGCTCCTCAGACTATTCCTATCCTTGTCCCTTAGGCCTGGGTCTTCATGGAGCATGGAGCTGATGCCTTCCGTTCATACCATTTCCCAGCTCTCCCTGCCTGGCCCTGCCTCCATGGCCGCCTGCCTTGCTGCTGTCTCCACCTAGAGTTCCCTTCCTTCCTTTTTTACCTCTCAAGCTCCCACCCATGCTTGTCTTATGTTCAGACGCCACCTTCTCCAGTTTTCTCTGACCCTCCCTCCCCAGCACACCCCACTCAGGCTCACCCTTGGGGCTGAGGGCCAGAGCCCCCAACCGAGGCTCCAGCTGGAACATGTCTGGGAAAGGCTGAGCTGGAGCCTGGCTCAGGATGTGGAATCGAAAATCCGAGTTGGCTGTGCCTGGCTCATCCTGGTCTGAAGCCTCAAGGAAGAGGAAGGGGATGCCTGGTTCATGGTGGGAGGGTAAACTGTAAGGGACAGAGAGAGTGGGGAGAGTCTCCCATGCCTCTCCTATTTCTCCCTAACCATCATCACATCAGAACTCTGGAGATGAGCCACGGCTTTTTGTCCTACTTCCCAGATCAGCAAACTGAGGCCAAGTAGTGGATGGGACCCTCAGTGGAGTAGAGGGATACAACGTGGGACAGAAATGGTACAGGATGGGCTGGGCGAGGTGGCTCATGCCTGTAATCCCAGCACTTTGGGAGGCTGAGGCGGGCAGATCACCTCAAGAAGCCAGGAGCTCGAGACCACCCTGGCCAATGTGGTGAAACCTCCTGTCTCTACTAAAACTACAAAAAAAAAAAAAAAAAAAAATAGCCAGGAGTGGTAGTGTGTGCCTGTAATACCAGCTACTTGGGAGGCTGAGGCAGGAGAATCACTTGAACCTAGGAGGCAGAGGTTGCAGTGAGGTGAGATCGCACCACTGCACTCCAGACTGGGCGACAGAGCGAGATTCCGCCTCAAAAAAAAAAGAAAGAAAAAATAAATGAGACAGAAATGGCTTCCCTGTCCCTATGCCAACTGTCTGGCCATTTCTTTGCTCTCTGCTGTCCCATCAAGTTGGCTGCCCTGGCCACTCACCAGGCCTGGTGCCCTGGCTCAGCTGAGCTCTGTAGATAGCTTGAGAGAAATGGGGCACCTGGTCATTTTCGTCCTTCACATGCACAAGCACAGGCTGTGGACCCCACAAGACACGTCCATCCTCCGTCTCCAGGGTGACCTAGCAGGGAAGGGGAGTCAGCGTCTGACCCTGCCTTGCCTGCTCTCCCCTACACCCGGTCCAGACATACCTGTAGCTGGTACTCTGCCTGCTCCTCTCGGTCCAGGGCCCTGGTCACCAGCAGGAAGCCAGAATCTGGATCCATAGCAAAGGGGCCCTCAGCTGCCTTGCCTGAGTCCCCTGACAGCACAATGTGGCCTTCAGCCCCCTCACGGGGCAGCAGCAGCTGATAGGGGTGAACAGAAGTGAAGGGAGTAGTGGTCAGGCCTGGGAGACGCCCCCCGTCCACCTGATGGCCTCATTTTATATGTGAGGAAACTGAATCTCAGAGATGTCTGGCTCCTGTCTGAAGTCACACAGCCAGTAAGCATCAGGACTGAGACTCAGAGGCAGAACTCTTTTCCCTGGACCAGATGCTCCCCAAAACTCCCTGTCCTTCTTTCTGAAGCTTGAAACCTCACCACCAAGATTTCATTCTTTAACCTAAAGCTCTACTCTCTGCTGGGATTAAAATCTTGTTAGTCATTCTCACTGCAGGTTGAGCATCTCTAACCTGAAAATCTGAAATACTCCAAAATCTGAAACTTTTTGAGCGCCAACATGTCGTGACAAGTGGAGAATGCTACATCTGACCTCCTGTGACAGGTCACAGCCAACACATAGTCAGAACTTTGTTTCATGCACAAAATCATTTAAAAATATTCAGCCAGGCGCGGTGGCTCACGCATGTAATCCCAGCACTTTGGGAGGCCAAGGTGGGTGGATCACCTGAGGTCAGGTATGCAAGACCAGCCTGGCCAACATGGCAAAACCCGTCTCTACTAAAAATACAACAGCAACAAAAAAATTACCAGTGCATGGTGGCACACACCTCTAGTCCCAGCTACTCAGGAGGCTGAGGCAGGAGAATCTCTCGAACCCAGGAGACGGAGGTTGCAGTGAGCTGAGATTGCACTGTTGCACTCCAGCTTGGGCAACAAGTGTGAAATTTAGTCTCAAAAGAAAAAAAAAAGGCCAGGTGCGGTGGCTGACGCCTGTAATCCCAGCATTTTGGGGGGCCAAGGCGGGTGGATCACAAGGTCAGGAGGTTGAGACCATCCTGGTTAACATGTGAAACCCCGTCTCTACTAAAAATACAAAAAATTAGCCAGGCGTGGTGGCAGGTGCCAGTAATCCCAGCTACTCAGGAGGCTGAGGCAGGAGAATCGCTTGAACCCAGGAGGCAGAGGCTGTAGTGAGCCGAGATCATGCCACTGCACTCCAGCCTGGCAACAGAGGGAGACTCCATCTCAAAAAAAGAAAAGGAAATGTATAACGTCCCCTTCAGGCTATGTGTGTAAGGCATATATGAAACATAAGTGAATTTTATGTCTAGATTTGGGTCCCATCCCCCAAGACATATCATAATGTATATGCAAATACTCCAAAATCTGAAAACAAAATCCAAAATCTGAAACACTTCTGGTCCCAAGCATTTCAGATAAGGGACATTTAACCTGTATAACATGTACATACTCTCTAGAAAGCAGGGTTTCAAAGAGAAACAGCAAGAGGAAGGGTGCCAGAGGAAGGAAAAGCAGGACTTTATGGGAAGGGAACCCCCCAACTCTCAGGCTCACCTTCATCAGGTATAAAGGGAAATTTCCACCATAGTTTTCTGGAACTTCCACAGACAGCTCTGCAAGCTGGGCCTCCAGGACAGCCTGTGGGAGGATTCTCACCTTGTCACCAGGCTCTATCCTCCTGCCTGGGCACTGGGACCCAACAGAAGAGGGGAATTTCTGCCCTTTCCCAGGGCCTGGCCGTATCTTAGTCCACCCACTCGCTGTCTGCCTTTGACCCCCTCATCCCACAGTAGCCCTGTAGTCCCAGCTCTGACCCCTCCCATGCCTTGCACTGTTCTCACAGTCAGTGCAATTGATCCAAGTGGAGTTGGGGGCAAGGGTGTCAACCTCCAAGGCCAAGACCTGAAGGAGAGGGGGCACGGCCCAGCTCACCTGAGGAATGGAGAAGCAAAGCAGCCACAGCCAGGCAGGGACCATGGTCAGGACAGACCTGGGGGGACACGGCAGTAAGGATCCAGCCCAGGTGAGTGGGGAGGGCCTTTCCACCCCCCACATACAACTAGAGGGCTCGTACTACAGACTAGCCTCCTCTTCCTCCCCTGCAAAAGAGCTGAGGCTCCCCATCTCCTGCAGGGTAGCACCCTGCTCCTCGCCCAGGCCCACCAAGGCCCCCAGGCCCAGCCACCCTGTATCTAGGCTCTTGGCCCCTCAAGGACTCTACCAGAACTTCACCTCTAGACCTTCAGCTCCTTCTTGCCATAGCCTCCACAGCTTGCAGATCCCAAAGTGGTAATTTTCTAGCAACCCCCCAAATCACAAAAGTTTGAAGCTGGAAAGTCCCTGAAGACCTGGAGGGTAACTTCCAGAAGTTACCTCTTGTTGCAGGCAAGGCCTGAAGGGTGGAGTCTGGCCAAGGTCACAGAGGACTTGACCACAGGAGGATTCCTCCTAGCATGGGGCCTCCAGGACTGTCCCGCCTCCCACTGCCACCCTCTAGACAAGGAGCACCTCTGGAGCAGGAGCCTGGCCCTCGTCTCGTCATTTTCCAGCCCTTGTCATGGAGCTGGGCAGCAGAGCAGCAACAAATCGACCATCCCGCTAAGATGGGGCCCTGGGAATTCTTTCGCAGATGACAAGGACAGGGCAGTGTTTCCCCTCTCCCCGACACCAACCCCAGCCTCAGCCATGCCCTCCCTTCAGATCCCAGCCCCTCACCCTCCAGTGCCCAAGGCTGGCTCCCTTGGTCCAGCTGCCAAGCGAAAGGGCTCCTTCTCCAGGGAGCTCTGGCCAGGCCGGGCTGGGTGGGGCAAGGCAGGGCACTTGAGCAGGTAGGAGGTTCAGCCACACTTGCTCAGGAGTGGAAAAAGCCACTGGGCCCACAGCAGCAGGCCTGGCCCTGCCCAGCCCCCCAAGTTACTCATTGACTTTGGAAAGCTAGGAGCTGCTCAGCATCCGTGACTGCCAGTCCCGGGAGGTGGGCAGATCATTGGCCTGGCACTCCCTCAACCCCAACACAGACCAGGGGGTATTCCTTGGCCCTCTGGGTTTGGACACTACTTTTTCTGTGGCTCCAGACTTGGTCTCACTTATCTCCCAGGCTCCAGCATCTGCAGCCTCACCTTTGCACACTCTTCCTTTTGCATGGAACACCCTTCCCACTCCATCTCTGTGGTAAGCACCTGCTCATGCTTCAGTGCTCCGCTCAAATATTCCTTTCTCCAGGAAACTTCCGCTATGCTCCCAGGCTGGTTCAGGAGCCTCCTCTGGGAATGCCCCACCCCCTCACACCATGCCATGTGCTATCTCTATTAATACACAGAGGACACCAGATTGTCATTATCTGCCTCTTCCATTAGACTGGAAGCCCTTTGAGAGCAGAACCCAGGGACTCAGCAATGATCTGGCTCTCGTTCTGCCCTGGCAGCTCCCCATGGCTTGTGGAACTAAAGGAGCTGGAGGTTGCAGAGGATGGGTGAGCAGTGTATCAGCAGAACTGGGTATTGGGGCTCCAGACCACCCACCAGGGGTGATCTGTGGTGGGGAGGTGCAGCAGCCTGTGAGCTCCCCAAGTCCTCACATTGGCCACAGCCACTCAACAGTGACAGGGCTGAGACAATGGATGGTCTCGTGCCTCCAAGAAGATTAAACCAGCTCAGGTGACCTTGAGAGAGTTGCAGGACTGAACAGGGGCCCCTCCCCCAGTGAGGGCAGCCAAGCAGAGCTAGGAGACGCTTCTGGGGCCTGGGAGTAGGGAACGAGGGGAGAGGGTGGGAAGATCCTGATCTCCAGTCCCTCCTCAGCCTTGGAGCTTCCTATGGTCCCCCCGGAGTCCTTCCCACTGTACATCTGATTAGTCTCTCTCAGGCCGGAAGCTACCCTCAGCTGCTCCCAGCCCTGTCACAAGCTGAGTACCTGCTTCAGGGTCACTCTGGCACCCAGCCTGGAGCAGGGCAGCATCGGGGGTTGAAGGGGGTTTCACATGCATTGAGCTCCTGCGAGGCGCCTAGCACTGCTCTGAGCACATACCTTTATTATGCCACCCACTCTGTTCTGAAGGGGCATTGTGTCCATGTCACACGCTGGGGCACAGAGAAGCTAAGTGGTTTGCCTAGGGGTCACATAGCCAATAAGTGACAGAGCCAGGTCCTGGGGACCCTCACTTGTTCTGAGAATACCATGCCCTCTGCATTCCTCTGAGTATGTTGTGGAGAGGGGCAGAGTAGCAACAGCTCTGAGCAGTTACCTCTGCCCTGGGGAGCACGTGGGTGAATCTCAGCGCTCCCCGTACATGGAGAGGTAGCCCTCAAGCCTCCTCTTGCCATTCAACAAGCTGTAATCAGGATTCTAACCAGGTTGCAAGGGCTCCCTGGAGTCTGTGGAGTGAATAAATCAAACTAAGAAAGGAATGTATGGATCCTGGCCCAGAACTTTCTTAGAAACTGTCCCCCACCTCGCCCCAGGCTGCCTCCAGGCTTTGGAGATGGGCAGACCTGTACACCACTCCCCACTCAGCCACTTCCCACCCAGCACCAAATGGGGATGATATTTTCCTGAGACCATGTAGGCAAAAACTCTTAGCAGCACTTGTGCCAAGCGTGGGGGAGCCACGGGCATGGGTGGGCAGGGAGACAGGTGCACCCCCAGCCATAAGCACAAGTACACTTTCTTTTCTTTTTTGAGAGGGAGTCTCACTCTGTCAACCCAGGCTGGAGTGCAATGGCACTATCTCAGCTCACTGCGACCTCTGCCTCCCGGGTTTAAGCGATTCTTCTGCCTCAGCCTCTCAAGTAGCTGGGACTACAGGTGCGCACCACCATGCCCGGCTAATTTTTTGTATTTTTAGTAGAAACGGGGTTTTACCATATTGGCCAGGCAGGTCTCGAACTCCTGACCTTGTGATCCACCCGCCTCAGCCTCCCAAAGTGCTGATTATCCCAAGTGGGATTACAGGCGTGAGCCACCATACCTGGCCGAGTACACCTTCCTATACACATGCAAGACCTTCCATTCCAGCAGGGAGGGCTCCAGGCAGCTGTTCCCACCCAAACCTAATGAGCCAATGCTAACCATGGAATGTTCTGGCCTGGACACTCACAGTGGCGAGAACAGTGAGGGCCTCCTCAGTAGCTCAACCCCAGCGGAGAGGTGGAGGACCCATGCAGAGTTGAGTGCGCCTGTGTGTGCCTTCACAGACCACCTCTTAGAGGTCTCTGTCCCCAGCCTCAGCTGATTCCAGCCCCTCAGGAGGGAACAGGGCAGAAATACCAGCTGTGGAGCCAGACCCAGGGTTCCCGCCTGGTTGTGAGGCCCAGGGCAGAATGTGCTCCCTTAAGAAGACTCGGTTTCCCTTTGTGGACAGTGAGGTGATTGAACCCTCAATCAGTTGGGCAATGCCAGGCCCCAGTGCAGAAAGAGAAGAATCTGGAAAACAGGGACTGGGAGGGGCTTGTGCCTCCTCCTGCTGGTTGAAACCCCCAAACAGGCCCACTGCTGGTCCCAGCTGGCTATATCCCAACCCTCACATTTATACATCATGGTCACTACTAGGGTGAGGCAGTGAGCCCCCATCCCTCAACTTCAGAAATGCTTCCTGCTCCTGAAGTGCCCAGATGGTAGAAAAGAGAGTCAACAGCCATGACATATCAGGAAATAATCTTTATTACAAAAATCTGCATGTAAACAAAGAGCCACCACACTGAATAGCCTCCCTCCAGGGCAGGCACACCGGGGCTGTGAAGGGGCTGTGAAGAAAGGCAGAATCCTCTCCGGGCACACAGGCCTGCCCCTTCGCTGCGCTCCGGCTGCTTGGGATGCATCTGAGCCTGCGCATGCATCTCTGTGGGCCCTGCTCTCACTGGCCCCTGGGAGCCGCCTCGCTGGGCAGCACTGTCTGTCCATGACCATGAGGTCGGGGGTGCCCAGCTGGCAGCTCCAAGGGACCCAGAGTCTGAGCCAGCCCTGAGGCACCTGGGGTGGTTGGCTGGGCCAGTCCACCAATCCATCAGTCCATCTGCCCACCGCACCACAGTGAGAGCGCGTGGGACCTAAAGAACGGAGAGGTCGTGGCATGACTTGGACTTGGCGCGAAAGGCCATCTTGCGGCTGTTACGAGCTACGATGCGGCCTAGGAAGCGCTTCGCCTTTTTGCCGAGGCTCTCTCGCCTCCGGGTACCTGCTTGCCGTCGTGCATTGGCCTCTTTGCTGTCCCTGCGCAGGCGTATCTGGCGCACGACACCTTCAAAAAGTGCCTGGACATTGTGGTGCAGTGCGGCCGATGTCTCAATGAACTTGCAGTCAAAGACCACTGCACAGGCCCGGCCCTCTGTGTGGGAGGGGACAGGCAGGCACCAGTAAACAAAGGGTGGGTGAGTGAGGAATCCCTCCAACCCTGGCCCCACCCATGCGAGCTGCCACTCGAGAATCTGCAGGGTTCTCCCTCAAAACACAGAGACCCCAGCTCCTGTACTGAGGGTACTGGGCACTGCTGCATCACCCAGTAGGCAGAGTGCCTGCATTTAAGGAGCCCCCAAAACAGTGGCCCTCAAAAGGAGATCCATTTATTGAAATAATTTGAAGCCTGGTATTTAAACAAAGTACGACAGTAGTCAACACAGGAAAATGAGAACTACGTTGAAAAATTTAGTATTTTCTAATCTAAGGTTATATCACAATGAATGACCCAGTGGACTGGGGATGGGGGGGCGAGATCACTAAGTCACTGCTGGGTTTCTCTAAGGGACTCAGTACTGGGGGCCACAGAGAAGGCTGCTGAAGCCAAGTGGGAAGGGTCTTCCCCAAGGCTAAGTCTACTCTGAGAATGGCCCAGACCTAGAACACAGGCTCTGACCTCCTGGCCTGTTTCCTTGCACTCTCTTCCACCCACTTACCCCCCAACCAGCTAGGCCAGGACCAAGAGGGGCAGGAGAGGAGAACCCCCATGGTGCTCCAGCTCCCCTGTCAGATTCGGTTCTTTCCCCAGCTCTCTGGGGCCTTCCTGAGCCCTGTGAGCAGGCAATGACTCTCTCCCATTTCCCTCCCCTCCAATTTTCTTCCTGAACATTTTTAGCCTCTGATGATCCCCAGGGACTCAAGCTGAGCCAAGACTGCCTGGATCAGGGCCCAGCTGGGCGCTCCCTCCCCCTGCAACCTGCCGCCTACTCACCATCCACCGAGACCTCCCGAGAGCGCACCAGGTCACTCTTATTGCCCACAAGGATGATGGGCACATCATCTGTTTGCCGGGCACGCCGCAGCTGGACCCGCAGTTCTGAGGCCTTCTCGAAGCTGCCCTTGTCCGTCACTGAATACACGATGACATAGGCATCCCCCATGGCCATGCAGTGGCCGGGCAGCCAGCGGCCCCCATCCTGGGGAACACACACACACATCTATGCAACAGTCCTCATGTCCCCGAAACGAGCCTGGCACTCCCAGATCTTACCCCAACTCACTCCTCCCACCCTTGCCCTGAGTCTCAGCCTGTACCCTACCTGCTCCCAAATGTCGTAGACAATGAGTGATGCCTCTTCTCCGTCCACCACAATACAGCGATCATAGGTGTGCCCTAGGCAGGAGACCAGTAGACAGGTTACCAGCTGGCTGTCAAAGCCCCTACTGCCAGGTTTCCTGTTCTGGCCACACCCTCCAACTCCTCCCTGGAGCCCTCCTCTCCACTTGCAGATGGCTGGCAAAAAGAGTGCCAGGCAGAAAAGTGGGGGCTGGAGGGCATGGTGTGCCTGAATTCCACCCACATGCCCCCAAGCTAGCAATGTCCCAAGTGGCCACTCTAATGCCTTCTGCCCTCCTGTTGCCTGGGTCCTGAGGTGGCTGTGACCCAGTGGCTTGAGTTAGAATGTCGTGCTCCCTGGGGACCTTGGCCACCTAGGGCTCCTCTCTTAGGAACCCCTCCAGTAAGAAACTCTGACCTGTCCCTGATAGGTATGGAGGGATGTCCTGTCCCATCCCGCAGAGCAACCATATCTATGCTCCCGCCTTCTGCTCTGGGTATTTCTTCCCTACCAAAGGTTGGGGGTGTCCCTTCTCCCTTTGTTCCCCATTTATGAAATGGGTAGGTAGAGGCATGATTCTGAAAGTGCCAATAGAATTCCACGGTATTTGCGGCTTTGAGTCCTGGTCTCAGCCCCCAGTCCTAGCCCCAGGATCGCCCCTTCCCTGGACAGCCCAGTTCCCTCACCTGCCGCCTCTGCTTCAGGTCCATCCTCGACACCGCCGAAGATGCGCGCCAGGGCGCTCTTGCCCACGCCGGGCGCCCCCAGCAGCAGCACCTTGTAAACGCTCTCGTCTGAGTCGCTGTCCCCTGAGCTGAGCGAGTCCGAGGAGTCCTCCGGCCAGTCCAGCCTGGGACCCTGGGTCCCTGTCCCGGCCGCGGCCGCCGCCAGGGCGCCCGGGGCCAGCGCCGCCTGCAGGTCGCGCTCGTCCACCGGCATGCTGCGGCGGTGCAGCGGCGGCGCGGGGCCCCAGGGCGTGCTGCCCCGACGGCCCTCGCGCTCCCGGCCCCCGCCGCTGCTCCCGCCCGCTCCGCTGCCACCGCCGTTCAGGGTCATCGCGTCCGGGGCGTCTAGAGGAGCAGGAACCGGCGTGGCCGTGTAAGCCGCGAGGGAGGCGGGACCCCGGGCGCACGTGCCCAACCCGGAGTCAGGCGGGATGCTGGGGCCAAGGTCCTGCCGCAGCCCTCCCCCAGCCCGGAGGTCGCCGCGCCCTCACCCGGACCCCTCCGGACCTGGCGCATCCATCTGCAACCGAGACGGTGCAGCCGCCCCGACCCCGCTCCGCCAGGACACTCACCCACTCACACACAGACACGCGCAGGACTAGGATCCGGGCTCAGATGCCACTCACTCGTAGTCCAGACTCGGACTCTTGGGTCTCTGCCGCCGCTGCCGCTGCAGCCACCGCCTTCTCCGCCCGCACTAGGTCGGGGCTCCAGAGCCGCCTATTTAAGCTTCTGCCCGCCCCCGCTCCCGCCCCCGCCCCCGCCCCCGGTCCACGCTGCTGCGGGGGCTGACGTGTCTGTCCATCCCCACCAGGGGAATCCCCCACCCTTCTCCTCAGACCTCACACCCTCGACACCCCGCCCCACCCGCCAGGGGCGGAGCCAGTAGCTATCTGGGAATAGAGGGGCTGACCCGTAGGCGAAGTCCGGGGCTGAGTGTGTGTGTGTGAGAAGGAGAGAGCGAGCGACGTTGAGGGTGGGGAGTACGTGATGGGAAGGCAGGCAGCGGGTGAAACCCGACCAGCCAAGAGCAGCAACTGCCCTCTGGAGAAGAATTCAGTTTGGCCCAGTGAGAGTTAAGTCTCCCTTCCCTCTCCCCTAGTACCCGATTGTCGTCCTAGCAAGTAGACTAGTTACAGATGGGACAGAGATCCCCTTTCCCTGACCAGGACACACACTCCCCACAGGGTCAGGATGAGCTAGAATTTAAGGGGTATCCACACAAAATCCTTTCCACTCCCTCCCCACCCTGGATTTGAAGATTCTCCCTAATGAGCCTACCCTTCAGGGTGAGGGTTGGTGTCACCCATGACCCCCTCGGGGTCCTGAGAGGGCTGCTCGGGCCCGGGGTGGGGGGGCTCTGGCAGTGTGGCAGGTGGAGGTGCCTGCTTGAATCCTGGGGAGGAAACTTCAGCCCAGAAGAGGGAAGGGATTAAACTCAGTCCACATCCCACCTCCCAGCACCCACCAGGCAGCTGCCAGCAACTCTGCTAAAAATAAATAATCTGCCCCGGCCCTGGCCCTGGTTATGCTCCTGGGCTGGAAGTTGCCCAGAGTAGGGGAAATCCAGACCGATGGGTGTTGGATGCCAGCAGGAGCCAGCCACTTTTGAGTTGTCAAGGTCTCCCTTCTTCCCTCTAGCTGAAGGCTAAGCTGGCCACCCAGGGCACATCCAGGGCCTGGAGATTCACGCACATCCACGACCCAACAGGGGCATAAACACAGGGTGTGTTCGAGGCATGAGGAGTGTCTAAGCCCCCTGCTTATCTCTTAGGGGTGTGAGGGTTGCAGGTCAGGCTGTGAGGTATTTTTGATAGGGACCTGCTATTAGACTGTGACATCTGATCGTGACAAGTGTGCTGGGGCAGGAGGGCACCCATTTGGGGCTCAGGTGACATCACAGATGGATGGACCCTGGTGGGCTGTGGTAGGTTGTCATGGAGACCTGGGCCAGGCTCTTTAGCCTCTGCATCAGTTTCCTTGGCAACACCTAAGAAGGCCTTGGATTGAGGAGGGCCTGGCTAGGTAAGATGAGGGCCCTCTTGTTCTTGAGGTTCCCAAAGTAGGCAAAAGGTGGGCTGAGAGGTGGCCGGCCCATGGTCCTGGGGGATCTTGGAGGCCTGGGCAGCCCCACACTGGTTCTGGGTTCCTGGAAGAAGTCCAGTGGGAAGAGAGAGTTATGAGCAGAGCCTCCTGTTAGCGGACAAGTCTAAAGAGCCAGCGCACACTTCCCATGAGGAATCCTGGCTGGGCTGCCGGTGCCCCCTCCAACCCCATGACTGTGCCACTGGAAAGAGCCCCTGGGTGTCCGGCAGAGGGTGGGGGCTGGGGGTAGCTGTGGCCCTTCCCACCAGGGGGCCAGTCAAAGAAACAGGGCTGGGTTTCCCCTCTGGCAATCTGAGCTCTTGACCTCAGCAGTGTTTTTTCATTGCCAAGGGAACTGCATCCACAAAGGGCCACTCAAGCCCCAGGCATTCCAGTGGCTGCTCCAACAGGCCAGAGACACTCACCACAAGCTAGATATGGCCAGGGGCCCCAGGCATTAACACCAGGACATGACCTTGAGACACCCCCCCCTCCCACCACCTGGTCCTCCCAGCTCTCTGGGCTGAGCATGGCTGCCTAGGAGGAATAAATTGAGGCTAGACTACCCCTAGGTCATCCCGGGCTTCAGATCCCAGCTGCACCCCTTGCTAGCTGTTTCACCTCTGTCCATTTATCTAGGCTGAGCCTCAGTTTCTCCTGTGTAGAACAGGGGTGATCTCTTCCTAATGATTATTATGAGACATAGCAAACATGAAATGCAGAGGCACAGTAGTTGGCTCAAGTCTGGCACACAGTAATATCTCACTAAGAACAGTTTTATCATCATCCTTGGTTGGATGAAGCAAGTTAGGTGAACTTGTGGTCCCTCTCTTGCTTCTACTCCACTCTCTCCAGGACAGTGGTCTGCCCAAGAGTGAGGCAGAGGTCTCAGGAATAATACAGACACCTCTCGCCTAGCCCCATACCCGTATCTCCTCTCTGTGGGACCTCACACTCTTCCCCCTCCCTTAGGTGACAAGATGCTGCAAAGGGAACTGGGCTGGGCTTCAGTGTCCCCACCACCTCCTCACACCATAGCCTTTAGGCCCCAGGGCCTCTGCTGTGTTCTAAGGCCCCACCATTCATTCATTCCACGGACTTGTACTAAATACCTACTGTGTGCCAGGCCCTCGTGCTGGGGGCAGGATTATGAGCAAAAATAGACATGGCTGGGCATGTTCATACATGTCATCTAATCCCTGGGTCAAACTCAGCTATGATTTGTTGTTCCCATTTTGTAGAGATGGTAACCAAGGCCTGAGGGGTCACAGGCCAGAAACAACGGAGCCAGACATACCTGGTGGAGGGTTTCAGGAACCTCAAACTTCACCACCCCCAGTACCTCTGTGTCCTCAGATAGCATCTGGGGTTCCAGAAAGTTCCTTGGGCGCTGGCCGAGGATGCACAGATGGTGGCCCTGCAGGCAGCCAGGGGCCAGGCACAGATGAGTCAAGAGTGACAAGGGGACTATGTGATACACCAGCTGTGGCATGAGCAGTTTGATGTCCCTCACCCACCATGGCCTGGCTGCCAGGAGGGCCAGCTGAATGACTCAGCCACACCTGCTGCCCCATGACTCCCCTCTTCCCCAGCTCAACACAGACACCATGGCCACCTCAGACAGGGACTGTCAAGCAGAAGGTACACACAGCCCAGGGTGTGAGGCCTTCCTCGGGAAGGCTCCCTGGGGCCCAGCTGCTCACCTACCTCTTTGGAGCCCTCAGCTTCCTTGTCTGTGTGGGATACAGTGCCTAGATCATCAGAGCTAGGCCTAGACCCATTTAAATCTCCCAAGAGCAGTCCCGAGTGATTGACATGACTATCTCCCTATCACAGATGAAGCTGCTCAGGGCCTCCTTTACTCCCTAGACAGAAGTTCTGTTGTTGTTGTTTTGAGACAGGGTCTTGCTCTGTTGCCCAGGCTGGAGTGCAGTGTTGCAATCAGTTCACTGCAGCCTCAATCTCCTGGGCTTGTCAAGAGATCCTCCCACCTCAGCCTCCCGAATACCTGGAACCACAGGCTTGCACCACCATTCCCCATTAGTTAAAAAAAAAAATTTTTTTTTAGAGACGGGGTCTTGCTATGTTCCCCAGGCTTGTCTCAAACTGCTGGGCTCAGGCGATCCTCTCACATCAGCCTCCCCAAATGCTAGGATTACAAGTGTGAGCCACTGCGCCCAGCTACAAGTCTTGAGAATTAAATTAGAGTGTCCCTTGGTATCCACAGGGGATTGGTCCCAGGATCCCCATGAATTCCCAAATCCATGAATACTCAACTCCCTTACGTATATTTTATTTTTTAAATTCTACTAAAGTGGCTGAGATCAAGTCTCTTACATAAAATGGCATAGTATCTGCATGTAACCTCTGCACATCCTTCCATATACTTTTAAGTTTTCTCCAGATTACTACTGTAATACCTAATACAATGTAAATGCTATGCAAGTAGTTGTTAGACTGTGTTGTTTAGGGAATAATGACAAGAAAAAAGTTTGTACATGTTCAGTACAGACACAGTTATCCTAGGCCTGACTACAGTTTCGATCCACAGTGGGTTGTACCCATGGATGTTGAAGCCATGGATAATGGAGGTCTGATTACATTTATTCTGGAAGCCCATTTCCTGTCCTAAAAATTGGGGATAAGAAAAGAATAGCAAGCTAGGTGTGTTGGCAGGTGCCTGTAGTCCCAGGTATTCAGGAGGCTGAGGCAAGAGAATCTCTGGAACCCAGGTATTCAAGGCTGTAGTGTACTATAATCACACCTATGGATAGCCACCGTACTCCAGTCTGGGCAACATAGTGAGATCCTGTATCTCAAAAAAAAAAAAAGAGAGAGAGAGAAACTGCTGCACAGGGCTGGAGAATGGACTGGCTAGATAGTAAGTGTAAAGCCTTCGGCTGAATGCCACTCTCAGGACAGGCTCAATGTTGTCAGCAGGCCCTCAAGAATAGACTTGTGAAATGGCCAGGATCCCTGCTGAGGCTTCTCTGCCTTCAATCACATCTGAGCCTCAGTAGGGATGGGGTGGGGTTGCGCACTGCTTCTTAATATTGCCATTTATCCTCAGAGAATGAGACTAAGGCAGAAGGGATATTTCCCCTGGGAAAGCAATCCTAACCAGCTAAACTGAGGTCTAAGCCCTATAGTCTGTCCAGGTGGCCAAATGCAATCTGGGCACAGGGCCAAGGAGGGGCAGAGGCCAGAGACCAAGCACATCACTTCACTGTGCTGAGCTTCCCTCTTACTCACATGCCTTTGGGAGAGCTGATGGGGAAGGTGCCTGAGGTTCCCTTCAACAGAGAAATCTAATGTCACTGCCCTGACCAGGGGACCAGACTGAGCATCACTAACAGCAGGAAAAGCTGGCACCACACACCTACTAGTGGGTTTATAAAATACATACGCTGCTCCCCTGGGCAGGGTTTTCATCAAAAAGCTCAAACCTGGACTCATTTAGGCCTTTAGACCAACTTCCAGTCA
Source organism: Aotus nancymaae (assembly GCF_030222135.1). Lineage (NCBI taxonomy): Eukaryota > Metazoa > Chordata > Mammalia > Primates > Aotidae > Aotus > Aotus nancymaae. Next base: position 21,575,462 of record NW_026988443.1, read on the forward strand.
CAGGCAACACAAATCAGGAATAAATCAGACTGCAGGACTGGGACTTCTCTGAATTTTTCAAAAAAATCACTGTGAAGAAAGATAAACGGCCGGGCATGGAGGTTCACACCTGTAATCTCAGCACTTTGCCAGGCTTGAGCCCAGGAGTTTGAGACAAGCTTAGGCAACATAGGGAGACCCAGTCTCTACAAAAAAAAAAAAAAAAATTAAAAAATTAGCCTGGCATAGTAGCACATGCCTGTAATCCCAGCTACTCGGGAGACGGAGGCAGGAGGATCACTTGAGCTCAGGAGGTTGAGGCTACAGTGAGCTCTAATCGCATCACTGCACACTCCAGCCTGGGTGGCAGAGGAAGACACTACCTCTTAACAAAATTTTTTTTTTTTTGAATTAAAAAAACTAAAAACCAGCTAGGTGTGGTTCTCAAGCCTGTAATTCCAGTGCTTTGGCAGACCAGGTGAGAACTGCTTGAGGACAGGAATTTGAGAGCAGGCTGGGCAACACAGCAAGGCCTCATCTCTTAAAAAAAAAAAAAAAAAAATTTATTGGGCTGGTTGTGGTGGCTCATACCTATAATCCCAACATTTTGGGAGGCTGAGGTAGGAGGATCACTTAAGCCCAGGAGCTACAGACTGGCCTGGACAACCTAGAGAGACCGTCTCTACAACAAAAATTAAAATAAACTAGGCACAGTGGTACATGCCTATAGTCCCAGCTATTCGGGAGGCTGAGGTGGGAGGACTGCTTGAGCCCAGGAGGTCAAGGCTGCAGAAAGGTGTAATTGTGCCACTGTATTCCAGCCTGGGCAACAGAGCAAGACTCTGTCCCCTCAAAAAAAAAAAAAATGGCCAGGAATGGTGGTGTATGCCTGTAATCCAAGCTACCTGGGAGGCCAAGGCTGGAGAATTGCTTGAACCCAGGAATTGAAGGCTGCAGTAAGATACGATCTAGCTGTTGCACCTCGGCCTGGGCAGCAGGGTGAGTCCCTGTCTCAAAAACAAAACAAAAACAACTATAAATGACATCTTAGGGAAATCCAGATATGCCTGGGTATTAGATAGTGTTGAGGAACTGTCCATTTTCTGATCAAATAAAAGGATTGTGGCCACACAGGCTTACTCATATAGAGGGAGGATGCAGTACTTCAAAGTAAAGAATCAAGTCTCTGCAGCTTACTCGCAAATATACTGATATTTATATACATACACATAAATAAGCCAGTGATACAATATGTCAACAACTGTTGACTCTAGTGCTGGTGGTAGGCATACAAGCACATTTGTACACTACTCTTTCCATTTTGATTTTGTTTTCATTAAGAAAAGTTGCAAGTACACCAACCTTCAGAGGCACTAACTACCACCGTCCCCCCTCAAATTCCAAATGACTCCAACCAAGATAAAAGACACCAAGACATCCTGGGAACTGAATATAAATTAAGTTTATTACAAAAAGCAAAATGTTAGTTTCTCATTGTGAGTGATTCAAGAAAACAAGGGTAAGAGCCCTGGCTGGAGCTGGGAGCAGAACACCAGTATGCAGGCTAGTGGGGGCCAAAGGCCAGGCTCAGGAGCGGGCTGAGAGGCACTGATTCACAACCTCCAGGAGGTGGGTGTTCTCCAGGGCAGCTGCCACCCTCTCCTTATCTGCAAGTTGCTTGTTCACTAGGTGTGAAGAAGGGTGTGGGGAAGGCAGAGTCAAAGCTAGGCTCTGTCCAGGCTGCTAGCCAGCCCAGCCCTACCTCTGAACCTTTGTATAGGATCTGTCCCCACCAGCAACAAAGCCCTCCTGTCACTTCCTTCCCAGGACCCCACACCTTGATCAGGCTACCTCAACCACCTGAGCCCACCTAGCCTGCCTTCTTAGGACCTCTCCACCTGGCTGTCTCCTGTACTGCTGAAGCCTGACACATTCTGGTCCTGTATACTTGGTGAAAGGGGATTTGGGAGAAGAGGACACGATAAGCACAGGAGATTCAAGTCAGGCCAGCTTTGGTCTAAGGTATGACCTACACTGAGGAGTCTCTGGCAATTTCACTCACCCAGTCACCCATCCCCAGTCTTGCCCATAGACTCCTGGGCAAGAGGTGAACCTCAGACTGCTTAGGGTGCCCAAGTCAACACGCTCACCACCAGCCCACACTTACCTGCATGCTCTGAGGCGTGGGTCCCCGGGGTAATGTGCACGTCCATCTGGGAGGGAGATAAGATAACCGGGGCCTAAACACCCACCAGAATTTTCCCCCCAGCCCCCAGACCCTCAGGCACCATCTCCAGCTGATCCTTCTCCCTAATCATGACTTTGGACTATGGCCCATCCTTTACACTCCAAACCCATCCACAGCTATTCCAATTTTTTTTTCCCGCCCCCCACCACCTCAAGACTGAGTCTTGCTCTATGGCCCAGGCTGGAGTGCAGTGGCAAGATCTTGGCTCATTGTGACCTCCTTCTCCCAGATTCAATCAATTCTCCTGCCTCAGCCTCCTGTGTAGCTGGGACCACAGGCCCACACCACCATGACCCGCTAATTTTTGTAGTTTTAGTAGAGAGGAGGTTTTTACCATGTTGGCCACGCTGGTCTCGAACTCCTAACCTCAGGTGATCCACCCACCTCAGCCTCCCAAAGTGCTGGGATTACAGGTGTGAGCCACCATGCCAGGCCTTAGCTATTCAAATTTTACCCAACGAACTGGCCCACTATTGTTGATTTAAAGGCCTGCCTGGGCCCCACCACTGGTCCAAACCCATCTGCAGCTCCTTGCTGCGCTTCCTGCCACACTCTTCAATATTTTTCTCCACTTTCCAGCTCAGATTTTTATTCTTGTCACATCGACTTGGAAAGTTTCCTCCCAGTTTCCTCTCTGCTAATTGGAATCCTTCCAGGCCCCACTCTGATGTCCTTTCCATGTTCATGCTCTCCCAGTCCCCATCCTCAGCAGTAGATCCTCATTGCCTGGTCCCACTTCCGGGGCTCAGCTCCAACTGACCTTGAAACGCTGAGGAAGGGAGCGCAGAAGCTTGACCTTGATGGACAGGCCAATAAGAGTGGCCATGCTGCAGTGTGGAATGGTTGGTGTGAAGGCCACAGCCACTGTACTCTCAGGGTCGCTAACCTGGTTGTGGAGGGGAGACGTCAAGAGGCAACCACCCTCAGCCAAAGGCCTCTCTTCTTAGTTTGTTGCTTTGGGCAAATCATCCAATTTCTATGGGCCTCAGTTTCAACACCCATAAAATAGGCACAACAATCTCCCCACCCAAAGATACCCTTCGGTGTCCGTGAGTGGAGAGCACTCCAACTCCTGGTGCACAGAAACCTTTCTGACTCTAGAACAACTCGCTCTCCTCCGAAGTGACTCACCTGAACCCGGACTTGCTCTACTACGTTCAACTCCTCTAGCGTCAGTGGATGCTCCGGGTCATTGATGGAGCGAATCAGATGTGGCAAGTGAAGGAAAAGGGACTCTGCGCCTTTGCCCACTCAGAACCCTTTGTCAGGAATCCCCGGTCGGGATGCGACTCCAACAGCTACTGGACATCACTGCTCCCCCCACTGCAAGCCCCCGGAACCCGCCCGCGGCCAGCAGCGGCGGATATCGAAGATCTCGCGTGCGTCGATGCTGTCGGGAACCTGCTCGTCCTCCTCGCCCGCCGTCACGGGCCGCTCCCCAGAGCGCTGGTAGATGAGGGGGTTAGCATTCTCCAGGAGGCCGCCGCCAACGCCGCCGCCGCCCACCATCGCGGAACCAACGCCGCCGATACTAGCAGGCGTGCACTTCCGCTCCTACCCGCGCACTTCCGGGGAACGGAAAGGGGGCGTGACGCGGTGACGGGGTCTCGCGAGGGACAAGCCGCGCTGTGCGTTCTCGGCCTGGAGTGTGAGAGAAGCGGTGACCTCGGCTCTGGCTGCTCGGTCCCGGGAACATGACGGTCGATGGGGCAAAGCCGCTGAGAAGGGATCCCGGCGGTGCTGGGTCCAGTGAGCCCGTAGCGGGCTGAACCCAGAGTCCACCGCCAGGTCTCAGAGGGCACTACACGATGTGAGGTGATCCCCGCACCGCTTCCTCCGGGAAGTCAGGCTGTCCAGGCTCTCCCGTGCCCAGGCCAGTTGGTCACCTCTGACCTGGCAGTGTCTTGGGATCTCCCAGTGACGCGCCCGCCTCCCCAGCTGCGCCATAGGCCCGGGAGTGCCTGTCCCAGCGCTTGGACCCGCAGGTGCTCATGAAATGTTTGTCAAGTGGATAAATGACCCTGGCCATGGCCTCCGCGGGAGGTGAGGAAACCAAAAGCCAGTGAGGCAAAGCCGGGCTGTCCTTAAGTAGTGCCGCTGCCACGTGTACGTTTCAAAAGAAGGGCATGACAGGTTTCCGGAAGGAAACCTCGGAGAGCCTCAGCTGGACTATAAGGGGATGAGAGGTCGTGAAGTGGGACCCAGGAAATTGATTCCTGAAAGCAAGGAGGAGCGTCCATAATGAAGGGCGCCGTCACTCCTCGCTGCCTTTGCTCAAGCGGTTCCCTTCACCCTGATCATGGGTTCCTTCCCATTTCTCCATCTGTGGGGATCCTGAACATGCACTTCCTCAGAGAAGTCCTCGTGGGTTTGCCAATTCTAGTTTATTGCTCCTTTTTCTAGATCCCCCAGCGCGCTCATCGGGCCTGTGGACAAGGACAGGTTTGAGGAGAGGATTCTCTGTATGGGGAGGTGCTGCAGAAGCCGCGCAGCCCCTTCCGAGGATGCCAAAGGGGCCCGGGCAGAGGGAAAGTGGCGGTGCCCGGGCCTGCCTGCCACTAGATCCCCACTCACTTGTGACTGCTCAGTCCCGCTCTCCTGCCAGACCCACCTTGCCCTGGCCCAAGCCAGCACACCCCGCCCACTCCCTGCCCAGTCCAAACTCCGAGACTGGGCGAGGCCCTGATCCACGGTTGGATAGACCCGGGGCAGCCTCTGGGTGGACAGCAGCGTGTCCGCCGACGGCGCACCAAGACCTGCGACCATGCGACTGGACCGACTTCGGGCGAAACTGAGCGCAGTGGCCTGTGGGCTCCTCCTGCTTCTCATTCAGGGCCAGGGTGAGACTCCCGCGGAGGGGCAACAGAGACCGGGCTCAGATCTGCCAAATGCTGGGAAGGCAGAACCTGAAAGTGCGGGAGGGAAGGCGCCTGGGAGATAGGAGCTGGTGGAGATGACAGCGTGGAACTCGTGAGTCCCACACGACACCTCCCTGACGCCCAGGGTGGGCTTCTAGACGCACAGAAAGGGTTGGGCTGCAGGACACAACAGCGAGGAGCCAGCGGAGTACAGGGGCCCAGGAGCACTGGGACATGCCAGGCTGGGTGGGCAGCCTCATGACTGAGTGGGTGAGGGATTGGGGGTGCGGGAATTCAGTCCATTTCCCTCTAATGATTGTGACTGTAGCCGGTGCTGTTGGCAGGTAAGAACAATAACAGCTTCTTGCAGCATCTGGCTCCGAGTGTGTGGCATCCTTGGCCAGGGGGGCACCCTGACCCTTGCAAAGGGGCCTCAGACAAGGTTAGTGGCCTTTGGGGAACAGAAGCCCCCAGGCACCAAATCCTAAAGCAGATCTAAGAGGCTACAGTGGCTGGGTGCAGTTGGCTCATGCCTGTAACCCCAACACTGTGGAAGGCCAAAGGGGAGAATCACTTGAGCCCAGGAGTTGGAGGCCAGCCTGGGCAATATAGTGAGACTTGGTGTGGACAAAAAATTAAAGGAAATTAGTGGGCTGTGGTGACCTGTGACCTGTAGTCCCAGCTACTTGGGAGGCTGAGGTGGGAGGATCACTTTAGCAGTGGAGGTTGAAGCTGCAGTGGGCCTTAAGTGCACTACTGCACTCCAGCCTGGGTGACAAAGCAAAAATCTATCCCCAGAAAAAAGAGCCAAAGAGCTCGAGGTGTCCCTCCCCCCATTTACATCATCCTGGGCAAGGGCAGAACTTGGCTTCCCAGGCAAAGGTGATGGCTTTGTGTGCCTGCCAGGCTCCTCCAGGCCCTTATCAGAAACTTGTGGGGTGTTTTTGGCCTTTGGCCTCTCACCCGGAACTCTCCTAAGTGTATGATCTGTCTCTCCCGACCCTTTCCCAATGTAATGTGCACAGGTGGAGCCATACTCCCCCTGCCCCGCAGTGCACCCCTGCAGGGCTTCCTCCCATTTCTGCCCTTGACCACGTTCCAGAGTTCACCAGGAGCCCAAGCAGGAGGAGCTGCCCGGCCTCTCAGATGCCTATCTTTTAAAATATTTTGGGCCAGGCAAAGTGGCTCACACCTGTTATCCCAGCATGTTGAGAGGCAGAGATGAGAGGATTGCTTGAGGCTAGGAGTTAGAGACCAGCTTGGGTGACAAGATTTGTCTCTACCAAAAAAAAAAAAAAAGTCAGGCATGGTGGCCCACAGCTGTACTCCCAGGTACATGGGAGAATGAGGTGGGAAGATCCCAAGCCCAGAAGGTGGAGGCTGCAGTGAGCTGAAATCACACCACTGCACTCCAGCCTGGACAACAGATGGAGACCTTGTCTGTCATATATATATAATTTTGGTTTGGACACACATTCAGAAAGAATAATTGACAAGCCATAGGAGGGTACAGGTGATGTGTGCCATCCTCTTTTGTCTAAACCAGTCTTGGCTTCTCCTCAGGGGCCATCAAAGTCCCCATGGCATTTAACACAGTGTCCAGCAGTTTACACAAGAATAGATGTGTGCACTTGTCCTTGATTTTCATCTAAACGGTCATAAACTGACCGACTTTCTGAGGCCAGACTTCTCCACTGTCTAACACAAGGGGCGGCCTCCTCACACCCCTACATGGTAGAGCTTCTTCATGCTGATTAATGGAAGGGCTTCTCTCAAGGATGAAGCAAGTAACGAATCTCTTTATTACATGAAGGTGATGTAACAGGTCTCTAATCAGGGACATTTCAGCAGGTGATGTCCTTTGCTGTAACAAACATCAGGCATCAGTGACCAGTGGCCACAGAGAATTACATGGATGGACATCCCCTCCAGCAAGGAATTGTGTGAAGGCAGCGTGTTACTGGGGAGAGGAGTGGGCCTTTTGACTTGGAGACATCGTTAAGTTGTCCTCTCTGGTGCCTGTAAATGTCTGCTGACGCTGGCCTCACCCACACTAGGTGGCATCAAACATGTTGAACTGACAGGTGTAGGGTAGCATTAGCTCCCTAAGGCTGTTTTTGTTTTTGGACTTTTGCTTTTTTGAGACAGAGTTTCACTCTGTTGCCCAGGCTGGAGTACAGTGGTGCCATCTCGAATTACTGCAACCTCTGCTTCCCAGGTTCAAGCGATTCTCGTGCCTCAGCTTCCCAAATAGCTGTGTCTACAGGAACATGCCACCATGCTCAGCTAATTTTTATATCTTTTGGCAGAGACAAAGTGTCACGATGTTGGCCAGGCTGGTCTCGAACTCCTAACCTCAAATGATCCACTTGCCTCGGCCTTTCAAAGTGCTGGGATTACAGACTTGAGCCACTGCGCCTGGCCTGTTTTTTGACCTTTTATTATGGAACGGGGCTCAGATTTCCCAAATCCTACAGAAACAGAACCTGAGGTTACAAAAGGGACGGTGCCAGGCAGGTGGGAGCTGGTGGAAATAACAACAGCAGGCGAACCTCCCTGAGGCACAGAGAGCGTCAAGGCTGCTTGAGGGCTGCACAGCACCAAGGGATCAGCCAAGTCTGAGATAGAAAGAGTAGTATAACAAATCCAACGTATCCACGTCTAGCTTCAGCAATGACAAAGATCTCATTTTTGCTTTTGTTTTAAATCAGCTTTCTCAGGTTGAATATAACCTGGTGTTTTCTGGACGGCCACCTCTCCCTTGCACCATTATTTGAAACAAATCCCAGACATCATATCATCTGTAAATTTTTCATGTCCTTCTAAAACAAAAGGAACATATATTTGTATGTGTGTGCATTTCCACAACATAATATGTTCTCAATTTAATCAAATGTACAGTCAAGTGTTCTTTCATATTTATAAATGATATTTTTCTTAATACAAGGTTTTTTAAAAATCAGGATTCAAATAAGGTTCATACTTTGCGAATTGGTAGACTTTTTTCTTTTTTTTGAAACAGAATCTCACTCTGTCGCTCAGGCTCACTGCAACTTTGCTTCCCAGGTTCAAGGGATCCTCATGCATCAGTTTCCCAAGTAGCTGAAATTACAGGTACATACCACCACACCTGGCTAATTTTTAGTAGAGCAGGGTTTCACCATGTTGGCCAGACTGGTTTTGAACTCCTGACTTCAGGTTATTCACCCACCTCAACCTCCCCAACTGCTGGGATTACAGGTGTGAGCCTCCATGCATGGCCAATTTTCTTGGCTTTATACTTAGGAGTGGAATTGCTGGGTCATATGGCAACTCTATGTTTAATCCCCTGAAAAACTGCCAGACTGCTTTTTAAAGCAGCTGCACTATTTTACCTTCTCACCAGCAATGTATGAAAGTTCCAAGTTTTCCACATCCCTACTGACACTTATTATCTGTCATTTTTATGTGTTTCTTGAATCTCTTTCAATCTTCAGATTTTCCCTCTGCCTCTCTTTTATTTTCTTTCTACATTTTGCTGTGTGCTGAAGAAACCAGTTTATTTGTTCTGGAGAGGATCCCACCATCTACGTTTGGCTGATTGCATCCCAGTGGTGTCTTTTAACTGTTCTTCTGTCCCCTGTCTACCCTGTAAACTTCTATTTACATTCCAGAGGCATAATCAGATTTGGATTTTGATTTTGGGTTTTGTTTTGTTTTGTTTTTAGGAGGACTACTTCACGTGTGGTGCTGTGTACTTCTGATAGAAAATATGTAATGTCTGATTGTCTTGCTTTTTGTGATACCAGGAAATGAGTGGTTGACGTCACAGAATTCAATATGCATTTCTCTTACTGTGAATGAGGCAAAGATCTCTTTGTTTATTTGAGAGACACTGATTTGTATTGCTTATTCTTAACATTACTGCTTTTTCTGTTGTGTAGCTGGCATATTCTTTGTAGAAATACTTTATCTATTAAGAGGACTGATTTTCTCTGTTAGGTGATTTTTAATCACTTCCTCCCTTCCTAATCCCCACAGCAAGCAGGCTGTGCTCTTTTATTTGGAGACTGGGTCTTGCTTTGTTGCCTAGGCTAGAGTGCAAGGGTGGGATCGTAGCTCATGCAGAGTGGAACTCCTCCTGCCTTAGCCTCCTGAGTAGCTGAGTATCTGGGACTACAGGCCCACACCACCACCCAGAGGCTGTGCTTTTTTTTTTTTCTTTTGAGACAGCTTTTCACTCTGTCACCCAGGCTTGAGTGCAGTGATGCAATCATGGCTCACTGTAGCCTCAACCTCCAAGGCTCAAGCAATCCTCCCAAGTCAGCCTCTCAAGCAGCTGGGACTACAGGCATGTGCCATGATGCCCAGCTAATTTATTGATTTTTTAAGCAAAGACAGAGTCCCACTATGGTGCCCAGGCTGGAATCTGTGCTTTTTATATCTCAGCCACAGCCACACTTCTCTCTTGCAGCTCTTCTCACCAACATCACTCATGGTTTTGAGGATGCTTGCTTTATGTCATTTCTTGCCACCTTGGGCATGACATCTCTGAGGACAGAAACCTTGCCTGCCCAATTCCCACCATCATCCTACAGTCACATGACCTGGCCCACAGCTGAAAGGACACTCTAGTCCCATCAAGGGCCTATGACCCTTTGTTTGAAGGTCCCAGGGTGGAATGATGGTGCTGAGCCCCAGGGAGCCTCAGCCTGGTGGGGTGAAGACAGGCCCGGGAAGGCAGAGCCAGAAGGGAGTGTCTCAGGCAGGAAATCTGTAAAGCCGTGTTTATAGACCAGGGTCCTTGAGCTGAGCTGAGGATGCCAAGGAGGCAGCAAAACCAACAGTCTGGGAGGGCAGCTGATTGGTCAGAGCCAACCGTGATGTCTGTCTGTCTGCCCACAGGCCAGGACCCTGCCAGTCCCATCCGGACCACACACACGGGACAGGTGCTGGGGAGTCTTGTCCACGTGAAGGGTGCCGATGCGGGGGTCCACACCTTCCTGGGAATTCCCTTTGCCAAACCACCTATAGGTCTGCTGCGATTTGCACCCCCTGAACCCCCTGAATCTTGGAGTGGTGTGAGGGATGCAACCGCCCATCCGGCCATGTAAGCTCTCCCAGGGGTCCAGAAACTCCAGGCCCTGGCATAGGCTGGGGGTGCTCTGAGCTCAGCTAGGCTGCAGTGCTCATTTCATCTAAACCCCAACAGCCAATTTTCCTTCTGAGTCTTGTGGATTCCCACGTGCATGGTCCCAATGAGCATGCTGAGGTTTGGGAGGGCGTAATAACTTCTCAGACCCCTGGCTCAAAGCTCGGCATTCAGAGGGCATTGGCTCCAGGTGCTGAAGGGAGGGGGAGAGACACGTATCTCCCCGGATTCTGCTTATGACAAGCTTTCTCTGCCACCAGTGGCAGGTGTCTCTGCGAAAGGTTCAGGTTGGCTCTATGAACCTTGTAGGAGCCCCTAACTCTAGTGGCAGATATTGCAGATAGCTGAAGAGAACAGTAGTGGTAACTTTCTGGGGACCTGCGCTCTCCACAGTCACTGTGTCCACCCACAGGGCCAGGAGCCATTGGCCAAGAGATGTGTATATGTTTACAACTGGAGACTGTTTGGGAATGATGGGTTTTTGAGAGTTTAGACTTGAGATGAGGGACATCCTACTGCCTTTCTCATGAGAAATTAGCATCCCTTCATTCATGTAGCACACATATGTGGGCTACTCCCCTGTTCCAGGCCTGAGGGAGTACAGCAATATAGTGGTGAATGTCAACACATGTGCCAGTGGTTCTCATAGAAACCCCTAAGAGTCAAGGTTTCCGGCGTTGGGAGGAATGATATCCAAGGTCCTCAATAACCTTGAGGCCTGCCTGGAAGTCCAAGCTCCATTCCAGCTTCCCCAGAGCCTGTGGCCTGTAACTTGGTGGGAAGGCATTTTAGAGAGGGATCATGTGTGAGCAGGTTATTGTGGGAAGAGGCTGAGGGTGGTTGGGAGCACACCTGAACCCAGGGTCTGGTTTTGGCCACGACCTGGACCCTGGACTGATTGCTTTCATTACCAGGTGTCTGCAGGACGTTACCACACTGGATTCAGAGGTTATAAACCAAGTCAATGTGACCATCCCTTCCATTTCCATGTCCGAGGACTGCCTGTACCTCAGCATCTACACGCCGGCCCATACCCATGAAGGCTCTAACCTGCCGGTAGGTGTCAGACCACCGTTCACTGGGAGTGGGAGGACAATTCTTCTGCAAGAAGCTACAAAGGACAACATTAGCTCAGGCCCTGCTGCAGGGTGGACCATGCTGAAAAGCTTCTTACTATCAGGTCCGAGAAATACTCCTTACCCAGGCTAGGCAGCTGGCCCCTGGGCCTGGGGTCACAGAGTTCTGGCTGCTCCCAGAGGTCAAAGGCTATGGCTCTGGGTTGGACTCAGGACTCAACCAGCGAGCTCATTCCCAGGAGATCCACTCAAGTGCCCAAGGGCTGCACTTTGAGGTTACCAAGATCCCCAGCCATGGATAATGTGTCGGGCCTATGAGAATGGGCACACACAGAATTATCTTGTTAGAGATGGCATCTTGCTCTGTCGCCCAGGCTAGAATGCAGTGGCATGAACATAGCTCTCTGTAACCTTGAATTCCTGGGCAATTCTCCCACCGTAGTCCGGTAGCTGGGACTACGGGCCTATGCCACTATGCCTGGCTAATTTTTAAAACATTTTCTGTAGAAACAGGGTCTCACTAAGTTATTCAGGCTAAGGAGGACATTTTTGATGAATGTTCACGTGGGGCCATCAGGGAGACACCCCTTTTCTTTCCACTTTGGTGACTTTTCTGGGACTAATGAAACCAGGCTTTGATACAGAGGGTAGACCCCAAAGATTGGGAGGCCTGGTCTTCCTGACAGATCTTGGGTGCCTGGTCTGTGGCCCACATGATGAATTTGTGCTGGGGAGGTACAGAGGCAAAGCACTTGTTGTTCTAGGTAGGGGCCCTGGTGGGGTTGGGGCTGGGTAGGAGCGTGGTGGTAGCTGCCTTGATTTCCCCAGGTGATGGTCTGGATCCACGGTGGTGGGCTTGTTTTTGGCATGGCTTCCATGTATGATGGTTCCGTGCTGGCCGCCTTTGAGGATGTGGTGGTGGTCACCATCCAGTACCGCCTGGGTGTCCTGGGCTTCTTCAGGTGAGACTAGGGCTGCATTTGGCAATGGGGGCTGAGCGGGGTCAGGACAGCCCTGTGATCCCTATCCTTGCTACTTCTCAGCACTGGAGACAAGCACGCAACCGGCAATTGGGGCTACCTGGACCAAGTGGCCGCACTACGCTGGGTCAGGCGGAACATCGCCCACTTTGGAGGCAACCCGGACCGTGTCACCATTTTTGGCGAGTCTGCGGGTGGCACGAGTGTGTCCTCGCTTGTCGTGTCCCCCATAGCCCAAGGACTCTTCCACAGGGCCATCATGGAGAGTGGCGTGGCTGTGCTGCCCGGCCTCATTGCCGACTCAGCTGATGTTATCTCCACGGTGAGCCCTCAGCTGCAGAGGCCTAGGCCCGCCACCTCCTCTCATACCCCTCAGAGCCTCTGTCTGTTAAACGGGGATGACAAGGGCCATCAAGGGTCAGAATGCACATCCTGCTGCCATTGCAGAGGCCAAGTATGTTCTGTGACCTCTGTGCAAAGTTGTCACCCTGGGGACTCCCATCATAAGGAGAACCATCTAGGCAGATGGGATGGCCCCTGTGTCTGAGTCTTCTGAATCGGAGCACGGTCAGAACTGCAGGAATTCATACATAATGCCCTGTGAGATTTGGGGTGCCCCTGCCCCCAGCTAGGCCTTGGGCAAACTCCTCTAATCTACCTGGAAGGATGAGCCAGCCCCTGCCTGGTCCCTTTGCAGGTGGTGGCCAACCTGTCTGCGTGTGACCAAGTTGACTCTGAGGCCCTGGTGGGCTGCCTGCGGGGCAAGAGTAAAGAGGAGATTCTTGCAATTAACAAGGTTGGTCTAAACGGATGTGGGTGTGGAGGAAGGGGTGCGATAGGCATGGGCCTGGTAGTCCTGCATACCCCTCATATTCCCTGGGCACGTTACCTCATCTGCATGCCTGGGTGTCATAGCCCCAGATGGGGACCGAAGGTCGGTGTATGCTGAGCCAGGCGTCGGGTCTCCTGGGGTGGATATAGCATCCAGGGATGGACCAGGAAGGAGGGTAAGGTACTCAGAGGGCATGGGAAGATGTCTGAGACCTGACCTCGTTCCCTGACATTGCATTTCCCCTCAGCCTTTCAAGTGTATGATCCCCGGTGTGGTGGATGGGGTCTTCCTGCCCAGGCACCCTGAGGAGCTGCTGGCCTCTGCTGACTTTCAGCCTGTCCCCAGCATCATTGGTGTCAACAACGATGAATTCGGCTGGATCATCCCCAGTGTGAGGCCCAACTCAAGCCCTCAAGTGCTTGGGGAGCCCATCTGGTAGTGGGAGGTCTTCAGGTCTTTGTAGCTCCAAGCTTATCCCATTCCCAACTACATATTCTCTCTTGGCCACCCAGATCATGAGTATCTATGACCCCCAGAAGGAAATGGACAGAGAGGCCTTGCAGGCTGTTCTGCAGAAAATGTTAACACTGATGGTAAGGCTCCTGGGGTCCCAGTCCAATGGGGAGGGGCTCCTCTTCTCTCCTGAGGCAGAGGAAATCCAACCCCAGATACCCTGCCTATGTAGCACCTTCATGAGCAAAGGCCCTGGTATGAGTGTGGTTGGGGGTGTGGTCACCTCAGAGCCTCGCCTTTTCTCCACATTCCCTGTTCCATCTCACGGTCCATCTCCCTAAGCGGGAGGCCACCTCCTCCCCGCCCCTGGCAGCCGGCCTAACCTGCCTCTTCCTGATCCACCTGGGGTAGATGTTGCCTCCTACATTTCTGGACCTGCTGATGGAGGAGTACATTGGAGACAGTGGAGATCCCCAGACCCTCCGAACTCAGTTCCAGGAGATCATGATGGACTCCCTGTTTGTGATCCCTGCACTCCAAGTAGCACATTTTCAGCGTGAGTATATTTGGAACTGAGGCCTGCCTGGCAGCGGTGCAGCTCATGGCTGTGGGTCCCAGGTGAGACCTGTTGCTGTCCAGGTCCCCACTCATTTTTATTGGGCCCCTCGGACACTTGATGTTCATCATTGGTGTAAATTCTCCTGGCTAGCACAAGAGACAGATATTTCCCCTGTTTCACAGATGAGGAAATTGAAGTTACGACCTTCAGTGACTTCCCCAAGATTACACAGCTAAGAAGTCCAAAGCCATGATTTCTTCCCACGTCCCTCCCTCTGCTCCTGCCCCAGCCTGGGGCTCCCCATCCCACTGTCCAGATTCCAGCCAGCTTTGAACCTAGGTATCTTGTCACCATGGGTGAGGCCAGAAGCCTGCAGGGGAAGGCCACCGAGTCATGAGCTGTCCACCCCGCAGGTTCCCAGGGCCCTGTGTACTTCTACGAGTTCCAGCATCAGCCCAGCTGGGTCAAGAACAGCAGGCCGCCGCACGTGAAGGCAGATCATGCTGATGAGCTTCCCTTTGTCTTCGGAAATTTCTTCTGGGGCAACTACGGTGAGTCTTATTCCTTTCCCAGGAAGTGGGCTGGGATCCTGGTTGGGTTTCTGAGGGGTGATTGTTTGTCCTCACTGCCTAGATAAGGAAACTGAGGCTCAGAGAGAGGATGAGATCAGGGGTCCAAGGTCTTACAGCTCCAAAGGCTGAGCTAGGATTCGAATTCATGACTCTTCAGACTGGCCTATGCTCCCTCCACCTCTTCTCACCCTTGGGTGTCTGGTAGTGGCAGAGCGGGTGTTTCAGGGGCATGTTTGTTTCTTCAGTGACTCCCAGCAACAGAAGGAAGAAAGGGCCTTTGGGGCCAGGAATGAGCTAAGAAGGGAGTCAGCTAGAGACTGGGCTAAGGGGAAGTTTGGGAAAGGGGAGGGCTGGGTCCTGAGGGCCGTGGGAGAAAAAGCAGAGAAGTGGGACTAGGGGCCGAGGGTGGGGGCCACGGACAAGCTCCACCTGGGATGCTGGGGTGGGGCAGCCTGACCAAGACACATGACCCCTTCCTCTCCGCAGTTAAATTCACTGAGGAGGAGGAGCAGCTAAGCAGGAAGATGATGAAGTACTGGGCCAACTTCGCTCGAAACGGGTGAGACAGCACACCCCTGCCTCAACCTCCCCGGGATGGGGGCCTGTGCCCATCCAGCACTCTTCTAGTCTGGGGTGACCTCATTAGCACACCCGTGTCCTTAATCACATGAGAGCCCCTTCCCCAGCTCCGGAACCCACTCGGCCAGCATAGGGGTGCCATGAGACAGTGACACACTCCATCTCCCCGGACTGTCTGGAGGGTGGGCGCCAGTGCTGGGCCACTGTCAGGGCTTCCCTCCCAGAGAGAGGGACACAGCAGGGCCAGCCGTCCTGTCCCCACTGGAGCTGACACTAGCAGAAGGGAGTTTGTCTTCTGTTTCTGGAAACCTCTGCCCTCGTTACCCCAAGCCCACCTGGCCTACTTGGCCGCCTTGCCTGACCAGAGTCAGGGTGGTCAGGTGTGGGCTCCAGGGGCTCAGAGTGACCCTCATACTGCCCTGCTGGGACGGCATGCCTACAGGAACCCCAACGGCGAGGGTCTGCCCCACTGGCCACTGTTCGACCAGGAGGAGCGATACCTGCAGCTGAACCTACAGCCTGCGGTGGGCCGGGCTCTGAAGGCCCACAGGCTCCAGTTCTGGAAGAAGGCGCTGCCCGGAAAGATCCAGGAGCTCGAGGAGGCTGGAGAGGGACACTCAGAGCTGTAGCTTTCTGTGCCAGGGACAAGGGGTGGGCTCGCTTACGGGTGAGGGTCAGCCTGCTGTGTGCACACACACCCACCGAGAAGAAACAAGTTGATTTCTTCCTTCATATAGCCATTCATTCATTCTTCTGTGCATCCATTCAGAAATCATTTATTAAGAACGTACTCAGAAATGATAGCTCATACCTGTAATCCCAGCTGTTGGGGAGGCCGAGATGACAGGATGGCTTGAGGCCAGAGGTTTGACACCAGCCAGGGCAACACAGTGAGATACCTTCCCAAGACGAAGAAGAAGGGGAGAGAGAGAGAGAGAGAGAGACAGAGAGACAGAGAGACAGAGAGAGAGAGAATGTGTTTAGAAATTAAATAGGAAAATTTTGAGCTTCAAGTCAGTGACAAGTAAAAAAGATTTTTAAAAAGCAAAGAAAACAAAATGTAAGGAAAATAATGAGAAAAATAAAAATTAAAAGAGCATAAAAGGCGAGGCACTGTGGCTGATGCCCATAATCTCATGATGGTAGTTGCTAGGGCTGCCACGAGTCCTCTCTTATTAGACACACTTGATAGATCCCCCCCACTGAGCTGTGGATGGGCAAACCCCAGTGGAATCCCACCCTCTTCAACACGCCACTGATTCCTGGGCCCCATCCTCCCTTCCTCACTTCCACCTTTTCCCTGCCTTCTCTCTTCTTTTGTCTGAGCCCCCAGCCTTTCTCACTTTGAGGTGCTCTAAAGAATGTTGCCCACACCTGAGTGTCAGACGCCTATGTTCATTCATCCCTGAGATATCTGAAAAAATAAAAATAAATTCTTAAATCCTCTGCCTCTCCTCAAGCCCCTAGTGCTCTTATATCAAGTGGCCAATAGAAAACCTGGACACCAGAAGCCCTAGTGTCTTAGTCCATTCAGCTGCTATAGCGAAAATACTATCGTTAGGCCAGGTGCCGTAGGCCACACCTATAATCCCAGCACTTTGGGAAGCCGACGTGTGCGGAACACTTGAGGCCAGGAGTTCGAGACCAGCCTGGCCAACATGCTGAAACCCTGTCTCTACTAACAATACAGAAATTAGCCAGGCTTGGTGATGCATACCTATAATCCCAGCTACTTGGGAGGCTGAGACACCAGAATCACTTGAACCCAGGAGGCAGAGGTTGCAGTGAGCCAAGACTGCGCCACTGCACACCAGTCTGGGCTCGTGCCTATAATCCCAGCACCTTTGGAGGCTGAGATGGGCCTCCTGAGCTTGAGCCCGGGAGTTCGAGACCAGCCTAGGCAGCATGGAGAAACACCATCTCTACAAAAAAATACAAAAATTAGCCTCATGTGGTGGCACGCACCTGTAGTCTCAGTTACTCAGGAGGCTGAGACAGAAGAGTCACTTGAACCCAGAAAGCAGAGGTTGCAGTAAGCCGAGATCACAGCACTACACTCCAGCCTGGGTGACAACGTGAGACACCCATCTCAAAAAAAAAAAAAAAAAGCCACCCACCCTCCTATCTGTGTCCTGCAGAGGTGACTCACGCCACTTTTGTAAGAAGCAAGGCTGGGCTTGTCCATAGGCCCCTGAGCCTGGGCCGCCTGCACAGTGGCCAGGAAAGCCAAGCCGCTTCCTCAGTGGCCCGTCTCCTGAAGTTTGCTCTTCTCAGGGGTTCTGCAGACACTGTAAGGCCCCTACTCACAGGATCGGAGCACACTCACAAAGATGTTTATCTGTGGGGTGTGTCCTGGACGTGGGATTGAGGGTCCAAAGGCCCAGGCATATCTAGGACAAAAGACTCCTGTCCCCTGACTCCCAGGGCCTCTCCATCCAGGGAGATGTCCTCTTGCCCTTCAGAATCCCCCTGCCAACTTTTCAACCCCCTGAGCATCCCCGAACTCACCATGTGTGTCCACGTGATTACTTTTCCTACTTACTTCATTGCTGTCCCTAAACTTCTCTCCTTCCTGGCTCCGCAAAAACCTTCTCATATTTTATCTCGGTGTGCAAAGCTGGCCAATTGTGTTCAATCGGCCTCTTGGTTCCATCAAAGTATTTTCTCTTTGTCATTAAGACCATGTATTCCTGTCTAGACCCTAGTAATCCCCTTATACCCTACCTCTGACCAACTTGCCTCTCAGGGTACCGGTTTTCCAGAGGAAAAGTCTCCCTTTTTTCCATCCAAGGCCTTTAAGCCCAACTACATAGGCCCTTCCGAAGTTTGGGGTGAAAGACCATGACACCCACATTGCCCATTTTGGCCACCAGGTGGCAGACAAGGATAATATGAAGCCTGGACTGACTTGAACTTGAGAGGGAGGAGCAGTTTCCTTTCAGTGAACACTGACTGGTGCATAATGTTCCCGCTACATTCTGAAAGCATTTATTGTGCACTGACTGCATGCATGTCTCTGTATGTTTTTCACTTCTGCAGATGTAGAATATACTTTCTCAATAGACGTTCCCAGGATTACTGTTTAGACTTAATAGTTATTTTTTTAACAGCTTTATGGTGAGATAACTTACAATTAAATTTACCCCGACCCCTCCTTTAAAACACACACACACACACACATACACACACACACACACACACACACACACACACGGAAGGTCTGGTTCTGTCACCCAGGCTAGAATGCAGTGGCACCATCACAGGTCACTGCAACCTCCACCTCCTGGCTTCGGACACAGTAAGGCCCATACTTACTTAGGTGATAATAGCACACTCCTGTGCTCAGGCCGGTTGGTCGCCTCTGGCCTGGCAGGGCTCCCAGTGTCTCGGGATCTCCCGGTGACGCGCTTACCTCCCCTGCTGCACCATAGGCTCGGGAGTGCCGGGTCCCCAGAATGGGAGCGGCAGGCGCAGGCGCTCCTGAAATGTTTGTCAAGTGGATAAACAACCACAGCCCTGGTCTCCGCGGGAGGTGAGGAAACCCAAAAGCCAGGGAGGCAAAGCGGGGCGGTCCTTAAGTAGTGCCGCCCGCACGAGTATGTTTCAAAAGAAGGGCGTGACTGAGTAGGGAGGAAACCGCTGAGACCCTCAGACCCCGGACTGTAAGAGGACGACAGGCAGTGAAGGGGGAACCCAGGAAACCGAGTCCTGAAAGCAAGGAGGAGCGTCCATAATGAAGGGCGCCGTCACTCCTCGCTGCCTTTGCTCAAGCGGTTCCCTTCACCCTGATCAAGTTCCTTCCCATTTCTCCATCTGTGGGGATCCTGAACATGCACTTCCTCAGAGAAGTCCTCGTGGGTTCGCCAATTCTAGTTTATTGCTCCCTCTTCTGGATCCCCCAGCGCGCTCATCAGGCCTGTGGACAAGGACAGGTTTGAGGAGAGGATTCTCTGTATGGGGAGGTGCTGCAGAAGCCGCGCAGCCCCTTCCGAGGATGCCAAAGGGGCCCGGGCAGAGGGAAAGTGGCGGTGCCCGGGCCTGCCTGCCACTAGATCCCCACTCACTTGTGACTGCTCAGTCCCGCTCTCCTGCCAGACCCACCTTGCCCTGGCCCAAGCCAGCGCACCCCGCCCACTCCCTGCCCAGTCCAAACTCCGAGACTGGGCGAGGCCCTGATCCACGGCTGGATAGACCCGGGGCAGCCTCTGGGTGGACAGCAGTGTGTCCGCCGGTGGCACACCGAGACCTACAAGCCGACCATGCGACTGCAGCGACTTGGCGCGCGCCTGAGCGCGGTGGCCTGTGGGCTCCTCCTGCTTCTGGGCCAGGGCCAGGGTGAGGCTCCCGCGTAGGGGCGACAGGGACCGGGCTCAGATCTGCCAAATGCTGGGGAGGCAGAACCTGACAGTGCAGGAGGGAAGGCGCCTGGGAGGTAGGAGCTGGTGGAGATGACAGCGTGGAACTCGTGATTCCCACGCGACACCTCCCTGCCGCCCAAGGTGGGCTCCTAGAAGCTCAGAAAGGGTGGAGCTTTTTGCAGGACACCAGGGTGAGGAGCCAGCGGAGTACAGGGGTCCAGGAGCGCCAGGACATGCCAGGCTTGGTCGGCAGCCTCATGACTGAGTGGGTGAGGGATTGAGGATGTGGGGATTCAGTCCATTTCCCTCTTATGATTGGCTGCAGCCGGTGCTGCTGGCAGGTAAGAACAACAACAGCTTCTTGCAGCATCTGGCTCCGAGTGTGTGGCATCCTTGGCCAGGGGGGCACCCTGACCCTTGCAAAGGGGCCTCAGACAAGGTTAGTGGCCTTTGGGGAACAGAAGCCCCCAGGCACCAAATCCTAAAGCAGATCTAAGAGGCTACAGTGGCTGGGTGCAGTTGGCTCATGCCTGTAACCTCAGCACTGTGGAAGGCCAAAGGGGAGAATCACTTGAGCCCAGGAGTTGGAGGCCAGCCTGAGCAACATAGTGAGACTTGGTGTGGACAAAGAATTAAAGGAAATTAGTGGGCTGTGGTGACCTGTGACCTGTAGTCCCAGCTACTTGGGAGGCTGAGGTGGGAGGATCACTTTAGCAGTGGAGGTTGAAGCTGCAGTGGGCCTTAAGTGCACTACTGCACTCCAGCCTGGGTGACAAAGCAAAAATCTATCCCCAGAAAAAAGAGCCAAAGAGCTCGAGGTGTCCCTCCCCTCATTTACATCATCCTGGGCAAGGGCAGAACTTGGCTTCCCAGGCAAAGGTGATAGCTCTGTGTGCCTGCCAGGCTCCTCCAGGCCCTTATCAGAAGCCTGGGGAGTGTTTTTGGCCTTTGGCCTCTCACCCAGAACTCTCCTAAGTGTATGATCTGACTGTCTCTCCCGACCCTTTCCCAATGTAATGTGCACAGGTGGAGCCATACTCCCCCTGCCCCGCAGTGCACCCCTGCAGGGCTTCCTCCCACTTCTGCCCTTGGCCACATTCCAGAGTTCACCAGGAGCCCAAGCAGGAGGAGCTGCCCGGCCTCTCAGATGCCTATCTTTTAAAATATTTTGGGCCAGGCAAAGTGGCTCACACCTCTTATCCCAGCATGTTGAGAGGCAGAGATGAGAGGATCGCTTGAGGCTAGGAGTTAGAGACCAGCTTGGGTGACAAGATTTGTCTCTACCAAAAAAAAAAAAAAAAAGTCAGGCATGGTGGCCCACAGCTGTACTCCCAGGTACATGGGAGAATGAGGTGGGAAGATCTCAAGTCCAGAAGGTGGAGGCTGCAGTGAGCTGAAATCACACCACTGCACTCCAGCCTGGGCAACAGATGGAGACCTTGTCTGTCATATATATATATATAATTTTGGTTTGGACACACATTCAGAAAGAATAATTGACAAGCCATAGGAGGGTACAGGTGATGTGTGCCATCCTCTTTTGTCTAAACCAGTCTTGGCTTCTCCTCAGGGGCCATCAAAGTCCCCATGGCATTTAACACAGTGTCCAGCAGTTTACACAAGAATAGATGTGTGCACTTGTCCTTGATTTTCATCTAAACGGTCATAAACTGACCGACTTTCTGAGGCCAGACTTCTCCACTGTCTAACACAAGGGGCGGCCTCCTCACACCCCTACATGGTAGAGCTTCTTCATGCTGATTAATGGAAGGGCTTCTCTCAAGGATGAAGCAAGTAACGAATCTCTTTATTACATGAAGGTGATGTAACAGGTCTCTAATCAGGGACATTTCAGCAGGTGATGTCCTTTGCTGTAACAAACATCAGGCATCAGTGACCAGTGGCCACAGAGAATTACATGGATGGACATCCCCTCCAGCAAGGAATTGTGTGAAGGCAGCGTGTTACTGGGGAGAGGAGTGGGCCTTTTGACTTGGAGACATCGTTAAGTTGTCCTCTCTGGTGCCTGTAAATGTCTGCTGACGCTGGCCTCACCCACACTAGGTGGCATCAAACATGTTGAACTGACAGGTGTAGGGTAGCATTAGCTCCCTAAGGCTGTTTTTGTTTTTGGACTTTTGCTTTTTTGAGACAGAGTTTCACTCTGTTGCCCAGGCTGGAGTACAGTGGTGCCATCTCGAATTACTGCAACCTCTGCTTCCCAGGTTCAAGCGATTCTCGTGCCTCAGCTTCCCAAATAGCTGTGTCTACAGGAACATGCCACCACGCTCAGCTAATTTTTATATCTTTTGGTAGAGATAAAGTGTCACGATGTTGGCCAGGCTGGTCTCGAACTCCTAACCTCAAATGATCCACTTGCCTCGGCCTTTCAAAGTGCTGGGATTACAGACTTGAGCCACTGCGCCTGGCCTGTTTTTTGACCTTTTATTATGGAACGGGGCTCAGATTTCCCAAATCCTACAGAAACAGAACCTGAGGTTACAAAAGGGAGGGTGCCAGGCAGGTGGGAGCTGGTGGAAATAACAACAGCAGGCGAACCTCCCTGAGGCACAGAGAGCGTCAAGGCTGCTTGAGGGCTGCACAGCACCAAGGGATCAGCCAAGTCTGAGATAGAAAGAGTAGTATAACAAATCCAACGTACCCACATCTAGCTTCAGCAATGACAAAGATCTCATTTTTGCTTTTGTTTTAAATCAGCTTTCTCAGGTTGAATATAACCTGGTGTTTTCTAGACGGCCACCTCTCCCTTGCACCATTATTTGAAACAAATCCCAGACATCATATCATCTGTAAATTTTTCATGTCCTTCTAAAACAAAAGGAACATATATATATATGTGTGTGCATTTCCACAACATAATATGTTCTCAATTTAATCAAATGTACAGTCAAGTGTTCTTTCATATTTATAAATGATATTTTTCTTAATACAAGGTTTTTTAAAAATCAGGATTCAAATAAGGTTCATACTTTGCGAATTGGTAGACGTTTCTTTTTTTTTTTTTGAGATGGAGTCTCACTCTGTCCCCCAGGTTCACCACAACCTCTGCCTCCCAGGTTCAAGGGATCCTCATGCCTCAGCCTCCCAAGTAGCTGGAATTACAGGCACACACCACCAGTCCTGGCTGATTTTTGTATTTTTAGTAGAGAAAGGGTTTCACCATGTTGGGCAGGCTGGTTTTGAACTCCTGACCTCAGATGATTCACCCACCTCAACCTCCCCAACTGCTGGGATTACAGGTGTGAGCCTCCATGCACGGCCAATTTTCTTGGCTTTATACTTAGGAGCGGAATTGCTGGATCATATAGCAACTCTATGTTTAATCCCCTGAAAAACTGCCAGACTGTTTTCCAGAGCAGCTGTACCATTTTACCTTCCCCCAGGCAATTTACGAAAGTTCCTATTTTTCCACATCCCTACCGACACTTATTATTAACTGTCTTTTTTTTTTTTTTTGAGATGGAGCCCTGCTCTGTCACCAAAGATGGAGTGCAGTGGCTTGATCTCGGCTCACTGCAACCTTCCCCTGCCTGGTTCAAGCAATTCTCCTGCCTCAGCCTCCCGAGTAGCTGAGACTACAGGCACACACCACCATGCCCAGCTAATTTTTTTTTTTTTTTTTTTTTTGAGACAGAGTTTGGTTCTGTTGCCAGGTGCCAGGCTGGAGTGCAGTGGTGTGATCTCGGCTCACTGCAACCTCCGCCTCCTGGGTTCAAGCAATTCTCCTGCCTCAGCCTCCCAGGTAGCTGGGACCACAGGCATGAGCTACCACACCCAGCTAATTTTTGTATTTTTTAGTAGAGACAGGGTTTCACTATGTTAGCCGGGATGGTCTTGATCTCTTGACCTCATGATCCACCTGCCTCGACCTCCCAAAGTGCTGAGATTACAGGTGTGAGCCATCGCACCCAGCCTAATTTTTTGTATTTTTAGTAGAGACAAGGTTTCACCATGTTAACCAGGATAGTCTCAATCTCCTAACCTAGTGATCCGCCTGCTTCAGCCTCCCAAAGTGCTGGGATTACAGGCGTGAGCAACCGTTCCCGGCACTATTATCTGTCATTTTTATGTGTTTCTTGAATCTCTTTCAGAAAATCTTCAGATTTTCCCTCTGCCTCTCTTTTATTTTCTTTCTACGTTTTGCTGTGTGTTGAAGAAACCAGTTTATTTGTTCTGGAGAGGATCCCACCATCTACGTTTGGCTGATTGCATCCCAGTGGTGTCTTTTAACTGTTCTTCTGTCCCCTGTCTACCCTGTAAACTTCTATTTACATTCCAGAGGCATAATCAGATTTGGATTTTGATTTTGGGTTTTGTTTTGTTTTGTTTTTTGGAGGACTACTTCATGTGTGGTGCTGTGTACTTCTGATAGAAAATATGTAATGTCTGATTGTCTTGCTTTTTGTGATACCAGGAAATGAGTGGTTGACGTCACAGAATTCAATATGCATTTCTCTTACTGTGAATGAGGCAAAGATCTCTTTGTTTATTTGAGAGACACTGATTTGTATTGCTTACTCTGAACATATTCTTACACTGCTTTTTCTGTTGTGTAGCTGGCATATTCTTTGTAGAAATACTTTATCTATTTAGAGGACTGACTTTCTCTGTTAATGATTCTCAATCAGTTTCTCACTGATTCCCACAGCAGACAGACTTGTGCTTTTTTTTTTTTTTTTTTAATGAGACTGTGTCTTGCTTTGTTGCCTTGGCCAGATGTAAGGGCGGGATCATAGTTCATGCAGCATTGAACTCCTCCTGCCTTAGCCCCTGAGTAGCTGAGTATCTGGGACTACAGGCTCACACCACCACCCAGAGGCTGTGCTATTTTTTTTTTTTTTTGAGATAGATTCTCACTCTGTCACAAAGCCTGGAGTACAGTGACACGATCATGGCTCACTGTAGCCTCAACCTCCCAGGCTACAGCAATCCTTCCACCTCAGCCTGCCAAGTAGCTGGGACTACAGGCCTGTGTGCCACACCCAGCTAATCTATATTCTTGATTTTTTTGTTTTGTTTTGTTTTTTGTCTTTTTGAGACAGAGTCTCGCCCTGTCGCCCAGGCTGAAGTGCAATGGTGTGATCTTGGCTCACTGCAACCTCCACCTCCTGGGTTTGAACAATTCTCCTACCTCCAGCTCCGGAGTAGCTGGGATTACAGGCACCCGCGACGACACCCAGTTAATATTTGTATTTTTAGTAGATACCGGATTTCACCGTGTTGGCCTGGCTGGTGTTAAACTCTTGACTTTGTGATCCGCCCACCTCGACCTCCCACAGTGCTGGGATTACAAGTGTGAGCCACCACTGCGTCCAGCCTATTTCCTTGATTTTTTTTGCAGAGACAGAGTCCCACTATGGTGCCCAGGCTGGAATCTGTGCTTTTTATATCTCAGCCACAGCCACACTTCTCTCTTGCAGCTCTTCTCACCAACATCACTCATGGTTTTGAGGATGCTTGCTTTATGTCATTTCTTGCCACCTTGGGCATGACATCTCTGAGGACAGAAACCTTGCCTGCCCAATTCCCACCATCATCCTACAGTCACATGACCTGGCCCACAGCTGAAAGGACACTCTAGTCCCATCAAGGGCCTATGACCCTTTGTTTGAAGGTCCCAGGGTGGAATGATGGTGCCGAGCCCCAGGGAGCCTCAGCCTGGTGGGGTGAAGACAGGCCCGGGAAGGCAGAGCCAGAAGGGAGTGTCCCAGGCAGGAAGTCTGTAAAGCCGTGTTTATAGACCAGGGTCCTTGAGCTGAGCTGAGGATGCCAAGGAGGCAGCAAAACCAACAGTCTGGGAGGGCAGCTGATTGGTCAGAGCCACCCGTGATGTCTGTCTGTCTGCCCACAGGCCAGGACCCTGCCAGTCCCATCCGGACCACACACACGGGACAGGTGCTGGGGAGTCTTGTCCACGTGAAGGGTGCCGATGCAGGGGTCCACACCTTCCTGGGAATTCCCTTTGCCAAACCACCTATAGGTCTGCTGCGATTTGCACCCCCTGAACCCCCTGAATCTTGGAGTGGTGTGAGGGATGCAACCGCCCATCCAGCCATGTAAACTCTCCCAGGGGTCCAGAAACTCCAGGCCCTGGCGTAGGGTGGGGGTGCTCTGAGCTCAGCTAGGCTGCAGTGCTCATTTCATCTAAACCCCAACAGCCAATTTTCCTTCTGAGTCTTGTGGATTCCCACGTGCATGGTCCCAATGAGCATGCTGAGGTTTGGGAGGGCGTAATAACTTCTCAGACCCCTGGCTCAAAGCTCGGCATTCAGAGGGCATTGGCTCCAGGTGCTGAAGGGAGGGGGAGAGACACGTATCTCCCCGGATTCTGGTTATGACAAGCTTTCTCTGCCACCAGTGGCAGGTGTCTCTGGGAAAGGTTCAGGTTGGCTCTATGAACCTTGTAGGAGCCCCTAACTCTAGTGGCAGATATTGCAGATAGCTGAAGAGAACAGTAGTGGTAACTTTCTGGGGACCTGCGCTCTCCACAGTCACTGTGTCCACCCACAGGGCCAGGAGCCATTGGCCAAGAGATGTGTATATGTTTACAACTGGAGACTGTTTGGGAATGATGGGTTTTTGAGAGTTTAGACTTGAGATGAGGGACATCCTACTGCCTTTCTCATGAGAAATTAGCATCCCTTCATTCATGTAGCACACATATGTGGGCTACTCCCCTGTTCCAGGCCTGAGGGAGTACAGCAATATAGTGGTGAATGTCAACACATGCGCCAGTGGTTCTCATAGAAACCCCTAAGAGTCAAGGTTTCCGGCGTTGGGAGGAATGATATCCAAGGTCCTCAATAACCTTGAGGCCTGCCTGGAAGTCCAAGCTCCATTCCAGCTTCCCCAGAGCCTGTGGCCTGTAACTTGGTGGGAAGGCATTTTAGAGAGGGATCATGTGTGAGCAGGTTATTGTGGGAAGAGGCTGAGGGTGGTTGGGAGCACACCTGAACCCAGGGTCTGGTTTTGGCCACGACCTGGACCCTGGACTGATTGCTTTCATTACCAGGTGTCTGCAGGACGTTACCACACTGGATTCAGAGGTTATAAACCAAGTCAATGTGACCATCCCTTCCATTTCCATGTCCGAGGACTGCCTGTACCTCAGCATCTACACGCCAGCCCATACCCATGAAAGCTCTAACCTGCCGGTAGGTGTCAGACCACCGTTCACTGGGAGTGGGAGGACAAATCTTCTGCAAGAAGCTACAAAGGACAACATTAGCTCAGGCCCTGCTGCAGGGTGGACCATGCTGAAAAGCTTCTTACTATCAGGTCCGAGAAATACTCCTTACCCAGGCTAGGCAGCTGGCCCCTGGGCCTGGGGTCACAGAGTTCTGGCTGCTCCCAGAGGTCAAAGGCTATGGCTCTGGGTTGGACTCAGGACTCAGCCAGCCAACTCATTCCCAGGAGATCCACTCAAGTGCCCAAGGGCTGCACTTTGAGGTTACCAAGATCCCCAGCCATGGATAATGTGTCGGGCCTATGAGAATGGGCACACACAGAATTATCTTGTTAGAGATGGCATCTTGCTCTGTCGCCCAGGCTAGAATGCAGTGGCATGAACATAGCTCTCTGTAACCTTGAATTCCTGGGCAATCTTCCCACCATAGTCCGGTAGCTGGGACTACGGGCCTATGCCACTATGCCTGGCTAATTTTTAAAACATTTTCTGTTGAAACAGGGTCTCACTAAGTTATTCAGGCTAAGGAGGATATTTTTGATGAATGTTCACGTGGGGCCATCAGAGAGACACCCCTTTTCTTTCCACTTTGGTGACTTTTCTGGGACTAATGAAACCAGGCTTTGATACAGAGGGTAGACCCCAAAGATTGGGAGGCCTGGTCTTCCTGACAGATCTTGGGTGCCTGGTCTGTGGCCCACATGATGAATTTGTGCTGGGGAGGTACAGAGGCAAAGCACTTGTTGTTCTAGGTAGGGGCCCTGGTGGGGTTGGGGCTGGGTAGGAGCGTGGTGGTAGCTGCCTTGATTTCCCCAGGTGATGGTGTGGATCCACGGTGGTGGGCTTGTTTCTGGCATGGCTTCCATGTATGATGGTTCCGTGCTGGCCGCCTTTGAGGATGTGGTGGTGGTCACCATCCAGTACCGCCTGGGTGTCCTGGGCTTCTTCAGGTGAGACTAGGGCTGGGTTTGGCAATGGGGGCTGAGCGGGGTCAGGACAGCCCTGTGATCCCTATCCTTGCTACTTCTCAGCACTGGAGACAAGCACGCAACCGGCAATTGGGGCTACCTGGACCAAGTGGCCGCACTACGCTGGGTCCGGCGGAACATCGCCCACTTTGGAGGCAACCCGGACCGTGTCACCATTTTTGGCGAGTCTGCGGGTGGCACGAGTGTGTCCTCACTTGTCGTGTCCCCCATAGCCCAAGGACTCTTCCACAGGGCCATCATAGAGAGTGGCGTGGCTGTGCTGCCCGGCCTCATTGCCAACTCAGCTGATGTTATCTCCACGGTGAGCCCTCAGCTGCAGAGGCCTAGGCCCGCCACCTCCTCTCATACCCCTCAGAGCCTCTGTCTGTTAAACGGGGATGACAAGGGCCATCAAGGGTCAGAATGCACATCCTGCTGCCATTGCAGAGGCCAAGTATGTTCTGTGGCCTCTGTGCAAAGTTGTCACCCTGGGGATCCCCATCATAAGGAGAGCCATCTAGGCAGATGGGATGGCCCCTGTGTCTGAGACTTCTGAGTCGGAACACGGTCAGAACTGCAGGAATTCATACACAACGCCCTGTGAGATTTGGGGTGCCCCTGCCCCCAGCTAGGCCTTGGGCAAACTCCTCTAATCTACCTGGAAGGATGAGCCAGCCCCTGCCTGGTCCCTTTGCAGGTGGTGGCCAACCTGTCTGCGTGTGACCAAGTTGACTCTGAGGCCCTGGTGGGCTGCCTGCGGGGCAAGAGTAAAGAGGAGATTCTTGCAATTAACAAGGTTGGTCTAAACGGATGTGGGTGTGGAGGAAGGGGTGCGATAGGCATGGGGCTGGTAGTCCTGCATACCCCTCATATTCCCTGGGCACGTTACCTCATCTGCATGCCTGGGTGTCATAGCACTGGATGGGGACTGAAGGTCGGTGTATGCTGAGCCAGGCATCGGATCTCCTGGGGTGGATATAACATCCAGGGATGGACCAGGAAGGAGCGGAGGGTACTCAGAGGGCATGGGAAGATGTCTGGGACCTGACCTCGTTCCCTGACATTGCATTTCCCCTCACCCTTTCCAGTTGATCCCCGGTGTGGTGGATGGGGTCTTCCTGCCCAGGCACCCCCAGGAGCTGCTGGCCTCTGCTGACTTTCAGCCTGTCCCCAGCATCATTGGTGTCAACAACGATGAATTCAGCTGTCTCCTCCCCCGTGTGAGGCCCAACTCAAGCCCTCAAGTGCTTGGGGAGCCCATCTGGTAGTGGGAGGTCTTCAGGTCTTTGTAGCTCCAAGCTTATCCCATTCCCAACTACATATTCTCTCCTGGCCACCCAGATCATGAGTATCTATGACCCCCAGAAGGAAATGGACAGAGAGGCCTTGCAGGCTGTTCTGCAGAAAATGTTAACACTGATGGTAAGGCTCCTGGGGTCCCAGTCCAATGGGGAGGGGCTCCTCTTCTCTCCTGAGGCAGAGGAAATCCAACCCCAGATACCCTGCCTATGTAGCACCTTCATGAGCAAAGGCCCTGGTATGAGTGTGGTTGGGGGTGTGGTCACCTCAGAGCCTCGCCTTTTCTCCACATTCCCTGTTCCATCTCACGATCCATCTCCCTAAGCGGGAGGCCACCTCCTCCCCGCCCCTGGCAGCCGGCCTAACCTGCCTCTTGCTGATCCACCTGGGGTAGATGTTGCCTCCTACATTTCTGGACCTGCTGATGGAGGAGTACATTGGAGACAGTGGAGATCCCCAGACCCTCCAAGCCCAGTTCCAGGAGATGATGGGAGACTACATGTTTGTGATCCCTGCACTCCAAGTGGCACATTTTCAGCGTGAGTATATTTGGAACTGAGGCCTGCCTGGCAGCGGTGCAGCTCATGGCTGTGGGTCCCAGGTGAGACCTGTTGCTGTCCAGGTCCCCACTCATTTTTATTGGGCCCCTCGGACACTTGATGTTCATCATTGGTGTAAATTCTCCTGGCTAGCACAAGAGACAGATATTTCCCCTGTTTCACAGATGAGGAAATTGAAGTTACGACCTTCAGTGACTTCCCCAAGATTACACAGCTAAGAAGTCCAAAGCCATGATTTCTTCCCACGTCCCTCCCTCTGCTCCTGCCCCAGCCTGGGGCTCCCCATCCCACTGTCCAGATTCCAGCCAGCTTTGAACCTAGGTATCTTGTCACCATGGGTGAGGCCAGAAGCCTGCAGGGGAAGGCCACCGAGTCATGAGCTGTCCACCCCGCAGGTTCCCAGGGCCCTGTGTACTTCTACGAGTTCCAGCATCAGCCCAGCTGGGTCAAGAACAGCAGGCCGCCGCACGTGAAGGCAGATCATGCTGATGAGCTTCCCTTTGTCTTCGGAAATTTCTTCTGGGGCAACTACGGTGAGTCTTATTCCTTTCCCAGGAAGTGGGCTGGGATCCTGGTTGGGTTTCTGAGGGGTGATTGTTTGTCCTCACTGCCTAGATAAGGAAACTGAGGCTCAGAGAGAGGATGAGATCAGGGGTCCAAGGTCTTACAGCTCCAAAGGCTGAGCTAGGATTCGAATTCATGACTCTTCAGACTGGCCTATGCTCCCTCCACCTCTTCTCACCCTTGGGTGTCTGGTAGTGGCAGAGCGGGTGTTTCAGGGGCATGTTTGTTTCTTCAGTGACTCCCAGCAACAGAAGGAAGAAAGGGCCTTTGGGGCCAGGAATGAGCTAAGAAGGGAGTCAGCTAGAGACTGGGCTAAGGGGAAGTTTGGGAAAGGGGAGGGCTGGGTCCTGAGGGCCGTGGGAGAAAAAGCAGAGAAGTGGGACTAGGGGCCGAGGGTGGGGGCCACGGACAAGCTCCACCTGGGATGCCGGGGTGGGGCAGCCTGACCAAGACACATGACCCCTTCCTCTCCGCAGTTAAATTCACTGAGGAGGAGGAGCAGCTAAGCAGGAAGATGATGAAGTACTGGGCCAACTTCGCTCGAAACGGGTGAGACAGCACACCCCTGCCTCAACCTCCCCGGGGTGGGGGCCTGTGCCCATCCAGCACTTTTCTAGTCTGGGGTGACCTCATTAGCACACCTGTGTCCTTAATCACATGAGAGCCCCTTCCCCAGCTCCGGAACCCACTCGGCCAGCATAGGGGTGCCATGAGACAGTGACACACTCCATCTCCCCGGACTGTCTGGAGGGTGGGCGCCAGTGCTGGGCCACTGTCAGGGCTTCCCTCCCAGAGAGAGGGACACAGCAGGGCCAGCCATCCTGTCCCCACTGGAGCTGACACTAGCAGAAGGGAGTTTGTCTTCTGTTTCTGGAAACCTCTGCCCTTGTTACCCCAAGCCCACCTGGCCTACTTGGCCGCCTTGCCTGACCAGAGTCAGGGTGGTCAGGTGTGGGCTCCAGGGGCTCAGAGTGACCCTCATACTGCCCTGCTGGGACGGCATGCCTACAGGAACCCCAACGGCGAGGGTCTGCCCCACTGGCCACTGTTCGACCAGGAGGAGCGATACCTGCAGCTGAACCTACAGCCTGCGGTGGGCCGGGCTCTGAAGGCCCACAGACTCCAGTTCTGGAAGAAGGCGCTGCCCGGAATGATCCAGGAGCTCGAGGAGGCTGGAGAGGGACACACAGAGCTGTAGCTTTCTGTGCCAGGGACGAGGGGTGGGCTCGCTTACGGGTGAGGGTCAGCCTGCTGTGTGCACATACACCCGCTGAGAAGAAACAAGTTGATTTCTTCCTTCATATAGCCATTCATTCATTCTTCTGTGCATCTATTCAGAAATCATTTATTAAGAACGTACTCAGAAATGATAGCTCATACCTGTAATCCCAGCTGTTGGGGAGGCCGAGATGACAGGATGGCTTGAGGCCAGAGGTTTGACACCAGCCAGGGCAACACAGTGAGATATCTTCCCAAGAAGAAGAAGAAGGGGAAAGAGAGAGAGACAGACAGAGAGACAGAGAGACAGAGAGAGAGAGAATGTGTTTAGAAATTAAATAGGAAAATTTTGAGCTTCAAGTCAGTAACAAGTAAAAAAGATTTTTAAAAAGCAAAGAAAACAAAATGTAAGGAAAATAATGAGAAAAATAAAAATTAAAAGAGCATAAAAGGCCAGGCACTGTGGCTAATGCCCATAATCTCAGCACTTTTGGGAGGCCAAGGTGAGTGGATTACCTGTGGTCGTAAGTTCAAAAACAGCCTGGCCAACATGGTAAAACCCCATCTCTATGAAAAATACAAAAATTAGACAGGCATGGTCTCACACTCCTGTAATCCCAGCTACTCAGGAGGCTGAGGCAGGAGAATCACTTGAACCCCAGGAGGCGGAGATTGTTGTGAGCCGTGATGGCACCACTGGACTCCAGGCTGAGTGACAAGAATGAGACTCCATCTCAAAAAAAAAAGGAATAGAAGAAGCTACTTCATGACGTTAGTTCCCGAGCCTGCCACGGGCCCTCTCTTGTTAGACACACTCAATAGATCCCCCCAGTGGATGGGCAAACCCCAGTGGAATCCCACCCTCCCCAACACTCCACTGACCCCTGGGCCCCATTCTCCCTTCCTCACTTCCACCTTCTCCCTGCCTTCTCTCTTCTTTTCTCTGAGCCCCCAGGCCTTTCCCACTTCGAGGGAGGTGCTTTGAAGAATGTTGTCCACACCTGAGTGTCAGAAGCCTTTGTTCGTTCATCCCTAAGATGTCTGAAAAAATAAAAATAAATTCTTAAAAAAATAGCCTCTGTCTGCCTCTCTGCAAGTCCAAGTGCTCTTATATCTGTTAGTGGCCAATACAAAACCTGGACACCGGAAGCCCTAGTGTCTTAGTCCATGCAGCTGCTATAGCAAAAATACTACTGTTAAGCTGGGTGCAGTAGGCCACACCTATAATCCCAGCACTTTGAGGGGCGAGGCAAGCAGATCACTTGAGGCCAGGAGTTTGAGGTCAGCCTGGCCAAGCTGGTGAAACCCTGTGTCTACTAAAAATACAAAAATTAGCCAGGCTTCATGGTGCACATCTATAATCCCAGCTACTCGGAGGCTGAGACACCGAATCACTTGAACCCAGGAAGTGAAGGTTGCATGAGCCAAGATTGCACCACTGCACTTCAGTCTGGGTGACAGAGTGAGACTCTGTCTCAAAAAATAAACACTATGGTTATTCCAGGCATGGTGGCTCATGCCTGTAATCCCAGCACTTTTGGAGGCCAAGGTGGGCCTCCTGAGCTTGAGCCCAGGAGTGAGGCCAGCTTAGGCAGCATGGAGAAATGCCATCTCTACAAAAAAAAAACACAATTAGCCGCATGTGGTAGCATGCACCTGTAGTCTCAGTTACTCAGGAGGCTGAGGCAGGCGAATCACTGAGCTCGGGAGGTCAAGGCCACAGTGAGTCATGATTGTGCCACTACATTCCAGCCTGGGCAACACAGCAAGACCCTGTCTCAAAAAAAAAAAAAAGAATTTCCTATAAAATTAAAAAAAAATACTACAGGTGGATATTATAACCTGGGTGCCTTCGTATGACAGACATGTTTTGCTTGCAGTTCTGGAGGCTTGGAAGTCCAGGATCAAGGTGTCAGCAGATTTGGTGTCTGGCAAGGGCTTATTTTCTGGTTAACAGATGGCAGCCTCTCACTGTGTACTCACAAGGAGGGCAGGGAAAACCAGCTCCCTCGGGCTTCTTTTGTAAGGACACTAAAGGCCCCACCTCTTAGTACCATCACCTCAGGGATTAGGTTTCAACATACACATTTTTGAGGCAATACAAATATTTAACCCTGGCACTTAAAGCTCCCAGATTTCAGCCACCAAGGTCACCAGTGACTGAAAATACATAAGTTCCTATACGCCCCTTTTGTTCCACTAAATGTCATCTATCATTAATACTTAAAACAAGCTACTTGTACAGGCCGGGTGCGGTGGCTCACACCTGTAATCCCAGCACTTTGGGAGGCCAAGGCAGGTGGATCACCTGAGATCAGGATTTCAAGACCAGCCTGGCCAACATCATGAAACGCTGTCTCTACTAAAAATACAAAAATTAGCTGAGCGTGGTGGCAGCCGCCTGTAATCCCAGCTACTTGGGTGGCTAAGGCAGAATTGCTTGAACACGGGAGGCAGAGGCTGCAGTGAGCTGAGATCGTGCCACTGCACTCTCAGCCTGGGTGACAGAGCAAGACTCTATCTCAAAAAAACAAACAACAACAACAAAAAAAAAAAACAAGCTCCCTACCCTCCTATCTGTGTCCTGCAGAGGTGACTCACCCCACTTTTGTAAGAAGCAAGGCTGGGCTTTTCCATAGGCCCCTGATCCTGGGCCACCTGCACAGTGGCCAGGAAAGCCAAGCCGCTTCCTCAGTGGCCCGTCTCCTGAAGTTTGCTCTTCTTCTCAGGGGTTCTGCAGACACTGTAAGGCCCCTACTCACAGGATCGGAGCACACTCACAAAGATGTTTATCTGTAGGGTGTGTCCTGAACATAGGATTGAGGGTCCAAAGGCCCAGGCATATCTAGGACAAAAGGCTCCTGTCCCCTGACTCCCAGGGCCTCTCCATCCAGGGAGACGTCCTCTTGCCTTTCAGAATCCCCCTGCCAACCTTTCAACCCCCTGAGCATCCCCGAACTCACCATGTGTGTCCACGTGATTACTTTTCCTACTTACTTCATTGCTGTCCCTAAACTTCTCTCCTTCCCGGCTCCGCAAAAACCTTCTCATATTTTATCTCGGTGTGCAAAGGTGGCCAATTGTGTTCGATCGGCCTCTTGGTTCCATCAAAGTATTTTCTCTTTGTCATTAAGACCATGTATTCCTGTCTAGACCCTAGTAATCCCCTTATACCCTACCTCTGACCAACTTGCCTCTCAGGTTAACGGTTTTCCAGAGGAAAAGTCTCCCTTCTTTCCATCCAAGGCCTTTAAGTCCAACTACACAGGCCCTTCCGAAGTTTGGGGTGAAAGACCATGACACCCACATTGCCCATTTTGGCCACCAGGTGGCAGACAAGGATAATATGAAGCCTGGACTGACTTGAACTTGAGAGGGAGGAGCAGTTTCCTTTCAGTGAACACTGACTGGTGCATAATGTTCCCGCTACATTCTGAAGGCATTTATTGAGCAAGGCTGCATGCATGTCTCTTCAATTCTGCAGATGTAGAATATACTTTCCCAGTATATGTTCCCAGGATTACTTAATAGGTATTTTTAACAGCTTTATGGTGAAATAATTTGCAATTAAATTTACCTGACCCTGACCTTTTTTTTCTTTTCTTTTTTCTTTTTTTGAGACAAGCCCTCATTCTGTCACCTAGGCCTGAACGCAGTGGTACAATCACAGCTCACTGAAGTCTCCACCTCCTGAGCTCAAGCTATCCCCCACCTCAGCCTCCCAAGTAGCCAGGACCACGGGTACGCGCCACCATGGCTGGATAACTTAATTTTTTTTTTTTTTTTTTTTTTTTTTTTTTGAGAAACGAAGTCTCACCAGGTTGCCCAGCTGGTCTCCAACTCCAAGGATCAAGTGATCCTCCCGACTAGGCCTCCCAAATTGGTGGGATTAGAGGCAGGTGTGAACAACTGTGCTCCGCCCAAACTCACCCATTGTAAGTGTACAGTTTGATCACTTTGAGTAAATCTATAAAACATGCAAATACCACCATGTGGAGTTTTAGAATGTTGCTATCACTTCAAAATTCCTGCAAGCCCTTTTGCAGTCAATAATTGTCCTGATCCACGCTCCTAGGCAACCACCAAACTGCTTTCCATTGCTAGCGTTTGCATTTTCTACAATATAAATGAAATAATACAAACTATAAATTAATATTAATACTAATTATATAAATAACTTGTGATTGGCTTCTGTCAATTTTGTGTTTGAAATTCAACCAGTAGTT
This sequence comes from Aotus nancymaae, assembly GCF_030222135.1. Taxonomy (NCBI): domain Eukaryota; kingdom Metazoa; phylum Chordata; class Mammalia; order Primates; family Aotidae; genus Aotus; species Aotus nancymaae. The sequence goes on from NW_026988443.1 coordinate 21,611,129, forward strand.
ATTTTCTTTTATTGCGGAATGGTATTGTGTGTATAAATATACCCCCTTTCTTTTTCTTTGGAGACAGGGTCTTGCTACGTTGCTCAGGCTGGTCTTGAACTCCTGGGCTTAAACAATCCTCCCGCCTCAGCCTCCCAAAGTGCTAGGATTATAGAAGTGAGCCACTGTTCCACGCCAATATATGCCATTTTATTCATTCATCAGTAGGTGCACATTTGAGTGACTTCCATTTTGAGGGTATTTTTATAAAGCTGCTGTGAACATTTTCAGACAAGTCTTTCATTTCTGTGGGGTAAACGCCTGAGAGTGGACACTCACCATACGATGTCATTCTGGGTCATATGGTAAGAGCGTGTTTAACTTTTAAAGAAAATGCCTCCTATTTAAAGATCTACACTAGGCTGGGTGTGGTGGCTCATGCCTATAATCCCAGCACTTTGGGGGGCCGAGGTGGGCAGATTGCTTGAGACCAGGAGTTCTAGACCAGCCTAGCCAACATAGTGAAACCTCGTCTCTACTAAAAATACAAAAATTAGCCGGGCGTGGTGGTGCATGCCTGTAATCCCAGTTTCTTGAGAGGCTGACGCACAGGAATTGCTTGAGCCTAGGAGGCAGAGGTTGCAGTGAGCCGAGATTGCACCACTCTACTCCAACCTGGGCAACAGAGTGAGACTCTTAAAATAAATAAATAAATATCTACACTAAACAATAAATAAATGTAATTTTTTTGAGACAGAATCTTGCTCTGTCACCTAAGCTGAAGTGCGGCAGCACGATCTTGGCTCCCTGCAACCTCCACCTCCCAGGTTCAAGCGATTCTCCCGCCTCAGCCTCCTGAGCAGCTGGGATTACAGGCGCCCACCACGCCCAGCTAATTTTTTGTATTTTTAATAGAGATAGGGCTTAACCATGTTGGCCAGGCTGGTCTTGAACTCCTGATCTCAAGTGATCTGCCCACCTCAGCCTCCCAAAGTGCTGGGATTACAGGTGTGAGCCACTCTGCCTGGCCACAATTTTTTTAAAAATAAAATGCCCAACTGTTTTCCAAAATGACTATATCATTTTTGCAACCCCACCAGCCATCTCTGAGCGTTCCAGCTGCTTTCTATCTTCACCAACACTTGGTCTTGTGGGCCTTAAATCTGACTTTTTCAGGTTTTGGGGTTTGTTGTTGTCGTTGTTTTAGAGTCAGGGTCTTGCTCTGTCACCAAGGCTAGAGTGCAGTAACATGATCATAGCTCACTGTAACCTTGAACTCCTGAACTCAAGGAATCCTCCCACCTCAGCCTCCTGAAGAGCTAGGACTACAAATATTTTTAAAAATTTTGTGGCCAGGCGCTGTGGCTCACACCTGCAATCCCAGCACCATGGGAGGCCAAGGCGGGCAGATCATGAGGTCAGGAGATCAAGACCATCCTGGCCAACATGGTGAAACCCTGTCTCTACTATAAAAATACAAAAATTAGCTGGGCGTGGTGGCGTGCACCTGTAGTTTCAACTACTCAGGAGGCTGAGGCAGGTGAATCACTTGAACCCAGGAGGCAGAGGTTGCAGTGAGCTGAGATTGTGCCACTGCACTCCAGTCCGGCAACAGAGCAAGACTCCCATCTGAAAAAAAAAAAAAAAAAAAAAAAAACTGTGGAGACATGATCTCATTATGTTGCCCAGGCTAATCTCAAACTCCCGGACTGAGCCTCCCAAATTGCTAACATTACAGGTGTGAGTCATCGCACCTGACCCTGAGTTTTTAAATAGCTGTTTAGTGGCATCTCATTGCAATTGGTTCCTTGGACTTTTAGCCTCTGCTTTTGACTCTTTCTCTGTCTGTGTCTCTATCTCTCTACATTTACTATGTATGTAACATTTCCCCCCACACGTAGAGCAATGTGCTCCTGAGATGACTCTTCTCTTCCTTTCACTATATTTTCTTGAGACAAGGTCTCCCTTTATTACTCAAGCTGGAGTGCAGTGACATGATCATGGCTCACTGCAGCCTCGACTTCCTGGGCTCAGGCAGTCCTCCCACCTCAGACTCCGAGTAGCTGGAACTAAAGACATGCACCACTAGCCTGGCTAAAAAAAAAAAAAAAAAAAAAAAAAATTCTGTAGAAGTAAGGTCTTGCTATGTTACCCAACTCCTGAGCTCAAGTGATCCTTCTGCCTCAGCCTTCCAAAGTGCTGGGATTACAGGTGTGAGCCACCATGTCTGGACTTCATTTCACATTTTTGGGATTCCTCCAGTCATCATCAGTGCCAAGACCTCTGAACGATAGCACAGTAAATGGTGGACTGCATGGGGACGTTCACCCCAGTAGTCATGGACAGCAGCCCAGGGATTTGGAAGAAGTTAGAAGAAGTTGACCTGTTAATGTAAAGGAGTTTTGTTACTGGACTCTGAACTGGGAGGAGCTGGGGACCTTAGCACCCACAGCCCAGGTATTAATTAGGGCATGAGAATTAAAGGCAGAGATAGCATCTATCAAGGCAGGAGGCTGGGGCCACAGTGAGTTCGGTGGGAGACACTAAATCAACAACAGGCCGTGCTGTTGGGCAGAGGTCAAGAGCAACTTCTGAGGGAGACTGGAAGGAGAGAAACTAAAGACAGCAAGAGTGGATGACTAGCTTTTCTAGAAATAAGAAGAGCAAGGCCAGGCGTGGTGGCTCACGCCTGTAATCCTACCACTTTGGGAGGTGGAGAAAGGAGGATTGCTTGAGCCCAGCAGTTCGAGACCAGCTTAGGCAACATAGGGAAACCCCATCTCTACAAAAAATACAAAATTAGCCAGGTATGATGGCATGCTTGCACCTGTAGTCCCAGCTATTTGGGAGGCCAAGGTGGGAGGATCACTTGAACCCAGGAGATCAAGGCTGCAGTGAGCGAAGATCATGCCACTATACTCTAGCCTGGGTGACAGACCCTCTCTCAAAAAAAAAAAAAAGAAAGAAAGAAAGAAAGAAAGACGAAAGGAAGGGAGGAAGGGAAGGAGGGAGGGAAGGAGGGAGTGGGGAAGGAGCAATAGCTAGAGGGCAAAGTAGGTCAAGACAGGCTTTGTATGGTTGCATTTACACAGAAGCTGTATTTGCAGCTGATGGGAGGGTTGCCACTGTCAAAGAGACAACCCTGAGGAGGAGGGAGGGGAGCAGGTCCTGGTGTCCATGGGTAGGTCCCAGAGCTGGGATTAGAGCAAGACAAGCAAATATAAAATTTAGAAGGCAGTCACTCTCAGGTGCCGACCCTCTGCAGGTGTGACCCTGGGGATGAGTGCCTCTTTAACTTTTATGTCCTGGGCACTTTGCTGGCCTGTTTCACCCTAGTCCTGGCCCTGATAGGCCCATCCACAATGCTAGGAGGGAGGGCAGACCTAGCTGCACGGAGTTGGAAAACTTGGCCTTGGAGCAGATGGCGCTCTCTCCTGACAGCATCTACACCTGAAGGTGGAAGGCAAGATTGCGGGCAGAGAAGAGATCCAGGTGCCTTGATGAGAGTGTCGAAGGTAGAAAGCATGCCAGAGCCAGGTGCTAAAATCTTCAGCAATTGATCAAGAGGGTGTGGCTCAGGGGTGGTGGGGCTGCGCTGGGAACAAGAAGAAGAAGGAGAAGGAGGGAAGGACAAAGGTCTGGAAGCAGCTCTGAAAAGCAGAGCGCCCCACCCCAGGCTGCTGGGGAAGATTCAGGAAGCTGCAATGGTTTTTTACTGCTTTTTTTTTAGAGACAGTCTTGCTATGTTGCCCAAGCCGGCCTCAAGCTCCTGGGCTCAAGCAATCCTCCTGCCTCAGCCTCCTGAATAGCTGGAACAACAGAATTGTGCCACAATGCCCAGCTGGCACTATTTTGGCAGAAGAGAAGTTTCATCCTAAAGCCTTTTTCTTCAGCTCTGGGTGCCAGCTAGAGCTGGCATCGTGTTTAGGCACAACCTTCACTCTGTCCTTCACTGGACAAGCAAATATCTATCCATCCTCCCACTGCCTACTCCCAGCCAGCCATGTCCTTGATGCTGAGGCCCAGAAGTGAGTCCTGCCTCCGCTTGGAGTGGGAACCTCCTAAGCCAGAAGAGACGGATGCCCTGCAGATCCCCACCCTGGTCAGGGGGGGCTTCCATCCGCTCTGGTTCCAAGCCTCTCCTCTCCTTTTTCTTTCTCGATCTCTTTCTTTTCTCCTTCCTTCCATCCTTTTCTTTCTTTCTTTTTCTTTCTTTCTCTCTTTTCTCTTTCTTCTTTCTTTTTCTCTTTCTTTCTTTTTCTTTGTTCTTTATCTCTCTTCTTTCTCTTTTTCTTTTTTCTCTATCCTTTCTTTCTCTCTCTCTCTCTTTCTTTCTTTCTTCTTTCTTTCTGACATGGTCTTGCTCTGTAGCTCAGGCTGGAGTGCAGTGACTTGATCACAGCTCACTGCAGTCTCAACATTCTAGGCTCAAGGGATCCTCTCACCTCAGCTCCTGAGTAGCTGCACCACCACCAGCCCCACCTGCAGATCTCAGTTTCCCCTGTCCAGGAGTCTCAAAGCCACTTGGGGGCAGTGTCGTGCTTCTTCCTTGTTACTGAGGATTCTCCAAGAGAGTGGGCCTCTATGAGAAAATCACCCCCAACATACGCCCTGTGCATCCGCAGTTCTGGGGCCCAGGGCAGAGCTGCTCAGGTCCAAAGCTCTGAGGCTTTACAGGAGCATCATCTAACTGCTGTGGAAAACAGGCTGTTTGTATTCAAAATGTTAAACATAAAATTATGACGCAGGAATTCAACTCCAAAACCCAAGAGAAATGAAAACACAGTTCCACACAGAAATTTGTACAAAAATGTTTATAGAAGCATTATTCATAATAGTTGAAAGGTGTAAACGACTCAAATGCCCATCAGTGAACAGGTGGATAAGCAAATTATGGTATAGCCATACAATGGAATATCATTCAGTCATAAAAACTACTGATACCTGGCTGGGCGCAGTGGCTCATGCCTGTAATGCCAGCACTTTGGGAGGCTGAGGTCAGGAGTTCGAGACCAGCCTGATCAACATAGTGAAACCCCATCTCTACTAAAAATACAAAATTAACCAAGCATGGTGACACATTCCTGTAGTCCCAGCTACCTGGGAGGCTGAGGCAGGAGAATCACTTGAACTCAAAAGGTGGAGGTTGCAGTGAACCGAGATCGCACCATTGCACTCCAGCCTGGGCAACAAGAGTGAAACTCTGTCTCAAAACAAAACAAAACAAAACAAAACTACTGATACCTGCTACAATTTGGATGAACCTCAAAAACATTATGCTAAGTGGAAGAAGCCAGACAAAAAACGTCACTTATTGTGTGATTCTTTATTGATATTTTTATTTTTTGTAGGGACAAGTTCTCAATATTGTTGCCAAGGCTGGTCTCAAACTCCTTGCCTCAAGTGATCCTCCCAACTTGGCTTCCCAAAGTGCCTGGATTATAGGCATGAGCCACCATTCCTGGTCTGTATGATTGTTTTTATATGATATATCTGGAATAGGTAAATCATAGCAAATTAATGGTAATCAGGTGGAATGGGTAATGATTATTTTTTAAATGTTACAAAGTGTTTTGTTTCGTTTTGTTTTTGTGAGACGGAATTTCGCTCTGCCCAGGCTGGAGTGCAGTGGCTCAATTGCGGCTCACTGCAACCTCCGCCTCCTGGTTTCAAGCAATTCTCCTGCCTCAGCCTCCTGAGTAGCCGAGATTACAGGTGCGCACCACCACACCTGGCTAATTTTTGTATTTTTAGTAGAGATGGTGTGTCGCCATGTTGGGCAGGCTGGTCTTGTACTCCTGACCTCAGGTGATTTGCCCCACCTCGTCCTCCCAAACTGCTGGGATTACAGGTGTGCACCACCGTGCCCAGCCTTTAATGGTTATGAAGTGTTTTTGCTCAGGTGATGAAAACGTTTTGTGACTAGAAATGTGGTAGTTGCATAATATTTGGAATCTACTAATTGCCACTGAATTGTATGCTTTATAATAGTTAATTGTATGTGAATTTCACCTCAATTTAAGAAAAAAATCAACATCAGTTTCCCCAACCCCACATCAAGGCTCAGACACAGCACTAGTAGGCAAGACTAGACACCTGCCATGCATTAGCCCATTTTGCATTGGTGTAAAGAAATACCTGGGGCCAGCCATGATGGCTCACACCTGTAATCCCGGCACTTTGGGAGGCCAAGGTGGGTGGATCACCTGAGGTCAGGAGTTTGAGACCAGCCTGGCCAACATGGTGAAACCCTGTCTCTACTAAAAATACAAAAAAAAAAAACAATAGCTGGACATGGTGGTGGACACCTGTAATTCTAGCTACTCGGGAGGCTGAGGCAGGAAAATCGCTTGAACCCGGGAGGCTGAAGTTGCAGTGAACCGAGATTGTAACATTGCACTCCAGCTTGGGCAACAACAGCAAAACTCAGTCTCCAAAACAAACAAACAAGCAAACAAACAAACAAAAAGTACTTAAGACTGTGTAGTTTATAAAAAAAAAAAAAAGAGGTTACTTTGCCTCGCAGTTCTGCAGGCTGTACAAGCATATTGCCAGCATCTGCTTAGCTTCTGGTGAGGCCTTAGAAAGCTTATAATGTGGCAGATGTCATCACATGGCAAGAGAGAGCAAGAGAAATGCCAGGTTCTTTTGTATTTTTCTTTCATTTTTTGAGGCAGAGTCTTGCCCTGTTGCCCAGGCCATCACAGCTCACTGCAGCCTCGACTCCCTGGCCTCAATTGATCCTCCTGCCTCAGCCTCCCAAATAGCTGGGACTACAGGCGTGTACCACCATGCCCAGCTAATTTCTGTATCTTTTGTGGAGATAGGGTTTCACCATGTTGCCTGGGCTTGTCTGGAACTCCTGGGCTCAAGTGATCTGCCCACCCACCTTGGCCTCTCAAAGTGCTGGGATTTCAGACATGAGCCACTGCACCCCCTGCCCGGCTCTTTTAAACAACCAGATCTTCAGCTGGGTGCGGTGGCTCACGCCTGTAATCCAGCACTTTGGGAGGCTGAGGCGGGTGGATCACCTGAGGTCAGGCATTTGAGACCAACCTGGCCAACATGGTGAAACGCCATCTCTACTAAAAATACAAAAATTAGCTGGGCATGAAGGCAGGTGCCTGTAATCCCAGCTACTCAGGCAGCTGAGGCAAGAGAATTGCTTGAACCCAGGAAACAAAGGTTGCAGTCAGCTGAGATTGTACCACTGCCCTCCAGCCTGGGCAACAAGAGTGAAACTATATCCAAAATAAATAAAATGAAATATAAACAACCAGAACTTAAGTGAATTTATAGAGTGAGAACTCATTACCAGAAGGACAGCACGAAGTCATTCATGAGAGATCCACTCCCATGATCTAATTCCCTCCCACTAGACCCACCTCCAACACTGAAGGTCACATTGCTTTTTTTGTCTGGTTCTGTTGCGCAGGCTGGAATGCAGTGGCGTGATCTAGGCTCACTGCAACTTCCGCCTCCCAGGTTCAAGCAATTCTCATCTCAGCCTCCTGAGTAGCTGAGATTACATGCACCCACCACCACGCCCAGCTAAATTTTTTGTATTTGTAGTAGACATGGGTTTCACCATGTTGACCAGACTGGTCTCAAACTCCCAACCTTCAATGATACACCCGTCTTGGCCTCCAAAAGTGCTGAGATTACAAGTGTGAGCCACCACGCTTGGCCTGAAAGTCACATTTCAACATGAGATTTGGAGGGGACAAAACATCCAAACCATATGAAGCCCTCACCCCAGGCCGGACTGTCCACTCAAAGCGGCGCCCCAGGGTCACTGGCCACAACTTCCTTGGGTCAGTGATGTGGGCATCTTGGAATGAACGCACAAGATTTCATGGAGATCAAGTCAGGAGAGCTGGAATTTGAAAACAGTGGATGGGGGAGGGCTATCATCATCCAGGTCTCTGCCGGGCACTCATCCAGCCCTGCCTCTGACTCAGCCTGAGGATGAGGCATTGGGTCCAGGGGCTGGCCACCAACTAGGCGGGGCTATCCATGGAGGTTTACAACACCGCCCTTTAGAGACTGGTGGTGCCAAAGGGCAGGGATCTCATTCCACCTTCTGAAGCTTCTGTCCAACCAGTTGTAAGGAGAATGGAGACAACGGTGAGAGTGGAGTCTGGGGTCCTGGTCGGGGTGACCTGTCTGCTCCTGGCATGCCTTGCCACAACCCGTGGTAAGACACACCTGCTGGGCCTGCAGGGGAGCTTGGTGTGGAGGAGTCCAGAGTGAGACAGGGACAGGGAGCAGTGGGCAGCCCGTTCAGGAAAGAGTCCTGTTTGGAGACAGACCAGGGGTTGTGCATTCTCTCTGGGCAGGGGATTTGCTCTTGCTTTTTTTTTTTTTTTTTTTGAGATGGAATTTCACTCTTGTCACCCAGGCTGGAGTGCAATGATGCAATCTCGGCTCCCTGCAACCTCTGCATCCTGGGTTCCAGCGATTCTCCTGACTCAACCTTCTGAGTAGCTGGGATGACAGGCACCTGCCACCATGCCCAGCTAATTTTTGTATTTTTAGTAGAGATGGGGTTTCACCATGTGGCCAGGCTGGTCTCAATGCCTGATCTCAGCTGATCCACCCACCTTGGCCTCCCAAAGTGCTGGGATTGCAGGCATGAGCTACCGTGCCCAGCCTGTCTTTATGTTTTAAGGGGGCCTGAGATTTGTTTTAATCAAATGTAGTAAGACAAGTAGATATGCAGATGACTATCACCAGGGAAGGAGTTTGCTCACAGTTCCCTGTGAACAGGAAGCAGGCCATGCCACACAGGGCCACAGAGGGAAGCACCAGGTGGCATCGGCCAGGAGGCAGAGGGAGAAGTGGGAAAACGTGGGCAAGCCCCTTTGCCATGGTTTCTGCGAGAAGGAATAGCAAGGCAGGCTAAACAGGTTTAGGATTGGCAGTAGGCGCTGAGGCAAAGGGGCTGTCCCCAACTTCCTGGTCCCTGGCTCTAGGGTGATTAGGGCCAGTGGATGGTAGCCAGGAGCTGAGAGCTGTATACAGGAGGTGGTTGGGGGATGGTTCTCGACTGTTTTGCATTTGCTCCCTAGAGTGTTGCCTGCCAATTCCAACTCCCCAGAGAGCTGCCTCCTATGTCCAGGCATTGTCTAGCCCTGGGAGAGGTGGTCCTCTTGTCTTAGTCTGTTTGTGTTGTAAAAGAATATATGAAGCTGGACAATTCACAAAGAAAAGAGGTTTATTTGGTCCACAGTTCTACAGGTCACACAAGAAACATGGTGCCGGCTGGGCATGATGGCGCACGCCTGTAATCCCAGCACTTGGGGAGGCCGAGGTGGGAGGATTGCTTGAGCCTAGGCATTTGAGACCAGTCTGCACAACATAGTGAGACCCCCCTCTCTATTTTTAGAAAAATAATTCCAGGCCAGGCGTGATGGCTCATGCCTATAATCCCAGCACTTTGGGAGGGCCAGGTGGTGGATTACTTGAGGTCAGGAGTTCAAGACCAGACTGGACAACATGGTGAAACTCCATCTCTACTAAAAATACAAAAATCACCTAGGCATTGTAGTGTGTACCTGTGATCCCAGCTACTTGAGAGGCTGAGACTCTAGAATCACTTGAACCCAGGAGTCAGAGGTTGTAGTGAGCTGAGATTGTGCCACTGCACTCCAGCTTGGGCAACAGAGCTAGACCCTGTCTCAAAAACAAAGAAACAAAAACAAGCAAATGGGAAGTGGCTGGCCCTGAGGCTCAAGGCCCCAGTAGCAGGCCCAATCTGGCCTGGAGTGGAGTGGTAGTGCCTCTTGGGCAGGCAGAGAGGAGGAAGTTGGGAGTCAACCGAAGACCAGGCTCACCAGCTTGCTGGCAAGGTTACCAAGGTGCTGTGTGGTAAGTACTGAGAACAGCCTGAGTGTCTGTCTTTCACTCCTTCCCCTCATGGAGGCTGCAATCTCACCCCATGACCTCTCTGTCCTTCCCTCAGGGCCCAAAGTTGCTCAGCCTGAAGTAGATACCATCCTAGGCCGTGTGCGAGGCCGGCAGGTGGGCGTGAAGGGCACAGACCGCCTTGTGAATGTCTTCCTGGGCATTCCATTTGCCCAGGCGCCACTGGGCCCTGACCGGTTCTCAGCCCCACGCCCAGCACAGCCCTGGGAGGGTGTGCGGGACGCCAGCACTGTACCCCCAATGTGAGTAGTGGCGGTGGAGGTGGCAAACAGCCAGGTTGTGAGGAATCCTGCAGCTGGGGCTTGTGGGGCTGAACAGCTGGACCTCAGACCTGTCCTTGGCTACAGGTGCCTGCAAGACGTGGAGAGAATGAACAACAACAGATTTATGCTCAACGGAAAACATCAGATCTTCTCTGTTTCGGAGGACTGCCTGATCCTCAACATCTACAGCCCAGCTGAGGCCACCACAGGGGCCGGGAGGCCGGTGGGCTTCCCAGAGGGCCCTGTCCACCCGATCCAGCTCCACTCTGCCCCCCGTCCCCTCCCCGTCCCAGTTTCCAAACCACCCTAGAGGTCCTGAGAATGCCCTGGGCTGGCAGGTGGGTAGCTGAGGTTCCAGGAGCTTAGGGGTCACTGCCCCATGGCCACCTCTGCAGGTCATGGTGTGGTTCCATGGAGGCTCTCTGGCCGTTGGCGCTGCCACCTCCTACGATGGATCGGCCCTGGCTGCCTACGGGGATGTGGTCGTGGTTACCGTCCAGTACCGCCTCGGGGTCCTTGGCTTCTTCAGGTGAGATGGCAGGGCTGGCCAGAGCACTCCCTGCGCCGAGGAGAAGCCAGCTCACCAGAGCAACTGGGGATCTAGGCTGGGGTCCAGATCCTGAATGGAAGGCTCCTTACCCATGCTGTCTGGGGCAGAGGAGGGTACTCCCCAAGCCTCCACCCCAGGAGAGGGGTCCAGCCAAAGCCAGAATTATACAGCAAATGTGGTCCCTTGGGCAGAGGGCATTGATTTTTAGGCTGGAGCCCAGCTTCCAGCAGGATATGGGACAAAGAGCCACAGGCTCTGGCAGCCATGAGAACCAACCCTGGCTGGCCACTCAGCCACACCTGCATATACCACACGCTGGGCATGTAGATGCCAAGCATGGCTCCCAGTCAGACCAGACCTGGGGCACAGAGGAGGGCCTGGCATCCTGGTGGCTGATTCCAAGCTAACCGACAGAGGCTGGCAAGGAGCCAGGCTGAACTAACCTTTGCCCTACCCTGCCCCCAGCACCGGGGATGAGCATGCACCTGGCAACCAGGGCTTCCTCGATGTGGTGGCTGCTCTGCGCTGGGTGCAGGGAAACATCACCCCCTTCGGGGGTGACCGCAACTGTGTCACTGTCTTTGGTGGATCCGCTGGTGGAAGCATTGCCTCTGGCCTGGTGAGTCACGATAGGGACCTAGCAATGTGGCCAGGAGGGCTTCTGTGCCCTCAGACCTCCCAGCTCCTCTGCCCTCCTCTGACAGCCACCTGCTCTCTCCACTGCACTCAGGTCCTGTCCCCAGTGGCTTCAGGGCTGTTCCACAGAGCCATCACACAGAGCGGGGTCATCACCATCCCAGGGATAATGACGTCTCACCCCTGGCCCCTAGCTCAGGTCTGCGTTTCCTTCCTGCTCTTACTCTATGTGTGCCTCCCATACCCCACTCTGTGCTGGCCCTGGGGTCTCAGAGTAGCGGGGCTTACTGGCAGGGAGCTCTCTGTTAGCAAAGACGAGCCCACTAGGATGAAGGAAGATCAGAGGAGACAACTGCTGCATTCCAGCACGTGGGCAGTCAGGGAGGGCTTCCTGAAGGAGGCCACCCTGAAGCACATAATCATTGGCCCTTTCTCCAGGTGGGGTCTTCAGGAGCACCCCTCTCTGCCCCAGGTACCATGGTGGAGGGGGTCTCCACTCCCAGCCACCTGCTGCCTGAGAGGTCTCCATTCAGGCTCTGGATCCCCACCCTAGATCCTCATTGTAATGCTTTGTGAAGAGAAGCCAGGGGAAGCCACAGCGGGAACTGCACCTGTAGAGGCTGCAGATGTGGGAAAGAGTGCCAGGTCCTGCAGCAGCAAGCTCTCAGGTTAGGGGACAGTGCAGGAACTGAAGGCGCTGGAGAAGTGGGGGCCAGTCCTGGGAATCTGGACTCTATCCAGAGGCAAGGCTGAGCTACTTAGAGTAGAAGATGGGTTGGAGAGAGCCATCCTGAAGACCAAGAGGCCAGTGAAATGGCCAAGGCAGAGTCCAGGACAGAGGACAGGACAGAACAGGGATAGAGCCATGGAGGGGAGAGGGGGGTAATGTGAGCAGGATTTGCAAGGCTGGGTCAGTGCCCTCATCTGGCCCCAGATGGCAGCCAAGGCCAAGTGGGCTGGGCATCTTAACCACTGGGTACAAGATGATTCTGGAACCTCAACATGGGCATGTTGACTTTTTTTTTTGAGATGGAATCTCACGACTCTGTCCAAGGTTGGAGTGCAGTGGCACAAAATCAGCTCACTGCAACCTCCGCCTCCCGAGTTCAAGTGATTCTCCTGCCTCAGCCTTCCAAGTAGCTGGGATTACAGGCATGTGCCACCACTCCTGGCTAATTTTTTGTATTTTCAGTAGAGATGGGGTTTCACCATGTTGGCCAGGCTGGTCTCACACTCCTGATCTGGTGATTTGCCCGCCTCAGCCTCCCAAAGTGCTGGGATTACAAGCCTAAGGCACCGCCCTCGGCCAGGCATGTTGACTCTTGTATAGACAACAGCATCCACCTCTCAGCCTCCCCAACCCATCCCCTCCCCATGGCCAAGAGAGATTTTCTCGATCACAGGCTTGAGGTCATTCCTCATCTCTCCTCTGTCCAAAGAAAAACCCAGCTCAGCCATTCTCTCCCTAAAAGAATATCAGTGATCCTGCTAATGTCCACATGCCCTGGCTTGGTTTTTTCAGCCTGTGAGCTGTCCTGAAGCTATCCTTCCAGTTTCACTTCCCACTCATTCCCTGGCCCTGCTCCAGCCTCAGCTTCCTTCACCCTTCCCTGTTGGACTTCAGCAAATGCTGCAACACCTTCCTCACTAAACCCTGTCTCATTTCCGTTTTACCCCACAGACTCTACAGACCTGTGGCTGTGGGTATTAATAGGTATGGCCGGCCGCCGTGGTTCACGCCTGTAATCCCAGCACTTTGGGAGGCCGAGGCGGGTGGATCACGAGGTCAAGAGATGGAGACCATCCTGGCCAACATGGTGAAACCCCATCTCTACTAAAAATACAAAAATTAGCCGGGCGTGGTGGTATGTGCCTGTAGTCCCAGCTCCTTGGGAGGCTGAGGCAGGAGGATTGCCTGAACAACCTCCAGAACGTGATGCAGTGAGCCGAGATTGCACCACTGCACTCCAGCCTGGCGACAGAGGGACACTAAAAAATAGTTAGGTGTTAATAGATACTTAACTATTAATATAGTTAGTATTAATGTAGCAGGCACTAATATAGTTAGGTATTAACAGATGATAACACTATAGGCCATGGACAGGGGCTCATGCCTGCAATCCCTGCACTTTGAGAGGCCGAGGTGGGTGGATCACCTGAGGTCTGGAGTTTGAGACCAGCCTGGCGAACATGGCGAAACCCTGTCTCTACCAAAAATACAAAAAATTAGTCAGGAGTGGTGGCACATGCCTGTAATCCCAGCTACTTGGAAGGCTGAGGCAGGAGAATCACTTGAACTCGGGAGGCGGAGGTTGCAATGGCCAAGATCACACCACTGCACTCCAGCCTAGGGGACAGAGCGAGACTGTCTTCAAAAATAAAATAGACAATGACACTATTCTTAGAGGGTAACAAGTACTCAGCACCCCATTCCCCCCAGATAATAACACTATGGTATAATAGAGAACACACAGGGGCCCTTGAGACCACCCAAGCCAAAGGGCAGGGCGGGCTTCTCAGGGGTGGTGGCAAGTCTCTGACCAGCCTCGGGGTTGATCTGTGACATCACACTCAGCTATCCTACAGATGCACCCTCTCTCTGTGGGAGGCAGAGGGCTGCAATGTGGGGCTGAGTGGCTGGGAGGGAGGCATGACTCTTTCATCTGTCCCCAGAACGTTGCAAGCGCCATGGCCTGCAGCTCCAGCTCCCCGGCTGAGATGGTGCAGTGCCTTCGGCAGAAGGAAGGAGAAGAACTAGTCCTTAGCAAGAAGCTGGTATGACGACCTTTTTGGGGATGGTGCCAGGCAATGGCACAGAGGGGGTTCTGTCCATCCCCTGAAACAACAGAGGGGCAGTCTTCTCCCAGGTGGGGCTGGGGACAACCACTCATGAGGGGAAGGGGCTGAAGGGTTGGGGACAGAAACAAAGGGCCATCCCCATCCCCACATCAGGCCTGTCTTCTAGGAAAGAAACTGGAAGCATGTGTTGCCCTGATCTCCCGCTTCCCCCAATCCCCTCAGCCCTGGTGATCTCCATCCCTTCACTTTCCCTCCAGGCTCAGCCACTCAGTCCTGCGGCTCAGTGGCTCTTGGGCTCCTATCCTTTGAGGCTTGGCCCTAACGTGGGAGCCTCCTGCATTGCTTTCTCCCGCAGAAAATTACTATCTATCCTTTCACCATCGATGGCACTGTCTTCCCCAAAAGCCCCAAGGAGCTCCTGAAGGAAAAGCACTACCACTCGGTGCCTTTCCTCACGGGTGTCAACAACCATGAGTTCGGCTGGCTCGTCCCCAGGGTGAGTGTCCTCCAGCATCTGTATCCTTCAAGGCCCTGCCCTGGCCAGTACCTCCCACCCTAGCAAATGTTTCCTTTTAGGGAACCAGGCTTTTGCACAAACTGGCCTCCTGGGCAGTGCTGATCTGGGCAGCATATTCCTGCCTTTGCGTCCGGTTTATACATCAGGCTCTATGAGACTGGTTAGCATTGACTTTGTGCCAGAGCAATTGACTAAGACTCTCAGGTTTTAGCTATCAAGCCACTGGGGACCTCCTTATGAGCAAAGTGCCTTCCAGTCCTTTCCAGGTACACAGAACTTCCCACAAGAAAGAGTGTCAGCGCTGTGCTTTCATCCCAAGCATCTTGTTTACGTCATTCTTATTTTTCTACCCATCTTCACAGCAATCATTTTTTTCACTTTTCTTCTTTCTTATTTTTTTCCATCTTACCACATTGGATGGATACCCTAAGACAAAGCAATCACTTTTTTTTTTTTTTTTGAGACAAAGTCTCGATCCATCGCCCAGGCTGGAGTGCAGTAGCACGATCAGGACTCACTACCGCCTTGGCCTCTCAGGCCCGAGCAATCCTCCCAGCTTCCTGAGTAACTGAGACCTCAGGTCTGTGCCACCACACTCTGCTAATTTTTTTCTTTTTTTATGTAGAGACAGGTCTCCCTCTGTTACTCATGCTGGTCTAGAGCACCTGGCCTCAAGCAATCCTCCTATCTGAACCTCCCAAAGTGCTGGGATTACAGGCATGAGTCACTGCATCAGCCAAGCAATCACTTTTAATGCCTGTGAACCTTCCACAAATGGAGGGTGTCGTTACATTGTTCCTTCATCTTGGCATTTGGGCAACTTCTTTTTTTTTTGAGAAGGAGTTTTACTCTTGTCACCCAGGCTGGAGTGCAGTGGCACAAGCTCGACTCACTGCAACCTCCACCTCCCAGGTTCAACTGATTCCTGCCTCAGCCTCCTGAGTAGCTGGGATTACAGGCATGCACCACCATGCTCGGTTTGGTTTGGTTTTGTTTTTTAGACAGAGTCTCACTCTGTCGCCCAGGCTAAAGTGCAGTGGCATGATCTTGGCTCACTGCAACCTCCGCCTCCCAGGTTCCAGCAATTTTCCTGCCTCAGCCTCCTGAGTAGCTGGGATTGCAGGCACGCGCCACCATGCCCAGCTAATTGTTTGTATTTTTAATAAAGACAGGATTTCACCATGTTGGCCAGGCTGGTTTCTAACTTCCTGACCTCATGATCTGCCCGCCTGGGCCTCCCAACGTGCTGGGATTACAGGCGTGTGCCACAATGCCCAGCCTGTATTTTTTTTTAGTAGAGACAGGGTTTCTCCATGTTGGTCAGTCTGGTCTCGAACTCCTGACCTTGGGTGATTCGCCAGCCTTGCCTTCCCAAAGTGCTGGGATTATAGTCATGAGCCACGGCGCCCAGCCCTGGCAACTTCTAGTTTTTACCACTAAGGCTAATAGTGCAGTGGATATCTTCATATCCACACTTTTGTCCTCTGACTTGGCCCTTTGGAATCAATCCCCTCACATTGGTCCCTTGGTATGTGAGAGAGAGGCTCATGCAATCTTGACACTCAAAGATAAAGCTTGAGCTGGGTACAGTGGCTCACACCTGTAATCCCAGCCCTTTGGGAGGCTGAGGTGGGTGAAACCCCATCTCTACTAAAAATACATGTGGTACATGCCTACTATCCCAGCTACTCAGGAGGCTGAGGCACGAGAATCACTTGAACCCTGGAGGCAGAGGCTGCCGTGAGCCGAGATTGTGCTACTGTACTCCAGCCTGGGCAACAGAGTGAGACACTGTCTCAAAAAAAAAAAAAAATTGGCCTGTTGCGGTGGCTCACGCCTGTAATCCCAGCACTTTGGGAGGCCAAGGTGGGCAGATCACCTGAGGTCAGGAGTTTGAGACCAGTCTGACAAACATAGAGAAACCCCATTTCTACTAAAAATACAAAATTAGCTGGGCATGGTGGCACATGCCTGTAATCCCAGCTAGTCGGGAGGCTGACGCAGGATAATCACTTGAACCCAGGAGGTAGAGATTGCGGTGAGCTGAGATTGCGCCACCACACTCCAGCCTGGGCAACGAAGAGTGAAACTCCATCAAGAAAAGAAAAGGAAAAGAAAAAGCTTGTAGAAGTTTTCAGGTCAATGCCCTAGACTCTGGCAGGCAGCCTTGACCCCACTATCAACTTACAGCTGAAGCCAAGGGAACCCCAACCTAGCTGGCCCCCAGGACCTGGGAAATCTGCCTGGCATGGAAGGCTGTGCCCAGGACTTGTTGCTGAGTATGTTTCTTAGAAGTGGGTGACTCAGGCTGGGCGCGGGGGCTCATGCCTGCAATCATAGCACTCTGTGGATTACCTGAAGTCAGGAGTTTGAGACCAGCCTGGCCAACATGGCAAAACCCCATCTCTATTAAAAGTACAAAATTTAACCAGGCATGGTGGAGCCTGTAATCCCAGCTATTCAGGAAGCTGAGGCAGGAGGATTGCTTCAAACCGGGAGACGGAGTTTACAGTGAGCCAAGATCTCAGCACTGCACTCTAGCCTGGGCAGCAGAGCCAGACCCTGTATCAATCAATCAATCAAATTTGTTTATTTATTTATTAGTAAATAAATAAATAAGGTAAAATATGTAAGCCAGGCAGAGTAGCTCACGCCTGTAATCCCAACACTTTGGGAGGCCAAAGTGGGATCGCTTGAGCCCAGGAATTCAACATCAGCCTGGGCAACATAGCGACATTTCTACTGAAAAAAAAAAAATTCGCCAAGGGTGGTGGCGGGTGCCTGTAATCCCAGCTACTTGGGAGGCTGAGGCAGGAGAATTGTTTGAACCCGGGAGGTGGAGATTGCAGTGAGCCAAAATCTTGCTACTGCACTCCAGCCTGGGCAATAAGAGCAAGACTCCATCTCAAAAAAATTAATAATAAATAAAGATATATATTGAGCATTTTTTTTTGAGACAAGTTCTAGCTCTGTTGCCCAGGCTGGAGTGCAGTGGCTCAATCACAGCTCACTGCAGCCTCTAAGTCCTGGGCCCAACCTATCCTTCCACTCCAGAGAGTAAGTAGCCAGGACTACTCAGTCGGCATGCCACTACACCCAACTTTCTTTCTTTTTTTAATTTTTCTTTGAAATGGAGTCTTGTTATGTTGTGCAAGCTGGTCTTGAATTCCTGGGCTCAAGTAATCTTCCCACCTCAGCCTCCCTAAGTGCTGGGTTTATAGCCATGAGTCACTAGCCCAGCCAATTTTCTGTGTATTTATTTAATTCCTAGTGAAGATTAACATTCCCTTTTGTGTATACTTTCTGTTTACCCATCTGTGAATTTCTGTTCCTGTTCTCACAAATTAACAGAGAGCCTAGTAACAAAGTAACTTTAGGGCCAGGCATGGTGACTCAGGCCTATAATCTCAGCACTTTGGGAGTACAAGGTGGGCGGATAACGAGGTCAGGAGTTAGAAACCATCCTGGCCAACATGGTAAAACCTCATCTCTACTAAAATATAAAAAAAAATTAGCTGGGTGTAGTGACTCATGCCTGTAATCCCAGCACTTTGGGAGGCCAAGGTGGGCGGATCACTTGAAGTCCAGGAGCTTGAGACCAGCCTAGCCTACATGGCGAAACCCCACCTCTATTAAAAATACAAAAATTAGTGGGGCATAGCATCCGTCTACTGCTACTATGTATGTAGTCCCAGCTACTCAGGAGGCTGAGGCAGCAGAATCACTTGAACCTGGGAAGTAGAGGTTGAAGTGAGCCAAGATCGCACCACTGCACTCCAGCCTGGAGACTCCATCTCAAAAAAAAAAAAAAAATGTTGAACAAATTCTTTTGTTCTCTACAATACTGCCATTAACCACTTGCCTGTTGTATTTGGGCTGCTCTCCCCACCCATACCCATCTCCCACCAATTTCAGGTTTATCTTTTTGGGTGTGTGGACTTGTGGGTTCAGCCACATTTGGCTCCATAATGAGTTTCTGGGTGCAGGGCTGTGAACACTCTCCTGCCCAGGGCTGGGAGTTGGGGGGTGGGGCAGTGGTCAGGCTGCACTGAGAGGGCCTTGGTGTCCACACAGGGCTGGGGTCTCCTGGATACAATGGAACAGATGAGCCGGGAGGACATGCTGGCCATCTTGACACCCTACTTGACCAGTCTGGTGAGACAAGAGGCAGGAGGGAGGAGGCCAGTGGGTGTCCTAACCAACAGCACAGTCTCTGCTCCTACCTCTGACACCCACAGTACCAGCTACCAGCTCCCACCAGGCCTCTTGGTCTAACTTTGTTCACTCGGGAATTTCCTTAGACATGAGTCAATGTGGTTCTCAAAGGAAAATCTTCATCACCATCATTGTCAAGATAAAACTGCCTGTTAATGAGCACATTTAGGTGCCAGGGACTGTGCTGCACTGAGCGCTAGGAGAGGCATTCATCTCCTTCAATCCTCATTGCAACGCTTTAGAGAGGAATTCTCACTGTCCCCATTTTACAGATGAGGAAACAGGCTTGAGGTGCCATGGTGGAGAAGGGGCAGAGGCAGAGTTTAAGCCAGTTCTGCCTGACCACAGGGCCTCAGCTGTCAGATGTGGAGCCAGATAGACCTGGGGCCAAATCCCAGCCCTGGCTGCTGGCCCAGTTATCCAATCCCTTCGAAGCCCATTTCTTCATCTGTAAATGGGGATGATGCTGCCCACTCGCCTGGGCCGTTGTAAGGAGACTAGATGTTGCATTTGAAGAGTCTACGTGGGATCTCAATACCAGGGGCTGTTCAATCTTTGTACATTTCCCTTCTTTGGAAGCCCCAGAGCCCTTCTCATTCACACAACCTCATCACTGCCCTCTGGAGCTGAGGGGAGCCTCCATCATTTCTGCTCTCACTTACTTCCCAGTTAACTTCAACTGAGCACCTGCTTCCAGGCCAAACCCCTTGCTGGGGACTTCACATAGGCTGCCTGGCAGAGACTAACTTTCAGAGAGGTCTAGCCACCTGTTTGAGGTCACACGGCCAAGCAGTGGTTGCAGAGCTAGGACTTGACTCCAAACCTGAGCTTATCCCAAACTCCTAGGGAGGCAGAGAGGCAGCTGGCTGTTCTCTGGACCATGAGCCCTGGGACATGAGGGAAGCTATACCGGAGAGTCTGGGCTTCTTGGGAGGGTCTGCCATAGCTGTGCGTGCTGAGCAGGCCTGAGCCTAGCCTCCTGCCCCAGGATGTGCCCCCTGAGATGATGCCCGCCATCATAGATGAACACATAGGAAGCGACTTGGATCCACAAGCCACAAGCCAGGCCTTCCAGGAATTGATGGGTGACCTGCTCATGAATGTGCCCACCTTCAGTTTTTCAAGACACCTTCGAGGTAAGCCTATCCCTGGCCACCTGCTCAATCCCTCCCACTTGATGGAAGGAACTGGCTCATCACAGGTGACATGGCATGAGAGGGTGCTGATTTCCCTGATGCCTTGCACCCCACACCCCACTGCCACCTCAAAACCCCTCTTTCTCTGGGATGCAGCATCACAATAATGAGAGGTGTCTCCAGTAGGGAACTTTGCAGAGGAGAAAAACCAAGGCTCAGAGAGGTACAGTGGCTCATCAAGGGTCACCCAGCAGGCCTGTCACTAATTCTCAGGGACTCACTCAGTTGAGTGATTTCATCCTCTTTCAGCACTTCTGAGATAAAAGTCTTGCTTCCTCCAAGCCGAGTAGCTAATCCCTGACATGGACCCAGAACAGTTCCAAATTTTAAAAATTGTGACCTTGGCCAAGATAACCTACCCACTCCGTGCCTCCGTTTTCTCCTTTGCAAAATGGAAATAATAATAGAATCAAATCTATTAATTCTGTTAATATACATCTAATCTATTGTGATGGGTATTAAACAAATGATGACACCAGCCAGGCGAGGTGGGTGGCTCATGCTTGTAATCCCAGTACTTTGGGAGAAGCGAGAGGATCACTTGAGCCCAGGAGTTCAAGACCAGCCTGGGCAACCTATTGACCCCAATTTTTAGACAATTTTTTTTTTTAATTAGCTGGGCATGGTGGTGCACACCTGTAGTCCCAGATACTTGGGAAGCTGACGTGGGAAGATCACTTGAGCGCAGGAGTCTGAGGCTGCAGTGAGCTGTGATCACACCACTGCACTCCAGCCCAGTCGACAGCAAGACCACTTCAAAAATTAAAAATATTATATTAAATTAAAATGATGACACAAAGCACACAGAATGGTGCCCGACTCTTAGCAAGCGCTCAGTAAATGTTTGTAGCTAGTCATTTGGTCATGATCATCATCGTGGAAATTGGTGGCATCATGAGCGTGTGCTGCCAAAGGCAGGGTTGAATCAGGCAGTGGGTGCCTAACTCCCATCCCATCCTTTCTTTGTAGATGCTGGGAGCCCTGTCTTTTTCTATGAGTTCCAGCATCGACCCAGTTCTTTTGCAAAGATCAAGCCCGCCTGGGTGAAGGCTGATCATGGGGCTGAGACTGCTTTTGTGTTTGGAGGTCCCTTCCTCACGGATGAAAGCTCCCTCCTGGGTGAGAACAGACAGACAGACATGTGATCCCTAGGCTGCCAAATGAACAAGGGGCCCGGGCAGGGCTTGCAGGAACAGAGGTCTCCAGTCAGCACCGAGGACCCCTGGGTCCCCTCCAGGTCCCACCTGACTCTCATTCAGTTCTGTCTCTGTCACCTTTCCAGCCTTTCCAGAGGCCACAGAGGAGGAGAAGCAACTAAGCCTCACCATGATGGCCCAGTGGACCCGCTTCGCCCGGACAGGGTGAGTGAATGAGTGGACATAGCTGGCTTTGGGCCTGGGGTGCCCAGGTTGGCCTCTCTGGGGGACAGCACAGGAAGCCTTGATCCTCATTCATTCCTCCCACCCAGGGACCCCAATGGCGAGGGTTTGCCTCCTTGGCCCCGATTCAACCGGGTGGAACATTATCTGGAGATCAACCCAGTGCCACGGGTCGGACAGAAGTTTAAGGAGGCCTGCATGCAGTACTGGTCAGAGACGCTCCCCAGCAAGATACAACAATGGCACCAGAAGCAGGACAGGAAGGCCCAGGACGAGCTCTGAGGCCAGGCCTGAACCTTCTTGGCTGGGGCAAACCCAAATGGTGGCAGAGTCCCAGCAGGGCAGCCCGCTTCTCCCCCTGCTGAGACTTTAACCTCAACCAGGCGTACATGGGGTCCTGTTTAAGTAACTTGTCCGTGGTTATGTACCTAATAAGTCACAGAGCTGGAATTTGAACCCAAGAAGTCAGACTCCAAAACTCTTTAAACTGTCACATATAAAGACAACATTTGATGGTTTTTACTTCCCGTAATTTCTGCTACGACTGCTGGGGTTCTTCTTGTTACTCTATGAAAATGTTGAAGTCTGGGCGCGGTGGCTCACGCCTGTAATCCCAGCACTTTGGGAGGTGTAGGTAGGTGGATCACTTGAGATCAGGAGTTCAAGACCATACTGACCAACGTGGTGAATCCTCGTCTCTACTAAAAATACAAAAATTAGCCAGGCACAGTGGCGCCTGCCTATAGTCCCTGCTACTCAGGAAGCTGAGGCAGGAAAATCACTTGAACCCAGGAATCAGAGGTTACAGTGAGCTGAGATCATGCCACTGTACTCCAGCCTGGGTGACAGAGAGAGGCTCTGTCTAAAAAAATGTCAAATGTTCCTGAAAGTGTTAGCTGCTCTGTGACTGGCATTGTGCTCTTTTGAAATGTCACCAGGCTGCCTCCCATCTCTGGGTCATTGTGCAAGTTCTTCCCTCTCCCTGAAGTCCCTTTCCTACTTGCTTCATGGAAGGTTCCAGCCCATTCTTCAAGCTTCTTGGAGGACTCACTCCCCCAGGAAGCCTTCCCTACCTTCTCTGGGCTGTGTGGCCCGGAGTCTGCATCTGTTGGAGCACAGTCCACCTGAGGCTAGCACTGTGTCTGTGTCTGTCTCCCACTCAGAGGAGCTCTCTGAGTGACATAGTGGGGATCAGCCTAACCCCACTATGTCACCCACACCAGGATCAGGCGGCACCTGAAGTCACGGGATGTTTGCTGAGTGAGTGAGTGCAACGGAGCATGGGAATAGCGGCTGCTGAACTTGAACCCAGAGCCTTCAGGTGCCAAAGCCATACTCAGGCCGCCACAGACATTGTCCAACCTGGCCAGAAGGGTACATGCCAATGGCAGGGACCTGGAATGGGAGAAGTCCTGGGGCACCAGGGGATCCAGCCTAGACCAGACCTTAGCCCCTGACTAATATCTCGGACTTGGGGTAGGAGGGGTCTTCTGCTCTCTGCTGTCCAGTTCTGGCCCCTGCACAAGACAGCAGAATCCAGGAGGGCCATGAGTGTGAGCCAGACCTGACCCTCACCAGTTCCAGCCCTGCCCCTCAGGGCGCTGGATGCCAGCTCCTAGTCCCAGTGCTGGGTCCTCCCTCCCTTCCTGGCTTGGGGAGGCCAGCTTCTGGGGAGTTCAGCACAGCTCCAAAAGAGCACCCACCAAGACACAGCAAGACAGGCTGGGGTGTGCGGGGACATCTGGACCAGGGCATCAGTCGGGCTGTTGTCACAGAGAAAAGAAGTGACCCACCCACTTGGGCTTCAAAAGGTGAAAAGCACCCAGAGGTTTTCAGCATGGGAGTAAACATTCCTTTCTTTGAGGATCGATGTACCACTTCTTTAAAACACCTGGGTTTGTTTTTGTTCTTGTTTTAGAGACAGGGTCCACTCTGTTGCCCATGCTGGTGTGCAGTGGCACGATTGTAGCTCACTGCAGCCTCAAACTCCTGTGCTCAAACGATCCTCCCACCTCAGCCTCCCAAGTAGCTACAGGCAAGTGTCACCATACCTAGATAATTTTTTTAGTTTTTGTAGGAGCAGGGTCTCACCATGTTGCCCAGACTGGCCTCAAACTCCTGGCCTTAAATCATCTTCCTGACTCGACCTTCCAAAACACTGGGATTACAGGTGTGAGCCCCTATGCCCAGCCAACACCTGGATTTCAATACATATCCCAGAGTCTTCCCTGCCCCGTTATGCCATCCTACCAGCACCAGTTCCACAAATGCCCTTCCTCAGTCAGACTGCTGGCTGCTGATGGGTACATGAAAAGCATTTTCTTTTTCTTTTTTATTTTATTTTATTTATTTTATTTTTTTGGATGGAGTCTTGCTCTTGTCACCCAGCCTGGAGTGCAATGGTGCAATCTCGACTCACTGCAACCTCCGCCTCCCAGGTTCAAGCCTCCCGAATAGCTGGGATTACAGGCGCCCACCACTACACCCGGCTAATTTTTTGTATTTTTAGTAGAGACGGAGTTTCACCATGTTGGTCAGGCTGGTCTTGAACTCCTGACCACAGGTGATCCACCTGCCTCGACCTCTCAAAGTGCTGGGATTACAGGAGTGAGCCACCACACCTGGCCAGGAGTTTCGCTCTTGCTGCCCAGGCTGGAGTGCAGTGATACAATCTTGGCCCAGCGCAACCTCCACCTCCTGGGTCCAGGTGATTCTCCTGCCCCAGCCTCCCTAGTAGCTGGGATTACAGGTGCCTGCCACCAAGCCCAGCTCATTTTTTGTATTTTCAGTAGAGAAGGGGTTTCACCATGTTGGCCAGGCTGGTCTCAAACTCCTGATCTCAGGCGATCCACCTGCCTCAGCCTCCCAAAGTGCTGGGATTGCAGGCGTGAGCCACCATGCCCAGCCAGCATTTTCATTTTCAGCTGGAACCAGCTGTGTTCTGGGAAGTCCATTTTGGGGAGGAAGGAGAGACAGAAAGCCAGAAGGGCTCTGAGTCATGTCACTCCCTGCTTGAAATCTCCCGGTGGCTCCCTGTCTCTCTTAATACAGGTCCAAGTTTTCCACGTGACATTGAAATCCTGCTGTTCTCATCCCATTCCTTCCACCAGGGAAGTTAGTCCTCACAAGCTGGTAGAGCCTGACAAGTAGACAGGCCCTGGCCAGGTGCAGTGGCTCACACCTATAATCCCAGCATTTTGGGAGGCTGAGGCAAGTGGATCACCTGAGGTCAGGAGTTCGAGACCAGCCAGGCCAACATGGCGAAACCCCATCTCTACTAAAAATACAGAAATTAGCAAGGTGTGCAAGTAGTATGCACCTGTAGTCCCAGCTACTAGAGAGGGCTGAGCCAGGAGAATCACATGAACCTGGGAGGCGGAGGTTGCAGTAACCCGAGATTATAACACTGTACTCCAGCCTGGGCAACAGAGCAAGACCCTGTCTCAAAAAAAAAAAAAAAAAAGAAAAAGACAAAAAAACAGGCCCCAATAATACAGTATGTGTGTGTAACTGGGAACACAAAGGGCTGTGAGGACACAGAGATATAGACCAGCCCAGATTTGGGGGACAGAGAAGGAGGGACGTTTCAGCTGCGACCTGAAGAATAAACAGAGGTTATTCAACCTTGCAGGCCAGCATAGAAGACTGGAGGGGTGGGCAGGGGGGAAGGGTGTGCCTGGCAGAGGGAGCAACAGGAGCAGAGACCTGGAGGAAGAAATGTACAGAGGAAACACAGCTCTGTAGGGCTGGAGAGGTCAGCAAGGAGCAAAGGTGGGAGGGCTTGTGGGCTGCAAGGGAGCGGGGCGTGGACTTGACCATGGAAAGCCCTGGAAAGGTTTTAACCAAGGGGTGATGAGAACAGATTTGTCATATGGAGGAGGGGGGTTGGGGGAGGGGAGAGGAGGAAGAGGGGAGAGGGAGCAGGGAGGGGACCAGGGTGGGCTTCCAGGTGGATGGAGAGGCACCGGTGGGCTCTAGATTCAGAGTCTGCAGACAAGACCGGTGACCGACCAGACACAGAGGTCGGGGAAAAGAAGCCCCTCTAGGACAGCCTTAAGGCAAGCAGGAGCAGGCCTGGAAATCAGAGGTCTGGTGTGGGTCACCCTGAGGGTGCACCACACTGGGCAGCCATGGGGGTGGGGGCGTTACCAGCTTGGGTATCGCCGACACCAGCAGTCCCTGGAGAGGGTGGGCAAGCCGGCTGCTGAGGCCTCAGACCCTGTCCTAGCTTCAGCCCTCTCCACCAAGGGCGTCCTTCACCCAGGGAGGGAGGGGAATGGCCAGCATAGCCCCAGGGCCTGGGGGAGGTGACCATATCAGGTGGAGGCTCCAGGGATTCCAGGCCTCATGCCTCTCAGGTCTCTCTTCCCTGAGGCTCCCTGAAAGCCCCTCTCTGCCCCAGGACCCAGCAGTCACGCAAAGTTGAAGGGAGCAAGCCGAAGACTTAGGCGTGGCCCTGCAGGCTAGGAACTGGCAGACTCAGGGAGCCTCCCAGTGGCAGGTCCACAGGAAGGGCCAAGTGAACAGTGTGAGAGTGTGAGCACCAGGGGGCGCTGCAGGATCAGACATGCACACCTGGACTCCACCACCAGATGAGGTCCTAGCAGAAGCTCCCAGTATCTACCTAAGGCGGAACTTACACTACCCAGCGGTTTCACACACACATACTCACTGATGGGGTTCCTAAAGTTCCACCATTTGCTGGATGTGTATCTTATTTTATTTTTTATTTTTGTTGAGAGTCTCACTCTGTCACCCAGGCTGGAATGCAGTGGTAAGATCTCGGCTCACTGCAACCTTCACCTCCCAGGTTCAAATGATTCTTGTGCCTCAGCCTCCCAAGTAGCTGGGATTACAGGCGCCGCACCACCACGCCAGGCTAATTTTTGTATTTTTAGTAGAGACAGCCAGGTTAGTCTCAAACTCTTGGCCTCAAGTGATCCGCCCACCTCGGCCTCCCAAAGTGCTGGGATTACAGGCATCAGCCACTGCTCCCGGCCATGGATGTGTATCTTTGAGTAAGCTATTTATCCTCTTTGTTCCTCAGTGTTCTCATCTGTAAAATGAGAGTAAGGATAGTGGCCCCCTTCCTAGGTCTGGCTGTGAGCACTGAAAGATCTTTAGCCATAAAGCACCTAGAGTCGTGCCTGACACACAGCCAGTGTGTAGTAAGTGATCCCTGGCACAGGTATAAACACTCCAGTGGCAATGTCCAAAAAAATCATACACTCCTCGACTACAACCCAAACATGGAAGGATTGGGGGATGTCAGGGGGCATCATTATTTTGGCATGAGTCTCTTCCACCTTAAAATAACTTCTGGACTGGGCGCAGTTGCTCACACCTGTAACCCTAGCACTTAGGGAAGCCAAGGCGGGAGGATTGCTTGAGGCCAGGAATTTAAGACCAGCCTGGGCAACATAGCAAGGTTCCGTCTCTACAAAAAATTTTAAAAATTAGCCAGATGTTGTAGTAGTAGTGTGAGGCAGGAGGATGGCTTGAGCCCAGGAGTTCTAGGTTGCAGTGAGCTGATTGAGCACACTCCAGGCTGGGCAACAGAACCCCAGGAGCCACAGTCCAGGCCCAAAGGACATAAATTTATTACATAAATAAATAACTTCTGGGCCTGTAGCTGCCCAAAAGAATTGGTGGGTGGACCCCTGGGAGGCTCTGAATGGCAGCTTGAGTGTCATATGAGTCTGTGTCCCCTCTAGGGACGGCAGAGAGGCAGTGTTCAAGCTCCTCCCCAGTCTGTCTATAGGCCCACCTCCTGAGTTTTAGTCACGCCCCAATTCCACTCCCACGCACCCACACACCCTCCACCCCAGTTCCCAGTCCAGCTTGCCCAGGCTCTGGGAAAGCTTTTGCAAGAACAGGAAGGAATTTGGCAGGGGAATGCCAGCTCTGGTTCTTGGAAATAGTGGGGCCCACATGGCCTTCTTTCCCTGCCCTAGCCTGCCTGCCTCCCTTCCCATCAGCCCCAGACCTCCCACACTTGGGGGCGTCATTGCCCACTAGAGCCTCTCTTCAGGTGAGGTTGCCCCTCCCTGCTGCCCCCAAGCTGGCCCCTTCCCACTCTGTAGACCTTGACCAGGGCCCCAGGAAACAAGGCAGGCGCTGGTGTTGCAGGTAGGGGTGAGGTCCGGGCCTCTCCTGATGACCTACTGAGCGCTCCTCTGAGCCAAAGCTTACTCACACCCTGCCTTCCCTGCAGGCCTCTGGGAGGTCCTCTGGGGTTTCGAGAGGACTCCACCTCACGGATGAGGAAATTAGAATCAGAGAGGAGCAGTACCTTGCCTGAGCACACAGAATGAGAACAAAGCCAGGACTCACATCCACGTTTATTGGCCTCCAAACTACAAGTCCTTCCCCTCCAGAATGTGCCCTCGTGTCTACGGTGGGCTTTCCAGACGCTGGAGTTAGTCTAGTGGGCTGACTTAGGTGTGGGGACTGGCTTCTAGTTAGTAAGGCCGGCAAGGGAGGCCCAGAGAAGGGGTTTTGCAAGGCGGTGGCTTCAGACTGGGGCTGCACAGCCCGCAGGGAGATGACAGGGGCCAGCTCTGCTCTCCCTCGGATGCCTTCTTGAGTCCCCTCTGTCCTTTGGGCCTGGACTGTGGCTCCTGGGGTTTGTCGGCGTGCACTGTGCTACCCCAGCCAGACTGCAAGGCCTCACAGTCCCTACCAGCTGGGCGTGCGGGTGCAGGGGAGCCTGCAGGGGAAGGGCCATGCTGAGCTTCCCTACCCAAGGAGGGTAGGCTTCCAGGCCCTGTTACCCTCGAATGCCCAAGAAAGAGAATACCCTGAGCCAGGACATATCGCCTCTTGGAGGTGGTAAGCAGCAGTGGGAGGTGGTGAAGCTCCCAGACCTCCCAGGAGACCAGGGAACCCCCAGAGCAGACCCAGAATCACCACAGGTTCTCAGAGCAGCAAGGCTGACTAGGTGGGCAGCCAGAGCCCCTTACCTCTGCCTGGTCCCACTTCCTGAGGCCCCTCTGTGATGACACAGGACAAGCCCCAGGAGCTAGTGTCCTGCCTTGGCCAGGACCATCCCCTAGGGTGGGAGCTGAAGTTGTCACCCCAAGGCCTGGGAGCAAGCTGACTCTCAGTGTGCCAAGGGCGAGTCCTGGTCAGGCCCTGTCTGTTCCTCTGTGACCCCCAGACCACAACACGGCCAGGCTCCCAGCCCTGGCCCGCCTCCCAGACCCTCACCATGCCCCAGCACTGACATTAGTACAGGGCTGTGCCTCAGTCCCCATGTGGCCGGCTGGAGGCATACCTGGGTCTTGGCTGGAGCCTGGGGAGTGGGGCTGGCAAGTGCCAGGCCAGAATTCTGCTTAAGAGACAGCATTGGGCCGAGTGTGTATCTCATGCCTATAATCCCAACACTTTGGGAGGCCAAGGTGGAAGGATTGCTTGAGCCCAGCAGTTTGAGACCTGCCTGGGCAACATAGTGAGACCCCTGTCTCTTCAGAAAAATTAGCCAGTCATAGTGGCTTATGCCTGTGATCCCAGCTACCTGGGGGGGCTGAAGTGGGAGAACCGTTGAGCCCAGGAGGCCAAGGCTGCAGTGAGCTGTGATCACGTCATTGCACTCCAGCCTGGGTGACAGAGTGAGACCTTGTCCTTTTACAGGATTCAGGAACTTCAGCAGATCACTCCTGGCCTCCAAGGCACTCTGGAAGGAGATGAGCTGGGTTTTGCAGGATAACTAGGAGTTCATCTGTCCCTTCTGAGACCCCTTGCAGTTTAGCGCTCTGTCAAGAGTCAATCCTTTCACAAATGCCCCCCATCCCTTTCCTCTTTGTGTTTTCCTCTCTCTCTCTCTCTATCTCCCCTCCTTCCTTTCTGTCTCAAGAAAAAAGAACCAAAAAACAAAACTGAAGCTTATTCTTATTAAGTACAATGTATATGATAAGCCCCAAAACAAACACCAAGAACAATGATGACAACGACAAAACTAAAAGCATACAATGAAATAAATCATTACAGAAATGCAGGCCGAGCTTGGTGGCTCATGCCCGTAATCCCAACACTTTGGGAAGCCGCGGCAGGTGGATCACTTGAGGTCAGGAGTTTGAGACAAGCCTGGCCAACATACTGAAACCCCATCTTTACTAAAAATACAAAAATTAGCACACCTGTAATCCCAGCTACCAGGGAAGCTGAGGCAAGAGAATTGCTTGAACCCAGGAGGCGGAGGTTGCAGTGAGCTGAGATGGCACCATTGCACTCCAGCCTGGGCAACAGAGCGAGACTCTGTCTCAAAAAAGAAAAAAAAAAGAATGAAAGAAAGAAATTTAAATATTTTGGCCAGACACAGAGGCTCACACCTGTAATCTCAGCGCTTTGGGAGGCCGAGGCAGGTGGACACCTGAAGTCAGGAGTTTGAGATCAGCTTGGCCAACGTGGCAAAATCCTATCTCTACTAAAAATACAAAATTAGCCAGGTGTGGTGGGCACCCATAGTCCCAGCTACTCAGGAGGCTGAGGCAGGAGAATTGCTTGAACCTGGGAGGTAGAGGTTGCAGTGAGCTGAGATGGCGCCACCGCACTCCATCCTGAGCAACAAAGCAAGACTCCATCTCAAAAAAAGAAAGAAAGAAAGAAAGAAATTTAAATACTTACCAGAAAAGATTTACTTAATACAAAGAAAGCAGTAAAGGATAAATAGAAGACGAAAAAGACACATGACACATGGAAAACAAGAAGTAAAATGATGGTTATAGTGAACTTTGTGGGCCAACTTAAACACAAATTTTTTTCAATAACTATATTAAACATTTCCTGGAGATTTGTAACACATTGAAAAACTGGCAGATGAACCGCCACCCCTGAGACATTGAGATCAACCCATCCTCTTCCCTCTCCTCCTCCTCAGCCTACTCAACATAAGAATGAAAACTTTAGATGATCCACTTCTACTTATGAATAGTAAATATATTTTCTCTTTTTTATGATTTTCTTAATAACATTTTCTTTAGTTTGCTTTATTGTAAGAATACATTATGTAATACATATGCCATACAAAATATGTGTTAATCGGCCAGGTGCAGTGGCTCATGCCTGTAATCCCAGCACTTTGGGAGGCCAAGGCAGTCAGATCACCTGAGGTCAGGAGTTCAAGACCAGCCTGGACAATATGGCGAAACCCTGTGTCTACTAAAAAATACAAAAATTAGCTACCATGGTGGTGGGCACCTTTAATTCCAGCTACTTGGAAGGCTGAGGCAGATGAACTGTTTGAACCTGAGAGGCAGAGGTTGCAGTGAGCCGAGATCAAGCCGCTGCATTCCAGGCTGGGTGTCAAAAAAAAAGTGTTAAATTATGACTCTTTATGTTATTAGTAAGGCTTCCAGTCAACAGCAGGATATTAGTAAAGTTTTTTGAGTGTCAAAAGTTATATGCAGATTTTCAACTTAATGGGGGTCAACGCCCCTAACTCCCATATTGTTCAAGGGTCAACTATATACTTAGGAGTGGAATTGCTGGGCTATATGGTAACTCTACATTTAATCATTTGAGGAACTGCCAGGCTGTTTTCTAAAGTGGCTATACTACTTTATATGCCCACCAGCAGTCTATGAGGGTTTTGGGTTTTGATTTATTCACTTCTTTGCCAAATTTATTGTCTGACTTTTTTTTTTTTTTTTTTTTTTTGAGACGGAGTTTCGCTCTTGTTGCCCAGGCTGGAGTGCAGTGTTGTGATCTCAGCTCACTGCATCCTCTGCCTCCCAGGCTCAAGCAATCCTCCTACCTCAGCCTCCCAAGTAGCTGGGATTACAGGCACCTGCCACCATGTCCAGCTAATTTTTTGTAATTTTAGACGAGACAGGGTTTCACCATGTTGGCCAGGCTGGTTTCAAACTCCTGACCTCAGGTAATCCACCTGCCTTGGCCTCCCAAAGTGCTGCGATTACAGGCATAAGCCACCATGTCTGGCCTTATTATCTGATTTTTTAATTCCAGCCATCCTAGTAGGTATGAGGTAGTAGTGCCTGATATTGGTTTGATTTGCATTTCCCTGATGGCTAATGATGTCTTCTCATGTTCTTATTGGCTCTTCTATATTCCTTAGAGAAATGTTTACTCAAATCCTCTGCCCAATTAAAAAAAATAAGTTGTCTTTTTATTGTTGAATTGTAAGAGATCTTTGTATATTCCAGATATAAGTCCCTTATCAGATATATAATTTGCAATCTTTTCTCCCATTCTGTGGGTTGTCTTTTCTATTGTTCCACGGTGGCCTTCGCAACACAAAAGTTTTTCATTTTGATAAAGTCTGAATTACCTATTTTTGTTGTTGTTATTCATGCTTTTGGTATCATATCTAAGAATACTTCACTAAACCATGAAGATTTAACTCTATGTCCTCTAAGAGTTTTATAGTTTTAGCTCTTACATTTAGGACTCGGATTCATTTTGAGTTAATTTTTGTACATAGTGTGATATAAGGGTTTTTTGTTTGTTTGTTTGTTTGAGACAGGATCTTGCTCTGTTGCGAAGGCTAGAGTGCGGTGGCACAATCATAGCTCACTGCAGCCTCAACTTCCTAGGCTCAAGCAATTCTCCCACCTCAGCCTCCCAAGTAGCTGGAGACCACCACGCCCAGCTCATCCTTTTCACTTTTTGTTGCCCAGGCTGGCCTTAAGCTTCTGGGCTCAAGCAGTCATCCCAAAGTGATGACTGATTCCAGGTGTGAGCCACTGCACCTGAGCCAACTTTATTCTTTTGCATGTGGCTATTCAGTTTTCCCAACATCATTCGTTGGAAAGACTGTTCTTTCCCTTATTGAATGGGCTTGGCCCCCTTGTTGAAAACCACTTCACCTTGGCCAGGAATGGTGGCTCACACCTGTAATCCCAGCACTTGGGGAGGCCAAGGCAAGAGGATCATTTGAGCCTAGAAGTTCAAGACTAGCCTTGGCAACATAGTGAGACTCTGTCTCTGAAAATAAATTAATTAATTAAATCAGTTAACCATACACACATGGGTTTATTTATGGACTCTCAATTCTGCATATCTGTCTTATGCCAGTACCACACTCTCTTAATAGCATTTCTTCTTCATAAGTTTTGAAGTAGGGACATGTGAGTCCTTCTACTTTGTTCCTTTTCAAGATTATTTTGCTTGAAGTGGGACCACAGACATGTAACACCACACCCGGCCATTTTTTGTAGAGAAGGGATCTCACTGTGTTGCCCAGGCTGGTCTCAGACTCCTGGGCTCAAGTGATCCTCCTGCCTTGGTGTCTCACAGTGCTGCGATTACAAACATGAGCCACCATGCCTGGCCACTTCTGTCAATTTTTGCTTCATATATTTTAGTGCTCTGTTATCTGGTATGTATATGTTTATAATTGCATGTCTTCCTGATAGATTGACATTTTTATCATCGTAATATACCCCTCTTTATCTCTAGTAATATTTTAAAAGTCTACATTGTCTGATATTCGTGTAGCCACTCCAACTTTCTTGGGGTTACTGTTTCCATGATATACTTTTTCCCATTCTCTTACTTTCAGTTTACTTGTATCTTTGACTCCAAAGTCTGCCTCCTGTAGACAGCATATATGGGACCTTTTTAAAAATCCAATCTGGGCTTGGTGAAGTGGCTCACGCCTGTAATCCCAGCACTTTGGGAGACTGAGGCTGGTGGATCACTTGAGGTCAGGAGTTCGAGATCAGCCTAGCCAGCACAGTGAAACCCTCTCTCTACTAAAAATACAAAAAAAAAAAAAAAAAAATTAGCTGGGTGTGGTTGTATGCACCTGTAATCTCAGCTACTGGGGAGGCTGAGGCAGGAGAATCCCTTGAACCCAGGATTTGAAGGGTTCCGTGAACCGAGATGGTGCCACTGCTCTCCAGCCTGGGAGACAGAGCAAGACTTTGTCTCGAAAAAATAAATAAAAAATTTTTAAAAATGCAATCTGACAGTTTCTGCCTTTTGACTGGATTGTTTAATCCACTCACATTTAATGTGATTCCTGACATAGTTGGGTTTACTGCTGTCATTTTACTTCTTGTTTTCCATGTGTCTTGTGTCTTTTTTGTCATCTGTTTAACCTTTACTGCTTCCTTTGTCTTAAGTAAATATTTTCTAGTGAATTAAATTTCTTTAATGATTAATTTTACTCTGTATTTTTAGTTTTATTGTTTCATTGTTGTTTTTAGCGGTTGTTTTAGGGCTTACCACATACATTTTACCTAATAAGAATCAGCTTCAGATTTTTTTTCTTTTTTATTTTTTGAGCCAGGGTCTCACTCCGTTGCCCAGGCTGCAGTGCAGTGGTACGATCTTGGCTCACTGCAACCTCTGCCTCCTGGGCTCAGGTGATCCTCCCACCTCAGCCTTCTAAGTAGCTGGGACTACAGGTGTGCACCGCCCGCCCCCCCCCAGCTAATTGTTTTTTTCTATTTTTAGTATAGACTAGGTTTCACCATGTTGCCCCAGCTGGTCTTGAACTCCTGGGCTCAAGCAATCCACCCTCTTTGGCCTCCCAAAGAGCTGGGGTTACAGGTGTGAGCCACCGTGCCTAGCCCTATACTAGCTTAATTCCTGTAAGATATAGAAACATTATTCCTATATAACCCTATTCACTTTTCACCCTTTTGTGGTATTATTGTTATGTGTATTACGTCTATTAATGTTACAAACCCAAAAACACATTTTATGATAGTTACGTTCCTGGTTTCATTTCCTCAGCCCAATACAGCTTTACTTCCACCCTCCTCCTTTCTATTGTCATTGGCAAATGTATTGAACTTCTACATCTTACAGGCCCAATAATACACTTTATGCACATTCTTTTATAAATTGCTTTTTCAATTTTTGCTTTAAATCTTTTATAAATTGCTGCTTTAAGTGAACGTTTATAAAAAAGAAGAAAAAACACTTATTCTGTGTTTTATAATTACAACTTTCCTCTTTAAGCAATAAGAGCCACAGATGAGGGGAATTTCACAGACGTCACAATCTCTACCAGCTGTGGTGAGCCCCGTGCAGTCCCGCCCACTCTACTTAACAGCAATCTGTTTAATCCTCACAACAACCCTCACAATTAGTCATTGTTAGCTCTGTTTTACAGATGGGACAATTGAATCTCAGAAAGGTCCTTACACATGGATGGTAAGAGACTAAGTGAGCTTGGGGCCTACATCTTGGTGGGTTTTTTTGTTTTGTTTTGTTTTTTGAGATGGAGTCTGGTTCTGTCATCCAGGCTGGAGTGCAGTGGTGCGATCTCAACCTGCATCCTCCACTTCCCAGGTTCAAACAATTTTCCTGTTTCAGCCTCCCAAGTTGCTGGGATTACAGGTGTGTGCCACCACACACAGCTAATTTTCGTATTTTGAGTAGAGATAAGGTTTCACCATGTTGGCCAGGATGATCTTGAACTCCTGACCTCAGGTGATCCACTGCCTCAGCCTCCCAAAGTGCTGAGATTACAGGCACTGCGCCCAGACTACTGGGGCCTACATCTGCCAGACTCAGAGATCAATGCTTATTCCACAGCATGACTTCCTTCCCTTTGTTCAACCAAGATACGTAGGAATGTTCTCAAGAAAATTCTCCTAAGAGACTCAGACAAATAACACCCAGGCTTTCTGAGAAAAGGCCGATTCTCAGAAAAGATGATGCTGTAACAGACTACCTGGTGACGTGGCTGCCCACTCGACATCCCCTGTGCCCCATGTGAGCATCGGAGGGGGCTCACATGTGTCCTGGGCACCTCATCAAGGTACCTGGCCTGGCACAACTGTTTCTCATATGGGCTGGGTGAAAGGTTGTTGCTTCCCCAGGGAGAGGTGGCAGGAGTAGAGCCAGGGGTTGGTAGAACTGGTCCTGGAGGCCCACGCAGATATGGCCAAGGAGCTGCATAGGTGGGTGCAGGAGCCTATGTATGGCTGGCCCCCAGGGCTAGCAGATGGACTCACATCCTTGTGTGTCTTCCCTACTGCCCCCTTCCCCTGTCCTCTACCCGACAGCTTGTCCTGTGCCTTCTGAACTTTGTCCTGCGCCATCTGAACTTTGTCAGATCCTGGGCAGCAAAACAAGAAGCTTCCTCACCTCCCACAGCCTAATATCCATACTCCTATTAATGTGGCCACAGCCCACAGGACAACCTGGCAGAATGAGGCTGTGAGGATAGGCAGGCAGTCAACAGAGAGCGATGTGGTCCAGGCCAGATGGAGCTGCTAGTAGTTCCTGCTTTCCTGGTCCTTCCCGCCCTGTCCTCCCATCCCTGCCCCTTTAAACCTCACACTGACTGAACCCTGAACTAATGTTCATTTTTTTAAATATGGAAAATACCACGTTGGGAAGCTGAGGTGGATGGATCACCTGAAGTCAGGAGTTTGAGACCATCCTGGCCAACATGGTGAGCATGCTACTAAAAATACAAAAATTAGCTGGCTGTGGTGGTGAGTGCTTGTAATTTCAGCTACTCAGGAGGCTGAGGCAGGAGAATCACTAGAACCCAGGAGGTAGAGTTGGCAGTGAGCTGAGATTGCGCTATCGCATTCCAGCCTAGGCAACAAGAGCAAAATTCCATCTCAAAAAATAAACACATAAATAAATATGGAAAATATGTGGCCGGGAGTGATGGCTCATGCCTGTAATCCCAGCACTTTGGCAGGACAGATCATGAGTTTGAGGTGAGCCTGGCCAACATGGTGAAACCCTGTCTCTACAAAAATACAAAAATTAGCTGGGTGTGGTTGCATGCACCTGTAATCCCAACTGCTCAGGAGGCTGAGGTGGGAGAATCACCTGAGCCCAGGAGGCAGAGGTTGCAGTGAGCCAAGGTCATGCCATTGTGCTCCAGCCTGAGTAACAGAGTGAGATCTCATCTAAAAAAAAATTATATTTTTAAAAGTGGAAAATACATAAAATTTAAAAAAGGAAAAGAAAATCAAAGTAGCTGATGACCCTAGGCCAACCTCGCAGATACCATTTTGGTATCAATCCTACCTGTCTGCTGTTACTTTACACATCTGTGGAGTGTGTTTTGATTGTTTTGTAGACTGGGTCTTGATCTGTTGCCCAGGCTGGATTGCTGGCACCATCATAGCTCACTGTAGCCTCCAACTCCTGGGCTCAAGTGATCCTCCTGCCTCAGTCTCCCATTTTGGAGTATTTTGATGTGTATTTTCCATGGCTAATCCGGTCATATTCATTATACAATTTCAAATTCTGCCTTTTCCAAGTTGACCCATGACTGGGCATGGTGGCTCACACCTGTAATACCACCATTTTGGCAGGCCAAGGCAGGCAGATCACATGAGCTCACAAGTTTGAGACCAGCCTGGCCAACATGGTGAAACTCTGTCTTTACTAAAAATACAAAAATGAGCCTGGCGTGGTGGCACGGGCCTGTAGTCCCAGCTACTCTGGAGGCTGAAGCAGGAGAATTGCTTGAACCTAGCAGGTAAAGGTTGCAGCATCCAGCCTGGACAACAGAGTGAGACTCCATCTCAAAAATAAATAAATAGGCTGGGCTCAGTGGCTCATTCTTGTAATCCCAGCACTTTGGGAGGCTGAGGTAGGCAGATCACAAAGTCAAGAGATCGAGACTATCCTAACTAACATGGTGAAACCCATCTCTACTAAAAATACAAAAAATTAGCCAGGCGTGGTGGCATGCGCCTATAGTCCCAGTTACTTGGGAGGCTGAGGCAGGAGAATCGCTTGAAACTGGGAGGCGGAGGTTGCAGTGAACTGAGATCGCACCACTGCACTCCAGCCTGAGCGACAGAGCAAGACTCTGTCTCGAATAAATAAATAAATAAATAAAGTGGGTCTTGTTTTTTTGTTTCCAGGTTTTTCGGTTAGAGACAGGGTCTTACTCTGTCTTGACCTCCTGGGCTCAGTTGATCCTCCTGCCTCAGCCTCCCGAGTAGCTGGGTCTACAAGCACGCACTACCACATCTGGCTGACTTTTTAATTTTTTGTAAAGACAGTGTCTCACTATGTTCTCCAGGCTGGTCTGTAACTCCTGGCCTCAAGCGGTCCTCCTGCCTTGGCCTCCTGAAGTGCTGGGATTACAGGCATGAGCGACTGTGAGTTAACATGTTATGGTAGGGAAGAGGTAGGGGAGAGATTTTCTTTGTAGAGAGCTATTGCCTCGCTATGAGTTCTGACCCCACTTTTTTCCCCTGAAACCTGTGGACATGAGACCATGGGGAGGATGAGTGGTGCTTTCCACCACGGGAGGCTCAACCAGCCAGAGCCTGACCCCACCCCGCCATGATGAGTGGGGCAGAAGGGGCTGCAATGGGACAGGCCACACCTCTGCTGGAGTGGGGCAAGGGATGTTGGAGGTTTGCCCATGTAGACCCTGCAGGATGAATGGCAGAGGCACGGGTTGGGGCGTCACCTTGGGCCTTCCTTAGAGGGGCTTAGAGCCTGGGCAGCAATGATTGGGCAGTGAATGCCACATTCTTTGGGACTGAGGAAGGGTCACAAGTATGGGAACTGTGGGAGAGGAGTCCCAAATACAGAGCAGCGCCGAAGAACTCAAAAAAATTGACCATGAAAGAAGGTGGAGGCTTTAACCATCTGTCAGGCCTGTAGAGCAAGAGGCCGTGGGCCAAGAGAAAAGTCCCTGTTTCCCTGCCTTTCCCCTCCCCAGCACAGAAGCCCATCAGACCCACAAAGATGGGCCAAGACCCCAGACTTCAGGGGGACAAAGAGAGAGGAACCATCTTACTTTTTTTTTTTTTTGAGATGGAGTCTCACTCTGTCACCCAGGCTGGAGTTCAGTGGCACAATCTCAGCTCACTGCAACCTCCGCCTCCCAGGTTCAAGTGATTCTCCTGCCTCAGCCTTCTGAGTAGCTGGGATTACAGGTGTGCACCACCACGCCCAGCTAACTTTTGTATTTTTTTTTTTTTTTTTGTAGAGTTGGAGGGTTTCACCACGTTGGCTAGGCTGGTCTCCAACTCCTGACCTCAGGTGATCTGCCCGCCTCAGCTTCCCAAAGTGAAGGGATTACAGGCATGAGCCACCATGCTGGGCCCCATCTTACCTTTGATTAAAGGTGGAACTGACCTCTCTTTGCTTTCACCTCCTGTGGCTCCAAACTTCAAACAGGATTTTTTTTGCCTGGCCCACTTCTCCTCATCCTTTACTTAGAAGATTAGATCTTTCCCAGGGAGCCTTCCTTCCCAACACCTGGCCCTGGGCTCACTCATCAGGTGCCCTGTGGGCTCCCACATTATGGTTGCTTTCAGGTCCAGCTCCCCAACTGGATTATGAACCTGCGAAGACAGCCAAGGGTCAGGATGTGCGAGAAAGGGCAGGGAAGAGGCTTGACAAGGCACCGAGGAGCAGGGAGGCCTGAGGCCCTGAAATCCACAGACAGGAAGCCTTGGCTGAAGGGCCAAGTAACCAGGTGTTCTACCTCAATCTTGGCACCCACTATGTGCTTAGAGCTTGACTCACACACGTTCAGCTCTAAGCCATCGCACAGATGAGCAAATGGGCAGAGATTGCAGGCTGATCAGTTTGTCTGAAGAGCCAAGAGCATCAAGCATGACCTGTTGCCCAAGGCAGAGACAAAGCTGTGGGCTGGTCAGAAGCTGGTTACAATTCCTCCCTCCCCAGTACTTGCTGGCAGAGATTAAGAGCAGATAAAAGTGTGCTCACACACGGTAGACACGGCTACCACTCCATCCACAGGTTGCCATCACTCCTGCGCACGGCAGGAGCTCTCTGGAGCATGAGGTGGATTCTGTGTTCAAGCCTCACCCTCTGCCTGATGACATGGACAGCCCTGGGTAAGACCCCCACCCCTTCCAGAGGGCGTCAGGCAAAACGGGCACAAGGGACACAGGGACAGCCCACAGCTCAACCTCTCCTGAGGACAGCAGGGCAGGAGCACTTAGACAAGGCCTGGGCAGATGGAAGGCAGTGTTTCAGGACACTAAACCATCTGCCAGCTGGGAGTCTGGACAAGTCCTTTAGCCTCTCTGAGCCTCAGGGCTTCTCTGCATTTCCTGCCTCCCAGGACCAGTAAAGGGGTCCTAGAACATAGCCACATACTTCCTTCCTTCCCACCTCCTTCCTTTCTTCCATCCTTCTTTCCTTCTTCCAAGCAGGAGGGCTGCCTCTGCTCCCGTCTCTGCTATATGAACCTCTTTACCACCTTCAGATTTCTCCCCAATAGCTTTCTTTTTAAAATGAGTACTACACTTTTTACTGTGAATACAATACACTAACAAAAGTTTGCTGAGGTATAAGATGTATACATCAAGATGTGTACCTCTTTACTGTATAATTATATCTATCATGCTAATTACATTATATATATATATAAGGTAACCATTATCCAGATCAAGATCTAGAACATTTCCAGTAGGCTAGGCATGGTAGCTCATGCCTGTAATTCTAGCACTTTGAGAGGCTGAGGTGGGAGGATCACTTTAGCCCAGGAGTTCAAGACCAGCCTGGGCAAATAGTGAGATCCAGCCTAGGTAAATAGTGAGACTCTGTCCCTATTTTAAAAAAACTTTTTTTGGCTGGGTGCGGTGGCTGGCTCATGCCTGTAATCCCAGCACTTTGGGAGGCTGAGGCGGGTGGATCACCTGAGGTCTGGAGATCAAGGCCATCCTGGCCAACACGGGGAAACCCTGTCTCTGCTAAAATAGAAAAAAACTAGCCAGTCATGGTATTGAGCACCTGTAGTCCCAGCTACTTGGGAGGCTGAGGCAGGGGAATCAGTTGAACCCAGGTGGCGGAGGTTGCAGTGAGCTTAGATCGTGCCACTGTACTTCAGCCTGGTGACAAAGCAAGACTCTGTCTCAAAAAAAAAAAAAAATCAACTTAAAAAAAAAATCTCTGGCCAGATGCAATGGCTCACATC
The DNA here is from genome assembly GCF_030222135.1 of Aotus nancymaae. Taxonomy (NCBI): domain Eukaryota; kingdom Metazoa; phylum Chordata; class Mammalia; order Primates; family Aotidae; genus Aotus; species Aotus nancymaae. Next base: position 21,651,449 of record NW_026988443.1, read on the forward strand.
TATAATCTTAGCACTTTGGGAGGCCAAAGCAGGTGGATCACCTGAGGTGTCCGGAGTTCGAGACCAGGCCAACCAACATGGAGGAACCCCATCACTACTAAAAATACAAAATCAGCGGGGCATGGTGGTGCATCTCTGTAATCCCAGCTGCTCAGGAGGCTGAGGGAGGAGAACCGCTTGAACCCGGGAGGCAGAGGTTGCAGTGAGCCGAGATCGTGCCATTGCACTCTAGCCTGGGACAACAAGAGCAAAACTCCATCTCAAAAAAATAAATAAATAAAAGAAGAAGGACAAAAAAAAAATCTCCGGCATCCCATATACTCCTTCTCAGTCAATACTCAAAGTTACCAATAGCTGACCTCTATCAAAAATAAATTTTGCCTATATAGATCCATTTTTTTTAATTTGAAGGAAACTTTGATAAATCTGCTTTAAACATTTTGGTGCATTTTTCGTTTCATCTTTTCCTTTCTTAGTTTCTAATTTTTTTTTTTTTTTTTTTTTTTTTGAGATGGACTCTCCCTCTGTCACCCAGGCTGGAGTGCAATGGCGCAATCTCGGCTCACTGCAACCTCAGCCTCCTGGGTTCAAGTGATTTTCCCTGACTCAGCCTCCCATGTAGCTGGGACTACAGGTGCACGCCACCACGCCTGGCTAATTTTTGTATTTTTTTAGTAGAGACGGATTTCACCATGTTGGCCAGGCTGGTCTCAAACTCCTGACCTCAGGTGATCCACCCGCCTCGGCCTCCCAAAGTGTTGGGATTACGGGCGTGGGCCACCACACCCAGCTGATATGTGAACTTTTCACAGCTCTTTATACATTTTACAAATTATTTTCCCAAGGCATTGTATCAGTTTATCCTCCACCAACAGTATATGTGAATGCCGAAACCCTGTCTCTACTAAAAATACAAAAAAAAATTTAGTGAAAAACTGTATTTTCCCCAGAATTAGATGTCATCACTTTTAAATGTATTAGGTGTAAGTTGTCACTCTTGGTTTTAGTTAGCACTTTATGACTACTAGTGAGGTGGAATATTGTTTTCATAGGTGCTTCCTTGTGGCCTCTGGGTAGCAGAGCTGGGATGGGGATCACTCCATGGCAGCTTCTGCCCAGCGGTCTAGAACACCCTGCCACATGGCTAGGTACCCCCTGGAGGCTGGGGAGCAGACAGAAAAACATAGTTTAAGGCACAGCTCTGATGTAAGATACTTTTCTGTGTGACCTTGGGCAATTTTTATAACCCCTTTGAGCTTAAGCTTCTATATTTATATTGTTCTGTAATAATAACATTTGCCCTGTAAGTTTTTCAGAAAAATGAGGTGAGACTGGATATGGTGGCTCATGCACGCCTGTAATCCCAGCACTTTGGGAGGCCAAAGTGGGAGGATCACTTGAGGCCAAGAGTTCGAGACCAACCTGGGTAACAAAGTTGACACCCTGTCTCTACAAAAAACAAAAAGAAAAAAAAATGAGGTCAGATAATTTAAAGTGTTTGGCACAGTGCCAGGCTATAATGAAGGCCCAGTTAAATGATAGCTGTTGGCTATTCCACCATAAGTGGACCCTGGATTCAGGGCAAATCCAGGTAATGGGTTAGACCTTGGCCTCCTGATTCTATCCTATGAGACCGCAGGCTGGTCATGGGCCCCCTCTGGGTCTTTGGGCCTCCTCCAGCCCCTCCCAGGGCCAGTGGAGAAGCCCATGTGAAAGAGCTTTATAAACTGCAGAGGCTGCACAAACGGGAGATTTGAGCTGGCCCTTGCCCCTGCTGGCCTGCCTCCATGCTTGGAAGGCCACCATTGCGGTCACTTTTTTGTGTCCAGATATTGCTTATGTAAGACCTATAGAGACCTGGGGCATGGCAGAGAGGCATTTTTGGCTACCTGCAACTGGGAGTGTGAAGGTGTGCTCTATTGCATCAATTCCATTCCAAAAACAATTTGCATCAAAATCTGGAGAGTTTTGCAACCTGAGATTCCCATTCAGAGAGTGTGGGGTGCGGCCAAGGAATATGTATTTTTTCAATGATACTCCAGGTGATTCTGATGCACAGCCAGGTTCACTAATTACTTGGATCAGATCTGCTTTCTGTCACTTTACAGAATAAGCTACTATCTCAAAAAAAGGATTGGAACACAGAACAATTTTTTTTTTTTGAGATGGAGTCTCACTCTGTCACCCAGGCTGGAATGCAGTGGCTCAATCTCCACTCACCGCAACCTCCACCTCCCGAGTTCAAGCGATTCTCCTGCCTCAGCCTCCCGAGTAGCTGGGATTACAGGCATGTGCCACTGTGCCTGGCTAAATTTTTTTTTGTATTTTTAGTAGAGACAGGGTTTCGGCATGTTGGCCAGGCTGGTCTTGAACTCCTGAACTCCCAAAGTGCTGGGACTACAGGTGTGAGCCACTGCGCCCAGCCCAATTCAGTTTTGATAAAAGGAGGAGGGGGAGAAATGGACAAGGGCACTTCAGGAAGGGACAATGGATGTAAGGCCACAACAACTCTTGGCAATAGAATCAGGCAGGATGACAGCCTGGAAGAGTAAGAGAAACGTATCCATGAAAAGTTGTATTCAACTTGACCTATTTCATAGCTATCCCAAGAGCTGGCTATGGTATGTTTGCTTGCACTGTGTATTTGTGCTTGTGTGTGTGTGTAATAAGTATCCCACAGATAGATTTGTTGTCACCTATGTACAACTGCACGTGTATGCATATGTATGCATGTATATGGACATACATTTTACTCTTCTGTTTCTGCATGTTTCTTGGGGTTTTTGTTTGTTTGTTTGTTTGATACGGAGTCTCACTTTGTCACCCAGGTTGGAGTGTAGTGGCACGATCTCAGCTCACTGCAACCTCCACCTCCCAGATTCAAGCAATTCTCCTGACTCAGGCTCCCAAGTAGCTGGCATTATAGGCACCCACCACCACATCTGGCTAATTTTTGTATTTTTAGTAGAGACGGGGTTTCACCATGTTAGCCAGGTTGGTCTCGAACTCCTGACCTCAAGTGATCTGCCTGCCTTGGGTTTCCAAAGTGCTGGAATAACAGGTGTGAGCCACTGCACCTGGGCTTTTTCTGTATATTTCTTTGTAGATAAGCTGTGCTCACATGTACCTACATACATAAATTTGCATGTAAATATATTAGATGTGAGTATGCATATGAGTAAGAATGCATATATGTGTGTGTGATTTCTTCCCAGAAAAATGCTTGGCTAATGCTAGCAACAAAAACAGAGATGTAGCTATATTAATATCAGACAAACAGAAATCAAAATACATAATGCATTTATTGACATTAAATGACACAGAGAAACAGCCCATATAATAGGCATAAAATTTTATTATTTATTTTATTTGATTTATTTATTTTTTAGACAGAGTCTCACTCTGTCACCCAGGCTGGAGTGCAATGGCATGATCTCGGCTAACTGCAACCTCTGTCTTCCAGGTTCAAGTGATTCTCCTGCCTCATCCTTCCGAGTAGCTGGGATTACAGGTGCATGCCACCACACCCAGCTAATTTTTGTATTTTTAGTAGAGATGGGGTTTCACCATGTTGGTCAGGCTGGTCTTGAACTCCTGACCTTGTCATGATCCACCACATTGGCCTCTCAAAGTGCTGGGATTATAGATGTGAGCCACCGTGCCAGGCCATCAAGAACTTTTATGTATTTACCAACAGAGATTTGAAATGCTAAATGAGGCCAGGTGCAGTGGCTCACGCCTGTAATCCCAGCACTTTAGGAGGCTGAAGTGGGTGAATCACTTGAGGTCTGGAGTTCGAGACCAGCCTGGCCAACATGGTGAAACCCCATCTCTACTAAAAATACAAAAATTAGCTAGGCATGGTGGTGTGTACCTGTAATCCCAGCTACTCAGGAGGCTGAGGCAGGAGAATCGCTTGAACCCGGAAGGCAGAGGTTGCAGTGAGCTAAGATTACGCTACTGCACTCCAGCCTGGGTGATAGAGCAAGACCCCTTCTAAGGAAAATAAAAATAAATAAATGAAATGTTAAATGAGAGAAAAAATTCTGAGAGAAGCACAAGAAAAAGTGGACAGATACACAATGGCTATGATCAATTGTTAGGAAAAGCAGCCGCTACTGCCCATGATAGATGGGGCAGGGTCCCATTTGTGGCTGAGTGACTGAGGAGGGGGGACCCTTTACCTTTCTCTTCCCAGGTCCCTTGGTCCCATTTGTGGCTGAGTCAGGGTCCCATTTGTGGCTGAGTGGCTGAGCAGGGGTGACCCTTTGCCCTTCTCTTCCCAGGTGCCTTGCACACCAAGAAGCCTCAAGTGGTCACTAAATATGGAACCTTGCAAGGAAAACATATGCATGTGGAGAAGACACCCATCCAAATCTTCTTAGGAGTCCCCTTCTCCAGACCTCCTCTAGGTGTCCGCAGGTTTGCGCCTCCAGAACCCCTGGAGCCCTGGCAAGGAACCAGAGGTGCTACCACCTACTCGCCTGCGTAAGAGCCAGAGGGCTGTCTGCTGGGAGGGGGGCAGTGGGCCCATGCCTGCATCTGGGTGGGGTTTTGAACTGCTCACTGAGAAGAATTCACCGTGTGACCACAGGCAGGCCTGGGGCCCATTTGGGGCCCCAGTTTTCAGACCCATATCATGAGCGAGCTCATCCAGAGTGTTTAAGTCACTGACAATGCTGTTGTTGGTTTCTTAGAGGAGAGGTCCAGGCAAGGGGGAGGCTGTCACTGACCGTGCCCCAGCATGTGCTGGGGAGCTGCGTTTTCCTAAATGTGTCTGAGAGGCAGTGTTCACTCATACACTACCCCCCTGACCCAGTCGGGGGCTCTTCCCTCTCTCTCGGGGCTTGAAAGCAAGAAGCCCTGTGGCACCACCAGCCTGTCCCTGCAGAGGGTGCTCCACAGTGGGGAATGTACAGGCTCAGCCTCAGTTTACAAGTCCCAGGGTCTTGACACCACCTCAGCCAGGCTCAAGGCCTGAGTCACAAAAGCATGATTGGAACAGTGACTGCCCCTTGAAGCACTGGGCTTGGCGGTTTACCCAGAACAAGTGTATTTACTGTTTATTCAGACCATTGAGTAATCCACTGTCCAGAACATTCTGGGGCAATTATTAACAATGCTCAGCATCAGTTGGTTAAATCACAGGGTTTAGAAAAGTGTCTGAGAACCTGGGTATCAGCTGATATAAAAACATACAAATGTCTACCAAAATGCAGCCAGAAAAAAATATACAAATGGTCGGGCACGGTGGCTCACACCTGTAATCCCAGCACTTTGGGAAGCCAAGGCCAAGAGATTGAGACCATCCTGGCCAACATGGTGAAACCCCATCTCTACTAAAAATACAAAAAAAAATTTGTCGGGCATGGTGGTGCGTGCCTGTAGTTCCAGCTACCCAGGAGGCTGAGGCAGGAGAATTGCTTGAACCCAGGAGGTAGAGATTGCAGTGAGCCAAGATGGAGCCACAGCCCTACAGCCTGGGTTATAGTGTAAGACTCCGTCTCAAAAAAAAAAGTTCCGAAGACCAGGTGACATGGAATGGCCACTGTTAGAACCCTGGCAATTAGGGGCTTAGTGGTCAGAGTGTCCACTGTATGGAAGTCTAAGTGTCAGTTGTTAGAAACTGGCTATGAGCTCTCAGAACAGTGGCTGTTTGGAAACTGAGTGTCAGGTGTAAGAATTTGTGGATTGCTCAGAATAGCAATCTGAGGGTGGTGGTTAGGGTGGGCAGCAGGAAAGGAGGCTATTTCAGAGACGGTAGTTTCTGCCTGTGTAGTTACAGGGAAGGTGGAAGGAAGGTATCAGACTCCAAATTTATTTTGAAAGTAAAATTTACAGGATTTGCTAGAGAATCGGATGCGAGCCATTAGGGAAGAAGATAATAATCACTAATAATGACTAGTTTTTGGCTGGATAGACAAGGCAATAGGGGTACCTGTTATCAAAATGAGAAAGACTGGAGCAAGAGCGAGTTTGGGCAAAACAGGAATTCATTTTGAGCTAGGAGCAGTGGCCCATGCCTGTAATCCCAGCACTTTGGGAGGCCGAGGCAGGAAAATCACTTGAGCTCAGGAGTTCAAGACCAGCCTCTAGCAATCTAATGAGACCCTGTCTCTACAAGAAATTTAAAATATTAGTCGGGTGTGATGCCATGGTCCTAGCTATGCGGAAGGCTGATATAGGAGGATCGCTTGGGCCTGGGAGGTTGAGCTGTGATCATTCCACTCACACTTAGCCTTGGTGACAGAGTGAGACCCTATCTCAACACACACACAGAGTTCATTTTGGGACCTGTTAAGTTTGATGTGCTAACAGATGTTCCATGCGGAGGGGCAGGTAGGTAGCTGGAAAGAAGAGACAGGAGGCAAACTGATGATCAGCACATCAGTAGTGTGAAGCTCTGGGCCTGGATGAGAACAACCTGGGAGAAAGGATGGTCAGAAAAAGAAACTGAGGGTTGAGGACTGGTCACTCTCATGCTTAGGCCTGGAGAGGAGGAGGAACCACCAATGAGGTGGCAGGAAAATCAGGAGTGTGGGGTGTTACAGAAGCCCAGAGAAGGAAAGCTGTTTGAGAAAGCATCTGGCCAGGCACGGTGGCTCTCGCTTGTAATCCCAACATCTTGGGAGGCTGAGTGGGAGGATCCCTTAAGGCTAGGAGTTCCAGACTAACCTGGGCAACATAGTGAGACCCGGTCTCTACAAAAAATTTAAAAATTGGCTGGGGCCGGTGGCTCACGCCTGTAATCTCAGCACTTTGGGAAGCTGAGGTGGGTGGATCACAAGATCAGGAGTTCAAGAGCAGCCTGGTCAATATGGTGAAACCCCGTCTCTAATAAAAATACAAAAATTAGCTGGGCGTGGTGGAGCGTGCCTATAGTCTCAGCTACTCAGGAGGCTAAGGCAGGAGAATTACTTGAACCCAAGAGGCTGCAGTGAGCCAAGATCACACCACTGCACTCCAGCCTGGGTGACAGAGCAAGATGCCATCTCAAAAAAAAAAAAAAAAATTATCCAGTGTGATGGTGCATGCTTGTAGTCCTAGCTACTTGGGAGGCTGAGGATCACTTGAGCCCAAGAGGTCAAGACTGCAGTGAACTATGAGCATGTCACTGCACTGCAGCCTGGGTGACCCTGTCTCTAAAAAAAGAGAGAAGGAGACAGAATAAAGGGGAACATAGTCCACCACGTTGATAGCTACCAGGGGAAGTAAGACAATGCCAGAGATTTAGCAAGACGATGTCACTGGTGACCACAGCAGGATGGCTCTGGTGGTGGGATTGGCACAGAAGCCTCAGCTGTTCATAATCCAGTTCCTGGCTTCAGAGCACTGGCTTTCCTGGTGAGATGCTAGATGTGGTTTACTAGACAGCATTCTAATACCATGTTAGCTGTCACCAAGAAGTCAATCAAGGAAGACCAAAAGCAATCTGTAGAGATACAGATGCTGGTACCTTGGAGAAACTGGGAGTGGAGGGGAAGATAGCCTGTTAAAAAGTTTGGCCTGAGGGAAAGAGAGGTGGGATAGTTGCTGGGAATGTGGGTGGGGGTGGACAGGTTTGGCTCAAGGAGTGTTGGAGTGCTGTAGGGAAGGACTGGTGAAAGGGTGCAGGAACAGGCTGGGCTAGGGACAAGAGCAGAAGGGACCAGAGGAACAGGCAAGGCAAACAGGATGTCCTGCATCCAATCAAATGGTCCAGGCCCAGCTGTTAATGAAATAGCTGCCTAGGGGTTAGGCCAGCAGGGAGAAAAGGTGAGGTGACCGGAGAGACCATACTCTGAAAATACCCCAAATGTCCACACAGTATAAGGCACTGGGCTGGGTGCCAGGACTCAGATGAATTTACCTCCATTCCTCCCCTTGGGAAGTGCGTGGTCACTTGGGGAGAAAAACAGCCAACTGAAATAATTCCAACCAGGACACTGTCAACAGTGGACAGGAGGCCAGACACCATGGCTTACATTTGTAATTCCAGCAGTTTGGAAGGCTGAGATGGGCAGATCACTTGAAGCCAGGAGTTCGAGACCAGCCTGGCCAACATGGTGAAACCCATCTCTACCAAAAATACAAAAATTAGCTGGGCATGATGGTGCACGCCTGTAGTCCCAGCTACTTGGGAGATTGCAGCAGGAGAATTGCTTGAACCTAGGAGGCAGAGGTTGCAGTGAGCCAAGATCATGCCACTGCACTCCAGACAGAGCAAGATACCGTCTCAAAAAAAAAAAAAAAAAAAAAGTGGACAGAACGTCGAGGGACACAGAAGAGTAAATGACCAGCAGAGGGGACACCACTTGAGCTTGGCTTTAAACATGAATAGGAGTTTGCTGGGCAGAGCAGAAGGCATTTGCTCCAGAGGACTGAGGCCCAGGGACTTGTAAGTGGGAGGCAAAGAGCCACATGTATCTGCAGCAAAGGGTGGCTGGGATGGAGATGGCTGGTTGGAAAGGAGGGCTTGGGTCCTCTGGGATTCTGAACTGTATCCTGAGGACAGTGGAGAGCCAGGGAAGATTTTTGTTGATTTGTTTGTTTTTATTGGTATATCATAGTTATACGTATTAGGGAAGATTTGAAGAGGAGTGACATGGTCTTCCAGAGTGTGGCCGAGGAGTGGTGGGAGTGTGAAGAGGCTGGGGTACTGTCCAGACCAGAGACGGTGATGACCTTGACATCTCCCCAGAGATGGGGACGGAGGGGAGGGACCATATTCCAGAGCTGTTTGGGAGGCAGAAGGGAGACTGAGGGGAGAGCAGGGCATGAAAGACAGGGAGGTGTTCAGGGCAGGCAGGTTCCTGCCTTGACAACACCAACGAGGTCTCCCACAGGAGCAGGAATCTCTCCCCAGGCATACCCACGGAGTGAGGTGCCAGGCAGGGAGGGATGGTTCCTGAGAGGCCAACCTGCCTCCCAGTCCTGGGCCCTAGGGCTGGCGGAGGCCTCCGGGCCACGGACACGCACAGACGCTGCCTGGATTTTGCTTTGGGTTCTCTCCCCTCACTGTGGACCCTGGGTTGAAACCCATCACCCCGCGGCCGCCGCTGCCACTGCGCGGGGCCCACACTCACCTGGTGCCCGCAGGTGCCTGCAGGAGTCCTGGGGCCAGATGGCTTCCATGTACGTCAACATACGGAAACGGTACAAGTTGCTGCGCTTCAGCGAGGACTGTCTGTACCTGAATGTGTACGCGCCAGTGCGCGAGCCCGGGGACCCCCCGCTGCCGGTGAGTGCCAGGTCTCCCACGCCCGTGATCCCACCACCGCCCCGCCCTGCTCAGGACCCGGCCTTCCTTGCCCAGGTGATGGTCTGGTTCCCGGGAGGCGCCTTCGTCGTAGGCGCCGCGTCTTCGTACGAGGGCTCTTACTTGGCCGCCCGCGAGAAAGTGGTGCTGGTGTTTCTGCAGTACAGGCTCGGTGTCTTCGGTTTCCTGAGGTGGTGGGGCAGGGACCCTCTGGGACCGCAGCTCGGGGCGGAAAGGCGAGGACTGGGTGGGAAGGGAGGGCGGGGCCTGGGGCGGGACCGCGAGGCGGGGCCGGCGCTCCGTACTGTCTGCAGGGAGAGAGCTAACTCCAAGGAAGTGGGTATGGGTTTTAGAGGGGCAAGGCTGGGCTGGGTTGCGGGGAGCCCAGGAAGGTAGCCCTACGCACCCCGACTCTCGAGGCCCGGGACCCTGACAGTGAACCCTGCACGCCCAGCACGGGCGACAGCCATGCGCGCGGGAACTGGGGGCTGCTGGACCAGATGGCGGCTCTGCGCTGGGTGCAGGAGAACATCGCGGCCTTTGGGGGAGACCCAGGAAATGTGACCCTGTTCGGCCAGTCAGCGGGAGCCATGTGCATCTCAGGACTGGTGAGAGCAATGCCCAGACGGATTCAGCACAGACTTAGGCTCCTCCGTTCCCACAAATGTATCCTCCACTGAACAGGCCGTGTGCAGATTTGCGTGTATATCAACATGCCTGTCATAGACCTGCCCTCACCCCTGCCAAAGGGACCGCCCCTTACAGCCAAGGATGTCTCCTCTGTTCAGGGATATCACTGATGAGAAAACCAAGCCCCAGGAAGGGCAGTGCTGAGGCTTGGGGTAATCAGCAAATCCAGGTGCTGGCCAGCACCTCCTGCCTCTCTGCATTCCCCTAGAACTCTATACCCTGAACAGAGCCCACCACCTGCCCACTGGGCAAGGCCAGGACCTCACACCAGGTCTAGAAGCCAGGGACATGAGTTGGACACAGAGCTTTGTCCCTGACTCCTGTGTGACTGCTGACCTGGGATGTGCCTGGAATGTAGGTGTAATGTAAGGTGCCCTGTGAGGGGCACATGGCTGGGAAGTGAACACATCACACAGGGCCTTGCTGGCCACAGTCATAATACTCAACACTTGTGCACTTCCTGTGTGCCAGGCACTCTCCTAAGCACCTGTGTGTCATCATCCATGTAATTCCTTCACCAGTCCAAAAAGAGAAGTGCTGTTGTCCCCATTCTACAGATAAAGATATGAAGGCCCAGAGAATTAAGAAACTTTATCCAAACTTCTCTAAAAAGCAAGGAAATATATATGTATTTTTTTGAGACGGAGTTTCACTCGTTGCCCAGGCTGGACTGCAATGGCGCTTCGGCTCACTGCAACCTCTGCCTCCTGGGTTCAAGCGATTCTCCAAAGCAGGGAAAGATTTTAAGCAGCAAAGTGACACAATCAGATGTCCGTTTAGAGAGATGTCTCAGCCTGCTGCATGGGACTGGGTTGGCAAGAAACAGGAACAGAGACTTGGAGAGCTACTGGGAGGGGCAGGGATGAGGATAGAGTATATCCCAGGAGAGATCATGAGGGCTGGCTCTAAAGCAGGGGCAGGCAAGATGGAGAGTACAGGATGACTCAGCATGATGCAGGAGGCCATATGGACAGGACTAGGGAAGCTGGGGTGTGGGAATAAGCAGAGATAGGGAAGGCCCCTGGGGCTGGGGGATGATGTGGGGTAAGGGATGCCACCCAAACAGGGATTGGCTGGAGAAGGTTTGGGGAACATGAAGTGTGAGGTATCCAAGGGACAGGATGGGAGGCCCTAGATGTATTTGTTCCCCAAACTTGGGCAATGGAGAGAGGCCAAGAGCTGTCAGCATAGGTAACAAGCTGGGGAAACCATGAGGTCCCTTCCACCTACCCCTCATTTCTAGCCCCAAAGCAGAGGGAGACACCTTTCCCACACCAGCAGATTTCCTCCCACAATCTCACATCCCCTCTGGACCCTGCTGGGGCCCACTGCACAGACCAGAGGCAGAGAGACCACTGGCTTTAGGTCTAGGACATCACCCCAGGACTCTTGACTCCCTCCCAGATACTTGCCCTTCCTGGCTTCACTCAGGCTGTCTGCCCATGGCCAGATGCCCAGAACATCCCAGGTGTCCCTACTTGGGCATCTCATGGGTGGCTTCCTCCCTATCCTTGCAGATGATGTCACCCCTAGCCTCAGGTCTCTTCCATCGGGCCATTACCCAGAGTGGCACTGCGTTATTCAAACTTTTCATCACTCCTAACCCACTGAAAGTGGCCAAGGTGGGTGCCTCTCCTTCCCCAGGGCTCAGCAAGGAGGGGCAGGATGGAAGAACCCCTGAGTATCCCTTCTTCTCTCTCTAGAAGGTTGCCCACCTGGCTGGATGCAACCACAACAGCACACAGATCCTGGTAAACTGCCTAAGGGCACTATCAGGGGCCAAGGTCATGCGTGTGTCCGAGAAGATGGTAAGTAGAACATTTCAGCTGCCTAACCTGGCTGCCTGAAGGCCATCCTCCTATCCTGTTACCCAGCCACCTCCAACTACTTCCCCAGGGACCCTATCTCAAGAGCACATTGGGGAGACTTCCTTTAACTCTGATCCCTTCCTCTCCCCCACAGAGATTCTTCCAGTTGAATTTCCAGAAAGACCCTGAAGAGGTAATCAGGCCACATTCTGCAATTTGAGTATTTATTGAACACCAGGCACTTGGATACTTAGGAAATTGTTCAGGCCAAGATCCCTTCCCTAGTGGAGCTGATGTTCCAGTGGCGAAGGACAATAAACCCTATAAATAAATACATTATCCACCTCCTTAGAAGGTGATAAGTGAATAGCAAGGAATTGAGAGGGTAAAGGGGAGTTGGACATGTTGGGAGGTGCGGGCTCTTAAATAGAATGGATGGGGGATAGGGCAGGACTCACTGAAGGGACTCACTAAAGTGACATTTAGCAAATATTTTCAAGAGGTGAAGAAGTGAGCTATAGAGATACCAGCAGTAAGCATCCCAAGTCCACGTAGCTTGGTCCTGCATATCCTGCTCCCCTCCCACCCTCAACCTCCTGGGGCTCACCATGCCAGCCCCAGCATTTTCCCAATCAAAGAGCCTAGGCTAGAGCAGCCTCTGAAGGGGTACCCATGGTCGCAGGGACCCTGGGAGGATACTCGAGAAGACTGGCTGGAAATGCCCTTTGCCTTGTAGACTATCTGGCTCATGAGCCCTGTGGTGGATGGTGTGGTGTTGCCAGATGACCCTATGGTGCTCCTGACCCAGGGACAGATTTCATCTGTGCCCTACCTTCTGGGTGTCAACAACCTGGAGTTCAATTGGCTTGTGCCTTATGTAAGTGAGTAGGAGTTCAATTGGCTCTTGCCTTACGTGAGTTTCACAGTGGAGGCAGGGAAGGATGCTTCCTGGACAGTGCTGGGCACCAGGTCAGATGCCAGTAGCCCCTCTGGGGATGCCCATATGCTTGGGAGCCTCCTGTAGTCTCTGTACAGTGAGAATCAGCCAGGAATGATGGAGGGGAAGAAGGGAGAAGCGTGGCCTGTTGGAGGTTTCAGAGCCCCAGATTCATGGGTTATGATGCTCATTCCCAAGCCTCTAGGCAACTGCAAATCCTGAAGCCCTCCCTTGCTCCTGGGTCAGGGTAGATGCCCCAACTCAGGATGGACAGCTGCTCAGTACTGCTTCAGCTTTGGTCCAGGTGGTAGTGATGGGCAGCATGGGAGGAGGGGGGCAAGAGAGAGTCACAGGCCCTTCCTGGGCTGTGTGCTCTGTCTGAGAACTCATCATTAGATGGGCAAGACCCTTGGGGCCTTTGTGGCTCTGGCCAGAATCCCTCCTAATGCCCAGGCCTGACCCACACCGGGGTCCTTGTCTTGTGAACAGATCATGAAGTTCCCGCTAAACCAGCAGGTGATGAGAAAGGAAACCATCGCCAGGATGCTGTGGAGTACCCGCACCCTGTTGGTGAGGGGCCCAGCTGACAGGGGTGCTCAGTTTGGACAGGACTGACCCCCCTTTTTTTTAACCCTGTAGCTGCTCTTTGCAAAGGGGCTCGCACCCAGGGTAAGGATCTTTCTCAGAGGGCCTGGGGTTTGGTGTGGGATCAGATGGCTGCTTTGTGTGGGATCAGATGGCTGCTTATAGGTAAGGACCCCAGATATGCTCCGGGTCATAGGGGCAGTTATGTAGCAAAATCAGGGGTTACAATCAGCAGAGATGGAAACTTTCCCAGGAAGCTCCCCTTTTTCACCCTCCAAGGCCAAAAACTCCTGGGGAGCTGAGCCTGGGTCCAAGTCACTGGTGGGCCCACCTCTGGCCCAGCTGGCACCCAGGCCTCAATAGGTGTGGTCTCCCCGCCCAGAATATCACCAAGGAGCAGATACCACTTGTGGTGGAGGAGTACCTGGACAACACCAATGAGCATGATTGGAAGATGCTACGAAACCGTATGATGGACATAGTTGAAGATGCCGCTTTCATGTATGCCACGCTGAAGACTGCCAACTACCACCGAGGTATGCAGGGTCCCCAAGAGTAGCCACACTGGCCCCATCCACTCTCTAGCTGTACTGTTTGCCAACAGGGCTTATCAACGGCTCCCCTACCCTCTCTGTACTTCTGGGCTAATATAGGATTCTAAGATAACACAGAGGAGGCAGCATGCTATCAACTATAAGAGGGGAAGCGCCCAGTTATGGTGGCTCACACCTGTAATCTCAGAACTTTAGGAGGCCAGGGCGGGTGGATCATTTGAGGTCAGGAGTTCTAGACCAGCCTCACCAACATGGTGAAACCTTGTCTCTACTAAAAATACAAAAAAATTAGCCAGATGTTATGGCACATGCCTGTACTATATAGCATGTCTCAGCTACCTGGGAGGCTGAGACAGGAGAATCACTTAAACCTGGGAGACAGAGGTTGCAGTGAGTTGAGATCACACCACTGCACTCCAGCCTGGTCAACAGAGCAAGATTCCATCTCAAAAAAATATATATATATATAGATAGATAGATAGATAGATAGATAGATAGATAGATTTATATATGTATATATATTTAAATATATACATATATATTTATATGTGAGGAAACGCTTTTCCTTAGGAAGAAGGGCAGGAGATCAGGCGATCCAGAGGAGCAGCCTGGGGTGGTCAGAGAAGGCTTCTGGATGAGAGGAAAAGCTTAAGGGCACCTTGAAAACCCAGGCTGACTAGGGCTTGGGGAACATGTGGTGATAGGTTAAAGGTGGGCTGGAGAATGCAGACACTGAAGACCCTTCAATATGAGGCCAAGAAAGGTTCAGAACAGGGAAGAGGAAAGGCTTCCATGATTCTGGCCACAATCCTGTGAATTAGCTTTTAGTATTCTCAGTCTGCAGATAAGGAATTATTGACACAATTCAGAGAGGTGGAGCGGCTTGCTCTAGGTCACACAGCAAATGAGTACAGATAGGATTCAAGTCTGCCCCCTTGATTCTGAAGCCAAAGCTCTTTTTCCTGCTTGATGCCGGTGAGTGGGACACACGGGGTGGATGGGAAGCCTAAGCTGAGGCTTTTTCTGCAGCCCTCCTCAGTTTCCCTCTTCACAGATGCCAGCCTTCCTGTCTACCTGTATGAATTTGAGCGCTACGCTCGTGGAATGATCGTCAAACCCCACACTGATCAGGCGGACCATGGGGATGAGATGTACTTCCTCTTTGGGGGCCCCTTCACCTCAGGTGCAAAGACCCTACCTGACACCCACTGGGTGTCCAGTCCCCTCCCTCTTTGTGCAGACCCACCTCTCCATCAGCTGGCCATGGGGAGCTCCCCAGTTCCTAATCTGGGATGCTCTCCCAAATGAAAGTCTTCTGCTCTGGAGGCAGCAGCAGCAGCAGGAGTAGGGTGGGATGTCAGCATCCCCTGCTCTGTCCAAAATGCCACATCCTATTCTGCCCCCAGGTCTTTCCACGGGTAAGGAGAAGGCGCTTAGCCTCCGGATGATGAAATACTGGGCCAACTTTGCCCGCACAGGGTGAGTCTGCTCCCTGACATATCTGGGTATTCTACCTGCCCAGTGCTGGACCTGATGGCCAGCTACTTCGGATATTTGCCCCAGCATGTCCTACAGAAACTGCCCCCAGGCTGGGCAGGAACCGACTGCCCAGTCAGTCCCACCAGAGTGCCCCTTCCTCCTCAGCTTTCCCCAGTCATTCACCCGATCCTAAATATCTCTAGAATGTGTCCTTCTTGATCCATGACCCACACTCTTCATTCACTCAAGCATTCCACAGTCATTCCCCACTGCTCTCTTTTGGGCCCAGCCCCAGTACTGGGAGCTGGAATTCAAGGATGTTGCAGACATGAGCCCCATCCTTCAGCAGCTCACCACATAAAATCAGGAAATTACAAGCTGGCACACTGAGAGCTGTACTGGGGGAGCACAAGGCACTTTGAGAGCATAGAGGAGGTGTCTGGGCCAGCCTCGGGGGCAGGCGACATGTAAGGGGGGCTTTGGCTAGCTTTGCGACTATTTTCTTAGAATCTCACTCTGCCACCTCAGGCTGGAGTGCAGTAGCACGATCCCGGCTCACTGCAACCTCCGCCTCCCATATTCAAGCAATTCTCCTGCCTCAGCCTCCCGAGTAGCTGGAATTACAGGCCCCTACCACCACGCCCAGCTAATTTTTGTATTTTCGTAGAGACAGTGTTTTACTATGTTAGCCAGGCTGGTCTTGAACTCCTGACCTCAAGCAATCCACCCGCCTCAGCCTCCCAAAGTGCTGGGATTACAGGCGTGAGTCACCGCACTGGCCTCTCCTTTCAATCCTTCCTCCTTATGACACTCAAAGTGTCTTTCTATTTTTTTAAATTAATTAATTATTTATCTTTAAGACAGAGTCTTGCTCTGTTGCCTGGCCTGGAATGCAGTGACACAACCTCAGCTCACTGCAACCTCCGCCTCCTGGATTCAAGCGATTCTCCTGCCTCGGCCTCCTGAGTAGCTGGAACTACAGGCGTGTGCCACAACGCTCGGCTATTTTTTGTATTTTTAGTTAGAGATGGGGTTTCACCTTGTTACCCAGGCTTGAACTCCTGATCTCAGGCAATCCGCTCGTCTTGGCCTTCCAAAGTGCTGGGATTACAGGCATGAACCGCCACACGCGGCCACTCTTTTTTTAATTTTTTTGAGACAGGGTCTCGCTCTGCTGCCTAGGCTGAAGTGCCGTGGTGCAATCACAGCTCACTGCAGCCTTGACCTCCCAGGCTCAAGCAGTCCTCCCACTTCAGCCTCCCAAGTAGCTGGGACTACAGGCACACACCACCATGCCCGGCTAATTTTTGTATTTTGTAGAGATGTGGTCTTGCTATTTTGCCCAGGCTGGTCCCCAACTCTCGGGCTCAAGCAATCTTCTCACTTCAGCTTCCCAAAGTGCTGGGATTACAGGCATTAGCCACCACACCCAGCCTAAGGTGTCTTTCTGAAATAACATTTAACCATGTCACTCACCTGCTTAAAACTCTTCATAGCTTCTCTCTGCCTCCAAGATAAAGTCCCAGCCCCTCAGCCTTGTGTGAAAGGCCTTTCATAATCTTTCCTATGTCATCTCCTTTCCACTTCCATCCCTTTCACACACACCCTGTTTTTACCTAACTCTTTATTTGTGCTTCCTCCAAAAGCTTTGGCCTTTTATTATTTATTTATTTATTTTTGAGATGGAGTCTCGCTCTGTCACCCAGGCTGCAGTGCAGTGCTGCAATCTCGGCTCACTGCAACCTCTGCATCCCAGGTTCAAGCGATTCTCCCGCCTCAGCCTTCCGAGTAGCTGGGACTACAGGCAAGGTGCTCGAGCTAATATTTGTATTTTTAGTAGAGACGAGGTTTCACCATATTGGCAAAGATGGTCTTGATCTCTTGACCCTGTGATCTGCCCACCTCAGCCTCCCAAAGTGTTGGGATTACAGGCGTGAGCCACCACAACCAGCCATCTTGGTCTTTCATATCTCTCAACCTGGCACATACTGTTTGCTCTGCCTGGAAGGCCCACCCCACTACACACTTTCCTATTCTTTCTTAAAGATCTAAGTATCATCTCCATAAAGCCCTCTGGAACCCCAACTCCCAAGGGCAAATTAAAGGGGGGAAGGGTGAGAGAAAGAAGCAGGATGAAGAGGAACAGAGATAATCCTCTTTCTTTCCCTTCTGGGCAGAAACCCCAATGATGGGAATCTGCCCTGCTGGCCACGCTACGACAAGGATGAAAAGTACCTGCAGCTGGATTTTACCACGAGCGTGGGCAAGAAGCTCAAGGAGAACAAGATGGCTTTTTGGATGAGTCTGTACCAGTCTCAAAGATCTGAGAAGCAGAGGCAATTCTGAGGGTGGCTATGCAGGAAGGAGCCAAAGAAGCATTTGCCCCACCACCCAGGCCCTGGGGAGACTGGCCATGGACATACCTGGGGACAAGAGTTCTGCCCACCCCAATTTAGAACGTGCAGGAACTCCCTGCTGTCTCCAGGCCAGAGCAAGAGCTTTTGCCTGTTATGTGGGGCCTGTACCACCCTCTCCAGCCTGACATCCCATGATGCTCCCCACCTCACTGTTGATATCCAGTTAGGCCAGGGTCTGTCAACACCATGCTGTGCCCAACTCTCCAGCCTCAGACAACCTCTTTTTTCCCTTCTTCAAATCCTCCCACCCTTCGGTGTCTCCTTGTAGCTCCTTCTTATGGGAGGTCAACCCAGACTGCCACTGCCCCTGTCCCTGCACCCAGCTTGGCATTTACCGTCCAACCTGCTCAACCTCGTGCCTGTCTGTTCACATTGGCCTGGAGGCCTTGGGCAGGTTATCTGTGACATGGAGCAAACTTTTGATAGTTTGAGATCTTCTCTCCCACCCACACTTATCTCCCCCAGGGCCACTCCAAAGTCAATACACAGGGATGGTCTCAATAAAGAAGTGTTGATTTGACCTCAATGTCTATGGTGCCTCAATCTGAGCCCTGGGAGAAAGGGAGAATTGCTACCTGTTTCTTAGTGGGCTGTGCCTGGATGCTACGCTCAGTCAAGGGGTGCTACTGCAAAGTTGCCTGGGGTACAAAACACTTAGTCTCAAGTGCACCCCTGAGGACAGCAGGACAGCCACACTCCACACTCACTTGTCCATCAGTTTAGGTCTTAGTGCTGCATCCAGATTCCTCTGGCCTCTCCTGCAGCCCATGTATATCTCAGCCTGTCCCAGTTTTTATTTCGTTGTTTAGTGGGTTTTTTTTTTCTTTTTTTTGAGATGGAGTCTCACTCTGTCGCCCAGGCTGGAGTGTAGTGGCACGATCTCAGCTCACTGCAACCTCCGCCTCCCAGGTTCAAGCAATTCTCCTGCCTCAGCCTCCGAGTAGCTAGGATTATAGGTACCCGCCACCAGGCCCAACTAATTTTTGTATTTTTAGTAGAAACGGGGTTTCACCATGTTGGTCAGTCTGGTCTTGATCTCCTGACCTCATGATCCGCCCACCTCGGCCTCCTAAAGTGCTGGAAATACAGGCATGAGCCACCATGCCTTTTTTTTTTTTTTTTGAGATGGAGTTTTACTCTTGTCGCCCAGGCTGAAGAGCAAGGACACAATCTTGGCTCACAGCAACCTCTGCTTCCCGAGTTCAAGCGATTCTCCACCTCAGCCTCCCGAGTTGCTGGGATTACAGTTGCCCACCACCATGCCCAGCTAATTTTTGCATTTTTAGTAGAGATGGGGTTTCACCATGTTGGCCAGGCGGGTCTCGAACTCCTGACCTCAGGTGATCTGCCCATCTCAGCCTCCCAAAGTGCTGGGATTACAGGCTTGAGCAACCATGCCTGGCCACTGTAAGCTTTTTGGTGGTAAAATACACATAACAAATTTTACCATTTTAACTATATTTAAATGTACAGTTCAATAACATTTAGTACATCCACATTGTTGCACAACCATCAGCACTTATTCTAT
Organism: Aotus nancymaae; assembly: GCF_030222135.1. NCBI lineage: Eukaryota > Metazoa > Chordata > Mammalia > Primates > Aotidae > Aotus > Aotus nancymaae. The sequence goes on from NW_026988443.1 coordinate 21,670,685, forward strand.
CTTTAGAACTTTTTCATCACTTAAACTGAAACTCTATACCCATTCAACAATGACTCCCTGTTACCCACTCTTCCTAGCCCCTGGGAACTCCTATTCTACTTTCTGTCTCTATGAACTTGACTCTTCCAGGTAACTGATATAAGTAGAGTAATACAGTATTTGTCCTTTTGTGTCTGGCTTATTTCATTTAACATGATGTCTTCAAGGTTCATCATGCTGTAGCATGTATCAGAATTTCCTTCTGTTTTAAGGCTGGATAATATTCCATTGCAGGTATATACCACATTTTGTTTATCCATTCATCCATTGATGGGTATTTGGTTTCTTTCCACCTTTAGGCTGTTGTGAATAATGCTGCTATGAACACTGGCATAGTGTCCCACAGTATTTTTGCCCCAAACTAGTGTGGATTAGGCCATTTATTCTCAGAGGTTCCTGAGTCTCTGGGGAAAATGGAAGCTGCATAGATCTGTAGGATGAGGCACACCTATCCCCCATACCCCAGCATCTAACCTCCAAAGCAAAGGGATGGTGGAGGAGGAGGGAAGCCCCTTTCAAGCAAACATTAATCCTCACGACAATCATGGATCTTCTTATCCCCATTTTACAGATGAAGAAACTGATGTATTGAGACATTAAAAAGCCTTGCCCAAGGTCATGAGCTAGTGAGGGCAGAGCAGGAATTGGATCCAGGCCTGTCTGAAGTACCCTGCCACCTCCATCCAGACCTGGGGCAATCTCTGAGGGATGGTGGCTGCCACAGGAGATGCGGCAGCTCTAGTCTCAGGAAGCACAGCCAGAGGATGTCCCAGGCAACCAAATAGCCACTCATCAGTAAGGAGCCAGAGTGGGGACTGCTAGTTCAGCTCCCAGAATGTGGTCCTGGGGCAGCCAGTGCAGAACTCAACAGCGGCTCAGCTCCAACTGGGCCTGATTTCACTCCAGTGTCCACAAGGGACATCCTGACCTGAAGGTCTTTGGGTACTCCCCCTGTGGCCTGCTGGCACAGCCCAGACCTGCCTCTGATGGTTCCTCCTGATTTCTCCCCTGATAAAGATTCTATCTTTGACCAAACTCTACTCAGACTTTCCTGAGCTTTTTCAGCTAGGCTTGACTTTTTAGCAAGATTCCTGCTAAGCCACTTTAACCAGAGCTCCCCACCCTCCATATCTGATCACCTTACATAATCTAATTAAGTTCCTTAGCCTAGGCTGGGCAAGGTGACTCATGCCTGTAATCCTAGCAGTTTGGGAGGTCAAGATGGGCGAATCACTTGAGCTCGGGAGCTCAAGACCAGCCTGGTCAACATGGTGAAACTCCATTCTACTAAAAATACAACAATTAGCCAGGTGTAGTGGTGGGCACTCAGCTACTTGAGAGGCTGAGGCAGGAGAATCTCTTGAACTCAGGAGGTGGAGGTGGCAGTGAGCTGAAATCGTGCCACTGCACTCCAGCCTGGGTGGCAGAGCAAGACTCCGCCTAAAAAAAAAAAAGTTCCCTAGCCTCCATTATCCCCCAGGTGATGTCTGGTCACCCTGGCCTGCCTGCAGCAAGAATCCTATTGGATGGGCTTAGCCAGATCCCCCTTATCTCTGATGTTTCCTCTTAGTAATTTTCCATCCACTGACCCAACCTTGCTCCTTGGCTATAAATTCTCACTTGTCCATGCTGTATTCAGAGTTGAGCCCAATCTCTCTCCCCAACTGCCTGACTGCAAAACCCCATTGTGGCAATCCCTATGCCTATTTCTTTTTCTTTTTTTTTTTTATTTTGAAGCAGGGTCTCCTCTGTTGTCCAGGCTGAAGTGCAGTAGTGC